>NC_089490.1:382065351-383396779 GCF_036850765.1 Saccopteryx bilineata
GGTTGCTTTTCCCTGGAGCTCTGTGACTGTGGCCTGGTAAAGAGAACCTTGGGATACACTAAGCTGGGTGGCAAAGGTAAATTCATAATACAAATTGGCAAAAGGAGGAAAGAGAGCTCTAAATTAAGAGTAGGTCCCAGCCTGAAATGTGAGTGGGGCATTGAGGTAGGAGGGATAAAGAAACACTATATATTAAACAAAGCAGCAGAAAATAGGACTATCAACACCCACAACAGAGATCTTTGAGGGAAGAATAAAAAACCTGACTATTCAGGCAAGACATAGTTAAGTGGCCCTTGTGCGAATGAGATCAGTTTACCTGCTTCTTGGAAGAAATACCCTAGGCTCGTCCACAGTGTCGTAGATGGGGTCGACGGCCCTGGGCACATTCAGCCTTCAGTGGCAAACCCCAGCTTTCTGGGCAAGGTTAGGTCATAGGTGGCTGGAGCAGGGCTGGAAGAGACTGAACCCTCCCTTAGAGGAGCGAGGGGGAAGCCCACCTTCCAGTGTCCCTGTTTCCTCACAGCAGAGGCGTGTAAGCCTGGCAGGCTTTAGCTCAATGACCTTCCTTTCCACTATTGAAGCAGGACCCAGATGGCATCCTATGAGACCCCTTTGGGGTGTTGGAGCCTTTAAGGGTGTATCCTAAAAGCTGGTAGTTCCCCCTGATCTCTATTGGGCTTTTTCTGCCTCTAGGTATCTTAAGAGCCATTCTCAGAAGATCTCGCTGAGGGGTTTGAGGATCCCCATCCGCCTATATAAATCTTTTCCATATATCTGGAGCTATTTGGAAAAAAGACAGAACAGTGTTATTAGCTAGATCTAATAAAGAAGGTAGTAGTTTGCAGGCAAAAAAGATTTGGTGTCTCCTGTTCATCAGCATTCAAAAGAAATGTAAATTTTTTTTTTTTAATTAAAAAGCATGATATGGTAGACCCGTCGGAGTCATTGGCCTGGTGTGCAGGATTCCTGGGTTCGATTCCCGGCCAGAGCACACAGGAGAAGCGCCCATCTACCTCTCCACTCCCTCCCCTCTCCTTCCTCCTGGTCCCCCTCCTCCCGCCTGCAGCCAAGGCTCCATCGGAGCAAATCCACCCTGGGCACTAAGGATGGCCCCATGGCCCCCGCCCCAGTCGCTAGAATGGCTCCGGTTGTAACAGAGCAACATCCCAGATGGGCAGAGCATTCCTCCTGGTAGGCATGCCAGGTGGATCCCAGTCAGGCGCATGCAGGAGTCTGTCTGACTGCCTCCCCATCCCCATCCTCAGAAATATACAAAAAATAAATAAATAAAAGAAAAAATACTAAAAAAAAAAAACACAAAAAAGGGGGGGGCATTCCCTTGTGCTAAAGCTCCAGGGAGCATGGAGTGAGCTTGAGTATGTCCTATGAAACATAGAGCTCTATGTTTACTTATAAGTCTTTGAAGAAGGAGGAACTGCTGAAATAGTTTATCAGCATTTGTCCCTAAGACAGCAGTCTTTATAGTGGAAACACCATACGTAAATATTTGCTGTCTGTAGATTAAAGGGGGGATATGGCAAATGCTGAAAAGCCATGATCTTTGTGCCCCTCCCCTCCCCCAACACCCTCCCTCTCCTCCCCCCACCCTGTAACCCCAACACTGTTGTTCATATCTCTGAGTCTCATCTTTATGTCCCACCTATGTATGGAAACATATAGTTCTTAGTTTTTTTCTGATTTACTTCTTTCACTCAGTATAATGTTATCAAGGCCCATCCATGTTGTTGTAAAAGATCCTATGTCATCATTTCTTATGGCTGAGTAGTATTCCATAGTATATATATACCAAAGCTTTTTAAGCCATTCATCCTCTGATGGACACTTGGGCTGTTTCCAAATCTTTGCTATTGTGAACAATGCTGCCATAAACATGGGGGTGCATTTCTTCTTTTCAAACAGTGCTATGGTGTTCTTGGGGTATATTCCTAACAGTGGTATAGCTGGGTCAAAAGGCAGTTCGATTTTTAATTTCTTGAGGAATCTCCATACTGTTTTCCACAGTGGCTGCACCAGTCTGCATTCCCACCAGCAGTGCAGGAGGGTTCCCTTTTCTCCACATCCTAGCCAGCACTTATTCTGTGTTGTTTTATTGATGAGAGCCATTCTGACTGGTGTGAGGTGATATCTCATTGTGGTTTTAATTTGCATTTCTCTAATCATTAGTGATGTTGAACATTTTTTCATATGCCTATTGGCCATCTGTGTGTCCTCTTTGGAGAAGTGTCTATTCATTTCTTTTGCCCATTTTTGGATTGGATTGTTTGTCTTCCTGGTATTAAGTTTTACAAGTTCTTTATAAATTTTAGTTATTAGCCCCTTATCAGACGCTATGTCAAATATATTCTCCCATTGTGTAGTTTGTCTTTTTATTCTGTTCTTATTGTCTTTAGCTGTGCAGAAGCTTTTTAGTTTGATAAAGTCCCATTTGTTTATTCTGTCTTTTATTTCACTTGCCTGTGGAGACAAATCAGCAAATATGTTGCTGCGAGAGATGTCAGAGAGCTTTACTGCCTATGTTTTCTTCTAAGATGCTTATGGTTTCACGGCTTACATTCAAGTCTTTTATCCATTTTGAGTTTATTTTTGTCAGTGGTGTAAGTTGGTGGTCTAGTTTCATTTTTTTGCAGGTAGCTGTCCAGTTTTCCCAACACCATTTGTTGAAGAGGCTGTCTTTACTTCATTGTATTGTCTTACTTCCCTTGTCAAATATCAGTTGTCCATAGAGCTGTGGGTTTATTTCTGAGTTCTCTGTTCTGTTCCATTGATCTATGTGCCTGTTCTTATGCCAGTACCATGCTGTTTTGAGTACAATGGCCTTATACTATAACTTGATATCTGGAAGTGTGATACCTCCCGCTTTTTTCTTCCTTTTCAGGATTGCTGAGGCTATTCGTGTTCTTTTTTGGTTCCATATAAATTTATGGAATATGTGTTCTATATCTTTGAAGTAAGTCATTGGTATTTTCATTGGTATTGCATTGAATTTATAAATTGCTTTGGGTAATATAGACATTTTAATGATGTTTATTCTTCCTAACCATGAGCACGGTATATGCCTCCACTTATTTGTATCTTCCCTGATTTCTTTTATCAATGTTTTATAATTTTCCGAGTACAAGTCTTTAATCTCCTTGGTTAGATTTATTCCTAGATACTTTATTTTTTTTGGTTGCAATGGTAAAGGGGATAGATTCCCTGATTTCTCTTTCTGACAGTTCATTATTAGTGTATAAAAATGCCTCTGATTTCTGAGTATTAATTTTATATCCTGCCACCTTGCCAAATTCTTTTATCAAGTTTAGTAGTTTTTTGACTGAGACTTTAGGGTTTTCTATATACAATATCATGTCATCTGCAAATAATGATAGTTTTACTTCTTCTTTTCCAATTTGGATGCCTTTTATTTCTTTTTCTTGTCTGATTGCTGTGGCGAGGACTTCCAGAACTATGTTGAATAAGAGTGGTGAAAGGGGGCACCCCTGCCTTGTTCCTGATCTTAAGGGGATTGCTTTTAATTTTTGCCCATTGAGTATGATGTTGGCTGTGGGTTTTTCATAGATGGCCTTTATCATGTTGAGGTATGTTCCCTGTATTCCCACTTTGCTGAGAGTTTTGATCATGAATGGGTGCTGGACTTTATCAAATGCTTTTTCTGCATCTATTGAAATTATCATGTGGTTTTTCTCCTTTCTTTTGTTTATGTGATGAATCACATTGATTGATTTGCGAATATTGTACCAGCCTTGCCTCCCAAGAATAAATCCTACTTGATCATGGTGTATGATTTTTTCCATATATTGCTGGATCCAGTTTGCTAATATTTTATTGAAGATTTTTGCATCTAAGTTCATCAGGGATATTGGCCTATAATTTTCTTTTTTTGTGTTGTCTTTGCCTGGTTTTGGAATCAGAATTATGCTTGCCTCATAAAAGGAGTTTGGAAGTCTTCCTTCCTCTTGAATTTTTTGAAATAGCTTGAGAAGGATAGGAGTTAGTTCTTCTTTGAATATTTGGTAGAATTCACTTGTGAAGCCATCAGGCCCAGGACTTTTCTTTTTTGGGAGTTTTTTGATAGCTGTTTCAATCTCATTTGTTGTAATTGGTCTGTTTAGGTTTTCTGATTCCTCCAGATTGATTTTTGGAAGATTATATGATTCAAGGAATTTGTCCATTTCATCTAGGTTGTCTAGTTTTTTGGCATACAGTTCTTCATAGTATTTTCTTACAATATTTTGTATTTCTGTTGTGTCAGTTGTTATTTCTCCACTCTCGTTTCTAATTTTATTTATTTGAGTCCTCTCTCTTTTTTTCTTGGTGAGTCTAGTTAAAGGTTCATCGATCTTGTTTACCTTTTCAAAGAACCAGCTCCTGGTTTCATTGATCCTCTGTATTGTTTCTTTAGCCTCTACGTCATTTATTTCTGCTCTGATCTTTATTATTTCCTTTTTTCTACTAGCTCTGGGCTTTACTTGTTGTTCTTTTTCTAGTTCTTTTAGATGCAGGGTTAAGTTGTTTATTTGAGCTTTTTCTAGCTTCTTGAGGTATGCCTGTAATGCTATAAACTTCCCTCTCAGGACTGCTTTTGCTGTGTCCCATAAATTTTGAGTTGATGTATGCTCATTATCGTTTATTTCTAAAAATTTTTTAATTTCTTTTTTGATCTCAATGTTAACCCATTCATTGTTTAATAACATGCTATTTAGTTTCCAAGTGTTTGAATGTTTTTCAATTTTTCTATTGTGGTTGATTTCTAGTTTAATGGCATTGTGATCAGAGAAAGTGCTCGATATGATTTCAATCTTTTTAAATTTGTTGAGCCCGCTTTTGTGCCCTAACATGTGGTCTATTCTAGAGAATGTACCATGAGCGCTTGAAAAGAATGTATATTCTGCTGTTTTAGGGTGAAAGGTTCTGAAGATATCTATTAAATCAAGTTCATCTAATATATCCTTTAAGTCTGCTGTTTTTTTGTTAATTTTCTTTCTTGAGGATCTATCTAATGATGTTAATGGCATATTGAAATCCCCTACTATTATAGTATTGCTGTTGATCTCGCCCTTTAAGTCTATCAAAGTCTGCTTTATATATTTAGGTGCTCCTATATTAGGTGCGTAGATATTTATAATGGTTATATCTTCCTTTTGGATTGCTCCCTTTATCATTATGTAGTGACCTTCTTTATCTCTAACTATGGTCTTTGTTCTAAAGTCCATTTTGTCTGATATAAGTATTGCTACCCCAGCTTTTTTTTCATTTCCATTTGCGTGAAATATTTTTTTCCATCCTTTTATCTTCAGTCTGTGTGCATCTTTTGATTTAAGGTGTGTCTCTTGTAGACAGCATATGTATGGGTCCTGTTTTCTTATCCACGCAGCTACCCTATGTCTCTTGATCAGATCATTTAATCCATTAACATTTAAGGTTATTACTGATATGTAATTGTTTATTGCCATTTTTTTTCTTTAAAACTGTTTTTCTCTTTTGCTATATTCTTTTTTTCCTTTGATCTGTTTACCACAGGTCCCTTAGCATTTCTTGCAGCCTTGGTTTGGTTGCAGTGAAATCCTTGAGTTTTTTTTTGTCTGTAAAGCTTTTTATTTCTCCTTCAATTTTAAATGATAGCCTTGCTGGATAAAGTAGTCTTGGTTGTAGGTTCTTCTTCTGCATTACTTTGAATATTTCTTGCCATTCCCTTCTGGCCTCAAGTGTTTCTGTTGAGAAGTCAGAAGTCATCCTTATGGGGGCTCCTTTGTAGGTGATAGTCTTTTTTTCTCTAGCAGCTTTTAATATTTTCTCTTTATCATTTAGCTTTGATAATTTAATTATGATGTGTCTTGGTGTTGGTTTCTTTGGGTTTCTCCTTAATGGAGTTCTCTGTGCTTCCTGAACATGTGAAATGTTTTCCTGCCTTAATTGGGGGAAGTTTTCCATTATAATATGTTTGAACAAAGTCTCTATCCCTTGTTCTTTCTCTTCTTCTTCAGGAACCCCTATGATGCGGATGTTATTTCTCTTCATGTTGTCACAGAGCTCTCTTAGAGTTTCCTCAGACTTTTTGAGTCTCTTTTCTTTTTTCTGCTCTGCTTCCGTGCCTTTATTTATTGTGTCCTCTAACTCACTGATTCGATTCTCTGTTTCATCCATCCTGCTTTTAATTCCTTCCATTGTATTCTTTATTTCAGATATTGTATTTGTCATTTCTGTCTGATTCTTTTTTATTATTTCAATGTCCTTTTTTATATTTGTTATCTCTTTATTTAGGTTTTCATAATGGCAATCTATGGTGGTTCTAATATCTTTGAGCATCCTAACAATCGTTATTTTAAACTCTGCATCTGGTAATTTGGTTATATCTGATTCACTTAGGTCCTTTTCTGGGGATTTCCCTTGGTTTATTTGTGTTGTATTTCTCTGCCTCCGCATTTTCTCTTCACGAGAGTGGCTGTGATCAAGTGCTCGGGTGCACAAGGGTTGGTGGCTTTGGCCTTTGCCCCGCCCCCGTGTGTGACGTTATGCTCGGTCCTGAGGGCACTGGTGAGCACCTTTGCTCAGCTGCGGGTCTCTGCCTGTTTCCGAGCTTTCGCCCTGCCTTTGCAGGATGATCCCACTCAAGGAACAGCTGCTAGCCTTGGCTCTACCGCCAGACAGGGCTGCGTGCCCAAGCTCAGCTTCGTAGCGCAACTCCGCCTCTTCTGGGCTTTTGGCTCCACCCTCGCGGGAGGAGCCGGCTACCAAGTCAGACCGCAAGCCTGGGTTGCATGGGTGGGGCAGGGAGTTGCTCCTCTGCCCTTGCCCCGGGGCTGGTTTCTACCCTTTCTGTGTTTCCCACCCTTCTCCCGGAGACTGGATTACAGGCTGCTGGCAGCTGAGCTTGACCGCTTTTGCACGCCCCCTTCTCCCTAGCCGGGCAAGATTGAGCTCACACCTGAGCCCACTGGTGGCCAGCCGGCTTCCGCCCCTGCCAGCAGAACCGCGCTTTTGTCTCCCGCTGTTGCCCGCTCTCCGGTGCGCCCTCAGCCGCATGGGTGGGGGCGTTGCAGCTCGGACCCTAAGACTCACTACTGTAGACCCGAAAGCTCCCTCCTTCTATGCGACTCTGCTCTGAATGCTGCGGGGGAGCTTGTTTGGCTGCTCTCCTGCTTCCCTTTGCTGGTATTGCTGTTTCCGGGGGAAATATTCACTTCAGCTTTGGGGAGTGCCTCGTCTCAGGGGTTAGGGTGGCTATCTCTCAAAATGTTTCTCCCTATGCCTCCTAGATTGCACTCTCTTCCTGTTACTGTGGTTTTCTCCTCTCTCCTCCCGTCCCCAGGAGCCCCAGGTGAGTGTTTGTGAGAGAGATGTTCTGCGTGGTCCCTTTAAGAAGGATCCTGGGTCTGAGAAATCAGACTCTCTCACAAACAGTATCCTGACTTGTTTCCAGCTAAATACTGTCCTTACGCTGCTTCTGGGCTCTGGGGCGGCAGGCTGGGGCTTTGTTCCTGGGGCTCAGGACCCATTCCCCTCTGCTAAACTCACTTCCTGCCACGCGAGTCTCTCCCTGCTGCCCTTCAGTCCGAGAAGCTGGGCAGCCCTCTCCGCATTTCCGCTTTTCCTACCAGTCTCTGGGTGGCTTCTTCTGCGTTCCTGGGTTGAAGAGTCCTTTTAGTTTAGTCCAAAGTTGGTTTTTCCAGCTGATAGTTCATAAAATTAGTTTGTAATCCACATTGGTTCTGGGAGGTAGATGCTGGTGCGTCTGCCTACTCCAGCGCCATCTTGTCTCCTCCATCAGTGATATAATTAACACCATAAAATTACATATTTTTTTTCATAAATAAAATCTAATTTATTTCAAATGATAGTTTCTCCCCAATCTGATGGGTCATTTAAGGTAGTATACAATTCTTTTACCTCTTGGAATTTGTATTGTTTATTTTCAAAGTATAAATTGGTTTTCTGAGTTATACAGGATAGGGCAAAAATAGGTGTGCGGTTGTGAGTACACGAAGCACAGTTTATTCTTCTATGACTAGTTTTTGATTATTGTATTATTTTTCATACAAACAACTATACACCTACTTTTGCCCCACCCTGTATATCAAGATTTTTTACTTTTGTTAATCTGAGTTTGTCATATCTGTTCTATTGAATCCCTTGTAATCACTCAAATCTCATTTTAATGCTTTTAAAATATTTTTAAATCTCCTCTTACTTTTAGATAATGAAACAGCACGGTGGCATGATTTTACCTTTTCTGTCATAAGTGCATTGCAGAAGTCTGAATAAACTAAATAATGAATCAGTCCTCATTAACAAAACATAATTAAAGTATTATTTTTTTAACCTGCCAAAATGCCAAAGATTTTAGTTAAAGCAAACATTCATTGCCAATGAAGATGCAGTGAAGCAAACATTGATAAGTTTTGGTGGTGGTGTAAACTGATACAGTATCTCTAGAAGTGAGTTTGGCTGCAGGTATCACAAGACTTTCAGTTCTGCTCTCTAACCCCATAATCTTTCTAAGATACATTATTACTTTTGTCTTTCATTTCAGTTTAAACACTGTTTTGGAGAGCTAGATAAAATATTTATAGCTATGACTAGGGACAGATAGAGATGATAAAGCTATAGATATAAGTATCAAGTTACAGGTATAAGTATAAAGTTATAGATATGGATATAATATTAGATACATCAGACTCAGCAACCTCTAGATAACTTCTTTACGTGTCTAAGGGAATTCATTTCTGCAAAATTTGTCTAGAAACCAAATAAATCTATTAAATAATAAATATCTCTAAACTGTTATATATCACACTATGCTGTGATTATCCTAAGTAAACAGCAAGATCCAAGAGGAACAGTTAGCAAACAAGTTGAAGACAATGAAATATATCCTTGAACTGGAGGTTGCTTTTCTACTTGCAAGGACCTAAACTAGACTTAATAGAGAATATGAGTTAAACACAGTGTTGGGCAAAAGTAAGTTTACAGTTGTGAGTATATAAAATACAGAGATTTTTCTTATATTTTTATTGTAATATATTTCATATGAACAACTGTAAATTTACTCTTGTCCACCCCTGTATGTATACAAACAGAAAGAACTAAGCTATACTGAACTTTTTCCTCTCTTCTATTTTATTTTCTGGTTATCTTTTGAAATTTGCATATCAAGAAATTATCAGCTACAAATATATTTCCATCAAGTTATTATTTCAAAGTTTTATAGCTGAAGATTAGATTAGCTAGGACTGAAATATATATCACCTAATTGATTATCTAGTGGAATATTTTTGAAATGCAGACATTTCATTACATGTGTGTGTGTGTGTGTGTGTGTGTGTGTGTGTGTGTGTGTGATGGTACTTTTTTATATTTTATACATTGTAAAGCAAATGACATTTCTTATTCTTTAACAGAATTGTGTTTGCTGGGGACACTTATGCACATCGTACTATAGATCATGCTATAGTTTTCATGTCTGTAGCAGCAGACCTCAAGGCTAAATAATTAATCATTTTGTATAATTATTTAACCTCAGGGCATCTCTGCAGAAATCATCTGAAGTAACTGATTAATTATAGGAATACATGAAGACCAAAATTGAATAAAAACATCTGGGAAGGGGTAAAAAATTGCAGATAGTAGCAAAAATATTTAACACTGGGCAAATGAGAGTTTTGCCATGGAATTCATGGGGAAGATTTGATTCCAAATTATAAATTGGGGGTTGAAAGCATAAATGACAAACAATTTTAAATGCCTTTTCTATAGCAGGATATCAACTTTCTTAATGGCAGCAGTATTTAACTCTGTGTTAATGTCATACAGATGAATACTTTTCATTCTAATTTTTACTAACCTACATTCATGGGTTAATTACCAGAACAAATTGTACATACAGAAGTTGCTAGTTTTAAACTCCTGACCTGAATCATTTAAACTTTATTATGAGAAGAAATCCTTTATGCACACAAAGACAGTTATATGAATGAAAAAATATTAATATTTATTTTCTACTTGTTGAGTGTTTTCATTTTCTCATCAACATCTCATAAAAATAAGGCATGAAATCTGAGAATCAAACTGTCTGAGAGACTTGCTATAGCTTTGCATTTGATGTGGTATCATAAAAATAAAAATAATTAATCTTATGTATATAATTTTAATTCCTTTGTTCATTTTCATTTTTTCCATTAAATCAGTTCCTTTTAATCACTCTTTTGGCCTTATGTGAGTAAAGCCTCCAGGGTGTACTTGAAGAGAACTTGTAGATACTAGTTTTATTGTTTGTTCTTTTCTGAAAATCAATACATAACAATACTGGAAAATATTTTGAGTTTGTTGCATTTATTATATAAAATTCAAAATATAACATAGCCTTGTTGTGTGAAAACAAACCCTCAGATATCTATATCTATCTATCTATCTATCTATCTATCTATCTATCTATCTATCTATCTATCTATATATTTTACTATGAACTTGTTAGTGGCATCTGTTATTAATTGTATCTATTCTAAATTGTGTGAGAATAAAAAACTTTTTATAATTTTATTTACCTCAGTACACTCATTTGAAAATGAAGAGACATTGGCTCATATGAGAACCATAAGAACGCAATACTACAGTCTCCCAACTTATAGGCTTCAAAATACACTACTGTAGGCAGCCAAGAGTAAGCAATCTGCAGTGTTTTCAAAAGGTAAATAAAGTTAATTGGTACTGAGTTTTATAAAGATGAAATTGGAGAAAATAGTCTAGATACCTTCTGAAAATCAGTGATCCTATTTGGTACCTCAAGAGAGACAAAAGATCAGATTAATATTAAGTTATGTCTTATAAGAAGATAATGTAATAATAAAAGTAGACCATTACATTCAGTATATATTGATAGTGTTTTAAACAAATATTGGCAGTATTTTAGAAATGAGGGCTTCAGAAATGTCTAAAGGTTTGTCATGTGCACTATAACAGCTAAAACTATAAAGGAAGAATATTAAAATATTGATCAGAAGGTGGTTTTTCATGCTACTATGGAAATGTCCAGGTATATCTGGGAAAGTTTTATTTATGTAGCAAAATGATATATTTTATGAAATAAATTATCAGCAGTGGTTGAAATACAGTAATAAAATAGGAAAATTATCATGCTAAAGGGTATATTGATATTTAGCCTTACTGCCTCTGAAAGAACTCTATAATTATATGTTAACTGATAATTTAAAATTACAATGAGTGATTTTTTTTTGTTTGTTTTTTTTATAGAGACAGAGAGAGAGTCAGAGAGAGGGATAGACAGGGACAGACAGACAGGACTGGAGAGATGAGAAGCATCAATCATTAGTTTTTCGTTGCACGTTGCAACACCTTAGTTGTTCATTGATTGCTTTCTCATATGTGCCTTGACCATGGGCCTTCAGCAGACCGAGTAACCCCTTGCTCGAGCCAGCAACATTGGGTTGAAGCTGGTGAGCTTTTTGCTTAAACCAGATGAGCCCACACTCAAGCTGGTGACCTTGGGGTCTCGAACCTGGGTCCTCTGCATCCCAGTTCAACTCTATCCACTGTGTCACCACCTGGTCAGAGAGTGATGTTTTTTTTTTTTTTGTTTTTTTTTTTTAGAGAGTGATGTTTTTAAATGTTAAATATTCCTAGCACTACTCAATCACCAGCACCTATTTATAGATTTTCAGGTGATGATGGATCATCCTCTCCTAGTCCTTAGAGGAAAGAAACAGAACAGAAAAAAAGAAAATTAGTTCCAAGTCTCATGAAACTTTATTCTATTTGACTACAGAATCCATTCATTAAAATATATCAACTTCACCTAAAAATAAATACAAAAATTTTAAAATTAAGACACTGGAGATGAAAGAAGCATATGTTCATTAAAAATAGACCAATTGCCTGACTAGGCATTGACGCAGTGGATAGAGCATAGACCTGGGACACCTAAGACCCAGGCTCAAAACCCCAAGATCACCGCCTTGAACATGAGTTCACCAGCTTAAGTGTGGGCTCACTGTCTTGTGTGAAATCAAAGACATGAACCCATGGTCCTTGGCTTGAGCCCAAAGGTTGCTGGCTTGAGCCCAAGGTCATTGATTTGATCAAAGTGTCACTGGCTAAGCTGGAGCCTTCCTGTCAAGGCACATATGAGAAAATAATCAATGAATAACTAAAGTGCCATGAGTTGATGCTTCTCATCTCTCTCCCTTCCTGTCTATCTGTTCCTATCTGTCCCTCTTTCTCTCTTTCTCTTTCTCACTCTCTCTCTCAAAAAAAAATATAGACCAAACCTTGAGTAAAAAAGATTAGTATGGGTAAGATTAAGGAGAAGAGTAATGACAAACTTAACTGTCAAATTCATTTGCTTCTTTCTCTATTTTTGAGCCATTTTCTTGCACAATGAAATAATGAATTGCTTAATACCTCTAGAGTTTTTATAATCTTGCCTGAACCTACATTTCTTCAATTATTTGCACAACTTCAAGGTCTGCTCTCCTAAGTGCTGGTGATTTCTAATACTTTTTGCTTTTCTGACAAGTTGATCCTTACAATTAATTGGCTTCCATCATGCTGTAATGGTTTTTCAGGTCTTGAGGCAAGGGAAAAATAAGAAGGCTCTAATACTAATTAGGTAAAAGATGATTGTGACCTCAACTAAGTGAATAATAGGAGGAATAGACAGAAGTGGGTAAATTTTAGAAAGGAAACAAATAGAAAATTAAGAATCTTTGGGTTAATTGGATATGACTGATGATGAAGAATTGGATGACTGGGTTGGTAATTGTACTGTTGATAGAGATTGATGTAAGAAATATAACAAAATTTAGAGGTAATCATAAGATAAGTTTTGCTCACTCTTTCTTGAAATATTCATAGTAAATTCAAGAGGAGATATGCAACAGATTGCTTGGCATATTATTGTGACATGAAGGAAAAAGACTCAAATTAAAAAATATCTGTAAGACAGTTAAATAGTGATAGTTACTATGATCTTTTGAGTGAATGTAGTCACTTACCATACATTAGTACAGATAAAAATTTATATTTATTGGTCAGGAGGGAAAAACCTCAAGGATTGGAAAAACTGACATTAATATTTGAAATTTTTTTCCATCATTGCATGATGCCTGGGTCATTGTAATCTCTTAATTGATATATATATAATTAATTTTATATATAATTAATTTTAATGTGGTGACATTAATAAATCAAAGTATATATTTTCAGAGAAAACATATCCAGGTTATTTTGACATTTGATTATGTTGCATACCCATCACCTAAAGTCAAATTGTCTTCTGTCACCTTCTATCTGGTTTTCTTTGTGCCCCTCCCCTCCCCCACCCCCCCTCTCTCCCTCCCCCTCGCCCTCACAGTAACCATCACACTCTTATCCGTGTCCATGAGTCTCATTTTTATTATCTCACCTATGAATGAAATCATATAGTTCTTAGTTTTTTATGATTTACTTATTTCACTCAATATAATGTTATCAAGGTTCATCCATGTTGTATTTTTAAAAATTATTTTTATTGAACTTACTTAAAATAACTTCAATTGAGATTCAATGATAAAAATGTGCTATATTGAATGTGCAGTACTTTATGAAGAGATAAAGTGTACTTATATTTATATATTTTTAGAATCTCTACAAAGCATAAAAATGTGGCAACTTTATTATATACTCATTCACTCATCAGTTTTACCATTTTTAGTAACTTTTGCAAACCACTGTGTCAGGACAGTTTTTTAATTCAAATTCTCCTGCCATAATTTTTGAAGGTTGAAAAACAACTTAAGGCCCTGGCCGGTTGGCTCAGCGGTAGAGCGTTGGCCTGGCGTGCGGGGGACCCGGGTTCGATTCCCGGCCAGGGCACGTAGGAGAAGCGCCCATTTGCTTCTCCACCCCCACCCTCCTTCCTCTCTGTCTCTCTCTTCCCCTCCCGCAGCCAAGGCTCCATTGGAGCAAAGATGGCCCGGGCGCTGGGGATGGCTCCTTGGCCTCTGCCCCAGGCGCTAGAGTGGCTCTGGTCATGGCAGAGCGACCCCCCCAGGGGCAGAGTATCGCCCCATGGTGGGCAGAGCTTCGCCCCTGGTGAGCGTGCCGGGTGGATCCTGGTGGGGCGCATGCGGGAGTCTGTCTGACTGTCTCTCCCCGTTTCCAACTTCAGAAAAATACAAAAAAACACACACACACAAAAAAAAACAAACTTAATTGACCCATTTTTCAGTAACATTTTTATTACTTATAATATATATGTAAACAATATTTGTATTATATTGCCTTATGTCTCCCTTCCTCCATCTCTACTACTACCAAGTTTTCATTGTATAGTTTCTGAAAATAGGGTGAATAAATGAATGAACTCTTTAAAAGAATGAAGGTCTAAAAATAAGATCTCTCATAACAAGCTAACAAGTTTTACACCTTATTTAGCTTTGAATTCTTGAATTTCTTCGCTGTAAAATGAAGGTCGATGATCAAATCTATTACTTTCAGGTTAAAAATACCAAAATATATTTTTGCATAAAATTTTGACTTCTTATTTGCAAAGATAAAAATGTAAAGGGTACTGCTATGATATTTGATTTCTCTATTTTGTTTTATTTCCCACCTGTCTGTGAACCCTTTGTAAATAGAGATGTTGCCCTACCCATATTCATTTCAAAGCACCTAGCATAACAGCTTGCAAATGAAAGACACAGAATCTGTGTTTAATAGATAAATCATTTTTAAATAAAAACATAATTTAATGCAAAGCATAGAATGTATGTTGTGAATACACCCTCATGGGTACAGTAAATGGCATTTCTAGATTTCTTTAACATATTTATAAAGGACACACTGTATCACAGACACTGTTTTTTCATGGAAGATACAATTAATGATGATCAATGCAAAGTCAGATTCTTGCTTTCATTGATTTTACATTGCATTGGAGAGGAGATAGAAATCAGAGTCAAAAAGTAAAGAAAAGAAAATTTCATATACTCGTAAATACTGGAAAAGATTTAACACATAGTAATAGACTAGGGTAGGATTTAAACCAATCCACTGCCTCACATTGAGTCATATGCCTTCTTTCTATTTTTTGGATCATTTGATTTTAAGGGAATTTAGTTAGAAAAATATCTATTTTCTTATCCTCTCAGTAGTAAAAAGTTACAAATAATAAATATTAACATTAACTTTATATAAAAATTATATTGTACATAGAAACTAGCACAGTGATTGGTACATAGAAACTCAAAAGCACATTTACAAAAACACAATTTGAGTTTTAGTGGTGCAAATCAATGTGCACCTCCCCCCACAAAATATAATACAAATGTCAAGAGAGGAAACTAGACCCAAGGGTCGATTAGGTAACGTGGTGCCATTTGCCAAAGTGGAGGCCACAGAGGAAAATGAACATTTTTCTTACTGTATATCATTATCGATACAGACATTCTTTTTTCCTGATAGAACCATTTCCTGGAAGACGTTTCTATCTCAGGTCCTTGGCAGTATTTCCCTTTTTTCATATTTATGAGGTTAAATCAACATCCTTCATGTTTCTCCCCTTAGCGTTTTAATCTACTATTATACCCCTCACCCTAAAGAGCCTATTTTGCTTCATTTAGGGTTTATTAGTCAGGAAAAGAGCAAAGGGTTCAAATTAGGTGTTGCAAGTTTCAGCTGTCAGAAAAAATCAGTCAGCTATGATTGATAAATAGTAGAATGCATCTGATTTTTGCAGTGCAAAAGCCCGTTACAGTTGTTTTATATGATTCTGTCAGCAAAGCCTCCTCAGCTGACAATCTTTATGGAACAGCCATCTGTTTTTGAGGATTACAGATACTTTATCAAAATATTTATGACAAGTTTCCTCTGAAACATGATATATTATCCTTTTCAATAGATTAATGCCTTGAGGGTAACTGCAAAGCTAAGTAGAAAGAAAAATTTAACTTTAAAATTTATCTCAGTCAAAAGCCAATGCATGCCCATTTCTCCATTTCTTCCCAGACTGTCACTAGGTTATTAAATTAATATCAACTGGAGTTGGTTTCACTTTTATTTACAGATCTGATGTCAGATTGAATGAAGAAATCGCTTAAATACAATTGTCTCATTTGTGGTTCAATTACATCTCTTTTAAGTTGGGTGTGTCTATATATATAAAATATGTAAAATTAACGGACAATTCTACAAGAATTTGGAAAACTAGAAGGTCCATTTCTTAGTTTGCTGGAGAATATATTCGTAGATTTAAAAACAGAACAGTTTTTATCTTTTCAATGAAAAGCATGAAAAATACATTTATCTTTTTAAAGAAGTTTGCCACACAAGGTGATACAAACTTTGCCTCTATTTAACATCTTATTTCACTTTTCCCATAAAAATATTTTGGGAGATGTATGCAGTAAATGAAGAATATTTTGAAAGAATTATAACAAAAGAATAGAAGCATTATACACTGGGTCGTCTAACCATATGGAAAGTAAACTTCCAATTATGTCAGTATATCCAAGTGAAGTTTGTCTCAGTAAAAAGCTTTTGTACAGAACTTTGAGGTTCTGTACAAGGTTTTTAACACATATACAATGTGTTAAAAAACAAACAAAAAGTGTCTGGATTTGTTTCAGTTGATTTCCCCTAATATATATTGTTATTTTACATGAGAAAAGAACAATAGACCAAGAAACAGTGCCCTTTGATGTGGCTCAGGTTTCTTC
Source organism: Saccopteryx bilineata (assembly GCF_036850765.1). Lineage (NCBI taxonomy): Eukaryota > Metazoa > Chordata > Mammalia > Chiroptera > Emballonuridae > Saccopteryx > Saccopteryx bilineata. The sequence continues at coordinate 382,082,085 of NC_089490.1, forward strand.
CTGAAAAAATTGGAAGTGGTTTTTGTTAAGATGTTTGTAGTTTTTTATTTTATTTTTTTATTATTTGTCACACAGGTTAGCCCTAAAAAATATAATAATTTTTTTTCTACTTCTCTAAAATCACTTTGGGGATCAACACAATTCATTTCTCTTCTAATTGCAAAACTGGAATATCACTTAAACCTATGTATCATGAGGATACATATTAACTGAGTTAATAGATAGTCTGGTTTATTTTAAAAGTACAATAGCATAGTTTACAATTTGGTAAGAAAATACAGAGTTAAGTAATAACCAGAACATATTGTTGAGTGTAAGTAGGGTATAGTCTAGTGAGAAAGCTTGGGATGGTTAATTAGAGACCCAAAAGTACATTTTGGATTTAGATAGACCTGGTTTGAATATTGATCCTGCTATCTATTGGACTGTGAATTACAACTTCCCTGGTTTCTCTGAGATTTAGTTTTACCAGGAGACAATTAGCATCAAACCCAATCTGCTGCTGCTGAAATTCAGTGAGTAAATGGAGATCGCAGTGCAGTGATTGGCACATAGAAACTCTGTCAATGTGACTTCTCAATCCTCTTAAAGGAATTCAAACATCCTAACATTATCCAGGCGTTTCGTACAGGGAGATGTAGAAACACAGAATCAGGAGAGGTTAATTAAATTATAGGAATTTAGAAAGTTAGAATTTGACCTAAATAAATATGAAATACACAGGTAGCCCTTAAAACACAAGAGGAGATGGATTTATATGCAACTCCTGCTCAGTATTGTTTGACTCCAATAAATACCTAATACTTTTCAGTTTTCTTCAAAAGTGCTACTACAACATGCTTTAAAATGTTCCCATTTCATAAAAAAAGGGGCCTACTAAATAAATGAAATTTAAATCCAATAAGAGTAAGAGTAAAATTGAGTGGGAATGAGAATTATACAATTAGTCCACGTGACTGAAGTTAAATTAGATAATGCACAATGGGCTATGTTTTCATCTGACATTGCAAACATCAGATAATTTACTCAATAAAAAAAAAGAAACTTGGTGAATTTCTTCATGTGAAGTAAGCAAGAATTTATGAAAATGTGTTTTAAAATGAATATGAAATAATACATGCTGATAGAAAAAGAGATAAAAAATGTTTTGCCAGGTGTCAGCTAAAACAAAGGCATAAACAAAAACTTGCCCTTATAATTCTAAATAAGCAAACCGTCAAATTCACAATTACCATCATTAAGATAAATACCTATCGACTCTGTACCTTGGTACCCTCATCAACACTTACTGTGATGTTCATCTTACCTTTACTTTTTCCACATAAAATTGTTGAAGATAGGTCAATAAGAAGACCCAATGCCTAGATTCTCAAGATGCTTAAAGGTACCATTACATATGCTTGGTTTTATTCTTTATGCACATGTGTGCTCCATGTGTACTTAATATTACTCTCTGATTCACTGAGTTTCTTTATAGCCACATCTTAAATCCTTAGAAATTCTGTAACCCTTAAATCAGCAGATATTTTTTTAGTATTAGTTTTTAGTTGTATGATGACACACCCATAAAAGTAAGTGAAGATCCCTTGTGCTAGTAAAACTTAGTTTTAAAAGCAGAAGATAAAAACATAAATAAAATAAAACAATATAATTGTGTAGTATTGTAATAGTGTGATTTGTGCTATAAAAATGTTAAAGAGAAATATATAAATATATTGCTCATGAACTGGATAGAGATGGTCTTATTTTAAACAGTCTTGGTGGAGTGGCCTCATTGAAGAAGTGAGATTAGTGATACCTGATGATGATAAGAATGTGAACCCAGGGAAAAATAAAAAGTGGAAGAATATTTCAGGCAAAAAGAACAACTAGTGAGTGAACCCTCAGTAGTGTGTGGGCCTGGCATGTTTCACAGTAGGCCTCTATGGTTGGGAAGCAATGAGAGGAATGAGTAGTATTAGCAAGTATTGAGCACAATACTCTGTACTCTCTTGTGAAGATAATGCTTTTATTCTAAGTAAAACTCAAGGAAGCAGGACTGACTTCAACAGCAATGCACTTAAGGTTTAATGTGGTGACTATTTTGAAATTATCAATAATTTTATCTTTGAATTTGTGTTCTGAATGTGAAGTCCTGTGGGAAAATGGAGGATGCTCCAGAGAGGGGTTGCTTAGAGCTTCATCTCACTTGTGATCACCTGTAGCTCTCTAGGATGGGTTTTTAGATCCTTTCTCCTGGATTTCAGACCTCCAAAGCTTGCCCATCCTCCCTTGACCTGCCTCCAGTGGGAGGCTAATACTGGCCTCTGTTGGTCTAGTCACCTGGTAGAGTTGATGAGGGCAAGTCTACATTCTGCTGTTATTCTATGACCGCAATGAGGAACTGGCCACGGAGCAAGGAAGATGGGTCAAATAAAACCCCTGGCTGTGGTAAGGGTGCAACAGTCTCTATATTAGAGTGGCAGAAAATAAGTGAATGTTTTGGCTCCCCCCGCCAACCCCATTCAGGTACTCAGCATGCTCAGATAGAGCTGGAAACCTTAAGGAGTCACCCATGTCCATCTACTGTGGGTTGGGGTGAAGTACCCATTGAAAGAAGAGACCATTTCCCTGCTCCAACAGGGGGACCTATATTTTTATTTTGTGCTAGACCTCTCAAATTACAAAGCTAACTTTGGGAGAATAATATTAAGCAGAGGAATAAAATGATGTATCTCAGACTTTCAAAGGGTCACTTTCTTTTGCCCTTTTGATAATATTCTTTTGATAATATTTTGATAATATTTCCTTTGATAGTATACTGTAGAAAGGCACAGAAAATTACAATACAAGAATACTATTATATTAACCCTAGCAGAAGATTAGACTGTCTCAGATTAGAGTGGTATCAGTAGAGATGGTGAGAAATGTTAGAAACCTTCATGAACTGAAAAGAAGATATAATATGGGGTTGCCTGGTACATAGGACATAGAGTGTGAGCAATAGAAGAGTTGAGAATAATTCAGGGTTTTGGCTACTGAAATAACTGAATCATCATAATCTGATAAAGAGGATGCTGAAGGCAGATCTCGTTTAAGAGTAAGGAGGTGTGAAATTTAACCTTTCATATGTTCATGACATTTGCAGATACACAAACAAGTTATAGAATAAATGGAATACGGAAAATAGTGAGTTGAAGCTACCCATTTGGACTGTCAGTTTATGAGTAGTTCTTATGTCATGATGCACAAGTGAGATCACTGGAGAAGAGTATTGACAGAAAACAGAAAAGGAACAAGGCCTGAGTTCTGCACTTCAATGTTAGGAGTAGACAAGTAAAGTAGAGTCTTATTCCAGTAGGACAGCGACATAGACTTTAAGACTATAAGGAGTAACCAATGAAAAAAGAGGAATACAAGGAGTATATTATCAATGGAGCCAAGAGAAGAAAGTCTAATAAGATGGACCATTCCTCAAATCAAATAAAAACTATGATTATTTGGCTGAATTATTGGTCTTTTAATTTTTGATCAGTATTTCTCAATTAAAAGAAGACTGCAATAATTATTTAAGGAAGAGTCAGCTTTATATTTGTGTTTAATTGGAAGCATTTTTTGCAGAATATAACACTGGGGAACAAAATTTTTGTTGCATCCACAAAAACACTTGTTCTTATGTAATTCGAGTGTGCTGACCTCAAATCGGACATAAGTCTTTCTCTGTAAGATTTCTCTGTAAAATTCAAGATTTTAGGTTTTCATCTAGTAAAATTTTCAACATTTAGTTTAACATAATAAAGTAGAATGTCTTTTTTGGGCATCATCTTTGTGAAAATATAATAATTTATATAACGCAGTAAATACACTAATACACTAAAAGATATGATTGCATCAGAATTTGTCTACAATTTCAAAATAGAACATATTAAAACATTTTAATCATAAAATTTGCGCAAAACTTATTTAAATTCTATTCAGGCAAAAATTTGCGTTTGTAGCTCTTGCATTTGTGTGCTTGTTGAAGACAATCTCATTTGATGCTGCAGCAACAGTCTGCTCATCCATAACAGCTCCAAGATTTTCAGGAAACTTATCAAGGTGACTGTTCAGGAAGTAAATCTTAATGCTCATGTTACATCCAATGTCACGGAAAACCAACAGCATCCTTTGAACCTGAAGTTCATAGTTTTCTGCTTTTTTGTTTCCAAGGAAGTTCTTTGTAACTGCCAGAGTGACTGCCATGCTGCTTTCTGCTCCTTATTCATCTTCCTGGAAAATTCTTGGTCATATATGTGGGTTCAGATTTGAGGTCCATCGAATACACCTGCTTTTATCTTTTCAAAAGACAAGGCAGGAAAAGCAGAAATAATATGTCAAAAGCATTCACTTTCTCTGTTCAAAGCCTGAACAAACTGCTTCATTAAGCCAAGTTTGAAGTGAAGTGGGGGAAAAATGATCCTGTCTCAATTAACTGCAGGTTCATTCACAATATTTTGCATCCCTACTTCCAGAGCTTCATGTTTCGGCCACTCCTTCTGTGTCCAGTGTTTCTCCGGAGCTCGGCTGTCCCACAAACACAGAAAGCAAGGATACTTTGTAAAACCTCTCTGTTGTCTTAGCAGGAAATTTATCATTTTAAGATCTACACAAATGATCCAGTTATTCTCCTCATACTTCAGAAAGTCAAGGACAGTTTTTATGTCATTCTTACTAAGTCATTCAATTTGGTTGGCTAAACTGCTGAGGGGTTAATGACTGCTTGGCATCAGAGGAAGACGCTTCAGGTTCTACAACCATTTCCTCATGCGTCTTATCAAAATACACTTGAACACCATGTTCACTTTCTTTGTCCTTAGAAGAAATAAAACCATTGAAAACTGGAACCGGGAGTGTCTAAGAGTGTGGGATACATCATATTACTGAAGGAATATTAGGATATGTGATTATATGCTGTTTTTCTTGCCGGTGCCCTTTGTATGAATCAGACAGAAATAAATGTCACTGCTGTGGTCCTTAGGTTCACGCCAAACCATGGGAATACCAAAAGATATTTCTATGTGTTTTCCTTTTGCCCAGTCACGAAGCATTTCCTCACAATTATGACACACAATATGAGGAGCCCAATTCTTGCCTTGATTGCCAAGGGGAACTTGAAAATAGGCAATATATGTATATATGCATGTGTCACAAATGATGAAATATTACGCCTTTGACGTTGAAGGGTGTAACAGCCACATATATAACAGAAGGTGTCAGGACTATTTTTACATTTACACCTACCTGAAGAAGCCATGATTCAATCTTAAAACAAAATAAGAAGATGTTTTTATCAGATAATAATTTTTTACATTTAAAATAACTACAATTATGTAAAAGTGATGTTTGTGAAACATTAATTTCCTTGTGGTTATGTTCAACCCAAGAGTCGTTGCCCTTTAACTCCAATTTAAAAATCAATGCATGCCATAAACTGTAACAAAAAAAATTAAAATTGCATAAAAACTCGAGCATGCACCAAAAAATGGATTTCAGATTTAGAATCAGTGATGAAGAAATATACAGAAACAGTTCTAAAACCTCATGCAATAGAAAATGAAAAAAAATTTGTTCCCCAGTGTAATTAATTATAATAATTTAAAATAAAAATGATTCATTTCAAAAATATCTATATGTTAAATAAGCTTTAAAAAGAACACACACACAATAAATAAATAAAAAAATAGATAAATAAATAACAGCAAAGCTTATATAAAATAAGTGATTCAATTTTAATAAAGACTGTAGAAGAAGCCCTAAGTCATTGAGGGGGAGTCCACGTGTGTGAATTAGTATTCCTAATAAGAAGAAAATCTATAATCATACAATTTTTGATAAAAAATTAAAATATGAATATTATAAACTATCTGATAGCTAAGCTACAAATGAAAGAGAAAAAGTAGGATGGTAAATGGAGAATAAAAATAAAGAATACACCTCAGTGACCAGATAGGCATGTAATCAATGAACAAAGAAAGAAATATAATAAATTAAGTGCACACAATGGATCACAGTAAAGAGGAGGTAAGAGAACTGAAGGAAATGATGTTGAAGTAAATATAACAAGATGAAACATGAACTGACATAGCTCAGGGAATACCTGAGAAAAAAAATAAAATTAAAAAAAAAAAAAAAAAAAACTAGTGATGGCTCAGTGGTTAAAACATTGACCTGGAATTCTCAGGTTACTGGTTCAAAACCCCAGACTTGCCTGGTCAAGGCACATACAATAAGCAACTACTACGAGTTGAACCTTCCTACTCTTCCACTTTCCCTCCTTTGCTCTCTATCCTCTCTCTAAAATCAATAAATAAAATCTTTTTTAAAGATTAGGTTGAGATTAGAGTTATCCTAAGGCAGAATAAATATAAGACAAGCAAAGGTTGTAGGTTGTGTCATATATATGATACTTCTGGAAAACAAAATCAAATATATAGAAAAAATGTTTAAAACATATTACAAGAAAAAAAATCTTACAAAATAGAATAAACTTAGTATATAAATTGGAAAGCTATGGTTTGAAGAAATATTGATCCAGATGGACCACACAGAGCTATATTACTAAATTTCAAAACAGTTAAAGAGGGAAAATATTAGGCTGTATACTTAGAACTGTTTACAGTACCTGATGATATATAAGACAGTAAAGCAATACCTACAAAATTTTCAGGGGAAACAGATAGGATATATAAAAGAACAAAAACGTTGTTACTTGCAGACTTAGGAAAAAAATATTCACATGGGTATATCTTAGAAATTTACTAAATTTGGCCAACCCAGGATTTAAATAAAAATGAAGGCAAAGATTTTGCCTCCCAGTAATGAATCCATTTAATCTTAAGAGAAGAAACTAAATGTTAAACAATGTTAAAATGTAAAAATGTTAAATGTGATTAAATATGATTAAAAATAATTAATATTACTGAATATTACATATGTGACAATCTAAAATTCCTGTAACCAAATATTTTAAGAAGAGAGCAATAAGGTAAGATGCAGAGAAAATCTTTTAATTTCTTCACTTTTACTAAGTGGTCAGAGAAACCCATACAAAGCTAACATATTAAATAATTGAGGTATTTTTATAGCTAAAAATGAAAGTATAAAAAGACTATAGCCCTGGCTGGTTGGCTCAGTGGTAGAGCATTGGCCTGGTGAGCAGGAGTCCCGGATTCGATTCCTGGCCAGGGCACACAGGAGAAGCGCCCATCTGCTTCTCCACCCCTCCCCCTCTCCTTCCTCTCTGTCTCTCTCTCTCTCTTCCCCTCCCGCAGCTGAGGCTCCGTTGGAGCAAAGTTGGCCCAGGTGCTGAGGATAGCTCTGTGACCTCTGCCTCAGGCGCTAGAATGGCTCTGGTTGCAACAGAGCAATGCCCCAGATGGGCAGAGCATCGCCCCCTGGTGGGTGTGCTGGGTGGATCCCAGTCGGTCACATGTGAGAGTCTGTCTGACTGCCTCCCCTTTTCCAACTTCAGAAAAATACAAAAAAAAAAAAAAACTGTAAGTTTAAATTTGTATTCAATTGAGTTTTATATTGGGAAAGTACATTATTTATCAATCACTGTAATATTAGAGGACATATAGATAATGCAGAAGGAAATAAAATATTAGATTTTTTTCAGCAATTATTTGTAGAAGAAATATTGGGAATCATGGTAAAAATCTTCATTAAATCAAGAAAAATATATAACAAACAAAGAAATCAGTTTATACAGTGAAAGGTTTTAGAAATTATGAACCTCCAATGTTGACTGTTCTACAAAAAATCACTAAAAGAACGACTCTGATCAATTGGTGAAATGTCTTCTGTAAGGATATTCTTAAACTCAGAGCAGAAAGTAAATAAAATGTAGCTATCGTTTAGGTCTCTATATATTTGTTTTGTATTTATAGTAACAAAAGGACTATAATCTTCTATAGCCATTTTCTAGAATTATTCATGAACTTTCTTATTCAATCTAAAGTAGATATCATACGTCTTGTACAACTGGGTATAGATGGTATTTCTTTGTAAATTACTACTACCTATTGCACTGTTTAATTCCCTCCTATATGATATCTTAAAGGCTTGTCTACTGTGATGATGGCAAATCCAGGCCACGGTATGTATCTGATGGGAGGCAATCTCACTCCCAGGTTCTCTGCATATTCTGCCATCTACTCACAACTTGCAAATTCACCTTATTAACACCACCATTTCCAGGTAGAATTAGTTTGTTTCCCCTCCAAGAACAATTCTCTATGAAGCCACTAAATAAGTGTAAGAAGACATTTTTAAACACAAAACAAAATCTGTTCACACTCTTTCTGTCTAGTACTATACACCCTGCACACACTATATTTCACTACAAGCAGTTAAAGAACAAGAAGATATTCTTTGTAGTTTTTCTGTACCTATGTGTCTTATAAAATAGTGAGTCATTTTATTTAAAATAAATATTTTTAATTTAAAAATTGAAATACCTTATAAGGGGATGCATATTTATTAAATGCTTGTTTGTGCCAAGGTGTTGTTACTCAAAGTTTGGTTGCAAGATTGCCTCAGAAAGACCAACAGGATCTACATATGGATGATATATCGCAGTCATCAGTCAAGTGACATTAAAGAAGTTTAAAGAATCTTTCATAGAAGTAAAAATAAAAACATAAAACAGATCCAAAAGCATTCTACAAACAAGGTTTTTGAGTGAAACTCCAAGACCCTAGAGTCAGTGCATAGACATGGGGAGGTCTGTAAACTTTCTGAAGGAATCAAACATACCACTAGTATAAAATAAGTTTGGTAGTCATATAAAAGTCAGATATAAAGAGCAAAGAAAGCCCAGAGAAGTATAGATAAACTGAGTATCACAAATCTTGTGAAAAATAGCTATTAAACCTTTCATAGATATTTGGTTTGAGTAAAGAAATTTAAAACTTTTAATGCAACAAGAGTTTACAGAATCAATAGAACCCAAGTGAAAAGGTATCTTAGACTTTATTATTACCAGACTCATTCATTTCTTTCTTGGTTATAGCTTAAAATAGTTTAAAAAATTATAAACTTTCTCAAAATATAAGGGAAATTATAATCTTGCAACCATGTAGAGGTGAAACTAAATCTTGGTCCTACTTCCTGCAAGCTGTAAAACTATCAGTGAGTTACTTAATCTTGTTTAACTTCAGTTTCTTTGCCTATAAAAGATGAGAGTGATCCTTATCTTCTTGCCTTGCTGAGGATCTTGTGAGATAGGAAAAGGTAAAATGTCCTACTATTGTACTTGTCCATACTAAAGTGAAATATTCTATCCTAGATACATTGTGAGGTTTTGGCTAATGAAGTAGACTGAGAAATCATATTGGTCATATGCGGTTCTCTGTCCCCTAGTTGCATCCTGTAGCATTAATTAGTGGACTGATTTAGGCACTGATTAATGGATAACTGAATCTCTCTCTCTGTGTAACTCCATTTTCTACCTTGGTTCTATATTTAACTCAAGAAATACAATTTTTGTTTTATTTTTGTAATTGGAAAAATGACGCACAGGTCCAGCTGCTTGTTGCCATGAAATCCAATTACAGGACACAGCACTGGTGAGAAGGGAAGAGGTTTATTTAAGTGTCGACCACCTGAGAAGATGGGGGGAAGGACTCCTGTCCTTAAAAAGCTATCTTCCTAGATCAGATGCCTTGGCTGCATTATAAATAGGATTGGGGGAATTTGGGAGAGGGGGAACTCTAGGAGGAAGGTGGAGGTACAGTTTCACTGACAGATTGGAAGTTATCTTCATGCTGGCTGGACTTCCATGGTCCTCTTGGCCTTATTAATGAAAGAGAGAGAATGGGCCTGAGAATTCATTCTTCTTGTTCTGATATTAACTCTTGATGTAGGTCATACTGATGACTATGATTCATCACTAGCATTATTGTTCCTTATCCAGGAGGGAAACAAGTTCTATTCTTGTCATTGAAAAGGAATCAGAACTGCAAGCTTCAGCATGGTGGGAGCAGGATGTTAACCCTTGATGCATGTTAGCTATAGTGGAGCAGGCCTTTTAAGTGTAACAAGAATTTAGCCAGAGATGGAAGTACAAGATTCATTATATACTTTTTATTTTTTACAGAATACATAACTGTGATGACCAGACTAGCAATATTGAACCATGGTAATAAGAGCAACATACTGAATTTAATACTCAGCAAAAATCCTCTCGTAAGCTTACTTTGTTAGTACATTCTTATTTAGCTCTATGTTACGGCTTATCAGACTAATGTCGTTAAATCAGTAATATGGCATGTTTATTCTCAGTTATATTTTGTTTTGAGAATTGAAATAAATCCAAAGCCTCGTTGTGAAACTAAGTTTCTGGTGAGCCAAAGTTATTAATCAGTTTACTCTGAACCTGGTATTTTGAGAAAAAAACAAGAAAACAAACTGACCAAAACAAACAAACAATAACTAAGAATCACAAAACAATTCCTGGCATATAAGGATAGAACATAATTATATTCTACCTGCTAGGATGTCTAGTGACTGAGATTTTCTTAATTCACCCTATCATTTCTTGTTATTGCCTTCATCAGTTCCATAACTCTTATTTTTAAGTGAGAGAGACTGAGACAGTGAGACAGACAGATAAAATGGGAGAGAGATGAGAAGCATCAATTCTTTGTTGAGGTACCTTAGTTGTTCATTGATGGTTCTCCCAGTTAAGAATAGTCAAGGAGGAAGCAATTAGGAAAGACAGTTGTTCATTGATTGCTTTCTCATATGTGCCTTGTCTGGGGGCTCTCTCTGAACCAGTGACCCCTTGCTCAAGCCAGTGATCTTTGGGCTCAAGTCAGTGACCATGGGGTCATGTCAAATTCTTACTTATTTCAAACTGTTTTCATCTTTCTCCAAATCTGGGAATCTCTGCTACTCTATCACCAGGCTGGAAGAAACACGACGACATGCCTGTGCATAGGGGAGGACAGATATCCTCAAAGCAAACTGATTAACATTTAAAAAAAAATATTTGCCAAACTGGTAAAATTAAAAATCTAAGAAAATGTCATGTATATTGCCATATAAATCTAATTTTTAATGATTCTTGCTGTTTTACTGATCTCATGCTTCATTAGCACATGTAAAAATATCTGGAAAAGTATGTGATTATCATCTAGCTAGGAGGACTTCAGTTTATTAAATATATTTAGAACTTTATAGCAGCTATAGGAAAACATTGAAATGAAAATGGCACTGGTCAGGAATGAGATTATTCATTTGCAATGCAAATCTTTTCCCCAATTGTGTAACACCCATCAGAAAGCACATTTAATGTTGATTGACTTTGGCCTTCACTGTAGCCAAACACTGACAATTTAAGAAAAGAAATAAAGCATAAAATAACCTTCTTTTAAAGTAAGATAAGAAGAACTTGCATGACTACTTGGCTTAACTAGAATTTTTCCAACTTTTCAAAAGTCTCAAACAATTTGCAAACAGAAAGACTTTTTTTGTCTCTCTCTACCTCCCTCTCTTTTCAATTTCTCTTTGATTTTTAAGGCATTTTATTCAGTAGTGTAATAAGAGTTTATATTAAAAATCCAATTGCTTTACCTTTCTACTTGGTAGAAACAGCCATAAATGTCTCTAAGCTGAAAATATTCTTAGAGACCTGATTCTATTTAGTGGTGTTTTGTCTGTGAGTTCCCTGACCAATAACAAGAGCCAATCTTAGGAGTGTAAAAGGTCTTAGTCCTGTAAGCCTTTTTATAAGCCATTCATTATTTTGTAGTGTAGTTTGCACTTAAAAATGAATTAGGCAAGGCAATTCTTCCATGCTTCAAATAAATTTATTCAAAGTCAGAATATATGATCCAAAAGTCAAAGCCAGTCTGCCCAAGATTGTCTTTAAACTCTAAGATTCATAAACTGAGAGCTGTTTATTTTTATATTTCTGAGGAAATATTATGGCCCTAATATAAACACATGTTCTTTCATTAAAAAAGCGTGAAAGTATTAGTAATAGTATCCATTATTTCACCTTTATAAATTGCTTAAATCATAATTTTTCTTTAAAAAATTATCATTTTTTTATTAAAACTAGATTTTTCAAGCTGTGGGTTGTGGCTCAAAATTGTGTCATGAAATCAATGTATTCCATGTGGTAAGTATCCCAAATAATAATAATAAGTTAAAATGCATTAATATACACTGACATGATATGCATTATAATAGAACACCATTAAAATATTCATTGCACAAAATGAAAATCAATTGTTATGACACGAGTTTTGTTCCCCCCCCTCATGTGTTAGGTAATGTACCAAACTATACTTATTATGTTTTTTCCCCAGTTTGTTTAATAAATGACCAAACTAAGTGGCTTAAAGCAATGAATTTATTATCTTTCACAAGTGCTATGTGGTCAGGAATTCCAATAGAGCATACCTTACCTGGAAGTCGGTGGCCTCACTGGAAGACTTTGGTCTGCTCTCACCTAAAGGGCCATTTGCTTTCATGTTTACCAGTTTGGGCTATCAGCCTGAACACCTATATGTGTTCTCCGTGTGACCAAGGCTTTCTCACAAGCTGATGGCTGCGTTCCAAGAACAACCACAGCAATAGAGAGACAAAAGTAGCGTTGCTTTCAAAGGCCTGGCTTCAGAAATCACCAAATATAACACTGTGTCTTCAATTACATTCTGTTAGTTAACATGATTGTATAGGGCCTCTGAGATTCAAGGGGACTAAACATGAGTCTCCCTCTCCTTTGAAGAATGTCAGTGTCACTCTATATAAAGAGTGTTTGCATCAGAATATATATTTTCATGGTCATTATTGAAAGAAAAAAAATTTGCTGCTACATTTTATAGTCAAAAAAAAAAAAAAAGAAAGAAAGAAAAGAAAACTACTTGGCCCTTGGTCACAGCTTTTGGATATTAGATATGAAAAATTTTATTTGACAAAAGAAGACTTACATTGAAGGTATACCTCCATCAAAATTCCTGGCCATTAATCCAGAAGACATGTGGAAAAACAGCTTAAATTTAGGGAGAAGAAGGAAGAATATCATGAGCATCATAGAGTATCAAGTCCTTGGAGGCACATTGATCAGAATGGGCCTGGTATCTTTTTTCTCTTCTTGGCTTCTTGTTTTTAACTGTATACTTCATAATGCTGGGTCAGGGGAAAGTTTCCAAATTTTAAAGTCATTAATTAATTGTATGCAATTTATATTAATTGACTATGTATTCAACTGCAGGCATTATTCTAGGCACTAGAGTGAATAGTTTGCCAAATAAAACAAGATAATCTTCCCTTAGTGAATATACATATCAAGAGAAATGTGTAATGAAAGGAATACATATAAACATTCCAATTGTATTCCAAACCAAAATAAAGATACTTGCAGGGTGCTATGGATATTTAGAGGAAAAAAAAGTGTCTGATTCTAGCTGATGTATTTATAAAGGTTTTATGGAAGAACTGCCTTTCGAATTGCATCTTGCTATATTCCTGGTTATGTTATGTTATACAATGGTTATAGGTTGTGCTACCATAATCATATGGGAAAATGCTACTGGTAGCAGGTGCTAGAGCTGAAGTAGAACTACCAAGTTCGACATAAGACATAAATCAATTCAATTCTCGTATTAGATAAGAATCAGGGTCAAATTCTTGCTATGCAATGCATAGCCTTGTACCTTAGGTAAATTGCTGCACTTCTCTATGTTTTTGAAGGTTTGTGCCTGAAAAATAAGAAAAAAGTAGCAGTATCTACCTCATAATACTGTCATGAGGATTAAAGAAAATAGTATTTATAAAGTAATTATGATCGTGTCTGACATGTTTGGAGCACTCAAGAAACATCTGTCAATAGTAACAACACTGTTTCCATTATAAGTATTATATTATAGATGCAGAGAAATTTTGTGTTTAGCTTATCAGAATTTCACTTGTTTAGGGAAAGTTAAGCTAAGAATGTAGTAATTCCAAAAATCATCATCATTAAAATACAAATGGAGTAAGAGCAATAAACAAAGTCAATCACTTTAAATTACTGTGCTTCACATTTATTATATCCCTTAGTACAATAAATGCTATGTTGCCCATTTTTATTATTTGTTTATTCAGAGATTTATTTGTTCTTCTATCAGTGAGGCTTCATTCAGTCTGAAGCAGAACCAGTAGGAGATATATATTTAAATAAAGATATTTATTGCAAATATCTGACTATTGAGATTGGGAGCTAGTAGTCAAGTCTGAATTCTTGCTGGTAAGGCAGACCTTTAGGAAGGGGAGCCTGGAACTTAAATCTCTTCAGCAGAGCTAAAGATATATTTTTTTAATTTAAATGTATTTGCCTTGTAATAGTATATAAATTTAAGATGTACAGCATGTTGATTTGATATATTTATACTATATTATAATATGATTGCATTGTAGAGACAATTAGTGCCATTATTTTCAATAGCCAGGATGTGGAAACTACCTTAATGCCCCTCAGTGGATGAATAAATAAAAGAGGTAATATTGATACATACAAATCAGTATTATTTAGCTATGAGAAAGGACATCCTGCCATTTTTGACAACATGGGTGGAACTTGAGCACATCATGCTAAGTGAAATGGGTCAGACCAAGAAAGACTTGCAGAGTTCTCAGTCAGAAAAGTATCAGCTCTGCTCATATCATAAGGACTTCAAACTGAGTGAATCAGGCCCACCCAGATTATCCAGAATAATCCCCTTTAATTAAGTTTTATAAGGATGTAACCTAATCATATATACAAAATACATTTACATAGACACCTAGATTACTATTTGAATAACTAGAGACTGTAGCCTAAGCAAGTTGCCCATCAAAAGGCCACCACAGTGCCTAAATGCTGTACTCTGTCATGTATACAACTTTAGTCCCACCACCTATAATGCTCCCTGACCTATAGCAGAAACTTAAAACCTTTGTTAGATGAATAAAGGAATATGTGTGTGTCATGTTATATGGTATTTAATAAGCCTTGAAATGAACTTTGAAACATAACCAATAAGCATGGGAAAACCAGAAAATTATTATTATTATTATTATTATTATTATTATTATTTTGAGAAAAAAGAATTCTGGCCATATAGAACACTTAGTCAAGAAATGAGCTCTAGGAACAAACATCAGGAGGATGTTGTATTTATTTAGATGAGGGGAAATGGACCCTCAATCAGAGCAAATAAGAGTGTAGGAAGATCTGATAGAAGTCTGAAAGAGTTGGTAAAAATATGTTTGATGCAGAATTTTTTTTTAAAAAGAAGATAATTTTTAATCAATACTGTTGCTGATTATTAGAGGGTCATCGACTAGGACTACACAAATTATAATTTCTTCAAGTAAAAGAAAAATTATAATAACTATCAAGTTTCAATACCACCTTAAGGTGTTCTTGGGTAAATATAAGACTGATATATTATTTGGTGATTCTTAGTTATAAGCAAACATAAAGTTTTAGTGTGAAACAAGTGAGTGCAATTAATAAAAAACCCATCAAGTTACATGTTAGTATATTTTACATGTAGAATTTAACATAATTAGTCACATTGGAAGATGATCACTCTGTTAAGATATAGAAACTTTTTAAAACTATTGTTATTATTATTTCCATGTTGTTCTAGTCTGGTGTTGTATTGATTGCTGCAGCTGTTGTTCTAAATAATTTAGTTAATATATAACTGCACTGGTGCTCTGGGGTTGTTAAAGATATAATTAAAAGCATTCAGAACAATAAAGAATAATTATTAGAATAAGAGTATAAGGTGATATGCTTTGAAAAGATTTTTTAGAATTATTTTTATCTTGATACACTTATTTTTTCTTACACTTGTTACCAGTATGTCAGTTTCTTCAAGAATTAAAGAGCAAAAATATAAACTATGTAAAAAAATATTTAGGTGCTATTTACATATACATAGATATACACCAATAAATATTAAGTATTATATTAATGTTTTATTCCAAATGTTATTTAAAAATACTAATGCAGAAAAATCTGTCAGCCCTGGCCAGTTGACTCAGCAGTCAAGTGTCAGGTACGATTCCTGGTCAGGGCACACAGGAGAAGTGACCATTTGCTTCTCCACCCCTGCCCTTTCTCTATCTTTCTCTCTCTCTCTTCCCTCCTCCCTTCCCGCAGCCTTGGCTCAAATAGTGCTCGAATGCTTTAAGCAAGTTGACCGCAGGTGCTGACCCTGGCGCTGAGGATGGCTCCATGGCCTTGCCTCAGGCACTGAAATAGCTCAGTTGCTGAGCAATGCAGCATTGGGCCTCAGATGGGCAGAGCATCACTCTGTAGGGGGCTTGCAAGGTGGATCCTGGTTAGGGCACATGTGGGAGTCTGTCTCTATGCCACCCTGCTTCCTACCTCCCCCCTCTCACTTAATAAAAAATAAATTTTAAAAATTTTTTAAAAAGAAAAAAATAGGAAAAATCTGTCAATACCATTAAATGAAGCTTTTTTACATTAAAAGAATCAAAATTTTTATTAGTCTTTATGTTGTACTAACTTTAAAAATAAATGTTTTGAAGTGATGAGATATTATAATAATATTATGTTGGTTGCATTACGTTTATATATATATATATATATATATATATATATATATGCATACATCCATCTTTCTACCTACCTATTTAATTTAATTGTCTAAAAGTGGTTTTTTGGTCAGTAAGTGTTAGATTGTTAAATAATTTGCATATTTAAAGTGAATAATTTTATTAAAATAGTGAGTGAAAATAAAAATTGAAATATTTATCAAATTTTATTTTTCAATAAAATATAACAAGTTATCCTTGTCTGGAATAAAAAAAGTTTTAGACTCAGCATCAATTTCATAATACTGTATAAAGTAAGGCCATTACCTGAAAGGACAATTTTTCTTATTTGATTTCCTATTGCATTGTTTTGTTGGCATTCATACTATTAAAGAAATCCGGAGACACAACTTGTACATGGTAAGAGTTTCAGTGACTAATAAATACCGTAACATAACCAGAGATGGGAAAGAAGAACGTGGTATTACTTAGTTCTCTGGTTTGTGTTTAGCAGGACAATGTTGTTAATACTTCTTTCTTGTCATAAAATGACCCCCTCCTTTCCACTCCCCCCAAAAGGAGTAGGGCTTTGAAACAACAGAAACAAAGACATTATTTTTTCTTTGACACAATGCTAAGCAATATTTGAAAAAAAATAATTTAAAAAGCAGCACCCAAGCAATAGTTGGTATTGTAAATGTCAAAAATTTCCCCAAGAATGCATTTTTTATTGACTTTGGGGGAAAATAAGGTTCTGTGTCATTTCTTTCCAATTTTTTGAAAATGTACAATATCCACAAATAACAAAAGGCTGTCCATTCTTTCTACATAGAGTCACCGTTACGCACACAGGCCCCATTTGCAGTGGAGGTGGTAGCTGTTTCCTCATTGCATTTTTGTTGTTTGTCTGATCATCGGCCATGTAGTTTATTCTCTTTGAAGGCCACTTTTGGATAGGGTAATGTTTTCTTCAGGCAAAACTATGGTCTGCTGCTCATTGAAGCCTTTCCTGTAGGCTGAACTAAATAGGCAAAGTTATTATGTATATTTACTTTTAATGATACTATAAAATTAATGACTGATATTCACATGGTGATTTATATCAGATTGTAGTCTCATTTCATATTTGCACCTGTTTTATCTGCCATAGTATGTATGTATTTGTATAGCTGTTTCTCATTTAACTATACTGCTCACAAAAATTAAGGGATATTTTATAGCTTTGGTTTCATTTTTACAATATCCCCTAATTTTTGTGATCATTATATTTCTGAGATGAAACACTAACTCTTTGTGGTAGGAGTCATGAACATTGTCTATGTGTCTCCACACTGTAGTTATTCATTCATTTAGTTTTCTTGCTAATTCAATCCTTATCCAATACAATATTAGGTGCTGCAGATAAAACTTAGAAAATGGCAGGCAAAATCCCTTCCTTCATGGTGCTTATTTAAGTAGAGATGATAGATTTTTTAATAAAAATATTTATAAGTGTGTATTGAATAAAATATGTACTAAGATTCTGAGAACTGAAGATATTTGACAAAGCTAAATTTCTCATAAAATTAACATTGAACCATGACAAATAAAGTTTAATATCCATATTCTATAAATGATTCTCCCAAGACAAGAAACTATAGGACATATTTGACACAGGATTCAGAATTTCATATTATTTAATGAAAATTATTAAATATGTTCTTATAAAGATACACATAGTACCCCACTCATCAAACTTTGAATGTGTATGTGCGAGTGTATGTGTAAGTTGATGAAGGTATTATGCAAGCCAGGGTAGCACTCTGGTTAAATCTTTAATTATAAACTCTAGTTTTAATACATATTCTAATATATATTATATAATATTATATATATAATAATAAAATAATTATAATAATAAAGTAATATAAAATAACCTAGATACTTGCTAGATTACTGTCTTATGATCTTAACCTCTGTAAAACCCATTTTCTTATCTGTAAAATAGAGTCAGTAAAAGTAATTCTGATAATTAAATGAGATAAAGCTTAGCTTACCATTTGCCATATCATGAAACTAATTGTAAATATTAATTATATGATGGGGTAACTAACAGTTCTTTTAGTACATTTGTGACTATACTAACCAATTTTCCCTCAAGAATATTACTTCTTCATTTTGAACACTTTCAAATGCATCAGTGCTTGTTTGTGGTAGTTTATAAAAGCTTATCTATTAGCAGTGCTTTTCCACAGCTTTGGTGAGAATTTTATTGAGGTTGATGTGTGTTCTCAACTCAACCGACTCATCTCATATGTATAATATATGCACCAATGGGTTGAATAATCCATAAGACACTTCTTCTAGAGAATGATATAGGTTGACTCAATCCTCCCTTCACTTTCTCTTGACGCTAGTGAAGCAAGTGTCCTTGTGTCCCTGGAACTGAGGTAGGGCCATGCAGCGGGATGCTTTCTGGCTAGTAAATTGCAGCAGAAGTGATCTCTGTGATCTCCAAACCTGAAATATTTTTTTAAAAAGCACACAGAGCCCTGGCCAGTTGGCTCAGTGGTAGAGCGTCGGCCTGGCGTGCGGAAGTCCCGGGTTCGATTCCCATCCAGGGCACACAGGAGAAGCACCCATCTGCTTCTCCACCCCTCCCCCTCTCCTTCCTTTTTGTCTCTCTCTTCCCCTCCTGCAGCCAAGGCTCCATTGGAGCAAAGATGGCCTGGGCACTGAGGATGGCTCCATGGCCTCTGCCTCAGGTGCTAGAGTGGCTCTCGTCGCAACAGAGTGACGCCCCAGATGGGCAGAGCATCGCCCCCTGGTGGGCGTGCTGGGTGGATCCCAGTCTGGCGCATGCAGGAGTCTTTCAGACTGCCTCCCTGTTTCCAGCTTCAGAAAAATATAAAAAGAAAAAAAAAAAAAAAAGCACACAGATCATTTTGCAATAGGTATACAAATATCAAATCTTTATGTTGTTTAACTAAAACTAATATAATATTATATGTCAGTTATCTCCCAATTAAATAAAACCCACACAATCTATCTGTCTTCCCTTGACTCCTGGTTGGATTCAGAAAGTGAAGTGCAGGTCTATTGTGCCCTGGAACATGGAACAGGCTTAGAAGAAAGAGTCTTCTGTCCTTGTATACTTGCAGGAACAGAGCCCATTTCCGCTCCTAAGTTTCTGGGCCACAAGTGCTTTCTTTATGTTAAAATACTAAAATTTTGGAGTCATATGAACTTTTGAGTTGTTTAAAACTTCAGTGACTTACCCTATACCCCTTCTCTACTGAAGAATAAAAGGGTTTATTATGTGTTGTGTGTGTGTGCACGCATGTGTATGAAAGAGACAGAGGCAGAGACATACAGAGACTATAAGCATGGAGGGGAGTCTAATTTTTTTGTGTAGCCATAATATTTATATAATTTAGGTGGGGTTAGCTCTGGCAATGGTTTTAACAATTAGATATAAGATATCACCATTTTAGAGAGATTGTTTATAGTAAGAAAGAATTAAAATAAAATTATTTAGTTAATATGAAAAGTTTGTTGGATGAGTTATATTACAGTGTTATAATTGTGCAGTTATACAGACAAAATTATGTATTTATAAGGGATAGGAGGCAATATATTCCAAAAAGAAATATTCCAGTCTTGTATTAATTTAATGTGAATGTAAACTATGTCTCAATTTTTATAAATGTATTCTGACCTGAATGATAGAGACTTAATTGAATAATAAATGTGGAACTAAAGTGCCATGAAGTAATAGAGTCCACTAAGAATCATTGGATTGACTAGATCAATAATATCCTAAAAAAAAATGGATTTTTTTATTGAATTACATTCCAATTTATTGTCTGGAGACTATGATAATATTAAGTATAAACACTTTAATTAAATAAGTACTAAATATAAGTATTGATAAAATTAGGTAAAAAAATTAAGCATTTTTTTGAATCATTGCACAGATTTGTCTTGAAGTTTTGATATATTCAACTTTCTCAAACATAAATCTAAATTTTCACCTCTAAAGAAATAAAGTAGCCCTGGCCGGTTGGCTCAGTGGTAGAGCGTCGGCCTGGCGTGCGGGGGACCCGGGTTCGATTCCCGGCCAGGGCACATAGGAGAAGCGCCCATTTGCTTCTCCACCCCCCACCCCCTCCTTCCTCTCTGTCTCTCTCTTCCCCTCCTGCAGCCAAGGCTCCATTGGAGCAAAGATGGCCCGGGCGCTGGGGATGGCTCCTTGGCCTCTGCCCCAGGCGCTAGAGTGGCTCTGGTCACAGCAAAGCGACGCCCCAGAGGGGCAGAGCATCGCCCCCTGGTGGGCAGAGCGTCACCCCTGGTGGGCGTGCCGGGTGGATCCCGGTCGGGCGCATGCGGGAGTCTGTCTGACTGTCTCTCCCCGTTTCCAGCTTCAAAAAAAAAAAAAAAAAAAAAAAAAAAAAAGTAAAATAAGCCTCTGCAGAATTTACTCCCCACCTTATATTATAAAATTCTAACTATTGTATGTAAAAATAGAATTTAGTTTTAGCAATATTATCTATTTATACTTGTAAGTCAAAATAGTGCATTAGAATTCAGTTTCCCAATAAACAATGTAAAAGTATGTAATGCCTATGAAGGACTAACCAACAAATTTGCCTTCACCTTGCTTTAAATGTGGTAAATTAAAATCAGAGTAGTCAGCAAAACAAAATAATATGCATTATAGGTTCTCCAACCTTTGCTAAAAGCTGTTTTCAATTGACCAAATTGGATGTAATCTTTTTCTTTTTTTTAGAGTATTCCCACCTTCACCCATCTCTGATGTGGATGGAGAGTATACAGTAGTGTCCAGCTTGGTGACATGTACATTTGGTGAAATTAAGCACTAAGGACTGTCCAAGTTAAGCAATACCTCTGTCCATCTACTCTAACAGTTTACTTTTGATGAAATCAACCATTAGGGCTTACTGACAGTTCTAGTGATTTGTTCTCTCACTTTGTTTACTAAGCTCTAACCATACTGGACTTGCTTAAAACACTATACATCCTTCCTTGTCCCCTATTTAGGGTCTTTGT
The DNA here is from genome assembly GCF_036850765.1 of Saccopteryx bilineata. NCBI lineage: Eukaryota > Metazoa > Chordata > Mammalia > Chiroptera > Emballonuridae > Saccopteryx > Saccopteryx bilineata. The sequence continues at coordinate 382,103,694 of NC_089490.1, forward strand.
ACATAACTTTTTTTTTTACTACTTGAAATATGTGCCCCTCTATCTTCTCATGACTTGTTCTTACTTTTTGAGTTTCAACCAAACTATCATATTCTCAGATAAAATGTCTTTGGAAACATCCCTAGCACCTATGTTCCATGTCTTGCTTCCTCTTATTTATTTCTCTTATAGCCATCAATATAATTTGCAGTTATTTTATTATATTGAGGTTTATTTCTCTTCTTTGCTCTTTAAGTGAAAATACCACATTTTGTTGAGTGCCTACAACATGCCTAATATTGTAATTCTTTACATAACTAAACACATTCAACCTTTGCAAAAACTGTATAAAGAAATTGTTATTAATCTTTCCTTGATGATGAGAAAAGTAAACCTTAGGCAAATTGTCAGCAGCTCAAAATCTCATAGTGAGCATATAGGCTGATTACAGAACTGAACACAAACTGTCTATATATTCCATAAAGACACGATAGAGTTAGGTTTATTCCTTATTTTGTTAATAGTCCCTACCATGTTACTTATAATATAATTAGTACTTCATAAATAATTGAAAGAATGAAAAATTTCATAGTTCTACTGTGTCAGGAATTTTCTAGGTTGTGACTACCCCTTGAAAATTACTGAGACATAGTACCAGATAAAAGATTTTTCTTTCTCTCTGTATTTTGTCTAAGAAAGATTATTTGAATTTTTAATAAATAACTAGTCAACTTTATACTCTTCAAACAATAGTCAGAAAGGTCTTCTGAACAAACGAAGCTACATTTATTAGGCCTACTATAGTATTAGAGAATATTACCTTTAGAATTGCAGTGGTGTTTTAAGGAGGGAAGTTAGGAGGAAATATTTATGGAGTTTTAGGTCTGCATTGGGCGATTTTAAGCTTTGTCTTACAAAATGGGAAACTGATTGATTCTGGGCAAAGTTCATGACATAGATTTGATTTATTGATTATAATAAGGCAGAGGTCTTAAAAGTTAGTCTTAATGTTACATGTTTGTAGGCTGTTAGATTGGATCTGTAAGAATTTTAGTTGATGTATATAGTCTCATATTCTAGAGGCAAGCATTTTCTTGAGCAAATAATTATTTTTGCTTGATCTCAGTATATTGTTTTACATAGATACAGGAAATATGACTGGTCTCATATTGCTTAACACTGGAATATAAAAGTAAACCCAATCTCATTATCAGTTTAGTAATTTCAAAATATATTGGCTTCATTTCTCTTTTTAAAAATAGTGATATTATATAAGATCAAAGTACAAAATATGAACAGATGCCTTTTTCCCCCCAGCAAAAACCCAGTGTGGCATTATATTCACATATTTACATAAAAATGATTTAGCTGTGAGAGGTTAGGCTATCCATGTAAGAAACTTCTTCTTAACCCATCTGATCAAGTGGCACACTGCTTCTAATTAAACTTTCAAACTGCATGTTTCTAATTAATAATTTTTGGATTTACAAAACCAAATGGAAAGGTACTACGAAACAGTGAAACATGCACAGGGGGTGTGATTCTGAAGACTGTCTAATGTCCTGGACAATCAATTATCCCACTTCCCATTTTATTGACTTTGAGATTCACAAATATGAGGAAAAGTGCTTTTCAATATGCTGAATATAGATATGTTCTCTATAGTGAATCTCTGTGTGAAAGAATGTACTACCCATTTCTTTTTTTTTTCTTTTATTTAGGAAATAAAGTTTAACAGGGAGACATTAATCAGTAGGAGTACATAGGTTTCAGGTAAATATTTCTATAGTATTTGAGTTGTTGATTATGGTGTATACCCATCACCCAAAGCCAAATCATTTTCTGTCACCTTATATTTGTCCCTCTTTCCACCCCTCCCCCACCCCCTTCACCATATCCCCCTCGCCCACATCTTCTCCCCCCCACCCCACCCATGACCACTTCACTTTTATCTATCTCCATGAGTCTCAGTTTTATATCCCACCTATGTGTGAAATCATACAGTTCAATTTACTTCAAATAAGGTTTTCTGAAAGTTGAATTTGAGTTTTGAAGAGAAAGGCCATTATGTGGAGTGTTTCATTTGTTGGTTTCATGACTGAAACTCTGTTTTTGTCCTCAGAGACATGAGTGAGCCATAAAAATGTTATTTCCTTTCTTTATCTTCTAAGGTTACTTCCTGGAGGAATTTATTAGTGAAAGTCACCATTTAATAAAGCAGAAAATAATTTCTATAAACTTACTCTTTATAGGGAAAGTAAAACTCATGTTCTATGAACAAGAAAACTTACACTATTACTTTTCATGAATATGACATTCAGTTGATAGATAGTTGCTTTAAAAAATATACTGATGCTGCTTTGGTAGAAAAAAAAAATGAAACTCTTTTAATCCACCAGAATGTGTCAACATTTTAGTGGCTTTGAGAAAAAGGCTTACTGTCTGTAAGGCGGAGTTTTGAGAAAAAAGTCAAACTTCTACGAATGGAAACTTCTTTTAGGGCAGTTTTCCCATATTAATACAAGTACAAAAAAGTAAAATGTAATCTTGCCTGTTAGTTTTTTGTTGTTTTTTTTTAGTTTGGAAGGCTTCTGATTACTAATCAGAGAAAATAAATATATTTTTAGAGCCAATAATGTTCCAATTTGCAATATTTCAGCATTTTGTTTTATGACCCCTGGTTATTCCTGTAATTTACTTATTATAATGCATTTACTCCTTTAAAATCAAGCCAAACTTATATCTTTCACTGTTTTGTTTAGGATGTTTATCCCTCTGGATATGAAGCTCACAAATCCTAAGTAAAACCACACTTTTCTTAGAGATAACATTGATGCTGTGATACAAAAACAAAGATGTAGCTTGTAAGACTGTTATCTAGAGTTGTTTATAATTTACAAGCTCTGTTCCAGAGCCAAGGTAGTCATAGATTCTCACTAGCATTTCTTGCTGTTCAACCACATAATTCTACCCATCAATCTCTAAGAATTTGCCAGTCAGGCAAATCAAATATGAAAGAGATCATGCTAGGGAAAACTTGCGTGTTAGATTGAGATGTAATACGATTTACATGGAGGTTTCTTCAACTGGAGATAATACTTTAACAATACCAAAACAAAATCACACTTAGTTTCAAATCATACTGGTCTTTAGACTAGATGCTGGGTCACTACTAGACATAAAAACATTGAAACACCACACACTCATAAAAGTGATCTTCTGAGAAAAAAACAAAACAAACAGGTGATTTATTTTAGATATGTCTTTTAGAATTTGTTCTTTTCTGGCATCAATATTGCTTTTGTTGTCTTGGAATCATCATTACTTGGTAGTTAATATGTTATAATATTTTTTTCCTTGATAATTATTAATATTACCAAAAGAAAGAGGGAAGCATGGGATAATGGAACAGAGGGACTAGAATCAAATGGCTTGACTTGTTTTGAATCCTAACTCTGCTCCTTGCTATGAACTCTCTGGTTCTCAGTTCCTACATCTATAAAATGAAGATAATGTAGATCACAGAAATTAGATAAATTCTTGAGATTATGGGGGAAGAAAATATATGAAACAGTAAGTGTCGTATATCTGTTAGTTCTTATTATTGTTATTATTACTATTATTACTAAAATAAAGCTGTAAGATCTGAGGAATTCTAATTTGAAAAGGTACAGTATCTGACACATGATTTGTATGGCTGATCCTCCTAATTTTATTTTTCCATATGTTTCTTTATCCCCACCTCCCCCCCCCAAAAAAATGAATAAAAATCCTAAGCAATCCTGAATGGATACTATTATATCTTGTTTGACATGACATCCCTGAGAAGAATCTGGAAGTAGCATGCTTGTTATAGAAATAATTAAGAACATGAATGATTGCTCATAATTTTCCTAATTGCCTATGATTTTAGATAAAAGTGTGGATGTGTAGCTGCTGCTGTGTGGTCAAAGATAATTATTGATTAGTCAGAAAGTCACACTCCAGAGAGAAAGTAATTTTGAAACTCTTGCATCAGAGAAAGGACAAGACAAGAGAAAATTACTATCAAACAATACTGTCCTACTTAATTTTTGACCAGGAGGCACTAAATGAATTTTTCTGGTAGGATGAAAGAAATAATTATTAAGTAAAAATGTGAATGAATTGTTATTAAAATCTATGAAAGTACATTCTGAAAATATCCAGTATAGCTGAATGAATAGCATTCAAAATGTTTTGGATAAATTAAAGAAGATGATAAAAAAGAATGAGTGAAAGGAGAGAGACGAACATTTATATATTGCTCATTTTCAGGCAGTGTTCTAAGAACTTCATGGACATTGTAATAATTAATCCTATAAAAAGTCATATGACAAAGAATGAACCCTGATGCAGGTAAAAAGAGTATTCAGAAGGGCCCGTGGTGGTTAACTAGGCTCAAAAAATCAAGGCAGAGCCTAGGAACCATTTCTGCACAGAAACCTCTCATGCAAACTATACTTCACAAAGAAGCTTCTGCCCTAAACTGCCTGCCTCCGTGCTAAACTGCCAGCTTTTGCACTGAACTACCTGGTTACACTGTGTTCCTGCCATCTGAGCCAGGCCTTATAAAGGTGTCCTGGAATCCTATTTCAATCAATAAGACTGAGTCTTTCCCCATCCAATCAGAGCATCAGAGCTGTGTAGCTCTAAAAAACCAGAGCAGCTCTATTCTGACAAATCAGGACAGTGCCTTTTGGACCAACCAAACTGTGAGTATTTGGAGTCTCTTATGCATGAGAACAGACCAATCAGGAATCAGGGGCGGTGACTTCTGGTTGTGTAATCCAGCTCTCATCTAAAGTGCACTTTCCCTTTCCACCAGAGAAAGATGACTGTGTCCCCTGTCTGAGCTGAAACACCAAAGGTGTGATGTCCCACAATAGCCAAACGAAGTAGACTATCAAAAAGAAGAGCGGAGCTGTCTAGCAGGAGGGGACCTAGTTCCAGGACCACCCAGTCCCAGAGCTCTTCTAGTGCTATGCGTATCACAATTTCACATTTTTGTACTGAATTAAATTTCCTTTAGCCCCACACCTCAGATTGGGGGTTCCTATTGGTGTCAATGACCATCAGTGGGAAAGTCATGTTTTTTTCATTTTATATGTCAAAAAGTGATTTGAAGAATTTAATTTTATAAAGTCAATTAGTGATTAAGTGGAACAATAGGGATTTGAACTCAAACAGCCTGACCCTGGTTTATAAAATCTTAAAACCATGATTCTCGTGTGTATATAAAGTGAAAACATATCAAAGTTTAAAATAAGTTTATTAATTAGTGAGGGGATCAATAAGACTTCCGTTTAAGGATCATTTTGAAAATATGTATATACATATATGCCTGGGAATGGAAAATTTGTGAGACATTGTTCATACTTTAGTGATTGCTCCTCCCATTGCGAAGTCTCCTGTAATGGGTGTGGTCATTTGGAGAAAAGAGACATGCTGTTTGGTCGAAGGGACCATTTCACCAGGAGTCAATCCATCTGCAAAGTTAGAAGAAATTGTTATTAATAGTTGTTCATTCTTCCTTAAGACAGTAACCCATCAGTAAAAGTAAACACATGGAAGATTTAGTATTGAAGGACATGTGTGGAAAAAAGGTTAAAATAATATACAAGCACAATCATATTAAACAATTACTGCTTTTAGCATTAGAAGCAGTCAGTTATTGGAATTTTTATATCATCAACACATTATTTAATCAAACTTCAAGCATGGAGATTCAAGCAAAAATATGTTTAATCTATTTGTTCACTGTTACAGTATATAGTGAATATTTTGTATATCAAAAGCTTCTGGTAATTGTATCAACATGAGAAAAAATAAATTAAACCACATAGATTATTAGAATATTAATATTATGCCTATAAAAGAAGGCCAAAAATAGTTACCAAAGAACATCTTTGAGAAACAGATGCAATATTGCATGCATATCTAATAAATTACTTACAGTCCATTATGGGATGATATGCCTTTGAACACTATTTAATCAATCAACAGATGACTGTATAATGAAATTACTTGAAGCAAATTTTGAGAAATGTCCTTACATTTTTCTACTCCCGCAAAGATGCATTATATCTATGGATTAAAAAAAAAAAAAAAGGTTGACACACACAAAATCCTTATTCCTTTATGTGCAAAATGATTACTCTAGGGGAATACTGTAATTGAATTGTCATCTGAAGCTTCTGTCCTTTCTGCAAATGGTAAAATGATCAGTTTGACAACAATAAAAGCCAATTATGCAGGATATAGATTTCAGTAAATCTAATAAAGAATGGTATGTTTATCCCTGCAAATCCCAAAAACTATTATATATAAATTGAAAAGATCTATCGAACTTTTGGACTCAAAATCTCATATACCTCAGATTTTTTTTCCAACAGAGTATCTTTAATCTATTTTAGGTCATGAGAATTAAAAATAAATGGTATCACATTTTTATTATATCTTCTTCCAAATTATTTTACTTAATCTTTCAGATTCCAAACAGAAATAAGTTTAAAGCCAAATTGTGTATATCTGAAGGTCATTATCTGATTGTATTCCATATACATTACAATTACTGGTAAATTGTACCTTCTCTTTTTGGCCATGCTTTTCTAATAAATTTGTTTCCATGAAGATGGCTGCTGCAGTGGCCAAGTAAAATATAGGAACACAATTTAATTCTTGAGGAGGCCAGAGAACAATTGCTGGAACTGACAGCAACAACAACAACAACAAACAAAATATATATGTATATATACACAGTACAGAATGGACTTAGGGATGAGCACTATTTTGCTGCCCTTTAAAAGCACTTGTAAAGAAATGTAGTATATTGATTATTGTAATAAAAATGAAAATGTGCTGCCCTGGCCAGTTGGCTCAGTTGATTAGAAGGAGTGTTGTCCTGAAATGACAAGGTTGTGGGTTTGATTCCAGGTCAGGGCACGCACAGGAAGCAACCAAAGAATGCATGACTGAGTAGAACAACAAATAAATGCTTACTTTCTTCATCTTCTCTTTCTCCCTTCCTTTCTCTGTCCATTTAAAAATCAATAAAAGTTAAGCTCTGCCCAGATAGCTGGGTTGGTTAGAGCATTGCCCTGGAGCATGGAGGTTGCTGGTTGGATTCCCAGTCAGGGCACAAACAGGAGCAGCTTGATGTTCCTGTCTCTCTCTTTCTCTCTCTGCCTTTCTCTTTCTCTCAAAAATAAATAAGTAAATACATATATAAGTAAAATAAATTTAAAAAGGAAATATGCTTATAGCTCTAAATACCTAAGATAATAAAGTTGACACACATCCAAAGAAGATTATATTCAATAATCCAATTTGGCATTTTGATTACTCTTTACCTTTTGATTTTTAAACATAGTACAGTAATACCTCGGTTTTTGTTGACTTCGGTTATCCTCAGTTTCGGTTTTTGTTGATTTTTTCTGTGAAAAATTTATCTTGACTTTTGTCACTTGCCTCCCATTCGTTTGTTGGTGTGCCCATGTGATCTTGCTGCTAATTTTGCGAAAACAAAGGGCAACCCATGTGTTCTCCTGCTCAGTGTGATGTTGTTTCTCATTGTGTGAGCATCACACAATTCCATTGCTTTCCAGTGTTTTTGTGCTTTCTTTATTGATTGCCAGTGCTAATACTACAATTACATGTAAGTGATTACTGCGAATACAGTATTCAGTGTAATGTGTTTATTTTGTGTTTTTCAGTTTCAAAATATCCATAACGCACATAAGATAAAATCCCATCTGCTTAAATCACATTGTCTCTGTTAAGTGTTTCCCTTGCTAATAAGTTAACCCTTCCCTTTTAGCTCTATTATGGGACCAAAGAAAGTTTCTATTTATTCTTTACATTGGTATTTTATATTCATTTTATGTTAATTTCTTAGTTTTTAGTATTAAACACTACATTTATTCTCTATAAAATGTGTTTTTGGTATGTATTTTGAGTGTCTAGAACAAATTAATTGGATTTACATAGATTCATATGGAAATAATAGCCTTGGTTTTCATCAGTCTTGGGTTTCATCGATTGTTTTCAGACGAATTACCAACGAAAACCAAGGTATCACTGTATTTATCAATGTAGTAGCTTAAGGAATACAAATCTTATTTTATCTCTTCACTCAAATAGACTGTGTTCTTCAAGTTTATTAGTTAAATTATTGCTATGTATCTTTACAGACTTTGTTTTCTCCCTCCCTCCACTATTTGTACTATTTACCTCTGTTTCTTGTTTTGTATTTATAAAGCCATTAGCCACCATGGTGGCCATTCACATGCAGATTCACAGAGGATTCAGACAGATGGTAACGAATCAACAGAGCCAAGAACTGGTGGGCGATTTGCTTTAATCCTAAACCGGTGGGCAAGAAATACACACAGTGGGAAAACACTTCCCTCTCCATTCAGGGCTCCCAAAGCCACTGACTTATACGATTTTCCTAGAATCAAAGGTTTCTAGCTCACTAGCCTTATTCACCTCTGTTTCCCATCTCCTTCTCCTGCACACACTCTGCACTAACTAACTGGCTTTTCCTTTAGCATTTCACCATCTTGGCTGCCTCTCTTCTCCTCCACGTGGCCTTTCTCTGCTCTCCTCTAATGCTAATCTCAGGAACCAAGAGAGCAAGCTCACAGTCTATAGTGTAGAAATCAAAACCTTTAATACAATATACAAATAAGGAAGTCTCTGATACAAAGTCACTTATCTGAGGCATAATGAATGGAATTCCGCATGAGAGTGCACCACCCCACATCATGCAACAGTCAAGGGTGTGGGGAAAAGCTCAGTCTTAAAACTAAGCCTTAGGTTATAACCACACTGCCTGCTTACAGCCTGTCCCCCTCACCCAATGCAAACTACAAGCAAGCAAACATATATATCATATTTAAAAACTTATTTGACCAACAGTATTCTAACTTTAATGCTATAAAATGTGCTTATTTTTTCACTTCATTATTTTTATCAACCATGCCTTTGTGTCAGAGATCTCAAATTAAAGTCCCTCTGCCCAGTGTTGCCCACACAACTAGAATGAGACTGTGTTCAGTAAAACAGACCAGAAATTTTTAATATTTGATCAAAGAAGAATGAAAGACAAGCTCATGCTCTGAAGATCCCTTCTCTCTGATTTTGGGAAGTCAGGAAAGTCTTAAAAGATTAACGAGGAGGTAGACGGCTCAGGGATGGTGATTTTAGAAAAGGGTAGAGAATTCTTGGAATCACAGAGGATCATGTGCAGTTTCCAAACATACTTGGAACATGCCTGGTCATGTATCTCATGTCTCATTCTAACACTAAACCTCCACATCTGGGTGTGATTTTTAGTATGCTAATGAGGAAAAGTTCATCTAAAGGTCACTTAGGAAGGGGTTGGGGCATCATCTTGGATCTTTTCAGTGCTAGCTGTGGTTCTTGAGTTTCTTATGTGTTTCCTGAGGGCAGGCTTAGCTGGCCCTGGAATTTACATCTTATCTTGACAAGTTCAGCCTGTTATGTTGGAGCATATGTTGAATACATGAATGTCAATAAAAGTGTATGCATTAACTCATCATATGGTAGTATAACCTGGTGATATTTTTGCTTAAGAGTATGTCTAATTTTTATCATCTTACTATTTTTATATTTTATATATTTTTTACATATTCCATATATGTCACTATTTCATGAAGTACCTAAAATAGTGCCACACATAAAAAAACATGTGTTCATATTCCCCTTACTTTTCAACAGTTAGTATACTACATTCTACAACTTCTTATTTTTTCACTTAACAGTATATACTGGGTTTGTTTCCATTATTATACTTAGAAAGATTATGCTTAAATTGTATTGATGATGTTATTAACAGTTCTTTGACGGAAGGAAACTCAATACCAATAGTTATTAGGTAAATACAAATATAAAAACAATAATGAGATTTCACTGTATACCCACTAGTTTTGCTATGTCAAAAATACAGATAATAAGACATAATGTGCATGATATTAAAAAAAATGTTGAAATCTGATGGTAATGTAAAATTTCAAATTTTCATTTTGGAAAAAAATTTGACAGTTATTTAAAAAGTTAAACACAGAGTTACCATATAAGTTAGCATATAACACTCCTAAGCATATAGACCCTTCCTGATAACTTATTCAATAGGCATTCATGCAAGTGTAAGAAAACAAAAACACACACATTTCCAAGGGAATTAAAAATATGTCCACACAAAAACTTGCACACAGATATTTATAATGGCATTTTTCATGATAGTCAAAGAATGGGAACAGATCACATGTTCAACAACTAATGAATGAACAAACAAAATTGACTATATAAATTAAGCGGCATAATATTTAGCCATAAAAAGAAATGAAGTGCTAATACATTTTTTAATATACGTTAGTCTTAAAAATACTATGGTAAGTGAAAGAAGCTGACACAAAAAACTTATATGATTACATTTATATTAAATGTTTCAGATAGGCAAACCCATAGAAACAGAAAACAGATTAGTGTTTGCCAGAAGCTGGGGGAGAAAGAGGAGGAGGAGGAAGGAAATGAGAATGAATGCTAATAAACATGGCTCTTCTTTTTAATTCAACCAAAATATTCTCAAATTAGAAAGTGGTTATGGATGCACCACCTTGTGAATATACTAAAAAAGCATTAAATTATACACTTTAAAAGGGTGAACTTTATGGCATCTGAATTATATCACAATTTTAAAAAAGAAATGAAGAATTCAGTTTTGAACATGTTGAGTTTCAAGTGCTTATTTATTATTTGAATGTAAATGTTAAAAAATTAGTTTCATTGATTCATAAGTTCCTAGGATTCATTTCCAGAAACTATGAAAATAATTTTAGTTGATTCTTACACTGATTCCTCCTCAGTTATGTTGGTGTTTGGGCTTTGTAGCATGCCATTTGCAACATTCTTAAGGTTCTTTTAGCCAGCCAGCCCTGAAGAGTCTTACCACTGCTTTCACACACTCCCAGTAACACACCACTCACAAATGCCAGTGCCACAGATATGATTAATCACTACAAGACTTGACTAAAATTAAGTACGCAGACAGTTTATGTAAATTAACAATAATCTGAAAAATATATTATGACAAGTTAGTCATTATTACGTTTTACAGATGAAGAAACTTAGACTCGAGGAGTTTGAAGAAGGTCTAAGGTTATACAGCTTGGAACTTGCAGGGCTGTATCAGCCACATTTGATATTACAGAGCTTTTCCCCTTTTAAAATCACTTTTATTTATTATTTTTATTTATTTTTTTGTATTTTTGTATTTTTCTGAAGCTAGAAACGGGGAGGCAGTCAGACAGACTCCCGCAAGCGCCCGACCAGGATCCACCCAGCATGCCCATCTGGGGCATTGCTCTGTTGCGACCAGAGCCTTTCTATCGCCTGAGGCAGAGGCCATAGAGCCATCCCCATTCCCCGGGCAAACTTTGCTCCAATGGAGCCTTGGCTGCGGGAGGGGAAGAGAGAGACAGCGAGGAAGGAGAGGGGGAGGGGTGGAGAAGCAGATGGACACTTCTCCTGTGTGCCCTGGCTGGGAATCGAACCAGGGACTCCTGCATGCCAGGCTGACACTCTACCACTGAGCCAACCAGCCAGGGCCTAAAATCACTTTAAAAACAACAATGTATAGGTAGTGCCTCACTAAACCCATTAAATCAGAATTTCTGAGGGTGGGATTGAGGCATTAGTAGTTTAATCTCTCTAGGAGATTTAAAATACTAAAGGCTGTATTTTTAAAAAAACTCAAGATGGGACAAATTAGTCTTTTGATTGTTTCAGGACAGACATGTTGTAACATACTCTTGATTTCTAATATAGAAATTATATTACAATATAGTCAACTTAAGCAGCATGAGTAGTATCACTAACATATTCTTGTGTGATGCAAGAGGCCCCAACATATCACTATGGGTCTTTTTTTTTTTTTTTTTGCATTCTTCTGAAGCTGGAAACAGGGAGAGACAGTCAGACAGACTCCTGCATGCGCCCGACAGGGATCCACCCGGCATGCCCACCATGGGGCGATGCTCTGCCCACCAGGGAGCGATGCTCTGCCCATCCTGGGCGTCGCCATGTTGTGACCAGAGCCACTCTAGCGCCTGAGGCAGAGGCCACAGAGCCATCCCCAGCGCCCGGGCCATCTTTGCTCCAATGGAGCCTCGGCTGCGGGAGGGGAAGAGAGAGACAGAGAGGAAGGCACGGCGGAGGGGTGGAGAAGCAAATGGGCGCTTCCCCTGTGTGCCCTGGCCGGGAATCAAACCCGGATCCTCCTCACGCTAGGCTGACACTCTACCGCTGAGCCAACTGGCCAGGGTCACTCACTATGGGTCTTTACACTGATAAGATTTCTGAGAAATAAGAAAACTTTCCCATGCTTATACAATTGATTGTTAATTGTAGGACAGGATAGTATTGATCCTTTAATCTTATATATTATTAGTACATCCATCACAACATTTAAAGTCTTTTACAAGTCAGACCTTATCTCCTTTGACACGCTTATTAGAAAAAATAAAAAAGAAAGCCACGTTATTTAGTGAAATTGTTTCATGTCTTTTGTTGATCATTAGAATTCCTTGCATACAATCAATTTTGAGGAACTATTATAAGCATAAAAAGGAGAGTTGGAAAAGTTATAAAGTTTTGATCAAAATAGATATTTAATTAACTCAAATGTAAAAAATAAAGGCTAATTTGGTCTTATGATCTACCCATTTTCTCTATACCAAATTATCTTCATAATAGATAGAAATACATGGGTTGCAAGTTGTCTTTAAGCACCATGATGGCATGGCCATGCTAGCCTCATGCAATACCTAAAAAAATAAAGAAAGAAAAAAAGCAGCCATTGAGAAAGTACTTATTGAGTGAATCTATGACTATGCGTATGTGCACGTCATGTACTTATCTGTATTCTCAATAAAATTATAAATTCCTTCAAAGCAAATTATCTTTTATTTCTTTTTTTTTTTCTGCTGTTCCTACTAGCACAGATCTGGGCACCTCATAATTTGCCTAATAAAAAAATTCATTTTACTTTCTAAATGTAACCTAAAAAATTATCGGGAAGATGTCAGAGTAATGGCGGGGTAGGAAGCGATACCGATAAATCTCCCCCAAAACTCAACAAGATCTTCAACCAGAAACAGAAAAACCTATACTTGGAGCTTCCAGATGCTTCGCAATACACCCAAAGGTATGATTGAGTGAAAAATTGGCTAAATATATAACCAAACCCCGAAGGAAAAAGGGAGTAAGAAATGCTCCGCCTTCCTCACTAACATAAACAGGGCGGCTTTCTCTGGTAACTGTGAATATAGAAACTGTGGCGGGCAAAGGGGGTGAATAGATCCAGGCCGCCGCGGCACAAACGGCCGAACCAGGCTGTGGCACAGAGATCCAAGCCGAGGAAAATCTGATCCTGTGGCAACCCGGGCAATACAAGCTAACACTCGTGCCAAACCCAAACAAAGAAAGACAAGCGGAGCGGCCATTTTACCCGGTCTCCTGGTCGGTGCGCAGTTAGTGGGCGAGAATTTCTTCCTAGGCCCCGAGAGTGGGTGCCCGTGTTGCCCCACGGAGAGGCAGGGTCAGAGGCCTTTCTGTGGGCCGAGGACAGAGTCTCTGGGCAGCCCCAGTGCCCTGGGAAAGCCATGCACGGGAGGGAGTGAGAACTACTTCCAACGGTGGAGATTTTCCGTGCTGGTGAGGGTTTCACTCAGAGGGAACCGCGGCCGGCCTCATATCCTGGTGTGCGCGTGCAGATAAGGAGTGAGTGATTCCTCTGAGTGCCTCGGCAGTGCGCGCCCGTGTTATCACACAGAGGGGCAGAGTCAGGGGCCTTTGTGTGGGCCAAAGCGGAATCTCGAGCCGCCCCAGCGCCTTGCAAAAGCCGCGCACGGGGACGGAGCGAGACTCAATTCCAACGCTGCAACTTTTCCCTGCGGTTGGGGGTTTCACTCAGAGCGTGAGACTGCTGGCTGGATATCCTGGTCGCAGACAGTGAGTGAGAGTTTCCTCCAAGCGCCCCCCAGAAGTGGGCGCCCGCTTGTGTTACCGGACAGAGTGGCAGAGCCAGTGGTCTTTGAGTGGGCGGAAAGCCCGCCTGATTATGCTAGCAGCTCTGACTGACTGAGCCTTACCCAGAGCCCTGTGCTGAGTGGAAATAGAGTGGGGAGTTGCCAGCTCTTTGAGCCTCTTACTATCCAGGCAGAGGCAGCAGCAACCCCATAGCTGGATTATCAGGCTACTAATTGAGGAAGGAAAGACTAGGAGAAAGGCTCCAGGAACACGGACTCTCTCACTGTCGGAGCCTATAAATGCTAATGAGCCTCGACTCCCACGAGACTAAAGCACAATACATGACATTGCCATAGAGACTTATCAACTGCAAGCCTCTACCTGAGCGTGCCAAAGGGGCAGAACCCGGGGTACAGAGTCACCGACCAGGAAGAGGGAGAGAAAAGAAAAAGCAAGAAGATAACCTCTCAAAATCAAGAATAATCTGCAGACTTTATAACCTATCACATTTTATTATATTTGTTCGTTTGTTTCTCTTATCTTCATTCTTGAGACTTTTTTTTCTTCCTCCAATTTGGCCGATTAACTCTCTACTGGTCTTACTCTCTCCTCTCCTTGAACTACACTACCCATAAGTGTTACATCTCCCATTATCTTTTCTCTTCTCTTCCTTTCTCTCTATGAGGGTTGCACTCCAAAACCCTTAACTCTCTCTCTCTCTCCTTTCTTTTTTCTTCTTTTAGTGGTTCCCTCTTTTTTTTTCTCTCTCTCTCTTTCTTTTCTCCCTCTATATTAGTTTCTTCCTTTCTCCTTTACATCTCCTCTCATTCAAACCTCAATAACAAACAAATTATCTTATCTGGGACTCAAACCTATGTTTGTGTCATTTTGGGGGGTTTTTTACTTCACCTTTTTAACTCACTAGCAGTGCTCCCATCCCTGGCTCTCCATATTATCTAGTTCTTGTTCCACTAAATACAATAGTAAGTTTTTAATTTGTCCCCCCATTTTTCCGTTTTCCTCTTATTCCTCTCATCATAACTCTTAGACAACCAACAACTAAAAGCAAATCATTTTATTCTTGACCCAAATTTTTTCCTTATTTGCTTTTTGTGGGTCCATACGCTCTTTTTTTTTTTTTTTTTTTTTTCTTTTTTTTTTTTTTGCCCCTTTATTACTTTTCCCCAATTCAGGCCATCCATCACAGGCATTGTTTGTTATAACTCACAGTCCACCACAAGATTTTCTCAAGAAAGAGGGGAGAGGAGAGGAGAGGAAAAAAGGAGGGGGGGAATAATTTCCTTTTTTTAAAAATTTTTATTTTATTTTATTTTTCTTTATTTCATTATTAATTTTTTTTAAAAAAAACAACTCTTCGATTTTTTATTTTATTTTATTTTTTTAACTTTTTATTCTTTATTAAATCTCATTAATACTATCAACAAAACCACCCTCAGATGCCATTAAGGAAGAGAAAATCGAATATCATGGATACAAAAGAAAGAGAGGTAACACAGCTAGATGAGGAAAAATCTATGGAGAAAAAATTTAATATATTGGAAACCTTGGAGCTAAATGACAGAGAATTCAAGATAGAAATCCTAAAAATCCTCCGAGATATACAAGAAAACACAGAAAGGCAATATAGGGAGCTCAGAAAACAACTCAATGAACACAAAGAATATATGTCCAAGGAAATTGAAACTATAAAAACAAATCAAACAGAGATGAAAAACTCAATTCACGAGCTGAAAAACGAAGTAACAAGCTTAGCTAATAGAACAGGTCAGATAGAAGAGAGGATTAGTGAAATAGAAGACAAGCAACTTGAGGCACAACAGAGAGAAAAAGAAAGAGACTCAAAAATTAAAAAAAATGAGATAGCCCTACAAGAATTATCTGACTCCATCAAAAGAATAACATAAGAATAATAGGTATATCAGAGGGAGAAGAGAGAGAAAATGGAATGGAGAACATACTCAAACAAATAATAGATGAGAACTTCCCAAGCCTGTGGAAAGAACTAAAGCCTCAAGTTCAAGAAGCAAACAGAACTCCAAGTTTTCTTAACCCCAACAAACCTACTCCAAGGCATATCATAATGAAATTGACACAAACCAACAGCAAAGAAAAATTCTCAAGGCAGCCAGGGAAAAGAAGAATACAACATATAAAGGAAGGCCCATTAGATTATCATCAGATTTCTCAGCAGAAACTCTACAAGCTAGAAGAGAGTGGACCCCAATATTTAAAGTCCTGAAAGAGAGGAACTTTCAGCCACGAATACTATACCCATCAAAGCTATCCTTCAAATACGAAGGAGAAATAAAAACATTCACAGATACAGAAAAGATGAGGGAATTTATCATCAGAAAACCCCCACTCCAGGAATTACTAAAGGGGGTTCTCCAATCAGATACAAAGAACAAAAAAAAAACAGAGCCACAAGTAAAAGCTCCAAGAAGAACACAATAAAACCAAATTTAAACTGTGACAACAACAAAAAGAAAGAGGGGGAGAAGATGGAGATTAACAGTAGCAAAGGACGATGGAGTGCAAAAGTACTCACAAAATAGTTCGCTACAATGAACAGGGTAGGGACCCTTTTCATTACTCAAAGGTAACCACCATTGAAAAAACCACCACAGAAGCACATGAGATAAAAAAGATAGCAACAGAGGAAAGATGTATGGAATACAACCAAATAAAAAGAAAAGATAGAAAAACGAAAGAGAAGGATCAAACAAGACACAAAACTAACAGAAAGCAAGATATAAAATGGCAATAGGGAACTCACAAGTATCAATAATTACACTAAATGTAAACGGATTAAACTCACCAATAAAAAGGCACAGAGTAGCAGAATGGATTAAAAAAGAAAATCCAACTGTATGCTGCCTACAGGAAACTCATCTAAGTAACAAGGATAAAAACAAATTCAAAGTGAAAGGCTGGAAAACAATACTCCAAGCAAATAACATCCAAAAAAAAGCAGGTGTAGCAATACTCATATCAGATAATGCTGACTACAAGACAGGAAAAGTACTCAGAGACAAAAATGGCCATTTCATAATGGCTAAGGGGACACTGAATCAAGAAGACATAACAATTCTTAATATATATGCACCAAACCAAGGAGCACCAAAATATATAAGACAGCTACTTATTGATCTTAAAACAAAAACTGACAAAAATACAATCATACTTGGAGACCTCAATACACCGCTGACGGCTCTAGATCGGTCATCCAAACAGAGAATCAACAAAGACATAGTGGCCTTAAACAAAACACTAGAGCACCTGGATATGATAGACATCTACAGGACATTTCATCCCAAAGTGACTGAGTATACATTTTTCTCCAGTGTACATGGATCATTCTCAAGAATTGACCATATGTTGGGCCACAAAAACAACATCAGCAAATTCAGAAAAATTGAAGTTGTACCAAGCATATTTTCTGATCATAAAGCCTTGAAACTAGAATTCAACTGCAAAAAAGAGGAAAAAAATCCCACAAAAATGTGGAAACTAAACAACATACTTTTAAAAAATGAATGGGTCAAAGAAGAAATAAGTGCAGAGATCAAAAGATATATACAGACTAATGAAAATGACAATACGACATATCAGAATCTATGGGATGCAGCAAAAGCAGTGATAAGAGGGAAGTTCATATCGCTTCAGGCATATATGAACAAACAAGAGAGAACCCAAGTGAACCACTTAACTTCCCACCTTAAGGAACTAGAAAAAGAAGAACAAAGACAACCCAAAACCAGCCTAAGAAAGGAAATAATAAAAATCAGAGCAGAAATAAATGAATTAGAGAACAGAAAAACTATAGAAAAAATTAATAGAACAAGGAGCTGGTTCTTTGAAAAGATCAACAAAATTGACAAACCCTTGGCAAGACTTACCAAGGAAAAAAGAGAAAGAACTCATATAAACAAAATCCAAAATGAAAGAGGAGAAATCACCACGGACACTGTAGATATACAAAGAATTATTGTAGAATACTATGAAAAACTTTATGCCACTAAATTCAACAACCTAGAAGAAATGGATAAATTCCTAGAAAAATACAACCTTCCTAGACTGAGTCAAGAAGAAGCAGAAAGCCTAAACAGACCTATCAGTAGAGAAGAAATAGAAAAAACCATTAAAAACCTCCCCAAAAATAAAAGTCCAGGCCCTGACGGCTATACCAGCGAATTTTATCAAACATTCAAAGAAGACTTGGTTCCTATTCTACTCAAAGTCTTCCAAAAAATTGAAGAAGAAGCAATACTTCCAAACACATTCTATGAGGCCAACATAACCCTCATACCAAAACCAGGCAAGGATGGCACAAAAAAAGAAAACTACAGACCAATATCTCTAATGAATACAGATGCTAAAATACTAAACAAAATACTAGCAAATCGAATACAACAACATATTAAAAAAATAATACATCATGATCAAGTGGGATTCATCCCAGAATCTCAAGGATGGTTCAACATACGTAAAACGGTTAATGTAATACACCATATCAACAAAACAAAGAACAAAAACCACATGATCTTATCAATAGATGCAGAAAAGGCTTTCGATAAAATACAACACAATTTTATGTTTAAGACTCTCAACAAAATGGGTATAGAAGGAAAATATCTCAACATGATAAAGGCCATATATGATAAACCATCAGCTAACATCATATTAAATGGCACTAAACTGAAGGCTTTCCCCCTTAAATCAGGAACAAGACAGGGTTGTCCACTCTCTCCACTCTTATTTAATGTGGTACTAGAGGTTCTAGCCAGAGCAATCAGACAAGACAAAGAAATAAAAGGCATCCATATCGGAAAAGAAGAAGTAAAGGTATCACTTTTTGCAGATGATATGATCCTATACATCGAAAACCCCAAAGAATCCACAAAAAGACTACTAGAAACAATAAGCCAATACAGTAAGGTCGCAGGATACAAAATTAACATACAGAAGTCAATAGCCTTTCTATATGCCAACAATGAAACAACTGAGAAGGAACTCAAAAGAATAATCCCCTTCACGATTGCAACAAAAAAAATAAAATACTTAGGAATAAACATAACAAAGAATGTAAAGGACTTATATAATGAAAACTATAAACCATTGTTAAGGGAAATCGAAAAAGATATAATGAGATGGAAGAATATACCTTGTTCTTGGCTAGGAAGAATAAATATAATCAAGATGGCTATATTACCCAAAGCAATATACAAATTCAATGCAATTCCCATCAAACTTCCAATGACGTTTTTTAAAGAAATAGAGCAAAAAATCATCAGATTTATATGGAACTATAAAAAACCCCGAATAGCCAAAGCAATCCTAAAGAAAAAGAATGAAGCTGGGAGCATAACAATACCTGACTTCAAACTCTATTATAGGGCCACGACAATCAAAACAGCATGGTATTGGCAGAAAAATAGACACTCAGACCAATGGAACAGCATAGAAAGTCCAGAAATAAAACCACATATATATAGTCAAATAATTTTTGATAAAGGGGCCAACAACACACAATGGAGAAAAGAAAGCCTCTTCAATAAATGGTGCTGGGAAAACTGGAAAGCCACATGCAAAAGAATGAAACTGGACTACAGTCTCTCCCCCTGTACAAAAATTAACTCAAAATGGATCAAAGATCTAAACATAAGACCTGAAACAATTAAGTACATAGAAGAAGACATAGGTACTCAACTCATGGACCTGGGTTTTAAAGAGCATTTTATGAATTTGACTCCAATGGCAAGAGAAGTGAAGGCAAAAATTAATGAATGGGACTACATCAGACTAAGAAGTTTTTGCTCAGCAAGGGAAACTGATAACAAAATAAACAGAAAGCCAACTAAATGGGAAATGATATTTTCAAACAACAGCTCAGATAAGGGCCTAATATCCAAAATATACAAAGAACTCATAAAACTCAACAACAAACAAACAAACAGTGCAATAAAAAAATGGGAAGAGGATATGAATAGACACTTCTCCCAGGAAGAAATACAAATGGCCAACAGATATATGAAAAGATGCTCATCTTCTTTAGCTATTAGAGAAATGCAAATCAAAATGGCAATGAGATACCACCTCACACCTGTTCGATTAGCTGTTATTAGCAAGTCAGGTAATAGCAAATGTTGGAGAGGCTGTGGAGAAAAAGGAACCCTCATACACTGTTGGTGGGAATGTAAAGTAGTACAACCATTATGGAAGAAAGTATGGTGGTTCCTCAAAAAACTGCAAATAGAACTACCTTATGACCCAGCAATCCCTCTACTGGGTATATATCCCCAAAACTCAGAAACATTGATACGTAAAGACACATGCAGCCCCATGTTTATTGCAGCATTGTTCACAGTGGCCAGGACATGGAAACAACCAAAAAGCCCATCAATAGATGAGTGGATAAAGAAGATATGGCACATATACACTATGGAATACTACTCAGCCATAAGAAATGATGACATCGGAACATTTACAGCAAAATGGTGGGATCTTGATAACATGATACGAAGCGAAATAAGTAAATCAGAAAAAACCAGGAACTGTATTATTCCATACGTAGGTGGGACATAATACTGAAACTAAGAGACATTGACAAGAGTGTGGTGGTTACGGGGGGGAGGGGGGAATGGGAGAGGGATAGGGGGTGGGGAGGGGCCCAAAGAAAACAAGATAGAAGGTGACAGAGGACAATCTGACTTTGGGTGGTGGGTATGCAACATAATTGAACGACAAGATAACCTGGACTTGTTATCTTTGAATATATGTATCCTGATTTATTGATGTCACCCCATTAAAAAAATAAAATTATAAAAAAAAAAATTTATCGAATAATTTCATGCCATTATTATTCAACTGAACATAATTGATAGACTATAATATGAAATCAAATTTATTGTCTTTTAAGAAAATATACAAGTTCTTTTTAATTATTCTTATCTCTCTTATCTTTTTTTCCTTGTAAAAGTAAATGGTTTGTAAAGTATCTCCAAAATTCAAAAATTTATTTTAAGAACTGTGGAAAGAATATGAGAGTAAAATATCTATTTGTAGAAGTGTCCATACATTACCTACAAAAGCATTTATTGACCAGTAGCCTTGCTGCTCAAATTATAATCTGTACATCAGCATCACTGGTATCACCTGACAGTTTGTTGTAGTGGCAGAATCGGAGCCAACTAAGGGAAACTAAGCAAATATCTTCATTTAAGTTTGAGAAGCATTAACATACATTAGATTAATTTCTTGTTTGCTTGCTTTTGAGCTTTAAAAATAATTTTGGGGGGTCCTCTTAGAGTACTGTTTTTTGTTTTTGCCTACAGCATACTCCTAAGAGATATACTTTAACATTTAAACATTTGTTTAGATGTGAGCTAACAGGAATTCTAGAACATGACCCTGTTGGAACAAAGAAGGATAATGTGTATATACTGATAGGGAAAGCCACTGTATTGCTAATAATCTTGATAACTTGGATTTCTCTGATGTGGCACTCATGTCATTTCTCTGGGAAGTTGAAATATAATTCTCCTTTCTGTTCATCTCATGTCCAAGCAAATGGCCATCTGCAGTCTATGTATATACTCAAAGAGAATTTTTTTTTGACAGTCCAAGTCGCTATCTGTATTCATTGTCTTGTTTTTTCTATACCTTCCTTCATATTCTCAGGTCTAACAAAAGATAAAACAAAAGTAGGGTAAAAACAAATATTTTTACACTTATATAACCCTCATCCTTTTTTAAAAAAATACTAAATGCCTTTATTCTTCGTTCAGACTTTAATTTTTATTTATTTTTTATTCATTTTAGAGAGGAGAGAGAGAGAGACAGGGGGGAGGAGCTGGAAGCATCAACTCCCATATGTGCCTTGACCAGGCAAGCCCAGGGTTTCGAACCAGCAACCTCAGCATTTCCAGGTCAACGCTTTATCCACTGTGCCACCACAGGTCAGGCTCTTCATTCAGACTTTAAAGTAAAAGATATGCTACAATGAAGAAACTTATCAGTTGACCAATATATCAAAAGATGTTTACTTAAGAATTCCTTTAATATGTTTTTTCTTCTATATTCTAATTTATGACTTCCAAATTATCTTTTTGTAGTTTGGAATACTAAATGATCTTTGAACTAGAGTTGAGACATGCAGATTTTAATGCCAACAACTCTTGCACTCACTGGACATACATTCCTGTAGGCAAATGACCAGTGTTCCTTGGCTCAGATCACTCTTTTTAGATATGACAGTGTTGTCACGGACCATCTCTGACACCTCCACCTCCATGACTGAGTGACACTGCATCAGCTTCACATCTATAAAGCTGCTGAAAACAAGACATTGAAATTAGATTTATAATTCTAAATCCTAAAAAAAAAAACTCCAGAAAAGAAACACCTTGTTTTATACAAAATATAATTATGAAAAAAGTAAGTAAATAATAATAATAGCATTTAAGATTTCTTTCCCATTTACTGAGAAAGTTTTGTCTGTATCAATAAATATATGCAGGTGAGCAGTAACTAATGCTCAAATATGTACTTCCATGAATTAATCATGTCTACCTTTGCACAGGAGACTATTTAGTCCTTAGTTAAACCCCCAGCTACATCTCACTCACAGACTCTATTTCTGAGAGTGTAATATTGACTATATAAATTGACATTCTCAATCCCAAGGCACCTGAATGTGCAAGAGGTTATGAATATTATAGGGAGATTTTTTTTCCCCTCAAAGCCTGCTCTGAATTGAGAATTTTATTGAAGGCACAAAGAGCAGTAAGCAATGCAATATTCAGCCCAATGTTGCCTGAGTCATAGATTTCCTGAAACATTCTCTACTTAACTTTCTTCATCAACTCTCGATACTGAGAATAGCAATCCAGATATAATAGGCCCTTCATAATATGTTTACTACTTATTTTTCTTGCCTCATCTCTTGCCTTATGTTAAAGTACTTTAATTGCACTTGACTCTTATATCTCTTTAGCTTATTTTATTCTCAAACACTTCTACTGTTTTACACATTTGTTTATTTTTATGAAATTGGATGTTTTAATTGTCTGGGTCAAGTATTTTGTAAGATTATTCCCAATAGTTACTTTGTCTTATTGTTTTCTAGTAGTATTAGTAATTCACTTCTCTATCACAGTGTATTTTATAAATCAGAATTTGGAACAAAGGCCCAGAATAGATGCAGGTTACAGTGTTCCAACAAGAACACTTCATAGGAGACAATGTACTTCACATTGCAACAGACTAGGAAGCACATAATATTACTTGCTCTTATTAGTAGTGATGCTGGATTCAACAACTTAGATAAAGTTATGACCAATAGATCTCTTCATTGTAAAGATTAGTTTCACCTTTGAATTTAACAACAATATTTTTTGTCATAAAAACACTTTTCTCCAGAAACAAATTTACTGAATGCTTTTACCCAATAATTTTATTTTTCATTGATTATCTAAGATGCAACTAGTTACTAGTTATATTATTGGATTTTGCAGAAAAGTGAATGTTGTACTTGCATCATTTCTTTGATACTTATTGCATCATCAATTTGTGAAAAGTGTTTTTTCCCAACAACCAGTGATGAATTATAGATCCTTATTAAAGACAGAAAGAAATGCTCAAAATCTTCTAATTATTAATTTTTTGAGTGAAATATTGGCATGGTGGTAACTTCTATATATGGCAAACAAAGTTTTTGCTTGCTTTTTGTTTTGCTTTTCATTTAGGATTAACATAAGGGTAGATAGTCTCTCTAGACAGAGGGATGCACTACTGCTAAACAGAGAGAGGTGAAGAGCCTTTTGGCTGCTTCATAGTCAGAAAACACTGTATGCAAATACTGAGTCTACAGCTTATGAGCCTGGTTACTAAGTACAATGTACTTAAATGTTATGAGTCTCATAATTACTTATTTATATATTTTCATTAATAAAATGCTATTATGTGTATTATTTATTTTTTTATTGCTAGACTTCCATTTGGAGCCTCACAGAATTTATTAGGTTGCAATGCCTTCCCATTTCTTTCAATTTTGCTGCTGTTGCTGCTGTTGAAAATATTAATAAAACTGCCTGATGAGGTAGTGGCACAGTGGATAGAGCATCGATCTAGGATGTTGAGGACCTAGGTTTGAAACACCAAGGTTGTTAGCTTGAATGTGGATTCTTCCGACTTAAGCATGGGCTCACCAGTTTGAGTGTGGGGTCACCGGCTTGAGTGTGGAATTATAGTGAGATCCCACGTTTCAGCAAAGGTCACTGGCTTGTAGCTCAAGGTTACTGGCTTGAGCAATAGGTCACTGGCTCAGCTGGAGCCCCCCACTCATCCTGGTCAAAGCACATATAAGGAAGCAATTAATGAACAACTCAGGTGCCGCAACAAAGAATTGATGCTTCTCATTTCTCTCCCTTCCTGTTCCTCTCTTGTCTCTCTCTCTCTCTCTCTTTCTTTCTCTATTTCTCTCTCTCATACACACACTAAAAATAAATAAATAGATAATACTTTTCATGATAAATTTAGTGCACATTCAGTCATATTCATATTAATTAAATTGTGAGCTTTTATTTCCTATTTCTCAAGTATTGATGATTTTTGAGGCAAATTCTTTCTTGTTCTAGCAGTCTCGAAAAATCTTTTTCCTTACAAGTTATATCACAATGTTTTTGTTAGATATTTATTAACTATAGGAAACTAACCGCAAAACTGATAGTATTATTTGAAAACAACCCAGTCAAAGTAAAGAAGACAAAAGACTTACGGCAGAAATGTTTCCCCAAGGATTTACAAAAGAAAAATTGTCTGTATTTTCAAGTTAGATGTTCTTGGAGCAAAAAAATAATCTCCATGTAGAGTTGGGTGAATTTGTACATCAAAATTATGACATTACTTTAAATTGTATTAGAGTATTTTTCCAAAATTCAGCAACACAAGTTCTACCTTATTGTAAATGAAATGGGAACATCTGTTTAGATTCTAGCATTAACTAAATTCTAGTGACCTACACTGGTCACATTAATTCTCATACTTAAATCTCCATGTACTCTAGAACAAAGAAAATCACTAAACGTTTTTTGAGGAAAATATTGGAAGTGTCACAATCTCAGTATCATAGTTCTCAATATAAGGTGCATGGGATGCTCACTAATTAAATTTTTCCCAAAATTTTAAACCTTCTTTTTGCTAAACTCTTAATTAGTTTATTCTTTTTATAACGGCATGTGTTAAATGGTAAAACTGCCAAGATATTAGTCAAAATAGATTTATAAAACATCTAATTATGATACCATTTATTAGTAATCACATTTTACTTTCACTGGCTTTTTAGCATCCTCCTGGTAAGATTTTTTTCATATATATATGAAAAGATTTAGGAAAAAAGGAGGACAGAGATTCAACTTTGGTGAAACTTTAGAAATATACTTGGCCAACCCTTCCCCCCAGTATTTGGCAAAATTCTCTAAGTGAAAGACTGGGGCATAAATCTCTGCTTTTGCCATAACCTGTAATGTGCAGTGGCATCCTGGTTGATGATGTTAGATCTGAATAAGCATAGCTAGAATATAAATTGGGCTCAGGTGAAGATATAAATGATTAGCTGCAGTTATAGTCAATCTGAAAATACATGAACCTGAAGTTCAAATGATACATCAGCCTAGCTCCAAACAGCAATCTGGGGCTAGTGGGTTGATCTGACATAAGAATTATCGGAGGTTAATATTCTAACAACTTAGAAACCTGTTTCTCTCAGATAAGGCTAAAATTGGTAAACCTATTATTTAGACTAAAGCTTATTAATCTGGGAGTTACCAAGTACTAGTAGAGCATAGTGATGTGTGTATTGATTCTGGAGAAGGATTCTTAGTCCATCATTTATTCACTGTGTGAAATTTGTAAAAATTGCTTAACTTCTCTGTATGTTAGTTTCCTTATCTATAGTATAGAGGTAAAAATTACACTCTCTTAAGAGCTTATTATGAGGATTAAATGAGGTCATATTTTCCAGGCGATTAGTTTATGGGGAGCATTCGATAAATGGTAGCTATCCTTATTGTTGCTGTTGCTATGAGTTTTAACAAAAGTAAAAACTCCCTGGCTTAAAAGCCATATTTGTTACATGCTAGAATGGTCCCAAGCTCAGAAGGCATCATTTCATGATGACATTCACTACACTGTTTCTTTAAATAACATTATGCACTGTAGGTGATTTTCTCATTTTGCAGAAATTGTATTCCTCATTTTCCTGTTTACAACCATTTGCTCTTTTCTCTCTTTTTCTCTTGCTCTCTCTTTCTCCAGTTCTCTCTCATTCACACAAACACACACAATTTATTTCTTTTTATTTTTAATTTTTATTTATTTATTTTTTAGCAAGAGAGACAGAGACAGAGAGAGACAGAGGGAGGGACAGATAGGGACAGGCAGACAGGAAGAGAGAGAGATGAGAAGCATCAATTCTTCATTGTGGCACCTTAGTTGTTCATTGATTGCTTTTTCATATGTGCCATGATGTGGGGGGTACAGCAGAATGAATGACCCCTTGCTCAAGCCAGTGACCTTAGGCTCAAGCCGGCAACCATGGGGTCACCTCTATGATCTGTGCTCCATCTGGTGACCCCACAGTGAGCTGGTGAACCAGTGTTCAAGCTGGCAACCTTGGGTTTTGAGCCTGGGGCCCCTGCATCCCAGGCTTTATCCACTGTGCCACTACCTGCTCAGGCCATGCACACACACACAAATACACAGACTTCTCTGAATAGGTAATTCCTTTACATATTTTAAGATTCAAAAATTTTATAAAGGTAAAAAATGTTTTAAAAACAAAGACTTTCTCCAGTTTTGTCTTCCCAACCCTAAATTCTTCTACAGAGAAAACTATTATTAAGAGTTTCTTGTGTCATTTTCTAGTTATATGTGTGCATAAACCTATACTAATACTTGGGTAAAGAGGAAGCCAAAGAAATTTCCCCAAAATCTCCTCTTACTGCTAAGAGTAGGAGGATCAGAGAAGGTTCAACTCTTATGAGTAGGCACACACACACTGTATACCTTTGAAATTCCCCTAACTTTAAAAGATCAGTTTAGATTGGCCTCCAATAAAACCCAGTTTCTCTGGTCTAGTGCAGACATTCAATTCATGGAGAGTAACATCTATTAGTATCCTTCCAGTAAAGAGCACATTAAGTGTATGTTGTATATTTTATTGTTTTACCCTACTATTTGTATTTTTTTTTCTTTTCATACCTTTGCACACTGTAAAATGAGGTTCCTGTAAATCAGATTACACCTATAACAAAATCTGATCTTTAAAACAATCTTTCAAAGCAAAAGCAAACTTCATGTTTTCTTTTTGGCATTACTAGATAACAAACTTACTGATGAAAAGTATTTATATTAATAGTACTAAAAGGAAGGTGTTCATTTTACAAGTTCTACTAAAGTATAATAGAGGCAAATTGCCATTAGTTCATTTACCAAGTAATGCATTTATCTAAGATATTTATAGACATATTTTATTGATAATATGTATTTGTTTAGTAAGATGTCCTTTCATTTCAAAAAAATATAAGGTTCACAAAGTTCTTCTGACATTCAAGTCATCAATATACTCAGTGGTATGTGTGTGTGCATGTGTGTGTGTAATGATATTATCTGGTACTGAAACCAACACTTCAGTCCCAGAGTGTAATTAATATTCCTCTGCTCCAATAAGTTAACAGTCCCAAAGTGAATGCATCTTAACTCAAAAAATGTATACCTGGCTCAGATGACTCATTTAACAATGGCAACAAGGTTACTTTAAATTATATTTGCCAAGGAGGAAACAAAATGGAAGGAAAGGGAACCATTTGTATATTAATTAGTGAGCATCACTCATAGTTTTCTTTTTATCAACAGACAGCAAACGCAATGAAGTCACCCTTTTTCATCCATGTATATTTATAAATTAAGCTGATGAAAGGCAAATCTGCCTGGAAAAAATTCTTTGTTCATTCTGAATGTTATCTCATACAGGTAAATGAAAGTCAGAAATCTTTTTGCTTTATTTAGTCATTTAACAGTCAATAGGAATAAACCATGGGCTAGGCATTAAGATAAGTGCTAGGTATAAAGAGGTAAACCAAGAAGGCCAAGGTTAAAAAACAGTGCAGAGAATCATTGGAATGCAATGCAACAGGTACTGGGTTGCAAAGCCTCCCAGCTTGTATGCCTGACCAGGGGACTATAAGCTAATGCTCACTGACGAGTCAAAGAAGACTTTCTGGAGTAGGCAAGACTTCAGTTAAAAAGGCACTGCAGTAGTAAGGAGGGATGGTAATTTAAGGAAAGAAAAGCATTTACTGTGATGTTATCTAGTAACATTTTTTGAATCAAGAGAATATTTAGGACAAGTGTTATTATAGGAAACTTTAAAGCACTTTCTCTATGGAGGACACTGTGAGATTACAGGGGTAGGTATGGGGGTGGGGGAGTAGAAGAAATGTCTTCCAGAAGATGAAAGTTCCAAATATTTCAAAAATATGAAGACTAAGAAAGCCATGCACACACATCCACATAAAATACCCAGTACAAATAGAACAGACAGAGTGCTACTACTGGGCAATTTCATCTCTGCTAAATGGAAAACCTGAAATAAATGGTAACAGTGTTGGAAAACTTTTTGCCTAGGTGAGGTCAATTTAATTTGTTCTAAAGCTTCAATTTCAAAGCACTCAGCGTTGAAAAAAAATATATATATATAAAGTCTTGAGCTCAAGACCAAGTGCGATCAAAGAATTCTTTCAGCTATGCATGTCTCAGAAAACGGAGAGCAAAAGTTCCTGAATACACTGAATGCTCTGTAGTTTCCACACCCAAAGCAGAGAATGGATACTGAAGGGAGCATAGTAATTTAAGTACTAAAATCTGAAATTATGAAATCCAAGAATGATACCAAAGTAAATATTTAGCAATGTATCTCTAACAATTTCTTATACAAAAATATTATTTCTTTTTAAAGCAATTTGTTCTTTTAATGAAACAATCAAAATATCCAAGACAAATTTTGCAGGTAAAATAACACCTTTAGTAAATGTTTCTTTCCCATGTATAGCAATATTTTAAGATACTTACTATGCTCTTTTTCATGGCTATATAACATTTAATAACTCAAATGTCTTTGTATGTTGGAGTTGTATCTGAGCAGAGTATTTAGTCATTAATCACAGCACTTTATATTATGTAATATACCAGACTAACTCCTGTTTGCCAGTCACGTTGCAAAACCCAGTTCATATCTGTAAAGAACTGTTGCATTTGCCTAGGCAGCTCTTTGATAAGAGTTATGTGAAACTATATATTGTATGGAATGATAATAATGAGGGCTTCTCTTGGTCTCTTCAGTGGAATTTTCTTGGTCAAATTGAAACCAACTAGTATTATATTTATATACAAGATCTCCTTTCTTTACCTGTGTATTTCTCTACTCACAGTGAACAAATAAATTCAATGTTTCAAATATTTAAAATTTTATTTCTATAGCTTTATTAATGATTTTAAAGAAAAATAAGTGTAAATCTGCAAACTACATATTTAAAATTCAGAGTCATTTTAGACAGAGTTATAACTTCCTTTTACAAAGGGAAGAATAGATGGGGGCAGAGTCAAAGTAGGAGCAAATGATATGAACTTATGTATTTCCTTATTGGCTCTCCTTTCTTTATTATAGCCATCTTATCTTTCCCAAAGTTCACTTTTCCATTTAGGTAACCATTGGTCTTTTCTCAATTAGGATTTTTGGTTGTTGTTACCTTGTAAAACAATAAAGGAGCCTGTGTGTCTTCAATCTTACTGAATGATAGTGATATGTTTAAATCAATGCTTTTAATACAGTAGCAGATAATGTAAGAGTGGGATTGCATTCATTCATTAAATGTTTAACCTGTTGCCCTGGCAAGATAGCTCGGTTGGTTAGAGCATTGTCCCAAAACACAGAAGTTGCCAGTTTGATTCCTCATTGGGGCATATATAGGAACAGATCGATGTTTCTGTTTCTCTCTCCCTTCCTCTCTCAGTGAAATCAATAAAAGTAAAAGAAAATAAAAACATAAATTTTTAACCTGTTATGTGTATATTTTGTTTTATATATAAACTTGAAACATATGTGCCTCCCCAAGTTTCCTGATGTTGCATGGTCTATTGGCTTGCAGTTGAGAAAAAGCATTAAGTTTACTTGGTTTTTGTTTGTTTCTTTACATTAGTATAAACTAAAGTCCACATTGTATATTGAATTTCTTAGTTTTTATCTAATTTACCTTTTCTGTTCTAGGATACCATGTTACATTTATCTATCATGTGTCTTTAAGCTCCTCTTCACTACGACAGTCCCTCATACCTTCCTTGTTTTTGATGACCTTGACAATTTTGAGGAATAACTAGATATTCAGATATTTTGTAGAATGGCACACAGTTGGGGTTTCTCCAACTTTTTTCTCGTTATAAGACTTGGTAAGCAATATATTGTAAGGAAAAGCATAGATATAAAATGCTATATCAAGGGTACATATTGTCAACCTGATTTATAAACTATTAATACTGTCCTTGATCACCTAGTTAAGGTTGTGTTTGTCAGATTTTTCCACTATAACACTGCTCCCTCTTTATTTTCTATGCTTTAGAAGAAAGTCACTCTGCATAGTTCCTGCTAAAGGAGTGAGTGCCTATGTTCCCCCTCTTTGAGAAAGAAGTATCTACCTAAATAAGTTTAGAATTCTTCTTTATGGAGGATTACTCTTTTCACCCTCAATATATGAATTTATTAAATCAATTAATTATCAATATTATGTAAAAGATATTTATTTTATACTTTGAGTTATAATTCATACTACTTTAGTTTCTGGCTCAAATTTTTTTTTTAAATAAATTTTTATTAATGTTAATGGGATGACATTAATAAATCAGGGTACATATATTCAAAGAAAACATGTCTAGGTTATTTTGTCATTAAATTATGTTGCGTACCCCTCGCCCAAAGTCAGATTGTCCTCCGCCACCCTCTATCTAGTTCTCTGTGCCCCTCCCCCTCCCCCTAACTCTCTCCCTCCCTCCCTCCCATGTCCTCCCTCCCCCCACCCCTGGTAACCACCACACTCTTGTCCATGTCTCTTAGTCTCATTTTTATGTTCCACCAATGTATGGAATCATGTAGTTCTTGTTTTTTTCTGATTTACTTATTTCACTCCTTATAATGTTATCCAGATCCCACCATTTTGCTGTAAATGATCTGATGTCATCATTTCTTATGGCTGAGTAGTATTCCATAGTGTATATGTGCCACATCTTCTTTATCCAGTCTTCTATTGAAGGGCTTTTTGGTTGTTTCCATGTCTTGGCCACTGTGAACAGTGCTGCAATGAACATGGGGGCTACATGTGTCTTCACGTATCAATGTTTCTGAGGTTTTGGGGTATATACCCAGTAGAGGGATTGCTGGGTCATAAGGTAGTTCTATTTGCAGTTTTTTGAGGAACCACCATACTTTCCTCCATAATGGTTGTACTACTTTACAGTCCCACCAACAGTGAATGAGGGTTCCTTTTTCTCCACAGCCTCTCCAACATTTGCTATTACCCGTCTTGTTGATAATAGCTAATCTAACAGGGGTGAGGTGGTATCTCATTGTAGTTTTGATTTGCATTTCTCTAATAACTAATGAAGCTGAGCATCTTTTCATATATCTGTTGGCCATTTGTATCTCTTCCTGGGAGAAGTGTCTGTTCATGTCCTCTTCCCATTTTTTTATGGGATTGTTTGTTTGTTTGTTGTTGAGTTTTATGAGTTCTTTGTAAATTTTGGATATTAGGCCCTTATCTGAGCTGTTGTTTGAAAATATCATTTCCCATTTAGTTGGCTGTCTGTTTATTTTGATATCAGTTTCTCTTGCTGAGCAAAAACCTTTTATTCTGATGTAGTCCCATTCATTTATCTTTGTTCTGGCTCAAATTAATCCAGCTTTGTTTCTTTGGAGCTTTCTTAGTTAGCTCTGATGTATTTTTTCTTTAAGATTTTTGTTTGGTTGTTTGTTTTTAGTACTTCTTCATTTTCTGATGCTACAAAATAAATATCTTTCTAAATTCTTGCCCCAGCCCTAAAATAAGTCATTTCTTCAAGGACCTCTGGCTCCTTTTATTGGAAACTAGTATTATAAACCAAGATTTAGACATAAAATATACTCCTTGTTAATGGGGTATCCTTTTTTGGCTCTCTTGGCTAACAGAGCAAAACATTTATAGATTTGTACTAATTTATGTATATACAGATATTTATACATACTTTTATACTTAAACATCTATATCTATACTAAATTAAAATTAGCTGAATTGATGTTTATCACTCTAATCTATTACTACATGGATCATTTTAACCCCTCCTGTTGCTTATCTGTAAATATACCCATTTAAACAGTGATCGAGTAATCTGGCTCCTACCAATGACTGTGTATTTATTTAATTTTTTGATCCAGTATACATAAATGGAAATATAAGAACTGTTAACTTGTGGATACAATTATATCAGTTAAAAAATAGTACTTATGCTCAATTTCTTTTGCTTTTTGTTGTGCAGACTCTACTCATCACTAAAGTTCCTTAGTATCAGTCCCTTTCCCCACTTCACATCAGTGAGGCTATTCCATACATTTGTAATAGAATTAGACTTTCCTTTCACATCCTGGATTTCTTCCAGGGTATACTACAAATTCCTACATTGCATGCATAACTATTATTTTTGTGCTGTGACTTTCTAAGAATATAAACAAAAATATAAGATGTTTCATTCACTCTTACAATATTGATACTCTTACAGTATCATTTTATTACTCTAAAGCTCTCCTGGGCTCCATCTATTCATTCTTCTACCCTCCCCTCAAATGCCATGCCAAGCACTAATCATTTTTACCTAATGTATTACATTCTGAAGCCATTTACTTTTGAATGCTTGTCTAACTTTCTTGTTGAAGTCATCTTTCCATTCAATTATTTTAATCCCATGTTAAAAATGTGCAACAGGTAAGATGAGCTCAAGAATTGAAGTTTAGCATGAAAGCTCCCAATGCTCTATAAGCAAACTTTGCCTCTGAGAAGCGTGTTTGAAATACTGAAATGAGTTACCAAGCAGAAGGATTGGCTTGTTTTATAATAAACTCTCTTGTACCAAAGTAGCCAATAGGTTGATAGAACAATCGATTAATATTTCAGTTATAGCATCAGCAGATAAAATACTTTTCTACAGAATGTCAGGTATGAGTGGTCCTCAAAACATGGATACTTACTGAATCATCTGGGGATCTCTGAAAATATTATTACTCGAATCCAAGTCCCAGTGATTCTGGTTTAATTGGGTGGGACATTGGTTTCTGGGCATTGTAAATATTAAAAGTTCTCCAGGTAATTTTCATGTGCAGTCAAGTCTTGTGAACCATTTATGTCATGTTATTATCTGGCATTTGTTATGTGGAGTTTTCCCTAAAGCCTGTATATTAGTTTTTTACTGCTTCTATATATAATAAATTATCAAAAAACTGGTGAACTAAAACAACATAAATTTGTGTTAGATTTCTCTGTATCAGAAGAATCATGCATATATCACTGGACTAAAATTAAGTTGTCAGTTGGTCCACCTTTCTTTCTGGAAGTACAAAAAGAGAATGACTTTTTTTCCCCCACTTGAGAGGCCACCCACATTCATTGCCATGTGGCCACGTTCTCCATCTTCTAATGGGTGGAAGAGTCAAGGTGACCTCCTTCTCAGGTTGCCATCTCTCTGGGTCATTGTGACTTGAAAGTGGTCTTCACTTTTAAGGACTCAAAGGATTAGGTTGGACTCACTTGTATGATGCAGTATACTCTTCTCATCTCAACATCTTTAATCTTAATTACATTTGCAAGGACCTGTTTGCCGTGCAAAGTATCATATTCCCAGATTTCTAGGATAAGAATGATTTCTAAATACCACAAAAACCACATGTCAGTATCAGAAATAAAGAACATACCATCCATTTCATTTTTCTTTTATCAAATCTCACATTTATATGTTTGTATGTATATGTATGTGTGTGGTTTAATTTATCTCTCCATATTGGACTCCATACTATTTTATATATTATTATTGTAATTGAACTTATAATTTATAATCTAAAGTAATATTGGAACAGAATTAAAACAGATATAAAGTATAACTTTCATGCAGAAATGTGAGCTTGAAACTGAATTCAGTAATTTTTGAACATTAAACTATATCTTTTGGGGAGTGATTTGAGTGAGGTTTTAGTTGTGCATTAATTTCACATATCACCAGTAAATATTTTCATTTTTTTGTGGAGTCCTGAATAGCTCTGAAAAACAAAATCATGCTATAATTTCACAGGCTGCAAAATGTTTCCTTCTACTATATGGCTATAAAATGTCATCTATGGTTTTTAAGATTGCCTTGCATTCACTGTGATTCTTCAACTTACTTGGCTTTGAACTGCAAAACCAAGGTTATGTTGGTTTTTAGGAGAAGAATAGAACAATACAAGGTATGTGTTTTTAATATTTTTATGAAGAAAAATATATAATAAATATAAACAAGAAAGAAACAACCTCCTGAATTAAAAATATAAAAGCAGTAATATAAATTAGTTGGAATTTAAAAACTCAAGTCCACGGTCTGCCTAACACCTGCTCTGCCTCCCTTCTTGAATGCTAGGACTATCACTCTTTCCTGAATTAGCGCTCATAAGGGATTTGATTATAGCAGATGAATCATGATTGAACATAGTCCATCATGGTAAGCTCATTTCCTATGGCCAGTAATAGCTGTAGTTAGTAGCCAATGAATCTCATGCCAAATATATACAATTGAAAATTTTTTAGGTGTGGCATCTGGGAGAGCTCCTATGTCCTTATAAAATGAGACAGATTTGCATATCATGCCCCTTTGATTTTACCCTCCCTACATCTTCCTACTTGGTATCTGATGTGATGCCTAGAATTAGAGCCATCATCTTGTGACACAAGGCAAAATACTCCTCCATTAAGGAATGGTTTACAGAGTCTGCGTCTGTGATAAAGTCATTAATCAGCTTCACCCTCTACAGACTATCTTCAGGTTCTTTGTCCTGTATGAAATCAGCTCTTATTTAAGCTACTTTTGATAAGGTTTTCTCATACTTGCAACTATGTGTAACATTTACAGATGTAACAATCTTGCTGTATTGTTTTTGTTTATAATTTTTGATACCTCTTACTAATCTTCCATCTATAATAACAGGCTGTTTTTTACTTTCCAAAAAATGCTAGGAGTGTCTCTTTCAAACAATGATACCCTTTCTGCTCTGGTGGGTTAGCTCAGTTGGTTAGAGAAGTGATATTCAGCATTTTTATACTAGGGGACTAGTAAAAATAGAATTATTTTGGGAACCACTAAAGCAGAAATGACTCTGAGCATAATAGGCAAATTAGACTTAAGATCACTGGGTCTGTAGTCTTCATACAGCATCATGGTGGTTAACTGTCTCACAGATCAGCAGAAAAATTTTGATGGACTGGTCAGAGGACGAACAGTTGAAAAACACTGAGTTAGAGCATGATCCCAATATGCCAAGTTTGTGGGTTTGATCCACTGTTGGGGCACTTGCACAAATCAATCAATGAATGCATGAATAAATGGAACAAGAGATCAATGTTTTTCTCTTTTTCTTTTGCTTCTCTCTCTGAATTAAAAAAAATTAAAATATCATACCTTTCCTAAAAAAATAAAAGTCTTACTTTCACTCTTTTTTTTGTAGTAGTAAGATGAAAAGAAAATGTCAGGACTCTATGTTTTCAAGTTCTGTCAAACAGTTTAGCTTTTCCTTCTGTTCTTTACAAATGTGATACTAGAAAACAGATAATATCTCAAACTTTTCCACTTGTTGCAGATAAATTTCTCTCTTAGCTGTTCTTTCTAATAAATATGACTCAGTTTCCTAATGTATAATTCTTGCAGTTTAGTGAAGTGGAAATTAAATAAAGAAACACATACCTGAATACAATTTCTAATTCTTCTGTTTCTTGTTAATATCAGATTCTTTTTTCTATTATTATATTGGGCTTTTTGTGTCAAAGAACACTTCCATTCAGGTAAAAAAAAATATTAAAAGTTGGTAATAGACAGAGTTTTAACAATTATTCAGCTTAAAGTTATTTTTCCCTGTAAAAGTACTCCCTAATACCTGAATGTTTAAAATGGTTATATGATGAATGGTAACATAAGTGGGAATCTTAATCTTCTCATTTTTTTAGGGTATGTCAATCTTTACTGTGTGTAAAATCAGCATCTATCACACATTCTCCCTTATCTTAGAAATAGGCACTGCTAGAAAAAAATTGATATTTTTTATATTAGTAAATTTTTTAAGAGTTTTTTTTTAAGACTTTATTCATTATAGAGAGGAGAGAGAGAGAGAGAGAGAGAGAGAGAGAGAGAGAGAGAGAGAATGAGAAAGGGGGGGAGGAGCAGGAAGCATCAACTCCCATATGTGCCTTGACCAGGCAAGCCCAGTGTTTTGAACTGGCAACCTCAGTGTTTCCAGGTTGACGCTTTATCCACTGCGCCACCACAGGTCAGGCCTTATATTAGTAAATTTTTATATGACTCTCATACTTTGATACATAACACTGCTCCATCATAGTTAAGATACACACTGAAAGTTGGAAGTGACTTTGGCCTTGTACTTCGAGACCTAATATTTGCAAGTTTTATATCAAATCCCTATATAATTCCTAAAGAATATGGTTTTAAAATAGATGTAATAAGTTTTTTTTTGTAGGAATGTCAGTCATTGTACACTTTTTTGTTTTAAATTTGTTGAGTGTTTCATTTTATGTTCAGGGTTTATAGAACTATGTAATTTATGAGATGTCAGAGTCCTTTGAGATCAGCTAGTCCAACCTCCTCAGTACCTAGAGGAGAAGATTGAATCATCAAGAGCCATATAACCAATTGTGGTGTCATGATGACCTCTATCAAATCAAAAACAATGTCAAGCACCAACCCTCTTCACCATACTCCCCATAAATCACTGATGTAGGAGTATATTTGACAAAAGCTTTTGAATGACTGATTTACAGAATAATACCTAGTAGGCCACTTGGATCTTTTATAGTCACACAGATTTATATCCTCTGAATAAAAACAGAAAAAATATATTAAGAAAAGATTTAAATAAAATGAGAGAACAGCTGTTTGTATATGTAGTATACAGTAAATGTAACTTGTATTCAAAATTATTTAACATCAGTTTCTTGGATATAACATTCATATATATAAATAATTTTGGAAAATGAGATCTTTCTATTTGTGACAGATTTTCTTTCTTAATTATATAGAGGTTAGTGTATTATCCATTCTTAATATGTATATTGTCTGACTTGTATTGATATTGCTTGAAAACACAGCAGTCAAGTATTTCAAAACATGATATAAGGTTATAATGCTTAGTACATGCAAAAAGTAAAAGCTTTTTTTTTAAAAAAAGCTAAATGTCTCTTTAAAAAGCCTACAAATTCTGTTTTACAGTAAAAGAACTAAAAAGTCCTATTAGTTACACTTCAAGTTTTATAGTAGCTGCTACTTGCCAGTGATCATTAAGTGAATAAAACATTCATCAATCGTATGGAAATCAGCCCTGTTCATAAATCATTCTGTTCAGTATTTTACCAGAGGTGAGCTAAGTGAACATTTTAGAAACATCTATAAAAACTTAAGACCAGAAACATGAACCATATTCTCTATCTATTTATGCCATGTATATGCCATGATTTTTACATGGAGAAAATATTTCTTCCTTAGACAGTACTCTTATGAGTGAAATAAGTGGTCACTGGGGAAGTAAGTAGCTCTTGCCTGTCTTTTTTTTCCTTTGGTTCCTTTTCTTCTCCTTATTCTTGACTTCTTCCACTCTACTCCACCTCACTTCAAGCACCCCAGTGCCTTTCTTTGAGCCCCCCCAAATTTACCTTTATTTCTACCCAGATCATGTTAAGCTCCTTGTGTTTCCTGATCTAAATGGTACACATATCTTTGTACTTTGCAGGATAAGAGAGAGAGACAGGTTCCCTGACAGAGAGTCATTTGGAAGACATGGCCTCAGGAAATAAAACAAACCTGTTTAGGAATCTTTTTGGTTTATCTCCATAAAACACACTTTCTCTCATTTAGCAGATGAAATATAAAATGAGTAAACTTCAAAAGCTGTAGCCGAGGAAAGAAGAGACTATGGCTACTATAATTTAAAATTAAAATCTTTGGCCCTGGCCAGTTGGCTTAGTGGTAGAGCATTGGTGTGGTGTGTGGAAGTCCCAGATTCAATTTCTAGTGAGGGCACACAGGAGAAGCGTCCATCTGCTTCTCTACCCTTCCTCCTCTTCTTTCTCTCTATCACTCTCTTCCCCTCCTACAGCCAAGGCTCCATTGGAGCAAAGTTGTCCCCAGCACTGAGGATGGCTCCATGACCTCTGACTCAGGTGCTAGAATGGCTCTGGTTGCAACGGAACAAAGCCCCAGATCAGTAGAGCATCTCCCCCTGGTGGGCTTGTTGGGTGGATTTCTGTTGGGCACATTTCGGTAGGGCAGATGTGAGAGTCTATCTCTCTGCTTCCCCACTTCTCACTTCAGAAAAATACAAAATAAATAAATAAATAAATAAATAATAAAATGAAAATCTTCAATTATCTCATACAATTGCTGAGAAATATTTGTATTATTTTGTTACACCATATTTCTTCTTTGTCTTTTAATGTTATGATAATCAATCATATAATGCAGTTACTAAGGATGACTGAAGTAAACACTGAGAATTTTGAAAACACCAGAGTACGTTGGTTTGTTCTCCTTTCTGTATAAATTATGACTAGTTTTTAAACAATGAATGATCAATCATTATAAAGATACCTTTGAACACTTTAAATAATTCAACATTTCCAGTTCTGCAAATACCAACTATTAATTAAAGATAATTTAAAAAAAATATCTGCTATATTATTATATGATAAGTTGCATATATTAATCCTTCAAGAAGAATTTTTCACCTAAAGAGGAATTGTCTCCAATTTGAAATGTTACAGAGGAACTGGTTTAGACCTTTCCAAAGATGGAAAGCAATGTTCTGGAAGATAGTGAATGTCAAACACCAAATTGTTTAGCAGGGCTTTTATTGTGAAAGTTCAAACATCAAATATGTGGACACTAGGAGCTTTTGATTACATTGACAAATTAAGTAATCATTCCACCTGATGGTGGTAAAGATGGTTTTCATGCATGTGAAGGTTCTAAACTCTACCGCTGAGGCACCAATGGTAATTTTCAGTTTACTGAACTGGAACTCTTAGCATCTATAATTGATCAACCTGCGTCCAACTATCAAACATTAAGTCAGCATTCAAATAGCTGACATCTTCATAACAGTCCATTTTAATTCCATCACAGTTTTACTAAAGAAAGAGGTAATTAAATTGCATATTTTTTTTTATAAAAAGCTTTTCAGTTCTTTGGTTAGAATACTAAGAAGTAATAGTGATCTTTCACAGTAATCAATCTTAGGCAGCTCCACAAACCAATTTGAGAATTAAATTAGTTTGCTTCTATGTTTTTGTTTCTTTTTCTGAAAAGTGAGAGTGATAATTGTAATCTACATCAGAAGACTTTGAAAGATTTAAATTGTTAATATATACTTGCATACTGACATTTGTATTTATTTATTAAACGTTAACTATTATTTTCAGAATACAGATCAGTATTTTGTGATTAAAAATTAAGGTGCTTCCTTTATGCCTTTAAACTTTCTGCTGAGAAGTTACAAATTTCTTTTCTTTACTTTTGCTTGATTTTTCTAGGAGTTTTCTTTCTTCATTTATTTAAAGACATCCTGAATAGAAACTAGGTAATTCCATCCATTCTAAGATCATTTGCTTAAACTTTCAGGAGTGATATTACTTCTGTTCATGTATTTTCAGCAAGCAATCACATTTTTTCTTACATTTCTCTTGTATCCCATATTATGAATCTATTGCCTCCCCAGCCAAACCCCCTATGATTGTCACCTTACTCAGTCCATTAGACATGGGAAGGAAGGATGGGACATTTTATCAACAATTCTTAGAGAGCAGGAATCACTGGGTCAGCTCAGTCCTTTCCAATTAACACTCCAAATTACATTTGTGAGGTGTGAGCTTCTGTGCTATGTTCTTTAATGTCAGAACTGGTGAAAAGAATCCCATCAAAAACAGCCAGCAGAGATTCACATGACCTTGGATATCACCGGAAATGTAAATGCTTTTTAGGTGTTTAGAGAGAAATGACGAAACACTTTTCTGAATATAGCTGGAACCAGTAAGTCACAGTTTGGTTTACTTTTATCCCCCTGTTGTGATTTCTTTTTAAAAGAAAAGTAAGAAGGCACAACTGTGACTTCAGTAAATAAATAAATACATAAACAGAATTGAAGTGGAAAGCAGCTCCATTTTATGAAAGCAGTTTGGAATTCCAAATTGAAAGTGAAACCTCTCCCTTGGAAAGAGGCAACATTTTTATGGAGTATTGAAGGGGAGTAGAGGATCCTGTAGTTGCTGGATTGAATTACATTGCTGTTGCTTTGAGGAAGGAGTAATCAGGTTTCTACTGTATGTCCTTAAAAATTAAGTTTTTTCTTTTCCTTCCTATTAGTAGGGGGGAAAATAAAGGAAGGTATGTATCCAGGCTTCAAGTTAAAAAAACATATGCATGCATATATCTAAATTGTTCATAACTGCATGTCTCTGTAATAAGAATCATATAGATCTGCATGTGATTTCCCAAAACGATTCACTAGTGCCTTTGCAAAGTGCTGTTCTCTCATCTGACGTTGCCTCTCTTCCTTCCATGCCCTGTGTGATTTCTCTTTCTCAGACACTACATTCATATGCTTGAATGTCTGTGAAGCCTTTCTTGACTTCCTTCAATAAATCCCTGCAGCATTCCTTTCCCTGAATTTTAATAGATTGTTTTATAAATTTCCATTGAAACTTGTTTACTGCATGCTCTAATAATACTTATTAACACATTCATTTTTTCACACTGACTCAAGCTCCATGAAGCCAGACTGTATCTTACTTAACCTTTATGTCTTCATCTAATGTCAAGCACATATTACACATTAAATAAATATTTTCTTAAATGTATAAACATAGACGTGTATATTCAAATATGTCATGTGAACTTTTTATGTGTTATATACATAGTAGAGAGCACTTGCGTACACATGCAAAAGAAAGATGTTGAGATAGATATGTAATACAAAAGAGATATATACATATGAAAGGACAAAAAATATGTATGAATAAATCTCGGTTCATAACAGCTGCTTAACTATGCCTTATAAAAATCTATTATCACAACTCAGAGCAGAATACTGAGAATACTACAGCTCAGAAACTTTGCAGCATCGCTGCATTCTATTTCTTGGAAAATTCAATTTCATCACATCAAATCAAGGATGAATACACTTGGATTCCTGCTCCAAACCTGTATTTCTCTAAGTGCTGGTACTATAATCTTGTCATTAACTTCTTTGATATAAAACACATGCATCTTACAACCTCCTTAGTAATCAAATCAATAGATGTTATGACAAAGAAAAGTCAACTCAGTTACTCAGTTACTACTGATCTACAGGTTTTTTCCATAGTCTGCATTTTCTATAGCTTGATTATTTTACACTGTTGTATGCGCTGCTTCCTTGACATACTTCTTTCTGTCTTTGTCTTTAATAGTTATCAGAATTCTTCATCAGTCCCATAAGATATACAGCTATATTGAATACATTTAATAAATTTGATCTAAAACATATCATATTTCATTCTGAATTAGGAAAAATACTTTCAACTCTTGCTCCTATGTAGCACCTAGCCCATTTATATTCATTTTAATAATGGGTGTCTTCTTTATCTTTGTTCAAACAATTGTATGGCTAAATATTTTAATGAAGGTATATACACTGCTCACAAAAATTAGGGGATATTTCTTCACTTCATGTTCATTGTGAAATATCCCCTAATTTTTGTGAGCAGTATATTTATCAATTCTAATCATTGTTATCATCTTGTCTCAATTGCCAGGTTGCTTCCTTTAAGCAAGTCCTTTTTAGCTGTTTTCTTATGTAATCTTTTTTTCTGTTCATTCAGAAAATACAAATTGAGCACTATATTCAGGCAATACACTAAGAACTAAAGAAACAGATGTAAAAGCCCAGATCTAATATTCCAAAGAGCTTGCTCCCTTGAGGGTCACAGGCCTACAGTC
The DNA here is from genome assembly GCF_036850765.1 of Saccopteryx bilineata. NCBI lineage: Eukaryota > Metazoa > Chordata > Mammalia > Chiroptera > Emballonuridae > Saccopteryx > Saccopteryx bilineata. Next base: position 382,146,120 of record NC_089490.1, read on the forward strand.
TAGCAATTATATGTGAAATGCGTTATGACGTCTCAGAGAAAATGACAATCAAGGTTTTCTGGAAGAATTGCTATTCATCTTCATGGTATTCTTACTTACAGAGTATCATGTATCTATTTAGATGATATACTTTCTAATACTGTTACCACTTAGTCTTAAATCATGAAGGACAAAAAAAAAAAAAACCTAGTAGAAGAATGAGGAAACAGTAAAATGTTGAGGTTTATACCATTAAAATCAGATGATCTGTGATGTATTCATTACCTGACTTCATTATTTAAAGGTCCTCCATATAAATTCTAAGGGTTTTAGACCAACTGTTATTGAAAAAACACTTTAAAAATTCTGATAAGACCAATATATACATATCTAAACTTGCACATATGTACATATACTGATATCAATACACAAATTCACATGTTCCTAAAAAGTCAAATTTTCAGTATGTGTTTTGAGGTTGTACCAGTTTAAAAGTTCCTGGTACTCTACTTGTAAGTGTGTAAATGATTGTAAGGTACAATAGTATAACTGACACTATAGGGAGTAGAAATTGTAACATTTTGAGCTACTGTTATTGGTTGGGACAAGTATAATGGTGTTATAAAAAAGTTTTTATTATCTCTATTTTTATTCTAGACTCCAATCAGAGAGAAATTCTCACCAAGTGTTTTAGACTCCTAACATTACAGCAGTTTGCTGAGATAACAGAGGCAGCCTAGCTAAAGAATAGAGTTCACTAAAGAGAAGACTTCAACAGTGTCCACATTTATAGGCACATTTATATAATCAAATAGCGATTATAGATTGTTATAAAGACTTAATGACCAAAGAGTCTACGCTGAGCCAATGCAGAAATAAAGTCTAAGACACAGCAAGAAAAACTTAAAATAATATGCTGACATTTCAGTCAGGTCATGTGAGATAAAAATAGAATGAGAGATAAATCCATATACAGCGTGGACCAGAGTCCTCACCAGACACTTGCAATATACATTAAAGAGAATCAGTAGAATTGATAAGAAATTCTCTATAGGTAACTATCTATACCTGTGAAAAATGAAATGTATAATAAATGCATTTTTAATCAAATTCATGAAGACTTAACCAAACATCTCATTTATTGTGTCATATATAAATCATTGGAGTGAATGGTCTACACATTTTTTTAAGTTAGAATTAAGATTCTGATGCTCATATAAACCACTTTCAGAATTTTGTTTCAGTGCACCACATTATATCATTAATTGCAATTTACAGTAAGTATGGATTAATGCTACAAATGGAAATCATTTGTCACAATTTCTTGGGGCTAAGAATCTACTATATATACGAGAAAGAAAACAGACATATATCTAGGGAAAGAACTTTCAAGAAAAAGGGGGAAATGTGGAAGGACTTTAAAATAGAAAAAAATAAATATGTTTGAGGGAACATCAAGAGAGAATCAGTTTAAAGAATTGTAAGCCAAAAAGAAAAAGAAAAGAAAATAGTAGGAAATGGGCTGAGGAAGTAAGCAGCAGTTAGGCTGAGTCAGTCAATGTATGTGAAGATAAAGGACTGTTATTTTCTAAGGATAAGAGAGAAGATAGAGCAAGGGAAAGAATTAGATTTTACTTGCCCTTGGAAAAGATCACTGTGAATGCTGTGCTAAAGATTGATTTTAGGAAAGAATAAAGGAAGAAGAAAAACCTGAAAAAAATATGTTTGTATTTTAAAAGAACTGTGATTGTGATTTAAACCTGGAGTGGTAACAAAAGTAAAGTGTTGATCTGATATAAATATATAACATATTTTTAAAGAAAAGTTAGCAATATTAATACATTGAATGTGGTATGAAGAAGGGGAAAAATCAACCATGAGTGCTAACAATTTAGATTGAGTAACTAGGTGAATGATGGTGTATTTATTGATTAATAGAGGACAAGTATGGGGATGAGGGAGTTTGAGGGTGGAATCTAGAGCTGTCCTGGCTATGTTTAACTTGGAATGTGTATTAAACTCCCAAGGATCTATGATAGTTAAGTAATTGGATACTTGAGTCTAGAGCCCTCAGCAATGATATTCAGGTTGGAGGAAAAAAATGTGATCATCAATAGCATACATAATATATGTATGCAATGGGAATGAAAAAGATGACTCAGGAAAAGAATATAAAGTGAAGGAAAAACAGCACACTACTGATTCATTTTGTGACTTAATGCTAATAATGTGGCAAAGCAACAAATAATAATAATTCAGCTACTGAGGAGGAGCTGGCCTTGAAGTAAGAAGACAGATGGGAGAGCATAGTGTTCAGGATGCTGAGTGACGCACGAGTTTGAAGAAAGAGGGAAAAATTAATTGTGTCAGCTCTACTGAGAGGTCCAAAAATATTGACAAGATGAAAATTCTTGACTACGATGAGATTTCCTGCTTCTCCCCAACATAGTGTAGTTATTAAGATCAAGGTCTAATGGATTGACTAGAGGGTAACTGGGCAGGGATTACAGACAACAATTTCAGTGAGACTTGCTGTAAATTGAACTAGACAAGGAAATAGATATAGAGAGGGATATAGGAACTAAAAGAGTGTTTTTCTCCTTTAGATGAGAAATATTGCAGTATGTTTATATGGTGGTAAGAATAGTCTGGTGAAAATGACTGCACTGGTGATGCAGGAGGAATGAAGAGAAGACTGAACGATAACCTGGAGAGATAAGAGATGATGACTTGAATGTGGGTGCTTAAAGACGGAGATGATTATGAGTAACAGTGCTGTCTCATATGGAAGGGCGGAGACAAATATTGTTAGGAGTAATGAACCAAAGAAACCAAATAACCCAGGTGTTGGTTGAATGATAGAGTTGAAATTGTTAGTCACTAAAATCACAACAAAAATAGTGCTGGATGTTAAAATTTTCAAGAAAGGAGAGGGAATGAGTTGGAGGTTATTAACTAACCACACAGACATAGGATGTCTCAGTGGTATAGTGTGAAGTTATGCCTTTTATGAAGGAAATGGCATAAATGAGCGAAGACTAGGTTCACAACTGGAAATAAAGAATAAAAAAGACACCTACCTCAACCTCAGACTACTTAGGAGAAAAAATGTTGTAATAAGTTACACTGGAGAGAGGTTCGCACTGCCAGGTTTCAGCTAGACCAAGATGGTGAAGGGAATACTCAGAGAGGGTTCATAATCCTTGATGGCTGGTATGTGTTCTAAAAGGCACTGCAGAAAGGCATGAAAAATGAAGAAACTGTATTCCCACCACATATGTAGTTCAGTGGCAAAACAGAGACATAGGAACAAAAGGCCTAGTTGATGAGGAACAATTATTAGTAGATGGAACATATGCTAGTCTTCTTTTATGCCTGTTGCTTCAGTATAATTCTTAATAGTGTTTACTTCCACTTTCTGATTCGGAAGATAAATTATAGGTCACACTACTTACAAATGGATAAGGTAAACAGGAATAAAAACCTGACATGATTTGTGCTTAATATTCTTTTAGAAATGAATTGGTAATCAGCTCTAATTATAGATTCCTTTTATAATTGATTCTGTAAGTAGTTAGTTTTCAGGGAACAAGCTGGCAGTACCAACTTCAAGGAAAGGGTGGTCCCAGCAAGTCCACATGGAGTGCTGGGGTATTCTTTATGTGCTGCCAGGGTAGTGTGGGCACATTTGGTAAGGGCAAGTGTAGTATTACAGGGGTTTAATGCAAATTGATTGACTGAGTTTGCTATTAGCTTTTAAAGCATTTTGTCTATAAGATTCACTTGCTTGAAGTACTTTCTTATGTACTTTGTACTTTATACACGGAGGTTATAATGGTTTGAGTAGTGTACCCCTCAAATGCCAGAATGGGATATTAATGGAATATAGCATTTGCATATGTATGTAGTTAAGAAAAGGTCCTACTGGATTAGGGTAGGGTCTAAATCCAAAACTGGTATCTTCATCAGAGGAAATACAGGAAGCTTCAGAGATGGAGACATAGCAGGCTATGTGAAGATGGAGGCAGAGATTAGCGTGTTGCAGTTGCAAGCCAGGAAAAGCAGGGATTACTGAGAGCCACCAGAAACTAGACAGAGGCTAGGAGAGGTGCTTCCCTAGAGCCTTCAGAGAAAGCCTGGCTTTGCAAGTACCTTCATTTTGTACTTCTAGCCACCGGAACTGTGAAAGAATAGATTCTTGTTGTTTTAAGCAATGACAGTATTTTATAACCTGTTATGGTAACCCTAGGAAACTGGAACAGAGACCAAGAGCAATTTAAAAAAAAATGAAATTGCTAAAATTCGTGTCCCTTTTAGACATACTTTCTCTTTCAGAATGAAAGGCAACAGCCTTACTTTTATATCTTTTTAAAAATTGCCAAACTGTTTTTTTAAAAGAAATTTATTGGGTGACATTTGTTAACAAGATTACATAGGCTGCAAGTGTATATTTCTATAATACATGATCTGAATATTACATTGTGTGCCCACTACCTAGTGTCAAATCATCTTTCATCACTAGATACTTGGCTCACTCTACAATGTACCATTCCCCACCCCTTTTTCTCTAGTAACCATCATACTGTTGCCTGTGTCTATGTTGTCAGTGTATACCCCCCACATCTGAGTGAAATTATATGGTTCTTAGCTTTTTCTGACTGACTTATTTTGCTAAGTGTAATATTCTCATGGTCTATCCATGTTGTCACTAGTGGCAGTATTTTATCTCTTCTGGCTGAGTAGTATTCTATAGTAGATATGTACTACATCTTCTTTATTCAGTCATCTATTGAAGAGCTCTGGTTGTTCCCATGTGTTGGTCGCTGTGAACAGTGCTGCAATGAACACAGAATAGGGGCACACAGATCTTTGTGAATATGTTTTCAAGTTTTTCAGGTAAATACCCAGAAGAGAGATTGCTGGGTCATGTGGTAACTCTATTCTTAGTTTTTTGATGAAACATCAAACTGTTTTCCACAGTGGCTGTACCAGTTTATATTCCCACCAGCAGTGAATGAGAGTTTTTCTTTTCTGCAACCTTTCCAACACTTATTATTATTTGTCTTTTTGATAATAACCATTCTAACAGGTGTGACGTGGTATCTCATTGTAGCTTTGATTTATCCTTCCCTAATAGCTAGTGAAGTAGAACATCTTTTCATCTATCTCTTAACCATTTGTATGTTGTTTTTAAAGAAATGCCTGTTCAGGTCCTCTTCCCATTTTTAAATTGAATTGTTTGTTTGTTTGTTTGATTCTGACTTGTATGAGTTAATTATATATTTTGGATATTAACCCCTTGTCAGAGCTTGGATATTAACCCCTTGAAAACATTATCTCCCATTCAGTTGATTGCTTTTTTGTTCTGTTGGCAGTTTCTTTTGCTGTGCAGAAGCTTTTTAGTTTGATATAGACTTGCTCATTTATTTTTGCCTTTACTTTCTTTGCCTTTGGGGTTAAATTCATAAAGTCTTCTCTAAGACCAAAGTCCATGGATTTAGCCACCTATAATTTTTTCTATGTAATTTATTGTTTCAGGACTTACTTTATGTGTTTGATCCATTTTGAATTAATTTTTCTGCATAGAGACAAAATGTAATATAGTTTCATTCTTTTATATGTGCTTTCTAATTTTCTCAGGACCATTTATTAAAGTGGTTTTCTTTTCATCATTGTATGTTTTTGTCTCCTTTGTCAAAAATTATCTGCCCATATACATGTGGTTTTATTTCTGGGCTGTCAATTCTGTTTCTTTGGCCTGTGTGTCTGCTTTCTCCGCCAGTACCATGCTGTTTTGATTATCATTGCTCTGAAGCATAATTTGAAGTCAGGTAGTGTGATACCTCCAGCTTTGTTCTTTTTTTTCTCAAGATTGCTTTGGCTATGTGGGGTCTTTTGTGATTCCATAAAAATCTGATGATTTTTTTTGTTCTATTTATTTAAAAATTACATTGGAATGTTGATGGGGATTGCATTAAATCTGTATATTGCTTTGGGTAATATGGCCATTTTAACTATGTTGATTCTTTTAATCCATGAACTGAATATTTTTTATTTCATTGTGTCTTTTTCGATTTCTTTTACTAATGCTTTAATTATAGGGTTCAGTATATAGGACTTTCACATCCTTTTTTAAGTTTATTCCTAGCTACTCATTTTACTCTTTTTGTTGCAATGGCAAAAGGAATTATTTTTTTTATTTTTCTTTTCTGAAATTTCATTGTTAGTATGTAAAAATACAGTAGATTTTTCTACAATGATTTTGTATCCTGCAACTTTTCTGTATTTGTTTATTGTTTCTAATAGTCTTTTGTGTGTGTGTGACAGAGACAGAGAGAGACAGAGAGAGGGACAGACAGACAAGAAGGGAAAGAGATGAAAAGCATCAATTCTTCATTGCATCACCTTAGTTGTTCATTGATTGCTTTCATATGTGCCTTGACTGGGGGGCTACAGCAGACCGAGTGACTCCTTGCTCAAGCCAGTGACATTGGGCTCAAACTGGTGAGACTTCCTCAAACCAGATGAGTCTATGATCAAGTTGGCAACCTTGGGGTTTCAAAACTGGGTCCTCCATGTCCCAGTCCAACACTCTATTCACTGTGCCACTGCCTGGTCAGGCTCTAATAGTTTTTTTTAAATGAAGTTTTTAGGACTTTCTGCATATAGAATCATATCATCTGCAAAAAGTGACACTTCTTTATTTTATTTCTCCTGCCTGATTGCTGTGGTGAGGACTTCCAAAACTAAGAGTGATGAGAGTGGATATCCTTTTTTTTTTTTATAATAATTTTATTTTTTTTAATGGGGTGACATCAATAAATCAGGATACATATATTCAAAGATAACAAGTCCAGGTTATCTTGTCGTTCAATTATGTTGCATACCCATCACCCAAAGTCAGATTGTCCTCTGTCACCTTCTATCTTGTTTTCTTTGTGCCCCTCCCCCTCCCCCTTTCCCTCTCCCATTCCCCCCTCTCCCCCGTAACCACCACACTCTTATCAATGTCTCTTAGTTTCACTTTTATGTCCCACCTACGTATGGAATAATGCAGTTCCTGGTTTTTTCTGATTTACTTATTTCGCTTCGTATCATGTTACCAAGATCCCACCATTTTGCTGTAAATGTTCCGATGTCATCATTTCTTATGGCTGAGTAGTATTCCATAGTGTATATGTGCCACATCTTCTTTATCCAATCATCTATTGATGGGATTTTTGGTTGTTTCGATGTCCTGGCCACTGTGAACAATGCTGCAATAAACATGGGGCTGCATGTGTCTTTACATATCAGTGTTTCTGAGTTTTTGGGGTATATACCCAGTAGAGGGATTGCTGGGTCATAAGGTAGTTCTATTTTCAGTTTTTTGAGGAACCACCATACTTCCTTCCATAATGGTTGTACTACCTTTTCTTTTTCCTTATTTTAGAAGAAAAGCTTTCACTTTTTTACCATTAATTATGATATTAACTGAGGGCTTGTCATTTATAGTTTTTATTATGTTGTGGTCCTTTACTTCTATATTTTATTGAGTGTTTTAATCATAAATGAATTGTATCTTATCAAATGCTTTCTCTGTACAAATTGATTAAATTATATGATTTTTAACCTTTGTTTTTTAATGTGGTGTATCACACTGATTGCTTTACATATGTTGCACCCTTCTTATGACCCTAGAATAAACCCCACTTGATTGTGTTGTATTATTGTTTTAAGGTAATGTTGTATTTGGGTTTTTTGTATTTTGTTTAGGATGTTTGCATCTGAATTTTTCATAGCTATTGGTTTGTAGTTTTCTTCTTTTGTGTTATCTTTGCCAGGTTTTGTTATCAGGATTATGTTTACCTCTTAAATTATGTTTAAAAGTATTGCCTCTTCTTCAATTTTTTGGAAGAGCTTGAAAAAAATAGTTATAAAATCCTTTTTGAATGTGTGGCCAAATTTTGCTAGTGAAGCTATTTGATCCTGGACTTTTATTTTGGGGAAGTTTATGATGGCTGATTTAATTTCCACACTGTTGGTATAGTTAGGTTTTCCAATTCTCTCAGTCTAGGAAGGTTATATATTTCTAGGAATTTATCCATTTCTTCTAGGTTATTGAATTTTCTGGTATATAGTCTTTCCTAGTATTCCAGTATGACCTTTTGTATTTCTATGATATCTGTGCTAACTTCTCTTTCATTTCTGATTTTTTTTAAGTCAGTCTTTTCTCTTTTTTTGTTAGTGAGCCTAGCCAGGGGTTTGTCAATTATATTAATCTTTTAAATGAACCAACTCTTTGTTGCATTAATTTCTTTGTGTAATCTTTTTGTTTTATATTTCATTCAATTATTTTCTATATTTATTATTTCCTTACCTCTACTGACTTTGGGTTGCTTTTATTCTTCCCTAAGATGCAATGTTATGTTGTGAGGATTTTTCTTGTTTCTTCAGATTGGCCTGTAATAAAATAAACTTTCCTCTTACTACTGCTTTTGCTGCATCTGTGAAGTTTTAATATGTTATATGGTCATTCTCATTTGTTTCTATATAACAGCCAAACTTTTATTTTTAATGTAGTTTTCTTATCACTTTGCTATCTTCAGAAAAATGATAATATAATCTAAACATAGCATGTGTCTAGGTAAATTTAGTATATTAAATTAATTATGTTTATTTCAAATGTCTATGTTAAAATAGAACTTATAATCAGTATCTCTTATAGAATAGTCACTAAGTAGTACAGGAATTTGGATAAACTAAATGCTGAATAATATGGAATAAGAAAATTTTGTGACTCCAAACATCTAATTGAATTGTCATATTTATAAACCAATAAGTTTTAAAGCTCCAATAATACATTAAAAGCTACTCCTTGACACTGCTACATAAGAGTAACAGAAAGGCTCCCTTTAATTATGAGAATAGTTGCTTCTAAAAATCAGAACATATTCATTTATGTGGGTGGAATTCTCAGAACTATAATCAAGAAAATATATTCAAGAGCTTAGGAAATTTAGAACGTTATGTGTCAGTCAAATCAAGAAAACCTTGGAAATGTAAAATATACAAGTGTTAGAGGTGACATAATGTAGTTGTCAAGAAAAATTAAATTTTTAATGTGTTTTAAACCCTTTAACATGCAACCACATGTGTCTGAATACAAAGGATCAAATTACCAAGGGTGCTAAGATTAAGCAAAATGATAAACTATTAATGATTTATGAAATGACAGAAAATTCACCTTTGCTAAAGTAGCACCTATTTGGGGATTAGGATCAGAAGTGTAAAAGAGGAGAGTTGCCTCCAGAGGTCATTCCATTGCTTCCTTAGATAATGACTTACTGACAAAATATTGTTGATTTATCAATAGAACATGGAGTAGAAGTGATACTTAGAAAAATTTTAAAAACATAACTATGTTTTTTGTCTCAATGCTACATTTTTAAGCTTTCTAATGTACAGCTATAAGTAGAAATTAAAGGGTCTGTTGATTAAGATAATGTTGTCTTATTAGGTAGTAAGTTTCTGTAGCCAAAAATTTTCATTTGTGTATTTATTTTATAACTGGATTTTTTTTGTATTTTTCTGAAGTGAGAAGCAGGGAGACAGAGAGACAGACTCCCACCTGCACATGACCAAAATCCACCCAACAAGCCCACTGGGGGGCAATGCTCTGCCCATCTGGGGCTTTGCTCCATTGCAATCGGAGCTATTCTATTGCCTGAGGTGGAGGCCATGGAGACATTCTCAGTGCTCAGGCCAACTTTGCTCCAGTGGAGCCTTGGCTGTGGGAGGGGAAGAGAGAAATAGAGAGAAAGGAAAAGGGAAGGGGGAAAAAGCAGATAAATGCTTCTCCTATGTGCCTTGGCTGGGAATCAAACCCAGGATTTCTACACACAGGGCTGATGCTCTACCACTGAGCCAACTGGCCAGGGCTATAACTGCAATATTTCTTTAATAAAATACTTAAAATTAATTTATAACTATTAAAAGTAAAGTAAGCAGACCTAATTCAACAATTACAAATAACTGATTACATTTTATTTTGGTTTATAACAAACTATGGTTATTGGAAAATAAACCATGGGACACAGAAGAAAAAAATGAAGAAAAGAAGTGAGAGAGGAGAAATTGAGACCAGTAAGATCTATTATATGCTCTATATTTCCCAATTTTTCTCATCTAACATCAATTAACTAGCATTTTAGGAGGTTTTCTCACATTCTTAAGAAAAACACCACCAAACTTATTGTATCTAAAAATCTTTTCACACTTAGTTAAAGATGCAAACTGATTGTATTATAAATTAGAAGAAAGCCTTACAAGCAATTCCTTTTTAGAAAATGTTGATAAATTAAATAAATCACATGTTATTTTATATATATTAACTCCCTTAATAGTACTATTCTACAAACTTTTTCTCTTATCCTATTTATATTTTCTTTCCCTTTTTTATTCACTATTTAATTAATGTAACAAATATTTATTGAACCCTCATTAAATGCTTGACACTCTTTTAAGCTCATAGAATATTTCAGTAAACAAAGTAAAGATTTCTACCCTCTATAACCTAGATCCCTGAGTCACTGCATGGAGAGGGCTGCTTAGGAGTGCAGCCTCATTTGCCTCAGGCTGTGATATGATCAACAAATAAACCTTATTTTGATATTTCAGGGTAGTTTATTATAGTAAGTCAGTATAGCCTACTCTATTAACATATATATAAAAAAGAATTTTTAACCCACTATTTTATAACCAACCAAATTTTTATCTAAATGTGAGAGTGTCATACAAATAATCTAAGGTACACTGGACTTCTGAATGTTTGAGAAATAGAAATCCAACAATATCTAAGCCTAAAATTAAGTACAATCCAACCCCAACTTTATGCAATAAGTTAATGGACTCGTATATCTCTGAAAACGAACGATCACTTTATTTATGGTGATTTGACATGAGAATTTTAATGAGAAGAGAAAACAAACATGGTAAATAGAAAGAGTACACTAATAATATTTTTAATAAGACTGAAAAAAAACATGTTTCATACATTTTTTTCTCTCTAGAGAAAAAAATTAACATTCATGTTTGCATTATTTCAAGATTTCTCACAATTAATTTCCTGTGCATCTTCTCCAAAACTTAAATGAGGCTACAGAGTACCAGTTTTCTCACATATTTGAAAACAGTGACACACAAACATACCCAGTGACAATTTTTTTACTTATTTATTTACCACATTGTGAAACAGCTACAGCATCATCCAGACTGTCAGTGTTGACAGGCAAGTACTGGTTAGAGACAAAGCATGGGTTAAAGATGGGGTATAGTACTAAAAAGGGAATAATATTTGGGTCACCTCAATTCTTAACTGTAGGGTTTTTGCCTATTTCATTCTTAAAAATGTTCACAATATGTGGTTATTTTCTTCATTTCTTGACTTGCTTGTACACGGTTCCACTCTCACACTAGAAATATTTAGGCAAATATTGTAAAATAGTTTGTTACAAACCAAAATAAATAAATAGTGAGTACTATAGTACTCACTATATAGGCCTGGTCACAAAGATACACATTCAATAAGTCATTTCTTAATAACTGTGTTTCTGTTTATGCAGTAGTCTTTCTCGTTTAATATGCTCTAGTGGCACAGTTTTTTCTTTTAGTTTTTCTTTTTGTGTGTGTTTGTGTGTGACAGAGACACAGAGAGAGACATAGAGAGGGACAGATAAGAATAGACAGACAGAAAGGGAGAGAGATGAGAAGCATCAATTCTTCATTGCGGCTCCTTGGCTGTGCATTAATTGCTTTCTCATATATGCCTTGACTAATGGACTACAGCAGAGCAAGTGACCCCTTGCTCAAGCCAGCAACCTTGGGTTCAAACTAGCGAGCTTGGGCTTCAAGACCGCAGTCTTTGGATTTAAGCTTGCGACTATGGGGTCATGTCTATGACCCCATGCTCAAGCCAGTGACCCTGCACTCAAGCCAGATGAGCTTGTACATAAGCTGAATGAGCCTGCGCTCAAGCTGGAGACCGTGGGGTTTTGAACTTGAGTCCTCTGAGTCCTAGTTCAACACTCTATCCACTGTTCTAATGCCTGGTCAGTCATTTTCTTTTAATTTTTCTTAAATGTCATTTTTAGCATAACAGTTTTTAAAAATTTAGAACTGTTTTAGATTTACAGAATTATTATGAAGGTAGTAGAAAGTTCTCATAAACCCCACATCCAGTTTCCTCTGTTATTAACATCTTACTTTAATATAGAATATTTATCAAAATAAACCAGTATTGATATTCTCTTATCAACTAAAGTTCATATTTTATTAATACTTTCTCAGGTTTCCACTAATGTTCTTTCTCCTCTCAGGATCCCATTCAGGATACCATTTTATATTAACAATCATGTCTCCTTAGAGTCCTCTTGGCTGAGGCAGTGTGTCAGACTTTCCTTGACAGTAAGTACTAGTCAGCTATTTTGTAGAATATTCTTCAACTTGTGTTTGTTTGATGGTTAGTCTGGAACTGTGGGTTTTGGGGAAGAAGACCATACAGTTAAATGCCATTTTCTTCATGTTATATCGAATACATATACTCAATGTAACTTATCATTGCTAATATTAAACTGTATTATATTTCTTCACCATGAAGTTAGTGTCCTTTACTTTCCTCTCCCTTTCCAGACTATAGTCTTTAAAAGGAGGTTGCTGCATACAGCCTGTGCTCAAAAAAATTGAAAGTTATGTTTCACCGTTTTAAAAGCAAAACATCTCCATAAATTACTTGGATTTTTAGTTACTTCTTAGTCTGTATGGATAATTAGTTACTTCTTAGTCATTCTTTCATTCATTCAATTTTTTTATTAGTATCAGTATGGACTAACAAATTATTTTATACTTTGAGTTTAAAAGCAATTAAAATATCTATATTTTTTTCTTCTTATCTCTGGAATTTCATATAGGCTCTTTTTTGTTTTTGCCTCAATATCCAGCCCACCATCTTCAACAAACAAACATTAAATTCTTTGACTTTAGTTTTATCTCCTCAGGGAGGCATTTCTGTTTTAATCATTGGATTGCTATAGAACCTAAGCTTCAAAATGAATTTTGATTTTAATATTTTTTGCTCAAAATTTTTTGAGTGCTCTTTCAATAAGATATGTAGACCTGAAAAGTTTCAACTTTTCTAACTAAATGATTTATACACCAAACATGAATTCACAAAAGACTAAGAAATTTTAAAAAAAGACTAAGAAATTCACCTATAACTCAAGCAAATATGCTAAAACATTTGCATGTCAAGAATGAAGTAAGTAATATAATTTGTGCTTTTGAAATGCTCTGCTGTGTATACAATTCATTCTTGAACCAAAAGAAGATTGGGCACTGACCCCTGTGCAATTGAAAATTTGAGTATTGCTTTTAACTCTGTTATAATCTGTCATTTGCATCGGCAGATTCAAATGCATGCAAATGAAAACAAGATTTTCTATCCTCAATTGGGCAACCATGATTGGGAATTTAAAAATACTGTTTTGGAACCACAGTTAGTTGAATCCCTGGGCATGTGAAACTTATGCATATAAAGAGCCAACTGTATTTATTGAAAAATATTTGCATAAAATGGACCCTTGCAGTTCAAACCTGTGTTGTTCAAAGGTCAACTGTATATGCATTCTGAGAATAATAAATTAAAATTTGTAATTAACAATTGTTTAGATCTCGGAGATAGAACTCTTAGAGACTTAAATAAGACCCTTTTCTGTCGAGGGTCATGGGTTATAAGTAGACTCCAAACTTATTTTTCTTTTCTTACTGAAAAAATCCCCCTTATTGAATTTTTAATATCATTTTAATCAACATTCTAGATAAGGTATAATTTTTAAAAGCTCCAATTATTTAGGCTCTTCTTGCTTTTTGTCCTTATAAACAAGCTGTGATTAAAATCCTTACACCTACAACATATGCAAATTTTATACATCTGTTTCAGGATTTTTATTTTTTAATTTTTTATTATTTATTAATTTATTTAAAATAGGCAGAGAGAGAAAGGGATGGGGGGGAGAGAGAGAGAGAGAGAGAGAGAGAGAAAGAAACATTCAGTTGTTCCACTTAGTTATACATTCACTGGTTGCTTCCGGTATGTGCCCTGAATTCTGATAAGGGCCCAGAATTTTTTTAATTGTAGTTTTTTGGTTAAGAAATTATTTATTTATACTTATGGTGGCTATGATCAAATTTTCCCTAGACATTTTTATTCCTAACCACATTGTTTGATAATGTTCCTCATCAAATTATATACTCATCTCAATTCTGGGACTTCAGAGCAAACACATTTTGGGAGTTTTATTCTAGCTTAAAATGTCCACTTTTCCATGTTCTAATCTTGACTGGCTGTCAGGCATGATGGTACCCTTGAGTTAGGCTGGTATTGACCCTGATTCAAACTGAGCAAAGAGATTATGACTCTGGGATACTTGGAAGAGAAAATTCTAATTTGATTTGGTATAGTTCTTTGAGAGAAGAAGGGTAACCTTCTCATTCTTATTATGTATAAGAGAAAGAGCAAGAAAAAGTCATGTTCTGGAAGAAATCTTGGAAGCACTGCAGAGAGAGAGAGGCAGAGTCAGGGCTGAAAAGCCCAGCCAACTTTTCAGTTGTCATTTCCAGTGCCACACTAAGGTTCTCCTGCCACCCTGTTGTCAGATACTAGGAGTCAACCTCTGTATTTTTTAAAATAAATCCCTCATTTTGCTTCCATTGAGTCATGTTGGCTTGGTTCCTTGTAAACAGAGAATCCTATTTAATGTAGACAACTAGTTCCCACTATACCTGGGCTAAATTTGTAGATTCAAAACTCTTGTAAATAAACCAAGACATTTGGCATGTATTTAAAGTTCTGGCTTCTCATCTGGTATTTTTAAGACCTGATTTTAGATCCAGGATGAAGAGCTATGTCAGATTCTCTTTAGTTGCATCTTCCCGTTGACCTTGTTTTATCTTTTGCTGCCTTCAGTGGCTTTCTTCCTGAAGTATCTGTAACTAAAATATGCTAGACATAAAAAGACATCTCAGTTTCATAAGACTAGCAAAAACAAAGCTTTATGAAAATGTGGTTGCATTTTCATAATAATAAAGAGCCGTAACAACTAAGATGGACCCTGGCCTATTGGTTCAGCAGTAGAGCATTAACCTGGTGTGTGGAAGTCCTGGCTTCTGTTGTCAGTCAAGAAACACAGGAGAAGCAAACATCTACTTCTTCCTTTCTCCCTCTTCTCTCTCTCTCTCTTCCCTTCCTGTAGCCTGACTTGATTGATTCGAGGGCATTGGCACTGAGGATGGCTCTGTGGAGTCTTTGCCTTAGGTGCTAAAAATAGCTCAGTTACAAGCTGGTCTCAGATGGGCAGAGCACTGGCCCCAGATGGGGGTTGCAGGGTGGATCCCAGTTGAGGCACATGCTGAAGTCTGTCTCTGTATCTCCTCTCCTCTCACTTAAAACAAACAAACAAACAAAAAACAACAACTAAGGTTATTTTTTGGAAAAAAAAATATTATGAAGAAAACATTAATGACAGAATTCCAGAAAAAAAGAAAGAAAGAAAGAAAGAGAGAGAGAGAGAGAAAGAAAGAAAGAAAGAAAGAAAGAAAGAAAGAAAGAGAAAGAAAGAAAGAAAGAGGAGTTTGCTTTTCTTATCAGAAGGTCATAAGTCCTTGATTTAGGTAATGATTTATTATTACTTAATTTTTTTAGTCTCTTTTTGAGTTAAAAGAATTAGAAAAAAATTGATTAATTTGTTGGTGAACATATGATATTGGAAAGAGTAAGTTAATATTTATTTGATAATTTGAAATTTTCTATGGTTTGGTTTCATATTCCTAAAGAAAACTATTTTTAATAATATTGAAATGCTAATGTATACAAATTTAGTTACTTAGATGAAATTAAAAGGCAAACACCAATGTTTGTTTTTAAAGCTTTTTATATGTTTAAATAATATTTTATTTGGATCTGTAAGAGAAATTAAATGATTTAGTGAAACTGATGGGTCAATTTGAATAAATGACAAGAATTTCTTATTCAAACATTTGGTATCACTTGCCCAGGATTCTCGGCCAACTTTAGAACTCTTCAATGTGGGTATGCTATGTTGTTAATTCATATGGAAATAAGTACTAAATTATTCATGATTTGCTTGAAGTTTTCTAATCAAACAGATTCCATTATGTTTACCTCAAATCTTTTTTAGTCCCTTCCAAATATAAGTACTTGTTTAGGCATGTTGGGCAGATAAAATGTATTATGCTCACTTTGTTAAAGATGGCACTGCCCACGTGGAGGCCGTCACCCAGGTGATATTAATGTGTGTTGGGGGCAGGCTGTGGGCAGGCAGAATCCTTGTAGCCTGGGGCTTGGTTTTGGGATTAAGCCTTTTCCACCCTTTTTGATGTGGGGTGGTGCAATCCCATCATGTTTCTGATAAGTGACTTTGTATTAGAGACTTCCCTATTTTGTATATTGGATTAAAGGTTTTGAATCTATACTATAAAATGGGGGCAGAACAGGAGCTTGGTCTCTTAGTTCCTGAGCTTAGCATTAGACAGGAGAGAGCAGAGAGAAGAGCAGAGAAAGGCCATGTGGAGAAGACCAGGAGAAGCAGCCAAGATGGCGGAGTGTTGAGTGAGAAGCCAGTTTGTGCAGAGTTTGTGCAGGGAGAAGGAAGGAGATGGGGAACAGAGGTGCATAAGTCTGGTGAGCTAGAAACCTTTGATTCTAGGAAACTCGGATAAGTCAGTAGCTTTGTGAGCACTGAATGTGAGTGGGTTTTGGAGCCCAGTGTGTGTTTTTACTTGCCCGTGGGTGCAAGCTAGGATTAAAGATAATGGTCCATCAGTTTTTTGGCTTCGTTGTTTCTTTACCGACTGTCCGAATCCAATGCGAACCTGCATGGGCCAGGCTGCTGTGATGGTAGCCGCGGCCACTGGCTTTACAAGGCATTTATCTGATGAATGATTGCTTATCAAATATTTTATACCAAGTATTGTGCACATCATTTTAAGGGGGAAAAATCTGAAATCGATTTATCTAAATACATATTCATAAGTTATAATGCAGAGAAGGAGCTGTGAGTATCTTAAGGACTCTGGAAGTACAGTTATATGGCTTTAAGTGGTAAGACCAAGAATGCCACAGTTGAGGTAAGATAAAGACAAGTTTATAGTGAGTCTTTAAAGCAGAAATGAGATTTCCAAGCAGGATTTTTTAGGATAAGAATTCCTGGGAAGATTTGTGTTTTGAATACAAAAAAATATAGACAACACAAGGATAACATCAAGTGCATCTTGTGACTAGACTATGTAAGGGGATCAAAAGGGATGCAAGAAGAAAAATAATAATGCAAATAAGCAAGTGTTCTTTTATCTTAAAAACATTCCTTAATTTTATAACTAATTTTAAAAGAATATTTCAGACTAGAGGTTGATCAAATATGGCCCAGCCAAATCTGCCCCACTGATGACTCTTGTAAATAAAGTTTTATTGGAATGCAGCTCTGCCTATTAATTTACATATTGCTCATAGCTGGTTTGATTCTATAATGCAGAGTTGAGTAGTTGCAACAGAGACAATATGGCCTGCAAAGCATAAAATATTTACTATTTAGCCTTTTACAGAAAAGCACTGCTGAACGCTGTCCTAGATTTCCGTGCAGATATTAATGATGGGCTTGGTATTCGGCATCAAAATAGCTACAAGGTATGCTAATGTCATAGCATATTCAATGCTCTATAATCATATCATATATCCCTTGGCAAGTTTCTTGCTTTCTCAGTGTCAAATGCAAAGAATGATTTTGAAGAAGAGTGACATAATTGCATTCTCAACCATTATTTTAGGCCTGAAAACACATCTTCTAAGGGAGAGAATGTTGAATTTTTACTTTCTGAACTCTAGAAATGTTATTTTTCCTCAAATAGTTATTTTCTGACTTAACATTAATTTCAAGATAAAAAAAGGAATATGTGAGGAGAAAACACCCTCCAGAACTGCTCTCTGTCTCCTCATTTACAGTTTAGGTTGCGATTGTTTTTCAACTCTACATCCTCTAAGGTATAATTTGCACTGGTTGCTTTTGCCTCCTTTGAAAGTATATCCTTTCCCCAGTGTCATGGACTGTCTTTTATCAGCAATTCTCACACTTCTGAAAGCTTCTATTCTCACTGTG
The DNA here is from genome assembly GCF_036850765.1 of Saccopteryx bilineata. Taxonomy (NCBI): domain Eukaryota; kingdom Metazoa; phylum Chordata; class Mammalia; order Chiroptera; family Emballonuridae; genus Saccopteryx; species Saccopteryx bilineata. The sequence continues at coordinate 382,164,305 of NC_089490.1, forward strand.
TGGCATCTTATCTGTGTATCCACAGTTTGGGGGCAGGAGGCAATGATGCCCTGGGGTTATTTTCTTTGTAATGGATAGTTCAAACTTTTCAGAGTCCATTTTCAAGGTGAACTTGGCTCTCTGGGTTACTCACCTGCCTTCTTCAGAAGTGCTTCTAAGCAGATACTGGGATTGCTTCTGAATCCCTCAGAACACCATGGTGGGTCTGCAAAATGGGGCTCAGAAACTTTTTAAAAAAATTTTAAAGGTAAATGGTTTTTTGTTTTCAGGAAATTTATAAATATTATATATTTAGCAATGAAATAGAACATTATAAATCAAAACCAAATCACAACCAAATACAATTACCTGGAAGAGATGATGCTAGAGAGATCTCTTTCTGAGATCTAATGACAGTTAAATGATTTTGTTTCACAAGACTGATCTTTTAGTGTTTTGAGAACAATTCTTTTGGCATTTTGTAGATTCTAGCAAAGGTTAGTAGGCAACTATCAGAGCTATATAGATATATATGTGTGTACTACTGGATCCACCGGGTACGAGAACAAACGTCGGAGACTTTCAGGAGCTTAGATAGTACTTTATTGGCCAAGTTTAACCTGCGCAGGAGCGAACTCCCCAGTGTCCTGAGACACCGTACTCACAGGGAGATGCAAATAGGAATCACCTCTGGCGCTTACAGCCAGGTCCTTATATATCCTAAGTAAGCAAGCATTATAGAGAAGCAGATGTGGCAGTTAGCTATTCGCTAAGGGGTCCGCATGCAGCATAGCAACAGGGGCTGGGTTTAGCGTAGTGGTGAATTTCAAACATAAACTTCTGAAAAGGGTCTCTGACCAATGGAATACAAACATTTTTCCTCCTTTGTGCTGATCTTTGTTTTCAGCCTCAGAGGGGCTCTATCAGCACCTCCCTGTTCTGGCTCCTTCAATAATTACTTCTGGCAGTCTCAGCACCCCTTCCTGAATCTAACATGCACAAGATGGGGTAAAAGTAGGTTTATAGTTGTGAGAACGTGAAACAGAGTTAATTTTTATATTATTACTTATTAATTATTGTATTATTTATTTGTATTGCACCTGTAAACTGATTTTTCCCACTGCAGTATGTTTATATTGGTATATTTATCTAATTGTATTTATCTGACTGTATTATACAATTGGAGACATAATTATAAAATTGGAGACATAATTTTTTTTTTTTACTTTTTAAAAATGCCTAACATCAGTTCTGGTATATTTAGATATCTCTTTCTCTCTCTCACTCTCTCTCTCTTTCTGTGTCTCTCTTTCTCCCTCTTTGATTCCCTTCCTCCCTCCTTTCCTGCCTCCCACATTCCACATATATAGGTGTGTGCATGTATATTTATTCTTCAGTAAAAAGAGTTAGTGTATAGCAGTGATTCTCAAACTTTTTGAAGTCGGGGCACATTTAAAATCCTACAAATAATTGTAGGTGCACTATATACAAATTTCTTAGAAATATGTTATAATAATTAAGTCAAATATTAAAGAAAAAATATAAAGTCCAAGCATGCTTTCATGGTAATTAAATGAAATAAATACAACAAAGTTAAATTTATTCTGACATTAAAAAACATTTTTATGTTACATTTTTTGAGTTATGCATTTTAGAATTCATAAAAAAGAGGGTTTAAAAAATAAAAAGAAATGACAAAAATGTTTTCTTTTTATATATATAGATACATTCTTAGTAAGATTTAGTAAATTTGGCAGGTCCTGGCGCAAATGTGTCAAGTTTTTTCATTCTTGTATTTATGAGAAACATGAGCCTGATGTGTTCTAGTGATTTCTTCAATGTTTGGGCATATATTTGAAAGGCAAATTCTTGTTTCCTAGTCAATACATTGAAGAATTCCTCTCTTTTTACTCTTAATTGTGTTGAATGCAGAAAACTCCCACTATACATATCATCTTAATTTTACACCAAACAAAGGATAGAAGAAACTTGCTTCCAGTCTTTCCGAGGAGCATGGGAGGTAGTGTAAACAACCCAGCACCACAGCTTAACAGCCTTTTGCAACCTAATCAGACAAGTGAAGTGGGGAGTTAGGTTGACTGTCAGCTTACAGCCAATTTCCCACATTTCTGTCTCCCAAAAATCTAAACTCCAAAAACCTTATTGGTTTTTTGGTCCCCAACAGGCACATATTTCTCTGGAATACCATAGGGCACACCTGGAAATCTTCTGTGGCACACCAGTGCACTCTGGCGCACACTTTGAGAACCACTGTTGTATAGTGATAGTATGTACTTACATTTCTTAAGCTATTTTTAAAAATCATTCAGAGCAATTTAATGAATATGTATTGAAAAATCTATTGTATGTCAGAACTGATGTTATGTATCTTTAGGGATATAAAAATTGATATATTCTATTTTAAATTATAGTCAGGTAGATGCAATTAGATAAATACAACTGGGATGATAAGATAATACAAACTAAGTATTAGGAGAAGTATGAGAAAAGTATTTTAGAAAGCTCAAAAGAGTGCTAGGTAACATTTAGTTGTGAGGATCAGGAACAGTTTCATGGGGAAGATAGCAACTCAAATGATAATTGCAGAGTGAAAGTTTTATGGTAGCCCATGGAGTGGAAAAGAAAACAGCGAATAGTGGCAAACAAAAATATTTATAAAATATGGAGCTAACTTTTTAAACTATTCACAAAGTAAATTGTTACTTGCCTTTCCATTAAATCACAAGTTCAATGACTATTTTAGAAAGGTATATGATTTCAATATTTTAATTTCATTTAAGAAGCCTGGAGGAGCTTTCCTTTTCTTTTTCTCAGTCTTATTGAGGTAAAATTGACAAAATTGTGAGACATATTTAAAACCTGCAAATGATGATTTAATAGACATGATGAGCCCTGGCTGGTTGGCTCAGCGGTAGAGTGTTGGCCTGGCATGCAGGAGTCCTGGGTTTGATTCCAGGCCAGGGCACACAGGAGAAGTAACCATCTGCTTCTCCACCCTTCCCCCTTTCCTTTCTCTCTATCTTCTCCTGCAGCCAAGGCTCCAATGGAGCAAAGTTGGCCCAGATGCTGAGGATGGCTCTATGGCCTCCACATCAGGTGCTAGAATGGCTCTGATTACAGCAGAGCAATACCCCAGATAGGCCGAGCACCGCCCCGAGTGGGCATGCTAGGTGGATCCCAGTTCGATGCATGCGGGAGTTTGTCTGTCTGCCCTCACCCCTTCTCACTTTGGAAAAATCCAAAAAATAAAAAAATAGACATGATTATAGGATTTCCCTCACATCCAGTTAATTACATATTGTAAAGCCAGTTGCCATGGCCACCATGACAGCTGCCTGGCCCATGCAGGTTTGCAATGAATTCGGACAGTCGGTAAAGAAACAGTGGAGCCAAAAGCTGATTGACCATCATCTTTAATCCTAGCTTGCACCCGCAGGCAAGTAAAAACACACACTGGTTCCAAAGCCCACTCATTCAGCGCTCACAAAGCTACTGACTTATCCGAGTTTCCTATAATCAAAGGTTACTAGCTCACCAGACTTATTCACCTCTGTTCCCCATCTCCTTCCTTCTCCCTGCACAAACTCTGCACAAACTGGCTTCTCACTCAGCACTCCACCATCTTGGCTGCTTCTTCTGGCCTCCTCCACATGGTCTTTCTCTGCTCTCTCCTCTCTAATGCTAATAATTCCAGGAACCGAGAGTGCAAAGCTCCCGGTCTGCCCCACTTTATAGTGCAGAAATCAAAAACCTTTAATCCAATATACAAAATAGGGAAGTCTCTGATACAAAGTCACTTATCTGGGGCATGATAGGATTGTACCAGCCCACATCAAAAAGGGTGGGAAAGGCTTAGTCCTAAAACCAAGCCCCAGGCTACAAGGATCCTGCCTGCCCACAGCGCACCCCCAATACACATTAATATCACCTGGGCAACAGCTTACAAGTGGGCAGGGCCATCTTTTACAAAGTGAGCATAATATATTTTATCTGCCCAACACACACACACACACACACACACACACACACACACACACACATACAATATATTGGTGGGAACATTTAAGTTCTATTTAGACTTTTATAAAAAGCCTGGAAACTTTTTGTGAATCTAATTTCTTTTCAAATAAATTTCTAGTGAAGTAATAGCAAGTAGGACTAAAAAAAGTTATTGGACCAAGCGATTTTTCCAAGTTACAATTGTGGTAGATGATGTGACATTTTCCTGTGTATCCCTGATGACTTAACTTTGATCTCTCTTTCTAAGAGAAATAAAGAAGGACAAATCTAAGAAAGCGTGGAGAATTTAAATTCCTGAATGTCAAAGAGAATTGACATTTAATAACAAACTCAGATAGCAGATGGATTTTTTTTTAAAACCAATAGGAGATTCTTATTGGTAGGAGAAGAAGATGTTGTACATGCATGAGCAGTCATCAGAGAATTTCACTTTGTCAAGTAGCCTTTTTTTTATTTATTTATGCACATGAGATGTCCTCTCAGAATAGGTTTTAGTCATTTTAAAAGTGTGTTGTGCATCTTTGGATTCCGACTCACCGAGATGGACTGTACGGCCAAAGCAACCGCATTACACTGTTAGCTGGGTGGAAACACTAGCCCTCATGAATCATTTGATGCATATCCCGTTATGCATCAAATCCATCCTCTGCCACAGGGATTCCCTTGGGGGAAAGAGATACAGGAAACTACCTGTGAGAGCCAAAGGACAACCAATGTTTGCTTAGCAATGGAATGGAGTGTCACAAGAGGGAATCAAGACCACAGATTCTCGGTAGGTTTTCAAAGCAAGTTCTAATGCTGTCCTAAGAAGAACTCAGTTGCAGACTGAGAGGTGGAGGCAAGAAGGCAGTGACAGTAATGGTAAAAATAATGTCGAGGAGGCTCTATTTTTTCTTTTTGCCAACAACTTTAGAATGAAAGGAAATAGCAGACAGAGTCTGGAAATTTGTCTTGATAGGAGACAATACTTCCAATGGGTTTCTCACAATTCTTCCCATGATCTTAGCAAGAAGCATTGGCAGTTTTGTTCTAAATTATCTTTCCAAGGATGTGTTTATGGTAAACAGTTTTAGAAAACAAAGATAGTGTCTCCCTGTAGGGCAGAGGCAGATTTGTTCCCTGAAAGTTATGATAATGTCTCCCCTTAAAGCAGAGTTTGAGTAGGTTTTCTTAAACCCTGGGATCCTTGAGCTCCTGTCTGCACACAGCATTCATTATCTGTCTCACAAGTCATGAATTTGGGGGACAAAGGAACCACTGTGAATAAGAAGCTTTGTCCTGACTAATAAATTTCTTCAACTCTGACCCAGAATGTGTCTTCTAACAACATCTCTGAAACTGTGGCAGGTTAACTGATTAGGTTATAAGAGGAGCAAATTTTAGTTTCAACACATTGTAGTTATTTATTTTAAGGTTTTTTTTCCTCTAATTATAAGAGCAATATTTTCTTCATACAAGAAATTTGAAAGTAGAGGAGACATGTAAGAAAAATCCATAATTTCTCCACCCAGAGCAGGGAAATGATTTGATTTTAGCACAAATTGTAATATTGCTGTATGTGTACATAAACACAATGTTATATCCTGATGCTAATAACACAAATTGCATTTTGCCTACTGCTTTTGTCCTGTAAAATTATATGATGACTGTTTGTATCATTAATTTTTAAGCCTGATTTTAAATATCTGCTTAGTATTCTCTTTTATTCTAACTAAACCATTATTTACATAATCAGTCTCCTATTATTGAACATTTAGATAATTTAGAGCTTTTAGCTATTCAAAAGAATTCTACAATAAGCATATTTTTATACTCTTATTGTGATTTTCTTATTTACATGTAAAAACAAAACAAAACAAAACACTAATCCATGAGATAAAGTTGCTAGGTCTCAGAAACTTTTCATTAATATTTTTCCATGTGTGCTTTTGCTCTCTGATGGATGAACCAGAAGTTATTAACCTCTTTATCTGGGTAAATGGTTTTGGTGGTTGCATTCTTCCAGATGAGTTATTCCAGAAGTGTTGATCAGTTTCACAGATTCTATTGAAGTCATCTATTTCACCCTGTAGTTAGGGAACCACATATCAAGTTGCATACAATTTCCCTCCATTTCTATCGCACTTTTAGGATATTTTACTTTATTCTCTTGAAATAAAGGCAAATGTATATAAGGTAGTAGATTTATTTCAGGGACTTGTCAAAAGTTTACTATTTAATTTCTTGAGTCCTTAACATTTTTAAATAGATTAAGGTTGATTGCAGTAGTTTGTTTCATCATGACTTTGGAATGGATAAGATATCTATTATCCTAGAATTAATGTCATGATGAATGTGCTTTGTCAGATTAAATACTTATTCTAGATAATACCATCTCCACCAAAGAGCTGCCATATTGTTTACACCTCTCTGATACCTGCCACATCCCCTCAAGTAACTTCCATTATTTCTCTAAGGAAGTTTACCTGCCATTTTGATAACTCATGGTACATTGTCATGGCTGAGGTAAGATTTAAGCTTTAATATATAGGATCTAATTTTATAATTGTATTGAATTCTAAATATCCATCACTTTGCCTCTTCACAAATCAGCATGGATGGCTATAGGGCGATGGGGTTGACTTCAGTTTGGGATAACACACTGCAGGTCCATCAGCAACATACACATAAAACTTAAATGAGATTTTCCTCTCTAAGATGTGCTGAGCAGAAAGACAAAGCACCTATTCAGCTATACATATTAACATACCTAAATCTGAAATGAATATAAATTAAAAAGTAATTAAATGACTAAAAAAAAAGAATGCCCAAAAAGCTCTTCTATTCTTCTGGTGACAAAAATTATTGTAAAAAACCCAGCATGTTAATTTTTCTGTTTGCACCTTTATGAAGAGTGTTTGGTTCTTTTTCAGGATTTCAGTTTATAGAAGACAAATAAGCAAAAACAAATAAGTTAACAAAACAAAAATAAATAAAGAATACCTGGGTAGATCAGTCATCTCTAGACTTGGTAAAATCTTTCTCTCCCAAAGGAATCTTTAACTTTTCACTTTTACTTTATACATATAATCTAAAGATTTCTGGTCATTAAAGTAAGGAACAAGACTGTTTCTGCTTTCTGTCCCAACACATTCCAAAGACTGGCATGCATGAAATATTAAAACATATTTATAGGACTAATGAATAAATTAGTGTCCTGAATCAAGGCCTGAAGAATTGATGATGGCTGTATTTTCTTATGAAGATGCAAAATGTGAATAGATGCATTTGTCAGAATAAACACTACACTGAACAAAGTTAAGTAGGTAAGGAAGACTTTACTCAAGATATCAGAGTAAGGGAGAGAAGCTAGAACTCAGTTTGAGCTCAATACCACTGTAACAAAAGATGAGAGGTGTTTTTTTTTCTTTAAGTAAATGTATTCTCTCTCTTTATTTCTGTCTCTAAGTCTATCTTTGCATTTCTCTCTAGCACTGGGATGAACTAATGCAGGGGTAGTCAACCTTTTTTATACCTACCGCCCACTTTTGTATCTCTGTTAGCAGTAAAATTTTCTAACCGCCCATCGGTTCTACAGTAATGGTGATTTATAAAGTAGGGAAGTAACTTTACTTTATAAAATTTATAAAGCAGAGTTACGGCAAGTTAAAGCATATAATAATAATTACTTACCAAGTACTTTATGTCGGATTTTCGCTAAGTTTGGCAGAATAAATCTTTCTAAAACAACTTACTATAGTTCAATCTATCTTTTTATTTATACTTTGGTTGCTCTGCTACCGCCCACCATGAAAGCTGGAACACCCATTAGTGGGCGGTAGGGACCAGATTGACTACCACTGAACTAATGGAATGATTAAGGGGATGTTGAGCAATAAGAGAATTGCTCCTGGTTCCTTAAGAAAGACATTATTGGGTTATGAATCTGGCAAGAGGATTTTCTTTTTTAAAGATCTGCATGTATCTCAAAGGGGCAGAGAAAAAAATTACAGTTGCAGATTTCTAAAGTCAGTGCCTAAGAAAATGGAAGTTAGAGGTCTGTCAGGAAGGAAATTGTCTAAAGTGTAGTCAGACTGATGTTATGACAGAGTTAAAGTCATCTTTGTCACATGCATCTTCTTAATTTAATATAAATAAATTACAAAGGAAAATTCTTCTCCTCCTGTACACAGAACTGGTAACTATTTCCATTGTATAAATGAATAGTCTTAAAAGTTCAAATACAGGAAAATTATTACATGCATTCAGCAAGAATTAAACTATAACTATTAGATAACAAAGCACGTATGTGTTATTTAATAGAATAAGAAGATAAAAGCATGTGATAGTTCTGTCTTTATTAAGTAAGTACCCATTGTGTATATTTGGATTAGTTTATTCTGTTCTGTCCTTTTTGTTGGTGATAGTCTTGCTAAATTGTAGTTTCTGTTGATTCTTCACAATGCAATATCTTTCCTCTAATTTGAAGCCTGAAGCATCAGAGGTGAGAAATGGGTTGTCATTTATGTCAAAACTCTTCATCTTTATCACTGTTAACATTTCTCACTTTGTCAATTCATGTCCCAAGTTCTCTTGTCATGCTTTTTGAATGTCTCTTCTGTTTTTCTCTTTAACAAGAATCAGTTTGTTCCTGCATCTTCTTCTCAACCATAATCTGATAGACCTAAATGCATAGTGGATGAAGGTGAAACTAGAATTTCTAATAGTCCCAGGCTGGCTACACATTGTACAGAATATAAAAGAAAGGACTTGAAAAGCAAATACATCCTTTCAGATTAAAACAATTCTTGTATGGATGACAGTTTCCTTTTCATTGAGAGCAATTTTCTTTGTGTATATAAAATTAACTTAATTATCATATATAAGGTCTACCAGAAAGTTCTGTCCGTTTCTATCACAACAAGTTTTGACACGTAAGAACATGTTTATTTGGCACATGTGTGCTTCTCTATTTTTATCACTTAATGTATACATATTGATGTAGCAAATTAACTAAAACAAAGTTGATTCACGTTAGTCTTATGTGTGAAGCAATACTGTACCCATGGCTACTGATAAAGTTCATTTATGCCACTGTAATTTTTACGAATTTTAACAAGGAAGAAATGATACAGAAGCATGTCTGTCACATCCACCATATTCCCCGAACTTAGCACCCTCCGACTATCACTTGTTTTTGTTCTTACAAAATTTTTTGAAGGGCAAAAAGTTCAAAAATGAAGAAGATATCAAACAAGCACTGGTTCAATTTTTTGCATCAAAAAATAAAACATTTAAAAAAATGGGATATATAAATTGCCCTCACGCTGGCAAGAAATTATTCATAATAATGGCAATTATATTATTTAATAAAGTTTATTGACGGTAAGAAAAATTTGTATTTTGTTTTATTCCAGAAACGGACAGAACTTTCTGGTAGACCTTATAGTTTTGTTTTAATAGTATAGTTAATGTAGATTTATAAGCATCTTTTTTACACACCATGAGGATTTCAAATTATTTTAAGTTAATGTGACAACATATTGTCAACGAGCAAAATTTATTTTTAGAAAGGACATCTTTAAAGCCTCAGTTTCACCTTCTGTAAAATAGGAATACTGTTTTGATTATTAAATGGTGCTACAGAAAGAAATGGATGCCTGGGAGGAAAGTACAAGAGCATATTGGATGGACTGATAGTGAAATTTTAAAAAGATTAGAATATTCACTAAAATCTAAATTTTTCACCATACTATCTTAAAATAATAATATTAAGTACATAAATATATAAGATTTACATATATTTTCAAATATACATAAATCATTAGTCAAGTAGCTATGTTTATTACATAATTTTGAATGCTTCATAGGAAAAAAAACCACTTGTTTCTCTCTCAGATAAAAAATATGTACTTTCTTTATTCCATAAAGATAGTGGGGTTTTTTCTTAATTATAATTATCTTGTCTTACCTGTCTCTTACAGTTCTGAAACATAAGTAAGTTTTCCTTTAACAAAACTACGAACCTAACCCTAATTAAATTACTTTGGAGATAGAAAGTTGAACCTGGTTATTTTATAGAAAGCTTTTAGGAACAGTGTTCTATGGATAATGGAAGCTGATTTGAGACGTGCTTTACTAACTTTAACATACAATGGAAATCTTGATAGAGTCATGGGTGCCAGAAGATGGCCATAATTTCTTTGACAGATATCCTTACACTGAGTCAGAGAAAGTGCATGCCTCCTAAAACAGACAAAAAAGTTACCTATCTCACAGGAATTCAAGAAAGAACAAGACTATTACATTACATCTAAAATCAAATTTTTATCAAAGCACTTATAAATGGAGTTGAAATTACACACCTATATGTTGATACATGCAAAGAAATGGGCAACCACACTAATTTTTTATAACTGAGAACATTTAGTTTTTCTCAACCTTCTTTTGGATCTTATAAATCTTGGCTTTTTTGGTACTTGACTAAATAAATTCTTTAAGGTAACAAGAAGTCTTCCTGTGATGCTATCGAAATGTGCTGGGTATGTAAGTCATAGTCAGGAAAACAGGTAAGGTAAAAGCTTTAGAAGAGTACACAGGGAACCCTGGCGCAGAAGTTATCTGTGGTGGGGCCATCATGTGGCAGCTTCCTTTATGGCATTTCTGCCATCGATTAGATTGCCAGATAAGAGTACAGAAGATGTGGTACATATATACAATGAAATACTACTCAACCATAAGAAATGATGACATAGTGACACTTATGACAACATGGATGGTACTTGAGAACATTATACAGAGTGAAATAAGTCAGAAAAAGCTAAAAACTATTGATTTCACAAATAGGTGGGATATAAAACTGAGACTCTTGGACATAAATAAAAGTAAAATGGTTATGGGGGAGGATGTCGGGGGAAGAGATAGGGGAAAGGTTGGTGGGAAGAGTATAAAGAGGGACAAATATAAGGTATGGAAAATGATTTGACTTTGGCTTTGGCTAAACAACATAATCAACAGTTCAAATTCTATAGAAGATAGGGATAGACAGATACAAAAGGAGAGAGATGAGAAGCATCAATTCTTCATTGTACAATCTTGATTGTTCATAGATTGCTTTCTTATATGTGCTCTGACCGGGGTGGGGGGTGTGGCTACAACAAACCAAATGACCCCTTGCTCAAGCCAGCAGCCTTGGGCTCAGGCTGGTGAGACTTGTGCAAAACAGATGAGCCAGTGCTCAAGCTGACGACCTTGGGGTTTTGAACCTGGGTCTTTTGCATCCCAGTCCTACACTCTATCCACTGCACCACCACCTGGTCAGGTAAAATCTGTGTACTTTTATTGATCAACATCATCCTGTTAAAGTTAATTTTCTAAATAAACTTTAAAGAAATAACATTAAACATTATTGTTAGCTGGGAAAAAAAAACAGTACAATTACCACCCCATGCCCTGCCTACTCCATATAATTTATCAGGTTATCCATATGCTTCCCTACCCACTCCTACTAACTCGGCAATCACCTTAAAGGTTGCATCTTTGAATACAAAGCACATATTCCAAAATCTAGGGCCTCAGGGGTAGTGTCATTATGAGTAAGAGTTTGAAGTGGTAAAATTTCAGTTGCCATTCTCTTTGCTCATCTACACCCCCCAAAAATCTCTAACCAACTTGACATACATTCTTAACAATACACAACACAATTATTTTTAAAACACGTAATAGTTTGACATTTTTGACGTTAGATTTGAAGGATGCTTTTTCCTTGAAATACCAATATGTCAATTTCTTTTTCTGTGCATATTTAGTTGCAGAATTTGAAGACAATATTCTGATTGATTTTGAATCTCCAGCCTTCTTTCTTTTAACCTTCTGGTTATATTATCATTTTTATACTACATGATTTGTTTCCAGGGGTTATATACACATTTTCATAAAAGAATTAGAAAAACAATAATCAAATCCAAGATCTTTTGAATCTTGGAACATGTACTCAGCATATTTTCCAAACCCTTAAGGGCTTTATCATATTAGATTTTGGAAGACAATCTGTAAAATAGGAAAGTAAATATAGGTGTACCTGTATATTTCTTCTTCCACTTATATAAGACCCTCAAAGTCATATTTAAGATGTTAAGTAGGTTGAAATGTTATAAAAGATAGAGAGAACCTGACCTGTGGTGGCGTAATGAATAAAGCATCGACCTGAATATGCTGAGGTCGCCGGTTCGAAACCCTGGGCTTACCTGGTCAAGGCACATATGGGAGTTGATGCTTCCAGCTCCTCCCCACCCCTCTCTCTCTCTGTCTCTCTCTCTCCCTCTCTCTCCTCTCTAAAATGAATAAATAAAATTAAAAAAAGGCAGAAAATGACATCTTTTTTTATCTGCAGAGATAGCTTTGTCATAGTTACAAAGACTTTGATAAGTCAACATTAAATCCAATTTACTTAACATTAAAAAATGTAGCTTTCATTAAGTCTTGAACTTTCATTCATATTATCACTTTACAAGTGGATCATATAGCTCTGGGACAATTATGCAACCACAATGTATACATTTATAAGTGAGTTATTTATTAGAAGACACTGAGCATTTGTTTTATGAGGTAAACATTGCTATCAAGCTGACATTTTAAAAGGATGGGTTTGTGTCTCTTTTTTCAGCACTGATGTAAACAATGTCTAATTTCTTTCAACCCAAAGGTCTGTTTTATCACCATTACCCTCATTAGCTGTGTTTTGTTTGTTTATTTGTTGTTTAGAAAGCTTATTTGGTACAGCTTTCCAAAAGCGTTTGGAGAACTCTAACAAAGAAAGTGTATCCAAAATAAAGTCATTCAGGGATATTTCTTTAGTAACAAAGCTAAGCGAAACTTTCATATATTTGTTGCTGAACAATTAGTAATTATTTGCAAAGCTTCCATTTACTATAAAGTATGGACTCTAGCCTGACCAGGCAGTGGTGCAGTGGATGGACTGGGATTCTGAGGACCTAGGTTCGAGACCCTAAGGTTGCCAGCTTGAGCGTGGGCTCATCTGGCTTGAGCAAGGCTCACCAGCTTGGACCCAAGGTCGCTGGCTCCAGCAAGGGGTTACTTGGTCTGCTGAAGGCCCACTATCAAGACACATATGAGAAAGCAATCAATGAACAACTAAGGTGTCGCAACAAAAAACTAATGATTGATGCTTCTCATCTCTCTCTGTCCTGTCTGTCCCTATCTATCCCTCTCTCTGACTCTCTCTCTGTCTCTGTAGTAAAAAAAAAATAAAGGACACTCCAGTGGAGGCACAGAATATTGACTACAGTCATTAGCAGTCACCTTTTTCTCTATAGAATACTCCCTACTTAATTTTTAAAAAATCCTTTAAGAAAAGAATGTTTCTTAGATTATATTATTGCATAATATTTATCCAATTTAAAAAACACAAATGGTGTTCAAATTGCTATCATGTTAAAAGAAAGGAGCTGAAAATAAGAAAAACATAAAGTTTTACCAAGTCTGCTATCCTGGATTATGTGAAGTTTCAGTTTCAATTTTTATTTGTTAAAACAATACTGGGAAATTATTCAAGGTTTGCAATTTTCTTTTAGAACCTATGTCTAAACACATTGTCTTTTTTTATTTTATATTTGTGGAAGTAAAATTTAGGAAAAAATGAAGAAGGATATAAAAATAACTTTTCTTCAAAAATTACTTAAAATAATTTTCTAATATAAAAAGATGTTTTTGCTAAGGAATTATAAATATACACTTTTCATTTTATCAAAAACAAAGCTCATCTGGTTTGAGCACAGCTCACCAGCTTAAACTCGAGGTCGCTGGCTTGAGCAAGGGGTCACTAGGTCTGCTGGAGCCCCCCCAGTCAAGGCACATATGAGAAAGCAATAAATGAACAACTAAGGAGTCACAATGAAGAGCTGATGCTTCTCATCTCTCCCCCTTCCTGTCTGTCTGTCTCTATCTGTCCCTCTCTCTGTCTCTCTCTCTGTCTCTGTCACAAAAAAATATAAAGTATAAAAACTCAGTATGTATTATAATATTTATTATATTAATTAGAATTACAGTTTATATAATATGTTGCAAAATATTTTTCCTTTAGGTAAGCTTTTCTTTCTTCCATGCCCATATATTATAGAACATGAGATAAGAAATATGTCTTACTATATCCTAATTTTCATTTCCAAATGATTGCCATTGCTACCCCCATCTCTCTAATAAACAAAGATTTATTTGAACCCGTGATGCAGTTTCCCAGTCTACTGACCTCCCAGTCACTCTCCTTCATTTATTGAAGGTCAAATACATGTTTGCTTGTCTTTATCTCAGACATTATTTTTCTCTTCATTCTTTGGAGTTTACTAGCCACATAATTCAACCACTTTCTCTCAGTTTTTATTCATGTTTTTATCTTCAATAATCTATTTTTTTTATTTTTGTGGGTTTTTTTAATTTAATGACTACCCCCATAATAGTACTCTCCAAATACTGCCATTACCAAAAATTGTGCCACTTCCATACTTTGAATTTTTATTATCTCTTCTTTGACAACTACGTCCTCTCAGGCTTACTCCGATCTCATATTTTGACTACCGTCCTCTCCTTCCCCCTCCACATAATGTATTCACTCTCTCAGCTTCACTTCTCTACTTACCTAATTTTCATAGAATCCAGTGCTCATCACTTCACTCCCTTCTTCAACTCCCTTCCGTAGCCTTCTGTAAGGCTGCTTAGCCATACACCTGTTAAATCTGTGTACATCTCCACATGCGACGCCACGCAGCTGAATATAGCTAAAGGATATCCAGTGATTGCTGTCTCTTTATACAAGAACACAGACCTCAAGTGTTCTCTCACATGGACTGTCTCAAACCTAACTAAGTGCTGCTAGTTGACTTGCTTTTCCACTCTCCCAAAGAACCTGCCTAAAAATTACTCAAAAATAGAATACGGCTTAATCCACTCTAAATTAGTATGTATATTGGATTCTTATTCCCTTTATAAACAGTTCAATGATTATCTTCTCATCTTCCCATTACTTAATACCCTATAATTTTTCTACATTAAGTTTTTTTTTCTTGTTGTGTTGCTCAGTTATAAAGGTGAATAGAAATGGTAACAGCAATCATCCTTGTTATGCTCCTAACTTAAAACAAACAAACAAATAGACTATCCAATGTGCCTCCTTTCAGATTTTTATTTTCTATAGTTTTTGTGTAAGTAGAGTTCACCTAATTAAGGAAATCATTTGACAGTGGCATACTCCTATCTGGCTGATTTTTTTCCCCTGAACCTCAGTTATGTCCTACTTGAGTCAATTATAAATATTGGTTCATAACATATTTCCTTGGTCCACATCTGTTAAGCTTTTATGTGTTTATCCATCTAGTTAATTAATACATCTGTTTGGATTCATAAGAAGATAAGAGCCACTGCAAGTATAATAGAAATAAGGATTGCTTATAGGAATTAGAGAGTCTACAAATGTATTTGGAGTTGGGTAAGAATATCTGGGTGATTGTGATTGAAAGATCAGAATTAAACTTTATATAATATTGATCTTAAGAACTGGTGAAGAGAAAGAAGCAGGCAACCATGGGGAAAATCTGAGTCTACTACAAGCCCAAAGTGATTGCTAGGTTTGAATGGTTGCCAATGTTTGTAGAAGTTTCTGAAAATGGACAATTGGCTTTACTTTTTGAAATATTTCTTCCTTAGATTATAATAGAAAATAAGTAAAGCATACAATTTCTTGTTTTATTTCATGTACCTGTGTGTATCAATCGCTCTGTTATAAAAGATACTATGTGCTAGTCACTGATTCAGACCAACGATCATATCTGGCAGAAAGTTATGGCAGTACCATGAAATGTTACTCAGCTTTTGCGGTAACAATCTTCTGAAAGAACATTGCATCTTTCTATGGAAACAGCTGCTTCAGGCCCTGGCTGGTTGGCTCAGTGGTAGAGCATTGACCCAGTATGTGGAAGTCCTGCATTCAATTCCTGGTCAGGGCACACAGGAGAGGTGACCATCTGCTTCTCCCCCCACTTCCCCTTATCTCTCTTTCTCTCTCTGTCTCTCCCCCCCCCTTGTAGCCAGTGGCTTGACTGATTTGAGCATGTGACCCCAAGCACTTAGGATGGCTCTATGGAGCCTCTGACTCAGGTGCTAAAAATAGCTCAGTTGCAAGCATGGCCCCAGACCAGAGGCAAAATAAGGTCGGTTGAGGTCCTGGGTGCAGAAGAAAATATTGAGGGGTCCCACCTTCATTAGAAAAAAGTGTTAAGTTGGGGTTTTGTGTGGCCCTTCAGAAGTTGGAGCCCAGGGCGTGTGCCCAGTGTGCCCTCCATTAATTCTGCCTCTGCCCCAGATGGGGGTAGCTGGATGGATCCCAGTTGTGGAATCCATATGGCAAATTCTGTCTCTATCTCCCCTGTTCTACACATACCAAAAAAAAAAAAAAAAAGAGAGAGAGAGAGAGAGACAGCTGCCTCAGTGGCATGGGTTATGGGCAAAATATTAAGATCTGTGAATATTTGAACATGAGAACATGGTTTTTGAGTTTCTATAAAATGAATGTCCTGGAGATAAGTGTTGGTATATTGTACTTTGAGTGATTTTTTTTAAATTCAGAAATGTCTGTATTCATTTAAGGCAACATCAGTGTATATTAAGGTGGACTCTTCATAGTAAAAGCAGCATAGACATAATTCAGGACAAAGTATCTTGCACATGATTTGCTTTAGAGAAACATCTCTTGAATATTGAGTATGAGTTGGTCATAGGACTTTAGCAAACATGACACAAGCAAAGGCTTAAAAAGGGCTTTGCCTGTTGGGGCTGTCCTGCTGCTTTAGAGAACTCCTCATTAACAAGCCAGAACTAGTCTAATGAGACACATGGTCAAAGTTATCTCTTCCCTTAGCTGACACCTACCAATCATCAGAGATTGCATGAGGCTAATGTGAACCACTCAGGCCCAGCTGAGCTGGCCTACACAAAAGAATCACCAGCCTAATAAATGTTTATTATTTTAAGTCACTAAGTTCTGGGTGCGCTGGTTGACATCAAACGATACGATATTCTTACCAGGCAGGTGGCCAGTATTTTTCTGACACTGTACAATGTGCACATAGCATTAGGAAATATATGTTCGGTTTTGCCTTATTTAAGACTTTCTTCCTTTGAAGGAAAGAGCCATTTTGTTCTATATATATGATTTCTATTAATTTCTGAAAATGATATATTTCTTCTTATATTCAGGAATTGGACACATAGTATACTTAACAGATAAAATAGAAAATACTCACGAAAACTTGTTTTGCTATACTTGATTTAAAATGCCTTTGTACTTTTTTTCCCTACATATAATTACGTGAAAACTTCAAGTAAGATAGCATATATTGCATGATAACATTTATGTGCATGAGCAGGATCTTTAGAAAAAGTTATTAGTGATTATTTTCATATGTCAGTATTTACATGGTATTTATATTGTTTTAAATTTTAAGTAAGAAATTTTTCATCAAACAAATAATAAACTCTTGGATTTGAGGGCAGGAGGGGAAATGATGGCCATAGATTGCAATTGACAATTGAAAATGATACAAAGTCTCACATGAAGTTACTCTAATACTTACAAAAGAAATAACAATTTCTCTTTGATCTCTACAATAACCGTGTGGTTTAAACACTGGTTAGCTGCTAAGAGCAGTGACATGACTTGGTTCTCATAGTTTTAAATATCTCCATTTTCACCTCTTTGTTAATAAATTGTAACATTCTTCTTCTCGTTCAGTCATTTTAAAATGATAAAGCACGTCTTTATGACAGACACATCAAGTAGTTTTCTAATAAAAAATTAAACAGTGGCTTCACCCTTCCTTTTCCATGATCTTTTTCACCTTCAAATTTCCTATGATTATCCCTATCAACAACCACACTCTTCCATCACTGTCACTGACTAAACTGTTGGTGTGCTGCCTATGGAGTAATTTGCCAAGCCATCTGTCTGATTTCCATAGGCTAAGTATTGCTACATCATATGCCCTGGCAATAAACTGAATTCATTCAGTCAGGGGCATTAGTTTAATCTGTGAATGATGCAGCAATTTGTCTGGAAATTCCAGCTGGCATGATGCAAACACCAGCGCAAGGCAGATGGATTTTGATCCACATATATGCATATAATCCTCCTTTTATTATATTTATTTATGCTTTCCCTCTATTTTTTATTGCTGTATTACCACTGTGCTTTGTTTTCTTTTCCTCTGTCTCTCTCCCTCTCTCTTTTTTCTATCTCTCTCTCTCTCTCAATAATGCCATAATATGGCAAAATCTTTTATATAGCAAAATACTTAGCCTTTCTCTCTGGATAGAAACTCACTATTTTGATGGACTAGTAAACTATAAAGGAAAAAAAAAATCTCTGACTTAAACTCTCTTTTCCAATAGCTTTAAATTTTTAGATTTTCACGATAAACAATAATAATTTAATTGACTTGGAGCTTTATAAGCATTACTATTAAGCACTGTTCTCAAGTGCCAACTCTTCTCTTTCTTTCTCAAGTTATTTTTAACAAAGAGCCAGTTACTCCACAGGCATTGGGTGGAACCCAAGAAAAAGCACGTGAGATCATTCACTCTTCATCACGTATAGCAGGGTTTCTCAACCTCAGAAATACTGAAGTTTAGAGCTGAACAATTTTTTGTCATAGTGACATCGTCCTGTGCATGGTGGAATGTTTAGAAACATCCTTGACACATGTTTGAGATATCACCAATTATCCTCAGGCAGAGGGACCCCTAGTTGAGGTGATACATAAGGTAGAGAGCTGGTTTAAATGACTGACAAATGTAATATTAATAGTATTATCCCCCGTAGATGAGTAGAGGAACATTGTAGAAAGAGAGAGGTTGTAGGATAGAGCAGAGTGTAAAATACACTGGGATTACTGTTGCGATTAACTAGGTACAGGTAATTGCTCTGTATGTGAAGTTTAAAGGTACATGTTTTATATGCATTCAATATTCATTTTGAAAGCTGAGGATCAGCTTTTTCTTTTCCTGCTATCTATTTTATTCCATACTTCTTGTGCCTATGTTTATTCAGTTAAATCGTTCTGGCCCTGCTCTGGAGTTCCAGGCCCCACAAGAACTTAGCTGCTCACTCAAATTCTCCTTTGTCTTCTCTGAATGACTTTGTCTGTTTTCTACTTCAAGTCATTTACAGCTAGGAATTTCAATTTATCCCCAAAATGACTGGATTCCTGGAAACAGTCATCAGAACTTCCCAGAATTCCTGTTAAAAATCCCAGCTGAGATTTTCTCCATCTTAGATAGAGTTTTATGTAAAATCTCTTTTCAAAGGCCACAACTGTTGCAAGCAGTTGATGCGGCCCAGCCAAGCATTCATTATGTAATGAGTTTTATCAGCTATATCAATGTTCTTTGGAAAAACCTAAAGTCAAATATGCCAATATGCCTGCTATGGGATTTCCACACTTCTCTGGACAGATCTGATGCCAAGTTCCAGCTTTTACCAGTGCATCAAATCTCCATGTAACTTAGTTATGGATCATCATATCATAAAACATAACATATAAAACCTTAAATATTTTGACAAAGTGCTGTTCTTGTTGAATCATGCAATCAACTTTCTGCTGCAATAATTTCTAAGTCTTTCCTTTCTCATTTATTTATAGAAGCCCTTCCTCAGTCCCATACTCATTCTAAACTTGTTTATTTAGATTCTTCTATATTTTGGACACTATGCTGAATAGAACGTTAATTGTTGAACTAAGCAGACATGCTCCTTGCTGTCATAAAACTTCAATGGAGGCTACAAATGCATAGTCATTACTATACCAGATAACAATTAAGTTAATAGTGGGTTTATCAAGTGTCAGAGAAGTACAGATGAGGGAAGAATAGTAAAACTTTTGGAGAAAAGAATACCTTCTCCTTCCTTCTTTTGTTTATATATTACTTGTTTCAAGACAAAATTGATCTCTAAGCTTGGAATGTAAGATAAATAGAGTGAAGCCAAATAAAAAATTTCCAGGCCTGCCCGGGCAGTGGCGCAGTGGATAGAGCATTGGACTGGGATGCGGAAGACCCAGGTTCGAGACCCCGAGGTCGCCAGCTTGAGCAAGGGCTCATCTGGCTTGAGCAAAAACTCACCAGCTTGAGCCCAAGGTCACTGGCTCGAGCAAGGGGTTACTCAGTCTGCTGAAGGCCCGCGGTCAAGGCACGTATGAGAAAGTAATTAATGAACAACTAAGGTGTTACAATGCTCAATGAAAAACTAATGATTGATGCTTCTCATCTCTTTGTTCTTGTCTGTCTGTCCCTGTCTATCCCTCTCTCTGACTCTCTCTCTGAAAAAAAATAAAAAAAGAATTACAGAATACCATTCTAGGCCCAAGAACTAGCATACTCAAATGCCTGAAAATTATAATGAGCATGACATGTTTTTTAAAATAAAAGAATTTCAATTTGGCCAGAGCTTAAATGTACAGAAGGAAATGTAAGAAGTGCATAGAATGGATGAACCACCAAATGGTGGAAACTTTTATATTTTAGGTAGAAGAATTTAGATTTTATCCTGAGGAGGATGGTGGCCATTTAACTGAAATGGGGAGAGGATATTTTAGAATTATAACTGTTACTGACCATGGATTGTGGAGCCTTTAAAACCAGAGTCATAAAAATCACTGAAAATACTGTCTGGCCCTGACCAATTGGCTGAGAGTGGTAGAATATCAGCCTGGAGTGTGGATGTCCCAGGTTCAATTCCATATCAGGACACATAGGAGAAGTGCCCATCTGTTTCTCTCCCCTTCCTCCTCTCCCTTCTCTTGCCCCCTTTCCTGCAGCATGGCTCAGTTGGAGCAAGTTGGCCTGGGCACTAAGAATGGCACCATGGCCTCCACCAAAGGTGCTAAGAAGAGCTCCGTTACTGAGCAACAAAGCAGTGTCCCGGATTGGCAGAGCATCGCCCCCTAGTGAGCTTCCTGATGGATCCCCATGGGGGGCCTATATGGGAGTCTGTCTCTCTGCCTCCCCTCCTCCTACTCAATAAAAAAAAATACTGTTCAAACATGATTTGCTGTAGAGTCATCCCTAAAGACTTGCTTGGGGTCCCCATTTTTGCATATTACGTTAAGATACTAACCAAGATAATAATATTTATTTTCAACCAACTTTGGGCATGCTTGGACATTCTCCTCTTGAAGGTCCCAATTTATATAGCAATTATGTGAGTGAGGTCTTTCCTACCATACCTGCTGTTTCCTCCCTATCTATCAGAAACTCCACCAGATGTGACTTCTGGGCCATTTCCTGCCTCATCTGTCATGTTCTGTTTTCTGCTATGAATCTAAAGCAAAGGAATCATATCTTTGATTCCTGTGATAGAAAGCATGTTTTTCTCATATTTAGGCTAAAATCTAAAATATCAGATTCAGTAGACATGAAGAGGACATTTTTGTCTTTCATTTGTATTATTTCTCTAGGTTTTTAATCTGCTTATTTATTTTTTATTTGTTTCAAAACACAGATGGTATATTTTTAACCCCCTCCATCAATAAATATTTTGCAATAAAACCTAAGGTAGAGTCTTGTTGAATATTAATTATTCAAATAATTGATTTTTCTTTCATTTAAAAATATCTGTAAAAAATTATTTCCCTTAAATTAATCACACAAGTGAAAAGTGTTTCTCATATTGACCATTCTCCTCAATCCAAGAATGCTCAACATATGAAAGAAAGTCAAAAGATTTATTTAATTTTGCTTCATAAATATAAATTAAATTTAGTTTATTAGAAAGTATAAAATGTTTGTAACATTAAAATATGCAGTTTAGGGGACTATGTTTTCCTTCATCATTTTTAAGGACACATTCACTTGAGTTTAATGTTTAATATGAAGATTCTATTTCTTTTTCCAAGTTGGAACCAAGTCTCTCTTACTATCCAGGTCAAATGGTAGGACCCTCAGATAAGTGCACTAAATCCTGAAAATGTAGTTATGAAGACTTAATGCGAAGAAAGTCAAATTTATTGCTTTACTGTTTCATTTTTTTTCCCTCTGATATACTTGAGGGGTCTTATTTTGATATTGATGGCATTCAGTAGGAAACTAATTACTACAATTTCAAGCTGTTATTAATTATTTTAGGAAAAAGCATGGCTCTTTAAATACAATTTTTTTTTCTAGTTTGTAATAAACTATCAGGCATTCTTAACTTCTTAGTGTCTGTGAACTGAAGCTTGATCCATACTTATTTACATTACATCTTTATAGATTTGTCTTCTCACATGCTGGGTTTCTGTGGTGCAAGGTGAATAGTGAGAGTGTTTGAGAAAATTGTGTATTTTTTATTCTTACAACTATAGTCTCCTAGTGGTGATTACTTGTTCTGTTTGAGAATTAGGGTCCCCTCTCATTCATCTCAAACATGTTTTACTACAACTGACAATATGTCACATGTGCTGAAGTCACCAGTGCCAACTCTCAAGTATTATGATTATCCTATTAAGATACAGAATAAAGAATTTATGCTTGACCAGGCAGTGCCGCAGTAGATAGAGCATCAGACTGGGATGCACAGGACCCAGGTTCGAGACCCCGAGGTCACCAGCTTGAGAACGGGCTCATCTGGTTTGAGCAAAAGCTCACCAGCTTGGACCCAAGGTTGCTGGCTCAAGAAAGGGGTTACTCAGTCTGCTGAAGGCCCGCGGGCAAGGCACATATGAGAAAGCAATCAGTGAACAACTAAGGTGTTGCAACGTGCAATGAAAAACTAATGATTGATGCTTCTCATCTCTCTTCGTTCCTGTCTCTGTCCCTGTCTATCCCTCTCTCTGACTCACTCTCTGACTCTGTAAAAAATAAAATAAATAAATAATAAAAAGTGAAACTCATTTAAAAAAGAAAAGGAATTCATTGTTTCCCTGTTTGTTTGTTCTTGTGCGCTGTTTTCCTTGTTTTCATACATGTTGTCTACTTTTCAGTACTCAGTAGTCCACATTCACAGTAGATTTGTCATAAATGATGATCCCAGCAGAACTTTCCAATTTAACCATTCATCATTTCATTCCAAGGTAGAAGAATAGAACACACCTAGAATGTTTGGATCTCTTTCTTTCCTCTGCAGGAATACCCATCTCCAAAACATGTGTTCCAAGCTGGTTTCTACTGATTTTTCCATGACCCAACATAAATGTTAAAATTTTCCTAGAGTTTTAGTCTTACATTCATGGCTTTTCCACCACAGTTCCTACGTTGGTCTATTAATACTTTCATAATAAATACAACAATTTTCTTGCAAATCTGTCTTTCCTAGACAATTAACTTTGTAAAGTATGGATAGTTCTCTATTTAATTTTGAATTCAAATGGCTTGGTATATAATAGGTGTAGATATTGTTTGTTGAAATTTTAAGAAATTACCTAGCATTCTGCTAATTTCTGCCAGGCATCTGATATCAAGCATTCTATCCCTCAGGGTGAAGTTACTACCACTTTCAGAAATAGTTGCATTTGAAATCATAGCTCCAAAAATATTTAACGTTTTAATCTAGTCTTAGAAATATCATTCTTAATGGTTTTCTTGTAACCTTTAAAGATTATTTTAAATGTCAACATTAAAATTAGAAAAACTTTATAACTAGTCCTTGTGAGCAGGTTTCATTGACAGTAACTTCTTCCCCTTATATTTGATCCTTTATATTAAAGCTATCAAATGTTATTTTATTACCTAACACTGAGTAGCAAACATTTCCCAAACTGAAAATTATCTTTAAAGGCTACTCCTACAAAGGCTTTTTGTTTTGTTTTTGCCACCAGTGTTGTTGCTGAAATACTAATTCTTATATCAGTTAAAACCTGTAGAAATCAGAAGTTCTCAATCCCTGCTTGTTGGTCAAATAAGTTTGTAAATATGTATATATGTTTACTCACTTATAGTTTGCATTGGGTCTGAGGGACAGGCTGTAAGCAGGGTCCTTATAGCCTAAAGCTTAGTTTTAAGACTAAGCTTTTCCCACCCTTGACTGTTGCATCATTTGGGGTGGTACACTCTTATGAAGAATCCCATTAGGCCTCAGATAAGTGACTTTGTATCAGAGACTTTCTTGTTTGTATATTGGATTAAAGATTTTGATTTCTACACTATAAAATAAGGCAGAGGAGCCCATGCTGGAGGAGAGTGGAGAAAGGCCATGCGGAGGAGAGAAGTAGCAAAGATGGTGGAGTGTTGAAAGAGAAGCCAGTTTGTGCAGAGTTAGAGCAGAGAGAAGGAGATGGGGAACAGAGGTGAATAAGGCTGGTGAGGTAGACACTGTTGATTCTAGAAAACTCGGATAAGTCAGTGGCTTTGGGAACCCTGAACAGAAGGAAAGGGAAGTGTTTTCCCACTATGTGTATTTCTTGCCCGCTGGGTGCAAGCTAGGAATAAAGCTAATGGCCCACCAGTTCTTGGCTTCATTGTTTCATTACCGTCAGTCTGAATCAAATGTGAATCTGCACTGGCCAGGTGGCTGTGATGGTGGCTGCGGCTACTGGCTTTACATTTGGTGTAGTCTGTGGCAAGATTCTATACAGATCAGTATGGAGCCACCACCACCTTTGAGCGGTGGAGTAGAGGACTGGCTGCTCTTATGGTTTCCCATGGCTGTCCTTTTGGGTTCAGTAAGCTGGCTGACATTTACAACCATGTGTAAGGAAATCAAGAGCTCTGTGGAAGAGGCTGCCTGAGACATGCAAACCTAGCAGTGGAAGAAGTTGGAACAAATGTGGGAGAAAGAGATGCCAATCCTGGAGCAGGTTCATGAGATTCGCTTGGAAATGGAGCAGTGGCTGGAGAAGAAATCACAGGTTCGTGAGTTGCAGATTGCCCTGGACATTGTGAAAGGAAGCAGTGGCAGGAGGCTGGGGCTGAGGCTGCAAGGTCCATGAAGCAGAAGGTGGTGACCCAGGGCTCAAACCTGGCAGTAGGAGCTGATGTTTTTAGTTCCTCTTTGGAGGATGAGGAGAATCGGGCTGGAGTTGCAATCCATAGTCTCCAGAAGATGAGAGTCCAGCAGCAAGGAGTACCTACTACACCCCTGGTAGGTCTGCAATTTTGGGACATAGGGGTCGATGCTGTCATGATCTTTGGAGCAGAGATGGAAATACTGACTGCCATTGCCACGTGCTCCTCTTTGGGACAGTGTAAGACCTGCCAGAATGGCAGGGATGAGGGGGGTGGCTGAGGCACCATGTGTATGGACTGATTCCTGGACTATGACTGGAGTAGGCACTGGCTCCTTTATTGGATGCACTTATGGATTTTGGACAATGTGAAATACCCTGATAAGGGTGGGGGATGGCTTTGCTGGAGGCCTCCCCCTGCCAGAAGAAGCTTTTCAAACGGCTAGAAAGAAGGCCAAGGACATTTTGTGATTTTGGCAAAGTGCTCAGAGACTGGTGAAATGTGCCTTTGTAATTGTTGAAATTGTAAGATTTGTCATGTTGTTGTAATTTTTGTAATGTGCATAATTTCCTTGTGTAAGAATACCTGTGCTTTAGATTGTAAAGCGAGCAAAAGGGGTAGAATGTTGGTCAAATAAATTTGTAAATATTATATATATATAAAAAATTTATATATATATATTTGCTCACTTATAGTTTGCATTGGGTATTGGGGACAGGCTGTAAGCAGGCAGAGCCGTTATAGCCTAAGGCTTAGTTTTAAGATCAAGCCTTTCCCACCCTTGACTTTTGCATGATGGGGGGGGGGGGTGTTGCATTCTTATGTGGAATCCCATTTTGCCTCAGATAAGTGACTTTTTATCAGAGACTTCCTTGTTTGTATGTTGGATTTAAGGTTTTGATTTCTACACTATAAAATGAGGCAGAGGAACCCATGCTTGAGGAGAGCAGAGAAAGGCCATGTGGAGGAGAGGAAAAGCAGCCAAAATGGCTGAGTGCTGAAGGAAAAGCCAGTTTGTGCAGAGTTTGTGCAGAGAGAAGGAGATGGGGAACAGAAGTGAATAAGGCTGGTGAGGTAGACACCTTTGATTCTAGAAAACTCGGATAAATCAGTGGCTTCGGGATCCCTGAATAGAAAGGGAAGTGTTTTCCCACTGTATGCATTTCTTGCCTGCGGGTACAAGCTAGGATTAAAGCTAATGGCCCAACAGTTCTTGGCTCCATTGTTTTATTACCATCTGTCCAAATCAAATATGAACCTGCATTGGCAAGGCAGCTGTGATGGTGGCCGTGGCTACTGGTTTTACACTGCTTGACATCAAGGAGGTTAAGGCAAAAATTAAGTTGGAAATCACTGGACAAAATTATTTAATCTATTTTTTTCTAGAATATATACCTAGTTAAATATGTGCAGTGAGAGGTCTGTTTTACATATTTAAACATATATTTCAGAATTTTAGGTATATTTTAATTATAAATGATAAGAAATTATTTTATATTTAAAATATAAAAGGTAAATATTTTTGTGGGTCAAATAAGTTTGCAAATATGATGTATATCTTTGCTCACTTATAATTTGCATTGGGTTTGGAGGACAGGTTTTAAGCAGGCAGGATCCTTATAGCCTAATGCTTAGTTTCAGAAGTAACCCTTTCCCCACACCCTTGACTGTTGCATGATGGTTGTGCACTCTCATGAGGAATCCCATTATGCCTCAGATAAGTGACTTTGTATCAAAGACTTCCTTGTTTGTTTATTGGATTAAAGGTTTTGATTTCTACACTATAAAATGGGGCAGAGGAGCCCATAATGGAGGAGAGCAGAGAAAGGCCATGTGGAGGAGAGGAGAAGCAGCCAAAATGGCTGAGTGCTGAAGGAGAAGCCAGTTTGTACAGGGTTTGTGCAGAGAGAAGGAGACGGGGAACAGAGGTGAATAAGACTGGTTAGGTAGACACCTTTGATTCTAGAAAACTTGGATAAGTCAGTGGCTTTGCGAGCCCTGAATGGAAAGGAAGTGTTTTCCTGCTGTGTGTATTTCTTGCACACCGGGTGCAAGCTAGCATTAAAGGTAATGGACCACCAGTTCTTGGCTCCGTTGTTTCATTACTGTTAGTCTGAATCAAATATGAACTGGCCAGTTGGCTGTGATGGTGGCTGTGGCTACTGGCTTTACATTTAAACAAAATTAATGTAATGTATATTCCCACCACTTTTTAAAAACTTTTATTTCACTATAGTTTATTTTTCATGCATATCCATAATTATTTTGATTTCTTTAAAGTTTGAGTAATTTATAATGACTTTGCATTTTATATAAACTTTGAGATTTTTTAAATAATATATTATTGATTTTTAGAGAGAGGAAAGAGAGAGAAAGAGAGCACAGGATGGGAAGCATCAGCTCATAGTAGTTGCTTCTCATATTTGCTCTTGTAGGAAATCACCCACTTAACCTTGAACCCTCTATGACTTGGATTGGGGAACTTTAGTTAAAAGCCTTGAGTGAATGTCTCTTGGATGCAAACACCAAGAAAGTGTGAGTGGGTGACCTTTGTGCAGACACAAAGGAATACATGTGAACAGGCTTTAGAAAATTAGCCTACAAATTCTGGATTGCCCCTTCCTTTGTGCTTGTTAATTAAGAAAAGAAAAGGATGTTCTAATCAATTCAGCCCTTTCTCCATATCAGCAAAATGGCCATTAATCATTCTTCCCCTTGTCTCCTGTTCTCCCTCCCTTGTAATCCTGTTACCTCTGTTCTGCTTCTGATAATAAAAGCTAAGGAGAAGGAGATTCAGGAGGTCTCTCTTGCCTCCCTTGGCAGGCCTCCCTCTCTCTTCCTCTTGACATAAGTTTGTGTCTTGAGTAGGTTTTTTCCATGTGACACTGGTAGTTCCCAGCAGGCTGGAGTACTACATGCCCTAATTGGGCAACCCCAGGGTTTCAAACCAGTGATCCCAACATTCCAGGTTGTAAAGGCAGAAGCCAGGGCCAGGGCCACTATCACAGCAGCCTGGCCCATGCAGGTTCGCATTGGATTCGGACAGTCAGTAAAGAAACAACGGAGCCAAAAACT
This sequence comes from Saccopteryx bilineata, assembly GCF_036850765.1. Taxonomy (NCBI): domain Eukaryota; kingdom Metazoa; phylum Chordata; class Mammalia; order Chiroptera; family Emballonuridae; genus Saccopteryx; species Saccopteryx bilineata. The sequence continues at coordinate 382,192,361 of NC_089490.1, forward strand.
GATGGGCTGTCATCTTTAATTCTAGCTTGCACCCGGCGGGCAAGTAAAAATACACACTGGGCTCCAAAACCCAGTCACATTCACTGCTCACAAAGCTACTGATTTATCCGAGTTTCCTAGAATCAAAGGTTTCTAGCTCACCAGACTTATTCACCTCTGTTCCCCATCTCCTTCCTTATCCCAGATACAAACTCTACACAAACTGGCATCTCACTCAGCACTGCACCATCTTGGCTGCTTCTCCTGGCCTCCTCCACGTGGCCTTTCTCTGCTCTCCTCTGCACTCTCTTGCTAATCTCAGGAACCAAGAGCCCAAGCTCCCGTTCTACCCCTATTTTATAGTGTAGATTCAAAACCCTTAATCCAATATACAAAATAGGGAAGTCTCTAATACAAAGTCACTTTCTGAGGCATGATTGGATTGTACCGCCCCACATCAAAAAGGGTAGGAAAGGCTTAATCCCACAACCAAGCCCCAGGCTACAAGGATTCTTTAGCCTACCCCAACACACATTAATATCACCTGGGTGATGGCCTCCTCGTGTTATCTTTAACAAAGTGAGCATAATACATTTTATCTGCCCAACACAGGTCAACACTCCACCCACTGTGCCACCACAGGTCAGACAGAATTTATTTTTTCAAAAATGTTTATATTTTCATCATATGGCTTGTCGGTCAATTAAGTTTGTAAATATGATAAATATGTTTGCTGGCTGTTGGTCAAATAAGTTTGTAAACATGATATATATGTTTGCTCGCTTGTGACTTATAATGGGTGTGGGGGACAGGCTATAAGCAGGCCAGGTTGTTGTAGCCTGAGGTTTAGTTTTGGGACTAAGCTTTTCCCCACACCCTTGACTGATTGTATGATCTGGGTGGTGCACTCTCATGAGAAATCCAATTATGCCTTGAATAAGTGACTTTGTATCTTCCTTGTTTGTATATTGGATTAAGGGATTTTGGTTTTCTACACTATAAAGTGGGACAGACCAGGAGCTCAGACACACAGTTCCTGCTATCACAATTGCAGGGGCTCCCCTGATACCTTGCCCTTCATGGGAAGAGCTGGTTTTCTGCTTTTCCCTTGTCTTCTTTTGTGGTTTGCCTGTCTTAGTGAGACACCAATAAATAGGATGGCCCCCCATCCTCTGACTCCGCCATTTCTTTATCGTCTGCCCGAATCCAATGGGCACCTGCATGTGAATGGTCACGATGACGGCTCCTGGCCTTACAACTGGCGTAGTTTCCGGCAGGATTCAGAGATTGGTATGGAGCCACCACCCTTGATGGGTGGGATAGAGTACTGGTTGCTGCTCTGGCTCCCCATGGCTGTCCTTTTAGGGGCCATGGGCTACATGTTTTTTACTCAAGAAGAAACTGCCCGAGGTCAAAAGCTTCAGCATGAATTACAAACAGAACGGCAGAAAAGGCTGGAACTGGAGCGAGCACTGGAGAAAGAATTACGGGTTCGAGAGTTGCAGTTTACCTTGGAAGCTGAACGTCTTCACCGGCAGTTGTTGGAGAAACAACTACGGATTCAAGAGCTCGAGTCTCAGCTTCTGGCCAAAAGCCAGCAGCCACAGGAGCCTAAATGGTCATTCACCAAAGGAGCAGCAGCATCCGTGCCGGTGGATTGGCTTTGAGTCAGCGGGAGCAGGCGCTTGCGACTCCTCTTCTGAGGATGAGAAGGCTCAGGCTGAAGCTGCCATACGCACACTGAGAGCCCAACCAGTTGTCGCCAAGAAGGTAAAAACCCAGCAACAAAGAGTCCCTCAGGGGCAGCCACAGCCTCCTGCCCAGGTAATGGAACACTCTGTGGTCCGGCCCTATACCCAGGCAGAGCTGATGGAGTTGGGGGCACAATTTAGGCAGAAACCTACTGAATCCCTGGTAGCCTGGTTACTACGATTATGGGATATAGGGGTGGATGGCATCATACTCTCTGGAACAGAGATGGAGAAATTGGCCGCCATTACCACACACTCTTCCTTGAGGCAGCGTCTTCAGAACTGCCATGGCAACCCAGGAGACCATACCCTATTAGAATGGGTGATGGCTGCCATTCGTATGGTCTGGCAGAATGCTGGAGAACTGCCGGGGGCAATGAGTCGGTGGCAGTGCTACAGTGAATTAGTAAAGGTCCTTTGAGAACTAGGTATGAAGAATGCTATTTTCAACCCTGGGTCTCGTGGGCCAGACGAAGAAGTGTTTACGGCCAAAATGAGGGAATTTGTCCTTGCTAGCGCCCCGTCAGCCCTTTTTGGGTCACTTGTGGCTATCTTGGGCCCCTATGTGGGGCAGCCCATCAATGCAGTTACACAGATGGTAGCAGATTTGGGAGAGCTGGAGGCCGCTCGGGATCATAAAGCAGTGAGGGCTGCTGCCTATGTTTCCCCCCCAACTAACAAGGGAAACGGGCCTGTAAAGGTTACCCGAACGCAGATTGGGTAGACTTGATTGCGGCTGGAGCAGATAAGGGGAAATTGGATGGCCAGTCTAATAAAATTCTTTTGGAGCTTTGGCGGCAGCTTAAACCAGAACAGAAGTTCCAGCCACTGAGATGAAAGGCCCCAGCAGCTACCAATAAAACGTTTGGTGCGCACACAGCTCGGTTACAAGATTATATGATAGAGACAGCCGAGGGAGAGGGGAACTCCCAAGACCCATTGTACCAGTTTGAATAGGAAAAAAGCCAAGGGACCCGTCTAACAGGAATGGGCGGGGACCGGAGGCCACATGTGGAACTGGCTATCCACTGGTCCCCTTCCAACGTACAACAGGTGTTCGCCTTGGTGGATACAGGTGCAGAATGTTCCCTTCTCTATGGAAACCCAGAGCGGTTTGCTGGGACCCCAGTGGCCATTGACGGTTATGGGGGCCAAACTGTTCAAGTGAAGCCAATAACTATTCCATTGGGGATAGGGAGACTGCCTCCTAAGCCATACAAGGTGTATGTATCTCCTATTCCTGAATATATTTTGGGGGTAGATGTCTTGCAAGGACTGTGGTTGGAAACTACAGCTGGGGAGTTCCGGCTGCAGATCAGGGTTGTGAAGGCAGTATTGCGGGGACATGCATCACATTCCCCTTTGCAATTACCCATCCCTCGGCGTGTGACTAACACCAAGCAGTACCGCCTGCCAGGTGGTTATGAAGAAGTCACAGGGACAATCCTTGAACTAGAAAAGGTGGGGATCATCCGGCCAGCACACAGTCCTTACAACTCCCCAGTATGGCCTGTGCGCAAAGCAGATGGAACCTGGAGAATGACAGTAGATTACAGGGAACTTAATAAAGTTGTTCCCCCTTTGCACACTGCTGTTCCCTCGATAGCTAACATGATGGATCTGCTAAGCCATGAGTTGGGGACATACCACTTTGTGGCAGACTTGGCCAATGCTTTTTTCTCTATTGATATAGCCGCAGAGAGTCAAGACCAATTTGCCTTCAGTTGGGAAGGGAGACAATGGACCTTTACAGTGTTACCCCAGGGCTATTTGCATAGCCCCACCTTGTGCCATGGGCTGGTGGCTGCTGACCTGGCTAAATGGAAACAGCCAGAGGTAGTCCGCATGTACCATTATATTGATGATATTATGCTAACTAGTGATTCTCTTTCAGAATTGGAGCAAGCAGTCCCTACCCTGCTATCCCATTTGAAAGCATGTGGCTGGGCAGTTAACGAGAACAAATTACAAGGACCTGGATTATCTGTTAAATTCTTGGGAGTTGTCTGGTCGGGTAAGACAAAAGTTATCCCTGACGCAGTTATAGATAAGATTCAAGCATACCCCGTGCCCACTATGGTAAAACAGTTACAGGAATTCTTAGGTTTGTTGGGGTATTGGCGAGCATTTATACCGCATTTGGCTCAGTTACTACGCCCCTTGTACAACCTTATTCGAAAGGGGGTTCGCTGGGATTGGACTGAGCAGGCACAAGGTTCATTTGCAGCTGCTAAGAGAGCTGTCAAGATGGCACAGGCCTTGAATGTGTTTGATCCTGCCAGGCCCTGTGAGCTGGATGTTCATGTAACCTCGGAGGGGTTTGGATGGGGCTTGTGGCAGCGGACAGAGCGCCTACGGCAACCTATTGGATTTTGGTCCCAATTGTGGAAAGGTGCTGAAGTTCGTTACTCATTAGTAGAGAAGCAGCTGGCAGCTGTGTATGCTGCCCTCCTGGCAACTGAGAGTATTACAACCACAACACCAGTTACAGTCAAAACAACATACCCTATAGCTGGATGGGTGAGAGATTGGGCAACTAAACCACGTAGTGGTATGGCCCAAATGTCTACCCTGGCCAAGTGGGGTGCCTATCTGCAACAACGCTGTGCTCTTAGCACCAGCCCATTGAGGGCAGAACTGCAGGAGGTCTTGGGTCCAGTCACCTATGCGACCTTAGAGTCAGGTGCAACTGGGGCTCAGGAGGCAGAACCTGAGGTCAGTCCTTACCAGGAGGGGCGGGTGCCCATCCCCAAAGATGCCTGGTATACTGATGGTTCCAGCTGGGGCCAACCTGCCAAATGGACGGCTATCACCTTCCATCCGGCCACTGAGACTATTTGGATGGACACGGGTACAGGCCAAAGCAGCCAATGGGCAGAATTAAGAGCTGTTTGGCTAGTTGCCCATAATGAACCTTCACCTCTGGTGATCTGTACTGACAGTTGGGCTGTCTATCGTGGACTGACCCTTTGGATTGCTACTTGGCACATTAACCAGTGGATGGTAATGCACCGTCCATTATGGGGTCAGGCCATGTGGCAGGACTTATGGGAAATAGGACACCAGAAGCAGGTGACAGTATATCATGTCACAGGGCATGCCCCTCTAGCCCATCCTGGGAATGATGAGGCAGATACGTTGGCAAGGGTGCGATGGTTGGAGACTGCACCTGCAGGTGATGTGGCACAGTGGCTCCACCGGCGCCTGCTCCATGCAGGACAGAAAACTATGTGGGCTACGGTTAAGGCTTGGAACTTGCCTGTGTCCTATGCAGAGGTACTTGCAGCCTGTGAGCAATGTGCAGTATGTTCCAAGGAACACCCTCGGAGACCACTGGTGTCACCTGGACAGATCCAGAGGGGTCATGTCCCACTGACACGATGGCAGATAGACATCATTGGACCCTTACCAAAGTCAGAAGGGTACCAGTATGCAGTCACTTGTGTAGATACTGCCACCGGGCTGCTTGCTGCTTACCCCGCTCGTAACCCTGACCAGAGGGCAGTCATACAGGCTCTGGACCGCCTGAGTGCTGCATACGGGCGACCGCTGGTCCTTGAAAGTGACAATGGTACCCACTTCACTGGTTCAACGGTGAGGCAATGGGCTCAAAAGCTGGGGGTGGACTGGAAGTACCATGTTCCCTACTACCCCCAGGCTGCTGGCATCATTGAGCGTTATAATGGACTCTTAAAGCAGGGACTGCGACAGGAGGGGGGCACCGGCTCTCTTACTGGATGGACACGCCGCTTATGGACAGTACTCCGGATTTTGAATGAGTGACCTCGACGGGGAAGCCCAGCTCCAGTAGAGGCCCTCCTGCATCGGACAGCTGCCCCTATTCAGTTGCAGATACACACTAAGGACATTTTACTCAAGCCAGGTTTCGGACAGCAGGGCAACGTGCTCTTGCCTGCTCCAACAGCCCTTCTTAAAGGACAACGGCTTCAATGGACTTGGCCCTGGACTGTACAGGCCCCCCATCTGAGATGGGTGGCCTTGTTGGCACCATGGGGAAAGGGGTTAGAGGTGGACCTCCAGTTAACTCCTTGGGCAACCAGCACCTGGCCACCTAAGGTAGAAGTGTATTATCCCTTGAGTGCTCAAGGGGACAGCATTTTGAAGGGCACCTTTGTAATTTCTTTATGGCCAATAATGAGTTCCCCTATTTTACTACACATAGAACCAGCAGATGCTGGTGTATTGGCCAATAAGGTTTGGTACACCCGCTCAGGGCGGCCTCTGGTGCCAGCTACAGTGCTGTCTGCAGATAAAACTCTGGCCTGTATTCTGCCAGAGGGAAAAGATTTGCCTCTCTTGGTGCCACTGACAGCTCTCTCATTTCGCCCATAGTTTTTGATCTGTTAATCCTATTGCTGTAGTTGGTACTATTTCTGTTTATGCAATGTATCCTACTCTTTGTTCAGTGACCATCATGGAAGATGCCTGTGGTTTAGATTGTAAAGCGAGCAAAAGGGGTGGAATGTTGGTCAAATAAGTTTGTAAACATGATATATATGTTTGCTCGCTTGTGACTTATAATGGGTGTGGGGGACAGGCTATAAGCAGGCCAGGTTGTTGTAGCCTGAGGTTTGGTTTTGGGACTAAGCTTTTCCCCACACCCTTGACTGATTGTATGATCTGGGTGGTGCACTCTCATGAGAAATCCAATTATGCCTTGGATAAGTGACTTTGTATCGGAGACTTCCTTGTTTGTATATTGGATTAGGGGATTTTGGTTTTCTACACTATAAAGTGGGACAGACCAGGAGCTCAGACACACAGTTCCTGCTATCACAATTGCAGGGGCTCCCCTGATACCTTGCCCTTCATGGGAAGAGCTGGTTTTCTGCTTTTCCCTTGTCTTCTTTTGTGGTTTGCCTGTCTTAGTGAGACACCAATAAATAGGATGGCCCCCCATCCTCTGACTCCGCCATTTCTTTATCGTCTGCCCGAATCCAATGGGAACCTGCATGTGAATGGTCACGATGACGGCTCCTGGCCTTACACTGGCTTATAGTTTACATTGGGTGTGGGATATAGGCTGTAAGCAGGCAAGGTCCTTCCTTATAGCCTAAGGCTCAGTTTTAAAACTAAGCTTTTTCTACCCTTATAATACTAAGATCTTCTCAACACTAAGCTTTTCCCCACACCCTTGACTGTTGCATGATGTGGGGTGGTGCACTCTTATGAGGAATCCCATTTATGCCTCAGATAAGTGACTTTGGATTAAAGGTTTAGATTTCTACACTATAAAATGGGCCAGACTTGGGGCTCACATTCTCTTGGTTCCTGAAATAAGCATTGCATAGGAGAGGCAGCCATGATGGCAGAATTCTGAAGGAGAAAGCAGTTTGTGCAGAGAGAAGGAGATGGGGAACAGAGCTGAATAAGGCTGGTGAGGTAGAAATCTTTGATTCTAGGAATACTTGGATAAGTCAGTGGCTTTGGGAGCCCTGAATGGAAAAGGAAGTGTATTCCCACTGTGTGTATTTTTTTTTGCCCGCCTGATGCAAACTGGGATTAAAGGTAATGGCCCACTAGTTCTTGGCTCCATTGTTTCATTACTGTCTGTCCGAATAAAATGCAAGCCTACATGGGCCAGGCAGATGTGATGGTGGCCATGGCTACTGGCTTTACATGGCTTAAATATAATCTGTTTATCAATTTTGGGATACTCTGGTTGTTTTTAAACATTTTATTTTTATGAAGCTAATGAGAGTGAGAATACCCATACACAAATATTTTTGTAGTTTTAATTTTTGCTAGAGGAAAATTATATTTAGAAGGTTTTGAAGGGTAAATTATATATTACTAAATTGCTCTTTAATGTACTATGCATTTTATACTCTTATTTCCATTGGAGTATAAAATGGAAATGCCTTTATTTTCTTATATCATTCAACATTGGATGCTACTGGCTTGACCTGTGGTGGCGCAGTGGATAAAACATTGACCTGGAACACTAAGGTCACTGGTTCCAACCCTGGGCTTTCCTGGTCAAAGCACATATGAAAGTTGATGCTTCCTGCTCCTCCCCTCTTCTCTCTCTCTCTAAAAAGAATAAAGTCTTAAAAATATATATAAAAAAACACATTGATGCAACTAAATAAAAGGGGAAAGAAACTATTTATAATAATAGAATATAATTAAAATTTTTATGTCTGTAAAGATGGGAAAAATAGAAAAGGCATCAACAAGTGTGATTACAATAATTTTATGAAAGAGCAGATTATATGTAGAAGACCATTACCTCGTAGAAAAAGTTATAGGCAAAAGCTCTTTAGAGTGGATAAATTGAGAACAGGGTCAAATTATCCTCTGTATGTCAAGGAGTTTAAAACCAGTAGCTGCAGCCACCATCACAGCCACCTGGCCCATGCAGGTTCACATTTGATTCGGACAGATGGTAATGAAACAACGGAGCCAAGAACTGGTGGGCCATTACCTTTAATCTTAGCTTGCACCTGGTGGGCTAGAAATACACACAGTGGGAAAATACTTCTCTTTCCATTCAGGGCTCCCAAAGCCACTGACTTATCTGAGTTTCCTAGAATCAAAGGTTCCTACCTCACCAGCCTTATTCACCTCTGTTTCTCATCTCCTTCTCTCTGCACAAACTTGGCACAAACTGACTTCTCCTTCAGCACTCCACCATCTTGGCTGCTTCTTCTCTGCAATGCTAATAACAGGAACTGAGATAGAGAGAGCCCTGGTCTGGCCCATTTTATAGTGTAAAAATCAAAAATTTCTAGCCAGTATACAAATAAGGAAGTCTCTGATATAAAGCCACTTATCTGAGGCATAAATGGGATTTCTCATAAGAGTGCACCACCCCACATCATGCAACAGTCAAGGGTGTGGGGAAAAGCTTAGTGTTGAGAAGATTTTAGTATTAAAAAGCATGGGAAAGGCTTAGTCTTAAAACTAAGCATTAAGTTATAAGGACTTTGCCTGTTTACAGCCTGTCCCCTACACCCAATGCAAACTATAAGTGAGCAAACATATACATCATAGTTGCAAACTTATTTGACCCACAAGGAGGTTTTGGATTTAGAAACATCAAGTACCAAAGATGGTAAGATGGAGGTACAGATAAGGAAATCTTTGTGTTAATTAGGAAGCTACATTTAAAACAAGTTACTCTGTCTTCCTCTTCTTTAGTTTTGCATACCTAATAGCTGGGTGGTTATCATCAGATAGAGAATGAGGAAGATCATCTCTAAAAATTCTGACTAAACCAGAGAAAGCATCTCTTTATGACAATATTGGGTGTCCCAGTGAAATGGTTTGCTCCCTGAACAGGCTCTTAAATAGTGATGGAGCCCATCATTTGACAGGATTCTAATTAAGTAACTTTAAAATGTTATCAGTAACCAAAATAAAGAATCACAGAGAACAGTTCAGTACAGTGGACCCTCCCTTATTTTCAGATGATGCATTCCAAGACCCCTAATAGATGCCTAAACAGCAGATAATACTATATATAACTACAATTTTTTTCCATGTAGAGTCATTCCTATGATAATATTTGATTCATAAATGAGGCACACTAACAGATTAACAATAACTACTAATAAAATAGATCAATTATAACAATATACTAAAAGTGAGGTGAATGTGCTCTCTGTCTCTTTCAATCATAACCAGTCTAATAACAGAGATGGCTCCTAAGTGCCTCACAGGCAGTCAGTGTGTCCAGCATTGATACACTGGACAAATGGATGATTCATGTCACGGGTGAGCAGACGAGACAGCACAAGATTTCATCACTCAGAACAGCAGTGAACAGTTTAAAACTCAGGATTTATTTATTTCTGGATTTTTAAATTTTAATATTACTAAACCATGGTTTACCATGGGTAACTGAAACTAAAGAAAATGAAGCCACAGATTAGGAGGAACTACTGTATCAGTCAGGTTCATGTAAGAAAATGAAAAACCAAGAAAAGGGTTATATGGTTTTATTTGAAGTACTGAAATGGTCAAAAGAAACACTGAGGTAATTGAGATAGCAATCGCTGCCTTCATGGTCTGCAGTAATAAGAAAAGGAAGAAATTGGAGTAATAAGAATCTAAAATTCTGGAGGAAGGGCTCAGTAGAAGTTTGAAGAGAGGCTGTTTCCAGCAGGTGATAGCTTAGGAGCTCAGGAAAAGGACCACATGGAACTGGGACTTGGATTGCTGAGCAGAAATACTGCTGGTTTCCAGGAAGGAACAGCATGAGGATGCTCTATGTGGCAGAAACGTAACAGAAATCAAACCTAGACCAACCGCGGTGGCAAGAATGAAGTAACATAGCCAGGGTGATGCTAAGTGTTGCCACACTCAAGGGGTCTGTTTACCCATAAACAACAACACCCAGTCAAACATGGACAGGAGTTTGAAGCCTAGATAGTACAGGTTTATTGTTGAGGAAATGGCACTAAGCCCAGAGTCACAAGTGAGCTAATGCTCAAAGATCTGGCCCTCTAATGGTTTCCAGGAAATGAATTTTATAAGAGGAAAATCATCAATCTTCATGGCTACAGGAGTTGGGGTCTATGGGCTCTCCTGATAGGTTGGGACCAGGGTGGGGGATAGTTGATCATTGTTTCTGGTTCTGATGTCAGCTATAATGTCATTGTGTGTGGTTTCATGAGCGTGTGAACAATAAAGTCACTCCACTTTCATGGGCCTGGGGCTGAAACACAACTGAAAGCAAGATGTTATCTTTAGCTTTACCTAAACTCTGTCTCTGTGGTCAACAGACCTAAAACTTTGTTGCTATGACAGTTTACTGCTGACCAGAATCTGATGTCCTGAGTGCTTCATGATTAAGAAAGAGAGTAGACAGGCAGAAATAAGGAAAGGTCAGGTTGAAGAAATGGAGTTTTTGCACTGTTGCAGAAGGAACAAAGAGCAACAGATTCTCCTTTCTCATGCGGTCCGGTCTCCCTCTAGCGCCCCATAGTGGCAGCACAAGGAAGAAACCAGTCTCAGCAGAGCAGAATATGAAAGGGAGATTCTGGATCTGGGGGGGGGGGGAGCTTAATAACAGGTACAAGGTGCAACATGACAGAAGGTGAAGTATTACAGCAGTAAGGAAAGAAAGGATCTGGAAGAAGCTAAAATAAAGCAAATAAAAGAAAGCTTTAAAAATGTTATTTATATTCAGAGAACAAAAAGAAGGGGGTATTGTACATACATTAACAAGAAGATGTTATTCAAGTTAGTAAAAAAGGAGCAGAATTTGCCACCTAGAATATGTTTCCTTGACATAAGGACTCTTTTAAGCTATTTATTTTTAAGAAACAGCAGAGGTAAGAAAAGCTCTAAAAACTTAGAAATTACCTAAATCTGCATAACAACCTTATCCTTTTTTTACTGTACATTTTGTGATAGCCTCCCAGAACTGCCCTTTCCCTAGTATCTTCTTTGTCTTTATCTGGAAATGACATTTAAGGTAGTAGCTTGGGCCATTTTGGGGAGTTACCCAGTTTGCCTGGGTATCTCCCATGCACATAAGAGGTATACACATTATTGTTACTGAACTAAAGAGGTTTCTTTGCATGTACATATAAAAACCCAATCAAATGCAAACTGGATTTTGGTAAAGAAATTAAAGGTTTGTTCATTAAAGAAATGGTGCCGTGTCCTGAGTCACAGATAAGCTTTTTGTTCAAAAACATGGCTCCCTGATGTCTTCAAGGGAATAGGTTACACAGAGGAATAGGGAGTTAGGATTATGGTTTGGGTGTGGTCTGTACTAGAGAATAAGATAGTCTGTCACTGAGTCTGATCCTGATGCCAGCCATGCCATCGCTTTGTCTGGTTTCACAAGGGTGTGGTCAGCGGGGCCCTGCTTTTCTGGATCTGGAACTGAAGTACAACTGAGGCCTAGATGTTGCCTTTGATTTGTCAGAAACTCTGTCTCTGTGTTCAGGATTTGTTCCTAAGGTTATTTGATGCTTCCCAGAACCTCATTTTTCTGAAGGCTTACTGATTAATGGAGTGGACCTGCAAGGAAGGTGGGTGAGTCAGGGTGCTGGATGAAGTCAGTTTGATTCAAAAGGAAAGAAAACAATTAAAGGTCATATTAAAGAAACAAAGTTTCTGTACAGTTACATTATGAAACTTCTGTTTTTCTTCCGTTAATCTGTCTTTTAAAATAGGGTGGTCTCAGCCAAGAACCTAGCAGGGTTGAAGAAAATTTATTTTTCTTTCCCTACATTAGTATGGATGAAAATTTGAATGTCTCACCAGAAAATACAAACGTTTCAAAAATTGTATATCTTGTTCTCATCCTTCAAAATGCATTAAATGCTTGTATGATTAATTGAAGTTTGCCAGAAAGAATAATGAAGCACCAGAGGGAAAAGCCAAATAAGCAAGCAAACAAAATTATAAGACTTAGAAAATATATCCAAGAGAATTAAAATTAAATTGAGGCAATAAAGAAATTTGGGTTTGAAAATTATATATATATATATATATATATATTAAATACTCTCCAAATAAAGCATCTGTTCTTGGTAGGTTTCTGAAAGATTACTAGTTTCTTCTGTAGTAAGCAGTTAGGCATGAACAGAGTAGGAATGATCGGCCTGGCATAGAAAAGGTCACCAGGGTAGGAAGCCCTGGGTACTTAAAATGGGCAGAACTAAGGTGGGACTCATCCCCAGAGTGAACTTTCCTCCCCTAGCATTTTGTTGGTCATATAATTTAGACCCCCTTATAAGACGAACAAGGAAAGACCAAGGAATAACCTCATACAACTCCCATACAAGTCCTTGCACAACCATCCCCTTAAGCATTAAGCCCCCAGGATGATGAGGTGCTGATCACCATCAAATAATCTTAGGAAGAGACCCTTAAATTTGTTGACCACAGAGAGAGTTTTGGTCAAACTGGAGATAATATGTAGGCATCAGTTGTGTTTTAGCTCTAGGCCTAGAAAAGCAGCAAGGCCAGGCGGGACAGTGATGGCTGACATCAGGACCAGCCACTATGACTAATAACCCTTTGCTCTGGCACTGACTCGTCAGTGGAGACCATGACCCTGAGGGGACACAACTCGAAAACTGATGAATACTGTACTGAGATCCTCCCCTGACACCTCCAGATAAAAGCCCTTGACATGAAGGACCCAGTGTGTGGTGTGCGCATGCCCCTATTTTTCTGAAGCAGGCCCGTGCCTTTTCCCACCCCCTTCTTTTCCCAACCCTCTCCCTGGAGTATGCCTGCACCTTTCTTCCTCCCCTTCCCCAGATATTTTTACTTTGCCTTTCTTTTTCCTAAGCTCTAAGGGCTCTTCTTTTGCCTCTGTCACCCCTTTCCTGATTCCATGCAGTATGGCTGACTCACTTCTTCAACCCCTGTGACTTTCTAAATAAACGTTCACTTGTATTTGAGTCTTGACTCTGAATTCTTTCTTAGCCAAAACTCAAGGACTGAGGTTGAACATCTGGTGACATGCACAGTTAATGCTTCCTCTCTTGTGTATGTACACCTTCCAACTGCCAATATTATATAATCCCTGTTCCTTCTGTAGATCTTATTAAATTTTTTCATGGATGGCTCTGTAGTTTTCTAAACTGCCATATCTTATTTTATCACTCAATTTTATATTTGGTTATTCCCAACTTTTTATATGATGAATTGTATATCACACCTGTTTTATTCTCTTTTCTCCCAGTCTTACTGAGATATAATTAAAAATTGTATATTTCTACGGTGTACGACTTGATGATTTGATATATATACATTGTGAAATGATAACCACAATTACCTTCATTCTTAAGTATTTATTTGAAACTTCCTATTTGTCATTGACATAATCTTGTATTCAGAGCATAGCTAACATAAAATAATTTTGAAACATGGCTTATCTTTTGGAGCACCCCTTTCTCACCTCCTAGTTTTCACCCAAATTTCATTCTTGCTTCAATCCTCTCCCTTTTTTTTTAACCTTGGGGAAAATGATGAACTCTGTAAATATCATCCTTGTCTGTAATATTCAAAAGTGAAACTGGATCTCCACCTTTTCTTTAACTTTGACAGTCAGATTTCTTTTGTTAGTGGATCATGTGTAGGTCACATTCTCTACAGAGTACAAAAATAAATCTGGAAAATTAATAGAATATGGAATCAGAAAAAAAATTAATGAAAGGCAAAGTGAATTATTCATAAAGTTTAACTCTGAAATGTACAGATATGTCACTCTTAAGTGAATGATCCTTTGTGACAGATTATTATTAGTTTTAGCTCCTATGGAAGGAGAGTAGTATATTCATTGTTAAAACATTTAATAAAATGAAAATAAAATTATATAAAAATTAGTATATACAATATTTTAATAGCTAAATAGTACATATTTAAGTAAAATAGTATTCTGCCTCACTAAGATAAAATGTTAAACATTTCATTGTACATTTATCTCTAATTTGAATTGTGGGAAAAAATAGTTGCTTAAGGTAGAAAGATGTTTTAGTTTCTAACATTGCAGCCTATTTTCAATATAACTGCTATTATAAATAAAGTATGTTTCCTTTTTACATGTGATAACAAACTGTTCCCTTCGACATTAAATATAATTTTAATTTTTTGAACAATATTTCCATTAAACGTTTATTTGTAGTTTTGTATCATTTAGAAAAATGAGTTGAGAAGGGGAGAGAGGGAGGGAAAGAGAGAAGGAGAGGAAGGAAAAGAAAAACTGTGATGAAGAAACCTGAGCATAAATTTTTGGCTTAGTTAAGAGATTCAATATTGAAGAAATTTAATATTTTGAAACAATAAAGCACTTATTTCTTTTTTTTTCTTTTTTTTCGCACTTATTTCTAATGATAGAGAAATTAACTTATCTTTAAATATACAAATATGCTAAGTACTCTTTGGCCTTTAGGTGTTCTTCTTTAAAAGGAATTATAAAGGTTGCCATTTATGAGAAGATGGAAATCAAAGAAGAAAGTGCTTTGCTCATCCATTTAGGATATAAATTACAAAAGGGAGCTGATGAAATTGGAAGGTAAGAGTCAGATCAAACTATAAAAGTCAGGCAGAACTTTCTTACTAATTAGGAAATGACTCTCCATCCTTCTTCTGCGCTTTGCTTTTAAAGGTGCCAATCCAGAACAAGTATCTCATTAGAGAAGGAGCAGATACTTCGCTTCCACATGTGTTCTCCTCTTACTGAAACTGTCTACAGTTTATTTATTACAATTCATCTCTAACTGCTCACAATTTATTAAAAATATGAAGCAAACAGAAAGAAATTTTTTTGGCCAATTAGATGAGAATAAACATGTTTCACATACAACTAAGGATTTTTCTTCTGAATCTGACACTTTGTCTTTTTGTCTTATGCTGCAAAGCCATTTGAAGTTGACTTAATTACCTGTCTTATTAAAACTAAAAAGCTATATTTCAAGGTCATCTGTATTCAGCAAACACAGTGGCTACAGAGATTTAAAAAAATTTTATTTGATGTTTCCATGTGAGTTATGAAAACATTTTACTCTGTAAATTCAACATCTACTTTTCTATATGAATGACAAATATTTGGTAATATTTAAAAAAAAATTTTGTAATTTATTTTATTCCTGACATATCTACTAATATTATTTATTATCATTTATTTGGTGGGTACATTATAAAAGGAATAAATAATAACCTTTACATAGTATATATTTTAGCTGGGCAGGCAGTACACTCTATAGCAGGGGTCCCCAAACTTTTTACACAGGGGGCCAGTTCACTGTCCCTCAGACCATTGGAGGGCCAGACTATAAAAAAAACTATGAACAAATCCCTATGCACACTGCACAGATCTTATTTTAAAGTAAAAAAACAAAAAACAAAACGGGAACAAATACAATATTTAAAATAAAGAACAAGTAAATTTAAATCAACCAACTGACCAGTATTTCAATGGAAACTATGCTCCTCTCACTGACCACCAATGAAAGAGGTGCCCCTTCCGGAAGTGCAGCGGGGGCCAGATAAATGGACTCAGGGGGCCGCATGTGGCCCACGGCCCGTAGTTTGGGGGCCCCTGCCCTATAGGTATGTAAGACAAGACTTTGTAAGGCAAAGTCAGTCAAGAAGATACTCATGGAGGTACATATATTTGTTCTGCATGGCAAAAGAAACTCAGTTAATATCAGAGGAATAATTGTAAAAATAAATAAAGGAATAAATTCAGCATATATGGTAAAGAAGAGTGCTATGGAAGAGACAGGAAATGAATGTTTCAAATGGATAAAGTAGGAGGTCCTCTGAAAATTTAGTGAAAAAATAATTAGAAAATTTTTCCATAATTAAGTGAGTTTTCTGTCATATTGCACAAGACAATATACATAACACGTGAAATAAAGTGTTAAAAGTACTTTCTAATGTATGGACATAAAGCAGTTGGATAATAACAGTTCACTTGGCTGAGTCCTATGACAAAGGTGCCTTGTTAATTTCAGTTGCTGCATTGTTGAGCATTTAGAGTCCCTTAATTAAAATATTGCAGTAGAAAAGGTGAATTCCCAAATAATATAAGGAAGAGCTATGTGAATTCATAATGTATGCTTTAAAGCATTATTACCATATGGCATTTAAATAGAGTTTTTAACTTCTGTTCCAGAATTGGAGCAGCAAAATACCAACTTTGGTAAATAAAATATTTCTTTTCCAAATGATGGAGTTAGTCAAAATCTGCATCTCTCTAAATATGTCTTTTGAATATAATGCACCTTTTATTTGTTAATACATATTTGGGATTCAGAAATGCAGCAGAATTCATGAGATTGTTTCAAATAAACAAGAGAGTTCATATGTTCTTTTTTGGGATTTCATTTTCTGAGAAAATCAAGAAAAAACTTTGCAAATTATTTAGACTTACCTCTACTCTTAATAAAGACCCCAAGGAAAGATCAAAACCACAACACATGACTTCAGTTATTAAATTTTAGATGACACAGGTGATAATTAAAGGATAGGGACATTAAAGACAAATTGAATTAAAAGAAACAGATGGAGCAACTGACTGCAGATATGCTGACAGTTAATACCTTTCACAAGCATTAACAGAGCTGCAGTTTCATAAATGTCACCAGAGAGAACAAATTTTCAGAAGTAAGAAATAGGTAACACTTTTGCTTTCTGCTAACTTTCTATGGGGCAGAAAGAACTGATACTCCAAGGAGTGGCTAATTTATAACTACTGTGAGTAGCTGTGTTATAGCTCATCCACAACCAAAACATGAATATTCATAAATTTGACAATGACAAATGCCTTTGCAAAGGCTTTGAAAAGATACAAAGAGTAGGCGATTTTCTTTATATCCATAAGCCATGGCCTCAGTAAGATTACATTCTATGCCTGAAACCTTGACTTAGCAAAATAGCAGATGCAGAGTATCGGATGTGAGTACATGGAGCTTTATGTATATGTATATTTTTTCCTGAGGAATGCCATTTGATTTGATTTAATTTTTCTGACATTTTCTTCATCAAATTATAATCAGCAGAAAATTTGGTTGTGTAAAAAGTTCATAATCATCGAGGTGAAATGAGGAAATGAGTCCTAACTTCATTCACAGAGAAAATAAACACGTTGCAGGCAGACAGAGAATGCAAAGTAGGTTGAAGTGTGCCTCTTATCTTTCTCAACCTCTCTATACAGGTTATCTAAATCATCCAGTGTTTTAATCTTCAAAGGCCTAAGATGGAAAGACAGGCTGTCTTTTCTGTTTAAATATGCTGTTGAAATTAAACAGAGCAATGAGGCTGCAGTATCAAAGTAAAGTTATTCTGATTTCCTAAATAGAACTTTTAGAAGAAGCACACTAAGAATCAGAGGAAAATTAACTTGCTGCAGAATGGATAATGATCTGATTTTTCTGTATGAAAGACAGCCATGCTAATGTAGGAAAAATATATTTTTAAAATGTTGCTCTTATCCCAATTAATTGTATAACTATGCGTAAGAAACTGTGATAGGCAGATTAAAGAAATGGTGACTTTTACCCAAACTACTTAACTCTAAAATTTCATCAGTGGGTGACAAATGGACTCTCTTCAGAGATCTTTGCTTGTTGGTAAAGATAATCCATAGCACAGAGTGTTTCCAGATCAGATAATACAGTGTGTCCGTAAAGTCATGCTACACATTTGACCGGTCACAGGAAAGCAACAAAAGACGATAGAAATGTGAAATCTGCACCAAATAAAAGGAAAACCCTCTCAGTTTCTATAGGATAATGTGGCAGCATGTGCGTATGCACAGATGATGACGTAACACCGTGTATACAGCGGAGCAGCCCATGGCCATGCCAGTCGAGATGTGGACGGTACAGAGAAAAGTTCAGTGTGTTCTGTGGCTCGCTAAATTCGAATCCATGACCAAAGTGCAAGTGAATATCGGTGCATTTATAATGAAGCACCCCCGCATAGGAATAACATTACTCTGTGGGATAAGCAGTTGAAGGAAACCGGCAGTTTGGTGGAGAAACCCCGTTCTGGTAGGCTATCAGTCAGTGACGAGTCTGTAGGCAGTGGTCCCCAAACTTTTTACACAGGGGGCCAGTTCACTATCCCTCAGATCGTTGGAGGGCCAGACTATAAAGAAACTATGAACAAATCCCTATGCACACTGCACATATCTTAATTTAAAGTAAAAAAAACAAAACAGTAACAAATACAATATTTAAAATAAAGAACAAGTAAACTTAAATCAACAAACTAACCAGTATTTCGATGGGAACTACAGGCCTGCTTTTGGCTAATGAGATGGTCAATATGCTCCTCTCACTGACCACCAATGAAAGAGGTGCCCCTTCCGGAAGTGCAGTGGGGGTGGATAAATGGCCTCAGGGGGCCGTAGTTTGGGGACCCCTGCTGTAGAGGCTATATGGAATAGCTATCTAAGGAGCTCTAAAAAATCTGTGCATGAGCCCACATCAGACTGTACTGAATAGGTATGAAACTGGGAGAGTTTTCCTTTTATTTGGTGCAGATTTCACATTTCTATCATCTTTTGTTGCTTTCCTGTGACCGGTCAAAAGTGCACCATGACTTTACGGACACACTGTATAACCTTATTTGTTGCTATACGTAGGATATAACAGTATAAATTTGATGGAGACAGAATTAAGACTCTATCTTATCATAATTTAACAATACATAGGCATTTTGAATAAGATAATATTGAGAATGTATAAAAATTTGAACATTAACAGTACACAAATGCCTCCTGTCTTTCGGATCCTATTATGGAAGCAGGGTCAGTTTGATTGACTACCTAAAACACCATTAGAGGTTTTAGTACTTCCCGCAGTAAGGCCAGAATGCTACTTCAAATTACTTTCCTAAATACATTTGGTATCTCATAAATTCCACAGGCAGGGAAAATAGAAGTTTTCTAAACTGCAAGCTCAACTGTCATTGATAATGAAATTATTTCACTTGAAGTTCCTGCTTATACAGTTGTCTTGGGAAAAGAAAGAAAAATAACAGGGGCTATGAATCACTATGTATGGTTATTATTCCAATATTTATTGAGTTTCCCAGACGTCCCAGACTGTATAAGAAACAGTAGGCTACGTGATCCTTAAAAGAGGGGGGTAGAAAATGTGTAAGGCTTGAAAACAAGCATTCGTAAGTCAAGAGTATAGGCTTGTAAAGGAGAAAAAAGGGGATATTAGGCCCTGGCCGGTTGGCTCAGTGGTAGAGCGTCGGCCTGGCATGTGGAAGTCCCGGGTTCGATTCCCAGCCAGGGCACACAGGAGTGGCGCCCATCTGCTTCTCCACCCCTCCCCCTCTCCTTCCTCTCTGTCTCTCTCTTCCCCTCCCACAGCCGAGGCTCCACTGGAGCAAAAAGATGGCCCAGGTGCTGGGGATGGCTCCTTGGCCTCTGCCCCAGGCACTAGAGTGGCTCTGGTCATGACAGAGCGATGCCCCGGATGGGCAGAGCATCGCCCCCTGCTGGGCGTGCCGGGTGGATCCCAGTCGGGCACATGCGGGAGTCTGTCTGTCTACCCGTTTCCAACTTAAGAAAAATACAAAAAAAAAAAAAGGGGGATATTAAAACTTAATAATCACTGAATTTACTAATTATATAATTTTACCTTAGTCATACGTAGAATTATACATGTAATTTGACTAATCCAGAGATGCTCTTAGCCATGTGGCTGGATTGCATATCCTATGAATGCCTGGGACATTCCAGCCTTATATGAAGTGTGTGGAAATAAGAAAGTGGATTTTCCTGTTCCTGTTCTCAAAATCTTGTGCTATGCTAGACAAACAAATAGGTAAACACAATAAAATGAATTTGTTGATAGAAATCTCTAAATGAAAGTGGAAGTGAGTATGGCTAACAGTACCAAAGGCAATCAATGAAGGCATTTTATAGATGATGAGTTCATACAGGACTATTTTTTTTTTTGTAAAAGTTTTTACCAGTAGGAAAAGATTATGGAGATAAGAGAGTAATAAGGAGGCATGGGACAGCAAATTTGGTTTGGACATATATTAATATCTCAATATTCTGAAGGGAAAATGCTAGAGAGAGGAAATAAATATTTATAAGAGCCCAGGGGAAATATACACTAATGAAAATCACCTTTGTTAGATTATGGCAGCCTCAATAGTTCACCAAATATCTAATATGCTTGGTAAGACAGAGGAAACAGCTGGTTTTGTTTTAGATAGATGGATACATAGATGGATGAAGGGGAGATTGAATAGATGAATACATGGATAATTTTAATAAAGATGAATAAAGTAGAAATTGGATTTTATTAAAGAGGTGGTGATCGCTCTTTGAAAGTAGTAAGGAAGGGGCAATCATATGAATAGATCTACAACTTTGGGTGGACAGTCACTCTGTTTACCTGTGAGAAAAAAAAATGTAGAAGAAGATGAGAGCTGAGCCAGGAACATCAAAATTAAAACCATAGAAATACTTTCAGATAAGAGATTACAGAAGCCTAAACATAGGGGTGATGTTAAGGAATTCGAGAAGACATTTGCAGAAACTTTAAGAGGTAGAATACACTGGAATTCCAGCTCCAACTGAAATGAAGAATGAGGGAAAACGAGGTCTCTTAACCAATTTCTGGCCTGAGAAATTGGGAAATAAATAGTGATGTCATTACTATTTTAAGAGAAATAAATACATTTGTTTGGGAATAGAACAAACCATAAACACTTTCTAGGATCTCATTTTCTATGTTCTCATTTCTATGGTCCTATATCTCTTTTATAGATGAAGAGTCCACTGCCCCCAAATCCAAACCTAGACAGTAATAAAAACATGACTTGAAGCCTGTTTGAGATAACTCCATGTTTGTATTCTTTCCCTAATGTCTCTTATAATGAGTATAGATTACATTTTTGTAATTTATAATTTCTTTATAATTTATAACTTTGTTAATTATAAACGTTTATCATAAATCTTTAAGAAAACATATAAAACCTTTGGGTACAGTTAAAGAAGCTTTTATTTGTTAACAGTAATTAAACTGCTATGAAATGAAATGTTCTCAATACCTGAGAAGCCTGTGATATGCCTTTATCAAGTTACATGTACCCTATCCAAAATTAGATAACCAGTATCTTGATTTTTGTGGTAATAGAATTTCTAAAATAATATTATTTAGTAATAACTATTTTAATCATACAAAATCATGCCCATTTTGGGTCCTGGCTGAGTATTTCAGTTGGCTACAGCATCATTATTCTGATATGCCAAATGCTGCAGGTTTGATCTCTGCTCAGGTCACATACAGGAATCAACGAATGAATGCATGGAGAAGTGAAACAACAAATAAATGTTTCTCTCTCTCTGCCCCCCTCAAATCAATAAAGTAAAAAGAAAAGATTTTTTGAGAGAAAGAGACAAGGATAGACAGACAAGAGGGGAGAAATGAGAAGCATCAACGCATAGTTGCCGCACTTTAGCTGTTCACTGACTGCTTTCTCATATGTGTATTGACTGAGGGTCTAGCTGAGCCATTGACCCCTTGCTCAAGCCAGTGAGCTTGGGTTCAAGCCAGCAAACTTTGTGCTCAAGCCAAAGACCAACGGGCAGTGGCGAGATTAAAATAATTTAATAACCAGTTCTCTGCCCTAATGAACGTTTTATTTTTTTTTTTTTATAATTTTATTTTTTTAATGGGGTGACATCAATAAATCAGGATACATATATTCAAAGATAACAAGTCCAGGTTATCTTGTCGTTCAATTATGTTGCATACCCACCACCCAAAGTCAGATTGTCCTCCGTCACCCTCTATCTTGTTCTCTCTGTGCCCCTCCCCCTCCCCCTTTCCCTCTCCCATTCCCCCCTCCCCCCCCAACCACCACACTCTTATCAATGTCTCTTAGTTTCACTATTATGTCCCACCTACGTATGGAATAATACAGTTCCTGTTTTTTTCTGATTTACTTATTTTGCTTCGTATCATGTTATCAAGATCCCACCATTTTGCTGTAAATGTTCTGATGTCATCATTTCTTATGGCTGAGTAGTATTCCATAGTGTATATGTGCCACATCTTCTTTATCCAGTCATCTATTGATGGGCTTTTTGGTTGTTTCCATGTCCTGGGCACTGTGAACAATGCTGCAATAAACATGGGGCTGCATGTGTCTTTACATATCAATGTTTCTGAGTTTTGGGGATATATACCCAGTAGAGGAATTGCTGGGTCATAAGGTAGTTCTATTTGCAGTTTTTTGAGGAACCACTATACTTTCTTCCATAATGGTTGTACTACTTTACATTCCCACCAACAGTGGATGAGGGTTCCTTTTTCTCCACAGCCTCTCCAACATTTGCTATTACCTGACTTGCTAATAACAGCTAATCGAACAGGTGTGAGGTGGTATCTCATTGCCGTTTTGATTTGCATTTCTCTAATAGCTAAAGAAGATGAGCATCTTTTCATATATCTGTTGGCCATTTGTATTTCGTCCTGGGAGAAGTGTCTATTCATATCCTCTTCCCATTTTTTTATTGGATTGTTTGTTTGTTTGTTGTTGAGTTTTATGAGTTCTTTGTATATTTTGGATATTAAACCCTTATCTGAGCTGTTGTTTAAAAATATCATTTCCCATTTAGTTGGCTTTCTGTTTATTTTGTTATCAGTTTCTCTTGCTGAGCAAAAACTTCTTAGTCTGATGTAGTCCCATTCATTAATTTTTGCCTTCACTTCTCTTGCCATTGGAGTCAAATTCATAAAATGCTCTTTAAAACCCAGGTCCATGAGTTTAGTACCTATGTCTTCTTCTATGTACTTAATTGTTTCAGGTCTTATGTTTAGATCTTTGATCCATTTTGAGTTAATTTTTGTACAGGGGGAGAGACTGTAGTCCAGTTTCATTCTTTTGCATGTGGCTTTCCAGTTTTCCCAGCACCATTTATTGAAGAGGCTTTCTTTTCTCCATTGTGTGTTGTTGGCCCCTTTATCAAAAATTATTTGACTATATATATGTGGTTTTATTTCTGGACTTTCTATGCTGTTCCATTGGTCTGAGTGTCTATTTTTCTGCCAATACCATGCTGTTTTAATTGTCGTGGCCCTATAATAGAGTTTGAAGTCAGGTATTGTTATGCCCCCAGCTTCATTCTTTTTCTTTAGGATTGCTTTGGCTATTCGGGGTTTTTTATAGTTCCATATAAATCTGATGATTTTTTGCTCTATTTCTTTAAAAAATGTCATTGGAAGTTTGATGGGAATTGCATTAAATTTGTATATTGCTTTGGGTAATATAGCCATCTTGATTATATTTATTCTTCCTAGCCAAGAACAAGGTTTATTCTTCCATCTCATTATATCTTTTTCAATTTCCCTTAACAATGGTTTATAGTTTTCATTATATAAGTCCTTTACATTCTTTGTTATGTTTATTCCTAAGTATTTTATTTTTTTTGTTGCAACCGTGAAGGGGATTATTCTTTTGAGTTCCTTCTCAGTTGTTTCATTGTTGGCATATAGAAAGGCTATTGACTTCTGTATGTTAATTTTGTATCCTGCGACCTTACTGTATTGGCTTATTGTTTCTAGTAGTCTTTTTGTGGATTCTTTGGGGTTTTCGATGTATAGGATCATATCATCTGCAAAAAGTGATACCTTTACTTCTTCTTTTCCGATATGGATGCCTTTTATTTCTTTGTCTTGTCTGATTGCTCTGGCTAGAACCTCTAGTACCACATTAAATAAGAGTGGAGAGAGTGGACAACCCTGTCTTGTTCCTGATTTAAGGTAGAAAGTCCTCAGTTTTATGCCGTTTAATAGGATGTTGGCTGATGGTTTATCATATATGGCCTTTATCATGTTGAGATATTTTCCTTCTATACCCATTTTGTTGAGAGTCTTAAACATAAAATTGTGTTGTATTTTATCAAAAGCCTTTTCTGCATCTATTGATAAGATCATGTGGTTTTTGTTCTTTGTTTTGTTGATATGGTGTATTACGTTAACCGTTTTGCGTATGTTGAACCATCCTTGAGATTCTGGGATGAATCCCACTTGATCATGATGTATTATTTTTTTAATATGTTGTTGTATTCGATTTGCTAGTATTTTGTTTAGTATTTTAGCATTTGTATTCATTAGAGATATTGGTCTGTAGTTTTCTTTTTTTGTGCCATCCTTGCCTGGTTTTGGTATGAGGGTTATGTTGGCCTCATAAAATGTGTTTGGTAGTATTACTTCTTCTTCAATTTTTTGGAACACTTTCAGTAGAATAGGAACCAAGTCTTCTTTGAATGTTTCATAAAATTCGCTGGTATAGCCATCTGGGCCTGGACTTTTATGTTTGGGGAGGTTTTTAATGGTTTTTTCTATTTCTTCTCTACTGATAGGTCTGTTTAGGCTTTCTGCTTCTTCTTGACTCAGTCTAGGAAGGTTGTATTTTTCTAGGAATTTATCCATTTCTTCTAGGTTGTTGAATTTAGTGGCATAAAGTTTTTCATAGTATTCTACAATAATTCTTTGTATATCTATGGTGTCCGTGGTGATTTCTCCTCTTTCATTTTGGATTTTGTTTATATGAGTTCTTTCTCTTTTTTCCTTGGTAAGTCTTGCCAAGGGTTTGTCAATTTTGTTGATCTTTTCAAAGAACCAGCTCCTTGTTCTATTAATTTTTTCTATAGTTTTTCTGTTCTCTAATTCATTTATTTCTGCTCTGATTTTTATTATCTCCTTTCTTCGGCTGGTTTTGGGTTGTCTTTGTTCTTCTTTTTCTAGTTCCTTAAGGTGAGAAGTTAAGTGGTTCACTTGGGCTCTCTCTTGTTTGTTCATATATGCCTGAAGCGATATGAACTTCCCTCTTATCACTGCTTTTGCTGCATCCCATAGATTCTGATATGTCGTATTGTCATTTTCATTAGTCTGTATATATCTTTTGATCTCTGCACTTATTTCTTCTTTGACCCATTCATTTTTTAAAAGTATGTTGTTTAGTTTCCACATTTTTGTGGGATTTTTTTCCTCTTTTTTGCAGTTGAATTCTAGTTTCAAGGCTTTATGATCAGAAAATATGCTTGGTACAACTTCAATTTTTCTGAATTTGCTGATGTTGTTTTTGTGGCCCAACATATGGTCAATTCTTGAGAATGATCCATGTACATTGGAGAAAAATGTATACTCAGTCACTTTGGGATGAAATGTCCTGTAGATGTCTATCATATCCAGGTGCTCTAGTGTTTTGTTTAAGGCCACTATGTCTTTGTTGATTCTCTGTTTGGATGACCGATCTAGAGCTGTCAGTGGTGTATTGAGGTCTCCAAGTATGATTGTATTTTTGTCAGTTTTTGTTTTAAGATCAATAAGTAGCTGTCTTATATATTTTGGTGCTCCTTGGTTTGGTGCATATATATTAAGAATTGTTATGTCTTCTTGATTCAGTGTCCCCTTAGCCATTATGAAATGGCCATTTTTGTCTCTGAGTACTTTTCCTGTCTTGTAGTCAGCATTATCCGATATGAGTATTGCTACACCTGCTTTTTTTTGGATGTTATTTGCTTGGAGTATTGTTTTCCAGCCTTTCACTTTGAATTTGTTTTTATCCTTGTTACTTAGATGAGTTTCCTGTAGGCAGCATACAGTTGGATTTTCTTTTTTAATCCATTCTGCTACTCTGTGCCTTTTTATTGGTGAGTTTAATTCGTTTACATTTAGTGTAATTATTGATACTTGTGAGTTCCCTATTGCCATTTTATATCTTGCTTTCTGTTAGTTTTGTGTCTTGTTTGATCCTTCTCTTTCGTTTTTCTATCTTTTCTTTTTATTTGGTTGTATTCCATACATCTTTCCTCTGTTGCTATCTTTTTTATCTCATGTGCTTCTGTGGTGGTTTTTTCAATGGTGGTTACCTTTGAGTAATGAAAAGGGTCCCTACCCTGTTCATTGTAGCGAACTATTTTGTGAGTACTTTTGCACTCCATCGTCCTTTGCTACTGTTAATCTCCATCTTCTCCCCCTCTTTCTTTTTGTTGTTGTCACAGTTTAAATTTGGTTTTATTGTGTTCTTCTTGGAGCTTTTACTTGTGGCTCTGTTTTTTTTTTGTTCTTTGTATCTGATTGGAGAACCCCCTTTAGTAATTCCTGGAGTGGGGGTTTTCTGATGATAAATTCCCTCATCTTTTCTGTATCTGTGAATGTTTTTATTTCTCCTTCGTATTTGAAGGATAGCTTTGATGGGTATAGTATTCGTGGCTGAAAGTTCCTCTCTTTCAGGACTTTAAATATTGGGGTCCACTCTCTTCTAGCTTGTAGAGTTTCTGCTGAGAAATCTGATGATAATCTAATGGGCCTTCCCTTATATGTTGTATTCTTCTTTTCCCTGGCTGCCTTGAGAATTTTTTCTTTGCTGTTTGTTTGTGTCAATTTCATTATGATATGCCTTGGAGTAGGTTTGTTGGGGTTAAGAAAACTCGGAGTTCTGTTTGCTTCTTGAACTTGAGGCTTTAGTTCTTTCCACAGGCTTGGGAAGTTCTCATCTATTATTTGTTTGAGTATGTTCTCCATTCCATTTTCTCTCTCTTCTCCCTCTGATATACCTATTATTCTTATGTTATTCTTTTTGATGGAGTCAGATAATTCTTGTAGGGCTATCTCATTTTTTTTAATTTGTGAGTCTCTTTCTTCTTCTCTCTGTTGTGCCTCAAGTTGCTTGTCTTCTATTTCACTAATCCTCTCTTCTATCTGACCTGTTCTATTAGCTAAGCTTGTTATTTCATTTTTCGGCTCGTGAATTGAGTTTTTCAT
This sequence comes from Saccopteryx bilineata, assembly GCF_036850765.1. Classification (NCBI taxonomy): domain Eukaryota; kingdom Metazoa; phylum Chordata; class Mammalia; order Chiroptera; family Emballonuridae; genus Saccopteryx; species Saccopteryx bilineata. Next base: position 382,219,341 of record NC_089490.1, read on the forward strand.
CTCTGTTTGATTTGTTTTTATAGTTTCAATTTCCTTGGACATATATTCTTTGTGTTCATTGAGTTGTTTTCTGAGCTCCCTAAATTGCCTTTCTGTGTTTTCTTGTATATCTCGGAGGATTTTTAGGATTTCTATCTTGAATTCTCTGTCATTTAGCTCCAAGGTTTCCAATATATTAAATTTTTTTCTCCATAGATTTTTCCTCATCTAGCTGTGTTACCTCTCTTTCTTTTGTATCCATGATATTCGATTTTCTCTTCCTTAATGGCATCTGAGGGTGGTTTTGTTGATAGTATTAATGAAATTTAATAAAGAATAAAAAGTTAAAAAAAATAAAAATAAAAAAATAAAAAATCGAAAAGAGTTGTTTTTTTTAAAAAAAATTAATAATGAAATAAAGAAAAATAAAATAAAAATTTAAAAAAAGGAAATTATTCCCCCCCTTCTTTTTTCCTCTCCTCTCCTCTCCCCTCTTTTTTGAGAAAATCTTGTGGTGGACTGTGAATTATAACAAACAATGCCTGTGATGGAGGGCCTGAATTGGGGAAAAGTAATAAAGGGGCAAAAAAAAAAAAGGAAAGAAAAAAGAAAAAAAAAAAGAGCGTATGGACCCACAAAAAGCAAATAAGGAAAAAATTTGGGTCAAGAATGAAATGATTTGCTTTTAGGTGTTGGTTGTCTAAGAGTTATGATGAGAGGAATAAGAGGAAAATGGAAAAATGGGGGGACAAGTTAAAAAATTACTATTGTATTTAGTGGAACAAGAACTAGATAATATGGAGAGCCAGGGATGAGAGCACTGCTAGTGAGTTAAAAAGGTGAAGTAAAAACCCCCCAAAATGCCACAAACATAGGTTTGAGTCCCAGATAAGATAATTTGTTTGTTATTGAGGTTTGAATGAGAGGAGATGTAAAGGAGAAAGGAAGAAACTAATATAGAGGGAGAAAAGAAAGAGAGAGAGAGAAAAAAAGAGGTAACCACTAAAAGAAGAAAAAAGAAAGGAGAGAGAGAGAGAGTTAAGGGTTTTGGAGTGCAACCCTCATAGAGAGAAAGGAAGAGAAGAGAAAAGATAATGGGAGATGTAACACTTATGGGTAGTGTAGTTCAAGGAGAGGAGAGAGTAAGACCGGTAGAGAGGTAATCGGCCAAATTGGAGGAGGAAAAAAAAGTATCAAGAATGAAGATAAGAGAAACAAATGAACAAATATAATAAAATGGGATAGGTTATAAAGTCTGCAGATTATTCTTGATTTTGAGAGGTTATCTTCTTGCTTTTTCTTTTCTCTCCCTCTTCCTGGTCGGTGACTCTGTACCCCGGGTTCTGCCCCTTTGGCATGCTCAGGTAGAGGTTTGCAGTTGATAAGTCTCTATGGCAATGTCATGTATTGTGCTTTAGTCTCGTTGGCAGTCGAAGCTCAATAGCATTTATAGGCTCCGACAGTGAGAGAGTCCGTGTTCCTGGAGCCTTTCTCCTAGTCTTTCCTTCCTTAATTAGTAGCCTGATAATCCAGCTATGGGGTTGCTGCTGCCTCTGCCTGGATAGTAAGAGGCTCAAAGAGCTGGCAACTCCCCACTCTATTTCCACTCAGCACAGGGCTCTGGATAAGGCTCAGTCAGTCAGAGCTGCTAGCATAATCAGGCGGGCTTTCTGCCCACTCAAAGACCTCTGGCTCTGCCACTCTGTTCGGTAACACAAGCGGGCGCCCACTTCCAGGGCGCTTGGAGGAAACTCTCACTCACTGTCTGTGACCAGGATATCCGGCCAGCAGTCTCACACTCTGAGTGAAACCCCCAACCGCAGGGAAAAGTTGTAGCGTTGGAATTGAGTCTCGCTCCGTCCCCGTGCGCGGCTTTTGCAAGGCGCTGGGGCGGCTCGAGATTCCGCTTTGGCCCACACAAAGGCCCCTGACTCTGCCCCTCTGTGCGATAACACGGGCGTGCACTGCCGAGGCACTCGGAGGAATCGCTCACTCCTTATCTGCGTGCGCAAACCAGGATATGAGGCCGGCCGCGGTTCCCTCTGAGTGAAACACCCTCCAGCACGGAAAATCTCCACCGTTGGAATTAGTTCTCACTCCCTCCCGTGCGTGGCTTTCCCAGGAAGAAATTCTCGCCCACCAACTGCGCACCGACCAGGAGACCGGGTAAAATGGCCGCTCCGCTTGTCTTTCTTTGTTTGGGTTTGGCGCGAGTGTTAGCTTGTATTGCCCGGGTTGCCACAGGATCAGATTTTCCTCGGCTTGGATCTCCGTGCCACAGCCTGGTTCGGCCGTTTGTGCCGCGGTGGCCTGGATCTATTCACCCCCTTTGCCCGCCTCAGTTTCTATATTCACAGTTACCAGAGAAAGCCGCCCTGTTTAGGTTAGTGAGGAAGGAGGAGCATTTCTTACTCCCTATTTCCTTCGGGGTTTGGTTATATATTTAGCCAATTTTTCACTCAATCATACCTTTGGATGTATTGCGAAGCATCTGGAAGCTCCAAGTATAGGTTTTTCTGTTTCTGGTTGAAGATCTTGTTGAGTTTTGGGGGAGATTTATCGGTATCGCTTCCTACCCCGCCATTACTCTGACGTCATCACCCTAATTAACGTTTTAAATATAAAAAAAATATATACTGAAAGGTAGTTTATTTATTTATTTGTGTGTGTGTGTGTGTGTGTGTGTCAGAGACAGAGCCAGAGGGAGGGACAGATAGGGACAGACAGACAGGAAGGGAGAGAGATGAGAAGCTTTATTTCCTAGTTGCGGCACCTTAGTTGCTCACTGACTGCTTTCTCATATGTGCCTTGATGGAGGAGGTGGGGGGCACAGCCGACCGAGTGACCCCTTGCTCAAGCCAGTGACCTTGGGCTCAAGCTGGTGAGCTGTGCTCAAACCAGATGAGCCCACGCTCAAGCCAGCAACCTCGGGGTTTCAAACCTGGGTCCTCTGTGTTCCAGTCTGAGGCTCCATCCACTGTGCCACAGCCTGGTCAGGCCCGAAAGGTAGTTTATTATTTCATGCATTTAATACTAAATAAGAACAGTGAAAAGGTACAGAAGACTAGATTATAAGAGTTTTAAAATATTAATGATAAAATATTAAATAATACCTGACAAAAACAATAAATCTGTTATTTAAGATATTTCCATATTGTTCTTGATTGGCATCCTCACTTGCAATTTGTTTCACCTATGGACAGAATGAACATTACTACAGGTGCTTAGAATACACTGTCATGCAGATAAAAGTTAAAAAAGAGTAAGGAATATAAATTTGTGATTTCCACATTGGGTGCTGTCCAGAGTCCTACCTTAGAGAGAACCCTGATTACAAGTGCCATTTTATCAATCAATTCACTGAACTCAACAAAAAATTAGGTATTGGTTCTGGCGAACTGGTGTGAATTGGCTGAATCCCATCACTGCCATGTGGTCATGTCTATGATCCCTCGCTCAAGCTGGAGATCTTGTTTTCAAGCTGGTGTGCCTGCACTCAAGGTGGATGAGCCCATGCTCAAGCTGGTGACCTCAGGGTTTTGAAGCTGGGTCCTCATCATCCTAGGCCGATGCTTGATCCACTGTGCTACTTGCCTGACAAGGTAATAAATAAAAATTTTAAAAAGTTATTTAAAATTCTGCCTATTAATTTCTGTGTTATGAACATAACCAACAGTCTACCACTGACTGATGTATATAGATCACAATGGTTGCTTTGTACATTTCTTTTGGCACAAATAGGCAAGATACATCTAAGAGCTTGTTTGAGCTTTTTACTCTCTTTTTTTCTATTCAGTTATTTGTTTTTTCTTCCTGATTCACAGTAGTTTGGATATTTTAGATACTAATTGGTTATATGTTTTGCTAATATTGTCTCCCACTTCTTGGCTTATCTTTTTCCAAAATTGTATGTAGTATTTAATAAACAAAATATTTTAAGGTATCATAATTGAATTCATCAGTCACTTCCTTTTTAGTAGTGCTTTCTTTAAAATGTTTAATTTAAGAATATCTTTTTACCAGAAAACATGAAAATATCATTCTGTTATTTTTTCAAGGATTTTAAAGTTTTTCACTTACATTTTGGACTTTAATCCAACCAAAATTGTGAAGAAGAAATCTAATTTTCCATATGGACAGTCACTTTTACCATATGGATTAGCAGTTTTCCTAGAAGCTTATAATGAAAACTCCAACTTATTATTTTATTTTATTGTATTTTTTTAGTCAGAGATAAAGAGGGACAGACAGGGACAGACAGATAGGGCTGGAGAGAGATGAGAAGCACAAAATCTTAGTTGTGGCATCTCAATTGTTCATTGATTTCTTTCTCGTAAGTGCCTTGACCCAAAAGCTCCAGCAGAGCCAATGACCCTTTGCTCAAGCCAGCAACGTTAAGCTTTAAGCCAGTGACCTTTGGCCTCAAGCCAGTGACCATAGGGTCATATCTATGCTCCCATGCTCAAGCCCACAACCCTGTTCTCAAGCTGGTGAGCCCACACTCAAACCAGAGGCTGACACTCTATCCACTGCACCAGTCCATGGTGAAATGAAAACTCCAACTTATAATGCTTATCTGTAATTTTCCCTCCTTCACATATTATTTCCACATTTAGAGGGTCACTATTTGACCTCTCTGTTCTATGGATTTGAATATTTGTCTTCTTTGCTAAACATTGTCTTAACTAAAAAAGCATAACAATAATAATAATATATATATTCATCTGGGGGCATGTTTCCCCCTTCATACTTCTTTTATAGTAGCTTACTATTCTTTGTTTCTGCTTTTCCATATAAAATTTAGAAGCAACTGGGGAAGTAAAAGTTTGGTGAGACCGGAAATATTTTCAATATGAGAAACTTTGGATTCATAGTCATAGTATATCTTGCCTTTTTGGGTTTTTTTTTTTTGTTTGTTTGTTTGTTTTGTTTTGTTTTTTTTGAGACGTGGGGAGATAGGCAGATTCCCGCATGCACCCTGACCAGGATCCACATGGCAACATTGTCTGGGATAATGCTTGGCTACCAAGCTATTTTTAATGCCTGAGGCTGACCACTCAGACCAACCAAGCTCTCTTTAGTGCCAGGGGCCAACACTCAAACCAATCGAGCCACTGGCTGCAGGAGGAAATGAAGGAAAAGTAGGGGCGGGGGGGGGGGAGCAGATGCCCTAAGAATCCAACCAGGATGTTCATACCCAGGCTGCTGCTCTATCTACTGAGCAACTGGCCAGGGCCTCCTATTTCTTTATATCTTACTTAATATTATCCAATAAAAGTTATTTTTTCTATAATCTTGCACATCTTTTGTTCAATTTATTCCCAGTCTTTCTTACATCAATGTCACCACATTAAATTTAATTTTTAAATAAGAAATAATATTTGCATGAACCTGAATAATAGGTAAACTATTTTTTAAATAGACATTTTTATTCAATTGTTTAAGATGACAGATATTTATTTTTCTTTTCTATAATAGCCCTGAACTGAGTGGAATCAGGTGTGTAGTTATCTATCTCTTTTCTATACAATTCTTGAAAGTCAATGTTTTATCGAATTTTTGTTCCTCTCCTTCCCTAGGGCATATTTATTATCTATCTGCTTGAGGTGGGTTTTACAGAATAACATGGTTCTAACACAGGAGAAGAAAAACAATCACTTCAAAAAGTGCATGTATGCCAGTGACTTAAGGCACATACTGATATGTGGCTTACTTTATTTCTTCTTATATTCTACTGATAAGTCGCATTGTTGTGGCTGACTAACAGGCTGAGAAATGCAATTCCTAACTACTTTATTATAAACCCAAGTGCAGCATTCTCATTATAAATAATTTTCATCACAATGTCTCTCGAATTTTTATTTTTAACTGTTGGTTGTGTAAGGTATTTTTCCCCGCCAAGGAAGAAGGAAGGGGCATAGCCACGAAGTGTGGAATAATAAAAGCTTTATTTAATACAGCGCATCCCACCTGATGACGTTCTCTGGTCCTGGGGACAGAGGCCAGGGAAGTTGCATGGATAGAACTGTATGAGAGATATTTAAAGGGTCCCATCTAGTGCGGTTGAGCTAATATGATGTGGTGAAATCTCACTGGCTGGCAGATGGTTGCTCTTTTCCAAGGGACTCCTGGGAAGTTTCTTTTGGCATGCATAAGTGTGGGCTGCTTCAGCCAAAGTTCCTGGGTCTGGGTTCCTCACATGACCTTTCCCCGTTGCTGATCACCTTACATTCTGATCTTTTGTGTTAATTAGGGTTACCGCTTATTCGTCTGGCTACTTCCTGCTGATTAGGGGCGTCGTGGGGAGGGGAGATCGGAAGGTGATGGCTTTGAGAGGAGTTGTGAGAGACATTTGTTTGACCGTAATTTGAGAAACTTTGCGGATGCGGTTCTGTAAAAGTTTTAAAAAGAAGAGTAATAGGGGGATCTGCAGGGTCCAGCCTTTTGGTGAGCTGGAGATGGGTAGGGTCTAGTGGTTCTGACTGTCAGCGGTCCTGTATGGGGGCAAGCTTGAGGCAAAACTGCATGTCAGAGGTGGTGAGTGAAGAAGAAAAGAAGTGGTCCCATCCACTCCCATAACTGAGACCTGCGAGGGAACTAGAGGTCCAGAGTATGATGGCAAAACAGAGAAAGTAGCTCCTGTGTCCACAAAAAATGAGATGGACTCACCCATTCCTGCAGCATTACTGTGCATTCAGCATGGGTGAGGATGATGCGGGTCTCCAAGTCCAGGCCGTGTCAGTCATCCATGATGTCTAGGAGTTCAAGCGGTGGGCCTGCCTGGCTGACTTGTCCTCCACATAGAGGCACTGAGGAAAAACCTGTTTCCCAAAAGGGACAATTGCCTCCACCAGTGACCAGGCTGCTTGCAGTCAGGGCAGGGCTTAGTGGGCACCTGCGAGCAGGGGCCCTGCTGGGACCAGTGATGGGGTTCCTCTTTGCAGATTTGGGTCAGCACTTCCTATGCCTTGCCCCTGTTGCTCTGCTGGCCTCAGGGCTGCCACAAAAGTCTGGGTTTGGAGCGTTACCTTCTGTTGCATGTGGGCCTGGCGAGTAGCCTCGGCCATTTGCTACAAGCTGTGACCATTAAAAACTTTAAATGCCATGTTCACAGGTCTCAGATAAGGGTTTGGGGGTTGAGAATAAGAGGTGGGGGGGCTCCTAGAGAGCCCAGCACCCAGATCTGCAGGAAACGCCAGAGCCAGAGGCAGGACAGGGCCAGGCCTTCCTGTAGGAAGATTAGGGTTGGGCATCCTGCAAACTGGTGTAACAGAAATGGCAGGCTGAGAATGGCCTGATGGAGGAGGGGCTTAAGAACATAATGGAGGCCCTGGCCGGTTGGCTCAGCGGTAGAGCGTCGGCCTGGCGTGTGGGGGACCCGGGTTCGATTCCCGGCCAGGGCACATAGGAGAAGCGCCCATTTGCTTCTCCACCCCCCCTCCTTCCTCTCTATCTCTCTCTTCCCCTCCTGCAGCCAAGGCTCCATTGGAGCAAAGATGGCCCGGGTGCTGGGGATGGCTCCTTGGCCTCTGCCCCAGGCGCTAGAGTGGCTCTGGTTGTGGTAGAGTGACCCCCCCCCGGAGGGGCAGAGCATCACCCCCTGGTGGGCAGAGCGTCACCCCTGGTGGGCGTGCCGGGTGGATCCCGGTCAGGCGCATGCAGGAGTCTGACTGTTTCTCCCGTTTCCAGCTTCAGAAAAATACAAAAAAAAAAAAAAAAAAAAACATAATGGAGAAGGAAGGGGCCCCTGGCCAGCAGAGGAGAAAGAAAGACTGGTATTTGCATGTGAGTGAGAAACAGGATCCTGTGAAGTGAGGGGAGGTGGCTCTTAGAGGGAAGAGACTCGAGCAAAAGAGGTCTGCAAAGGGACCAGAAAGGGGTCCCAAGAGAAGGGTGCCCCCGGGTGTCAGGCAGGAGGAGGAAAGATTAGGAGCGGAGGGTTTTTAGGTGAGGTTTCTCTGGCCAGAAAAGGCCTGCACCGTGTAGCAGGTGGCACAGAGATTAGGACGGGAGTGCAAATAACTAGAAGCCCTGAATGTAAGGGATCTCCAACCAGTTCCCAGTTTTTTTTTGGTGATAGTTAAATTGGTGAGGATGTTAAAATCGAATGTCCCTTCAGGAGGCTACCTGGTTTAATTATCCAGTGGGTTCTGTGGCCTGGCAACAGCGGAGAAGAAGAACAGTTTCTTCTTCTTTAGGGAGGGAGAGATTTTGGATAAGGCAACTCCAGGAGTGTTTTTGGATTAGGTTTAGATTCCTGTGCCACCACAGCTGCCCTCAGTTCTCAGAGTGGTCAGAGTTGAGAATTGGCATCCCCCAACTCAAGCTCTGGCCACTGGATGGATAAGGTAAAGTGGATGTGCTCGGGATGCCTCCACAGGCACACACGCACTTGGAACAGAACGGAACGGAAAAGAGGTCCCTGACACAGCTGCAATTTCAGACAGGTAGTCTTGGCAGAAAGAACTGACAGGAGGCTGGAGGCAGGGGACTTACCACAACGTGTGCTGAAGTAGGTGGAAGGTCGGAGGTCCTGGTTCTTTCTCGGAGGAGAAGGATAGAGGGGCAGTTCTTGTGGACTTCTGACTCCTCCCAGGTTTCAGCACCAAATGTAAGGTATTTTTTCCCACTGAGGAAAAAGGAAGGTGTGGAGCCACAAAGTGTGGAATAATAAAAGCTTTATTTAGTACAGCGCATCCCGCCTGACGAGGTTCTCTGGTCCCAAGGACAGAGGCCAAGGAAGTCACACAAATAAAACTGCATGGGAGATATTTAAAGAATCCCATCTAGTGTGGTTGAGCTAATATGATGTGGTGAAATCTCACTGGCTGGCAGATGGTTGCTCTTTTCCTAGGGACTCCTGGGAAGTTTCTTTTGGTGCGCATGAGTGTGGGTGGCTCCAGCCAAAGTTCCCGGGTCTAGGTTCCTTATGTGGCCTTCCTCATTGCTGACCACATCACATTACAGGTTGCTACAAATTATGTTATTGATATATCAAAAAAGCTTATTAAACTGCCTTAAAATTCAAAAGATATATTCTTATTTTATTCTGATTGTCTACATACATAATAATGCTTCAAAAATAATAATAGATTTTTTTTATCAGGTTAAAGAAAGTTGCTTTTAATCCTCTTTCGCCAGTAGTTTTATTTAGCCCTATATATATTTATTATCATAAATCAATGTTCAATGTTTTCAGAATTATTCTGCGACATTGAAGAAAAATGTTTTATTGATTCCAAATGACCACTTAAACCAGATGATAAAAATTTAGAACTTCAAAGAGTTTAGGGACATTCTTCCGGTTTCAGTTATGCCATAAAAAGACCTTAGAAAACATCATTCCAGCTTTACAAGGGAAAAATGAAGGCACCAAAACCCAGTGACTTCTCTTGGACTCATCAGAGAAATAAGGCTGCATTAAAATCTGGATAGTTTGAGTAATCGAAGATTTGTTTAACAGGAGCAGAAACTGAGGTAGTCATAAATTTGTAGGATTACTTTTATGGTATTTACACTAATTGCTGGTTGCTGAATGTCTGCTACCCTGAGAGTGAGAACCTTCTGGGACCACAGTATTAAGAGAGCCTCACTCTTCCCTGGGCTTTATCTCCAAGAAACCTAACCAGGTCTTCAAAATGAAAATCACAGTAAGATCCCCTTGGATCCCTGGAGGACAGAGGGAAGGAGTCATCTTTGTGAAATGCACCCAAAGTCTTCTCCATAACAGAGGCTGCTCTCCAGGGTAAAAGTCTTTATCAGAGACTTATCCCAAATAGAGACAGGGCATTGCTGAGACCTCAGCTTCCTGTAGCCTTTCTTCCTCACCAGAGAAAAGCTCTACTCCTGAAGTAATACTTGTGCAGGCACAAGTCAGAGTCAAGGCCCATAAAAAAACATGATGTGGTCAGAGTATTACAGAATGCTTCCTTTCCTCAATACTTCAACTCCGTACAAATTAGACTTCAGTCTAATAATAGTGGATCAAAAAGAAAAGAGCTACAACACACAGATTTTCTCCCTAGAGGAGTTCCGAGAAAAATCCAGTCAGCCACAGAAACAAAGGTAAGGACACTTGAAGTATTCGAAAGTTCTGGAATGTACAGCAAACAGTTGAACAGAGAGCAACTAGTAATCAAATTAACATACCTTCTCACAATGAAGACCTGTTTATCTCAGTCCCACTATGTCTAGCTTTTGACAAAAACAAAACAAAACAATAAAGTCATACCAAAGGGAAAGAAGAAGAAAAATCACTGGAGAGACAAAGCAAGACTTATAGCCAAACTCAGAATTATGACACAGATGGTGAAGTCATCTGATAGGGAATATAAAATGACTATGAGTATTATGTGAAGGGCCCAGTGGAAATCACAGACAACCTTCACCACAGATGGGTAATGTAAACAGAAATGTGAAAACTCAAAAGGTTAGTGAAATCTGCTATCTCTGCGTGCATAACTTTTCATGTCTAAACTAGTTGTAGGAATTTTCATAAAGAATAAAATGAGATGCATGGACAATGAGTTGTCTAAAATAGTTAGAACCTGCAAGGTGTGGTTGCTTACTCTATTTCACTAGGTCCTAAGCACAGATCTAGGAAGTAGAAACTTGGGCACCATTATTGCCCTTGCACAGAGCAGAGTTTAGAGTCTGTATTAGTCTGCTTATACAAAGTTATGCTGCAATAACAAATGGCATACAAACTATAGTGGCTTACATGAGTACAGGTTTATTTTTCTCTCAGGTGACAAGTTACTCAAGTGCATGACTTGGACTCTTCATTCCAGAAAAACTAGCTGAGTGAGTATCCAGGACACTATTATTATTATTATTATTATTATTATTATTTAAAAAGCACTGACTGAAGTATGTGACAGTTTTTCCAGCTTTTTGGAGAAACAGGATAAACCATGTCCTCTTATTTTGTATTGGCAAAATCAAATCCAACGATAAAACCTGTTGTTAATGTTGAAGGAGTTTTAATTCACACACAGGCAGGGTTCAGCCAGGAAGAGCTAAGAGTCAAGGGGCAGCAATTATTTAGACAGTTATATAATCTGCCAAAAGGATTAGGGCTTAGCCAAGATTGTGTCCTGGCACTCTGATTCCAAACCTAGTATTATAATTTATCATTTAAGAAATAAACAAAAAAGAACCTTAGGAAATAAAATTGAACAACTGTAATTTTAATATTATTAAATTAGTGTACAGATACTTCCAATGGTATATCAATTAAGTATAGTATCAGCTATATATATATATTTTTTTGACTGAATAAATGATAGTTTTTATTTTTCTGCATAGTAAGAAGTTTTAGGTAGGTAATGCCATGCAGACACAGTGGCTCTATTTGGCCATTGAAGACACATAGTTGTTTTTTTGTTTTTTGTTTTATTTATTTATTTATTTATGTTTTTCTGAAGTTGGAAACAGGGAGGCAGTCAGACAGACTCCTGCATGCGCCCAACCGGGATCCACCCAGCATGCCCACCAGGGGGCGATGTTCTGCCCATCTGGGGCATCGCTCTGTTGCAACCAGAGCCATTCTAGCGCCTGAGGCAGAAGCCACAGAGCCATCCTCAGCGCCCGGGCCAACTTTGCTCCAATGGAGCCTTGGCTGCGGGAGGGGAAGAGAGAGACAGAGAGGAAGGAGAGGGGGAGGGGAGGGGTGGAGAAGCAGATGGGCGTGTCTCCTGTGTGCCCTGGCTGGGAATCAAACCTGGGACTCCTGCACACCAGGCCGATGCTCTACCACTGAGCCAACCAGCCAGGGCCAAGACACATAGTTTTTAAAGCTTTTCTTAAAATATGCTTTTTGTCTAGATATCTATTTCCTCATGGTCTCTAGTGATTATGTCTGTACGCAATGCATAAAGAAGCATATTCAAGAGACAGATTTTTTTGTACCAAATGAAAGCTTACTGACCTTGACAATATTTTTAAAAACATTATATTTCAGAATAAATGCAAAATTATTTTATCTACTACTTATTTTATTTTATAAAAACTATCAATTTTAAACAAGAGAAGAAAATCTGAAGAAAAAATATATAATCAATTGTTTTAAGTGAAGTTATAAAAGAGATAAAAGAAACCTAACAGGTGAGTCAAATATCACAAAACAAAGTCATAGATATAAAATCTAACTGCAATGGATAACTTACTATATTTTAGCCTTTAGACAAAGTTAGAATATATAGTGTATGAGTCTCTAGTACTATCTCTAAAAAATTTGAAAAAGTTTACCTCCTCCGATACACACACACACACACACACACACACACACACACACGGGCAAAGATAAGATAAGATTCTATATGATTTAAATTTTTGATTATTTTTTTTCTGGCATCAGAATTTAAGAGAACATGCTTATCATTTTAATAATTCCACAAAGCTAACATTTACCCTTGTTTTGGAAGACACATAATAATAATGAGTAAACTTCTATAAAACTTTCTACTATAAATAATCATTTAATCTATTATAAGTCAATCATTTAATCTATTCAAAATTGAGAGACAACGAATGAAATCTAAGTTCAAAATTAAACTTTTTTTAAAAAAAATAGAAAAGGCCCTGGCTAGTTGGCTCAGTGATAGAGTGTCAGCCTGGCCTATGGAAGTCCTGGGTTCAATTCCCTAACAGGAATTGTTAGGAATTGTGGAGAAGTGACCATCTGCTTCTCTACCCTTTGCCCTCTCCTTTCTGTCTATTTCTTTCTTCCCCTTTAATAGCCAAGGCTCCATTGGAGCAAAGTTGGCCTAGGTGCTGAGAATGGCTCCATGACCTCTACTTCAGGTGCCAGGATGTCTCTGGTTGCAACGGAGCAATGTCCTAGATGGGCAGAGCACTGCTCCCTAGTGGGCATGCTGGGTGGATCCCGGTAGGGTACATGTGGGACTCTGTCTCTCTGCCTCTCGCTTCTCACTTCAGAAAAACACAAGAAATCCAAAACAAAACAAAAAAAAATAGAAAAGGAAAATTTATTATTAAATAAGAGTAAAATAGTACCTTCACCAATGTTTAACTAGTTTGAAGTTTAACCAAATGTACCTGTTCAAACAAAACATGGACTAGAGCAAAATCAACTCAAAGATGTGAATGAAAAAAAACCCCACATATTTGCACAAACCTTGTCAAAATAGAATTTTTGACTAAATTATAATTAGATGAATTTAGCAAGAATAAGTCACTAAAAACACTAATAGTTGATAAACTTAATCATAAAACCTTAAAAATATTGTTTCAATAAAAAATGATAGGCCCTGGTCCGTTGGCTCAGTGGTAGAGTGTCAGCCTGACGTGTGGATGTCCAGGGTTCGATTCCAGGCCAGGGCACACAGGAGAAGTGCCTATCTGCTTCTCCACCCTTCCCCTTCTCCTTCCTCTCTCTCTCTTCTCCTCTCACAGCCAAGGCTCCATTGGAGCAAAGTTAGCCCAGGCACTGAGAATAGCTCCATGGCTTCTGCCTCAGGTTCTAGAATGGCTGTGGTTGCAATGGAACAATGCCCCAGATGAGCAGAGCATCACCCCCTAGTGGGCATGCCAGGTGGATCCTGGTAGGGCACATGCAGGAATCCTTCAGTTTGCCTCCCTGCTTCTCATTTCACAAAAATAAAAAAAAAAAAAAAAAAAAAAAAAAAGGATAAGTAAATGCCAAAAGGTATGATGGTAAGCAATTCTCTCCAGATAAAATTGTGTGTGAGTGTGTGTGTGTGTGTGTGAGTACACTTAACTGAACAAATGAAAATCAAGTATATGAATCAGAAAAACACTATAATATATTGTATAATAATATTAGCATAACCAGAGCCTTAGAAAATCAAATTGAAAATAATATAAATAAATGGGAAATTAATAACAAGAGTAATTGAATTCATGGTAGCAGGAAATGAGGAAAAACAATTATACTTGGACACACATGACAAGTGCCTGCTTCAAAATAATATAAATTGGATTAGAGATGATGGAAATGCAATTCATAATGACCATAATGAAGAGATCAAATGATGTAATATCAAAAGTGAATCAAAATAATATGAACTAAGATCAACACAGAAATAAAGTAAATTGGGCAAGGAACCAATGCAGGAAGCTTCACAAAAATGAGGCAATGTGTTTGATCAGGATGCCTAAGGTTGAATACATTTTGAAATAACAGAAATGGATGATATATTCTGAGAACTACATATATAGTGTGTTATATCTAAATGATGATAAATATGATGTCAAAACTATGTCTGGTGGCAGTAAAACTAGAACAAAATATTATTTGCACCAGAATAAACTATTATCACAATTACATTACTAAATATAAAATGTGGCTAACCAAACACAATCAACAAGAGAATTCAACCTAAAATTATCTGTGATGACATAGTCCAAACCTGACTTGGATTAAATGTAGTAAATTGCCTAGGGAAAAATATGAGTTACTGGATTAAAATATCTGCATAGAACAATTTTGTAAAACCACAATTTAGGAAATTGTGGTAAACCACAGTAAGCAATGTTTCAGGATCCTGTAGATACTGTACAGATGCTAAAACAATTATAAACTTCGTTCTGCTAATCAAGCTAGTGCATGTATTTTTGGTTGTTGATTTGGATTAGGTTTGAATTCACAATATTTTAATTTTCCCTGTATATTATAAATGAAAATATAGAAAAACAAATGAAGGAAAGAAGGAAGGGAGAGAGGGAGAAAGAAAGGGGAGAAAGGAGGGAGAAAAAATGTTTTCTTCCTAAAGTAAAAGGTATATATCCTCTGAGTTCAGCGTTGTGACTCATCCTTCCAAGAGCTTTGTTAAATATTTCTCAGTTCAGTTTCCACGCTGTCAAATTTGTCAGAATATTATTTTATAAATTCAAATATGTGCCCCTGCCTAACATATCCCTCCTTTCACATGACCACATTAATGAGACACTCCTTCTCCTCTGTTCCATTAGTTTGTATCTCTCTCTATGGAATGCTGTGGTTTTTGGTCACATATTCACTTTTTATTTAGTTTTAGTTCTCTCTCTCTCTGTCTCTGTCTCTCTCTCATCCTACATTACTTTCTTAAGAGACAGACAATAATTTTGACATTTTTAATACTTTTTCAAATATCAAATCCTCTCACAACCACAGATCTTTATTGAATATCTATCTGTGCTGAGTACCAAGCTAGAACGAATAGTAAAATGAACGTCATATAGACACACCCCACCTTCAAGAAGCTTATAGTCGGAAGGGAAACTCAAACCGTAAAGTAAGTGCTGAGTGCTGGGGTGAAAGGTATATGGGGGACTAGCAGCTCAGGAAAGCATACCAGAGGCAAATACTAGAGGGGGCAGGGTGGTAAGAGAGGCTTCCTGGCGGAAGTGACAATTAAAGAGACACCTGGATGATAAGGGGGAATTTAAACAAATGAAGAAGAGAAAGCATTCTAGACTGGAGAAATAGAATGTACAAAGGCCAAAGGATGAGGAAGGAACACAAAATCTGGGGGGCACTCAGGCTATGAGGGGCAAGTAGAAGGAATAGAAGGGCCTCAAAGCTGTGTACAAATGTTTGAATTTTATCTCAAGGGTAACAGGAAACCACTGCAAGTTTTTATGTAAAGGAGTAACAGAATCTCATTTGGTTTTTAAAGAATCACTCAGTCTGCCCATTATATATCATCAGAGAAATGAAGATTAAAAGAACAATGAGATACCACTCCACACCTATTAGAAGGTCCGGAATCTGGGACACTGCCAACACCAAGTGCTGGCAAGGCCGTGGAGCTGCCAGGACTCTCATTCCCTGCTGGTGGAAATGCAAAATGCTATAGCCACTTTGCAAAACAGTTTTTTTGGGGGGAGAGGTTTCTTACGAAACTAAAAATACTCAAACCATATGATCTGTCAGTCACACTTATTGGTACTTCTCCAAAGGAGCTGAAAATTTATGTCCACAAAAAAACCTGCACATGGATGTTTATAACAGCTTGATTCATAATTGGCAATACCAGGAAGCAACTAAGATGTCCTTCAGTCAGCGAGTGAATAAATAAACTGTGATATAACCAGACAGCAGAATATTATTCAACACTAAAAAGAAATGAGCTATCAAACCATGAAAAGACATAGAGGAAACTTCAATGCCTATTACTAAGCATCGGAAGTTAATCTGAAAAGACTGCCTACTGTATTATTCCAACTATATGACATCTTGGAAATGGAGAAACCATAGAAGATTATAAAACATCAGTGATTTCCAGGGGCTAGAGGGGAAAGAGGGATGCATAGGCAGAGCACAGAGGATGTCTAAGGCAGGAAAACTATTTTATACGATCCCATAATGATAGATATATGTATTATACATTTATTCAAACCCATAGAGTGTACAATCCCAAGAGTGAACCCTAATGTAAAACATGGACTTTGGGTGATAATGATGTATCAATGTATCATCAATTGTAACAAATGTATCACTCTGAGGATGGGGAGGGGGCTGAAAGTGTTGGTAATGGGAGAGGAATGCACATGTGAGGGAAGGGTGTACAATGCTACCTTGACCCAAGAGCACTTTAAACCATGAGCAGTATGAGAAACGAGCAGTCACTTGCAGAAATTTTTGCTTTAAGTCAGGAGCGGACATTTGAATCACGAGCTTCCGCCACCCTCCACTAGATGGCCTGCAGAATGTACTGAAAAGAATGGAAGAAATAAACAAGCTTCCATGGAGAGGTTTTTGTTGAAACGGCCTCTAAGTGAAAGTGAGGAAAGTGTGTCAAAAAGCCAAAAGTCAGTGACAAAAATGATGATGACTAAGCAAAGTAAAAAAAATAGCAATTAAGTTTAGTGATAAAGTTATATATCAAATGTAGTGTGTAAGTCAAATTTTGCAATTAAATGTAGCATAAGTGTGTAGAGAGTAAGTGATGTTAAGTGATAGCGCACAAAATGAAAATCCTCTCCGCCAGCATCTTCGCCTGAATTTGAAGGTAAATACACTTCATAAACAAGTTTATTTCTTTACATTCTCTCTTATTATGTATATATGTGTATATATATATATTTGTTATTTATAAAGTACATTTTTTTTTAATTTAAAAGCTACAAAATGTTCATGTGGTTTTTGGGGGCCAGAACAGATTAATTGCATTCTCATTAACTTAAATGGAGAAATTCGATTTCACACATGAGAAAATTGAGTCACGGGATCAGCCATAAAATCAATTAAACTTGTGTGTCAAGGTACTACTGTACATGGAAAATCCCTACCTTCCACTGAATTCTGTAAACCTAAAAAAATATCTCTAAAAAATGAAATCTATTAAAAAAAGAAAAAAAATTTTCTCACAAACTATTTCTGCACTTATTAACTAACTTCATGTTACGTTTGCATATTGAGTAATGGAATATTGGTCTTTTTCATTCTTCTTTAATTTTGAATCTGCCTTGAATCTCAAGCTTTCTGGATTTAAAGAACCCTTAGAAATTTCATGGTAAGAGTCTCACAGGTAAAAAGATAAATAAAAATTTTAAAAGATTTGCCAGAGAGGAAGAGGATTACTTTTGCAAACTACAAAACTACATTACCTTTTCTTAAAGTTATTGCCGAATAGAGTACAAGTATAATATTGATAATATTGTGGGTCACTATTAATCGAGCAACATGATATAATAGGTACAGCTTGTGTTATTTCTCTGTTAAAGAACTATACCAAATAATTCCAAGCTACTTCTCAAAGTGACTCACTATCATCAGAACCACCCTTAAAGTTGGTCAGAATTGAAAGAGAAACTATGACTAAGAGGATGATTATATATCTAATTCAGTTAACATCAGTGTAAAACTAAATTAAATATATGTTGCTATAAGAGGGTGAATAAGTTAGCATATTAAAATAAGCTTTGGGCCTTACCAGGCAGTGGCACAGTGGATAGCGCCTCAGCCTGGGATGCAGAGGACTCAGGTTTGAAATCTTGCGGTTGCAGGCTTGTGCGCAGGGCCACTGGCTTGAGCATGGAATCATAGAAAGGACCCCATGAGCCCAAAGGTCACTGGCTTGAAACCCAAGATCGCTAGCTTGAGCCCAAGTTTGCTGGCTTGAGCAAGGGGTCACTGCCTCTGCTGTAGCCTCCCTGGTCAAGGCACATATGAGAAAGCAATCAATGAACAACTAAGGTGCCACAGTGAAGAATTAATGCTTCTCATCTCTCTCCCTTCCTGTCTGTCTGTCCTTCACTGTCTCTGTCTCTCTCATGAATAAATAAATAAATAAATAAATAAGACTTAACGAGTGCTAAAAATATGCAAGTGTATGGTAGCCTTTTCCAAACCCACATACTTGAGAGGTACAAATGGACCAAACTGCGATGGGAGCCATATGCCCGCAGGAGGTCTGGTCCTTGAGCGCCATGCAGTCAGGCACAGCTACCTGCCACCTTGTTTGTTTTCATGTACTTCGTACAACTGCAGTATGTTATGTCCATACCATTCTTCCACCTTGATATGAGGACTGATCAGGGAAGGGTCAGCCTAGTAAGGAGCCTCTTGTAAGTCAGAGGTGTAGATTTGAGCTGGTCACTGCTATCAATGTGCTTTATCCCTATTATTTTGAGTTTTTGCACTCAGAGATATTCTGTATGAAATTATTTTCCATTTTGATCTTTTCTACTGGCCATTATCAGAAGGTCAGACCAATGCTTTTGGTTTTGTGTTTTAATTTGTATATAGATCTAATGATAAAATTAGGAGAAATCCTAATATTTATAAAAGCAATTAAAAATACATGTTGTCATTTGTTTATTGTGGTTTTGAAACATGTTTTTCCATCTTTTCTTATTCTTCCTATTGAGAATTAGAGTCTATCCCTCTCCTCTGGCATATGACAGTCTAATTCTTCTTCACTTGACCTTAATGCCTAGCTTCTAATGAATTGAGCACTTCAGAAGTGATGCTTTGTGATTTCCAGGGTAAAATAATATATGATCATACATCTTCTGCCTGGCTTTTTGGGGGAGATTTTTGTCCTTGGAACTTAGCTGTTAAGCTATGCTAGAGCTTATTGCATCTGTAAAGTCTAAATGTAGACATTTTGGCTAACAAACTCAGCTGAAGCCCCAGCTGAGAGCCAGCAGCAGAAGCACTATGTAAATGAGGAAGCCTTTCAGATAGATTATGCAGCCCCTGTTACTGTCTGACTCCAGTTACATGAAAGATCCCTAAGCAGAAAGTGATGAGCTGATTCTAGTTTACCCTTTAAACCACAAGAAAACAATTTTTAAAAACCACTGTTTTTATTTTATACCACTAAATTCAGAGCGGTAGTGTTTTCTTTTTAACTCCTTAACATCTGACGGCTGTCCAATACATCTACTATGGTGCAGGGTGATGATATATCAAATGCTAAGTGAAATAAAACAGTTCACAGAAAGACAAATGCTGTATGATTTCACTTAGATGTTGTAATTAGAGTAGTCAAACTCATAGCAATGAAAACTAGAATGATATATACCTTCTTTTCTTCATTGCAACATTATTCACAATAGTATCTCAAATAGTCAATCATAAAGACAGAGAGAATAGTAGTTGTTAGGGCTGGGGGAAGGGAAGTGGGAAGTTTCTGTTAAAGGGATACAAAGTTCAGTTACACAATATGAACAAGTTCTAAAGATCTGGGTTCAATGCTGTGCCTGTGACTAACAACACTGTATTGTGCACTTAAAATCTGTTAGGTGGAGCCCTGGCCGGTTGGCTCAGCGGTAGAGCGTCGGCCTAGCGTGTGGAGGACCCGGGTTCGATTCCGGGCCAGGGCACACAGGAGAAGCGCCCATTTGCTTCTCCACCCCTCCTCCGCGCTTTCCTCTCTGTCTCTCTCCTCCCCTCCCGCAGCCAAGGCTCCATTGGAGCAAAGATGGCCCGGGCGCTGGGGATGGCTCTGTTGCCTCTGCCTCAGGCGCTAGAGTGGCTCTGGTCGCAACATGGCGACGCCCAGGATGGGCAGAGCATCGCCCCCTGGTGGGCAAAGCGTCGCCCCATGGTGGCCGGGTGGATCCCGGTCGGGCGCATGCGGGAGTCTGTCTGACTGTCTCTCCCTGTTTCCAGCTTCAGAAAAAAAAATGAAAAAAAAAAAAATCTGTTAGGTGGAGGGATCTCATGTTAAGTATTTTTTACCACAACAATGGTAATAATAAAAGTAGATGGTGTTGCCGGGGCTACACAGATGGCGAAATGTGGAGCAGTTGTTTAATGGGCACAGGGCTGCAGTGTTGAAAACTGAAAGAGTTCTGGAGGTTGCACAACAATGTGAATACACATAATACTTCTTAACAATAAAAAGGGTTAAGAAGATCAATTTGATGTTATGTATATAGGACCACAATTTTAAATGTCATTTTAAAAGAAAATTTTGATAGTACTTAATAAGAGAGAATAATGGTATAGAAATATTAATAACATCAGAATCTGGTGGATTCAACAACTAGTATTTAATATTTACGTAAAATAAGAGCTCTATGAGAACTGGACGGAATCTTAGGAATTGAGCTCCCATGTTATATACTTCTGAGAGATAAAGTCCGGGTTGAATTAAGAAACTTACTAGAGACTCAGTCTGATCCCAAGATTATTATTTTTCCCAATCAATACTTGTAGGGAGCACTTCTATGATATATTCAACAGATAGCTCTACCAACAAATGCAAACTACTGATTGTTATTCAGAGCAGTACAACTCCAACGATGAATTTTTCTGCTCTTTGCATCAATGAGACTCGGAAACTGTTTGCTTTGAATCATATTCTGCTGTTGCTCTCCCCTGTGGCACAGCAATGCAGTCAGACCATATTTCAGCAGCACAACTGTGGAAGGAATAAAAAATAAACCTTGATGAAGTTGTTGACATGGATGTCTCTTTTTTCACCCTATTGGAATCATTCCACCTGCTGCTGACTCCAGTAAAATAAAACCTGCAGTTCTTGGCTTTACTGACACTCTTAAGAAAAATACACTACAAAAGAAAAATGAAAACAGTAACAAGTCTGAGACCATGTTGTTCTAGCCTGATATATATGATAGTGGGGAGGGGGCTCTACTCAAACCGTTAGCTAATCTTTCTTGCAGAAGATTAAGAATGTGGATATACTCTAAAACAATAACAAATTAAGTGACAACTCTAGTAATTCTTGACATGTTAGTAATCTCAAAGAATATATATGTGCCTGTCTTGTGGAAGAGTAAAGTCAAGCAGAGAAAGAGTTCACGAAACATGGTAGTAGTGTATTAAAATGGAATTTTGAGATGCAGACAGCCAGGGGCAGCCTTAGGCTTTGGGTATCTATAAATAGATGTCAGAAAAATCTCGGAGTATAGTGGGTCAATTACCTGTTATTGTTTACTTCAATTTTGCCAGAGATTAATAGAGAGAGATTGAGAAAAAGACAAAATTAAGATTAACCAGCTAACATTTATTATGTCTTTACAATGTGCCCGACACCATTATTTAATTTTCATACAGTTATTATCCTAGAGATGAAGGAACTGAAGCTTAGAAAGTTAAAGATCTATTCTAATCATACAGTTAGTAAGAGTCAGAATCAGTTCACCATATTTCAGATGTTCACTACTGTATACGTATTATACCTGTGGACCAAATACAAATATGTCATGAGTTTATCTTCAACTTCTGATGAGTTAGCTATTATAATCCCCATTTTACATTTGGAAAAAAGAGGTACACAAAATTAATAAGAGATTTATCAAGATGTGGCCAAAGCCTTGGCACTTATGCAGAAAGTGTCATAGTTGCATCCATCTATGGACAAAGGGATCTTATGATTTATTTAAACTTCAGGATCATTCATAGAAATTAAACATAGCCATGTATTAGGAGATGGCTCTATCACCTCAATCTTTATACAAATGCAGTTTGTATTAGAAAACACTATTGTCACTTCTAGTTAGGTCTCTGGAAATAGTTCTAGTAGCTGCGTGCTTCCACTGAGCTTGCCAGTTTGGACGCTAGTAATAAGATAGCCAATGACCTGAAAGTCTTACTTTATTATGGGGCATATAAAACTAAAATGTGATGTCAGAATAATATGGGTTATTGAAAGCAGGATTCTCTCTCATTACATACAGAATAATAAAAATAAGAATAAAAATAATTCATCTGCTGAGTGTAGAAAAAATAAAACTTCGTGTTTTAATTTGGGTTTTTATGGTATACAGTTTTAAAAAAAGGAAAAGGTAAGAAAAGATTCAGTTATGCTTTTAGCTGCATTACCTGCCTAGTAAATCACTCAGGCAAAATAAAGAAATGAGGTGAGAGTTAATAGCTGTCTTCATTTACAATATTGATACCATTCTTTCCTTTGATTCTATAATTTCAGTTCGGAGATATCTCCAAATGCAAAGGGGATATCTCTTTCCTTTCTCTGTCTTAAAAGGATGCAACCGAAAATCCGAAGCAGCAGAGGCATAGCTCATTGCTGATCAGCAGCCTCCTGCAGTGTTCAGGAGGAAGAATTGGAAGTCTGATGACGGGGTATATAGGACTTTTCAAGGAAACAAATATCACCTTCAGAAATGACCCACCAAATCTAATGACAGGTGTGTGTTTCTTTGTTTTTTGTTTTGTTTTTCTCAACACTCCTATCTCTCAACTCCATTAACACAACTGTTATATCCTTAATGTTTTTCCAGACCAGGTCTATCAAACATTTCTTTGTTGTTGTTTTTCTTGTTCTTTTTTTGTTTGTTTTTTAATAACAGGTCCTACCACTCAGTGTACACCCACTATAATATGTGTACAAGGCAACACATACCTTTTACATATTTTTTAAAATTAGTTCTATTGAAATAAACATTCCCAGATAATAGTTCAGAGAGTTTTGGTGTGTTCTCTGTGCTTCCTTCAGAATCACCAAGAGGGTAAGAAATGTAAGCTTGGCACTTATGAGAGAGAATGGATTCTGCAGCTGAAGCATTTCCCAATTATGATGGCTGCAGCCACATTTGTCTATGAAAAAGCAAACTATGTAGCTCATCGCATCTGCTGCCTATTTGTCTTCAAGTCACATCTGCTGACATTACTAATAAAAGCAAGTTGTGCTTTTTCCCGTGAAGTTGGCATCACAGAGTTGGTACAGATGGAGTAGGCTCTGGAGCTATAAGATTTTCTCTTCCCTCTTTCTTCACCAACAACATCATCACATAAATCCAGTTACAAGGCTTTATCATGGGAACAGGGAGGGGGCTAGAAAGGAAAAAGGAAAAGATGCATTTTAAATTGTGTTGTTTTTGAAAGTTTTCACTGTTTTTAAAATAATTGCCATTACTTCTGAAACTTCTAGTAAATTTACAATTACACTTATGGCAAAATAACTCTGGGACATTATTTACCTTTAATTTTGTCCAATATGTAAAATGTCAAATTAAAGCACTCATTACTCTGGAGATATTTCTAGAGAGTTACTCTGTGATTAAAAATAAAATAAAACCAAACAAAAACTTTCCTAAAGGTGTTGCTTTCATTTTTTTTAATATATTTTAAAACTGAATGAACAAATATATAAACTTTAGCAGGATATATTGGTGGATTATATTCTTAATTCATGAAAGGTTTATTTGTTCTCTTGGGAAATAGTCAACATGGAAGTTCGAAGCAGAGTTGTTTTTTTTGTTTTTGGGGTTTTTTTTGTGTGTGACAGAGACAGAGAGAGACTGAGGGAGGAACACAATGAGACAGATAGAAAGGGAGAAAGATGAGAAGCATCAATTATTCCTTGCAGCACCTTAATTGCTCATTGATTGCTTTCTCATATGTGCCTTGACTGGGGGACAGCAGACCAAGTGACCCCTTGCTCAAACCAGTGACCTTGGGCTCAAGCTGATGAGCTTTGCTCAAACCAGTCAAGCCCATGCTCAAACCAGATGAGCCTGTGCTCAAGCCAGGGACCTTAAGGTCTCAAACCTGGGTCCTCTGTGTCCCAGTCCAATGCTCTATCCAATGCACCACTGCCTAGTCAGGTCCAAGCAGAGCTTCTAAAAAAGTTCAATTTTTAGGACTAACAGCCTTGTTATAATTAAATAAATAGTATTTTATTTAACTAAATAAAAATAACTCAAAATAAATATAACTCAAAATTTAGCTCAAAACACTTTCATTAAACAATAGGTAAAATCATACAACTTATTTTCCCAACTGGGATATTTTTAGAGGGAAGCTTATTTTTTTCTTTTATTTTTGGGAGAGAGAGAGGGACAGACAGGAACAGACAGACAGAAAGGAAGAAAGACGTGAGAAGTATCAACTCATAGTTGTGGCACCTTAGTTACTCATTGATTATTTTCCCCTATGTGCCTTGTCCAGGGGTCTCCAGCTGAGCCAGTGACTTTGGGCTCAAGCCAGTAATTTTGTACTTCAAGCCAGCAACCTTTGGGCTGAAGCTAGTGACCATGGGGTCATGTGTATGATCTCACACTCAAGCCATCAATACTGCACTCAAGCTGGTGAGCCTAAGCTCAAGCAAGCGACATTGGCGTTTCAAACCTGGGTCCTTAGCACCCCAGGCCAATGTTCTGTTCACTGCACCACCACCTGGTCAAGTGTGAAAGCTTATTCTTAAAATAAATAAAATAATATACTTTTTGGAAAAAAAAATTTATTGGCCAACAAAATTATTTTAATGTTAACAGCACCATAGAATAGTTCTTTACAAAATATTTTTCAAATAATATATACATTGAAAATATAACATGTTCCCATTTATATTAAATTCCATAATATACCTATTACTCAAATATTTAAAATAGAAAAATATGATTTTTCTTATGAATAAAAATGGTTTTACATTCTACAGGTATATTATTTTTCACTGTGTCATCTATTACTGAATTACTGACTCAGAGATTTTTCTCAGGAATGTATTTTTTGAGTTCTATTATTAAAATTTTAATTTGTCATAGAGAATTTCATTTTTTTTTTTTTTTATTTTATAATTTTATTTTTTTTAATGGGGTGACATCAATAAATCAGGATACATATATTCAAAGATAACAAGTCCAGGTTATCTTGTCGTTCAACTATGTTGCATACCCACCACCCAAAGTCAGATTGTCCTCTGTCACCTTCTATCTTGTTCTCTTTGTGCCCCTCCCACCCCCTATCCCTCTCCCATTCCCCCCTCCCCCCCGTAACCACCACACTCTTATCAATGTCTCTTAGTTTCACTATTATGTCCCACCTACGTATGGAATAATACAGTTCCTGTTTTTTTCTGATTTACTTATTTCGCTTCGTATCATGTTATCAAGATCCCACCATTTTGCTGTAAATGTTCCGATGTCATCATTTCTTATGGCTGAGTAGTATTCCATAGTGTATATGTGCCACATCTTCTTTATCCAGTCATCTATTGATGGGCTTTTTGGTTGTTTCCATGTCCTGGCTACTGTGAACAATGCTGCAATAAACATGGGGCTGCATGTGTCTTTACGTATCAATGTTTCTGAGTTTTGGGGATATATACCCAGTAGAGGGATTGCTGGGTCATAAGGTAGTTCTATTTTCAGTTTTTTGAGGAACCACCATACTTTCTTCCATAATGGTTGTACTACTTTACATTCCCACCAACAGTGTATGAGGGTTCCTTTTTCTCCACAACCTCTCCAACATTTGCTATTACCTGACTTGCTAATAACAGCTAATCGAACAGGTGTGAGGTGGTATCTCATTGCCGTTTTGATTTGCATTAGAGAATTTCATTTTATAGTTAAACCATTTGAAATGCTTGTCACTTTCAACTGTCTCCTCTGTAGACAATATTTTGACTTAAGAAAATTTTTTTCAACAGATGCTGAGTTACTTGCTACCCTCACTCCATGTTTGCAAAATGAAGAATTATACTTGTTCTAATTTATTTTCATTTTGGAATATACAAATATATTATACACACATATATATGAGTGTACATAAACAGAGACATGTAATTGTAAACTTTGTCAACTACAGCTACTATTTGAATTGATAGAATATTATAGCATCCAGTAGTGACATTATCTTTCTAATATTTCTATACTTTCTTAGAGTTAGGTTTGGCTTAATAACTATATTTTAGTAGATAAAACACACGCAGAATTTTTTTACTTGTTTGTTTTTTGTGATTTCCAACAAGATTCCTTACAGAGAGAAACATACAATTTCTTGTCTTTATACTTTTTGCTGCCTATCAGTTCGAAAGCTATATTTAACAACGAGATGGCTTCCAGGTTAGCACTGCATGATATTCAAAAGAAATGTCAAACAAACAAACAAACAAAAAACTCATAGTCACAAACAACAGTATGGTGGTTACCAGAGGAAAAGAGGTTAGGTAGATAGAAGATGGTAAACATGAGATAAATGATGATAAAAAGACATGAGTCTTTGGATGATAAATATACAGTACAATATATAGATGATGTATTGTGAATTATACACTTGAAACCTGTATACTTTAATTAACAAATTACATTGATTAACTTTAAAAATTAAAATATCAAAAATAAGGGAATTTTCTTTTTATATTATTGGACTACTATGCCAGTTCCTAACTGCCTGTTACCTATGAGAAAGAAAGAAATTTTACTTTGTTTTGGAGTTTTCTAATACATTTAATCAAACTTAATCTTTACATACTGACCTTCGTTCACAAAACAAACAGGCTAACAGATAAATATATAAGACTCCATTGCCAAATAAGAAACAAAGCAAAATTAAATTAAACAAAACATATACACAGGAATAAAATGGTACAATTGTGCAGGGAAATGGATCTTTTGCATCAATTTTGCAGAGTTAAAAACCCTATAATATTTTCAGGAGCATCAGTAACAGGAAGGTATACCTGTTGGTGCCAGGTTGGCCAATAATAGCTAAATCTTATTCCAGAATGTAAACACATATGGGAAGGTTAGTTACAACTCTAGCTTCCAGATTACCAAATTCAATTCTTAATCTCCCCTCTCTCATAGTCCACTATTGAGTTGGCCTTTCTACCAATGATAAGATTGTGATAGAACCAAAGGCCCTGTGTATCATCTTGTGAAACTATGCAGGAAAAAAAAATCATTTTCTTATATGGTTTTGTAACACTAATAAAATCTTGTCCTGAAAATACTTGAGACACCTGTTGCCAGCCACCTTTTTTTTTTTTTTAATCTCAAATGCTTATTATCTCTTAATGAGTTGCAGAGAAAAAAGAGGAGAGAATGAGATGTGGAGAGTTAGCCTAAGGGAGAAATCTGAAACAATAGGTGGAAGAGAAGACAGTAGGTACTAAGAAACACACTTATTTAACTGTGGAAGTTCGATGAAATTCACAATTGACTCTGTTGTTTCACAAGCACTAATTGGGTTTATCCTTACATCCTGAAGAATGTAACTATAAGACTGTATTCTGCAGAATCAAGTGTAGTGATGAGTAAGGGGAAATATTACAGTGAGATTTAATAAAGAGATCTTACTTTGAGCTGAAGCTTTGCAATATACTATATAATCTGTTTTCTCAGCTATAAAATGTTCATAATAAATGAAGCCAAAATAACAAGATTTCTTTCATTCTTTTTAATTTTGGGGAGCAAAATTTACAGTGTGATAAACCTGAAACTCTAAGTATAGAGACATAACAATTCAAAAGACATAGGTGGGCCCTGGCTGGTTGGCTCAGTGGTAGAGCGTTGGCCTGGCGTGCAGAAGTCCCGGGTTCGATTCCCGGACAGGACACACAGGAGAAGCGCCCATCTGCTTCTCCACCCCTCCCCCTCTTCTTCCTCTCTATCTCTCTCTTCTCCTCCTGCAGCCGAGGCTCCATTGGAACAAAGATGGCCCGGGAGCTGGGGATGGCTCCTTGGCCTCTGCCCCAGGCGCTAGAGTGGCTCTAGTCGCAACAGAGTGATGCCCCGGAGGAGCAGAGCATTGCCCCCTGGTGGGCAGAGCGTCGCCCCCGGTGGGTGTGCCGGGTGGATCCCGGTCGGGCGCATGTGGGAGTCTGTCTGACTGTCTCTCCCCGTTTCTAGCTTCAGAAAAATACAAAATAAAAAAAAATAAAAAAATACATAGGTGAACTGAATTCAATTACTGTTGACTTATATAATAACTCTCTGGGATGAATGTACAACTGAGGATGTCACAAAGAATCTCCTAAGATTGTTAAGAAATAACAAAAATGTGTATATAAAGTATAAAAGAAAATTTACTTAAATGCTTATTATTATTTTTCTTATTATTCTTTTTTTTTCCTTTTAATAATTTTATTTTTTAATGGGGTGACATCAATAAATCAGGATACATATATTCAAAGATAACATGTCCAGGATATCTTGTCGTTCAATTATGTTGCATACCCATCATCCAAAGTCAGATTGTCCTCTGTCACCTTCTATCTAGTTTTCTTTGTGCCCCTCCCCCTCCCCCTTTCCCTCTCCCTCTCCCCCCTCCCCCCGTAACCACCACACTCTTATCAATGTCTCTTACTCTCACTTTGATATCCCACCTACGTATGGAATGATGCAGTTCCTGGCTTATTCTGAATTATGTATTTCACTTCGTATAATGTTATCAAGATCCCACCATTTTGCTGTAAATGATCTAATGTCATCATTTCTTATGGCTGAGTAGTATTCCATAGTGTATATGTGCCACATCGTCATTATCTAGTCATCTATTGACGGGCTTTTTGGTTGTTTTCATGTCCTGGCCACTGTGAACAATGCTGCAATGAACATGGGGCTGCATGTGTCTTTACGTATCAATGTTTCTGAGTTTTGGGGGTATATACCCAGTAGAGGGATTGCTGGGTCATAAGGTAGTTCTATTTGCAGTTTTTTGAGGAACCACCATACTTTCCTCCATAATGGTTGTACTTCTTTACATTCCCACCAACAGTGAATGAGGGTTCCTTTTTCTCCACAGTTTCTCCAATATTTGCTATTACCTGTCTTGTTAATAATAGCTAATCTAACAGGGGTGAGGTGGTATCTCATTGCAGTTTTGATTTGCATTTCTCTAATAACTAAAGAAGATGAGCATCTTTTCATATATCTGTTGGCCATTTCTATTTCTTCCTGGGAGAAGTGTCTGTTCATGTCCTCTTCCCATTTTTTTATTGGATTGTTTGTTTGTTTGTTGTTGAGTTTTATGAGTTCTTCCTATATTTTGGATATTAGGCCCTTATCTCAGCTGTTGTTTGAAAATAACATTTCCCATTTAGTTGGCTGTCTGTTTATTTTGTTATCAGTTTCCCTTGCTGAGCAAAAACTTCTTAGTCTGATGTAGTCCCATTTATTAATTTTTGCCTTCACTTCTCTTGCCTTTGGAGTCAAATTCATAAAATGCTCTTTAAAACCCAGGTCCATGAGTTTAGTACCTATGTGTTCTTCTATGTACATACTTGTTTCAAGTCTTATGTTTAGATCTTTGATCCATTTTGAGTTAATTTTAGTACAGGGGGACAAACTGTAGTCCAGTTTCATTCTTTTGCATGTGGCTTTCCAGTTTTCCCAGCACCATTCATTGAAGAGGCTTTCTTTTCTACACTGTGTGTTGTTGGCCCCTTTATCAAAAATTATTTGACTATATATATGTGGTTTCATTTCTGGGTTTTCTATTCTGTTCCATTGGTATGAGTGTCTATTTTTTTGCCAACACCATGCTGCTTTGATTGTCGTGACCCTATAATATAGTTTGAAGTCAGGTATTGTAATGCCCCCAGCTTCATTCTTTTTTTTTAAGATTGCTTTGGCTATTTGGGGATTTTTATAGTTCCATATAAATCTGATAATTTTTTGCTCCATTTCTTTAAAAAATGTCATTGGAAGTTTGATGGGAATTGCATTAAATTTGTATATTGCTTTGGGTAATATGGCCATCTTGATTATATTTATTCTTCCTAAACAAGAACAAGGTATATTCTTCCATCTCATTATATCTTTTTTGATTTCCCTTAACAATGGTTTATAGTTTTCATTATATAAGTCCTTTACATTCTTTGTTATGTTTATTCCTAAGTATTTTATTTTTTTGTTGCAATCGTGAAGGGGATTATTCTTTTGAGTTCGTTCTCCAATGTGTCATTGTTGGCATATAGAAAGGCTATGGACTTCTGTATGTTAATTTTGTATCCTGCGACCTTACTGTATTGGCTTATTGTTTCTAGTAGTCTTTTTGTGGATTCTTTGGGGTTTTCGATGTATAGGATCATATCATCTGCAAAAAGTGATACCTTTACTTCTTCTTTTCCGATATGGATGCCTTTTATTTCTTTGTCTTGTCTGATTGCTCTGGCTAGAACCTCTAGTACCACATTAAATAAGAGTGGAGAGAGTGGACAACCCTGTCTTGTTCCTGATTTAAGGGGGAAAGCCTTCAGTTTAGTGCCATTTAATATGATGTTAGCTGATGGTTTATCATTTATGGCCTTTATCATGTTGAGATATTTTCCTTCTATACCCATTTTGTTGAGAGTCTTAAACATAAAATTGTGTTGTATTTTATCAAAAGCCTTTTCTGCGTCTATTGATAAGATCATGTGGTTTTTCTTTTTTGTTTTGTTGATATGGTGTATTACGTTAACCGTTGTTGAACCATCCTTGAGATTCTGGGATGAATCCCATTTGATCATGATGTATTATTTTTTTAATATGTTGTTGTATTCGATTTGCTAGTATTTTGTTTAGTATTTTAGCATTTGTATTCATTAGAGATATTGGTCTGTAGTTTTCTTTTTTTGTGCCATCCTTGCCTGGTTTTGGTATGAGGGTTATGTTGGCCTCATAAAATGTGTTTGGTAGTATTGCTTCTTCTTCAATTTTTTGGAACACTTTCAGTAGAATAGGAACCAAGTCTTCTTTGAATGTTTCATAAAATTCGCTGGTATAGCCATCTGGGCCTGGACTTTTATGTTTGGAGAGGTTTTTAATGGTTTTTTCTATTTCTTCTCTACTGATAGGTCTGTTTAGGCTTTCTGCTTCTTCTTGACTCAGTCTAGGAAGGTTGTATTGTTCTAGGAATTTATCCATTTCTTCTAGGTTGTTGAATTTAGTGGCATAAAGTTTTTCATAGTATTCTACAATAATTCTTTGTATATCTACGGTGTCCGTGGTGATTTCTCCTCTTTCATTTTGGATTTTTTTTATATGAGTTCTTTCTCTTTTTTCATTAGTAAGTCTTGCCAAGGGTTTGTCAATTCTGTTTATCTTTTTAAAGAACCAGGTCTTTGTTCTATTAATTTTTCTATAGTTTTTCTGTTCTCTATTTCATTTATTTCTGCTCTGATTTTTATTATCTCCTTTCTTCGGCTGGTTTTGGGTTGTCTTTATTATTCTTTTTCTAGTTCCTTAAGGTGTGAAGTTAAGTGGTTCACTTGGGCTCTCTCTTGTTTGTTCATATATGCCTGAAGTGATATGAACTTCCCTCTTATCACTGCTTTTGCTGCATCCCATAGATTCTGATATGTCGTATTGTCATTTTCATTTGTCTGTATATATCTTTAGTCCCTGAACTTATTTCTTCTTTGACCCATTCATTTTTTAAAAGTATGTTGTTTAGTTTCCACATTTCTGTGGGATTTTTTTCCCTCTTTTTGCAGTTGAATTCTAGTTTCAAGGCTTTATGATCAGAAAATATGCTTGGAACAACTTCGATTTTTCTGAATTTGCTGATGTTGTTTTTGTGGCCCAACATATGGTCAATTCTTGAGAATGATCCATGTACACTGGAGAAAAATGTATACTCAGTCACTTTGGGATGAAATGTCCTGTAGATGTCTATCATATCCAGGTGCTCTAATGTTTTGTTTAAGGCCACTATATCTTTTTGATTCTCTGTTTAGATGACCAATCTAGAGCCATCAGCAGTGTATTGAGGTCTCTAAGTATGATTGTATTATTGTCAGTTTTTGTTTTAAGGTCAATAAGTAGCTGTCTTATATATTTTGGTGCTCCTTGGTTTGGTGCATATATATTAAGAATTGTTATGTCTTCTTGATTTAGTGTCCCCTTAGCCATTATGAAGTGGCCATTTTTGTCTCTGAGTACTTTTGCTGTCTTGTAGTCAGCATTTTCAGATATGAGTATTGCTACGCCTGCTTTTTTTTTGGATGTTATTTGCTTGGAATATTGTTTTCCAGCCTTTCACTTTGAATTTGTTTTTATCCTTGTTACTTAGATGAGTCTTGTAGGCAGCATACAATTGAATTTTCTTTTTTAATCCATTCTGCTACTCTGTGCCTTTTTATTGGTGAGTTTAATCCATTTACATTTAGTGTAATCATTGACACTTGTGAGTTCCCTATTGCCACTTTATAGATTGCTTTCTGTTAGTTTTGTGTCCTGTTTGATCCTTCTCTTTCATTTTTCTATCTTTTGTTTTTATTTGGTTGTATTCCATAAATCTTTCCTCTGTTGCTGTCTTTTTTAAATCATGTACTTTTGTGGTGGTTTTTTCAATGGTGGTTACCTTTAAATAATGAAAAGGATTCCTACCCTGTTCATTGTAGTGCACTATTTTGTGAGTACTTTTGCTCTCCATCGTCATTTGCTACTGTTAATCTCCATTCTCTTCCCCCCCTTCTTTTTGTTGTTGTCACAGTTTAAATTTGATTTTATTGTGTTTTTCTTGGAGCTTTTACTTGTGGCTTTGTTTTGTTTTTTTGTTCTTTATATCTGATTGGAGAACCCCCTTTAGTAATTCCTGGAGTGGGGGTTTTCTGATGATAAATTCCCTCATCTTTTCTGCATCTGTGAATGTTTTTATTTCTCCTTCATATTTGAAGGATAGCTTTGATGGGTATAGTATTCATGGCTGAAAGTTCCTTTCTTTCAGGACATTAAATATTGGCGTCTACTCTCTTCTAGCTTGTAGAGTTTCTGTTGAGAAATCTGATGATAATCTAATTGACCTTCCTTTATATGTTATATTCTTCTTTTCCCTGGCTGCCTTGAGAATTTTTTCTTTGCCGTTGGTTTGTGCCAATTTCATTATGATGTGCCTTAGAGTAGGTTTGTTGGGGTTAAGAAAACTTGGAGTTCTGTTTGCTTCTTGAATTTGAGGCTTTATTTCTTTCCACAGGCTTGGGAAGTTCTCATCTATTATTTGTTTGAGTATGTTCTTCATTCCATTTTCTCTCTCTTCTCCCTCTGATATACCTATTATTCTTATGTTATTCTTTTTGATGGAATCAGATAATTTGTGTAGGGCTATCTCATTTTTTTTTTTAATTTTTGAGTCTCTTTCTTCTTCTCTCTGTTGTGCCTCAAGTTGCTTGTCTTCTATTTCACTAATCCTACCTTCTATCTGGCCTATTCTATTAGCTAAGTTTGTTACCTCGTTTTTCAGCTCGTGAATTGAGTTTTTCAACTCTGTTTGATTTGTTTTTATAGTTTCAATTTCCTTGGAAATATATTCTTTGTGTTCATTGAGTTGTTTTCTGAGCTCCCTAAATTGCCATTCTGTATTTTCTTGTATTTCTCTGAGTATTTTTAGGATTTCTATTTTAAATTTTCTGTCATTTAACTCCAAGGTTTCCAATATCTTAATTTTTTTCTCCATAGATTTTTCCTCATCTATCTTTGTTATCTCTCTTTCTTTTGTATCCATGATATTCGATTTTCTCTTCCTTAATGGCATCTGAGGGTAGTTTTGTTGATAGTATTAATGAGATTTAATAAAGAATAAAAAGTTAAATATTAAAAAAAATTAGAGTTCTTTTTTAAAAAAATTAATAATTAAAGATAAATAAAATAAAATTAAAATTTAAAAAAAGGAAATTATTCCCCCCTCATTTATTTCTCTCCTCTCCTCTTCCCTCTTTCTTGAGAAAATCTTGTGATGAACTGTGAATTATATTGTAATAAACAGAACAAACAATGCCTGTAATGGAGGGCCTGAATTGGGGAGAAGTAATAAAAGGCAAAAAAAAAAGAAAAGAAAAAAAAGGCCGGATATGGACCCACAAAAAACAAATAAGGAAAAAATTTGGGTCAAGAATAAAATGATTTGCTTTTAGGTGTTGGTTGACTAAGAGTTATGATGAAAAGAATAAGAGAGAAACAGGAAAATGGGGGGACAAATCAAAAAATTACTATTGTATTTAGTGGAACAAGAACTAGATAAAATGGAGAGCCAGGGATGGGAGTACTGCTAGTGAGTTGAAAAGGTGAAGTAAAAAACCCCCAAAATGCCACAAACATAAGTTTGAGTCCCAGATAAGATAATTTGTTCGTTATTGAGGTTTGAATAAGAGGAGACATAAAGGAGAAAGGAAGAATCTAATATAGAGGGAGAAAAGAAAGAGAGAAAAAAAAAGAGGGAACCACTAAAAGAAGAAGAAAGAAAAAAGAGGAGGGAGAGAGAGAGAGAGTTAAGGATTTGGAGTGCAACCCTCATAGAGAGAAAGGAAGATGAAAGAAAAGATAATGGGAGGTGTAACACTTATGGGTAGTTTAGTTCAAGGATAGGAGAGAGAAAGACTGGCAGAGAGTTAAATGACCAAATTGGAGGAGGAAAAAAAAATCAAGAATGAAGATAAGAGAAACAAATGAACAAATATAATAAAATGGGATAGGTTATAAAGTCTGTGGATTATTCTTGATTTTGAGAGGTTATCTTCTTGATTTTTCTTTACTCTCCCTCTTCCTGGTCGGTGATTCTGTACCCCAGGTTCTACCTCTTTGGTACACTGAGGTGGATGTTTGCAGTTAATAAGTCTCTTTGGTGATGTCATGTATTGGGCTTCAGTCTCGTTGGCAATCGAGGCTCATTAACATTTATAGGCTTCGACAGTGAGAGAGTCCGTGTTCCTGGAGCCTCTCTCCTAGTCTTTTTTCCTCAATTAGTAGGCTGATAATCCAGCTATGGGGTTGCTGCTGCCTCTGCCTGGATAGTAAGAGGCTCAAAGAGCTGGCAACTCCCCACTCTATTCCCACTCAGCACAGGGCTCTGGGTAAGGCTCAGTCAGTCAGAGCTGCTAGCATAATCAGGCGGGGCTTCCGCCCACTCAAAGACCTCTGGCTCTGCCAATTTGTTCGGTAACATGGGCAGGTGCCCACTCCCAGGGCACTTAGAGAAATGTCTCACTTACTATCTGTGCGCAGACCAGGATATCAGGCCAGCAGTCTCACACTCTGAGTGAAACCTCCACCCACACGGAAAAGTTCCAGTGCTGGAATTGGCTCTCGCTCCCTCCCCGTATGTGGCTTTTTCAGGGCACTGGGGTGGCCTGAGATTCCACTTTTGGCCCACACAAAGGCCCCTGACTCTGCCCATCTGTGGGATAACATGGGCTCCCACTGCCGAGACACTCGGAGGAATCTCTCACTCACTATCTGCGTGCGCAGACCAGGATATCAGGCTGGCTGCCTCACACTTTGAGTGAAACCCCCACCCGCCCGGAGGAGTTCCAGCGTTGGAATTGGCTCTCACTCCCTCCCCGTGTGTGGCTTTTTCAGGGCACTGGGGCAGCCAAGAGATTCCACTTTCGGCCCACACAAAGACCTCTGACTCTGCCTCTATGTGGGATAACATGGGCGCCCACTCCCGGGGCTTTCGAAGGAATCTCTCACCCTCTATCTGCGTGCACCGACCAGGGGATCGGGGAAAATGGCTGCTCTACTTGTCTTTCTTTGTCTGGGTTTGGTGCGAGTGTTAGCTTGTATTGACTGGGTTGCCACAGGCACAGTTTTTCCTCCTTGGCTTGGATCTCGATGCCACAGCCTGGTTATGCCGTTTGTGCCGCGTCCTGGATCTATTCATCCCCTTTGCCTGCCTTAATTTCTATACTCTCAGTTCCCAGTGAAAGCAGCCCTATTTAGGTTAGTGAGGAAGGTGGAACATTTCTTACTCCCTATTTCCTTCGGGGTTTGATTATATATTTAGCTAATTTTTCTTTTGACCATACCTTTGGGTGTATTGTGAAACATCTGGAGGCTCCAAGGATAGGTTTTTCTGTTTCTGGTTGAAGATCTTGTTGAGTTTTGGGGGAGATTTTAGGTATCGCTTCCTACCACGCCATTACTCTGACATTTGTTGTTCTCTTATTATTCTTTATCACTCATTCTTGCTATATGCCATGCAACTTTACTAAATGCATAGTTCTGCTTTATAGTAAATTATTGTAATATATTTATGTAAGCTTTAGTGGGCTACTAAGGGAATGTCAAAATCATATAGAACTATTTTAAAATATTTTATAAAAGATTTTTTGTATTGTCAATATATGATATGGCTAAATGGGCTTCTTTTTCCCTCTTTCTACTTGGAAAATTCAATGTGTGTTAAAACCAAGAGTGAACAAGTATTGAAATGAAATTGGAACAAAATATCTGTATCTTTAAAATGTGTTTTCTATTGTTAAACAAAAGCTGCATGGATGAAAGCTTTCCTGAAAGAAAAGGTTTATTGAGCTATATGCTAACGAGAACAAGGGTCAGGTCCTGAAGCTAGCAGCCTGAACCAGCTGCAAGGCTAGATGGAGAAAGGTAACACGGCCACCGTCTTGATATTGGTGGAGCCCTTTTATTACAATGAGCTTGAAGACAAGACCCTGTCTGGGTAGTTCAGGTGATTAGAGCACTGACCCCATATGCTTAGATTGTAGGTTTGATCCTTAGGGCACATATAAGAATCAAACAATAGCCTTATCAGGCGGTGGCGCAGTGGATAGAGCGTCAGACTGGGATGCAGAGGACACCCGGGTTTGAGACCTCGAGATCACCTGCTTGAGTACAGGTTCATCTGGTTTGAGCAAGGCTCACCAGCTTGGACCCAATGTCACTGGCTTGAACAAGGGATCACTCGGTCTATTGTAGGTCCATAATCAAAGCACATATGAGACAGTAATCCATGAACAACAAAAGAGCCACAATGAGAAACTGATGATTGATGCTTCTCATCTCTCTCCGTTCCTGTCTGTCTGTCCCTATGTATCCCTCTTTCTGACTCTTTTTCTGTCTCTGTAAAAAAATAAATAAATAAATAAATAAAATCAAACAATAAATGTATAAATAAGTGGAACAACATATTGATGTTTCTCTCTCTCTAAAAAAATAAATTAATGAATGTAAAGAATGAGTTTGGAGATAAAAGATGTATATTGTTTTTAAGGAGCTGTGTGGGCCATAGATAAGAGTGGAGGGGAAAGGTGAAGTGGGGCTAGTTCTGGGATAGGTGCGTAGTCCTTAAGAAAGAAGTGCGAGCTGCTTTTGAATCCGTTGTGGGCAACAGTCTAAGTCTAGAAAGTTAATAATAAGCAGAATGTAGTAAAGTCTAGTGACCAACTAATTTCTCTAGATAAGAACTGAACTAGCCACCCAGAAGTTCACTTAACGTTTCAACAGACATTCAGGAATGTGAGCGACTTTTTGTTGGTTTTTGCCCTTGATTCTGTTAACTGTTCAACTCCTGTCTTTTCTTCCCACATTCCAGCCTGCTTTAATTTAATTTAGGGCATCTCAGAATTTTTCTCTTGTTCCTTCCATGAGAGAATATTATGGTTTTGTGTGTGTGTTGTATATTGTATAAACTCAAAACAAATGATTGAAAGGATTTAACCAGGGAATAAGAAGCATGAAACACCTAAGCAATCCCAAATCACATTGTGTTTAATGCTATCACTTTGCCTTTGTTAAGACCAATATTCTGGGGAAAGATCTAACTTCTTTTGGGGCCTGTAAGTGAGGTTTCAGAATGTGATTAATATAAAAATTGTATATGTGCTGAACTATTTAAATGTGTTCATCTGAATTTCTGTTTTAAAATTAAAGCTTTTATACAGCCATAATTCAGAGGAATACAGAGATTTAAAAAACAAACAAACAACTCTTACAAAAATCCTCTGCACTTTCCGTGCACATACCAGATGGCTCAAATTAAAAAGACAAAGACAAGTGTTGCTGAGGATATGGAACATAGAAAACTCTCACTCATTTCTGGATAAACAGACAGTAAATTGTACATTTTCTTATATAAAATTCAAAAATAAAACTCTGTTCAATTAGAAGACAATATAGTGGTTACTCTGATGAGAAGCAATAGTGTAGCTTTCTATAGAGGAGATATAAAGCATTCGTCTAGGCTGCTGGTATTGTTGTATTTTTAACCTGAGTGGTAGTTACACAAATGCGCTCCCTTCACAGTGATTTATTGAGATGTTACATAGAATTTCTGTTGTTCCTTAAATATATAATAGCCTTCCATAGGAAAGTATATTTAGAAAGCTTTTCTAATGGTCACTATGTTCTCATTTGAAAATATATATTTAGTATATGATTTTTTTAAAGGCTTTGTTTTAAAATAGTTGTAGATTCACAGGAATTTATAGATGATTATAAGTTCATACAGAAATTTTGCACATACCATTCTCCCAGCATTAGTTATAATAATGTATATGATCACTGGTAATATAATGTGATCATTAAAACTATAGAATCAACATTTATACAATTGCATTAATTAAACTACTGCCCTTATTCAAATTTTACTGTTTTTTTTTTTTCAACTAATGGATTTTTTTTCCATTTCCAAGACTTGTTTCAGCATCCTACATTGCAGGTACTGCCCTGTCACCTTTGACTCCTCTCATCTATGACAGACTCTCAGGTCTTTATTCTTTCATGACTGTCACACGTTTGTATACTACAAATGTAGAATATGCGTTTGTCTGTTTTTCTCATGTTTGGACTGAATGCCATACACCTGCAAATGACAATCTCAGTGTATCACATCAGGGAGCATATCATGTCTACATGTCTTACTATTGCTGATAATAAATTGACTATTTGGTTAAAGTGATGACTGCTGGCTTTCTTGACTGTAATATTGTCATTCAGATGCAAAGCAATTTAATTTGATTTTGAGATTTTCATGGTAAGAGTATTTGAGAGAGTGCTTGGTGTAATGTGCAGTGGGTTACTGTGACGGAGGCCTTTTACCCTTAACATATTTGTGGCTCTCTGTGGGGGAGGTGGGGGTTTGCAAGAGTGAGAAAAAAGGAGTGCAGGGATGAATAAAAGACTAGCTCAGGGTTATTTGTCTTATGAACCCTCATAATTCCTTTGAAAGTTGCTTAGCACAATTATTTTCCAACAAAAGTTGGAATCTGTTGAGAAAATATAAAATATATGGATAGAAGACAGTGCAAATCTACCTTCATGTATATTTGAATTGTACTCTCTCTCAGAAGCATAATTTTATTCCTTATTTCAAATCCAATATAAGAACTTCTGGACCCATTTATTTTCAATAATAAGAGTTTATTCAAATTAACATTACAAAATTTGTAGACGAGAACTAAACATAGCTTATAAATCTTATGTATATTGTCATATTTAAAAATGATGAAAACATTTAAATCACTAAATTTTTCTTCAACAGAGAAACCCAAGGTCTTGAGGCCACTACTACTTAGAATTAGGCTCACAGAAAACCTGAGTCAGCCTGACCAGGCAATGGCACAGTGGATAGAGCATCAGACTGGGATGCAGAAAACCCAGTTCGAGACCCTGATGCTTCTCATCTCTCTCTGTTCCTGTCTGTCTGTCCCTATCTATCCCTCTCTTTGACTCTCTGTCTCTGTAAAAAAAAAAAAAAAAAAAAAAAAAAAGAAGAAAGAAAACCTGACTCAGACAAAGACTTGGGAATTATTGATTTATGGATTGAAATGGGTGGAGCTAAGGGGAAAAAAAAGCAACGATTCTAAACAAATGTTAGTGAAGGTTACTTGAATGAAAATTCACCCTGCAAAGAGGGGGAAGAATAAAACAGTTAACTAAAATGGCTAGAAGCATTTGCCTCTGAGAAACAAAACTGGCAAAAGGAGAATCAAGGGACTGGAGAGTTCAATGTTAAATCTTTATGGTGCTAGTTGATATTTTTAACCTTCACATTAAAATATTTTCCAGGCCCTGGCCAGTTGGCTCAGTGGTAGAGCGTTAGCCTGGCATGCAGGAGTCCTGGGTTCAATTCCCGGCCAGGGCACACAGGAAAAGCACCCATCTGCTTCTCCACCCCTCCCCCTCTCCTTTCTCTCTGTCTCTCTCTTCCCCTCCCACAGCCGAGGCTCCACTGGAACAAAAGTTGGCCCAGGCACTGAGGATGGTTCTGTGGCCTCTGCCTCAGGTGCTAGAATGGCTCTGGTCATAACACAGCGATGCCCCAGATGGGCAGAGCATCGCCCCCTGCTGTCCATGCCAGGTGGATCCCAGTCAGGTGCATGAGGGAGTCTGTCTGACTGCCTCCCCGTTTCCAACTTTAGAAAATACAAAAAAAAAAAAAAAAAGGAAAAAAAATATTTTCTATTTAAAATTTAATTTATTAGACTGACCAGGCGGTGGCACAGTGGATAGAGTGTCAGACTGGGATGCTGAGGACCCAGGTTCGAGACCTCAAGGTTGCCAGCTTGAGCGCAGGCTCATCTGGTTTGAGCAAAAGCTCACCAGCTTGAGCCCAAGGTCACTGGCTCGAGCAAGG
Source organism: Saccopteryx bilineata (assembly GCF_036850765.1). Lineage (NCBI taxonomy): Eukaryota > Metazoa > Chordata > Mammalia > Chiroptera > Emballonuridae > Saccopteryx > Saccopteryx bilineata. Next base: position 382,259,803 of record NC_089490.1, read on the forward strand.
GGTTACTTGGTCTGTTGTAGGCCCGCGGTCAAAGCACATATGAGAAAACAATCAATGAACAACTAAGGTGCCGCAATGTGCAATGAAAAACTAATGATTGATGCTTCTCATCTCTCCGTTCCTGTCTGTCTGTCCCTGTCTATCCCTCTCACTGACTCTCTGTCTCTGTAAAAAAAAATAAAATAAAATAAAAAAATAAAATAAAATTTAATTTATTGGAAAAAAACATGTGTACCCAATATTATAAATCATAAGAAGTTAAATTTGATTATTTAATGTGAATTAAATGGAGAGAGTTACTGTTCTCTTGAAATAGTAAACTATAACACTGGGGAACAAAATTTTTGTTGCATTCACAAAAACACTAGTTCGTACTTAATTCGAGTGTGCTGATCTCAAATCTGACATTAGTTTTTCTCTGTTAGCTACAGGTTTTTTGCAATTCAAGATTTTAGGTTTTCATTTTATTGTAAAATTTTCAACATTTAGTTTAACATAATGAAGTAAGATGTCTTCTTGGGCATCATCTTTGTGAAAATATAATAATTTATGTAATGCAGTAAATACACTAATACACTAAAAGATATGATTGCATCAGAATGTGTCTACAATTTTGAAATAGAACATATTAAAACACTTATTTAAATCATAAAATTTGCACAAAACTTATTTAAATTTTATTCAGGTAAAAATTTGCATTTGTAGCTCTTGTGTTTGGTGTACTTGTTGAGGACAATCTTGTTTGATGCTCCATCAGTAGTCTGCTCATTACTAACAACTCCAATATTTTGGGGAAACTTATCAAGGTGACTGTTCAGGAAGTGAATTTTAACACTCATGGTCCATCCAATGTCGTAGAAAGCCAACAGCATCCTTTGAACCAGAAGTTCATAGTTTTCTGCTTTTTTTGTTGCCAAGGAAGTTTTCTGTAACTGCCACAAGACTGCCATGCTGCTTTCTGCTCCTTATTCATCTTCCTGGCAAATTCTTTGTCACGTATGATGGTTCAAGTTTGAGGTCCATCGAACACCTGCTTTTATCTTCTTGAAAGACAAGGCAGAAAACGCAGAAATAATATGTTGAAAGCATTCACTTTCTCTATTTAAAGCTTGAACAAACTGCTTCATTAAGCCAAGTTTGATGTAAAGTGGGGGAAAAATGATCCTGTCTCGATTAACTGCAGTTTCATTCACATTATTTTGCATCCCTAATTCTAGATCTTCACATTTAGGCCACTCCTTCTGTGTCCAGTGTTTCTCCTGAGCTTGGCTGTTCCACAAACACAGAAAGTAAGAATACTTCGTGAAACCTCTCTGTTGTCCTAACAGGAAATTTACCATTTTAAGATCCACACAAATGATCCAGTTATGCTCTTCATACTTCAGAAAGTCGAGGACAATTTTTGTCATTCTTACTAAGTCATTCAATTCGGGTTGGCTAAACTGCTGAGGAGTTAATGACTGTTTGGCCTCAGAAGAAGACCCTTCAGATTCTACAACCATTTCCTCATGCATCTTATCAAAATACACTTGCTCACCATGTTCACTTTCTTCATCCTTAGAAGAAATAAAACCATTGAAAACTGGAACTGGAGTGTCTCAGAGTGTGGGTTAGGTCATATTGCTGAAGGAATATTAGGATATGCAATCATATGCCATTTTTTCTTGCCGATGCCCTTTGTATAAATCAGACAGAAATAACAGTCACTGCTGTGGTGCTTAGGTTGAAACCAAACCATGAGAATACCAAAAGGCATTCCTTTGTATTTTCCTTTTTCCAGCCACGAAGCATTTCCTCACAATTATGACACACAATAGGAGGAACCCAATTCTTGTCTTGATTGCCTAGGGGAACTTGAAAACAGGTAATATATGCATGTGTCAGAAATTATGAAATATTGCGCCTTTGACGTTGAAGTGTATAACAGCCACATATATAACAGAAGGTGTCAGGACTATTCATAAATTTCTGCCAACTCAAAGAAGCCATGATTCCATCTTAAACCAAAATAAGAGGGCGTTTTTATCAGATAATATTTTTTTTTACATTAAAAAACAACTATAATTATTTAAAAGTAGTGTTTGTAAAACATTAATTGCCTTGTGGTTATGTTCAATCCAAGAGTCATTGCCCTTTAACTCCAATTTGAAACCAATGCGTGCCATTAATTATAAGAAAAAAATTAAAGCTGCATAAAAACTAGAGCATGCACCAAAAAACGGATTTTATATTTGCAATCAGCGATGCAGAGATATATAGAAAAAGTTCTAAAACCTCATGCAACAGAAAATAAAAAAAAATTGTTCCCCAGTGTAATATAGTAGTGAGAGCTCTGAATCCAAAGGACCCAGGTTCAGATTGTGCATCAACCAGTTCTAGATAGATATCCGTTGTTTGAAAATATTGATAATATGAGGATGCTAAGCTGCCATTGAAAAATGTAACATCATTGTAGAAATCAAATCTATTAAAGCTAATTTTTTTTTTTAGATTTTAGAAGTGGAAGAACTACTATGATTTACATTCTAGTAAAAACTTAAAGTTATATAATTGATGACAGAGACTACTGTAAGTTACTACATTCCTCTCTTGATAAGTTCATTCATGCTGCCTATACAATTTATGTTTATATTGTCCATTTTCTACATTTAATCATTAATTCTGGTGTACTTGATTTTCAAGGCTTCAGCTGTTTTAGAACAATCTGGTATGCGTTCATAATAAATGCTTATCACTGGTTTTCTTTAGATAGTAATTATTAATGTATGCTAATACATTTTGGTTAGTCCTTTGTATTTGCTAATGATTTCTGCTATCATTGGTTTCTGAAAAATTTCTCTAGAATAGTTATCGAAAATATAGAGCATTGTTTTTCTTAACTGTCTAAAAGCCAACATTATGTAAAAATCCTATAAAAGGGTCATTATGGTGTATCATACTGTACCTTCAAAAATTATTTTCTCTGCCCATTAAGTGATCAGCTGCCCTTATAGGAAATGAGATTTACTAGTCCATAATTTGTTCTGAAAACTCATGTTTGTATGCCTATATAATATCCTTCACCTTTCAGAACTTATTTGGAAGTAGTATATTGATGCATTAAATATAAATTTTATACAGTACTAACTACAAATCACATAATAATGCCACAGAATGGAACAGCACACATTGAATACTGTGAAGGAAAGTGAGCAGGAAATGAATCTTCGTAAGTGGAAGGTTTTAATTCCTTATCATTGATGGCTGTGACCTAAGTTGGGAGGCAAAAGGAAGCCCCTTGAAATCTCAGTGAGTTTAAACCAATGACATCACAAAAGAATATACTTTAAATGTGAGTAGCTCTGAATGCTAAGCCCATGGGTCAAAAATTAACAGACATTCGTTAAGAGCCTTTCCTCCTTTTCCAGTTCCCATAGTTTACTAACCTAGGAACAACCAAGAATTGGAAAATATTTATAGACTGTAAAATGAAGAAGATTTTATTTGCTGTAGAGAAATATGACTGGCTTGAACTTAGAATAAAGGGGAAAACACAAATAAATAAATTAAATAAGTTTAAGAATTCATCTTTTATAGTTATTTTGGTAGTTATCTAAATCATTGCTACATATTATTGCCAACTTATATTTCCTTTGATTTTTTTTTACCAGTATGTTTTAATCACCATCATATACAATTAAAAATTGAGATTAAAGAAATCTTCTGGTACTAGAAAATGGTATGATATATAACACAAAAATTATTCAGCATTAACTGAAATCAATTAGGGTTTCACATTTGCTCATAACCAGTTGAATAATTTTTCAGAAGATAATTAACTAGTCTGTTTCTTCATGTCTAAAATAATGAAGTTGGATTAGATGATACTTGAGATACTTCCTAGGGTCAATACATGCCATGCCATGCCATAATTGAGTGCGTAAAAATATGTTGATTTTACTAAAATTATGGCATAAATAATAAGCATCTCATTTTTACTATACCAACTTTCTAAACTAAATGGTAAGCCTATAACAAATGAGAATTATATAAAGAAAGCAATATCAGGGCATAATGATTGCAAAATGAGATGTCTAAAATATCATACTATTAAAACTCTTGCTTTCAGTATATATATGAATATTTACACACATAGTCCAGGTAATATAGGCAAGATTAATAATGTTTTGTTTGAGTAAAGCAGATTAGACATTACAAATGATCATGAAGTAAAAATGGTTGAAATATGCAGGTACATTAGTACAGTAGAAAGAAGTAATAGCATATAACAAGAGAAAAGACAGAAGCAAAACAAAAACCAGAAAAATGAATCAAAGAACTCAGAAAGCATGGAGATACTGAACATATTTAGAAAGAGCAGATATTCACAAAAGGCTGGACATATTGTAAGATTGGTTCAGTCCACTGTATTGTATATAAAAAGGAAAATGTTTAATATTTTTAGCAACTCTAAAATGGCTACATTTTTTAATTTGTGGTACTTAATTGAAAACAAAGACATTAATATGTAAAAGTCGCTCTAACCCTCCAGTCTCTCACAGGCCAGTTGAGGAGAAAAATGAGTAAATAATAATACAATGCAACGGGATAACTTCTTTAACGGTGGTGATACGATATTACTTATTATATATTTTGTGGTTAGGATGTTTTAGCCTACATGCTCTTTGTCTTAATGCATTATGACACCTCTAAAAAACCTTATACAATTAGTGCATTTTTTTGCCTGACCATGGTGGCACATTGTATAAAGGATGGACTAGGAATAATGAGCTCATTGGTTTGAAAACCCAAGGTCGCCTGCTCTTAGCACAGGCTGGTCAGCTTGAGTGCAAGCTTTCTGGCTTGAGTGGGGGGAGATTGTCTTCAAGATCCCTCTAAAGTCACCAACTTGAGCCCAAAAGATTGCTATCATGAAAACCTAAGGTCACTGACTTGAGCTCAAGGTTCAATCCCAGGTCAAGACACGTACAAGAAGCTATCAGTCCACAACTAAAGTAAAAGAAATTATGAATTAATGCCTCTCACTCTCTCTTCTCCATCTCTCTCTCTCTCTCAAAAGAAAATTAAAAGTTAAAATAAATGCAATTTATAAATATAACGATACTTAGACTGAAAGATATCTGTATCCTGTCAAGTAGCCATAATTCAAGAATAGTTTTTGTTTCTTTTTAATTCAAAAGCCTATGTGTTGAGGAAAGTCATTGATGTTTCAAAAAGCAGAGAATATGCAAATTAAAAAGAAATCTCGTCTAGAAAAACAACTTCCAGTTTTTGACAAATAATATATAACTATTTGCTTTAGTGATCAGTATTATATTATGGAATTGACAGCTCACTGTTTCAGGCAAATGTATAAATCATAAGAAAAGAATTAACAGTGTGTGTGTGTTTATATGTGTAAGAAGTTTGTCATTTGAAGAATTGCATTTTTATAAAAAAATCTTAAAAATTTATCTTGATTACAAAACCTATATTTGTTTCTGACATTCTACAATGTGATTCCCTTTAGTAATGAATGTTGTATCTTTTCTTCAAAATAATTTGTTTAATCAATTGCTTGTATGCTTAGTGTATTTGTTCCCCCTAACCTCCCTGTGTACCCACATGGTCACTAACTTACTACCTAAATATAATTTCCAATGTAATTCTTGGGGCTTTCTAAAATAATACATATCAAAACTTGTACCATATTTTTCACTCCATAAGACACACATTTTCCCCCAAAAAGTGGAGAAAAAAATGCCTGTGCATCTTATGGAGAGAATGTTCTTTTTTTTTTTAGCTGCTGTGGGGCGCTGTGCTGGTGAACATATGTAGAATGAGTGCCAGCAGGAGCGTAATCATACTCGCCACAGCTGCGTGCAGAACCTGGGTATCTGCTGAGTGATCTCCTGGTTCCGGTTTCCACAGTTGCATGCAGCGCAGGAGGGAAGGCAAGGGCTGTTTTGTGGGCACATTCATCTGGCATCATAGAGGGCAGATGTGAGAGACATGCTGCAGCTGTGGAGGGCTGTGCAGCAGCCGCTGTAGCTCTGTGTGGAATGCTGATGTCACTTGTTGCTGGCCTAATAGAATTTCTTTCCTTTTTTTTTTTTTGTTATGTTTTTCTGAAGTTGGAAACAGGGAAGCAGTCAGACAGACTCCGCATGCACCCAACCGGAATCCACCCAGCATGCCCACCAGGGGGTGATGCTCTGCCCATCTGGGGTGCTGCTCCGTTGCAACCAGAGCTATTCTAGTGCCTGAGGCAGAGGCCATGGAGCCATCCTCAGCGCCCAGGCCAACTTTGCTCCAACTTTGCTCCAATGGAGCCTCAGCTGCGGGAGGGGAGGAGAGAGACAGAGAAAAAGGAGAGGGGGAGGGGTGGAGAAGCAGATGGGCGCTTCTCTTGTGTGCCCTGGCCGGGAATCAAACCCAGGACTCCTGCACACCAGGCCGATGCGCTACCACTGAGCCAACTGGCCAGGGCCCTAATAGCATTCCTTTGGCTCATTGGCTGGCATCTAGAGGAGGGGCTGAGGGTGCTAGAGGGCTTCTGAAAAAAATCTGCCCTATTAGTGCTTGACCAGTTTAAAGCACATATTAGAGAAACCACACACAAAGAAAACAACTTTAAAGAAGTGAAGGCTCATCTAGGTGTAATTCCTGGTGGTCTTACCAGATAGTTGCAACCTCTCAACATTTCCATCAACAAACCATTTAAAGTCTTTATGGGAGAAGAGTGGAACAAATGAATGGCTGCTGGTAATCATGATCTGACACCAACTGGAGGAATGAAGAGACCCATTATCACTCAAGTTTGTGAATGGGTGAAAACATCACAGCAGTCAGTGAAGAAAAAAACCGTGGTACAGTCATTCAAAAAATGTGGCATTAGCAATGTCTCAGATGGCACTGAAGATGGTATCATATATGAAAATAGTGAAGAAAGTGATACCAGTGATTGTGAGCAACTGAGCTTCTTAAATTCTGACACTAGCGATGATGAGTTCCTGGTGTTCCCAGACAACTAGAAGAGTATTTGAACATTCAAGTCTCTTCTCATTTGGTAATAACAGTACTAATGGTTGTTAATACTGCTGTTGAGTTTACATTGTTAAAATATTACTGTGGTATATTTTATTAAATATTTTAACACACCATTTGGTTCAGAATATTTTTTTTTCTTATTTTTCTCCTTAAAATCCAAAGTGCATCTTATGATCAGGTGTGCCTTAGGGACTGAAAAATATGGTAATTATGAACTTATAATTATACACTTAACTATGAGTTTCTCTTTTTCATTTTATACTCTAAGCTACCTAGACCTGGCTTTCTCTCTTCTGTATCCATGTATTCTCTGTATTTCTATATTAAGTTTATCACATGGCCATGCTTAACAATATTAGTTGGATAAAGTAATGCTGAATACATGAGAGAATGAATGATTGAATTAAATATTCATGAGATTAACAATTCTAGATTTTCTTTAGGGAAAGAAAAACAAAGTTCAACTCAAAAGCACTTTCACAGAGAATTCACAGCAATGAATGAAGTGGAGACAATCAATTTTTGAGCCTTTCTAAACCCTAGAGTTCTTAACATCAGTGTTACAATGTCAAAGGCAATTGCTCAAAACCTGGAAGGAATGGAAACTAGTGAAATTGAAGAAAGTAAAAATGTTTTTGGATCTGTCCCTTCCCCAAAGGTGATCCTATACTCCAAAGATACTTCTCTTAGCCCATAAAAGCTATTTTGATTGTAGCAAGAATTATAACTCCAATTAAACAACTGTATTGCCCCAAATCAGACAGGCTCAGTTACAGGTATTGATGGAAATGGTTTATCCATCAGATAAATATGCATGCTGAATCAAATGAGGTTGTACATTATAGGAGCTCCTGTCTGGAGATGTGAGTTCAAGTTCCACATCTGCCACTAGTTGTATGACCTTGAGAAGCCAACTTTACCTTTGTAAACTTCAGTTTCTTCTGTAGAATTGAGATTAGATGGACTGTAAAGTTTCCTTTATCTTTAAAACCATTCACATGCTATTTTTCCCCAAAACACAACTACCATATTCAGTCAAAAGCTGCTATAACACACTGATCTCCTCACAAGGTTGGCTCCTGCTACTTATCTTGCTGGAACATCCTTACCTCAAGCACTAGCATTATAAAAGGATTATTATATACAGCATTATTCCTGAGAAGTGTGCCTTTGGCAGAGGCAAATAGAAATTGTAAAGCAAAATTAGGTTTGTGCATATTTTTCTGGGGAAAGAACACCTCTCTTCTCCTGTGCTTTTAAAATTTCAATTTTTGCCTCTACTAGCCAAAGGAAACTAAACATTATGCAATTATTCAATGAAAATTCAAGTGTGGAATAGAAAAATCTGCACGGTGCCATAATTTTATAAAATATGATTTTTTTTTCTTTCCTTAAAGAAATGTGGGTTTAAATTTAGGGTGGCATCTGTCTATAGCATTTCAACAGCAATACAAGATAAATATAAGCTAAATCAAAAGGCACTTTATCATATTCACAAAAGCATTCTCTGTCATATGTACCTGGGTAAATCAAAAAGACATAGAACTTAAACTATTTTCAAACACTTAATGTTGAGTTGCTTGGAGTATCATCATGTATTTTTTTCCTTTTCTGCTCCCTCTCAAGGCAATCTCCTCCTCTACTAAATAAATAATCTCTTTTACATTATTCAACTTTATGTCTGAGTTACAAAGGTTATTCTAATTGATGTCTCCGAGATACCTCAGATTTAATTTGACTATGAAATGACTTTGATTCCCACTGCCTCTGCTCTAAGCTCTCCTACTTGGGGAAATGGCACGACCATATCCCAGCTGCTGAGACTAGAAATTTAGACATCGTTAAAATGAAATACACATGGAGACTGGACTTTAGAATTCCTGAGCATACAAAATCATTTAAGCCCTATAAGTAAAACTGAATTTAGCTTATTTCATCAACATAAGGGAAATTTAATTTCATATCAATGCCTCTGATAATCATAAAGGAATGGTAAGTCATCTCAGTCATCTTCCCTAAAAAAACAGTATAATTACTTTTAATCAATCTTCTGCCTTCTGGAAACCCCTATTGCAATAACCAGTCATTTTAAAGGTTAACAACTACCTTATCTTGACCATACAAGCCATCATGTAATGTCATGCCCTTAAGTTTCATATTGGTTTTAAATCTGAAAGTTCCCAGTTTGTGAACTGTTCTGAGATGCACAGCAAACACTTACTAAATACTATTTGCTAATTTGGTTGTAAATTTGCTATTTCTGGAGTTTTTGTAAAAAAATTATCAATTTCAATTATTTTATTTTTCTCATTTTCACTTACTATCCATCAGCAAATTCTTATCAATTCAATGTTTAAAATGGGTCTTGTAAGGGTCCTCCTCTCTGTACCCCCACTATCTATCATAATGCAAGTGAATATTTTCTTACACTTATCCAAATCTCACCTTAATTCATTTAACACTTAGTAACAAGAACTACATTTTGAAAATGTAAATGTAAGTCCATTGTTCCCTGTTTAAATATTTTCAAGGTCAACCAGTGCAATAAGAAAAAGCATAAAAATTTATTCCTAAACTTTCAAGTTGACCCAATGACATGACCCAATATTTTTTCAACCTTGTGTTGCATAATTTCCACCCTCACTCCTAGACTCTATCTAGCCTTATTTGTCTTTCTGTAGTTTTTGAAGTATACAAAACTCTTCTCTGGCTCAGAAATCATTTACCTGATGTTTCCTCTGCTTAGAAGATGTTTTTGTTTTGTTTGTCTGTTTTGCTATTTTGTCTGGGTATGGCCAGTAGCCACGGCCACTATCACAGCTGCCTGGCCCATGCAAGTTCACATTTGATTTGGACTGACGGTAATGAAACAATGGAGCCAAGAACTGGTGGGCCATTACCTTTAATCCTAGTTCTCACCCTGCAGACAAGAAATACACACAATAGGAAAACACTTCCCTTTCCATTCAGGGCTCCCAAAGCCACTGACTCATCCGAGCTTCTTAGAATCAAAGGTTTCTACCTCACTAGCCTCATTCACCTCTGTTCCCCATCTCCTTCTCTCTGCACAAACTCTGTACAAACTGGCTTCTCCTTCAGCACTCCACCATCTTGGCTGCTTCTCCTCCTCCATGTGGCCTTTTTCTGCTCTCCTCTCTAATGCTAATGTCAGGAACCGAGAGAGAGAGAGCAAACTCCTGGTCTGCCCCATTTTATAGTGTAGAAATCAAAACCTTTAATCCAATAAACAAACAAGAAAGTCTCTGATACAAAGTCACTTAAAGTGGGAAATGGGCATAATGACCCTGCCTGCTTACAGCCTGTCCCCCACACCCAATGCAAACTATAAGCGAGCAAACCTATATATCATAGTTACAAACTTATTTGACCAACAGTACTCCTTGCTGCTGGGCTCTAATCTTCTGGAGACTGCGGATCACAACTTCAGCCCGATTCTCCTCATCCTCCAAAGAGGAACTGGAAACACCAGCTCCTGCTGCTGGGCTTGAGCCCCGGACTGCTGCTGCCTTCTGTTCTGCAGGTCTTGCAGCCTCAGCCTCATCCCCAGCCTCAACCTCCCGCTGCTGTTGGCTCTCCACAATGTCCAGGACAATCTGCAACTCATGAACCTGTGATTCCTTCTCCAGTGGCTACTGCATTTCCAGGCGAATCTTGTGAACCTGGTCAGCCTCCTCTGGTGCTTGCTCCAGCTCCAGGGTCAGCATCTCTTTCTCCCATGTTTGCTCCACCTCCTTCCACTGCTCAGTTTGCAGGTCCCAGGAAGCTTCTGCCACAGAGCTCTCAGTTTCCTCACGCATGGCTGTAAAAGTCAGCCAGCCTACGGTCCCCAAAAGGACAGCCATGGGGAACCATAACAGCAGCCAGTCCTCTACTCCACCACTCAAAGGTGGTGGTGGCTCCATACCAAATTGATCCAAATTCTGCCAAGACTACGCCAAATGTAAAGTCAGTATCCACGGCCACCATCACAGCCGCTCGGCCCATGCAGGTTCACATTTGATTTGAAAAGATGGTAATGAAACAATGGAGCCAATAACTGGTGAGCCATTACCTTTAAATCCTAGCTCACACCTGGCAAGTGAGAAAATACACAGAGCGGGAAACACTTCCCTTTTTATTTGGGATCCCAAAGCCACTGACTCAACAGAGTTTTCTAGAATCAAAGGCTTCCACCTCACCAGACTTATTCACCTCTCTTCCGCATCTTCTCTCATCCACGAACTGTCTTCTCCTTCCCCCATTCCGCCATTTTGGCCACCTCCTCCTCTCCACATGGCTTCTCTCTCTCCTCCACAGCATGGGCTCCTCCTCTCTACAAGAACGTGGCCACTCCTCCTAAAATGGCCTCTTAGCTCCACCTTTTAAAACCTTTTGCCGCAAAAGCCCTCCCCCAACACACAATAGTATAACCAAGCCCCTTCTCAAGCAAGAAGGGCATTAATATTATCACCTGGGTGATGGGCAGCACCATCTTTAACAAAAAGAGTGAACAAAACCAGAAAACACAGATTTTACAACTCATTTGCTCTACAGTCTGTTTCAACTTACAGGTTACTTAACAGATTTTAGTAAGCCCTTGTCTAAATTAAATCTTACCCATTTTATGCTGTTTCTGTCTACTCTAACACTTTGTATTCTTCTTTATAAAATTTATAAAATATATAACCATTGTATCAATAATCCATTTATTCTCTACTTTTGTCTCTAAACTGCAAATTTTATCTTTTTAGATCATCCTTCTTCATTGCTGTGCCTCTGATGCTAAAGCCATTGCTTGTCTAGTAGTTGATGCAGAAAAAAACATTTGTTCAGTGTTGAATAAATTAATGGAGCTCACAAAGTGTATATTTATCCTGAGGTGAAGTTCCCGTCATTATTTTTATCTAAATACATGGGGTGAGGGGACAAGTAGAGAAGAGATTTTCAGCAGATAAAGTGTAAAATAAAATTTAAAAAATTGGATTTATAAATGAGAGGGCTGCTACTTCATATTCCAGAAGGCAAAGGCTAGATGATACCTTGCAATAGCATCAAGCTATCTGCAAACCTGGTGTCTATGACTTATTAAAATGGAAAACTGACCTCTCCTAAAAACATGCCATCAACCACTATCATTTTTTACAGACTGTGCTTTCGAAATCAGAATCTAGTAATAACAGCAGAGAAAGAGAGAAATGACAAGGACCACACATCAGTTTCCTTATCAGTATAAACAGAATAAAATCATTTACCGTATGTAAATGCATCAGAACAAATTTCCTAAAAGTCCTCCATTTACACATTTTTACTGACAGCAGAACAATATAAGCATTATTTCCACTAAGAGTAGAAAATGAAAGTGGATATTAGACACACAGGCATTAAGATTAAGAAAAGAAATTGGCTGGGGGAATTGATGGCTATCACCAGTTCACATGCCCTTTGGAGAGGATTCAATCTATGAAAAGAAGCTTATCTAGAGTGTAAAATCTTTTATACAGTTCTGGGAAATGAAAGTGTGTGACTATTCCCCGTGCGGATCTCTCCTCTTGCTTTCTGTCATCCTCAACACCCTCTCCTGCCCCTACTTCTCTGAAGCCTCTGTGAATAGAAGAATGTCAGGAGCTGATTTCACAATGTTTGTACCTCGTGTGGCACTGTGAAGTGTCTCACATTTTTCGAGTGCCTTGTTTTACAACCTCTCTCTACAGATGATTGTTCCAGAGCTAAGAGATTTCAGTCTAACTACTAGCACATGTATACTTAGCTGATACCCACTTCAGATAAGGGTTGTATTTCTTTCCTAACCACAGTTCTGAAACTGTAATAAATACATATTAGCTTGTGTTGAGGTGTGAACGTGTGTTTCTGCATGTATATTTGAGCACACATAGGAGAAGTGAAAGGAGCCAATACTTAACCAAGAACAATTTAGATGCACTGTTTCATTTTTATTCAGGAAGATAACTCTAAAATGTAGGTATTATCGTCTCAGAAAAATGAGGTGTAAAGGGCATTATATAACATAGTAACATAATTTTAAAAGCTTTAGTTTTACTGACAAAATATATACATTTAATGTTTAAGCACATTGATATTTTCTATAAGCAATTCAATTTTAAGTTTTAATGTTCATATTCTAGAAAACCACTTGCATATTAATGACTTTGATCACAACGATGAAATTCAAGATATTTGCTCATCTCTTTCCAAATTCAAGTTATTTTTTCCTTTTTACTTTTTTAGAAAAAAATAAATGATATTTTTTTAAAACTACTTGTTTAAGAGCATATTGGTTATTTCCAATGTTGAATAATTATGAATAAGCCTACTATCAACATTTGTATGTGGGTTTTGATGTGGACATAAGGTTTCAACTCATTGGGTAAATATCAAAGAATGTGAACACTGGATCATATTGTAAGAGTATGTTTAGTTTTATAAGAAATTACCAAAGTGTCTTCCAAAGTGGTTGTACTATTTTGCATTAAATATATGCTATCAGTATTTTGTATGTTAGTCATTGAAATACGTGTGCAGTGGTATCTCATTGTTTTTATTGGTAATTTCCTAGTTCCATATGATAACGAACATCTTTCATATGAGTAATTGCCGTCTGTATATTTTCATTCTTCTTTTTTTTTGTGTGTGTGTGACAGAGACAGAGACAGAGAGAGGGACAGATAGGGACAGACAGGAAGGGAGAGATATGAGAAACATCAATTCTTTGTTGCGGCATCTTTGTTGTTCATTGATGATCTCTCATATGTGCCTTGATCAGGGGGCTACAGAAGACCGAGTGGCCCCTTGCTCAAGCCAGCGACCTTGGGTTCAAGCTGGTGAGCCTTGCTCAAACCAGATGAGCGTGCGCTCAAGCTGGTGACTTCAGGGCTTCGAACCTGGGTCCGCCGTGTCCAAGTCTGACACTTAATCTGCTGCGCCACCTCCTGGTCAGCCTGTCTGTATATTTTCATTGATGAAGTGTCTGTTCAGATATTTTGCTTAATTTTTAATTGGCTTTTGTTTTCTTATTTTTGAATTTTCAGGGTACTTTGTATATTTGAAATAGTGGTCCTTTATCAGATATGTGTTTTGCAAAGATTTTTCTCCCAGTATGTGACTTATCTTTTTATTTTTTCAAAAGTCACCTTCAAGAGCAGAAGTTCTTTTGATTTCCTTGAGGCTGTTGATGTGATGGATTATATCAATTGATTTTCAAATGTCGATCTATCGTTGCATGCCTAGAATAAATCCCACTTGGTCTAATATAAATCTTTTCATTATTGTTGGATTCAATTTGCTAATCTTTTCTCTGAGATTTTTGCACCTATTATGCATAAGAGATGTTGTTCTGTAGTGCCCTTTCTTATAATATTTTACCTTGTTTTGGGTATAAGGATAATGCTAGCTTCATGAAATCAATTGGAAGTCTTCTTTCTGCTTCAGTTTCCTGTAAACACTTAATATAATCTTCCTTAAATTTTTGGTAAAATTTATCTCTGAAACCATATGGGCTTGGTGCTTTGCATACTGGCAGGTTATAATGTACTAATTCATATTATTATATATTTGTCTTTAAAATAATGTTATATTGCGGCCCTGGCCGCTTGGCTCAGCGGTAGAGCATCAGCCTGGCGTGCAGGGGATCCAGATTCGATTCCTGGCCAGGGCACACAGGAGAAGCGCCCATTTGCTTCTCCACACCTCCGCCGCGCCTTCCTCTTTGTCTCTCTCTTCCCCTCCCGCAGCCAAGGCTCCATTGGAGCAAAGATGGCCCGGGTGCTGGGGATGGCTCCTTGGCCTCTGCCCCAGGCGCTAGAGTGGCTCTGGTCGCGGCAGAGCGACCCCCCGGAGGGGCAGAGCATCGCCCCCTGGTGGGCAGAGCGACGCCCCTGGTGGGCGTGCTGGGTGGATCCCGGTCGGGCGCATGCGGGAGTCTGTCTGACTGTCTCTCCCCGTTTCCAGCTTCAGAAAAATACAAAAAAAAAAAAGTCATACTGCATTTTAAAAAACATTTTCAATTAAAAAACAATTTTAATAGAGCTTTGAAATGTGAACAGAAACCAAAAACTTTCATACATTTATAAGGAAGAAATATATTCTCCTTACTGAAACAGAAGAATCTTCACCAAAAAAAATCAGATATAATGGATATGCACCGATCACCTTGATAGGGCCCTCTCATACAACCTCTCAGTGTTTTCATGCATAGAGAATAAACACAATGTTTTTACTATGGACTTTGAGCTTCTACATGATTGACTTTCTGTCACCTTCTCAAATTATATATGGGTAGTCTCTTCCTCAAGCTTCATGCTAACCATCTCTCATTCCTTTAAAACTATCAGTGCTGTTATCCAAGGCATTAAATATTTAAGTCTACAGGATTTCTGCACATACCACTTCTCTGTCTTTTTGACTGACATCTACTTCTCTCCTTTGATATCCTCAATTTTCCTTTGGTGAACTGTTTCATGCTATGGTCGGGCTCCTTTGTTAAATGTTTCTATGAAACTGATTACTTTCTTCATACAATTTTCTACTATATATATTTACATATGTCTGTGATTATTAGATTAATATTTGTGTACTCTACCAAGGAATAAAACATCAGAGGAATAAAAAAAATTCCTTTTTTTATTATTATCTATGTTTAGGATCTTATGTAGCATCTAGTATAAAATAGGATTTAATAAGCACTTAAATAATAAAAAAGAGTAAAATGAAGAGCTATTTTATGGGGAAATTAAGGAAAAAACAATAATATTAATCAGCAGTAACTTTTATATTTCTATTTCATAGTAATATTACTTTCCTAATATCATAATTTATAAGAACAATGAACTAAATTTTGAGTATATCTGTAGAAAATTCAATACCTAATGATGTTGAAGAGTAAGGCTTTAATAAAGCAAAAAATAAAGTATATTTTTGTGTTTATTTTTTTAAGAATGTCCCTAACCTCAGTTATTATTACCCTTATCTTGAATTCCCCATTTCTTCCTCTGAAAGTTTCAGTTTTTTTAAAGAATATTTTGAATTACTAGCTGAAATAGTACAGGTAAAAATGTTTCTGTATCTAAAGGGGAAAACAATTAGAATCTCTTTATCTAAAAGGCCCCAACGTGAAATAAAACTTAAGCATCATGCAATGGTAGAAAAGTGCATTGTCATAGACACAGAGAATCAAATATTGCTTCATTGGATATTAAGCTGTAGCATTTCTCCCATTGTTTTGAGGTTAAAGATTATACCATAATATATTAAATCTGCTCTACAGGTATTCTTGGCAGAGGCTGATATAAAACAGACAGTAAAGGCATTCTTAGAATTGCAATGATGTTTGTGAAGCATTCTTAGACCCATCATATGGTATTTTTCTTTTCTGAATTATACAGTGTGGTTGGCTGAATCAGTAAATTTAAAATGAGAAAGAAATAGATGGTGGGTTACCACAGCTGCTCTAATCAACCTGGTATAGGCACTATGGTAATGGTATCACTGGATTAGATAAATATGAAAAATAACAGGGGGATATTAATTCTTTGATGAATATGCAAATATATCTAGAAGGACTAAAAAAATCTGTCAGAATATATGACTTTAAATTATAGAAAGATACATTTTTAAAAGACTGAATAACTTCCTAATCAGTAGTGTTTTTTGACATGCTAGTTATTTCAGCCTTCTGTCACCTGTACTATTTTTAATGGGAAGGCTACGGAAACCATGGAGCTCTACGCCAGGAATTTTGATGGAGTCATCTTTTATGTGTTTGGAGAGCAAACTTCAGCAAAAGTTAAAGCAGACTGGATCTACAAAATTCTCTTGGGAATCTAGCAAAGCTAAAACATTTTTTTTTTCTTTTTGTACAGCAGCAAGATACCAGCTGCTAAATGAGGTACAATGCTGATATTGTCCTTTTAACTTGTTAACACTTCCTATGTGCTAAGATGACTAATTAGTCTTGCTATAAATCCAAGAATCCACAGCAAGTCTTTTCACAGTGAAAAATGTTATTGGAAAGTTACTGTCATTTGCTCTAAAGTGGAGTTGTTGGTAAAATAATTATATCAGGTATTATGTAGCTCAGCTGGGTTTATTAAGGGTGATTTTTTCCACTTTTTAGATGAAGAAATGATATCAGAACTATTAGATATTTTGCCCAAAAATGCATTGTTCAAGATAGAGCTAAGTGAACGTAGTCTCCTGACTACAGTGGACATAGCATGAAGTAAAAGCCTGCCAACCTGATTGCAATTCAGGTGCATTCACTCAGTCACACGCTGTGCATTGTCAAAGTTGATGACCTGGTCATTTTGAGTAATTGTAGAAAATGAAAGCCAAATACTACTTGTGTTATGCCCTAATTTCTATTACTGGGAGGTGCATTATTGGTGGGCAATTTACAGTAACCCCTCTTTTCAAGACACACTGCATTGATACTTTATACACAGTATTGTTACCAAAACAAGCTGGGGTTCGAGTTGCTTATCACCACAGAGCCAAGCACAGAGACGAGTACCTAGTGGAATCTGAGTGTCTTTAATCAAATTGTCAGTAACCTGAGAAGGCAGGGGGCCTCACAGCATCCAAAGCCTGCTCTAATAGTCTCAGCTGACTGGCTGGTTTATATACCTTGGGAAGTTAGTAATTCATTATAGAGCATGAACTTAATCATGTAGCAGAGTGCGGGAGGTGGGAGTCCAGTTTGCAGGGATGTTTCCCTGGAATGGCTTTCTGACACTGGCACAGGTCTATACAGTGTCCTTGATGTTGCTCCAAACTGCCAGTGTCTGTCACCTCTGGGAGGCATCTGTGCCTCTGGGAACCATCCACAAGAGAGACTCCCCGCATCTGCAAAAAAGACTCCCTGCATTCTTTAGGAAATAAAGTAAAAATTAAGATTCGTGAACTAAGCATCTAGTTATCTACAGTGCCTTAACTCTCTACAGGAAATTCTGTGACTCAGCCCTTACAAGAAATTATTGTAATTTAACTCCCTTACAGTATATCCTGTAAACTTCATTAAAAAATTTATGGGGTTGATGTGATTATCTCCATTTACACATAAGAAAATTCAAATTTGTAGTATTTGAGTAATTAGTTTGATCATACAATTAGTAAATGATATCTAACTTTAAAACTTGAACTTTTAATGACTACATATCCTCTGATTGCATATCTCATTTACCATTCATTTTTCTTTTGATTTTCCCCTTTTCGTCTCTTTTGCAGTAGTCAGATAGCTCAACAGATCTTTATAACATATTTAATGTCACTTATTTCCACCAGCATTCCACAAAGAAAAATGCCTCATAATTCCAAAGACAAAACTATTAAGACTGGGTGATTATAATGAAAGACGTTTGGACTTTGAGTGACGGGTGCACAACACAATATACAAACCATGTATCTTAGAAATGTAGATGGGAAACCTACATGATCCTATTAACCAGTAGTACCCTATAAAATTTAATAAAAATAAAATTTTAAAAATACAAAATTTAATCACCGTAAACACAAACAAAATTATCCAATAAACTATTCTCTAAGCAAAATACAATAATTATGAAGATTTTAATATTATTGCTTTGTCAGTTCAATGTGTGAATGAGTTTGGTTAGAGAGACCTAAAAATGGCACAGATCAAATATATAGATACCTCTACTTTCCCCCAATCCAACATGGTTTATCACAATTGATTCTAAGCACAAGTAAGTGTATGAAGACATATGTTTTTAAAAAATATTGACTAGGTAATTTTTATATCTCTTTATTAAGAATTTCTGGTTTCGGCCCTGGCCGGTTGGCTCAGTGGTAGAGCGTCGGCCTGGCGTGCAGAAGTCCCGGGTTCGATTCCCGGCCAGGGCACACAGGAGGGGCACTCATCTGCCTCTCCACCCCTCCCCCTCTCCTTCCTCTCTGTCTCTCTCTTCCCCTCCCTCAGCGAGGCTCCATTGGAGCAAAGATGGCCCCGGCCGCTGGGAATGGCTTCTTGGCCTCTGCCCCAGGCACTGGAGTGGCTCTGGTCTCGGCAGAGCGACGCCCCGGAGGGGCAGAGCATCGCCCCCTGGTGGGCAGAGCGTCGCCCCCTGGTGGGTGTGCCAGGTGGATCCCGGTAGGGCGCATGCGGGAGTCTGTCTGACTGTCTCTCCCCGTTTCCAGCTTCAGAAAAATTAAAAAAAAAAAAAAAAAAAAGAATTTCTGGTTTACATTCTTAATTTTTTTTTAGTTTGAACTGTTGCTCCACCAGTTCTTGCTCTGCACTTTAATATGTAGTTAGCTGTTGGCAGTGCTCTAATTCACTTGTGCCCCATACTAATTTAATTGGTTTAGAAATATGCTTCTGTCTCTGCCACAAATAAACCTCAGGCTCCTCTATCCTTTTTTTTTATTCACTCCTGATTGTTTTGTTTTGCTAGACATGGTGGAAATCGTTTTTCTATATGATATATGGCTTAATATTTGAGACAATCTTCACAATAGTAGACAAGTCATGCAGATAGATGCTAGCATTTGCCATGTAAACATTCTTCTACCTGATTCTTTTGATAATTGTTAAATATTATACCATACGTTGTAAGAAAAAAGACTGCAGTATGTACTAAATAGGTTGTGACTTAGAAGTCAAAACAAAACTGAACAGGATAAATCTTTAAAGGAAGAAATAATATGGATACTTGAAAAAAACACTCTCTTTGGAAGTTGTGTGGTCACTCTCTGCTTCTGTCTGAAATTTCTTTGAAAGAAAGCAATCTTTTTTTTAATCTTGGTGCCCTGCTTATTTTGTATAATGATTAGTTTTAAATAAATGTTTAACTAAATCAATAAGGTTTACTAGAATGAAACAAGTTTGCTAGAATGAGTTACATATTTTAAATTACAGATTTCCTTAGAACCTATCTAGAATAGGAAAAGAAACCTGTTTTGTTTTGGTTTAAAATTGCCAACTTTATTTGCCTTGAATACATGGAGCAAGAGCATGTGGAAAAGTTGTAAAACTATCTCTGGCCTCAGAGGGAAAATCTTCTGCAATTTGGCTAAGCTTCTACTTTGTGAGCTCTGAAGTTCCAAGCTCGCATTTTACAAATGAAGAAACATGGGTTAATTGAAGTTAAATGAGTTATGCAAAGTCTCACAGCCAGTTAGGAACAGTCTTTTTATGGAAACTCAGCTTCCCTAATTACTTGTATAATATTATTCAGTTTATGCTATAACATTATTTGCCCTATATTTATGAAACAAATGAATTCGTTTGAAATCTTTTTTTCTTGATAAAAGCTTTACTCTCTCATTTTCAATCCTAATAATTTAGTCCCCCCCCCAAAATACAAAAACCAAAGTAAAAATAACTTTTCATTTACAAGAAAAACACAATGTGTACCTGCATTAAAACTTTTAAGATATAAGGCTGTTTACTTCATTAGCTAAGAAATATAGGAAGAGATAGTAACAACAACAACAACAACAAAAGAACAGTTCAGTCCTTTCAGTGTATAAAAGATGTTGAGTACGGTGGGGTAAAAATTGTAATTCACAAAAGCATCCCTTTTAGAAACCACTCTTACAGAATTATGTTTCTAATTACAGAAGACTAAATTGAAAAGATGTGTGGATAAAAATTTTATATCCCATGTTTTAAATGCTTCCTTTTTAGAACAGTGACTCTCCAAAAAAATGATTCATTGGGAACACTCACCTAACAAATACTCCAACTCTAAACACAGATCCCTTCTAAACTACCCTCCACTTTGTGTTAGGAGACTACACTCAAATATCCGAGTTTGATTATATTATCTTCCAAATTAAAATTTAAGTGTAGTTTTTCATTATTACCAATAGGACACTAATTAGAAACTTCAAAATATTTTCCAACCGCCATCAGCATTAATCCTCAATCTTTTGTATTACCTTTCTTTGATTTGTTGTTGTTACTTTATCTTCTCTTGAGCAAAAATAAATCTTGTCTTTCTATCCCCATGGGACTGAGCTGCAGACATATTTTACAACTTTGGGCTATAATGCATATAAAATATATACAATTCGGGATCATCTAATTATAATGAATCCAATCTCATAACTGACAGAAGCACACAGATTCTTTTCATTTCTCTGAGGGAAGAGTTTGGTAGTAAAATGCATTTGCATAGAATAAAAATTGCATTAGTATCTGGCCCTGATCCTCCCAGTCTGACGTATCTTCAAATCTTTCAGAATCTCCATTTTACTTCTTCTTAGTCACTTTTCCCCAAAACTTTTTTAAGCTAGTCACACAGAATGTTATTCTTATCCTTTTTCTGTTTTTATGTTTTAAACCTTGACTGTGTACAATTGTTAATTATAAGCACAGGGTTATATAGCAAATCTCTAGTACGTATCACCTGTAACTAAAACTTTAATAGCAACTCCCCATGTTTCCTTTCCTCAGCTCCTAGCAACCAACATTCTTCTTTCTGTTTCTATGAATTTAACTTAACTATTTTAGATACATCACATTAAGTGGAATTGTACAGTATTTGTCCTTCTGTGACTGGCTTATTTTATTCAACATAATGTCCTACTTTAATATTTTCCTTCTTTTTTAAAGGTTGCATAATAGTCCATTTAATGTATATAGCACATTTTCTTTATCCATCAATGGACACTTCAGTTGTTTTAATATCTTGTCTGATATGGCTAATGTTGTAATAAACATGAAAGTGCAAATATATCTTTAAGATTCTGCTTTCAATTATTTTAGTGAAATATCAAGATTTGGATTGCTGGATAATCTGGTAATTCTGTTTTTTCAATTTTGCACTGCTATCAATTATGGAAAGGGTTCCAATTTCCCTACATCCTTGACACTTGACAATTTATTTTTTATGATAGCCATCTGAACAGATCTGAGAGGATATTTCATTGTAATTTTGATATGCATTTCCCTGATAATTAGTAAAATTGAGCATCTTCTAATTAACCTGTTGGTCATCCGTATGTCTTTACAGAAATATTTAAAGTTTAATTTCACTTATTTGTAATTGTAAGGATCTCATATATTATGGATATTGATTAATTATCAAATAGAAGGTTTGGAAATATTTTCTTCCATTCTGTCAGTTTTCTTTTTGTTTTGTTGATTTTTTTTCTTTGATATGCTTGGAGAAGCCCTGCTTGTCAATTTTTGCTTATGTTGCTTATGCTTTTGGTGTTATATACAAGAAATCATTGCCAAGAACAATGTCATAAAGCTTTCCCCCTATGTTTTCATCTAGCAATTGTGCAGTTTCAGATCCTACCTTTAACTATTTAAATATTTTATTTAAATTTTTGTGTGCGATGTAAGATAAGAGTCCTATTTCACTCCCTTACATGTGAGTATCGTGTTTTTTCCACACCATTTGTTGAAAAGATGAACTATTCCACATTATGTGGTCTTGCCTTACTACTGAAGGTGGATATGCTGTAAGTAAGTGGATTTATTTCTGGGCTGTGAATTCTGTTTCATTGGTGTATACATTTATCTTTATCATACTGTTTCAGTGCTATAGGTTTGTAATTAATATGTCTTGAGATCAGAAAGTGATATGCCTTCAGTATTGTTCTTTTCAAGTTTATTTTGGATATTTAAATTCCTTTGTGTTTCCATCTGAATTTTAAGGTTGTTTTTTCTATTATTGTAAAAAAGATACACCATTGGAATTTTGATGAGGATTACATTGACTCTAGATTTTTTTGAGTAGTATGGACATTTTAACAATATGAAGTCTATCAATTCATTACTATGAGATCTATTTGTTAATAACTATAATTTCGTTGATCAATATCTTATAGTTTTCAGGGTACAAGTCTTTTTTATCTCCTTGGTTAAATTTATTCCTATTTATTCTTTTAGATGCTATTTATTCTTTTAGATGCTATTTTAAATGTGATTGTTTTCTTTTTTTTTTTTTTTTTTTTTTTTTAGCAGAGACAGAGAGAGTCAGAGAGAGGGACAGATAGGGACAGACAGATAGGAAGGGAGAGAGATGAGAAACATCAATTCTTTGCTGTGGTTTCTTAGTTGTTCATTGATTGATTTCTCACATGTGCCTTGAGCAGGGGTGGGGGCTACAGCAGACCAAGTGACTCCTTGCTCAAGCCAGAGACCTTGAACTCAAGTTGGTGAGCCTTGCTCAAACCAGATGAACCTGTGCTTAAGCTGGCGACCTCGGGGTCTATGAACCTGGGTCCTCCACTTCAAGTCCGACGCTCTATCCACTGCGCCACTGCCTGGTCAGGCAAATGTGATTGTTTTCTTAATTTACTTTTTAGATAGTTCTTGTTAGCATAGAAATGCAAGTAGTTTTTGTATATTGATTTTGTATCTTGCAACTTTACTGAATTTATTGGTTCTAATAATTCTTTTTGTGTGAGATCTTTAGGGTTTTCTACATATAAAATAATGTCTTCTTCCAACAGACTACTTTACTTCTTTCTAATATAGAGGCCTTTTATTTTTATTCTCTGCATAATTGTTCTGACTAGAACTTTAGTATTATATTTAATAGAAGTGATAAGAGCGGGCATCTTTATTTTTTTTCATATGTTAGAGGAAAATTTTCAGTTTTCATCCTTGAGTATGATGTGAAATGTGTGCTTGCCACATATGGTTTTAATTATGTTAAAGTAATTTCCTTTTATCCTTATAGAGAGTTTTTATCATGAAAGGGTATTGAATTTTGTCAAATGCCTTTTTCTGCATATAATGAGATGATCGTGTGCTTTTTTTTATATTTTATATGTTAATGTGTTGTCTCACTTTGATTTTCATGTGAAATTATTCTTTTATTGGGATAGATCCTCCTTGGTCATGGTGAATGATACTTTTGCTGTGCTATGGAAATTGTTCTTTTGATGTTTTGTTGAGGATTTTTACACCTGTGTTCATCGGGGATAATAGGCTTCAGTTCTCCCTTCTTGAGATATCTTTGTCTTGCTTTGGTACTAGGATCATGTTTGCCTCATAAAATAGATTTGGAAGTGTTATCTCCTTTTCAATATTTGGAAGAGTTTAACAAAGATTGGCTTTAATTTTTTAAAAGTTTGGAAGATTTTGTCAGTAAAGCCATCTGTTCCTGGGCTTTTCTTTGTTAGCATATTTTTTTATTATTGATCAAATACCCTTGCTAGTTACATGTCTGTTCAGATTTTCTGTTTTTTTTATAATTTATTCTCTATGAGTTGTATCTTTTCAGGAATTTATCCATTTCCTCAAGGCTATCCAATTTTTTGGTGAATAATTATTTGTATTAGTCTCTTATGGCACTATTTATTTCTGTGGTGTATCAGCTGTTATGTTTATTCCTTCATTTGTGATTTTATTTATTTGAGTTTGAGCTTCATTTATCCCAGTTTAGCTAAAGTTTACCTACTTTGATTATCTTTTCAAAAACCAAATTATATTTTTTGTGTTTTCATTGTTTTTCTATTTTATTTTCTTTATCTATGCTTTAATCATTATTCCCTTCCTTCTACTAAATGTTTTTTTTTAATTTTTTTGGATCCAATGCTTTCTCAATAGTGTTATTTAACATCTACTAATTTGTGAGGTTTCTAGTCTTCCACTGCTATTATTTTCTGGTTTTAGTCCATGTGGTTGAAAAATGATATTTGGCCATGTTTCAACTTATTAAAACTTATTTTTATTTTAACATGTAATGTATCCTGGATAGTATTTCTTGGTACTTGAGGAGAATGTATGTATATTCTCCTGCTTTTGTATGGTATGATGTTTATATTTCCATTATATGCACTTGTTTTTAGTGTTAAATCTTTTGTTTCCTTATGTATTTTCTGTCTAGTTCCTCTGTCCATTATTGAAAGTAAGTATTAAAGTCTCTTAATATTTTTATATTTCTCCCTTCAGACCCCTCAATGTTTGTTTTATAAAACTGAATGCTCTGATGTCAAGTTTATGTATTTTTATAACTGTTATAACTTTCTGGTGAATTGACCTTATCATTGTTACATAATGTCTTTCTTTGTCTTTTGAGATACTTTTTGACTTAAAGTCTATTTTGTATGATAGAATTTTACCTGCTATTTCTCTCTTTTGGTTAACATTTTCAAAGAATATCATTTTTTTCCATTCCTTCGCTTTTAGCCTTTGTGTCCTTAAATTTAAAGTGACTTTCATATAGTTGGATCTGTTTTGTTTTGTTTTTTTTAGACCAGTCAGCCACTCTACCTATGCCTTTTGATTAGAGAGCTTAACTCATTTATATTTTAAATAGTTATTGATAGGTAAGAGCTTATTAATGCCATTTTATTCATTGTTTTCTATATGTCTTGTAGTTTTTTGTCCCTCTTTATCTCTTTTGCAGTCTTCCTTTATTTGTTTTTGTTATTGTTGTTGCTGTTGTTTTTAATAGTGGTATGCTTTGATTTCTTTTTTTTTTCTTTGACTATTTTCTATAGGTGTTTTCTTTGTGGTTACTACGAGGCTTCTATAACACATGTTATATTTATAACAGTCTGTTTTCAGATGGTAATAAATTTAATTGCACAAAAAACTTAAACTTCTACTCCTTTCACACCACACTTTATGTTATTAAATTATAATCTTATATGTTTATTATAATAAATAGTAGCATTTGCATCTTTTTATGTTGTATATACATTACAATAAACTTTGTGTTAGTGTCTGGATATTTGAATAAATAGTCACCCCTCCCAATCTTTAAGAACTGGCTTTGACAAGGTATGATCTTTACCAAAATATCTGAATGGATATTCTGAGAGCCTCTAAAAGATTGCCTATAGATTTGTCTTCTCTAAACTTGTGTTTATAGGTTACCAATTAAAGTGATTAACTGGTTGAAACAGTTTGGACTGACAAAAGAGAAGGGAATTTTTCTTCCTATTTTTTTTTTTTTTTCATTTTTCTGAAGCTGGAAACAGGGAGAGACAGTCAGACAGACTCCCGCATGCGCCCCACCGGGATCCACCCGGCACGCCCACCATGGGGCGACGCTCTGCCCACCAGGGGGCGATGCTCTGCCCATCCTGGGTGTCGCCATGTTGCGACCAGAGCCACTCTAGCGCCTGGGGCAGAGGCCAAGGAGCCATCCCCAGCGCCCGGGCCATCTTTGCTCCAATGGAGCCTTAGCTGCGGGAGGGGAAGAGAGAGACAGAGAGGAAAGCGCGACGGAGGGGTGGAGAAGCAAATGGGCGCTTCTCCTGTGTGCCCTGGCCGGGAATCGAACCCAGGTCCTCCGCACGCTAGGCCGACGCTCTACCACTGAGCCAACCGGCCAGGGCTCTTCCTATTTCTTTCAATGTAGTTATTCTTTTTTTTTTTTTTTATAATAAATTTTTATTAATGGTAATGGGATGACATTAATAAATCAGGGTACATATATTCAAAGAAAATATGTCTAGGTTATTTTGTCATTAAATTATGTTGCATACCCCTCGCCCAAAGTCAGATTGTCCTCCGTCACCCTCTATCTAGTTCTCTGTGCCCCTCCCCCTCCCCCTAACTCTCTCCCTCCCTCCCTCCCATGTCCTCCCTCCCCCCCACCCTTGGTAACCACCACACTCTTGTCCATGTCTCTTAGTCTCATTTTTATGTTCCACCAATGTATGGAATCATGTAGTTCTTGTTTTTTTCTGATTCACTTATTCCACTTCTTATAATGTTATCAAGATCCCACCATTTTGCTGTAAATGATCTGATGTCATCATTTCTTATGGCTGAGTAGTATTCCATAGTGTATATGTGCCACATCTTCTTTATCCAGTCTTCTATTGAAGGGCTTTTTGGTTGTTTCCATGTCTTGGCCACTGTGGACAGTGCTGCAATGAACATGGGGCTACATGTGTCTTCACGTATCAATGTTTCTGAGGTTTTGGGGTATATACCCAGTAGAGGGATTGCTGGGTCATAAGGTAGTTCTATTTGCAGTTTTTTGAGGAACAACCATACTTTCCTCCATAATGGTTGTACTACTTTACAGTCCCACCAACAGTGAATGAGGGTTCCTTTTTCTCCACAGCCTCTCCAACATTTGCTATTACCCGTCTTGTTGATAATAACTAATCTAACAGAAGTGAGGTGGTATCTCATTGTAGTTTTGATTTGCATTTCTCTAATAACTAAAGAAGATGAGCATCTTTTCATATATCTGTTGGCCATTTGTATCTCTTCCTGGGAGAAGTGTCTGTTCATGTCCTCTTCCCATTTTTTTATTGGATTGTTTGTTTGTTTGTTGTTGAATTTTATGAGTTCTTTGTAAATTTTGGATATTAGGCCCTTATCTGAGCTGTCGTTTGAAAATATCAGTTCCCATATAGTTGGCTGTCTGTTTATTTTGATATCAGTTTCTCTTGCTGAGCAAAAACTTTTAATTCTGATGTAGTCCCATTCATTTATCTTTGCCTTCACTTCTCTTGCCATTGGAGTCAAGTTCATAAATGTTCTTTAAAACCCAGGTCCATGATTTTAGTACCTATGTCTTCTTCTATGTACTTTATTGTTTCAGGTCTTATATTTAGGTCTTTGATCCATTTTGAATTAATTTTAGTACACGGGGACAGGCTGTAGTCGAGTTTCATTCTTTTGCATGTGGCTTTTCAGTTTTCCCAACACCATTTGTTGAAGAGGCTTTCTTTTCTCCATTGTATGTTGTTGGCCCCTTTATCAAAGATTATTTGACCATATATATGTGGTTTTATTTCTGGGCTTTCTATTCTGTTCCATTGGTCTGAGTGTCTATTTTTCTGCCAATACCATGCTGTTTTGATTATTGTGGCCCTATAATAGAGTTTGAAGTCAGGTATTGTAATGCCCACAGCTTCATTCTTTTTCCTTAGGATTGTTTTGGCTATTCGGGGTTTTTTATAGTTCCATATAAATCTGATGATTTTTTGTTCCATTTCTTTAAAAAATCTCATAGGGATTTTGATGGGAATTGCATTAAATTTGTATATTGCTTTGGGTAATATGGCCATTTTGATTATATTTATTCTTCCTATCCAAGAACAAGGAATATTTTTCCATCTCATTGTATCTTTTTCGATTTCCCTTAACAATGCTTTGTAATTTTCATTATAAAGGTCCTTTACGTTCTTTGTTATGTTTATTCCTAGGTATTTTATTTTTTTTGTTGCAATCGTGAAGGGGATTATTTTTTTGAGTTCGTTTTCTAATATTTCATTGTTGGCATATAGAAAGGCTATGGACTTTTGTATGTTAATTTTGTATCCTGCGACCTTACTGTATTGGTTTATTGTTTCTAATGATCTTTTTGTGGAGTCCTTCGGGTTTTCGATGAATAGGATCATATCATCAGCAAAAAGTGATAGCTTTACTTCTTCTTTTCCGATATGGATGCCTTTTATTTCTTTGTCTTGTCTGATTGCTCTGGCCAGAACTTCTAGCACCACGTTAAATAAGAGTGGAGAGAGTGGACAACCCTGTCTTGTTCCTGATTTAAGGTAGAAAGTCCTCAGTTTTATGCCGTTTAATAGGATGTTGGCTGATGGTTTATCATATATGGCCTTTATCATGTTGAGATATTTTCCTTCTATACCCATGTTGTTGAGAGTCTTAAACATAAAGTTGTGTTGTATTTTATCAAAAGCCTTTTCTGCATCTATTGATAAGATCATGTGGTTTTTGTTCTTTGTTTTGTTGATATGGTGTATTACGTTAACCGTTTTGCGTATGTTGAACCATCCTTGAGATTCTGGGATGAATCCCACTTGATCATGATGTATTATTTTTTTAATATGTTGTTGTATTCGGTTTGCCAGTATTTTGTTTAGTATTTTAGCATCTGTATTCATTAGAGATATTGGTCTGTAGTTTTCTTTCTTTGTGCCATCCTTGCCAGGTTTTGGTATGAGGGTTATGTTGGCCTCATAGAATGTGTTTGGAAGTATTGCTTCTTCTTCAATTTTTTGGAAGACTTTGAGTAGAATAGGAACCAAGTCTTCTTTGAATGTTTGATAGAATTCACTAGTATAACCGTCTGGGCCTGGACTTTTATTTTTGGGGAGGTTTTTTTTTTTTTTTTTTGCATTTTTCTAAAGCTGGAAACAGGGAGAGACAGTCAGACAGACTCCCACATGCGCCCGACTGGGATCCACCCGGCACGCCCACCATGGGGCGACGCTCTGCCCACCAGGGGACGATGCTCTGCCCATCCTGGGCGTCACCATGTTGCGACCAGAACCACTCTAGCGCCTGAGGCAGAGGCCACAGAGCCATCCCCAGCGCCCGGGCCATCTTTGCTCCAATGGAACCTTGGCTGCGGGAGGGGAAGAGAGAGACAGAGAGGAAAGCGCGGCGGAGGGGTGGAGAAGCAAATGGGCGCTTCTCCTGTGTGCCCTGGCCGGGAATCAAACCCGGGTCCTCCGCACGCTAGGTCGACGCTCTACTGCTGAGCCAACCGGCCAGGGCCTTGGGGAGGTTTTTAATAGTTTTTTCTATTTCCTCCCTGCTGATTGGTCTGTTCAGGCTTTCTGCTTCTTCATGACTCAGTCTAGGAAGGTTGTATTGTTCTAGGAATTTATCCATTTCTTCTAGATTGTTGTATTTGGTGGCATATAATTTTTCATAGTATTCTACAATAATTCTTTGTATATCTATGATGTCTGTGGTGATCTCTCCTCTTTCATTTTGGATTAAATTTATTTGAGTCCTGTGCCTTTTTTCCTTGGTGAGTCTTGCCAAGGGTTTTTCAATTTTGTTGATCTTGTCAAAGAACCAGCTCCTTGTTTTATTGATTTTTTCTATAGTTTTTCTGTTCTCTATTTCATTTATTTCTGCTCTGATTTTTATTATCTCCTTTCTTTGGCTGGTTTTGGGTTGTCTTTGTTCTTCTTTTTCTAGTTCCTTAAGGTGTGAAGTTAAGTGGTTTACTTCGGCTCTCTCTTGTTTGTTCATATAGGCCTGAAGTGATATGAACTTTCCTCTTATTACTGCTTTTGCTGCATCCCATAGATTCTGATATGTCGTATTTTCATTTTCATTTGTCTGTATATATCTTTTGATCTCTGCGCTTATTTCTTCTTTGACCCATTCATTTTTTAGAAGTATGTTGTTTAGTTTCCACATTTTTGTGGGTTTTTTCCCCTCTTTTTTGCAGTTGAATTCTAGTTTCAAGGCTTTATGATCAGAAAATATGCTTGGTACAATTTCAATTTTTCTAAATTTGCTGATATTGTCTTTGTGGCCCAACATATGGTCAATTCTTGAGAATGTTCCATGTACACTAGAGAAAAATGTATACTCTGTCGCTTTGGGATGAAGTGTCCTGTAGATGTCTATCATATCCAGGTGTTCTAGTATTTTGTTTAAGGCCACTATGTCTTTGTTGATTCTCTGTTTGGATGACCGATCTAGAGCCGTCAGCGGTGTATTGAGGTCTCCAAGTATGATTGTATTTTTGTTAGTTTTTGTTTTAAGGTCAATAAGTAGCTGTCTTATATATTTTGGTGCTCCTTGGTTTGGTGCATATATATTAAGGATTGTTATGTCTTCTTGATACAACTTCCCCTTAATCATTATGAAATGACCATTTTTGTCTCTGAGTACTTTTTCTGTCTTGTAGTCAGCATTATTAGATATAAGAATTGCTACACCTGCCTTTTTTTGGGTGTTGTTTGCTTGGAGTATTGTTTTCCAGCCTTTCACTTTGAACTTGTTTTTATCCTTGTTGCTTAGATGTGTTTCTTGTAGGCAGCATATAGTTGGATTTTCTTTTTTAATCCATTCTGCTACTCTGTGTCTTTTTATTGGTAAGTTTAATCCATTTACATTTAGTGTAATTATTGACACTTGTGGGTTCCCTACTGCCATTTTATAAATTGCTTTCTGTTAGTTTTGTATCTAGTTTGATTCTTCTCTTTTGTTTTTCTACCATTTGTTTTTGTTTGTTTGTGTTCCATACTTCTTTCCTCTGTTGCTACCTTTTTTAAGTCAAGTGTTTTTGTGGTGTTTTTTTCAAGGGTGGTTACCATTAAGTAATGAAAAGGGTACCTACCATATTCATTGTAGTACCCTATCTTATAAGTATTTCTGCACTTCATCGTCCTTTGCTACTGTTAATCTTCATCCTCTCCCCCTTTTTTTTCCTTTGTTGTCACAGTTTAAGTTTGGTTTTATTGTGTTCTTGGTGGAGCTGTTACTTGTGGTGTTGTTTTCTTTTGTTCTTTGAATCTGGTTGGAAAACCCCCTTTAGTATTTCCTGGAGTGGGGGCTTTCTGTTGATAAATTCTCTCATCTTTTCTGTATTTGTGAATGTTTTTATATCTCCTTCATACTTGAAGGATAGCTTTGATGGGTATAGTATTCTTGGCTGAAAGTTCCTCTCTTTCAGGGCTTTAAATATTGGGGTCCACTCTCTTCTAGCTTGTAGAGTTTCTGCTGAGAAATCTGATGATAATCTAATAGGCCTTCCTTTATATGTTGTACTCTTCTTTTCCCTGGCTGCCTTGAGAATTTTTTCTTTGTCATTGGTTTGTGTCATCTTTATTATGATGTGCCTTGGAGTGGGTTTTTTGGGGTTAAGAAAACTCGGTGTTCTGTTTGCTTCTTGAATTTGAGGCCTTAGTTCTTTCCACAGGCTTGGGAAGTTCTCGTCTATTATTTGTTTGAGTATATTCTCCATTCCATTTTCTTTCTCTTCTCCCTCTGATATACCTATTATTCTTATGTTATTCTTTCTGATGGAGTCAGACAATTCCTGTAGGGCTTTCTCGTTTTTTATTATTTTTGAGTCTCTTTCTTCTTCTCTCTGTTGTGCCTCAAGTTGTTTGTCTTCTATTTCACTAATCCTATCTTCAATCTGGGCTGTTCTGTTAGCTAAGCTTGTTACCTCGTTTTTCAGCTCGTGAATTGAGTTTTTCATTTCTGTTTGATTTGTTTTTATAGTTTCAATTTCCTTGGTAATATATTCTTTGTGTTCATTGAGTTGTTTTCTGATCTCCCTATATTGCCTTTCTGTGTTTTCTTGTATATCTCTGAGTATTTTTTAGATTTCTAGTTTAAATTCTCTGTCATTTAGCTCTAAGGCTTCCAATATGTTAAGTCTTTTCTCTATAGATTTTTCCACATCTATTTGTGTTACCTCTCTTTCTTTTGTATCCATAATATTTGATTTCCTCTTTCTTATTGGCATCTGAGGGTGGTCTTGTTGATAGCACTAATTAGAATTAATAAAGAGTAAAAAGTAAAAAAAAAAAAAAAAAAAAAAAAAAGGTAAAACACCCCACAAAAAAAAAACAGTAATAATTTATTATTTCCCCCTTTTTTCTCTCTTCTCTTTCCCTCCTCTCCCCTCCTCAGGGAAATATCGTGCCTATAATGGAGGGCCTGATTTGGGGTGAAGAGTTCAAGGGGCAAAAAAAAGGGAGTAGGGACCTACTAAATGCAAAAAAAAAAAAAAAAAAAAGGAAGAAAATCTTAGACAAGCATAGGAAGATTTGCTTGTAAGTGATGGTCCACTAAGAGATATAATGAGAGGGATAAGAGGGAACCAGAAAAAAGGACCAAAAAAGAATAATAAAGAAGAAAAAATAAAAATAATAAGTAAAAATCTGTTGTATTAAGTGGAGCGAAGACTAAATACAATGGAGACCTTGGGTTGGGAGGACCGAAAATGCCACAAAAATAAACAAACAAGAAAAAAAAATAAAAACAAAAGCAAAAAAGAGAAATAAAGCCAAAAAAAAGCCTTGAGTCCCAAATTAACTAATTTGTTCGTGATTGAGGATTATATGGGAGGAAAGTAAAATGAGAAAAGAAAAAACGAATAGAAAGGAAAAAATAAGAAAAAGAGAAAAACGAAGGAAGAAATAAAATAGGAAGAGAAAAAACAAAATAAAGCAAGACAAAAAAAAAACAAAAGAGGAGAGAGTGAGAGTTAAGTGTTTTGGAGTATAACCTTAAAGGAGGGTGAGGATGAAGAAGAGAAATAAAATGCAACACTCATGGGTAGTGTAGTTCAAGAAAGGGGAAGCATAAGATGGGCAGAGAATAGAAGGACCAAGGTGGAGGAAATAAAGGCAATAAGATAGAAGAAACAAACAACAACAAAAAAAAATTAGTGGATCAAGTTGTAAAGTCTGTGGATTTTTCTTGATTTTGAGAGGTTAACTTCTTCCTTTTTCTTTTCTCTCTCTCTTCCTGGTCGGTGACTCTGTACCCCAGGCTCTGCCCCTGTGTCACACTTAGGTACGGATTTGCAATTGATGGGATTCTATGGCAATGTCATATAATTGGCTTTAGTCTTGCTGGTAGTCAAGGCTTGTTGGCGTTTGCAGGGTCCAACGATGAGAGAGTTTGCTTTCCTGGATTCTCTCTCCTAGTCCCCCCTTTCTGAATTAGCAGCCTGGTGATCCAGCTATAAGGCTGCAACTGCTTCTGCCTGGGGAGTAAGAGGCTCAAAGAGCTGGGAAATCCCCACTCTATCCCCACTCAGTGCAAGGCTTTGGGAAAGGCTCTGACAGTCAGGGCCTCCAGTGTAATCAGGCGGGGGTGGGAGTCAATTGTTGTCAAGGTGACTGTTCAGCGCCTATCATTTAGTTGGACTTCTCAACCGAGGCTTTCCACACTTTGTAGCCTGTTTTTGCAGGGAAGAAGAGGCACTAGTCTCTGCTTGCGACTAGTGTAGTATAGATCTTATTATCTGCCAAGTCCTTCTTGTTAGCGTTTATCCCTGAATATGGAGGCTCTATCAATCAGAAGTTGCCCCCGCCCCTTTAGCGAGAGGCACTAAAAAATATCACGCCTCTTGTCTTGGATCGCTGAACTGAGAGAGATCTTATCAATTAGAACCGAGGGTGCGCAGATTTCATGGGTTAAGCTAATTTCAGTGATTGGGTCGCAGCTGTGCTTCCAAAGGTATTTTAGGCTGCCTGCACGCGCCCCTCCCCCAATGCTTGATTGTTAGCTTGAATGGCTGGGTGAGGTGCCCTGCCCACGAAGAGAATCTCCCAAGCCTCTCCTGCTCGCCCCGCCACTGGCAGCTGGACCGCACCAGGCGCAGGATAATGGAGCACCCTGGGTGTGCGGGCCAGCAGGGCGCCCTGGGCGCGTGGAATGCCCAAGGCACGCGCGCGAATGGGGCGCTCCGGGCACCGGTGGCCGGCGACCCCCACTCGCAGTGTGCGGGCCGCTGGGAACGTCAGCGGTGCTCAACCGGCCTGGGCGCGCGCGCGGCTGCTCGCGGCAGCTCGCAGCGGCGGCTCGCGGCGGTGGCTCACGGCTCCCAAGTATGGGCTGACTCACCACTGGCGCACTTCCTCGCGGTTTGAAAGAACGTCCCTGTGGTAGATTCCTCCACACCCTCGTCTCTCAGATTCAAGTAATAACAGTCCTTTCGCTATCAGTTTGTGTGGAACTCCGGAATGCTCCGAGGATAAATTTTTCTGTTTCTAGTTGATAAATTTGTTGTGATTTAGGGGAGAGCTGTCGGACGCGCTGCTCATGGCGCCATTTCCGTGACGTCACTCCAATGTAGTTATTCTTAATTGTGTGCTTGTCTGGGGTACTGTATCATCTTAATCAGGTTATGGACTTCTGATAAAATATTTTGGTTTGTTTATGGTTGTTAAATCATGCTTCCTGTGGGAGTAAAAATAACTGGGATTTCTAGTTTTATTATCTTGCTAATGCCATCACTCTCTGCCTGTCTTATAATTAGATTCCAGTTTTGTTTCAAATTTCAATGCAAATGCTTTCTAGACTGTGAAGGATCCCTTTACTCCTCAAGGGATTTTTATTCAGTACCACCTTTGTTTTCCTATCCTAGCACATCGTGGCTAATCCAGCCTACCATCACCCTATATTGTAATTATTTCTGTGTGAGTCTGCCTCCTGCTTAAGATATGAAATATTTGCTCTTCACTTCTCACAATAGCTAGGCTGACACAGAGGAAAAATAATTAGATGAATACACCCTCCTTCCCAACTGAGCTTACTATAATATTTTGCCAGTTTATTTTTAAGTATGAAAAGTAACTTCATTATGGACACTTGTAATGAGCCAGGCTTGAATGATCATACAACTAAGATAACTAAGATAAAAGATCTTTTGCAGAAGCCTCTATGCTCCCCACCCCAAATATTCTAAATGCATAGAACATAGTCTTTCTCAGGGTGTCATGAGATAGGCTCACATTGTGCTGGTGTGTGAGTAGGTACTTATCCACTAGACTGTATATAAGATGGTGGTCAGAAACATTTTTTGTTGTTGTTGTTGTTTTTTGTATTTTTCTGAAGCTGGAAACAGGGAGGCAGTCAGACAGGCTCCCATATGCGCCTGACCGGGATCCACCCGGCATGCCCACCAGGGGGCAATGCTCTGCCCATCTTGGGGCGTCGCTCTGCTGCAATCAGAGCCATTCTAGTGCCTGAGGCAGAGGCCACAGAGCCATCCTCAGCGCCTGGGCAAACTTTGTTACAGTGGAGCCTTGGCTACGGGAGGGGAAGAGAGAGACAGAGAGGAAGGAGAGGGGGAGGGGTGGAGAAGCAGATGGGCGCTACTCCTGTGTGCCCTGGCTGGGAATCGAACCCAGGACTCCTGCACTCCAGGCCGACGCTCTACCACTGTGCCAAGCGACCAGGGCCAGAAACATTTTCTATGTGTCTTACCAGAGCAGAAAGGAATAAATAGGCCTATTTAGAGAACAAATCATGTAGAAAAGTAAAGGTCTGGAAGAATACATCTTTTAGATTTTGCTGTAAAACTTACTATTAGAGAAAATCATTGGCAGTTATAGTGCAAGGTTATAGTTGACCAACCTCTGAATCGAATTGCCTCTCTATGTACTCATGGAATAGAAGGGCCACGTAATGGAAAATAACGTGATGCCAGGGCGAAATAAAGATGTGCTATCCAACCAAACTTTTTATGTGCCAAAGTTACTTAGGCATATAGATAGTATCTCTGACATGCAAATAATATTATTACTTTTACTGACAGTAAGGTAGGTCCTGTTTGATTGCTGACTCCACTCAAATTCAACCCTTCTTCCCCAGTCATCTTCATCTAGGGTACAAGACGGGAGGTACAGTAACAAATTGGTGACATGAAGGGATAATCTATATGGGAGAAAAAGAACACAGAAAGGTCCTAGATCACTACTCAAAACATTGACCCATAGCATTGGCATTGCTATGCTCTGCCTATTTTTGGATGGTTTCCTGTGCATAAAACACCCTGTTATCCAATGATCCAGTGCCCAACACCTCTAAACTAGATATATTCTGATCAATAACCAATTCTAGACTAGATTTTAGAAAATAATAACACATATTTGGAGATCTATGAAACTTCATTTTAGTCTAGTCTTAAGCACTTTTCATATGGAAATGTGTGCTTGCATTATTGTAACGGAATTCAGTGACTATGCACAATGGAAAGGTAGGTCATCTGGTTGCCTTTCATAAAGCCATAGCACCTCCAAGCCTTCAAAATGTTTGCTTTATAAACTACCCTCAGCCTGTCACTTACAATTTCCGTTTTCATTATAAATAAGTAGCAAAATGTGCAGACTGTCTGTGTTGCAGTAAAACACAGCTGTTTCCATTTGCTCTCTCATCAGTTTTATTTTCACATCATTCTGCAGTGGAATTGAATTGAATCATTTCATCTTTAGTACAATGAGTGTTCTGCAGCTTAGTATTGGGAACCCTTCATCCTTAATTTCACTTTCTTTTGTGTCTACCAAGAGCCTAAGAATGGAACTTCAGATTCCAACTGTGGTATTTTAATGTATAATATTTGGTCTCAGACACAAATAAACATCTGACACCACCTCAATCTCACAAGAAATTAAAAGAACCTTGGCTAAACTCTGAATATCAAAATGTAGTAAGAGTCTTTCAATTCCAGTTAATTGTAGAGTGTGTTTACATGATTTTGGGGGAAAAAAGGAGGTTTCTATGTGTAGTATACAAGTAAAGAAAGAAAAGGTTAGATGTGAATTGTGTTTGTACCACAATAAAATGAGTTTTTACTAATTATTTAATAACTACTTCTGTAGTTATGTGCATAATATTATTCATGTGCATAAGGCATGCTTTTCAAATACTGACATATATTTACATTTTCAATTATCTTGATTAAGGTAAGCAATTATTATTAACCTTATGAGTGACAAAAGTAAAGATCAGAAAGATAATAACTCAAAGTCATATATGTAGTGACTAGAAAAATGAATATGCTTTTTTGAATGAATGGATACATAAAGACATTAATTAATACATTTTGCAACTGGAATTTCAATCCATGTACAATGAACATTTCCAAAGACCACAATTTCTTACGCATGTTTATATCACCATTTTCTAGAGCTATTTTCTGCTCCATACAGAGTTGGTTATACTATGTGAGCTCTTATGTAGGTCCTGTGCTGTTTCTTTGCCTGGTATCTGTATTCTCACAAATAGTATCAAGTGCTCCATTATTCACAGGTAAACTTCTAAACTCCTATTAAAAGGTCTGAGCCTTTTTGCTTATTATTTATGCCTCTATCTGGAAGACACAGGGATTTGGCACTCAGGGATTGGCAGGAAGTTGCAGAATAGGGTTGTATGACATTTGTCTCAATCTCAGGGAAACTAAAATTGGGTGAGACTCGGGGTACATAAGCACTCTCTTGGTTTACATATAGGACTGTAATTTTACTACCTCTTGGGATTATTAATTATAATATGTAGGTGGGTATATTTTAGCATTCTTACTCAGCCTCACTTAGACAAAGATGTTTTGTTATATTGGACAATCTTCTTGCTTAGAAACCATTGCTTTGGTTCCCTCCACTGTTTTCTAGCTGTAACCCCTGGCTTCTCAACCACATCATTTCTTCCACATTATTTCTTATACTGTTCAGTCTTCCTTAACCCATGGAAACCACTGAAAATTTTACTGTCTGCATAGTTTTTGCCTTTTCTAGAACATCATGTAGTTGTAATCAAACAGTACCTAGCCTTTTCATATTGGCTTCTTTCACTTAGATATATACATCAAAATTTCCTGACATCTTTTCCTGGCTTGTAAGCTCATTGCTTTTTAGCATTGTCTGGATAGACTGCATTTTATTTATCTCTTCATGTACCGAAGGATATATCAGTAGATTGTGAGTTTTCACAATTATAAATAAAAGTACTGGCCCTGGTCGGTTGGCTCAGCGGTAGAGTGTCGGCCTGGCGTGCGGGGGACCTGGGTTCGATTCCCGGCCAGGGCACATAGGAGAAGCGCCCCTTTGCTTCTCCACACCCCCCTCCTTCCTCTCTGTCTCTCTCTTCCCCTCCCACAGCCAAGGCTCCATTGGAGCAAAGATGGCCTGGGCGCTGGGGATGGCTCCTTGGTCTCTGCCCCAGGCGCTAGAGTGGCTCTGGTCACGGCAGAGCGACGCCCCGGAGGGGCAGAGCATCGCCCCCTGGTGGGCAGAGCGTCGCCCCTGGTGGGCGTGCCGGGTGGATCCCGGTCGGGCGCATGCGGGAGTCTGTCTGACTATCTCACCCC
This sequence comes from Saccopteryx bilineata, assembly GCF_036850765.1. Lineage (NCBI taxonomy): Eukaryota > Metazoa > Chordata > Mammalia > Chiroptera > Emballonuridae > Saccopteryx > Saccopteryx bilineata. The sequence continues at coordinate 382,298,337 of NC_089490.1, forward strand.
ATTTCCAGCTTCAGAAAAATACAAAAATAAATAAATAAATAAATAAATAAATAAATAAAATAAAAGTACTATAAACATTTCTGAGTAGTTTAGTGTGTGGACATAAGTTTTCAGCTCATTTGGGTAAATGTCAATGAGTTTGACTGCTGAATTGATTGATTAAAGTATGTTTCATTTTGTGGGAAACTGCCAGGCTGTCTTCCAAAATGGCTGTATCATTTTGTATTCTAACAAGCAATAAATGAGAGTATCTGTTGCTCACGTCCTCATCTGTATTTAGCGTTGTCAGTGTTTTCTGTTTTGGTCATTTTACTAAATGTGTAGTGATATTTCATTGTTATTTTAATTTTTGATTTTTTAATTGATATATGATGTGGATTATCTTTTCATATTCTTATTATCAGTATATCTTTGGCTGAGATGTGTATAAAAATGTTTTGCTTATTTTTAAAATTTTTATGTATTGATTTTTAGAGAGAGGTGAAAAAGACAGAAAGAGAGAGAGAAATAATGATTTGTTGCTCCACTTATATATGCACTTATTATTTGATTATTGCTTGTGTCCTGACCCGAGATCAAACCCACAACCTAGGCACACAGGATGACACTCTATCCAACTAAGCTCCCCAGCCAGGGTCAAGTATTCTTTGTATATTTTAGATATCAGTTCTTTATTAGATATGTCTCTTGCAAATATTTTTTCTCAGTCTATGGCTTATCTTTTCATTTTCTTGACTTTGTCTTTTATAGAGCAGTTCTTAATTTTAATAAAGTTGAGCTATTCAATTATTTAGTTCAATGAAGTGCTTTTGTGTGGTATCTAAAATTTCTTTGTCAATACAAAGGTTATCTATATTTCTTTTGTTATTTTCTAGAAGTTTTATAGTTTTGAATTTTACAGTTAGGTCTACAATCTATTTTGAGTTAATTTTATACAAGTCTCTGTCTAGATTTATTTATATCTTGTTATATGTGGCTGTTCAGTTGTTTCAGCATCATTTGTTGAAAAGATTATCTTTTCTCTATTTTATAGTGTGAGCCATGGTAGGTTTACAGCCATGAGCGTGGAAAACACAAAATTTATTCTTGCATTAATTATTGTAGTATTTTCCATAAAAATGTACCTTTCCCCCACTCTGTATTGCTCTTTATTGTTAAAGATCAAGTGATTGTATTATGTGAATCAGTATCTGAGCTATATCTGTTTAATTAATATTTTTTTAAGACTTTTATGCTTAGTTCATGCATGTTAATGACAAGTATATAAGATAGCTATTATTTTACTCATTTTGTAGATAAGAAAAGCTAGGCTTCTGGGGATAATTACTTTGTGCAGTATTTGGCTAAAGTATGTTTAAATTCAGCTTTGTGTTGGTCCATAGCTTCTGTTCATTCCGTTAACCCAAATATAAAATTTATATAAAAGAGTTGGGTAGAGTACACCTTAAAAAGATGACTAGAATAAGTTCAATGTTACTTAATACCAAGTACATTTGTTTTCCTTTCTCTATTATTCTCTTGTATTCTTTATGCTCTCTTATTTTAATTCATTATCTGGGTCTGGATCAGTGGAAAGGAAGGTTAACAATTTTAATGCATACTCTGAGTATTTAAATCATAAAAGTGGCTAAACCTGAAATTTCTCCATATTTAGGGCCAAAAAATGCATCAATAATTTTTCATATTAGCACATTTTCCCATCTACTTTCTTATGGATGAGCCCAAATAAAGAGGAGACTAATGCTCTTAAGAAATTTCAAGGAGAACAAGACCAATTATTCACTTTTTAAAAGCTCTTTAAAAGCCACTGCATCAAGGGAGGAAGATAAGTTAGTTAAAATGAAGCTCATTTAAAAAAGAAGTTAGTACTTGTGCTTTTACTGCTGATCTATTTTTAAGGTATTCAATGTACATGCTGTCATCGAGGATACTTCTTGACAGATGACTTTGTCACTAATAAAAAAGATACTCATGTTTTTTAAAACTATCCTAAGAGAAATCAGAAAACTCTTTGCAAGAAATGAAATTTAGCTGAAATAAGATCTAGTAGAGACCCATTGATAGTTTTAAGTTCTTTATTTCCTTATCCTAAACTGCACAGCAACACAGGTTTATTTATTTTCAAATATTGTTTTCCCCATTGTGATGGGAGTAAGATGAACAGGAAAATGCTATCTATGGCTCAGAAAGATTGTCAAATGGTAAGTTTTCTTTATTGTTCACAGTGTAGCATATGTGAATTGAGAATATGATTTCAGAGAAATTAAAACATTTAATAATCACTTAGTTGGGCATTTAAAAATTTGCCTCTTCTTCAGCTACTATATTAGCTTTACTTTTGTGCTACTTGCAGGTTTATTTAAACATATTCAGAAATATTACAAGTGAATCAAATACTAGAACCAAATAAATGTGTTGACTCCTGAACTTGAATAGAATATCCATGTTCTTAACTGAAGTCATTTACTTTCTTCAGTGGCATACTAGAATTATGAAGTAATTTTCTCAAGTATCTCACACATTATATTTACTCCCTTATAAAGTAAATGGGTACATTTCACTCATTGACTATGTTGAAAATTCCGTTTGGAATTTAAAGCTATTTTGATAGATCTCTTAGGATAAATATGTTCATTTAAAAAAATCTTTATTCCTATTCTTTCTCTCTCCTTGATAATGTGAAATGAAATGTCCTCAATGACTTTTCTCTGTCAAAATTTGAACTATAGTGGCTTTCTTCATTAAAATTATTCTTTTTTTTGTATTTTTCTGAAGCTGGAAACGGGGAGAGACAGACAGACTCCCGCATGCGCCCGACCGGGATCCACCTGGCACGCCCACCAGGGGCGATGCTCTGCCCACCAGGGGGTGATGCTCTGCCCCTCCGGGGCGTTGCTCTGCCGCGACCAGAGCCACTCTAGCACCTGGGGCAGAGGCCAAGGAGCCATCCCCAGCACCCGGGCCATCTTTGCTCCAATGGAGCCTTGGCTGTGGGAGGGGAAGAGAGAGACAGAGAGGAAGGAGGGGGGTGTGGAGAAGCAAAGGGGCGCTTCTCCTATGTGCCCTGGCCGGGAATCGAACCCGGGTCTCCCGCACGCCAGGCCGATGCTCTACCGCTGAGCCAACCGGCCAGGGCTTAAAATTATGCTTATAAAAATACTTTTATTATGTATTAATATTTATTGGGTGATTGCTTTGTTTTTAGCATTTTACTAAGCTCCTTTACATCAATTATTTCCTTCATTGTTTGGTTCTACAGTTTTCTAAGTCATCATACCAAGAAGATATTTATATGAATGGCTGTATAAGGTGACAATAATGGCCAAATATTCTGTGAGAATCTACTTAACAAATGTGTACTAGATTATTTTCAAGTGAATTTCTTTTAAAAAGTCTTAAAATAGGTGGAAATATTTTAAAAAATTAATAACATGGCCTGATCAAGAAGCGGCACAGTGGATAGAGCATTGGACTGGGATGCGGAAGACTCAGGTTCAAAACCTGGAGGTCGCCTGCTTGAGTATGGGCTCATACAGCTTGAGCAGGAGCTCACCAGCTTGAGCGCGGGGTAACTGACTTGTGCGTGGGATCATAGACATTACCCCATGGTCACTGGCTTGAGCCCAAAGGTTGCTGACCTGAAGCCCAAGGTCTCTGGCTTGAGCCCAAAGTCACTGGTTTAAGCAAAGAATCATTTACTCTGCTCTAGCCCTCCAGTCAAGGCACATATGAGAAAGCAATCATTGAACAACTAAGGTGCCGCTACAAATAATTGATGCTTCTCATCTCTCTCCCTTCCTGTCTGTCTGTTGCTATCTGTCACTCTCTCTCTGACTCTGTCCCTAAAAACAAACAAACAAAAAAATTAATAATATGGAAAAAGAACACATAGAGGATTTATGGGCAAATAATTATGTAATCCAGGCAATGTGATGCCATCTTTGGCTACCCAATACAAATTATGAGAACTGGCTAGATTTTGAAAACATTTTTATGTTTTGTGATGGTTAATTTTATGTGTCATTTTGACTGGGCTTAGTAAAACATTACTTCTGGGTATGTCTGTGAGGATATTTCTGGATGACATTAACATTTGAATTAATAGACTGAATAGAACACAGAGGGAGAGAAAAAGCATTTTTTGGTTTCTGTGTGAGCTGGGGCATCTATCATCTTCTGCTTTGGAACACTGGTGCTTCTGGTTCTTAGGCCTTTACCTTCAACCTGGACTGAGGCTCTCATGATCTTCAAGTGTTTAGACTCAGAAAAAGTTATATAACTAGCTTTCCTGTCCTCCAGCTTCCAGACAGCAGATCATGGAACATCTTCATCTCCATATGAACAGATCTAAAAAGATTCTGAAGGCACAAGATTAGTTACATGAAGATGTGGGCCAAATAATCATGGTTTTCATTCTGCTTCTCTCTTCTAGCCTGCATCTATGGTCTCATGGTAAATTCCTTCTCTTCACTTCACAGAGGAAGAGTAGGCCAGGTTTGCAGATGGTTCTGTAGAATATAAAGGCACCACCTGAAAGTGGACAGAAGCACCACTACAGCCCCTCTCTGGGACATTCTTGAAGGAGTGTGATGAATGGAACTTCCCTTAGTGGACAGAACCCCTGGTTTTTCACTTTGTGTGAAAGACAAAATAGCTATACATGCAATTAATTATATACTGATTCATGCTGTAGCCAACTGTTGGGCTGATGGTCAGGGACTTGGATGGAACATGATTGGAATATTAGTGATAAATAAATCTGGAGAAAAGATATGTGGATAGAGAACTCTGAAGTGGTAAAAAAAATAAATAAAAATTGAAGATATTTGTGCCCTATGTCAATCTTCACCTAAGGATGAGCTCAGCAGAGGTCTTTTGTAAAATGAAAAGCACTATACGGGACACATGTCATGTTAGGGAAGATATTGTGTATGATCAAGGCTTCATTACTTCCCATCATTACTCTATCATTGGGTTACAATATAGGTCATTTATTAAGAGTAAACTAGATTTGGAAATGGAGACTAAATGGAAGTGATAAGTGTGAAAGTAAGATGTATTTTAGGATACCTATACTTATATATACATATATAAAGATAAAATATGTATGTAAATATATATTTACATATACATTTATATCTATATATAGACAGATCAATCTAGCTATATAAATATAGATAGATATGTTTTCTGGCTCTATATCTCTGGAGACTTATAATGTGTGTGTGTGTAGTGGGGGTTTGAAGGATGATAAAATTACCACTCCATATCTGAAATGAAAAGACAAAGCAGATTTTATTGTTCATGTAAATAAAGGAGAGCTATGCTAGTCAGGCACAGTCTCTGAGCAGAGCAGACCATTGATCTTATATAAGGGTTCAGGGAAACATGGTGTTCAGGGATTTGCTAACTTTATCTCTAAAGGTATAACTAGGTAAGCATAATCTGTAGAATCGTGGTTACTATAATCGTGGAGACTATTGTTGACTTTGGCATTCAGCAGAGTATTTTTTAGAGTTAGCTTTTGATTTTATGACTTTCAGAAGTAAGGGAATAAAACCAATTGGTTACATTAAAAATGTGTTTATTGAATAGGTTATATTTTTTAGGGTTCAACTAGAAAAGCATAATCAGCACATACACACGCAAAGAATATACATACCCATACTACTTCATATGTGAGAGTCTCTTTTTCTCCCTAGGAAATACCTAAGTCCCTCTTTTAAGATCTTCTGATTAAGTCATACTCACATGCCCACTCAGGAAAATATTTCAATTTTAATGTCAATTTTTTTTAATTTTGAAATTAAATTTACTAGGATGACATTGACCAACAAGAGTACATAGAGTTTTGGTAAGCATCTTTGTAGCCCACTACCCAAAGTCAAATCATTTTCCATCAACGTGTATTTGTAATGTTAATTTTTATGGATTTTATTACATCTGTAAAATTCCTTCACAGCAACACCTAGATTAGTGTGTGATTGGATAAGGCGGGAAAGGCATGAGTATGCTATAACTATCTGCTTCTTCCCCTCATTCCTCTAACTTTTGTGAGACAATCTCTCCTGTACCCACCCCTGTCCAGAAACATACAAGGAAAGAAATTCTGGAGAAAGAAGTTTGATTTATCCCAGATGATATAAACTTATCTCACAAGTTTTCTCTGGCCACAAAAATCAGTAGGAACTTTTGCTATTGTCACTAATCTTTCCCACTGTTTCTTTTCTCTATTTCCCCCTTTACTCATAACTTACTGCTTTTGCTGTTCTTGACTTAATGCATCAGGGAGTGCCTGTGGCATAACAGAAAGGAAGTATACAGTACTTTATTGCTGGATTTTCTTTCCAAGGCCCTTTGGAGAATGGAAAGCATTACAAAAGACAGAGTAATATTAGAGAAGGTATCTAATATTATGTACATGATCAAAGCTTCATTTCTGTACATCACCTTACCTTACTTCTATCTTTAGGCTACATTATAGATCAATAGTTAGGAGTAAACAAGAAATGTAAATAGAGACTCTAAGTAGAAGTGATGAGTGTGTAAGCAAGGTAACTGCAAGACAGAAGGAATGCAGGGTACAGTAGTGAAAATCTAGCTTAACCCTATATTAGTTTAAGATGAAAGAGACGTTCTGTCTTCCATTTCAAATAATGCTGTGCAGATAAACTAAAACATCTGGGATGGGAAAACAGTCTATTGTGTACTAGGTACATATGGTTTCTTAGAATAATAAATGACCTCATGTACCTCAATAGCACAGAAGTAGCAAAAGACATTCTTGGACCTAAAGGAGTATCTCAGGTGTGACTTATGTGGACATACACTTGAATTCTGGGTGGACTGAAGACACCTTGGTGGAAGATTGAGTGATTGCTGGCTTTGAGAACTATGGCCAACTTCAATCTTCAAATCAAGTTAAAAAGCATAAACATAGATACAATCTCCTGGAAAACTGTAGAGATGACTCTAAAAATGAATAATTCTAAATTTATGATAGGTGGCTCAAAATGAAATTAGTAGAATTTTTAGAAAATATCCTAATATTAATTAAAATTTAAATATATAAAATCATTTTTATTTTTATACAAAATAATTATCAAATTCTAAATTGAAGTATTATCATTCCAGTATTTTAAATAACTTGTTTTTGGTACCTGAATTGTGGCTTTGGTCATAATCTTTTATTTTTTGGCTATAATACTGTTATTAAGGTCTATAAAAGCTGTCTAAAATAGCTCCCCATGGCCCTACTTTTTCAAAAATTTGGATATTATGGATCATAAGAATTTAGAACTTTAAATCCTTCTACATTCCTGCTAGTCAATGAATATGTATTCATTATAGTATGTAATAATACCTAAGTCATTCCTCCCTCTGAACTTAATCCAATTCTATTATTTGATTTCAGAAATGGATTTTGAACATGGGCCTGTTTGACTAATCAATGACCATTTTCCTATTCTTTTCTATTTAAATGTTGAGTGGCAGAGCTGTATTTGGGAGGGTAATGATTTTATTATACCAACAGAAGGAACTGCCATTCCAACAAAATAACAAGAGCCAAGTTGGCTAAGTGAAAATGCTTCCCATCACATAAAGCAACCACAAGAGAAATACCGACAAAATGTCACCTCAAACACAATGACTACAGGATTACAGAAATCTAATTAGCCATTTCATTAACTGAATCCTGTCTATGGACATGACAAACAATGGGAACTCGGAAGAATCTATTCTTCAGAAATATATGGAACTGTCAAGGAGATTGTTCAGTAATTTGTTCCTTGTAGTTTTTCAGGTGTTGAAGGTGGATATAGGGAGGTTGAATGACTTATTAAAAGGGTGCATTTCAGCACATTTTTAAAAACTGAAGGTACTTTCAGGGAGCTAAATCCACTATTATGGATAGATTGACAATAATGATTTAGAAATTTCTTTTTTTTTGTAACTAATGCAAGTTAATTAGGTAAATTTATAGACATGATTACCAAAGGTTGAATCTGACAAAAATAAAAATAAAAAATGCTATTTGGCACAATTTCATTTTCATTTAGCACTTACATTATCCATGGTTTACCTGATTAGATTAAACCTTTGTGAGTTGGTGCCTCCTTTTTCTTGTATATCCATAGTATATTCATTATACCCATAGGTTTCAGTGTCTGAGAGATTATTAATGTAACAAATGAATGAATCAAACCATTTTTAAAATGAACGAAGTATTTTAACTTCAAAATAATAAAAGAATACTGAAAGCAATTGATGGCACTGTTGCATTTATGATTTACTGAAACAAATCACCTCGTCTAAGTAAAATGTTAAGGGCTGCCACTGAAGTTTGATGAGGCTGTGAAAGCAGATAAAAAGCACTGAACTAGACAATAGTCAAGCTTCTGTAAACTGTATGTTTTTACTCTGGTACTGATTGATCAGTATATGCTCAATGGTTACCACACATTAGTAAAGCACTCTGTGACAAAGCCAACTACCACATCTCTGGTGTGTTGGTGGCTGCTGCTTTGACTTGGTCTCTCCCACTCCACTCCTTAGGTCAGAATATTAGATAAGGTCCAGCATGAGACCTTAAGACTGTCCCAGCTGCCTTCAGGGTGTGGCTTTTAATGCTTCAGTGGAGGAGGGAGCTGTATCACTCATGTTGAAAGAAGCACAGAGAAAAGCAAGGAGACATTTCCTTCTTTTCAAAAACAACAGCAACAAAAACCTGATTGTTAGGTTAAAAAAAGAGAGAGAGAAGAAAATGAAAGTTAGAACAAAATGCCAAAATTCTAACCAATGAAGAAGTATTTACTTCTGTGAACTATCACTTTCCAGAGGAAGGGGCTGTAAATACGCCATAAATGTTTATGTGTAAGGACACTGATACTTAAACAGTTTACCTGAAGAAAAATTAAATGCTGTAAGAATATGCATGAACTGTTTGTTGGTGATGGGGTGACGCCCAGACTATGGGCTGTGATTCTTGAGGGTGTGACCCTCTTGGGCCGGGACCTGCGATAACTTGTCCAGAGTGCTCTGTGCTGTGAAGAAGGAACTGCGAGGACTGGGATCACGTGGGGTCGACTGGAGCCAAGCAACCAGAAGGCGGAACCAGCGGAATAACAAGATGGCAGCATTGGCCAAAAGAGGGTTCCCTCCAGCGCTGGCGCCTGAGATCCCTTTTCCAGATGCTCTCTACAAAGAAGTGGCTTCCGTGCACTGGCGGCATTTTGCGTGGACTGCAGTGGGAATACCAAGATGGTGGCGTTATTACAGTAACAAGGTGGCGGTGTCAGCAGAGTGACAGTGGACCCTCTTGGTGGAAACTGGCAGCACTGGCGGCAACGGTCTCACCGCAAAGGCGCCCACCCTGAAACCAAGAGGCCCAGCCTAGGAACCGGAATGCCCCACACAAACTGCGCCCCAGCAAAAGGAAACCTGACTGAGGGTGGCTATCAGGTTCCGCTTGGCGGAATCTTGGCCCTGTGACGCCAAAAGCCAACGCTTTCCGTTTCCTGCCGCCCTCCCCCACAACCTTGCTCGGGGAGGACCCTAAAGACCTCTCCCCTCGTCTTCGAGTTTTCAGGATAGGCCTCAGCCTCCGTCTTGGTTCCCCAGGATGGCGAGCAGCAACAGCGGGTCCAAGGAAGAATTCATTGTCCGAGGGAGATATAAACTGATACGGAAGATCGGGTCTGGCTCCTTCGGGGACATTTATCTGGCAGTCCACATCACCAGTGGCGAGGAAGTGGCAGTGAAGCTCGAGTCGCAGAAGGCCAGGCATCCCCAGTTGCTGTACGAGAGCAGAGTCTATAAGATTCTTCAGGGTGGGGTGGGCATCCCACGCATACGGTGGTATGGTAAGGAAAAGGACCAAAATGTGCTGGTCATGGATCTTCTGGGACCTAGCCTCGAAGACCTCTTCAATTTCTGTTCCAGAAGTTTCACCATGAAAACTGTACTTATGTTAGCTGACCAGATGATCAGTAGAATTGAATACGTGCATACAAAGAATTTTGTACACAGAGACATTAAACCAGATAACTTCCTAATGGGTATTGGGCGTCACTGTAAGAAGTTATTCCTTATCGATTTTGGGTTGGCCAAAAAGTACAGAGACAGTAAGACCAGGCAACACATACCATACCGAGACGATAAAAATCTCACTGGCACTGCCCGATATGCTAGCCTCCAGGCACATCTTGGTGCTGAACAGAGTCGCCGAGATGACATGGAATCGTTAGGATATGTTTTGATGTATTTTAATAGAACCAGTCTGCCATGGCAAGGACTAAAAGCTACAACAAAGAAACAAAAATATGAAAAGATCAGTGAAAAGAAGATGTCTATTCCTGTTGAAGTTTTATGTAAAGGATTTCCTGCAGAATTTGCCATCTACTTAAACTATTGTCGTGGGCTGCACTTTGAGGAAATCCCAGATTACATGTACCTCAGGCAGCTATTCCGCATTCTTTTTAGGACCCTGAACCACCAATATGATTACACATTTGACTGGACAGTGTTAAAGCAGAAAGAAGTACATGCAGTTTCTTCAAGTGGGCAGGATCAGCAAGCCTGACTCTCCACAGGTTTCTAAATTTGAACTAAGCAACAAAAGAAGCAGTGCAGATGAACCCATCAGCATTTGTTTCTCCCCAAATCTAGAAATTGTAGTACATGTATACACTAGCCAGTGGTTGTGGGCAACCATTTATTTGGTATAAAGATCTTAATTTCAATATAAACTGCCTCTGGCAGCATTGGTGATGCTGTGTTCTACATTGTAGCCACCGAAATTGTGGATATTAACTGAGATAGTGAAACATGGTGTCCAATTTTCGATTGCATTTTTTTCAAGTGAAAAAGTTAACTAAATACTCAACACATAAATTGGTGGACAAATTGTGCATATACCAATTTTTTTGTTAAAATCTTTTACTGTGAACTAGATACAGCTTTGAGATCTCATTTCAGAAGAACGGCATGAACGGTCTTCAGTCAGTGTTGTATGGTTGTCAGTGCTCACAATTGTGCATTCTTAGAATTTATCCCAGTCCTGGGGTTTGCAAGTTGTTCACCTAAAACATTCTTAAAATGGTTGGCTCCTTTTATGCAAGCCAGTTGATACGGTACCAACCAAAGATTCCAGTGTTTGGGTATGTGAAAGACTGCCTACTTTCCTTTGCTAGGAATAACATCTAAAGTGAAGACTTAAGAAAATCTTAGTGACTACTAGATTATCCCTAGGACTCTGCTCTAACTTTATAATGTTTTTGGTATATACAAAAAGCACATTTGTGAAAATTTAACATCTTAAAATTGAACATGTATGTATGTTGCTTAGATAAATGTAATCATAAACATCTGTGTGATCTGGGATTTTATTTTTAAATAAGAGCTTTTTTGTTTATGTTTATTAAAAACTAAAAACAAAAAATAGAATGGTAATTTAGGACATTTAATTTTTTTCTAGATATATTGAATTTGTTCAAGAACTAATTTTCTGTACGTAGCAGGTACTAGAACAAACAAACCTAATAATAATACATTGGTTTAGAATAGCAAACAATGAGATTAATGAAGTAATACATTATACCAGAAAAAACCACATTAAAGAAATTTAGTAACAGAATTGGTTGCTTTAAGTTTAAAAGTAAAGAAAAAAAATTTAATTTCTTCTTTTGTCTTTATAGATTTTTCAAGGGAAAATGCCATTTTAAAGACCACATTTGAGTTGGTATCTTTAAAAAGGGATTATCTGTTAGCCATCTCAGTGCCTAGGATTAACAATTACCTCCTTCAGTTAAGTAGAGTTACTTGTTCGTTTAAACTGAGGTCTCCTGGATATTTTGCTGTCATTCATGTTGATCAGTAAGGGATAATGAGCTTATACGTGTAAATATATTTCTTTTTAAAAATAGACCTAAGACAGTATTTTTTGCTGAATTCCAATTCTCATGTGAGACTAAGACATTTTAAAACTAAATCCAAGTTATATGAACTAAGATCTATTAAACAATAGTCCCAATTTTTTAATCTGTAAAATGGACTAATAATACCCTTTAAAATGTTAGAAAAATGCTAAAGAGAATAAAATTGAGAGTAATTACATTTAAGAAGAAAATTATATGTCATTTTCTATATTACTCAAATAAATAGCTGAGACTCTCTTAACCAAACTAACTGATCAACTAATTGAGAACTAAGAGGAATTTTAGAAAAGAACCTGAGTGATGCTCATAGTATACTGTGCATTTATGGCAAGTTACATGTTGGCTACCTGTTAGTATAGTGATCTCAAAGTGGAGTTTAGGGAACTTTGGACATCCTTAACATACTTTTTTGGGTATCTGTATTATTTTCATAATAATACTAAGATATTATTGGCCTTTTTACAAAGTGTACTGATGCTATGAAAGCAAAAATGTTAAAATTATTAATGGCATAGAATAAAGGCAATGACACCAGACTGTATTAAGTAATCGTTCAGTTCTTCACCACCACACATAAACAATAAAAACAATGCCATTTATACACAAGAATGTTCATATTAGCTTTATTAAATATCAATTCTTTGGTACACTTTAGTGGTCTTCATTGCAAAATGGTGAGTACAGCAGCCACAATCATAGTAAATGGTTGTACCTGTTGCATCTAGGCTTGTATGATTGAGTTTTGCTCAATCTTCTGGGTTTTACAGGCAACGTCAGTTTTACTTGGAAAAGTGTATAGCTGAAGATCAATATTAAGACAGGCTTTTGTGGACTTTTCTCCAAAAAAAGACAAAATAAGCTTATCACTGTAATGAAAACAGTAGACAATTTGTTACCAATGATTTAATTCAATATTTCAAGTGAGAATTCGAATTTTGGAAGACCTGTATCTGTCACATGAGGTTGACAATGTCTTAAAGTGATACTAATGACAACTGTGGGATTTTAAACATATTCAATTTATTTTTTAAGTGAGCAGAAATAGACTCTCATATGTACCCTGACAGGAAACTACCTAGCAACCCTCATCTGGGGCCGATGCTCGAATCAGCTAGCTATCCTCAGCACATGAGGCCCATTCTTGGACCAGCCAAGCTATTCTCAGTGCCTGGGATGATGCTTGAATCAATCAAGCCATTGGCTGTGAGAGGAGAAGAGAAAGAGAGAAGGGGGGAGAGGGAGGGGAAGAGAAGCAGATGATCGCTTCTCATGTGTGCCATAACCAGAGATAGAACCTGGGACTTCTGCATACTGAGACTATGCTTTATGCACTGAGCCAACCAGCCAGGACCCAGATTCAATTTTTCATGTCATGCACTTATCCATATTTGCAAGTTCTGTCTAATTCAAGTGTTTAGGTATTATGCTTCTTATCCATTCTTTCTCTTATCCACCCTGTGGCCTAACTGACATTACAAAATGTTTTTCATCACTATGGATAATTGACCACGAGAGTTTGGGTCAATAATGGAAGAGGATTATTGTGACAGGGATAGTTCTCTCCTGGGTATTCCTGAGACCACTATAGAGAGTTCCATGAAATAGCTTTTGATCACTAATGGACTCCCAAAAAGATAATTTTCCGGCATGACTGCCTTGAGTTGCAACATTGGTCTCTTTCTGTCTTTGGACTCAAACAAAAACACCACTCTTGTTGAGTCTTGAGCCTGCCTACTTTCCTATTGGAACATATGTAATCGGCCCCTGGTTCTCAGGCTTTGGGGCTCTGCTTGGAAATACAACATCACCTCTCTTGAGTTACCAGTGTGCTGACCAAAGAGCTTGGGATTTCTCAGCCTTCATACTCATTTGATATAGTTCCTTATTTTTATATATGTATAGACTGTTTCTCTAGAGAGCCCTGACTAATACTGTAGCCATGTCAAATTTCTTTATTTTTTCCATTATGTATTCAGAATCCCCAAAATACACTGGCTTAGTTATAAACTCATGGTGCTTCACTAAGTATATTTTCTTTATATATTCTCTTTATCTGTGGTTTTCAACACTTTTACACTTAGGGACAGGGGAAAATTGAATAATTTGGGGGACTTCTAAGGCAGAAATCACCCTGAACATAAATGAATTCAACTAAGGTCATTGGGTTTATAATCTTCACACAACATCAGGGTGGTTAACTCTTTTGCAGATGGACACTGATCCATGGACCAGCAGTTGAAAAACACTGCTCTATATAAATGTACACATTCTCTAGATAAATTACATATATATGCAGGTATTGTTGTATCTATTTGCAAAGGTGTAAAACAGATTGGCATAAAATAAGTAACCAATAAATAAATTTGAATATTTTTAAGTAAGTCATGCACATACATTTTTTTTCTATAGTAAAGTCCTTGATTGTATCTGTTCTATATAAAAAAAATAAAGAAAGAATATTTGGCTTATTTTGGAAGCGATGTCAGCCAGTTCCCGGAGAGTAGTTGGAAAGGCTCAGCTTCATTTTAGATATAAAGAAAAAGGTGATGCTTAGGTAACTTGCACAAGGTCACAAGCTTATTGTGGAGTATACTATAGGTTAGTCTCCATATGGCCTAAGGTAGCTCCCTTAGGAGCTACTATACTGCCTCTCAATTTTACGAGTTCAAGATTTCCAAAGGTTTCTATTTGCTTGTTTGTTTTGTTTCTATTTCAGTCACTATCATAGGATTTGGGACCATGGCAACAGCTGCTACAGTGATACTTCTTGCTTGCCAGTTCTCTGGAATGGCTGGCCATGTAAATGACGGTTGATTATCCTGTTGGCACAATTGTGTGCTTCTAACATCTCTGCCATATGGTGGTGCTTTCCCATTGGAAAATCCGACTAGTTTGTAAACTTTTTCCTTAATAGCAGAGACCATGACTCCTACTTCTTTGAAAAATTTATTTTGTGCTGCATATAGTTCAAGAACAAGAGCTTGATAAACATAATGGAGATTCAGGCCCCACCTCTTATCCTCTTGTCTAGCTAGTATATATGATTCCTCTATTAGGTTTCTACTGATGCTCTTTTACAAACTTAGTAGCTGAATACAATATAAATATGTTATCTTATGGTTTTGGAGGTCAGAAGTTCAAAATGAATCTCACTAGGCTAAAGTAAAGAGATCAGCAGGGCTGTCTTTTTTTTTTTTTTGTATTTTTTTGAACTTGGAAATGGGGAGGCAGTCAGACAGACTCCCGCATGCACCCGATCAGGATCCACTCGGCACGCCCACCAGGGGGCAATGCTCTGCCCATCTGGGGCATCACTCTGCCACAACCAGAGCCATTCTAGCGCCTGAGGCAGAGGCCACAGAGGCATCCTCAGCGCCTGGGCCATCTTTGCTCCAATAGAGCCTTGGCTGTGGGAGGGGAAGAGAGAGACAGAGAGGAAGGAGAGGGGGAGGAGTGGAGAAGCAGATGGGCACGTCTTCTGTGTGCCCTGGCCAGGAATCGAGCCCGGGACTCCCACACGCCAGGCCAACGCTCTACCACTGAGCCAACCGGCTAGGGCTTTTTTCATTGTAGTTCTAGGGGACAATCTATGTTTTTACATTTCCCAGTTTCTAGAGGTTGTGCAATTCCTTGACCCTTTCATCTTCAAAGGCAGTGATAATAGATTGTGTGTTTCTCACATTACATCATTCTGATACTCAGTTTCCATCATCTACCTCCTACTCTCACTCAGACTTTTCTGAATTTCTCATTTATAAAGGACCAATGTATTACATTGAGCCTGCCTGTATAATCCAGGATACTTTATTTTAAGGTCAACAAATTAGAAACTTGACTTCATCTGTAACTTTAATTCATCCTTGTCATGTATCACAATATATTCACAATTTCTGAGGATTAGTGTATAGACATCTTTGGTATAGACTAGCTACTATAGTTCCTTTTTATTATTTGGTGATTTTTTCTTTACATATACCATACTTCTCCATTATTCAATTGTGGAATGGTTGAACATAATGTTCTATCCTACCCATTTTCCTACAAATGCCTATCTGCTTCTCCACTCTTCCTGCTTTCATTTCTCTCTCTCTCTTTCTCTCTCTCTCTTCCCTTCCCGTAGCCATAGCTCGATTGGAGCGAGTTGGTCCCAGGTGCTGAGGATGGCTCCATGACCTCTGCCTTAGGAGCTATACAAAAGCTCAGTTGCTGAGCAACAGAGCAAGGCTCCAGATGGGCAGAGCATTGCCCCCTAGTGGGCTTTACAGGTGTATCCCAGTCCTAGCACACGTGGGAGTCTCTCTCTGCCTACCCTCCTCTCACTGAATTAAAAAAATAACTTGCACATGAACAATCATAGCATCATTGTTCATAGTAGCCAATAACTGGAAACAACCCAAATGTCCATCAAGCGGTGAACAGATAAAGAATATGTCATATAATCATGCAATGAAAAAAAAAATTGTTATATGCTAAAAGGCAGATGAAACACAAAACGTGATAAAAAGCCACACACACAAAGAGAACATATTTTAAGATTTCATCTATATGAAATGTCCAAAAAAGACAAGTTTATAGAGACAGATGAGATTAGTAATTGCCTGGGGCTGGGTTTGGTAACCGAAAAGGACTGTACATAGACATAATGTTTCTTTTGGGGGTTATAGAAAATAGAAATGCCTTACAATCTTACAATTAGATGATGATTATGGTTGCAGACATCTTTAAATAGTTTTCATTTTTATGAGAGGAGGGGTGATAGTAAGACAGACCTCTGCATGCACCCAGACTCAGATCCACCCAGCAACCCTATCAGGGGCCAATGCTCAAGTACTCAGCTGTTTTTAGTACCTGAGGCTGATGTGTTCCAAAGGAGCTACCCTCTGTGCCTGGGGCCATGCTCGAACTAATGGAGCCACTGGCTGGAGCAGGGAAAGAGGGAAGGGAGAGAAGCAGATAGTCACTTCTTCTCTGTGCCCTGATCAAAATTGAACCCAGAATATCCATATGCTGGACTGACACTCTATCTACTGAGTCACCAGCCAGGGCTTGTAAATATTTTTAAATCGTTGAATTGCAAACTTAAAACAGATAAATTTTATGGTTTTAATTCTATTTCAGTAAACCTATTACTTAAAAAAATAAAGGAAATGTAAGAAAATAGTGATCTGGGGGATTGGCAGCATACAGATGTAATTTTCATTAAGGTGTTCAGGTTGGGTCTCATTAAGGAGATATTTGAGCCAAGACTTTATGGAAGTGATCAGAGTGCTGATATAGGGGCAATATGGTTTCTGGCCTGAAACAAAACCTGTGAAATACTCTGAGGCAGGAGGGTGTGTGGAATATTACACAAACAGCAAGGGAACGAATGTAACAGAGCAGAATGAGTTGAGCAGGTGAAAATAAAATAGGCAAAGGGTGGTGCACAGAATGGGTGTCCACTGTAAGGAATCTGACTTCACCTGGGGTGAAATGAGAGAAACAAAAGATTTTGAACTAAGAAGGAAAATGTTTTCGCTTTCATTTTAATGTGATCTTTATGGATACTCGGTATGTATTGCAAGGAGGCAAAGGTAGACACAGGAGAAGCTGGAAATTGAAGAAGGAGGATCCTGCAGTAATCCTCTTAATAGAAGCTAGTATCTGGAATCAGGGGGTTTGAAGTGCACGTGGTCATATGTGGTCTGAATTTGTGTATGTGTATTTTAATGCCAAGAAAGAAATTTTCTTAGTATTGCAGAAGTAATAAGACATTATATTTTTATCATCTGAGAAGCTAGATGTGATTTTGCCAGTCTGCTCTAGACCTTCAGATGCCCTGGTTATCTGTCATTGGGCAATTTCCTTACCTCGGCTTGCTCATTCTATAAAGCAGTAATGGTGCACATTTATGAAGGTAATGTAGCAATAAAGAAATAAAACATATCTGAATATGTACAATTTTATCAACCTTGATGAAACATAATTTATTTTAGCTAGTAGATCAAACAAACAATGAATTGAGAACTCAGAACATCTGCAGAAAATAATAATAATAATAAATAAATAAAGACTTTCAGGCTTTAAATAGTAAATACCTGAACTCTAGTGTGAGAAAAATAAAAAAATATTGGGTTATTTTATTTGAAAGAACTGTTTAAATTTGTATCTTATAATTATTTCAGTTTTTAAAATTACATGTATTTCATCATTTTTAATGGAGAATATCTGTAGAAAGGTTACTAGGTTCATATTTGGAGAAAATTCTAATGGTCAGGATGCTTTGAAAATTAAAGTGATTTTAAAGTTTTAAATATAAATATTAATGTTGATAAACAATGCATTCTAGAAAATACATTTAAAAAGTCTTTCTTTGTAACACACTGCTGGTATCCTGAGAAATAGGAGGTCTTCTTTTCTTACATGTGAAATTTGTATTAGGATATATATATATATATATATATATACATATATAATATATATATTATATATATGAATATCTCAAAATGGAATAATTTAGTGTTTTAAGTTATTGTGTACAAGATACTAACACACACTTTATTTTATATATAATCATAAAGAGATAAAAGAGAGAACCAGGGAAATATCTATTTTAGTAATTATCATGTTCATATTATCATTGGTCACTTTATTACAGCCATATAAAATTTTTTGTTCTATAGGCAGTACTTAATAAAATTTTCAAATTAAAAATTGAGAAGAATTAAAATTTTAAATGCATTTAAAGATGAAACTGTATTTGAAGATTTGAATTCTGTACAAGAAACAAATCTTGACTGACAAGAGCATATCATAATCTCTCAAAAATAAAAAAAAAACACTTCTGGTCAAAAAGAGTCATTTTTACCTTGATCATGTTTACAAATTTATTTTCAATCTTATTTTATTCTTTTAATTTAAGTATGGCCATTTTGTGAGGACATTTTTAAACACATAAATCTAATCTAAAAGGCTAGCTGGACAATTAACAGTTTACATTCAGGATGTAAATGGTAGAAATAGGTGAAGTTCATTTTTTTAAATTACACTGGAGCCTTATAACATTATATTTGGATCTGTTAAGCCTAATCCGGAGGGACTCGAAACATTGAAGACACAAACAAAATCCATTGATTTCACACCAGAGCTTTATTGTCTAGCTTGGCCAAGCGGCGGCAACTCCGACAGAAATCTGAGTGAGAGCGTGCTGGCCCTTTGTTCTACCTAGTTTTTATAGTTTTGTAGTGGGAAGTACAGAAGCAAAAATTGCAATTAGGAGCCCTTACCACTATTGGTTATAGTCATATGTCCTTAACATGATAGGACCATGTACAATTTGCAAGCCATACATCATTTTGGAGAAAACAAAATTTACAAGTCAACACAATGGTAGAAAGATGTCTATTTACATATTAAAAAGCATTCCTATATTTTCTAGTGTTCATCTGCCATCTCTCTGTCCAGAGTCACACGTATTAATCACATTCATTTACATAAGAGAGGTAGTTTCCGTGGGGACAAATGCCCGCAAATGGCTCATTGCTATAAGAAAAGGTTTATTTTGGCTTTTCTCTTCCTGCACCCCACAGGTGTGGTGGAATGTCTGGGAATCCATGTTTTCCTTCCCTTTGCATTTACAATACAATGCCAAGGGCCATCCTGGTTAGGCCAATCAAACAGAACAGAGACTATTCTCACAATTTCTCTGCACACCTTAACCCAAATTAATAAAATTTTCTTCAAGCCTCTTAAAGTATTAATATTAATTCTGTAGTTTTTGGTACTTTACAACACCTGCGGCTGAAGTGGCGCAGTGGCTCCTCAGAATCTAATAGCTATAGTTACCTTACATGAAAGTGACAGCATTTGAGATGAATCTGTCTATAATGAATGTTAGTCTGTTAAATTGTATCACAAAAGGGTTAAGAAATGTCTTTTCAATAAGAAAGAATATGTTTTTTGATTTTTCTTTTCTCTTATAATGTGATTAGACATGCAATATTGACTGTATAACCATCTAAGGTAACAGTATTTTTAAAAATACGTGACTATAAACATAAACCTACTTAGAAAAAAATTATTTGTTCTTTTCTAAGTTGTAAAGAAACCTTAGTTATGGTGTGTAAAGTACCCAATCCACAATTCCACAGGTTTTGTAGAGACACCAAGTCCAGATGAATTTTGAAGAGTTTTATTAAAGGAGGAAATTTATGAAATATATCGACTGCATAGAGTTCACACGGGGCAGCAGTCCCAAATCATGTGTCCCTATAATATTCTAGAGGCTGGTTATATACCTTTAATTATACAGGGGAGGAGAAAAAGCCTGACATCAAGGCATAAATTTATAACCTTTGTTTTCACCTATACAGGTTTGGGAAAAGGATGAACGGGGGATAGGACACAATTCATTAGCAAGTTTATAACATTTGTCTATAGGAGTCATAAAAAACGTCTCTATACATTAAAACTTACAAGATAACACAATAGTAAAAATGTCACTCTACATATTAAAAGATATTCCTATATTTTCTAGTATTCACCTACCTGCCATTCCTTTGTTTAAAGATATATATATATATATATATATATATATATATATATATTAATTATATACTTTCAGGAGGGGAGGGGTAGTTTCCATGGGGACAAATGCCTGTAAATGGCCCATCAATATAAGTAAAGGCTTATTTTAATCGTTCTATTCCTGCACCTGGCCAGCTATTCACCTATTTTCTTATAGCTGCGGGGTGGGGGGTGTCAAAGAATCCAAATCTCCTTCCCCTCTTCATATACAATACAATGCTATCATGCTATCGGCCACCCTAGTTTGATACTAATCACACAAGTACAAAGATCATTTACAAAATCTCTCTGCATGCCTAGCCCAAACTAATAAAATGTTCTTTAAACTTTCTAAAATATTAATTTAAATTCTGTAGCTTTTGGTACCTTATAACAATGGAAGCAATGGTTTTAATTCTCTAAGTTTCTAATTTATAGTTGGACAAAGTTATGAAAAAGTCTAATGGCATTATTTCACAAAATAAATTGTAAAACAAATGTAAACTGAAAACAGCTTAATGTCTGTTGTCACACACACACACATCCAGATTACCATTATAAAAAGCCAATTCACATGGAACTGTTCCATATCCTTAGCACCTGCTTTTAAGTGATGACTCAGGGATTCTGCATCTTCCTGTTTCTAACCCCATGCCCTTCCTTGGGTCCTGAAGTCCTCTACTGAATTGTCTGCATTCAGACAACAGATGGAAAGGATCTCCAGTATTTTTTAGATGCCTGGTAAGAAAATGTAATCCATCACTTCTGCTCACATTGCAATGATGACTCAGTCACCAGGACCCCCCTAAAACTACAAGGAAGGCTGGAAATATGGTCTAGCTCTGTGACCAGTGTTAAAGATTCGGTGAGTTTATTGGTGTCTCTGACACAGGTTGTAAATCTCTAGGGTGAATGAGAGAGGCAGAGAATAAGATGTGAATTTAGGAATATAGAAGATTAGAATGTTCAGGATAAGTAATGTGTTAATAAATCACATCCAAGTCCATCGAGTTGTCAGTAGAGAAAAACAAAATCTGTATACAGTTGACCCTTGAACGTGGGTTTGAACTGCACAGGTCAACTCAAACTGTTAATTTAGACAGGTAGCTAGATATTGATAAGAGAAAGAGAGCAAAGGGAGATGGACATTATATTTTATAAAATTGGAAAATGTTGGCCCTGGCCAGTTGGCTCAGTGGTAGAGCGTCGGCCTGGCGTGCTGAAGTCCCGGGTTCAATTTCTGGCCAGGGCACACAGGAGAAGTGCCCATCTGCTTCTCCACCCCTCCCCCTCTCCTTCCTCTCTGTCTCTCTCTTCCCCTCCCGCAGCCAAGGCTCCATTGGAGCAAAAGATGGCCCGGGCACTGGGGATGGCTCCTTGGCCTCTGCCCCAGGTGCTAGAGTGGCTCTGGTCGTGACAGAGAGATGCCCAGGATGGGCAGAGCATCGCCCCCTGGTGGGCATGCCAAGTGGATCCCGGTCAGGCGCATGCGGGAGTCTGTCTGACTGCCTCCCCGTTTCCAGCTTCAGAAAAATACAAAAAAAAAAAAAACCTCCACAAAACCTGGAAAATGTTTTTTAGTAAATAGTTTTTGAGGAGCCACTGTGCCACCTCACCCGCAGGTGTTGTAAAGTACCAAAAGCTACAGAATCAATATTAATATTTTAAGAGGCTTAAAGAACGTTTTATTAATTTGGGTTAAGGTGTGCAGAGAAATTTTGAGAATAGTCTCTATACTGTGATTGACATAAAACCAGGATGGCCCTTGGCATTGTATCGTGAATGCAAAGGGAAGGAAAACATGGATTCCCAGACATTCCACCACACCTGTGGGGAAAGGAGTGAATGGCTAGCCAGGTGCAGGAAGAGAAAAGCCAAAATAAACCTTTTCTTATAGCAATGAGCCATTTGCGGGCATTTGTCCCCACAGAAACTACCTCTCCTATGTAAATGCGTGTGGTTAATACGTGTGACTCTGGACAGAGAGATGGTGGATAAACACTAGAAAATATAGGAATGCCTTTTAATATGTAAAGAGACATCTTCCTACCATTGTGTTGACTTATAAATTTTGTTTTCTCCAAAATGATGTATGGCTTGCAAATTGTACATGGTCCTACCATGTTAAGGACATATGACTATAACCAATAGTGGTAAAGGGCACCTAATTGCAATTTTTGCTTCTGTACTTCCCACTACAAAACTATAAAAACTAAGTAGAACAAAAGGCCAGCACACTCTTCCTCAGATTCCTGTTGGAATTGCTACTGCTTGGCCAAGCTAGACAATAAAGCAGCGGTTCTCAACCTGTGGGTCGTGACCCCGGTGGGGGTTGAACAACCAAAACACAGGGGTAGCCTAAAGCCATCGGAAAATATATATTTATTATACAATCAATTTTTTTTTCTTTCTGAAGCAGGAAACGGGGAGAGACAGTCAGACAGACTCCCACATGCGCCCAACCGGGATCCACCCGGCAGGCCCACCAGGGGCGAAGTTCTGCCCACCAGGGGGCGATGCTCTGCCCCTCCGGGGCGTCGCTCTGCCGCAACCAGAGCCACTCTAGCGCCTGGGGCAGAGGCCAAGGAGCCATCCCCAGCGCCCGGGCCATCTTTGCTCCAATGGAGCCTTGGCTGCGGGAGGGGAAGAGAGAGACAGAGAGGGAGGAGGGGGTGGGGGTGGAGAAGCAAATGGGTGCTTCTCCTATGTGCCCTGGCTGGGAATTGAACCCGGGTCCCCCGCACACCAGGCCGACGCTCTACCGCTGAGCCAACTGGCCAGGGCACAATCCATTTTTAAATAAAGTATTTTTAAATAAAATGTACTGTGTGATTAGCATAAAACCAGTATGGCCCTTGGCATTGTATTGTGAATGCAAAGGGAAGGAAAACATGGATTCCCAGACATTTCACCACACCTGTGGGGAAAGGAGTGAATGGCTAGCCAGATGCAGGAAGAGAAAAGCCAAAATAAACCTTTTCTTAAATATTTTACAATAAAATGTACTGTGTGATTGGCATAAAACCAATTATACAATACATTTTTAAATAAAATATGTATTTCCGATGGCTTTAGGTGACCCTGTGTTTTGGTCATTCGACCCCCTCCGGGGTCGCAACCCACAGGTTGAGAACCGCTGCAATAAAGCTTTGATTTGTAATCGACGGATTTTGTTCGTGTCTTCAACGTTTCGAGTCCCTCTGGATTAGGCTTAACATTTGGGGGCTCTTCTGGGATCGAGGGACCGCCATCGGTCTGCACACCGAAGCTTTCTTGTTCAACCCTGGGTAAGTAGAACAAGGTCGCAATGTTTGGTTGCCACGCGAGCACTGGCTGACGAGCCGGAAAGGGGCGGTGGCCATTTCCCCTTGGACGTGAGGTTGGGAGATTTGGGAGGGCATCCTGCTTTTAGGGAACCCCGTTTGAGTTTAGATATTTTGAGCTCGAGGAAAGAGTGGCGCCTATTTTTCTATTTATTTTTGCTGTTTGTCTGTTTGTTTGTTTTTTGCTGTTTATCTATCTGTTTTTGTCACTGCATTCGTCTTGGCCCTATTCTACCCACAGCCAGACATGGGTGGCAGAAGGGAAAGTGGAGAGGTAATGGAACTCCCCCAGAAGTGAGCACACGAAGTGAGTTCAAGCTTTTAGAGAGTGAAGCTGTAAGTACAGTGTGGGGGGAGAGTATAGTAATAATTTGGGAGTAAATAACTATGGGAGTACTAGGTTCAAAAGTGAGGAACCTTTTTCTTTTTGTACAAATGTTTTTATTTTAGAATAAGTTGTTTAATCAGAATGAGGTAGAAACAGAGGAATGTAAATGTAAGAGCTTGGAATCTGAGAGTAACTCAGAAGATGGGAATATCACGGCTATGGCCATTTTAAACTTTGCAGCTCTGCAGCCCTCTGCTCCCAAAGCCTTTGTCTCAGGCCCTTGGAAATCTTGGCTCCAAAGAGCAGAAGGCTGACCTCCCCAGGCAGGAGCGATGAGCTGAGAGCCGGTAAAGTGGCAAGGACAAGGCTGCCCACGGACAAGGGTTCGTGCTGGCCTCACGGCTTGCCCTGCCCTGTGCCTCCAGGGTGAAGCAAGCAGGTGACAGCGCAGGCAAAAGCGGTGGCTTCCCAGGTCAGCGGGGCAAAAAAGACACAAATGGGGCAGGAGAGAGCTCAGACCAGTGCTCAAAATCCACATACAAAAGGTGTGCAGCAGGGAAGGCGCACCACAAACACAAGGCTCCGAAAGCTGCCAAGTTTCTGGTAGCACAAGCGCAAGAAACTATGGCAGCCACCACCTTGAGTCCCAGCAGCTGCCTGTGCAGCCCGGCCATGGTCCCCTTTTGGACGCGCAGGTGGCCACTCGCGTGGGTGGCAAAGAAAGCATGTCCCGCGAGTGTGCGCTGGTGGCAGACGGGATGTGTCTCATGGGTGGTGCAGGCCATGTGCACAGTGCAGCCTCCTTTGCTGAAATGTGCAGCTCCTACGAGCTCGAGGTGCAGTAGCAGAGGAAGTGCCTCCAAGGCCCGGGGCCCCAAATCCCCGTGGCGGTGGCGGCGGCTCTACGGCAGGCTGACCTTTGTGCGAGTGAGGTTCAGCTCTGCCAGGGGGTCTCAGCCCCAGAAGAGGAGCGGGAAAATATTCCCCTCCCAGATAATCTAAACCTGCCTTTCTGCAGGGGTTGAAATGGAGGGATTTTGGCTGCTGGTTGTAGCAGCTATTAGAATTTATGAATGATTAGAAGACTAAGATACTTTTTAAAGTTGTGTTATTATCTGATTTTCTTTAGTACGTAGAAATACTTAAGAGTTTGCGGAAAATACAGATTTATTCCAATTATTCTCTTTCTCTAAACTCATTTTATTTCTTTACTGTTCTATGCCTGAAATGAAAGTGAAGGGAATTCCTGTTTGGATGTGGCTAAACAGAATCTCATAAACGGCTGTTCTCGAAACTTTTCGAGAGAGTTCTGTTTAGTTTCTATCCTTTTGTTCCTATTATAGTAGCCCTGCATAAAGATCAAGCAGGCCAAATTCTAATCTCTAAAATCCCGGACGAGACCCCAAATGTTAAGCCTAATCCAGAGGGACTCGAAACGTTGAAGACATGAACAAAATCCATCGATTACACATCAAACCTTTATTGTCTAGCTTGGCCAAGCGGCAGCAACTCCGACAGAAATCTGAGGGAGAGTGCACCGGCCCTTTGTTCTACCTAGTTTTTATAGTTTTGTAGTGGGAAGTACAGAAGCAAAAATTGCAATTAGGTGCCCTTTACCACTATTGGTTATAGTCATATGTCCTTAACATGGTAGGACCATGTTCAATTTGCAAGCCATACATCATTTTGGAGAAAACAAAATTTACAAGTCAACACAATGGTAGGAAGATGTCTCTTTACATATTAAAAGGCATTCCTATATTTTCTAGTGTTTATCCACCATCTCTCTGTCCAGAGTCACACGTATTAACCACACGCATTTACATAGGAGAGGTAGTTTCTATGGGGACAAATGCCTGCAAATGGCTCATTGCTATAAGAAAAGGTTTATTTTGGCTTTTCTCTTCCTGCACCTGGCTAGCCATTCACCCCTTTCCCCACAGGTGTGGTGGAATGTCTGGGAATCCATGTTTTCCTTCCCTTTGCATTCACGATACAATGCCAAGGGCCATCCTGGTTTTATGCTAATCACACAGTACAGAGATTATTCTCAAAATTTCTCTGCACACTTTAACCCAAATTAATAAAATGTTCTTTAAGCCTCTTAAAATATTAATATTGATTCTGTAGCTTTTGGTACTTTACAACACCTGCGAGTGAGGTGGCACAGTGGCTCCTCAGTTTTAGCATTTCATTTCCTAGGAAACTTTAGCATTCACGGACTAATTAGTCCATTGGGCCCTCAACCTTGGGACTGAGCTGGTTAAGAAATGAACTTTTTTTTCAGTTCCCCAGGATTAAACGAATCAACCCTAGACTGGTGGTGGGGGTGAGGGGGAGGTGCTTCCTAGCTTCCACTTTAAGGTATGCATAGTGAAAACCGGAATGGGGACCATGGAAACCTGTAAGTCTAGCTTAGAAGAAGGATTTGATTGGTTAGTGGATGAACTAACACAAGTCTGTGAAATTTTAAAGAAATTGATTGGTTGATTTAAGGAAAACACCTTCTACCTCAAAAATATAAACACAGGCTTAACAGAGCAGCCCTTTTTGGCCCTCTTTGCCTTCCTGCTTGGAGATGTACACTAGCCCTGCTTGGTCCCATGCTGAGTGGGCTGGCAGCATGGCAACCTGCTGGACTTTGAGCAGTGCCTGGACTGAATTAAGTTTTGATATGGATTAAATCATGGAGCAGAATATCTTGACTTTGGTCTTTATACTGGGCTGAATAAAGACAACTTTCTATTTCAACCCCAAATAAATTTTACTGAAATAGCCTAAGCTCCTCTAAATATGGGTCTTTTGAAATCCCTTTCTCTTGGCAATGTAACAGAACCACATTTCCACCAGCATCAGAACCAGTTTCAATATCTGTTTTGTTTTGTTTTTTAAATAAATACCCTTACTGTATTCCATCTGCAAATTAGGAAAATTGACCATATGCACATAAAATCTATGCCATTTTATAGAGGGGACTTGAGCATATTTGGATTTTGATATTCATGGGAGTTTTTGTAACCAATCACCCACTCATAACATGGGGAAACTAAGTTTTGGGAGAATCAAAAATTATATTTAGATTTTCAACAGCAACAGAGTGGCGAGGGGAGGTAGGTCAGTACCCCCTAACCCTTGACTTGTTAAAGAGTCCACTGTACATATAAAAATATAAAGCAGGTTTGGTAGCTTGGTTGTATCTAGAAAGTTTCTGTCCACTCCATATTTCTTATCCTTTGGAACTCTTCCATTAACTACTAATTTCAACACCAAAAATTATAATTCTCTCACTTATTAAAAAGACTATCCCAATGAAGAAAAGAAATAATTATTTAATTCTTTATTATATATCAAAAGATTTTGTCAATGGAAGGGCTGGGGGTAAAAATAGAGAAATAATTCCAGAGCTTGTGCATACTTGTTAGTATATTTTCTAATTCTTATTAAAAAAATTTTTTTCCCTTCTGTCTAGCTTCTGGCTTGCTCCATTTATCAAAGGCTACCATACTACACCAACCTGGAGCTTTCACAAGTATATCTAGTTTCTTAAAGGTCCAGACTTAGAAAAAAAATTGAAAGACCAAAAGGTTCACTTTTTAATTTGTTAAAGTAGAGCTATCTAATATCTTGTTCACTATTTTAACACCTCATCTTCACCATCTCCTGGATTTCAGGAACGGTTCACTCCTTCCACCTAATAGCCTGGCTAACAGAAATGATGAGGACATTCATCAGTTTCCATAGGATAATGAAAAAGTCTACATTTTAACAAAATTGCCTACTGATTCATATCTAAATTAGCATTTGAAAAGTATAGCTTTATGTAATATCTCTCACTTGAAAGTTTTATAATGTACAGAAGCATGAAAAAAAAAGTAAGAATCTGTGATACAAAGAAACTTGTTTACCATTAGTACTATTTTAAATATCCCAATTGTTTCATCATGACTACTACCATATTTCCTCATGTATAAGACACACCCTTTTTGGAAAACTTTGGGGTCTAAAAACCGGATGTTTTATACAGTGGCTGTAGATTATTATTATTATTTTTTTTTTTCTGAAGTTGGAAACGGGAGGCAGTCAGACAGACTCCACATGCACCCGACCGGGATCCACCCAGCATGCCCACCAGGGGGCGATGCTCTGCCCCTCTGGGGCATTGCTCTGTTGCAACCAGAGCCATTCTAGCACCTGAGGCAGAGGCCATAGAGCCATCTCAAAGCCCGGGCCAACTTTGCTCCAATGGAGCCCTGACTGATGGAGGGGAAGAGAGAGACAGAGAGAAAACAGAGGGGGAGGGGTGGAGAAGCAGATGGGCACTTCTCTTGTGTGCCCTGGCTAGGAATCGAACCCAGGACTCCTCATGCCAGGCTGATGCTCTACTACTGAGCCAACCGGCCAGGGCTGTAGATTATTTTTGATTTGAATTTCCCCCTTTTTTGCTCTTGTTGAGAAGTTGTATGAAATCTATGATGAGTAAAATTGAGTTCAATAACTTTATGTATACATTTTTTTTCAAATTTTAAGCCCCCAAATTAAGGTGCATCTTATACATGGGAAATACGGTACTTAACAAACACCCAACTGCATTCCACCAGACACTAGTGTTCTGTGACTATAAGACTAGAAAATTAAATACATAAAATGGGGAAGAGGTAGTCAGAAAGTTAGTCAGCCTAAGCAAGTGTAAGTAAGTTTTTCAATAGTGGAGGGAACATGTTAATAAAAAATTTCAGGCTCTGTCAGGTTGTTCAGTGGACAGAGCATCAGTTGGGTGTATGGACATCTGGGGTTTGATGCCCAGTCAGGGAACACAGGAGCCTGACCTGTGGTGGCGCAGTGGATAAAGCATCAACCTGGAAATGCTGAGGTCGCAGGTTCGAAACCCTGGGCTTGCCTGGTCAGGCACATATGGGAGTTGATGCTTCCAGCTCCTCCCCCCTGTCTCTCTCTCCTCTCTCTCTCTCCTCTCTCTCTCTCTCCTCTCTAAAATGAATAAATAAATAAAAAAAGAAAAAAAAAGAGAAGAAAAGGTGGGAACACAGGAGAATCAACCCTCTGCTTCTTCCTGTCTCTGTCTCTCCATCTCTCCCTCTTCCTCTCTCACAGCCAGTGGCTTAATTTGTCTGAGCATTGCTCCAGTCATTGAGGCAAATTAACCTCAGGTGCTAAAAATAGCTCAGTACTCGAGCATCAGCCCCACATGGGGTTGCTGGGTGGATACTGATTGGGGCATAAGTGGAAGTCTGCCTCACTATCTCCCTTCCTCTCACCTAAAAAAGTTTACATGTTGTGAACATAAGATATTTATAGTGGGTTGATGCATCCATTTGGATAGACTGTTAGTAAATTGGCTTTAAAATGGATGACAGCTTGGGGCAAACTCTATCAGAACATTGTGATTTTAGAATTAGCTATAAAATAATCATATTTTTTTAGTTTATTCCACTCAAATTGTAATTATCTTTTTTCCTTTTCATTTGCCTATGAATTGACTTTCTATCCTTCCATTTTAAGAAAAATGCTACTAAAATTATAAAATAACAGAAATGATATAAACATGAGGTGACAGTCACATTAAAAAAAGAAAACAAGCTGTATATCTCAAACTAAGGGAAAATAATCAAAATTATAATGTGAGAGTCTAATAGGTATACCCTAGACATTTCACAAACATAATCTGTATATAATTATAAGAAATATAATCTTGGCTGATACACAGGTGAGTGTGTTATTTGGCTTTTACTGATGTTAAGTTCTGGTACATTATGCTCTTAAAGAACTAACTGTTCTGATGGACAAGTTAATTCTGCTCTTAATGATTACTAAAAATACTATGTGCACTTCAAGTATACTATTTTACTTTTGTGATACAAATAAAGTAGGAGGGAAAAAGCTGTTGCTTAATTTTTCATTTGGAGAATGTGGCTCCACTAAAATGGCAATGAGTTCAATGGGCAGAATATATCAAATTGCACTGTTTGAAGAGAAAAGGAAGTACAATGACTTGAGTCACAAAACACATGTTCTCTAATGCTAAGGGAACTAAAATATTCCATAATTAACGGTTAAATGACACACTCTCTTTTTAGATGCATGTTATTTATATTTTATTTTTAGTCAACTTCACTCAGATACAGTTAAAGCAAATATAAACACTTTTGACAGTGTTGAAAATTTGTACAATTGTTTAGCAGTTATCACATAACAAGATACAAAATATTTTTTCCACACTAAAATGTTTATCTGTGAATTTCATATTTAATGACATCCCTGCTTCCCAAATCCCACCCTATCCATGTAACCATTAATCTAATCTAAGTTTTCATGCCATTATAGAATTGATATGTATTCTTCAGAGTTTCAAATAAGGAAAGCATATAGCTTTTACTATTTTGAGTCTGATACCTTTCATTCATCCCAGTGATAACTGGATCCATCCATGTCATCGTTCATATCATAGTTTATTCTTTTTTGGATAAATAAAATATTCTCTCATGGACATTCCACAATATGTGTGGGTGGAGCGTAGAGCACATGCCTAGTAGCTGTGGCTGATGCAATGCTGTGAGAATACTCCAGCTCTCAGAAGCCTCCTGGGCATACCTAGGAAGGAAGCTCGCCCGCTATAAGAAAATGACTTAGTGCCAGCCACGCAGCTCCCTGATCTTTTCAGCCATTGGCTTTGAGGAACACACTGTAACACCCTATAGGCTGAACTCATCTATATAAGCTTGCGTACTTCCTGAATAAAGTGGATCTGTGTCACTGAACCTGGTCCCCGGAGTCGGGTCTTTGCGTCTCCATTGTCCTCACCCCTGGCACGACTTGTCCACAACTGGTGCCCAACGTGGGTCAGGGACCTAACCAGCATCCAAGGGACGGGTGAGTCACCCTCTGCAATGGGAAACCTTTTCCCCCACTCTCGAGCCCTGCAGGCTCAAGCCTTGCATGCCCTAGTGCAGAGTAGGCAAGTTGAAGTTTGTGAAAAGGATCTCTGTACTTACTGGGAGATTCTTTCTAGTCTCAATCCCTGGATTGAGGACACGCCCCTCTGGGACCTGGGTATTTGGGCTGGAGCTCTTTTACGCATTTGTTCGGCCGAGGTACATGAGGGATGGGCCTTCTCTCTTGGCCTCACTCCTGCCTTATTGGCAATACACACCTGCTTGACCGGTGTTCCTGCTGGGGACCCTCCACTGGTCCCTAAGGTACTAGAGGCTACTCCTCTTTCAGAGGAGCCCCTAGCTCCCTATTCATCTCCCTCCACTGAGGAGGAAAGTAGTTTAGCTTCCAAGTTTGACAATGCAAGAGAGAGGTTATGCTTGTGTTTTTTAGCCAACCTGCTTGACAGGGTTTCTTGGGCACCCACTGAATGGTTCAGTCTTCACTCTTCCAAAGCCACAGCCCTGGCCTTCTCCACACCGACTATGCCTGAAGGGAGGAGGTCCTCAGCATTCCAGAAGAAGACCTAGTGGCCAGCATGCATGCCCCATCACCTGGGGGGATGTGGAGGCTTTGGTAGGGCAGGCCCAGAGAATTGCTCCTGAGGAGACCCCAGGCCCTGGTGCTGTGTTCTTGCTTATGTGTGCTATAGTAACTGCTGACTCCCAGATGCAGGCGGCAGCAGCCCGGGGCTCAAGCCCAGCAGTGCGAGCTGGTGTTTTCAGTTCATCTTTGGAGGATGAGGGGAATAGGGCCAGAGTTGCGATTCACAGACTCCAGAAGGTAAACGGTGGCAGCTGTGGTGGGAGGATGAACGGAAGCCAGGCTTGCATTGCTGAGTGGCTGCTGGAACAGCAGGGAGTGCATGCTAAACTGATGGTGGGTTCACTGACATTGTGGGACTTAAAGGTGGAAGCCATCATGCTCTCCGGAGAAGAGATGAAAATGCTGACTGCCATCACCACATGTTCCTCTTTGGGACAGTGTAAGACCTGCCAAGATGGCAGGAATGAGGGGGGTGGCTGAGGCCTTATGTGCATGGACTGATTTCCTGGACTACGACCCAACTGAGCACTGGTCCTTTGTTGGATGGACTTACAGATTTTGGACAATGTGAAATATCCTGATGGGGGTGGGGAGCAGCTTAGCTAAAGGCCATCCCCTGCCCTAGGAAGCTTTTCCCATGGCTAGAAAGAAGGCTGAGGACATTTTGTGCTTTTGGCAAAGTGCTCAGAGACTGGTGAAGTGTACCTTTGTAATTGTTGAAATTGTATGACTTGTCATGTTGTAATTTGTGTAATGTGCCTTGCAACCATATGCAATACGCAGCCCATGACAAGCCATCTGTTCTGTGTTTGGATGCTGGGACCTTTGTGGGAAGGGGATGTGCATTGACCTACGTCCATTTTTTACAACCGAAATGGAACTGTGTTTAACAGTACCCAGAAGTTCTCTGTAACACAATGGGAGGATAATGACATCACGACCCCTAGGAGGAATCCCCTGTTAAGACCCCTGTTGTATTTCCTAACTAGTCAAACATTATAGAAGCTTGCTTCATTGTTTAATCCAGCTAATCTATTAGCATATAGTATAGTAGGTATTATAGTTGTTTTAGTTCTACTAGGGTTCCATTGCATAATGCATAGAATTCAGAAGCTACAAGGACAGCAAGTTGTCATTCATCAAGTCCAATTGGCCTTAATTAAAAGAGAAGGGGTAGATGTGGGTGGAGCACAGAGCACATTCCTAGCAACTGCGGCTGATGCAATGCTGTGAGAATACTCCAGCTCTCAGAACCCTCCTGGGCATACCCAGGAAGGTAGCTCGCCTGCTATAAGGAAGTGACTTAGCACCAACCATGCAGCTCTCTGATATTTTCAGCCATTGGCTTTGAGGAACACACTGTAACACCCTATAGGCTGAACTCATCTATATAAGTTTGCATACTTCCTGAATAAAGTGGATCTGCATCACTGAACCTGGTCCCCAGAGTCGGGTCTTTGCGTCTCCATTGTCCTCACCCCTGGCAGGACTTGTCCACAAATATGTTTAGCCACTCCCTTGTTTATGTTTCTAGCTTTTGGTTATCATGAATAAAGGTCCAATAAATATTTATGTACAAGTCTTCATGTGGTCACGTGTTTTTGTTTCTCTTAGGTAAATATTTAATAGTAAAATTGCTGGTAATTGCATGTCTAATTTTAAAATAAACTGTAAAAGTGCTTATAAAAGGGATAGAACCATTTTTATTCCCAGAACAATATGTGAGAGATATAATTGTACCATATCCTCCCTCAGTTTTGTCATGCTTTTTAATTTTAGCAATTCTAGCAAGTGTTTGCTGGTATCACTTTGATGTTTTAATTTGCATTTATTTCATGACTAATGATGTTGAACACCTTTTCCATGTACTTATTTGCACATTCTTTGTTGTAGTGTATGTTCCAATCATTTTACCTATTTTTTTAAAATCTGGTTTTCTATCTTCTTCTTGAGTTGTAAAGATTCATTATACATTCAGAATATAATCCTTTATCAGATTTATATTTTGCAGAAATTCCTCATCCCCATTTTGTGGTTTAGGTTTTTATTGTCTGCTTAGTGTTTTACAGAGCACACATATTTTCAATTTAGATATAATTCAATTTATATTATTTTTATTTAAGGTTTGGTCATTCTGTACTCTAAAATATAAATATAAATAGTTTTGCCTAATCCAAGGTCACTAAGATTTTCTATTAGTTTTTATTGCTTTTTGTTTTAACTTTCACATTTATGTTTATGATTTAATTAATTAAGATTTATTCAAGCAATTTTGATTTGCTATGAGGTGAAAACATTGTTCATGTGACAATGTTTAAAATGCTATTGTTCCCTTATTAAATTTTATTGAAAATTGGTCAAAAAGAAATTAACTATATATATATATTACTTTGTTTTGATGTATAGTCAAGTTATTTGTGATATATATGTATGTATACATATATATAAGTTTGATCTGTGTAGTATATATTATATTCATGTTATTTTCTGTTCTATTAATGTATGTATATCTTCACAATACCAGTCTTGATTATTCTAGCTTTGTGTCTTGATACCAGGCAGGCATGTTCTTAAATTTGTATTTTCTTTTTTATATTCTTTTGGTTAAAGATTATACATTTCTATATTAATTTTAGAATCGACTTGTCAATTTCAGCAAAAATGTCTGGAATTTTGATTGAAGATATGTCAACTATAGATTACTTTGGAGAGAATTGACATTTTAAAATATTTTGGTGTTGCAATACCGAATCTTAGTATCTTAGGCTTTCTATAACTTCTCTCAGAATGTTTGCTGTTTTCAGTGGACAGTCTTGATTGTTTTGTGTTAAACTTTGTAAGAATTTCTTATCTGACCAGGTGGTGGCACAGTGGATAGAGTGTCAGATAGGCACGCGGAGGACCCAGGCTTGAAACCCCGAGGTGGCCATCTTGAGCCCATGGTCACTGGCTTGAGCAAAGGGCCACTCAGTCTGTTTTAGCCCCCTAATCAAGGCACATATGAGAAAGCAATCAATGAACAACTAATGTGCTGCAATGAAGAATTGATTCTTCTCAGCTCTCTCCCTTCCTGTCTGTTCCTATCTGTCCCTCTCTGTGTCTTTCTCTGTCTCTATAACAAAAAGAAATTCTTGATTTTGATGATATTGTAAATGGTATTTGATATGTCATAAATAGCATTGTTTTTTTTTTAAATTTCAACTTCATCATGACAATTACTAACATATAAATAAAATATATATTTTAAAATATAGACCTTTCATCCTGAAGCATTAAGTATATATTCTTGTTCTGATAAAATTTTTATGATTTTCTTCATATGTTCTGCATAATATATAAAATTCTTAAAAGGTTTATGTTTTTCTGAACTTGTGTGTATTTTATGTATTTTGCAATGGCTGGGACTGCCAGTAAAATTTTGAAGAAAAGTTGTTTATCGTGGCATTCTGTACATTTTATTTATTTTTTATATCATTTAATGAAAATAGAGTTTTGAAAATTTAAAATGTTATAGTAAATTTTTTTTATTTCTTTTTTCAGTTTCATCATTTATCTTTCATGTATCTTGAAACTTTGATATGAGAAGCATACATATTTAGAATTGTAATGTTTCTGGATGAATTGACCAGTATTATGAAATACCCCTCTCTAACACTTATGTGCTTACATCCCATTGAGTCAGCTCTTACTCCTGGCAAGCATGAATAGATGGTAGCAGCAGTATCCTGTTCTCCACAGCCCTGCTTATTTCTCATAGACTCATACCTCTGGCAGTTCACCGTATCCTTAGAGCTCTCCTCCTACACCATATTTCACATGAATCAGTGTTTCTCTCATCAGTCTTCTTTGCTGTCCAACTGTTAACAGTTGTACAAAGTAATTGAGAATAGTGTGGATGGTGTGAGCCTTGGTCTCTACTGACACATCTTTGTTCTTAGTAATCTTTGCCATTTGCAATGGCCCTACTTCAGTATTAAACTAGATATACAAGTTTCTAATTAGTGTTTGCATATTACGTGTTTTCCAAACTTACTTTTTTGTTACTTGTATATTTTTATTTATTTTATTTATTTATTTTTGTAGACAGCATATAGGTAGGTTTTGCTTTGTTATCAATATGCTTTGGCTAAATCTTGCCACTTTAATCAAAAGTCAATTTGTTTATTATTTATACTGGATGTCCTACTTCTATTTATACTAAATGCTGTACTTTTTTCTTTCTTCTGTTGTATTCTAAAAGGACTTTTGCCATTATTTTATTTTCTCTTAGTTCTAGGACTGCGATTACATATATTATATTTTATTCCTATTGATTTTGACTCACTGGTCACTGATACTCAGCTTAATTTTTTATAATTTTTATATTTCATTTTAAATAATTTCTATTGCTGTAAATTCAAGGTCACTAATCTTTTCTTATGCTGTTTTTAGTCAGTTATTAATATTAGTCGATATACCTTTTATATTAATTATGCATTGTCATTTTCATCTGCAAATATTCTGTTTGGGCCTCTTTTAATAAATTCCATTTAGTTTCTCATTGTGTTCATATTTTCCTTGAACAATTGAAGTGTGTGTGTGTGTCTAATCTTAATGTTCATATTTGCTAGTTCCAAAATTGCTGTTAGATTACAGAACCCCTGTGAGTCAAGGAATTTATTCATTTTATAGCTCTTCTGTGTGTGATCCCTAACATTTTTTTCTTATTCAGCTTGTGCATTTTTGACAATGTGTGTATAAATTTTAATATACTTTTTTCATTTTTAAAGACTTTATTTATTCATTTCACAGAGGAGAGAAAGAGAGAGAGAGAGAGACGGGAGGAACAGGAAACATCAACTCCTCTATGTGCCTTGACCAGGCAAGCCCAGGGTTTCAAACCGGTGACCTCAGCATTCCAGGTTGATGTTTTATCCACTGCGCCAACACAGGTCAGGCCATATGTATAGATTTTTAACCAAAAAAAAAAAAAATCTCTGAAATGCTCTACCCATATTGTTCTCTATAATCTATGTTATTTCTCCTTGTCTCAGTGAGACTGCTGATATCTGCTTGGCTTCCTTATGCTTCACTAAAGCTGGAAAATACTTCCAGGCAGTAAACTAGAGAAATCGTAGGGTTCAGCTCATGGGTTGGTTTTCCCTTTGGGCTTGTTTTTCTGTACTACCAGTTATCAAATGTCTAAAAACAATTATTTATTATAATTTGTCCTATTTCTATTTGTTAGAGCAAGAGGGCAGCTACCATTGTGGATTATCTTTCATGAATAGAAATAGAAATCTCTCCATTTCATTTTAAATCCAATCAATTGGTGGAGTAAAATTGTACACCTTACCAATGTTTCTAATTCATATAACACATATTAACTGTATCTACTAAAAAAAGTAATATGTAATAATATACTTAAAATATTAAGATAAACATGTATTGGGGTAAAATGGTCTGAATTAGTTGTCAAATATTTCTGTGTAATACTGTGATTTATAAAAAATGTATATTTGGTCATTTAGAGCAGTGGTCCCCAACCCCTGGGGCCACGGACCAGTACTGGTGTGTGGGCCATTTGGTACCGGCCCGCAGAGAAAGAATAAATAACTTACATTATTTCTGTTTTATTTATATTTGAACAATGTTTTATTTTTAAAAAATGACCAGATTCCCTCTGTTACATTCGTCTAAGACTCACTCTTGACACTTGTCTCGGTCATGTGATACATTTATCTGTCCCACCCTAAAGGCTGGCCCGTGAAAATATTTTCTGACATTAAATCATTCTGTGGCCCAAAAAAGGCTGGAGACCACCGATTTAGACAATTGAAATATATTTCTCATATATATCTGGTATAAGTTCATAATTCCTGGCTTACAGCTCCAGAAACCATGAAATTTTTCACGATTTCCACTCTGAAAGTCATAAAGCTGCCTTTGGTTATGTGAGTGAGATGATTTGGAAGCATCTAAGGATGGGAGCTCATTGACAGGATACTTGAACATGTGAATAAGAGTTGGAACTTCTAGTTACATCATCCAGACCTTCCAATAGGGCTGAGGAGCTAGAGATTGAATTAATCACAATGGCCAGTGATTTAATTAACCATGTCTATGTGATACAGTCTCCATAAAAATCCAGGAAGACAGAGTTCAGAGAATTTCCAGATACAAGGAGACTGATGTGTCTGGAAGGAGATTGAAAACTCCTCACTTGTTCCCACATACCTTGCCCTTTCAGTTATATCCTTTGGCAATAAACCAGTGATGTAGTAAGTAACATGCTTTTCTGCTTTGTATGAGATGTTTTAGCAAGTTAATCAAGCCTCAGAAGGGGAGTGTTGAAACATCTGATTTACAGCCACTTGTTCAGATATATGGGTAATAACCTGGATTTGAGATTGGCATTCTGAGTTAGAGGAGGTCCTTGTAACCCCAGTGTGTGGCCAGTTGGTCAGAAGCACATGTAACCTGGACTTGTGTCTGCTGTCTGAAGTGTGTGTGAATGTGGGGGAGGGAGGCAATTTTATATAATTGAACCCTCAACCTTGGAATATGATGCTATTGCTGGGTGTAGTATCAGAATTGAGTTGAATTCTCAGACAATCTGCTGGTGTTTGCCGGTGTGGAGAGAACCCCCACCATCTTAGTGGAATGGGATACTTAGTGAAGGTGATTTGGAATGGACTACAGCTAACCCAAGTTGGGTATATAATACAAAGCTATACACTTTAGCCATTTTAACCCACTCACATTTTTTCACCATTAGTTACTGAATCACAATCTAGCCTACCTTAACTGATACATCATGCAAATTTAAGCAACCTAATAAATTCTTTAACCTCAGATTTGTCAATTTGTAAAATTTAAATACTAACTACATCAGACAAAGTATATTGTGATAATTTAGTTTATGTATAGGTAGATTCAAGCACAATTGCTTATTATGGACACTGACTAAATATGAAGAATTCATCCTAAATCATGTGTAGTTATTTATTTTTAAATATTTTTTCTTGATTGATTTTAGAGAAAGGATAGATAGAGAGAAAGGCAGGGTAAGAGTGGGAAGCATCAACTCACAGTTGTTTTTCCTATGTGACTTGACTGGGCAAGCCTGGGGCTTCAAACTGGCAAAGTCAGTGTTCCAGGTCAGCACTCTATCCACTGCATCACAACAGGTCAGGCGTATTTAGTTCTTAATTTTAACATTTTAATCTGTGCTGTTAACTTTATGAGAATATAGTTTAATTTTAAAAGACTGCAGTTTAATGGACTATAATTTCCACATAGTAAGTACCTCAAATTTTCAAAGCAATCTTTTCTTTAAAAATTCTTTTTCCAAATAACTATCATCATTCTACCATTAAATACACTGAATGATTAGGTAGTCATTATACTCATTTTATTCATTTATTTTGTTTATTGAAATTTTCTATGCCTCTTCAAAACCTGCAAACTCCATTTATAAAAAGATTGTTCTGTTCTTTGATGTTTTATTCTCCAACTACAGAGATTTGGGCAACTTTACACTTCAAAATAAATTCAGATTTAGTTATTCTCTTAAAAAATAAAGTGAATTAAATAAATCAATTTACTTTAAATCCTCAGCACATTTTGCAACCCATAATAATATATTTTGCTTTTTAAAAAAGGAAAACTTTCTCTTACACAATTAATCTGAACTCCCTTTTAAGATACTAGGATTTTTCTTCTTCTAGGTAGATTGCTATATTTTAAAAAGTCATATTTTTAGATATAATAAAAATATTACCTAAACAAATGAAAACCATTAACATTTCAGTCCTTTATTTTGATCTCCAGCATCTTTTATCATAGTACCATATATGTGTCAGGTATTGACTCACTCTCTTACTTTTAAAGAAGAAATTTTTCATTCTATGTCTAAATCCATTGAAATTTCACTTAGGCATTCTTTTTAGTTCTATCTAAACATATCTTTTTAGTAAAAGGCTTGTGCTGGCACTGTGCTATAGAAAGAACATAATAAAAACATTTTAAAAACTATATTATTTTGGTTAATATCTTATACAACCTCTTAAATAGACACATTTTCTACAGAATAGTTTAGATTAGAGCACTCAATGCACCAGCAAAACTTTCTGATTCTTCGAATAGGTAGTATAGTATGCACTATTTTCTGAAATCATCGGATCATGATGCCATTTTATTTTTTTTTAAATCTAGCAGAAAATTGCTCCCTAGATCTTTTTCTTTACAAATGAAGGACTAGATTAATGGCATGATGTTTCTAAAAGAAGATGGTACTTGTTTACCATTGAACAAATAGGCTTCTTTCTCAAAGGAGAACCCTTTCTAAAAGAGATTGCTATCTCTCTCTCAGTTATGATATGTGAGTGGAACTGACATTTAAAGAACATGTGAAATATATATACTATTTTATGTCTAAACTCCAGCAAGCCATTCAACAGCTATATTTTGGCACCTTACCCTCATTAAAACTATTATTTTATTCACCCTTTTAACACAATGAAATCCACCCTAGCTTCAAAAAGTATAAATATTTACCTATAATAGTGATTTTTATTTCATTTCACAAATAAAAGTCATGTTTTCTTAAATTTTGGCTTAAAAGCCTGCTATCACACCAAAGATTGTCTTTTCAATTGCCACATGTAGTTTTCTTCTCATATGCAGACCTGGGCTCCAGTATTTTCATTTCCTTATTCACATAAGATGAGCAAAATTCCCACTGGTTTATCATTTCTGCCTAAAGTATCTCTGGCTTATTGAGCAATTGAGATAAATGAGTTTCATTCTCTTTCTTCTGAACTAGGTTGGTGGACGTTTGTAATATTATTCTTCCTTTCAGGCACAATTCATTGAAGAAGCATACCTAAGTCAGAAAAACAACAATAGGAAGTTTTTCTCACTCTTTCTTTTATTTTTCCCTTGGTTTATGTTATAAGCCAATATAATAATACTAATTTTGACATTGGAAATTAAAGGTGTATGATATAAAACATTTATTTGTTCTTTCTCTCTCTTCTTTTATTATTTATTTATTTATTTATTGCTTAACAAAGCCAACATTTAATAGCTTTCTTGAAGGTAGGTGAAACATCAAAGTCCATGTGCCTTCTTATATTCATTTTTATTCTAAAATTGTTGGGCATTTTTTTTTTCAGAGAGAGGGATAGACAGGGACAGACAGACAGGAATGGAGAGAGATGAGAAGCATCAATCATAAGTTTTTCATTGTGCAATGCAACACCTTAGTTGTTCATTGATTGCCTCCTCATATGTGCCTTGACCATGGGCCTTCAGCAG
This sequence comes from Saccopteryx bilineata, assembly GCF_036850765.1. Taxonomy (NCBI): domain Eukaryota; kingdom Metazoa; phylum Chordata; class Mammalia; order Chiroptera; family Emballonuridae; genus Saccopteryx; species Saccopteryx bilineata. Next base: position 382,339,259 of record NC_089490.1, read on the forward strand.
ACCGAGTAACTCCCTGCTGGAGCCAGCAACCTTGGGTTCAAGCTGGTGGACTTTTGCTCAAACCAGATGAGCCCGCGCTCAAGCTGGCGACCTCTGGGTCTCAAATCTGGGTCCTCTGCATCCCAGTCCGACGCTCTATCCACTGTGCCACCACCTGTTCAGGCTGTTGGGCATTTTTTAGATGGTTTACCAGCAACCACAAATGCCTTAAAATGTATTCTTTTGCAGTCACATCACTGTTCTGAACCTTCCAAAAACTTTGGGTCTTTCATTCTTTGTTTTGTTAAAAAAAAAAAACAGTAAAAGAAGAAAGTTGCTAAGCTTCCACAGGAAGTGAAAGTCTAAGGTTTGGTTGACATTAAATGACATTATTTTGACTTCTTACCACCAACAGCAGTGCCTTCTGTACTTTGTATGACATTCCTATTGTACTAGGAATTAGATGTATCATTCTAATAACAACTATAAAATTATCAACTGATAGAGGCAATTACTTTCAGGGATAGGACCAGTTAACACTGAAATGTGATACTTGAGCAAAAAGAAATATATACTTACCCTGGATTTCTGCCTGTTGGGACTTTCTAAATGACACCATAGGGCAGTAGAGTCTAACAAGAGCAAGTGTTCTTGCTGAACTAACACAGGACATACTGGAGTTTGAGTTGCTGCAATGGATACTATTTGTGAGGTAGTGTACCAGAGAGGAATGAGCTATAGCAGTGGTCCCCAACCTTTTTTGGGCCACGGACCGGTTTAATGTCAGAAAATATTTTCACGAACAGGCCTTTAGGGTGGGACGGATAAATGTATCACGTGACCGAGACAAGCGTCAGGAGTGAGTCTTAGACAGATGTAACAAAAGGAATCTGGTCATTTAAAAAAAATAAAACATTGTTCAGACTTAAATATAAATAAAATGGAAATAATGTAAGTTATTTATTCTTTCTCTGTGGACCAGTACCAAATGGTCCACAGACTGGTACCGGTCTACAGCCCGGGGTTTGGGAACAACTGAGCTATAGGATCAAAGGATTCCAGAGATACGGGGGGGGGGGGTACCTACAAGAACTTGTCCAGGAATGCAGCCACACATGAACAGAGCAAGACTCTGCAAGGTCAAGTAGAGATCAGGTGTTGTGAGGCTAAGAGCTCAAAACAAATATCAGAGATCACTGAGGCTTGGGAGCTTTGGTCATCTACCCTGAAAAGACTGTAAAGATCTCACTGTGATCCGTGAGTACTCAACTAACAATCCAGAAACAACATCACATCAAAGTAAAGATTATACCCTAGAGTGAGTTCAATATCAGAATAAATTTTACTTAACACAGTATGAAGCCAAGTTTGACAAGATCAAGAAAATTTGCCTCTAGTAACTTATGTGTCTGTCAGACTGAAACTCAATACTCCTTAAAGGAGGATAACATTTTAAGCTCCTTATATCTGGTATTCTCTAATATCCAGCATTTACTAATAACACAAATAAAACAGAGCATTAGACTTGCTCTTAAAAACCAAAGGAGAGGAGGAGTATTCAAAGGAAAATGAATGTAATATGTCACAGATATTGCAATTTTAGACAAGGACTTCATCAGCTATTATAAATATGGTCAATGACATAAAGAAATATAATGTGATGACTATATAAATCATAAAATATTTTAAATTAAATTTAGAGAATGAAAAATTATAATAGCTAAAATAAAAATGATCAAAATAGGATTAAAATACAGTTGGAAAACATACAAGTGAAAAAGAAGGACAAATAAGAAAATTTTTCCACCTAAAAGTTATAGAGAAAGAATTTAAAATAAGTAATACAGTGTCAGTGATTTGGGGAGATAATAGCCTAACCTATGTAAAATTGGAAACTGACAAAGGGAGAAAATAGAGCTTCGTGAAGTAAAAAATATTTTAATAAATATCTTAAGCAGTTTAAAAATGTATACACCCTAGATTTTGCAAAATGTTATTTTGTAAGAGAAAATGTAAATACAACAACAAAAACAAATTTGCAAACACCAAAATATCCACTTAAAACTGACAAAAACATACTTATTTTTTAAAATTTGTCATATGTAATACTTCACTGCTGTCAATATAGATCATTTCTAAAGTATATTGCTGTGTTAAAAAATAAAATTGCAACTCTGATTTTAGCTTCCAAAAATATAAAGTCTTGGAAGTCATTGCATCTAACCTTACAACAACAAAAAGTTGAACACACTGAAAACAACACATTTTTATGAATGCATCTGATATGAGGTTGCCAGGCAAACTACCACCCTGTAATCTGGCAACACAGATTCATCCAGAAAGACGTTACCAAAATCTCACATATCATCAACTTGTAGAAACACTTAATGTCAACTTTGATAAATTTTTGGAGGCTCAGTGTAAAGTAGCATGAGACTGAGAAACTTCTGAGAATTATAGTATTTGTGGGTCCTCCATAGTTCCATGAGCTTTATCTCTAGGAACCTACCATGTTCTTACCATGAAGGTTGAGGAATGATCTCCATGCAGGGATAGGGGGCATTAGTCATTCTGAAATAAGCTCAAATCTTCTCCACAGTGCTTTCCTTCTGAGAATAGGGCCAGGCAAGGATATTCTTCTCCTCCCTCACCACTTCTACTCAACATCAAATTAGAAGTCCTTACTACAGTATAGCAATAAGATAAATTTTAAAAAAAGTGAATGAAAGGTATACATATTAGAATGGAAGAAATAAACAATTTTTTTTTTTTTTTTTTTTTTTTAGCAAGTGAAAGAGAGAGGGAGAGACAGACAGAAAGACAGGAAGGGAGAGAGAGAAGTATCAATTCTTTGTGGCAACACCTTAGTTGTTCATTGATTGCTTTTTCATATGTGCTTTGACCTGGTGGCTTCAGCTGAGCCAGTGACCTGTTGCTCAAGCCAGTGACGTTGGGTTGAAGACAGCGACCTTGGGGTCTTATCTATGATACCACTCTCAAACCAGTGACCCCACGCTCAAGCTAGTGAGCCCACAGTCAAGCCAGATAAGCCTGCACTCAAACAGGTGACCTCAGGGTTTCGAACCTGGGTCCTCAGTATCCCAGGCTGACGCTTTATCCACTGCGCCACTGCCTGGTCAGACTAAGACTATTTTAGTTTACAGATGACATTATTGTCTGTGACAGAAATTCAACAGGTTATGATCATTTTGTCAGACAGTTTGTAGTTTCTTACAAAGCTATATATAACTTTAGTTTATGAACCAACAATCATGAGCCTAGGTATTACTAAATTTATTTGAAAATTTATGTCCACACAAAAACAAGTACATGAATGTTATATCAATTTTATTCCTGATTGCCAAAAACTGTAAGCAATGTTGACATTCTTTAGTAGGTTAATGAATAAATAAATTGTAATATATCTACACAATAGAATATTATTCAACATGAAAAAGAAACATACCAGTAAGCTATGAAAAGACATGGATGAATCTTAATTCTATATCGTTAAATAAGAAAAGCTAGTTTGAAAAGACTATGTGCTGTATCATTCCATTTATATCATAACCAGAAAAAGCAACAAGAAAAATGGTAAACATATAACAGGTTGCCAGAGGTTTGGAGTTGTGAGGTTTTGATATGTAAATCACAGAGGACTTGGAGAGGTAGTGAAACCATCCGTATCATAACTTATGATGTACAGATGACACTATGCATATGTCAAGACCCACAGAAACTGGAAGCACAAAGAATAGACCTTCAAGTATGTAAATTTAAAAAAATGATGTAGGAAGCTGGGGAAATTCAGGATAGAACAAAGACTGTCACAAAACACTCTAACTATGCATATTAAATACATGTGACACAATCTCACTGAAATAGTTGAAGTGGGGGAAAGTTGCTGACCTAAGTAACTTTGGAAATGAGATTATATTAGAAAGAACTGTATATTTTTATTGTTCTCTAGTTGATGAAGTTGTTTCCCATGGAGTTACAGGTTATCAAAACTGTCAAAGAGATAAAGAACAAAGTCTGAGAAACCATTACAGTGAAAAGAAGCTAAGGAAACATGACAAATAAACACAACATAGTACTCTGGCACAATACAATGGAATACAAGACATCAGATTAAGAACTAAGAAAATATAAACACATATGTATGAACTTTAGTTAGTAATAGTGGATCAGTATTGATTCATGAACTACAACAGATGTACAAAGGTAATGTATGATGTTGATACAGGAAACTGAGTGGGGAAAGTAGAAACCCTCTCTGTGTTGTCTTTGCAATTTTTCAATAAATCTACAATTATTCTAAAAAAAATCAGTTTAAAAAAATTTAGGAAAGATATCTAGTATGCTGTGATTTATTAAAAAATTTCATCAAATAAAATCAATCCTTTTTATTCTACAAAACAGTTGTACATATGTGTTTCTATGCACATGGACTTGTGTGTGTGCACATTTAAATGTGGAAGAAAATATTATGAAAGGATAAACAAAAACCATATAATACAGTTATTTTTTATAGAAAATTTGGAATTGAGGGTATGACTAAAATAATATCTTAGTGCTATCCATAATATTACTAAATGTACAGCAGAATAATTCAAAGAATCATTTGTTTTAAAAAAAAAAGGGTCTTTGTACTTAGAACGAAGTATGAGGGGCTGAACCTCCAGATCATTCTTCATTCGATGGGTGATTCTGAATAATTCTTGAACAGTTTTTTCTCCCGTGAGTAATGTAAACAATAACATTCCCATTAATATTGCAACACTTTTACTTTCAACCCTCGCTTCCTCCTGACAAGTCCCCATGTACAGATAGATCTTCTCAGATCTTACTGCTTTCACAAGTTACATTCTGATTGACGGATCTATAACAGAGTGAGTTTAACATATTCAAGATCCCTGGATAGGTACTGGGTGGAGAAATTGAGGCGAGAGATTAATGGGAAACTTAAAAATACTACCCAGCCATAAGAAATTATGACATTGGATCATTTACAACAAAATGGATGGATCCTGATAACATTATACGGAGTGAAATAAGTAAATCAGAAAAAACTAAGAACTGCATGATTCCATACTTAGGTGGGACATAAAAACGAGACTAAGAGACATGAACAAGAGTTTGGTGGTTATGGGGGGGGGCACAAAGAAAACCAGATAGAAGGTGAGGACAATTTGACTTTGGGTGACAGGTATGCAACATAATTGAATGACAAGATAACCTGGAGATGTTTTCTTTGAACATATGTACCCTGATTTATTAATGTCACCCCATTAAAATTAATAAAACAAAAGAAAGAAAGCTTACTCTTTCCCAAATCCAAGGAGATATAGTAAAAGCTTAACAGAGGTTTGTTCATTTACCCCTTGGTTCATTCACTCTCTTTTCATAGCAGGCGAGGGGGTCTGGTAGCTGCAGGAGCCCAAGTGTGAGTTCAAACGCAGTGCTAGTCACGCCCAAGGGCAGCCTTGGCAGCAGATGTGCAGATGGGGAAATGAGACACAGAGAAGTTCTGCATCTCTGGGCCCTGGCCCTTCTGGCCTTGGTAAGGACCAGTGCAGGCTTACAGCCCCAGAGACTGGACTTATTCTCTCTAGGGAGACAGAGCTGAGCCATCCGGTCATGGATGCAACATTGAGCATCTGGGAATAGTCTGTTGTTTTTGCTCCAATAAATCTTACCACTATTGTTCACATCCTCCTATGCAGGGGTCCCTGAAATGCTTTTCTTGCAACTCTGTGGAAGGACCCTATTTCTACTGGCAACAGAAGCAGTGTGATGGTATATGGGAGAGAGCCCAGGACTGGGACCTGTTTCCCTTTGCTTTGACAATGACAAATAAAGGTAACTCAATAGGCAAGTCACTGAACAACTCTATTTGTCAATTTCTTCATTTGTGAAATGAATGAACTGATTTACTTTAAGAGTCTCAGACTGGCAGCCCTCAAGCTGAATCTGGCTAGCAGACAAAAAAGAAAAAAAATATCTTTAGATCCCAGACAATGTTTCTTAAAATTGATAGTATTGTCTTGTGCATGTTTTCTGTACTTAATCTGTAAGGTAAAATCTCAGTACATTACAAAAATAAATATATCAGTCATTATACAGGTATTTACTATATTTATAAACAACCGTACAGAGTATATTGTAATTCATCATTATATATAAAAGTGCTTATTTTTTATATTTTTATATATAAATGATCCCTCTATAAATTATATGTATCTACTCATGCATATCTAGGTAAATCATATATATATAGTATATGATAAACAGACCAAAGCATGAATCTCAGCAAGTGTTACATCTACAATTTTTGTGAAGTTTCCACTTTTACATTTTTTAATTTCCTGAAAAATCTAAAACAGTACTGCTTCCAACAGATGGGCTACAGAAACCCAATACCATCTAATAAGATTCTGAATAATGGCTCAAAAGCCCTGTGTGTAGTTTATTTTACATCTAAATAATCAGAGGATAGGTGGGAATAGATCATGTTTATAAAACCTGAGCTTGTGCATCTTCATTCCAATAAATACATAGTATATAGACAGTGGAGAAAGGAAAAGTAGTTTCCCGAAACAATGATACTGTCATTCCTCAAGTCACATAACTCATTAGTTTCAAAACAATGCTGAAATCCCAAATTTATTTACTCCAAGTTCAGGACCTTATCAAGCGTGTTGCAGTTTGCACTATTATGACTTAACTCCTGGAAAGGGAAGTTCTGTTAAGATTTTTATGGATCACAGGACCCTACCCTTTCTCCAGGCAAGTAGAGAAACCATGCTGTCCATGGTTTCTGGCAGGCACCATTCTCTCTGACATGCTAGCAAGCGGGGCTTGACATTCTGATAATCTTGAGTTTCCTGAAGCGCAATTCGAAAACTTAATTTTGAAATTTCCAAGTTGTTTAATATTATAATATCATAAGGAAATATAGACACATTAATTTCATAATATACAAAGCATGAGACATATGAGTGATAGATTCAAGCTAAGAGAATCAATTAATCCATTAGGAGGAAACATGGAAATTCTGTAGGCAGGTAGATGTAGAGAGACAAAAATACGCCTTAGTTCATTCTTATATCGCTAGTAATAAACGTGTTAGCATATTGTAAAGTATCTTTGCTTACTTTAGTATTTGATCCTCTGTATTCAGTATGTGTCAACATTCCTGACTGCTTGGAACTAGAGAGTCATATAATAGACACAGTTTTAGGAGATAGAATGCACAGCCCTTGCTGAAATTGTTGTGCAAGATATGCAGCTGAAACCAACATGATCTCATTTACAACGAAGGCCAGTAATTAAAATCTTTATTGATCCCTTTATGGAATCATTGGGTAGCCACGCTTTTCCCAAACATTTCTTGAGATGTGTGGGTGTTCTTTAAAACCACTTTGAATTATTTGAGGTTTTTTTCTCTTGAATTCTCTTCAAGCAGAGGGAAAAACAAGGTCTAACTTATAACTCTAAAAACTGGGACCTAATTTATAACCCTGAAACTCACCGGAGATGAAAAGAATAGCAGTCTCAGCTCACTGGCTACTGAATGGAAGTTCCTTTTTTATTTTTTTTAGAAACAAACAGTATATTATAGTCCTTTTTAACCCAACGTGGGAAGCCTAATGTAGCTTGAAATAATTTTTGTTATAAAGTAGTGATTCTCAGTTGGAATGCCTCGTCTTGGTATCCAGGGGTGTTTAAAGAGCCCAGCACCATCTTGGGAGAAGAAATTTGAAGCAGAGGCGTGCATTGTAAGGGATTGTAAGTGAGCTTCAGCTTCAGTCACAGAGTTTGCTCTCATTTGTTTGTGGCTCCGATCCTGGCAGGACTTTCCCTTCCTCCTGTTCTTTCTCACTTGAGCTTCTTTGGTTTCCATAGTGATACCTCCAGAGAATTTCTCTTCTACTTGGTATTTGGTTTAGGATTGCGGATTTCTGATCTTACTCTGTGTCATAAAACCATTTTATGCTAAATAGCACCGAAAGGTATTAGAGAATCTATTTGAAGAATTAGTTTGTCAGTCTTCTCTATTTCCCAAACAGGATAAGGCCTGAGCTTCTAAAATGTAGCAATTCTTCTAAAAGAATCAGAATAGATCCTTAAGAGCAGACAATCCCAGATATTTTCCACACAAAAGCTAATATAGTAAAAGGCATCTAACCCGATATTTATAAATCAATTCAAAGCAGGGAAAAGCATATCTATAAATATGATTAGCTAAACTTTTTGGTTAGTCATTACTGAGGGGCTCATTATATAATTAATTAATTTTCTTTTAAAAAATAGTTAATAAATTCTGGAGAAAAAAAGAATCACCCTGAGGACTATTGTGTGAGGCACTATGGGAACAGCATGGAATGCAATGAAATGAAACTTACCAGTCTGAGCTCTGGTCCTGAGATTTAATCAGAAGCAGGTACCTTGGGTAAATCAATTCATCTTTCTGGGTGTATACTGTCTCAGCACAATTTTAAAGAGTGTCCTAAACACATTACATGCACTCAATGGGTACTGTTATATTCTCTACTTTTTTTAAATGGAGAAGCTGAGGCACAGAGTCTAAATAACATAACCAGGATCACACAATTAATTGATAGTGTAATCCTATTAATCAGCTTTCAGACAACTTCAATACTAGGGTCTGCTCTCAAGACAGTGTATGTTGTTTGATCTGAATAACCTATGTGCATAAAAAAGTAGACTGAGGTTAAATAACTCGCTAGAGGACACACACCTCGTTGGTGGCATCTTGTAGACCTGTTCTCATTTTCTTTTTCAAACATACAGCAAATATTATAAAAATGTCAACATTTTTAATACTCAACTATGCTCTGTTCTTTAAGTAAAATTTTAAAAAAGCAAACACTATAAATTCTTTTAAAGAAAAATAAGTGCCAACACTGTAAGTGTACATTTAAGATTCCCTTAAACTGGAAAACATTAAAGAGGAAACTTAATTTTAATCTTATTCTCAGGGTTTATTTTTTATAGTAAATGATTGTTCGTTTAGAACAAAGAATGTATATCAACCCTTGTAAGAGTTAGTACCAATTATTAAATAGTGATTTATATAATTACAAATGCATCGCACAACCTTGTGTGTCCACCCTTACCCATCAAAAATTTCATAGCACATGACTTTTACTCTGGCCAATTTTGTTGTAACCAGCTTCATTTAGCTGTGACTGTTTTGCCGTAGCTGAACCTCTCTTTCTTTTGCCTCAGCTTGAGGCTTCTGGCATCTTGTGGAAATGGCTGACATTCATACCTTTGTTAATCTGGAAATACGAAACCTGAAGAATGGGGAAATAACGTTCATCTGTGCTGGAATCACTTTACCAAATATAGAACATGCCGAAGCCCAAGCAAAAATGTCAGGTTAGAATGACTAGACGCTGTTTTTCAAGGAGTTCAACTTCATTGCTGCAGGATCAGGAGGGTACATACTATATTTTCAAAATTTGTACAGTTGTTCTTACCTTTGAATTGGTTTTATTTGAAGTTCTTTTCAAATAACCAACTAAAAGTTACCACATATTTATAAAACTTCTTGTAATTGATGCTATATTTGGACTAAAATACATATTTTATTTTAGTCCAAATTTAAGAATATATTAGTCTTTTATTTAAGAATATATATATATATTCTTCAAGATATAACTCCTCAATTCTAAAATGTATATATCTATATACATATGGTATATAATAAAGTATGTACATGGAAAATAACGTTTCTTTGTCTGTTAAATCTGTTCTTTGGATGATATTAAATCAGAATTACAAGATCCAATGAGCTAGAAATCAGTCCAAGGGTTTTATAAACAGTTTTCTGCCCATTCAGTGCAGGACTGAGCAATATCCAGAAATGATGGTCTTGCTTTGTGGGCTTTATAATCAGCTGAATAGTTGTGAGCCTTAGACCAGGCATTGCTCACTTGGTGACTCAGGGCAGATGACAAAGGCTTCATTCTTATTGCCCAAAGCTAGGTGGTTAATGTTCAGACTGAGATGTGTTGAGTAAAAGTAGGCCACCATGTGTCCTCCGTTATTGATTTTCTCAAAGAAAAAAATGTGAGGATCCATAGTAACCTTCAAAAGCAATTTTACTTTTCCTGATTTTTGACATTGAAAAGCCAATTACTCCTTATTGTTAAAGCATAAAGGAAAATATGAATGTTTTCTTTAAAAATGTGCTTAAAGTACACAATATTTAGGTATTTCATGTCTACTGATTTTGAAGATAAGTAGTTTGTTTTGGTAGGTTTACAATGATTATTATACATTAATAATATTAATAATAATGGTAACAAAACTGTATAAACTTATTAAAACATTTACGGAACATAGTACTGTGTATCAGACGTTCATGTAAACTCTTAACATCTAGTTCCTAATTAGTCTTCACACATCCTATGGGTTATATGAGTTATCCTTGTTTTACACATCATAGAATGTTCTTGGTATTCTTATAAAATTCTATTTTTGAACTTCTAGTGATTGCTCCCACATTAGGAGTTAGTTATGTTATTACCATTCATTTCAATATGAGAAAATTAAGGAGAGAAATATTAAATTATATGCTTAATGTCATATAGCAAGTAAGAGATGAAACCATGCTGGAAACTAAGTGGTCTGACCGAGAGCCTACAGTATTATGCATTGTACTATAGAGCTCAAGACAGTGGACAAGTGTTCTGACTATTTGTGTCATTTCATGCAAAGTGTACAGTGTTACATTGTGGTTACGTAATGTTAGGCTGTAGGTAGAATTCTTTCTAATGCATTTCCCATAAAAATGTACACAAAATATAGATTGTGATCAAAATGACTAGTTCTTTTCATATTTTTCCCTTTTCTCTTTTGCATTACAAATTTTCTACAATGAACATAATTAACTTAGTAATAAAACGATCATTAAAATATATTTAAGTGTCATGAAACTATGGCAAAAATCTAAATTAATAAAATAAAGCTCTGTAAAATATTCCACAATTAAAATTTGTATACTTATAATACTTTAATTATTTAATGTTTATATTATGGAAGTTGCTGTGTAATACATGGCATATAAATATATATGTATATATAATCATATGTATCTCGATGAAATATTAAAATACTGATCTTACAGATTTAATGTTTCTCATTAAATTTTATTATAATTTTGACCTTCAATCTTTGGCAATGTTTTGTCATAATTGACCTCATGTTATATAAGTTATCAATAAAAGGACACATCTAAATTTTATGCCATAACTATATATGCAAGTTACCTTAACACCTGACATGAAACCTCTTATATCTGATAATCCTTTTGGACAAAATTATGTTCCATATAAATGAAGGTTGTATATTTATCTTAAGAACATACTTTGATTTTAATAATGATTAATAGATTGAGTATCAGTATTTTTCTTCTATCACAAAACTCATTTTTATTTGGCCCTATGATATACTGCCATAAGAAAATGTAAATCGGAGTGATGTCACGGAAATGGCGCCGTGAGCAGCGCATCCGACAGATCTCCCCTAAATCACAACAAATTTATCAACTAGAAACAGAAAAATTTATCCTCAGAGCATTCCGGAGTTCCACACAAACTGAAAGCGAAAGGACTGTTATCACTTGAATCTGAGAGACGAGGGTGTGGAGGAAGCTACCGCAGCGATGTTCATTCAAGCCGCGAGGGAGTGCACCTGTGGTGAGTCAGCCCACACTCGGGAGCCACGAGCAGCCATGGGCGCGCGCCCGGTACGGTTGCAGAGCGAGCACCGCCCACACTCCGGAGCGCGAGCAGCCACCGGCGTGCCTGGTCCGGTTGCAGAGTGAGCACCGCCCACACTCGGGAGCTGCGAGCAGCCGCGGGCGCGCGCCCAGTCCGGTTGCAGAGCGAGCACCGCCCACACTCCGGAGCGGCGAGCAGCCGCCGGCGCACGCCTGGTCCGGTTGCAGAGCGAGCACCGCTAACGTTCCCAGCAGCCGGGGCACTGCGAGTGAGAGTCGCCAGCCACCGGTGCCCAGAGCACCCCATTCGCGCGCATGCCCTGGGCATTCCACACGCCCAGAGCGCCTTACTGGCCTGCACACCCAGGGTGCCCCATTATCTTGTGCCTGGTGTGATTCAGCCGCCAGCGGCAGGGCGAGCGGGAGAGGCACCAGGGTGGTCTTCTACTTGGGAGATTCTCTCCGTGGGCGGGGCACCTCACCCAGTCATTCAAGCTAACAATCAAGCGTTGGGGGAGGGGCGTGCGGAGGCAGCCTAAAATACCTTCGGGAGCACAGCTGCAACCCAATCACTGAAATTAGCTTAACCCATGAAATCTGCGCACCCTCGGTTCTAATTGATAAGATCTCTCTCAGTTCAGCGATCCAAGACAAGAGGCATGATATTTTTTAGAGCTTCTCGCTAAAGGGGCGGGGGCAACTTCTGATTGATAGAGCCTCCATATTCAGGGATAAACGCTAACAGGAGGGACTTGGCAGATAATAAGATCTATACTACACTAGTCGCAAGCAGAGACTAGTGCCTCTTCTTCCCAGCCAAAACAGGCTACAAAGTGTGGAAAGCCTGGGTTGAGTGGTCCAACTGAATGCTAGGCGCTGAACAGTCACCTTAACAACAATTGACTCCCACCCCCGCCTGATTATACTGGAGTCTCTGACTGCCAGAGCCTTTCCCAAAGCTTTGCGCTGAGTGGGGATAGAGTGGGGATTTCCTAGCTCTTTGAGCCTCTTACTCCCCAGGCAGAAGCAGTTGCAGCCTTATAGCTGGATCACCAGGCTGCTAATTCAGGAAGGGGGGACTAGGAGAGAGACTCCAGGAAAGCAAACTCTCTCATCGTTGGACCCTGCAAACGCCAACAAGCCTTGACTTCCAGCAAGACTAAAGCCAATTATATGACATTGCCATAGAATCCCATCAACTGCAAATCCCTACCTAAGTGTGACACAGGGGCAGAGCCTGGGGTACAGAGTCACCGACCAGGAAGAGGGAGAGAAAAGAAAAAGGAAGAAGTTAACCTCTCAAAATCAAGAAAAACCCACAGACTTTACAACTTGTTCCACTAATTTTTTGTTGTTGTTGTTTGTTTCTTCTATCTTATTGCCTTTATTTCCTCCACCTCGGTCCTTCTATTCTCTGCCCATCTTATGCTTCCCTTTTCTTGAACTACACTACCCATAACTGTTACATTTTATTTCTCTTCTTCATCCTCACCCTCCTTTAAGGTTATACTCCAAAACACTTAACTCTCACTCTCTCCTCTTTTGTTTTGTTTTTTTGATTTGCTTTATTTTGTTTTTTTTTCTTTCTTTTTTATTTCTTCCTTTGTTTTTCTCTTTTTCTTATTTTTTCCTTTCTATTCGTTTTTTCTCTTCTCGTTTTACTTTCCTCCCATTAATCCTCAATCACGAACAAATTAGTTAATTTGGGACTCAAGGCTTTTTTTGGCTTTATTTTTCTTTTTTGCTTTTGTTTTTGTTTTTTTCTTGTTTGTTTATTTTTGTGGCATTTTGGGTCCTCCCAACCCAAGGTCTCCATTGTATTTAGTCTTCTCTCCACTTAATACAACAGATTTTTACTTATTATTTTTATTATTTTCTTCTTTATTATTCTTTTTTTGGTCCTTTTTTCTGGTTCCCTCTTATCCCTCTCATTATATCTCTTAGTTGACCATCACTTACAAGCAAATCATCTTATGCTTGTCTAAAATTTTCTTCCTTTTTTTTTTTTTTTTTTGCATTTAGTAGGTCCCTACTCCCTTTTTTTGCCCCTTGAACTCTTCACCCCAAATCAGGCCCTCCATTATAGGCACGATATTTCCCTGAGGAGGGGAGAGGAGGGAAAGAGAAGAAAGAAAAAAGGGGGAAATAATAAATTATTAATGTTTTTTTTTGTGGGGTGTTTTACCTTTTTTTTTTTTTTTACTTTTTACTCTTTATTAATTCTAATTAGTGCTATCAACAAGACCACCCTCAGATGCCAATAAGAAAGAGGAAATCAAATATTATGGATACAAAAGAAAGAGAGGTAACACAAATAGATGTGGAAAAATCTATGGAGAAAAGACTTAATGTATTGGAAGCCTTGGAGCTAAATGACAGAGAATTTAAAATAGAAATCTTAAAAATACTCAGAGATATACAAGAAAACACAGAAAGGCAATATAGGGAGATCAGAAAACAACTCAATGAACACAAAGAATATATTACCAAGGAAATTCAAACTATAAAAACAAATCAAACAGAAATGAAAAACTCAATTCACGAGCTGAAAAACGAGGTAACAAGCTTAGCTAACAGAACAGCCCAGATTGAGGATAGGATTAGTGAAATAGAAGACAAACAACTTGAGGCACAACAGAGAGAAGAAGAAAGAGACTCAAAAATAATAAAAAATGAGAAAGCCCTACAGGAATTGTCTGACTCCATCAGAAAGAATAACATAAGAATAATAGGTATATCAGAGGGAGAAGAGAAAGAAAATGGAATGGAGAATATACTCAAACAAATAATAGACAAGAACTTCCCAAGCCTGTGGAAAGAACTAAAGCCTCAAATTCAAGAAGCAAACAAAACACCGAGTTTTTTTAACCACAACAAACCCACTCCAAGGCACATCATAATAAAGATGACACAAACCAATGACAAAGAAAAAATTCTCAAGGCAGCCAGGGAAAAGAAGAGTACAACATATAAAGGAAGGCCTATCAGATTATCATCAGATTTCTCAGCAGAAACTCTACAAGCTAGAAGAGAGTGGACCCCAATATTTAAAGCCCTGAAAGAGAGGAACTTTCAGCCAAGAATACTATACCCATCAAAGCTATCCTTCAAGTATGAAGGAGATATAAAAACATTCACAAATACAGAAAAGATGAGAGAATTTATCAACAGAAAGCCCCCACTCCAGGAAATACTAAAGGGGGTTTTCCAACCAGATTCAAAGAACAAAAGAAAACAACACCACAAGTAACAGCTCCACCAAGAACACAATAAAACCAAACTTAAACTGTGACAACAAAGGAAAAAAAAGGGGGGAGAGGATGGAGATTAACAGTAGCAAAGGACGATGAAGTGCAGAAATACTTATAAGATAGGGTACTACAATGAATATGGTAGGTACCCTTTTCATTACTTAATGGTAACCACCCTTGAAAAAAACACCACAAAAACACTTGACTTAAAAAAGGTAGCAACAGAGGAAAGAAGTATGGAACACAAACAAACAAACAAAAATGATAGAAAAACAAAAGAGAAGAATCAAACTAGATACAAAACTAACAGAAAGCAATTTATAAAATGGCAGTAGGGAACCCACAAGTGTCAATAATTACACTAAATGTAAATGGATTAAACTTACCAATAAAAAGACATAGAGTAGCAGAATGGATTAAAAAAGAAAATCCAACTATATGCTGCCTGCAAGAAACACATCTAAGCAACAAGGATAAAAACAAGTTCAAAGTGAAAGGCTGGAAAACAATACTCCAAGCAAACAACACCCAAAAAAAGCAGGTGTAGCAATACTCATATCTAATGCTGACTACAAGACAGAAAAAGTACTCAGAGACAAAAATGGTCATTTCATAATGATTAAGGGGAAGTTGAATCAAGAAGACATAACAATCCTTAATATATATGCACCAAATCAAGGAGCACCAAAATATATAAGACAGCTACTTATTGACCTTAAAACAAAAACTAACAAAAATACAATCATACTTGGAGACCTCAATACACCGCTGACGGCTCTAGATCGGTCATCCAAACAGAGAATCTATAAAGATATAGTGGCCTTAAACAAAATACTAGGACACCTGGATATGATAGACATCTACAGGACACTTCATCCCAAAGCGACAGAGTATACATTTTTCTCTAGTGTACATGGAACATTCTCAAGAATTGACCATATGTTGGGCCACAAAGACAATATCAGCAAATTTAGAAAAATTGAAATTGTACCAAGCATATTTTCTGATCATAAAGCCTTGAAACTAGAATTCAACTGCAAAAAAGAGGGGGAAAAACCCACAAAAATGTGGAAACTAAACAACATACTTCTAAAAAATGAATGGGTCAAAGAAGAAATAAGTGCAGAGATCAAAAGATATATATAGACAAATGAAAATGAAAATACGACATATGAGAATCTCTGGGATGCAGCAAAAGCAGTAATAAGAGGAAAGTTCATATCACTTCAGGCCTATATGAACAAACAAGAGAGAGCCGAAGTAAACCATTTAACTTCACACCTTAAGGAACTAGAAAAAGAAGAACAAAGACAACCCAAAACCAGCCGAAGAAAGGAGATAATAAAAATCAGAGCAGAAATAAATGAAATAGAGAACAGAAAAACTATAGAAAAAATCAATAAAACAAGGAGCTGGTTCTTTGACAAGATCAACAAAATTGACAAACCCTTGGCAAGACTCACCAAGGAAAAAAGGCACAGGACTCAAATAAATAAAATCCAAAATGAAAGAGGAGAGATCACCACAGACATCATAGATATACAAAGAATTATTGTAGAATACTATGAAAAATTATATGCCACCAAATACAACAATCTAGAAGAAATGGATAAATTCCTAGAACAATACAACCTTCCTAGACTGAGTCATGAAGAAGCAGAAAGCCTAAACAGACCAATCAGCAGGGAGGAAATAGAAAAAACTATTAAAAACCTCCCCCAAAATAAAAGTCCAGGCCCAGACGGTTATACTAGTGAATTCTATCAAACATTCAAAGAAGACTTGGTTCCTATTCTACTCAAAGTCTTCCAAAAAATTGAAGAAGAAGCAATACTTCCAAACACATTTTATGAGGCCAACATAACCCTCATACCAAAACCTGGCAAGGATGGCACAAAGAAAGAAAACTACAGACCAATATCTCTAATGAATACAGATGCTAAAATACTAAACAAAATACTGGCAAACCGAATACAACAACATATTAAAAAAATAATACATCATGATCAAGTGGGATTCATCCCAGAATCTCAAGGATGGTTCAACATACGTAAAACGGTTAACGTAATACACCATATCAACAAAACAAAGAACAAAAACCACATGATCTTTCAATAGATGCAGAAAAGGCTTTTGATAAAATATAACACAATTTTATGTTTAAGACTCTGAACAAAATGGGTATAGAAGGAAAATATCTCAACATGATAAAGGCCATATATGATAAACCATCAGTCAACATCCTATTAAACGGCATAAAACTGAGGACTTTCTACCTTAAATCAGGAACAAGACAGGGTTGTCCACTCTCTCCACTCTTATTTAACGTGGTGCTAGAAGTTCTGGCCAGAGCAATCAGACAAGACAAAGAAATAAAAGGCATCCATATCAGAAAAGAAGAAGTAAAGGTATCACTTTTTGCTGATGATATGATCCTATACATCGAAAACCCAAAGCACTCCACAAAAAGATTATTAGAAACAATAAACCAATACAGTAAGGTCGCAGGATACAAAATTAACATACAAAAGTCCATAGCCTTTCTATATGCCAACAATGAAATATTAGAAAACGAACTCAAAAAATAATCCCCTTCACGATTGCAACAACAACAAAAAAATACCTAGGAATAAACATAACAAAGAATGTAAAGGACCTATATAATGAAAATTACAAAGCATTGTTAAGGGAAATCGAAAAAGATACAATGAGATGAAAAAATATTCCTTGTTCTTGGATAGGAAGAATAAATATAATCAAAATGGCCATATTACCCAAAGCAATATACAAATTTAATGCAATTCCCATCAAAATCCCTATGAGATTTTTTAAAGAAATGAAACAAAAAATCATCAGATTTATATGGAATTATAAAAAACCCCGAATAGCCAAAACAATCCTAAGGAAAAAGAATGAAGCTGGGGGCATTACAATACCTGACTTTAAACTATATTATAGGGCCACGATAATCAAAACAGCATGGTATTGGCAGAAAAATAGACACTCAGACCAATGGAACAGAATAGAAAGCCCAGAAATAAAACTACATATATATGGTCAAATAATCTTTGATAAAGGGGCCAACAACATACAATGGAGAAAAGAAAGCCTCTTCAACAAATGGTGTTGGGAAAATTGGAAAGCCACATGCAAAAGAATGAAACTCGACTGTAGCCTGTCCCCGTGTACTAAAATTAATTCAAAATGGATCAAAGACCTAAATATAAGACCTGAAACAATAAAGTACATAGAAGAAGACATAGGTACTAAAATCATGGACCTGGGTTTTAAAGAACATTTTATGAACTTGACTCCAATGGCAAGAGAAGTGAAGGCAAAGATAAATGAATGGGACTACATCAGAATTAAAAGTTTTTGCTCAGCAAGAGAAACTGATATCGGTAGGACAGAAGATGGCAGCGGAGTAGGCGGATGCACAGACACCCAGCTCTCAACACCAATCTGGAATACAAATGAATTTAGAAAAAATCAGCATGAAAAACCAACACTGAACTGCAAGAACAGCTCTCAAAAACCAAGGAGCAAAGAGGAAGCCACAATAACCCTGGTAAGGAGTGCCTGAATCTCCTCTGCTTACAGGAAGGGAAGGAGGGGGGTGAGGCTGAGAGCCCAGAGAGAATTTCACAGTGGAAAATGAGCAGAAACTACTGCTCACAGCCACTTACCTGGCGACCAGGGAGCAAGGTGGGTTGAAAAGACCAGCTTATCTCCCAAGTGGAAAAGACAGGGAGAGGGACAGACTGTGAGGGGCTAAGGTATGCAAGAAACAAAATAAAAAAGCTGACTCATTCATGCTGGATGCGGCCATAGCTGGGGGAGGGACTGAACCTTTCACAAAACAGAGCTGAATTGCTTCCGGATCAGAGATCTCTGGACATCTATCCAGCTCCAATCAGCGAAACAAGACACAGCTGAAAACAAGAAGTGGGGAGGAGGGGCAGTAACTCAGGTCTCCATGGAGATCTGAGATACACCTCCCCCTACTGAAGCTGAGAGAAAAAACCCTGCCCCCAGTGAGATTAGTTGGAGGAAGAGACCTTCAGCGTCTCAGGTTACACCCACAGCATTCCTGGATACAGTTTCAAGGAAGCCCCCTGCTGAGATCAGTTAACAAGACTATCACCTGTTAAGAAAACAAACAAATCAAGACTTCAAAGCTGCCCAAATCCGAAAGTGGATTACAAATAATAGCTGATACCAACCCACGAAGACCTAAAAATAACACAACTGAAAACTGGAGGCAGACAACACCAAGCCTAGACTCAATCAACTCTACAAATAAAAACAAAAGAAGAAGAAGATGAGAAAACAAAGGAGTGCAATCCAAATGAAACCACAAGAGACACTTTCGAGAGATGAACTGAGTGATATGGAAATAATCAAACTTCCAGATGGGGAGTTCAAAATAATGATTGTAAGGATGCTTAGGGATCTTAGAACAACAATGGAGGGGGAGTTTGAAAACCTAAATAAAGAAATAGCAAGTATAAAAAAGAATCAGTTGGAGACGACAAATACAATATCAGAAATAAAGACCACAATGGAAGGAATTAAAAACAGGATAGATAGAGCAGAGGATCGAATCAGCGAGTTAGAAGACAACTGGAATGAAGGCATGAAAGCAGAGAAGAAAAGAGAAAAAAGACTCAAAAAGTCAGAGGAAACTCTTAGAGAGCTCTGTGACAACATGAAGAGAAATAACATCCGCATCATAGGGGTTCCTGAAGAAGAAGAAAAAGAACAAGGGATAGAGACTTTGTTCAATCATATCATAGCTGAAAACTTCCCTAAATTAATGCAAGAGAAACTCTCACAAATCCAAGAAGCACAGAGGACTCCATTAAAGAGAAACCCAAAGAAACCTACACCAAGACACATCATAATTAAAATACCAAAGCTAAGCGATAAAGAGAAAATATTAAAAGCTGCAAGAGAAAAAAAAGTTATCACCTACAAAGGAGCCCCCATAAGGATGACATCTGACTTCTCAACAGAAACACTTGAGGCCAGAAGGGAATGGCAAGAAATATTCAAAGTAATGCAGAACAAGAACCTACAACCAAGACTACTTTATCCAGCAAGGCTATCATTTAAAATTGAAGGAGAAATAAAAAGCTTCCCAGACAAAAAACAACTCAAGGAATTCATTACAACCAAACCAATGCTGCAGGAAATATTAAGGGGCCTGGTGTAAACAGATAAAGTGGGAAAAGAATACAGAAAAAAAAAAGAAAAAGGAATACACCTTTAAAGA
This sequence comes from Saccopteryx bilineata, assembly GCF_036850765.1. NCBI lineage: Eukaryota > Metazoa > Chordata > Mammalia > Chiroptera > Emballonuridae > Saccopteryx > Saccopteryx bilineata. Next base: position 382,359,519 of record NC_089490.1, read on the forward strand.
AGAAAATGGCAATAAACAACTACATATCAATAATAACCTTAAATATAAATGGATTAAATGATCCAATCAAAAGACATAGGGTAGCTGCGTAGATAAGAAAACAGGACCCATACATATGTTGTCTACAAGAGACACACCTTAGAACAAAAGACACACACAGATTGAAGGTAAAAGGATGGAAAAAAATGTTTCATGCAAACGGAAATGAAAAAAAAGCTGGGGTAGCAATACTTATATCAGACAAATTGGACTTTAAAACAAAGGATATAGTAAGAGATAAAGAAGGCCACTACATAATGATAAAGGGAGTAATCCAACAGGAAGATATAACTATTATAAATGTCTATGCACCTAATATAGGAGCTCCCAAATATATAAAACAGACTTTGATGGATTTAAAGGGCGAGATCAACAGCAATACTATAATAGTAGGGGATTTCAATACCCCACTAACATCACTAGATAGATCCTCAAGAAAAAAAATTAACAAAGAAACAGCAGACTTATTGGAAACACTAGATCAACTCGATTTAATAGATATCTTCAGAACCTTTCACCCTAAAGCAGCAGAATATACATTCTTTTCAAGTGCTCATGGTACATTCTCTAGGATAGACCACATGTTAGGGCACAAAAGTGCTCTCAACAAATTTAAGAAGACTGAAATCATATCAAGCACTTTCTCCGATCACAACGGCATGAAACTAGAAATGAATCATAGCAGAAAAGCTCAAAAATTCTCAAACACATGGAAACTAAATAGCAGAGTGTTAAATAATGAATGGATTAAGAATGAGATCAAAGAAGAAATAAAGAAATTCCTAGAAACGAATGACAATGAGCATACAACAACTCAAAATTTATGGGACACAGCGAAAGCAGTGCTGAGAGGGAAGTTCATAGCACTACAGGCACACTTTCAGAAGCTAGAAAAAGCTCAAATAAACAACTTAACCCTGCATCTAAAAGAATTAGAAAAAGAACAGCAAGTAAAGCCCAAATGTAGTAGAAGGAAGGAAATAATAAAGATCAGAGCAGAAATAAATGACATAGAAGCGAAAGAAACAATACAGAGGATCAATGAAACGAGGAGCTGGTTCTTTGAAAAGGTAAACAAGATTGACGCACCTTTAAGTAGACTCACCAAGAAAAAGAGAGAGAGGACTCAAATAAATAAAATTAGAAATGAGAGAGGAGAAATAACAACTGACACAACAGAAATACAAAATATTGTAAGAAAATACTATGAAGAACTGTATGCCAAAAAACTAGACAACCTAGATGAAATGGACAAATTCCTTGAAACGTACAATCTTCCAAAAATCAATCTGGAAGAATCAGAAAACTTAAACAGACCAATTACACCAAAGGAGATCGAAACAGTTATCAAAAAACTCCCAACAAAGAAAAGTCCGGGGCCCGATGGCTTCACAACGGAATTCTACCAAATATTCAAAGAAGAACTAACTCCTATCCTTCTCAAACTATTTCAAAAAATTCAAGAGGAAGGAAGACTTCCAAACTCCTTTTATGAGGCAAGCATAATTCTGATTCCAAAACCAGGCAAAGAACACACAAAGAAAGAAAATTATAGGCCAATATCTCTGATGAATATAGATGCTAAAATCCTTAACAAAATATTAGCAAACCGGATCCAACAATATATGGAAAAAATCATACACCATGATCAAGTGGGATTTATTCTGGGGAGGCAAGGCTGGTACAATATTCGTAAATCAATCAATGTGATTCATCACATAAACAAAAAGAAGGAGAAAAACCATATGATAATTTCAATAGATGCAGAAAAAGCATTTGAAAAATCCAGCACCCATTCATGATCAAAACTCTCAGCAAAGTGGGAATACAGGGAACATACCTCAACATGATAAAAGCCATCTATGAGAAACCCACAGCCAACATCATACTCAATGGGCAAAAATTAAAAGCAATACCCTTAAGGTCAGGAACAAGACAGGGGTGCCCCCTTTCACCACTCTTATTTAACATAGTCCTGGAAGTCCTAGCCACAGCAATCAGACAAGAAGAAGAAATAAAAGGCATTCAAGTTGGAAAAGAAGAAGTAAACTATCATTATTTGCAGATGATATGATATTGTATATAGAAAACCCTAAAGTCTCAGTCAAAAAACTACTGGACCTGATAAATAAATTCAGCAAAGTGGCAGGATATAAAATCAATACTCAGAAATCAGAAGCATTTTTATACACCAACAATGAACAGTCAGAAAGAGAAATTAAGGAAACAAACCCCTTCACAATTACAACCAAAAAAATAAAGTACCTAGGAGTAAACTTAACCAAGGAGACTAAAGACTTGTACTCGGAAAATTACAAAACATTGATAAAAGAAATCAAGGAAGATACTAACAAGTGGAAGCATATACCGTGCTTATGGTTAGGAAGAATAAACATCATTAAAATGTCTATATTACCCAAAGCAATTTATAAATTCAATGCAACACCAATTAAAATACCAATGACATACTTCAAAGATATAGAACACATATTCCAAAAATTTATATGGAACCAAAAAAGGACACGAATAGCCTCAGCAATCTTAAAAAAGAAGAATAAAGTGGGAGGTATCACACTTCCTGATATCAAGTTATACTACAAGGCCATTGTACTCAAAACAGCCTGGTACTGGCATAAGAACAGGCATATAGATCAATGGAATAGAACAGAGAACCCAGAAATAAACCCACAGTTCTATGGACAACTGATATTTGACAAAGGAGGTAAGGAAATACAATGGAGTAAAGACAGCCTCTTTAACAAATGGTGTCGGGAAAATTGGACAGCTACCTGCAAAAAAATGAAACTAGATCACCAGCTTACACCACTCACAAAAATAAACTCAAAATGGATAAAAGACTTGAATGTAGGCCGTGAAACCATAAGCATCTTAGAAGAAAACATAGGCAGTAAGCTCTCCGACATCTCTTGGAGCAATATATTTGCTGATTTATCTCCACGGGGAAGTGAAATAAAAGACAGGATAAACAAATGGACTATATCAAACTAAAAAGCTTTTGCACAGCTAAAGACAACAAGAACAGAATAAAAAGACAAACTACACAATGGGAGAACATATTTGACAATACGTCTGATAAGGGGTTAATAACCAAAATTTATAAAGAACTTGTAAAACTCAACACCAGGAAGACAAACAAGCCAATCCAAAAATGGGCAAAAGAGATGAATAGACACTTCTCCAAAGAGGACATACAGATGGCCAATAGGCATATGAAAAAATGCTCAACATCACTAATCATTAGAGAAATGCAAATTAAAACCACAATGAGATATCACCTTACACCAGTCAGAATGACGCTTATCAACAAAACAACACAGAATAAGTGCTGGCGAGGATGTGGATTCCCTCCTGCACTGCTGGTGGGAATGCAGACTGGTGCAGCCACTGTGGAAAACAGTATGGAGATTCCTCAAAAAACTGAAAATCGAACCGCCTTTTGACCCAGCTATCCCACTTTTAGGAATATACCCCAAGGACACCATAGAACGGCTCGAAAAGGAGAAATGCACCCGCATGTTTGTGGCAGCATTGTTCACAATAGCGAAGATCTGGAAACAGCCCAAGTGTCCGTCAGAGGACGAGTGGATTAAAAAACTTTGGTACATATATACTATGGAATACTACTCAGCCATAAGAAATGATGACATCGGATCATTTACAATAACATGGATGGACCTTGATAACATTATACGGAGTGAAATAAGTAAATCAGAAATAAAACTGAGATGAATCCATACATAGAAGGGACATAAAAATGAGACTCAGAGACATGAACAAGAATGTGATGGCAACAGGGGCGGGGGGGTTGGGGGAGGGGGGAGGGGGTGAAGAAGGAGAGAGGGGTTAGGGGAGGGGAGGGGCACAAAGAAAACCAGATAGAAGGTGACAGAAGACAATTTAACTTTGCGGGAGGGGTATACAGCACAATCAAATGTCAAAATAATCTAGAGATATTTTCTCTCAACATATGTACCCTGATTTATCAATGTCACTGCATTAAATTTAATAAAAAAAAAAAGAGAGAGAAACTGATATCAAAATAAACAGACAACCAACTAAATGGGAAATGATATTTTCAAACAACAGCTCAGGTAAGGGCCTAATATCCAAAATTTACAAAGAACTCATAAAACTCAACAACAAACAAACAAACAATCCCATAAAAAAATGGGAAGAGGACATGAACAGATACTTCTCCCAGGAAGAGATACAAATGGCCAACAGATATATGAAAAGATGCTCAGCTTCATTAGTTATTAGAGAAATGCAAATCAAAACTACAATGAGATACCACCTCACCCCTGTTAGATTAGCTATTATCAACAAGACGGGTAATAGCAAATGTTGGAGAGGCTGTGGAGAAAAAGGAACCCTCATTCACTGTTGGTGGGACTGTAAAGTAGTACAACCATTATGGAGGAAAGTATGGTGGTTCCTCAAAAAACTGCAAATAGAACTACCTTATGACCCAGCAATCCCTCTACTGGGTATATACCCCCAAACCTCAGAAACATTGATACGTGAAGACACATGTAGCCCCATGTTCATTGCAGCACTGTTCACAGTGGCCAAGACATGGAAACAACCAAAAAGCCCTTCAATAGAAGACTGGATAAAGAAGATGTGGCACATATACACTATGGAATACTACTCAGCCATAAGAAATGATGACTTCCGATCATTTACAGCAAAATGGTGGGATCTTGATAACATTATAAGGAGTGACATAAGTAAATCAGAGAAAAACAAGAACTACATGATTCCATACATTGGTGGAACATAAAAATGAGACTAAGAGACATGGACAAGAGTGTGGTGGTTACCAGGGGTGGGGGGAGGGAGGACATGGGAGGGAGGGAGGGAGAGAGTTAGGGGGAGGGGGAGGGGCACAGAGAACTATATAGAGGGTGGCGGAGGACAATCTGACTTTGGGCGAGGGGTACGCAACATAATTTAATGACAAAATAACCTAGACATGTTTTCTTTGAATATATGTACCCTGATTTATTAATGTCATCCCATTACCATTAATAAAAATTTATTAAAAAAAAAAATTAGCGATGCTACCTGTGGAGTCAGACTCCTGATTTTAAACCCTGGATGACATGGATTTATCTAAGTTTTTAATGCCTTTTTTCAAAAAATTTGCAAAATGAGAATAATAAGGCATATCTGAAAGGGTGCTATGAGGATTAAATAAAATCATGTGTGGGATGCTTTGTACTTATATCTGGCTCAAAGGAAGGACCCAATTCATGTTAGCTGTTGTTTTTTATAGTAAATTTCTGTTTACTCTCAGTTATCTGACACTTTACCGATTCTCTGGCTAATTAACTATTCTGGCCTCTTTGTATAATATGGGAGAAATGACCAGTTTTCAAATAATTAAATGACTATCTTTTCCACTAAAAAAAAAAAAAAGAAAATGTAAATCCTTTTTTATGGTTTGCGGCCACACATAGGCAGAAGGTTCTGAATTCTTTTGCTTTTAGTTTTATCAGTCAAATTTAGAGTTGCTTCTTTCTGTTATATTTGTATAATTAGGGAATATTTCAAAATGAATATGAAGTGATAAAATATTCCCTAATTCTTGTGAGCAGTGTAGTAGACTTGTAGAAGTAACTATTTATGCACTATGAGTTATCACTGGAATAAAGCAACATATATAAAATGAATTGATTAATTAATCAACATATAAATATATAGCATTTTCTTCCTATTTTCTCTTATTTATTAAAATCTAGTATCTTTCCGTCTTAAATGCTAACATAATCAAAAGAAACAGTACTAATGACACTAAGTGTCTTTGAGATGATGTAGGTAAATAAGGTCACATGAAAACGTATTTTCTTGGCTGAAGAATCTATACATACATAATTTTTTTTGAATCAATGTGTTAATATAATATACCAACCTTAAAATTTCAGTGGTTTATTCATGTTACACTTTCTTCTCATTATATAGCTGACTAGTGACTACATTCCTAGTAGATGCCTAGGTCTCTCAGCATGAGATAATTAATTCCAAGATGTTGGAGGTTAAAAGGCCAAAAGAGTTCATTACCTCAAACAATAGACAGAAAAATGGAAGTTAAAATTCTTTGTGTGAAATATAAGCCACTATATTTATTGAAGGATTTAAAGTATATTTATAAAATAGTAACTCTGAGCTTAGTTATAACCCATGAAAAGAACTAAAAGTCATGCGTCCACTGTAGATAAAAAGGATCATCAAATGTTGGATAGTGCATATTTTTTATCCACAAACGTGGTATATGTGTGCCCGTACTTCTATGTTATGTTTTATTTGGAAGTTAGAAGACTGTATTTTCTTTGCCTAAGTGGGAGAAAATGCAGAGGACAGCTAAAAAAAATAATCAACAGTGTTTTTTACAAGATTGAAATAAAAAAGAGAATTTATTATTTATGTCTTTACAGATGAAAACTAAAAGGGAATATGACCACCAAAGGAATGGAGTGGATGAATAGCAAACTCTCACCAATCCCTAACCATTAATATCTGAGCTAATTTTTTTTGAGGCAGCATAAAAATGAAGATAGATAAAAATGAAATAAAATCAAATTGCTCTTCTAAATCACAAAAGATGGAGTGAGGTTTCACAAAAAAATGAATTCAATTAAATTTAAGCTATATTTGAAGTGGGCATTCAAGAAATGAGCTGTTATATTGTATGAGAAGATAGAGAGGCTTGAAGTGAAATTTCTCTATCTAACTGAATTGTATATCTAAATCTATATAAACACATACACATTTCATTTGTACATTTACATGTAATGTAATTACTATAATTACCAATATTTTGGGGTTAATATAAACCATAATATTATTCATTTTATATAGAACTTATATCTATTTCTTCTATTTTGCTTTCTTGCTGTATTTCAGATTAAGCAAACATTTCTATAATTCTTTTTGTTCTTTTTATTAGTTGCTATATATTCTTTTTCTATCCCTTTACTGGTTACCCTACAGATTACCTTAGGCATTCTTAATTTATTATTATCTGATACAAATATCTCAGTTTATCATTTCTAGCTTACTTAATTATAAGAAGGCTTAAATTTCCATCAGTTTTGCATCATTTTATCATGCATTTTAATTCTATATACATATATTCAAATTTCACAAGACATTATAATAATTGCATTGTACAATTGTTTTATGTATACAGAGATTTACCTTTTATATTGATCTTTATTACCTTCTCCATGCCACGCTACTATTTGAAATCATTTTCCATCTTTTACTGCAACAAGTTTCCTCAGTCTTGCTTTATCTTAAAATATCTTTATTGTACCTATCTTTTTTGAGAATACAGTATATTCCCCTAGTACACAGTTCTAGGTTGCCAGTTATATTCTATCAGCAATTTAGAAATGTTATTACATTTCCTTCTGTCTTTCCTCATTTCTGTTGAAGTGTCAGCTGCCAATCTTATTGTTGCCTTATTGAAAGCAAGTTGCCTTGTGTTCTCTGGCAGGTTTTAGATTTTTCCCCTTGCTTTAGGTTTTTATAATTTATGCTGTGATGTACTTGAGAAGTTATCCTGGGATTTATCCTGTTTGTGGTTTGCTTTATTCATTGGACCCGAGAATTGATATATTCTATATTCTTTTAGAAACATGATTCACATCTCTCTTAAACTCTGATTTATTCTTTTTCAATACATTTCTGTTTCTCTCTCTCTTTCTCTCTATATATATTCATGTTTCATTTTGTATATTTTCTATTAATTTGTGTTTAATTTCATTACTTCAGTGTTCTTCTTTGTCCAATCTGGTGTTACATAAGTAATTTTAGATATTACAGTTTTTAATTTGACATAGTCTGTTTTATTATTCTTAAATATTTGAACTCTAGAAAAAGTCTATGCTTTTTCATTGCTTTTCTTCCTCTGCTTTTATATTATTTAATCTGTTCATGATAGTTAAAATTTCTTTTTCTCTAAAATTGAATCATACACTGTTTTCTTTTTTTATTGATTGCTAACTATGTGAATTGATATATTTTATTTACACATATAGTGTTTTTTTATTGCATATTGGACAATTGTACAAAAATAGTGTACTGACACTATCTGATGTTATCTTCACCTTTTGGCAACTCAGGAAATTTAAAAATATCCATTCTGATCAAAAACCGAAATTAAACTACTATTAATTGCAGGGTTAGAGTAACTCTGTATAAATTGTTTCTGCTCTGAGGGGATTTACCTTCCAGAACTTTGGTTATGAAGTTGTAAGTTCACAGACTCCTCTGCCCTACAAAACTATGAGAAACCCAACCCAGAGATTCTAGCCTGGATTTCTTTACAACTTAAAGATCTGGACAAAAATGCAGTGGCTACATGGTGCAGTTAATGTGGATTCCAGCAGCCCCTTTTTCACTGTGCATTGGGAGATTTGACTCTGCATTTTAGAAGCTTTTAACTTATCTCTCATTTTTTTCCATAGAAAATTAAACTCACTAAAAGTTGGGAACATTCAATATTTTGTTTAAGCATTCTCTGGCTTCCAACTTTTTACTGCTATCTCAAATATTTGCTGATTTTTTCCCCCTCCCTCATCCCCAGAAGAGGCACAGACCTGAGAAGACCAGATCCATGGCCCACGGTATTGAAATGTATCCTCAGGAAAAGCAAAGCCTACAGACCATTAGTTAGACTTTAAAACATTTCTCTCCTCTTAATTTGTTTTATCTAATACCCATTGATTCCTTGTCTTTTGATACCTTTAAACATAAAAATTTTGTAATTTGAAAATGACTACTGACACCATGTGCTATTTTTAATTGGTATACTTAGTACTTTGTAACCACACATCAGATTTTGTTTAATTGGAGAATAGTTTCAATTTTACTTTTTTGTACATTAAAATATATAAGTGTTTTAGGTAAAATATTTTTATTGATACTAACCTTTGCTTTTATTTATGTCATATTTTACTTATGCTTTATAAGACAAAGGTCTTCAAATAAATAATACTATTTATAGTTACTTTGAATAACCTACCAAACTTTATAATTAAAAAATTGTTTTTTTCCAACTCTATCCAATTCATCTACAGCCTGACCTGTGGTGGCGCAGTGGATATAGTGTTGATCTGGAATGCTGAGGTCACCAATTCAAAGTCCTGGGTTTGCCTGGTCAAGGCACATATGGGAGTTGATGCTTCCTGTTCCTTCTCTCTTCTTTCTCTCTCTCTCACCTCTCTCTCTAAAAAAATGGATAAATAAAATCTAAAACATTTTTTAATTAAAAAAAGAAAATTCATTTCTATAAATAGTCTTGCTTAATGTACATTCTTATATATTAAGTCTGTCCTACGTATCTAAGTTTATGGGTGATTGGATAGGATGGAATCTGACTGAAAATAATTTCAGCTCTGGGCTATAAGAAAAGTAAAATTTCTTAATCTAGAGTAAGTAATGTATCACCCTAGTAAACTCAATACAAAGAAAAAGAAATAAAAACATTGTATTTCAAAGGAAGAAAGAAAGAATGAAAGAAAGAAAGAAAGAAAGAAAGAAAGAAAGAAAGAAAGAAAGAAAGAAAGAAAGAAAGAGATGAACTTCCAAACAGATTCTTCTTATGATTTAGAATTAAGACAATGAGAGTGTTGATAATTGTGGAGATTTATACCACACTCAAAAGTGAAGATATTTAGTGGTGGCCATTTTCTGTTCCCTATAATAATATTCAGCACTTTGCAAACATGAGTCATAAAAGGAAACTTAGATTAAAATAGCTTGCTTCTCCCATGATTACATTATTTTTTGAAAGTATATTTTAAACAAAAGTAGATTTTATTCTATAGGAAATATGTTTTCCCCCAAAGTAACAATATCAAAAGTAATAAATAAATGAACTATATATCTGACTAAAATTGAATCTTAGTTTACTTTTATTATTTTAATAATAAATTTCCCAATGTCTATAATTTATAATTATAATTAGTGAGAGACTTGCTTAAAGTTAAAAGCATTTTTCAAGTTGACTATTTAAAAATGTATACATATACAATGAAATTTCTTTTTTTATAGTTAATTTATATATCTGCGTACATTCTTAATAATTATGGTTTTCATCTGGAGCAGAAATGTATATTCAATTTAACACATCTTTAAAGAGGATCAAGTGATTGTACTATCTCAGGTTTATCTACTTCTATTTGCCTTGTGCAAATTTTATTTAGAGAGAAAGTTGAAAGCAATTTTTAAACTCATTGGAAATATAAAAACAATACATTTCCAGGGGATCAGCAAGAACATGATGTAAAATGTGTTATTCTAGGGAAATAATGTCATATGTAGGTCTCATATTTTTGTTGTGGTTAAAAAATAAAACATCCTTTTAAGGCATACAATTCAATGTTCTCTAGTATATTCATAGGGTTTTGCAACCTTCACCATGATTTAATTTTAGAACATGTTCATCCCCCCCAAAAAAAACCCATGCCTAGTAGCAGTCATTGCCCCACCTCCCTGTTCCCTAGCTTTAGAAAACTATTAATCTACTTTCTGAATGTATAGGTGTGCCTATTTTGGATGTAAATATAAATGGAATCATAAATGCTGGTTCTTTTTAAAAATTTTTTATTAATTTTAATTTATTGTGTTTACATGGACTTAAGTGTCCCACCGAATATAACTCCCCCACCCCCCCACCCCCATGTCCCCCTTTATACCACCCTTACCCTCTTCCCTTCAACAACCTCCCTCCTTCCCTCTAGGATTTGCTGTCCTGCTATCTATATCTCTGTGTTATGTATATAATTTCACGAATCCCTTTATCTTCTCTGATCCCATTTCCTCATCCCCCTTCCCTCTGGACGCTGTTCCTCTGGTCCCTGTGATCCCGCCTCTGCCTCTATTTCATTCCTCAGTTCACTTAAATGCTATAAATATTATATCTCGTTTAAAACATTAAAATAAATAAAAATAATAAACTTGTTACTTTACAACTGGAAGCTGATGCACCTAATGATTCCTTATGTTTGTTGGTGGTCAAGTGTTTCGTTATCACTGCTCTGCCCCCAACTGCAATACAAAATTCTCTGCTGCAAATATTGCAGAAAACAATGGTATCCTCCTTTGATATAAGGAATGGAAATTCCTCTTTCAATTTATTGTTGAAATGGCATTTTCTCTTTTTTGATTTTTTCATTTCTTAAATGAAATTTAAAATTAAAAACAAAATATAGAGCTACATGAACGATGCAAGCACATTCAGAACTGAAAATGTTACATCATGGTAGGCGAATTTTCCATAAGCTAAATTAACAAAACTAAATATCAAACAAAACCACTAATTTGGAGTAATATTTGGGTATATTTATCATTTTTTAAATTAAAAATGTTTTCTTTATGCAACTATTTAATCAAAATGCATTATTATTAGATATAGTTTGAGGTTAGATTTCCACTTTAAGATTCAAATTTTGGGAAAATACTTGTAAATAAAATTTTATGTATTTGGAAATTATTAAATAAATAATTAATTAATAAAATGTGAATTGTGCTTACCTGTCCAAAAAAAAAAAAAAAAAGAAATAAAACTTATCAAGTTAAATGATCCTGTACCCCTCTTGTCTTCGAAAATTGAAATTTGTCATGGCTATCATTTTGGGAATGCGAAAGGCACCTTAAAAGGACATTGTCAAATTAATAGTGATGGACACCGACAGCTTGTCACGATCAGTTGTGCCTCACTACTCTGCTTCCACAAATTTAATGGCATGTTTGAAGTAAAGTACACTTTCAAAATGGCAGAATGTCAGCAGGTTCAAAAATAGCTCTCATTAGTACAGACAGTCTCAGCTAGTCCACAGGTGTTCTTATTAGTGTCCTATGATTTGCTTGTGTTTATTGAATTATTATTGAGAGATGGGGCTAAAAAAAATTAACATTGCAAATTTTAGCATCTCATTTTAAAACACTGAATTGAAAAGGGTTTGAATGTTCATAACAACACAGATGCTTTTGCTAATAAGCTCCCCACAATATACTCATATATACCTGAATATACTCACAATATACCTAAAAGTCAATCTCTTCTTAACAGCACAGATGACTCTAAATCGCTGTATGTTGTTTTTTTTTCAGACAGCAATATAAATACTTAAATTAAAACAAACAAACAAACAAAATATTTGCTTGGCAGGCACTTTTCTTCTCTTACTAGATTCTCCTTGTCAAACAGTATTTTTGAAACTTTTCCCTAAAAGTGCCACCCACCATAGATTGCTCTCTCTATTGATTGCTTTCGCATTCTTGAATGTAAAAAAATATTGCTATCTTAATAGGAGGGCATCAGCTTTGTGATTGCACCTACAGTTTAAAATCTATTATGTGTTTCTTAGGCATGTATTATTTTCTAATTTCTTTTACTAATCTGTGAAGATTTGATTAACTCAGTCAATTTTCTATAATTCTATCATCCTATCACTATGCTTGGATACTTAAAGAAACTTCAAATGTTCTCTTAAATAGCATACTTTAGACAAATAAAACCCAGAAGTTTATCTATTACAAATAACAGCAACAATATCCCAAAACAGCTTCGAACAGTACTTACTTCTGTTACAGGATCATCTCTTTCAACCCAGCTGGACCTGTATCCCTTATACTTTCTGCATTCAAGACACTAGGTGTAGACATCCATTAGCCTTCCACTTCTAACTTCAAATGTAAGAGATCACACGGCTCAATCATCTTCAACGTCAATAAATCCTAAAATTAATCAACTTCTTGTCAATAGAATAAATAAATCAAATTTATTGTAGCTTTAGTTTTCCAATGGTTGTTGGTACCTGATCGGGAGAAAAGGAAAACAGGCAAAGTCACCATTGCCAAAGGCGGTCCTTTCAGAGTCCCATTCAGTTACTTCAGTTTTGCTCATTTGGCTCCAATCTGATGAATTGACAGCCGGAGGTGTTTGGCTGGAGTTTGTTTTAGATGATATTTCAGAATTCTTCCATCCAATTTCTTTCTTTAACCTACTTAACAGTATGAAATCCAAAATTGTCTGCCGGGAAATGATCTAACTATGATCTTTATCTCTACAAGAGCTTTCTATTATTTTTAGTTTCCTTTTAATTGTGGATATGTTATTAATATATATGTTTTTAACTTATAAAGTTCATTCAATCCATCATCAAGGCCATCCACAGGTTAATCAATAGTAAATTATTTATATAAGCATACACCTATTTGAAAATATAGCAAATATAATAAAACTAAAATTTTAGTATCAATAAATGCTGTTGTGCGAATTAAGAAAAAAGTGGAAATCTTGGTCTTATGAATATGGAGCAATGCATTGATCTTATTTATATTAATATAAAAGGCAGGCTATCTGAGGGAATGAGGGGCTGAAGTTTTTTTAGGACTTCATCTGTCCTACTTAGCATTACCTAACAGACTTACTTCATCAGAACACAAAGACTTACCAGGACCTAAAAACAGCAATTTGAGTTTTACAGGGTTTTTAGAATTCTAATACCCTGATTAGAATAAATGAATAGAGAAAGCTGTAAAAGGTACTTCAGTCACTGTTAAACAGCTGACAAATTTTATTACAGATGCCTTGAGGGAAATAGGCAGGAATTTAAAACCTGATTATAGAAAACACAAAATCAAACAGCTCTTGAATATTGACTTGTTGGAAAGACAATGGGCTTTTGTCAATCAAACTTGTCTGACTTCATAGTTCAAGAGAAGTGCATTAAAAATAATATAAATTTGTGCCCTGTTGTAAAATTCTTGAGCACTATCCAAGTTACATGCACTGAGGTGACTCACAGCCCAGCATAGACCCAAGAAAGATAACCAAAAGACTCATGAGTCATAGCCTATTAGTTTTTTTGTTTGTTTTGTTTTTGTTTGTTTGTTTGCTTTTACAGAGACAGAGAGAGAGTCAGAGAGAGGGATAGACAGGAACAGACAGGAATGGAGAGAGATGAGAAGCATCAATCATCAATTTTTTGTTGCGACACCTTAATTGTTCATTGATTACTTTCTCATATGTGCCTTGACTAGGGGGCTACAGCAGACCAAGTAACCCCTTGCTCAAGCCAGTGACCTTGTGTCCAAGCTGGTGAGCTTTGCTCAAACAGATGAGCCTGCGCTCAAGCTGGAGACCTTGGGGTCTTGAACCTGGGTTCACCTGGTCAGGCTATAGCCTATTAGTTTTAAGGCAGGATTTCCTCTTTCCGACAAACATTGTTGATATAAATGGTATAGGAGTGAGAACTTCCCTTCACAGGGACAGGGAATTATAAAATTAAAAAACAAACAAACTAGTCTGCCTGATTACTTTTTTTTCACCTCCGAAGTTAGAAGCTGGGAGGCAATTAGACAGACTCCTGCACGCATGTGACCGGGATCCACCTGGCATGCCCACTGGGGGGGGGGGTGATGCTTGGCTCATCTGGGGCATTGCTCCGCTGCAACCAGAGCCATTCTGGCTGCGGGAGGGGAAGAGAGAGATAGGTAGGAGAGGGGGAAGGGTGAAGAAACAGCAAATGGGTGCTTCTCCTGTATGCTGTGACCGGGAATCAAACCCAGGACTTCCACATGCCAGGCCAAGGCTCTACCACTGAGCCAACTGGCCAGGGCCTTGATTACTTTTTCTTGAACATTAAATTGACACAGACCTATATTACAAAAATACATCAATATACTTTTAGCATCAACCAATTCATGAGACATAAATTGTTTCTTTGGTGAAATAAAGTCATGCATCACACAATACAAACATTAAAGTCATGACTGGCTCTAGACTGTCCCTTTGTATTATAGACATAAACAGCTGGCTTGTAAAATAGTCTTCAGTATGGATTGAATATTTTCTCCTACAATATTTTCTTTAAGTTTTACTAATTGACTTCTTCGCTATGTCTTCTAATTTCTCAGTCCCCTCTTTCCTGCTTTGTGTTTCTTCTTGCTTTAGTAAATATTCTAATAACTGTTTTCAAAGAGGATTATTCTGTTGATAGCTTTCTCGGGCCTTGTATGATTGAAACTCACTTTTATTATTTTCTTACGTATGATTTTATGTAACTCTTTGGCTGAAATTATATGAAAAATGCATATATCATAGAATTCAACTCTATGGACTTTTACACAGAACCACTATACATATCAAGAAACAACTGCAATTTGAAATAGAAGCAAAACAAATGAGTGTGTGTAGAATGCTTGTGTATAAAATCAAATATCATAGGCATCTTGACTCATAACTTATTTACAAAATAAGCCTTACAGATTCAAAAATCATAAAAAGACCTTTCCAATCGAAAACCAAGATTTATTTAATAATAAATAGGTTTTGTATTTGTTATAACAGAAACTTTGGTTTCAATGAATACTTGCTTTCCAAATCTGCCATTTTTCTGTTCTGGTGCTCAGGGTTAGATATGAGTTTGAGAGTGTATAAATAGAAGAATATTATTTAGAGTATAATAAATAATATGAATACAATATGGCTAATAATTTATGATAGTGAGTATAACGATAATAAAATGATAATTTAAATTTATTGTATGATGTATATCAGGAACTTTTTAAAGTACTTGACATGAGTTATTTAATTTCATGATGAGGTAATGCTCTGTAAACTGGGAATCATAGTAACACTGTAGTCACAGAGGTGTTGGAACAATCATACATTCATATATATAAAACACTTATGGAGTACCGAGAATATATAATGATTTAATTATTTGTGTGTTGTTTTTATTGTAATTTTGTGCCATATTATAAGAAATATAATCTGTTACTTTAATTTTATTGATGAGACTCAGAGATCTTCAATATCATCATACCCTGTGACCTATGGTATATAAATCAAATAATAGTGACATAAATCTTTCTCATTCTGATTATAAAGATCGTGCTCCTTTCCTGTACTATACTATATCCTTTGATATTAGTAAAGTAGTAAATACATGCTATTTGTATATAGCTACAAAGCTTGTATACTGATTATTCCATTAATATTAAGCTATCTATGGGCCACTTTTGTTCTCTGTAAAATAATAGGTTGGACAAAGAAGTGATAATTTACCCATAGGCATAGAATACTACTTTTAATTGAACCAAATAAATAATTGGTCTGTAAAAGTTCATTCCATATGCACACTTTTAAGCAGTTTCAAACTAACTCAATAAGCAGGCGCTTTCTTCAAAGATCTTCACTCAATTCATCTATACTGCTTTGAGATATTATGCAACAGTATAGGAAGAAAGGAATATAGCTTACTTCACTGGGAACCTCTAAAACAAATTGTAATAGATGTCGAAATTGGGTAATTTTTACTTCTTCAATGTAAAAAAATAAAAAATATTAAAGAAGATTGTTACTACTTGGTATTTCTTTCTTGAGCTGAGTAAAGTAAAAAATAGATTCTCATTCAATTAGTTTATATAGAACCCAAATTAGACTTAAAAAGAAAGTGCTTCATTTCTCCATGGGTAGCTCCTTGATTTTGTTAAGTTGGCACTTGTTCTCCCTTTTCCTATTAAGTCACTCATCAGTCGGTAAACTGGGGTTTATTATACACGTGTCAAGTGAGAACAGAAACCCAAAGCCATTAGCTATGGACCTGAACATACCAATGTATCAAGTGACTTTGCAGAATCGTGTTCCATGCAACACAGAGAGGCTGGCCAAAGAACACACATAGAGCATTATAATTCTGAATTTATCTTTCTTCTTTGCTTATCTTGAATAATGGTAGCATAACTTAAAAAAATAGTAATGTAACTTAAAATGGGAAATATCCCATTTTCAATTTGAGAGAAAAATAAAAATAAGAGGTCATACTCTCAGGCTCTCTGACAAAGAGCCATAGTTGGGACCAACCTATGATATAAGTATACATGTTTCTTAATAAGTAGAAAAAAATTTCTATTATCATAAACAATTTCCAAGCTGTTAAATATAAGAAGTCAAGGATATGATTGTGATAAGCCATGATGAGAGCAGGGGCTGCCACACAGAAACCTTGGGTAGGAATTAATGCCACAAAGAACATAGCTTTCTAATGAGAGAAATACTTTTTATAGAAGCAATGGGAGCCACATCATCCCTTCATACGAGTTTAAACTAGTATAAAATACATACATCCTTTTTATATCAGTATCTATTAACATCTGCCCTTTCTTCTTTTCCCAGATACAAAATAGACAAATAAAAATGTTTGATATCTTAATAGATGCCTTTTGACATTTGGTAAAAAAAAATCAAA
Source organism: Saccopteryx bilineata (assembly GCF_036850765.1). Taxonomy (NCBI): domain Eukaryota; kingdom Metazoa; phylum Chordata; class Mammalia; order Chiroptera; family Emballonuridae; genus Saccopteryx; species Saccopteryx bilineata. The sequence goes on from NC_089490.1 coordinate 382,376,849, forward strand.
GGGTGATTAGCATTATGACTCTGGATCCTAACTACATTAATTTGTGCAAGAAATATTTTTGAACAGCTCTATACTTGGCAATGTTCTAGTGTCCACCATCTATTACTAAACAAAAAAAGCAAAAGGCATTATCATACTAGAATTTACAGAACAGACAGACTGTTAATTAATAAGCATAATAGATAAATTATTACATAATATAATGGTAAGGGGAAACTACCACAGTTAAAATGTAATAGGAAATACAAAATTAGGATGTATGTGTGTGTGTATTGGTTGGAGGGGTGGGAATAGGATAGTGGAAAGTCAGAAAGCTTTCATTAATTAAGTGGCATTCAAATACAGACTTGAAATAAATAGGAAAGTTAGTCAAGAAACTATCAGGTAAATGTAAACTATTAAAGAAAAAGGGGCAATGAATACAAGATATCCCAAATAAGACATATGTTCTTAGAACATCACAGTAGCCAGTAAGGAAGAAAACAGTACAATATAGACGATATATCGTTGTGTGCCCATATGATCATTTAACCTTGAAATGGAAACCATTGCAATATTTTGAGGAGTGGAATCACAGTGCTTAATTTACATTTAAAACACGACGCTTTGGATGCTGTGTGTGTGGTTATGAATGGTAATGGTGGAATCTAGTAAACCAGCTAAGAAGCTAGTGATAAAAAGTAAAAAATAAAAATATATTTCAAAGAAAGAGCCAGCAGGAACTTCTCATACATTAGATGTAGGCTGTAAGAGAAAAATAATCCAAAGGTTTTGTGCGAGTAAAAAAATATATGGTTAAGTTGTCATGGAATGAATTGGCAAGAATGAAGTTAGAGCAGGTTTTGAAGGGGGAAATTTGTTTAACATGAAATTGCTACAGATTTCAGAAACACCTTGTCTCATTAGATTTCTGAGACATCTGTCAATATTTATCTGTTGTTAATAGACTAAACAATTAACTTCCTTAAATAAAATATCAGATCCAAATACATATACGTATACCAGTTAATCAATTAAAATAATGCTTAATGATAGGATATTAGCATAAAATTATGTCAAAAATTTTACTTATACTGATTTTTCCTTCACAAAAATTAATAGGTAGTGAAAGAGGCAGAACAGTGATGACAACCCTTAGGTTTTACCCCTATTACACAACCACTGCATTGTTGATAGCTGCAAGATGCTTAAGTGGAAGCACATTTCAGAATGAAGAGGGCTCCAGTTTAGAAAAGTAAGACAAAAGTCACAGTCAGTTGCTTGTAATCAACTAAAGCAAAGCTGTTGTTCACATTCACCATGTTTTATGTGGCCTTGGTAAAATTGACTCTGCTTTTGTGGCTAGTTATTAAGTAGATTACAGCACCTAATCGCCTTTGATTTACTAGTTTTATAGACTGGAGGAGGTTACTTAAACCCTTGAAGCACGTAAAACACATCTATAGAGTGGGATTATAAAATATACTTCATATAAACTGCCATGAAAATTTTGAGATAAAATATGTGAATTATCTTGCATAATATCAACAGGAAATGGATTTTTCAGTGTGTATCAAATCAGTTATGATTAAAGAAACTTAAACAAATAGAAAGCACTCAGGAAACAACCAGTTCCTTAAAAGTAGTGGCTCTTCTTTTGCCTAATCTACATGACAGTGGTTTTTAAATTCACATTCTAAAATGATCTCAGTATTTTAGACAATCCTGTGTGTACATACTGTTGTAAATTTTTACATTTTTACTTTATTTTTATTTATTTATTATCTTTTTTTGTGACAGAGACAGAGAGAGGGACAGACAGAAACAGACGGGCAGGAAAGGAGAGAGATGAGAAGCATCAATTCTTTATTATGGCTCCTAAGTCTCCTTAGTTGTTCAGTGATTGCTTTCTCATATGTGCCTTGACTGGAGGGCTACAGCAGAGTGAGTGACCCCTTGCTCAAGCCAGTAACCTTGAGCTTCAAGCCAGCAACCCACACTCAAGCTTCTGAGCCAGCAATCAAGCTGGCGAACACGGGGTTTTGAACCTGGGTCCTCTGAGTTCCACTCTGATGCTCTATCCACTGGGCCACCACCTGGTCAGTCTACATGTTTACTTTAGCTGGGGTGGCTATACTCTTAGGTGATAGAAAGTTTCTAAAATAACTTTTTTTTTCTCTGAGAAGGAAAAATATAGGGGAGAGGATATAAAATACAGTACAGAGAAAAGTGTCTTTGAATAGAAGATTTGTGCTAAAATCCTATCTATATAAGTTTGTATTACTCTTTTTACTTTTTTCTTCTTTTCCAAGTGAGAAGAGGAGAGATAGAGAGACAGACTCCCACATGTGCCCCAATTGTGATCCACTTGGCAAACCCATCTGGGGCTGATGATCTTGCTCATCTCTGTCAGTGCTTATAACTTAGCTATTTTTAGTACCTAAAGCAGGGGCTACACAAACCAATCATCCATCCCGGGGCTGTTGTGGTTGGAAGCAATCAAGTCATGGCTGCAGGAGGAGAAGAGAGAGAGAGAGAGAGAGAGAGAGAGAGAGAGAGAGTGAAAGAGAAACAGAAGCGGATGGTTGCTACTCCTATGTGCCATGACTGGGAATTGAATCTGGGACTTCTACATGCTGGGCTGATGCTCTACCACTGAGCCAACTGGCTGGGCATATTACTCTTTGATGCCAGTGGAAATGTGGTTTTTGTACAGTGTTGAGAGAAAGGACTTTCAAAAGACTCACATTTGGAGAAGCTTAGGCTCTTGACTAAGATTTATTCTGGTTTGAAATAGAAAGTTGCTCACATGTTCCCAATGTCTTCTTTCTGCCTCTCCCACCAAAGAGAAAGTTCAGTCTTATCTCCATTAGAGTCCAGACATTCTGCACCAAGGTTTAGCCCATATGGACTCTCACTCCAGTCCAGGCGCTGCTCAGAGCCAGTACTTGGGAAACCATTGGCAGGTGGCTTTCAGCGCACACAACATGGCTGCTAGCTAACAGGTGAGTGTGTGTCTCCAAACACAGAGGCAAAAAGAATGAAAGGTTGTTGTTAAGCCCCTGCTTATATTTTCAGGCTGAGAAAGGTTAGCTTTCCTTTAAGCCATTGGTTTCTTTAAAATTTCACAGGCTTGCGTTGTTTTTTTCCAATAACCCTTCAGATTCTTCTTCAAGAGTTAACTGACAGGCCTCTATAGTTGCCATTTTGGTTCCCACTGCACATGCCTTAAAGTGGAAGCATAGAAGTACTTCCCCCCCTTTAGTCTGCGGTTAAATTGATTGTACCCCGAGGAGACAGAAAAAACAGTTCTTCCTAACTTGTTTGGGGTTAAGTCTACAGGGCTGAGGGCACAATGGACTCTGGGAATGTGCAAATCAGCCTGTGAATGCTATAGTCTTTTATCAAATTACGCTAGCTGGGATGTTGAAACTTCCTACTGGAGCACGCTTTCCATGTTTTATAAAATATAATGTCTAACTCCCTTTGCTCATTTTCCCCATCAATATCTAGCTACCTACCTAGATTAATATTTCCAATATCTAGATTTTTATCTGCAAATTAGGGATAACAGTATAAAATATGCATAGTTTTTGAGAAAATTTAATAAGCTCATGGTAGGACAGGTGTTTATCACAGAGTAGATTATTAATAAATTAATAACAGCTTTCTACTAAAGCTCTACCTTTCTTTGGCATTAAGAAAGCATTAGCTCCAAATTAAAATTGTCTTCAGCAATTATCCCAAATATACATAATATTATGGAATAGGAAAACAGTTCATTATACATGATCATTTATATGTAAAACTCAAATAACTCCAGTCTAAAGAATTTCTGAAGACAGACATAGAAAAGAGATTTGGTTAAGTGTTCATCTATTTTTTAAGTGGAATGTAAATAATTAATATTTAGAGACTTTAAGGCAGTGAAAAATATAACTCAGTAATTTATTAACTATTGATTATAACTACCAAGAATTTCAAATCTTAATAATTTCATTCCAATCAGCCATTGCTTATATGATGTGGCATGGTGTAATATCTCAGTTAATGTGACTAGCAATAGATTCAATTCAGGGCCATTTTTGGAGAGAACTGCTGAGATTTTATGGTAAAATAAAATGGCAATAATATCTGAGGAAGAGAAAGAGAAAGAGAAAGTACTACCTTGATTAAGAACAATAAATCTCAGATAGAAAGAAAACTAATATCTCAATATCTGTATGGTCAGATGTAAAACCAACAAGAGCTGGAGCTTGAGGAAGTTAACCAATTCCGTTATTGCTCCCAGAGTCCCAGTTGTAGCAGCATATAAATGATGTCCTGTTAGTTGGCAAGTCAGAAGCCCCAAATCGCCAAGTCCTGACTGCAGTGTTATTATACCTCCAGCAGAAGGAGAGGTTGGTAATACCTGACAAAACTCAGCAGCCCAGTTACCAAGTAAAATTTCTCAGGAATATGTGAATGGGTTCACAGCTCTCGTTCCCATGGCATTCGGGGATAATTGTTTTCTCTTCATCCAACAACATTACCGAAAAAGAGATTCAGAACTTTATTTGAGGACAAAAGCTCTTATTCAGGCATTCTGCTTGGTTCCTTATATTGACTACAAATCAGTATCCTTTGAGTGGAGACTAAACCAAAGGCTTCAATGCAAATCACTCAACAAAGTGTGACATGCTTTACATTTGGAAATCCACAACTCTAAATATCACCTTGTGCAACATTTGGACAGTTGTCTTTAATCTTTTTTCTTTGATTTTGGTGAGTGGAGCCTCTAGCAAAGGGTGTCAGCCTTTACCCTGAGGCCTCTTTTTAGCTGTTGATGTACCACCACCACCTCCTGTTAAGAGATACATCCCTTAGCGTGCGGAGGACCCGGGTTCGGTTCCCGGCCAGGGCACACAGGAGAAGCGCCCATTTGCTTCTCCACCCCTCCGCCGCGCCTTCCTCTCTGTCTCTCTCTTCCCCTCCCGCAGCCAAGGCTCCATTGGAACAAAGATGGCCCGGGCGCTGGGGATGGCTCTGTGGCCTCTGCCCCAGGCGCTAGAGTGGCTCTGGTCGCAATATGGCGACGCCCAGGATGGGCAGAGCATCGCCCCCTGGTGTGCAGAGCGTCGCCCCTGGTGGGTGTGCCGGGTGGATCCCAGTCGGGCGCATGCGGGAGTCTGTCTGACTGTCTCTCCCTGTTTCTAGCTTCAGAAAAATGCAAAAAGAAAAAAAAAAAAAAAGAAAAAAAAAAAAAAAAGAGGTAGAAGCAATCCAAATGTCAATCAACAGATGAATGGCTAAACAAAAAAAAAGAGATACATCCCTTTCAGAAAACAGCTATTAGATGGCTACTGTGCTGTTATTGAAATGAATGCCTGACGCAAGAGTTCTCATGCCTCTTTAGCCTGAGAGTCCCATTTTGGTGTGGTTTAACTCAAGATGGGAAGCGCCCATCAAAACTCACTTATAAAATGGAAATAGCATATTTGTGAGCTTAGATGGTTTTGCTCCTTAAGCATCTTGGCTTTGCATGAGATAATCACAGCTATTCCTCTTTGGGAAACTTTGTCTTTTTTTCAATTACTTAAAGCCAATCTGCTGACTCAGTGGAGCCCTGGATTCGGAGAGGTTCTTCTGATGCATGAGCCTATTTCACACATGGTTCATCTAAACTGAAATCCATTGGAGTATAGCACCTTTACAAACTCACCATGGGCTACGAAGAACTAACATGGAAAAGGTTGCTCTGCTCAATATGCAGAATTCAAGGTAATAGCTCTGGCTCTCTTGAATCTTGAGTTATTGCCAATTGCTTAGCTGTTTAGATTGTCACTTGGAAAACTACAGAATGGCAAATTAGAAAACTATTTTTTATTCTTTATTTAAACATTTTTTTCTATTATCATTTTAACATTATTTTTCTAGCGTTAGTGTTTCTTGTGTTCTCTCTTAGAAATCCTGCTTACCACCACATTGTGAAAATATTATCCTGTTTGCTTCCAGAAGACATATAGCTTTAGCTTTTATGTTGAAGTCTATGATGAATCTCAAAATAATCATGTCCCATAATATAAAGTAGGAGTCAAAGATTTTTTATATGGCATTGTCTCAACACAATTCATTAAAAATACTTTCTTTCTTCACTGAATTGTATTAATGACCTTGATGAAAACTAAATAGCAGCTATTTTTAAAAGGATATATTATTATATTATTGTAAGTAAAGTTTCTTAACCTAGATACAAAAATAGATAACTACAAAGAGAAAATGTTCATATACTGTACTTAAAAAATAAACTTAAAAGTTCCACTAATCAAAAGTGCATTAAAAATGTAAAGATGGGCCTGACTAGGCGGTGGCGCAGTGGATGGAACGTCAGACTGGCATGCGGAGAACCCAGGTTCGATACCCTGAGGTTGCCAGCTTGAGTGTGGGCTCATCTGGTTTGAGAAAAAAAAAAATCTCACCAGCTTGTACCCAAGGTTGTTGACTTGAGCAGTGGGTTGCTCGGTCTGCTATAGCCCCATGGTCAGGGCACATATGGGAAAACAATCAATGAGCAACTGACGTGTCACAACGAAAAACTGATGACTGATGCTTCTCATCTCCGTTCCTGTCTGTCTGTCCCTGTCTATCCCTCCCTCTGTCTCTGTAAAAAAAAAAAGTAACAATTAATTGGAGAAGACAGTTGTAGCTCTTGTAAATAATATAAGTATAGATTAATATGTCCCCAAATAAATAAGACTCATATATATATATATATATATATATATATATGCCAGTAAAAAATACACACATATATTTTTAGCAAACCTTTCATAGAAGAGAAAATATGCATGGCCATTGAACATATGAAGAAGTGTTTAACTTTATTAATAATGATTTCATATCTGTTCAATTGGAAAAAAATAAGTGAGACAATGCAAACTATTAGTGTTATATACATTTCTTAAAAACTATGTTTGATGCAAACAATTAAAAAACAATTTGGCATAATCTTCATATTTGAATATTCAAATATCCTTTGAACCTGTTATTCTGCTTCCAAGTATATGCTTAAAGAAACTCTGGCATTTGTTTACTATGAGATGTATAAATAACCATAGCATTATTGTTTATAACAGTAAACATGGAAATGGTACAAATGACTATTGACAAGTGAAATAATCAATAAATTGTTATATATTTTCAATAAAATATTACACAGCAGTGAATATTCCTGAATCAATGTTCCATGTGAAATATGAGCATATAATGTCATAATGTAATATAAAAAGGCAAGTCACAGGCCCTGGCCGGTTGGCTCAGTGGTAGAGCGTCAGCTTCGCGTGCAGGAGTCTGGGTTCGATTCCCGGCCAGGGCACACAGGAGAAGTGCCCATCTGCTTCTCCACCCCACCCCCTCTCCTTCCTCTCTGTCTCTCTCTTCCCCTCCCCCAGCCAAGGCTCCACTGGAGCAAAGTTTGCCTGGGAGCTGAGGATGGCTCTGTGGCTTCTGCCTCAGATGCTAGAATGGCTCTGATTGTGGCAGAGCGACGCCCCAAGATGGGCAGAGCATCGCCCCCTAGTGGGCATGACAGGTCGATCCCGGTAGGGCGCATGAGGGAGTCTGTCTGACTGCCTCCCCATTTCCAGCTTCGGAAAAATACACACACACACACACACACACACACACACACACACACACACACAAAAGGCAAGTCACATAAGGCTACAAAAATTTAAGAAAAGAACAAAACCAAGAAATATATGTATATAATAAAATACATTTAAAAAATAAAGTAAATGTTAAACCTATTAAAGATACATATTACCAGTTGGTGGCAGCAGGGGAGTAAAAAAAGGTAAAAATTCTTAAGCATGTTATTGATAATGTTTTAATTTGAGACGCAATAACTTGACCACTATTTGTTTTATCACTTATGAATTTTTGTGGATATATATAAACATTTAATTAAAAATACACATAAGAAGTTTTAAAAAGGCATATGCAATTTAAATATGACAGTGTACTATGATCCAAGAATAATCATTAATGGAATTCTGTGTACATGATCCCTCTGTAAAAACACACACAAAAAGAAAAGAAAAACAGAGCAGGCATGTGGCAAATACAGGTTGTAGCTTCTGTGAATGCAAAAGTCAGATGGTAATCTCTGTATTATATTCCTGATCTTCATTATAGAAACATTTATGGTGAATTGTGAATGACCGGCACATTGACCATCAGTAGGGGTATAGTCACCAAGTCTCTGCAGCTAATCTTTGAAGCAGCACAGGCTGCAAGACTGGGCTTGCACTTGCATAGAGATCATTTTTTTATGAAGCATTTCACCATAGCATGACCGAGACTTCCCTTGAGAGTAAAGAATCATTTTATTTTTTTCAGTCAAGACTGTGCTCTTTTTCCTAGCTGTTTGAATACCACATTGCTCTGCACAATTTTAGACACTAGTAAGTCATAATTATACTCACAGATCTCAAACTTATCGAAGGTGCTATTGCTTTTTGACATGTGAAAGAATGTACCAAAAAAGATTATAGCAACATAATAATAGACACCCTGCATTGTTTCTATGTGTGACACATCCTGGCTAGTCAATAACAGAGAAGAAAAGATGAATATTCAAATAGATAGTGACAACTTGATCAAAGGAGGGGAAAAGAAAGTGAGTCATGTATCAGCAGTCTTAATTAGGTTAATGAGAATCTGGGCTGCATCTTGGGCCTGGGAATACTTATCAACAGGCTGTCATCTGAAGGAGGATTATCTTTGCTAAATCGAAGGAGTATGACAGGTGTGGCACATGCCGCTAGCTTGTCTTGTACTAGCTCCCCGGAAGAAGCTCTCTGGCAGAGTTATAATTTAGCAGGCTGAAAATGTCTGGTGTCCGTGTTGTTCCAATATCCAGAAGCATCACTATCCGGTGAAAGTGTTGGCGGACGTGCAAAAGAAGGAGGAGAGAAGGAGCAATCAAGGAGAAAACGGGGAGAGTAGTGGAGAGAAGGAGGCAACACAGAGGAAGACAATGAGGAGAAGTGAGAGGAACTAAAGAGGAATGACAGAAAAGTTGAGAAATTTATCAGTGAAAGGAGACAGGATGTATATATTACAGAAGGACTTTATCCAAAATCAAAAGGAATGTATAAAGAAACAACTAATGACTTTCAAATACAACAGTAACCTCACTTTTCAGAATGCAGTCTACTAAAGAACTTCTTCTCTTAATACAATTCATATCCTATGTTGCTTAGTTTCTTTTTTCAAAATTTTTCCCCTTTTTTCTTTTCCTTTTCTTTTACCTCCTTCTACTTCACATTTCCTCCTCCTCCTCTTACTAAATACAAGAAGTATCTTTGAACCTAAAAACACTTCTGTAAGCTGAAAAATTTGCACATTTTAACTTGCCATAGTCAAATGACACACACAGAAAAATAAATGGCATAAGGTATACTGCTTACTTTGCAAATATCTTATATTACTTTGGAGGATAGAAGATGATTCAATTCCTTATGTCTGCCTCATCTGAAGACGCACAATGAGTGTCAGGATAAAAGCCTTGAAGGGAAACAAGACTATATGATTTTAGTCATATGTGGGATATAAAACTGCATAGACGCAGACAGCAGCATGGCGGTTGCCAGAGGGCAAGGGTGGGGAGGTGGGATGCAGTAGAAGGTATAGGAGACCAAACAAATGAGAACAGAAGACGATTTGACTTTGGCTAATGGGCACACAACGCAATATACAGATCATGTATCATAGGAATGTACCTATATGTAACCTATATAAATTATTAACAAATGTCACCCTAACAAATTTAATAAAATAAAATAAATCAACTAAAAAAAAAAGGTGGGTGAAGCAGCGAAACGAGGTTTTTCTCTCTTTCTCTAAAAATCAATCAATTAGAAAAAAAGGAAAAGGTAACAAAAGAACATTTCAATTTTATTGAGCACAGAAGGGAAAAACAAGAAAAATATTCTTTTTTTTTTTTTTTTTTTTTTTGTATTTTTCTGAAGCTGGAAACAGGGAGAGATAGTCAGACAGACTCCCGCATGCGCCCGACCGGGATCCACCCGGCACGCCCACCAGGGGCGATGCTCTGCCCCTCCGGGGCGTAGCTCTGCCACGACCAGAGCCACTCTAGCGCCTGGGGCAGAGGCCAAGGAGCCATCCCCAGCGCCCGGGCCATCTTTGCTCCAATGGAGCCTTGGCTGCGGGAGGGGAAGAGAGAGACAGAGAGGAAGGAGGGGGGGTGTGGAGAAGCAAATGGGCGCTTCTCCTATGTGCCCTGGCCGGGAATCGAACCCGGGTCCCCCGCACGCCAGGCCGACGCTCTACCGCTGAGCCAAATGGCCAGGGCCAAGAAAAATATTCTTGCTCTAACAGGCACTGAGGGTATTTTTTTAAATTTTTATGTGTTTATTTATTTATTTTTAAAGAGGAGAGAGAGAGACAGAGAGGGAGAGAGAGGAGAGAGAGAGAATGGAGGAGGAGCAGGAAGCATCAACTCCCATATGTGCCTTGACCAGGCAAGCAAACCGGCGACCTCAGCATTTCCAGGTTGACACTTTATCCACTGCGCCACCAAAGGTCAGGCTGAGGGTATTTTTTTTTTATTATTATTATTCATTTTAGAGAGGAAAGGGAGAGACAGAGAGGAGAGACAGAGAGAGAGAAGGGGGGAGGAGCTGGAAGCATCAACTCCCATATGTGCATTGACCAGGCAAGCCCAGGGTTTCGAACCGGCGACCTCAGAATTTCCAGGTCGACGCTTTATCCACTGCGCCACCACAGGTCAGGCTGAGGGTATTTTTTATTGCTGCGAATTTATCACATTTTTCTGTTTCAAACTATTCATTTCTCCCTATTTATTTTTATATTTTACTTATTGATTTTATAAAAAAAGGAGAGAGTAGGTGTGGGGGGGCAAAAGGTGTCACCTCATAGTTGCTTCACTTTTGTTGTTCATCGATCGCTTGCTGTATGTGCCTTGACCAGGCAAGCCCAGGGTTTCAAAACAGAGACCTCAGCATTCCAGGTTTATGCTCTGTTCATTGCATCACCACAGGCCAGGCTCATTTCTTTCTGCTTTTATATGCATGCCCATTCTATTTTACTAAGACAACGCACATATGCACAAACACACAAACATGCAAATAATAGTTTAGAAGACCCATGATGGAAAGCTCTATTTCTTATTTATCTTTTAGTGTCCCATTTATGTAGAATATTATTCTGTATTATTTACACCTACTAGATTTCAGAAATTAGATTTTTAAATCTAATATACATCCTGCATAACTCAGCTTACTCTTACACTATAAAATGTTTTAAACTAAAATTTAAGAATTTTTTTCATAATCAATAGATGACTATTTTTGATTAAAACCCAATTGTTATATAATAATACAAATTAATCATTTCAATAATAATTTATTTACAAGCCTTTTGACAAATCTGTTGTCCCTTCTTATCCCATTCTTGTACCTGCTTTGCACCCTCTACACACTTTCTCCAAGTACTTCTAAAATATACTTTAAGTTAAAGTCTTATATTTTTTCATGCTATCAAAAATTTTATTTCTAAATATGTTGCTTAAGTATATATGTACAAACATTTTTGTTTAAGACATCTCTAAACATCCTCCTTAACTACCTTATTAAAATTTAAAACTATTCCCACTCCATATTCATTTTTCTTGTCTCTGTTCTTTCCATATAGTTCTATTGTATATTTTAAATAGTCAATATTTTTATTAAATTTATTAAAAATAAAATTTATTAAGTCTTTGATTTATTAAAGTAACCATTTATAAGTTAGTGGAATAATATATTATGATTATGTCATTTCCTTTATGTCTCTACTTATTTAAAATTTGTCTTTTGTTATTTATATACTTCATTTAGTTTTTTAAGATCTCATTAGTAGTTTGTCCCTAACCTCTCCAACAAATCTGAAAAAAATTCTCGATATGGTTGACCATACATTTGGATAGGTAGCCTTTTATTTATTTAATTGATTCAATTCTTCATAGATTTCATCGTTCTCTAGTTCCAATCTCTATGTTTATCCCCAAAATATTAAAAGGTATCTTACATATAAAATGAAAATATAGTTTAAAACAAAAAGAATAATCAGAAAACATGAATGAACTTGTATAAGAGATATGAAGCATTTCATAGAAGAATTGGAACATATATATATGTAAATTATCTCAGAAGATAAAGAAAAACACCAAACAAAAAATAGTAAGTAATCAAGATGCACCTTCCTTAGACCATGTATTTATATTAAGCAGGTTTCTCGTTTACCACAGCATTCAGACACCCCGGAAACTAACAGAATGAATGTGAAGAAGCCTTTATTTTAATAAAATATAGCTGAAATGTTGCAAACTCATTGAGAAGCTTTATTTCTATATGTATGTTTTAAAAAATTGCCCTTTAGATCAGTGGTAGTCAACCTGGTCCCTACCACCCACTAGTGGGCGTTCCAGCTTTCATGGTGGGTGGTAGCAGAGCAACCAAAGTATAAATAAAAAGATAGATTTAACTATAGTCAGTTGTTTTATAAAGATTTATTTTGCCAAACTTAGCAAAAATCCGACATAAAGTATTTGGTAAGTAATTATTATATGCTTTAACTTGCTGTAACTTTGCTTTATAAATTTTATAAAGTAAATTTCCTTCCCTACTTTATAAATCACCATTACTGTGGAACCTGTGGGCGGTTAGAAAAGTTTACTACTAACAGAGATAGATACAAAAGTGGGCAGTAGGTATAAAAAGGTTGACTACCCCTGCTTTAGACTTTCAACAGCTTTCTTTTTCACTTGTAGAGCTAAAGCTTTTTATTTAGTTTTGGGATAGATAAGTCATCCAACTATTTGCAATGCAGTAAGTGTATACACAGAGTGCTTTAGAGACAGAAATGAAAAACACCTAACCACAGTCTAAGAGTTTGTGTGGCTGTGGACAGAGAAGGTAGCTTCCCATGTAGTCTGATTCCCATGTTAAGTTAAAATCTAAAGAATGAACAGTAGCTATTCAAATGGAACAATATGCCCTGGCCGGTTGGCTCAGCGGTAGAGCGTCGGCCTAGCGTGCGGAGGACCCGGGTTCGATTCCCGGCCAGGGCACATAGGAGAAGCGTCCATTTGCTTCTCCACCCCTCCGCCGCGCTTTCCTCACTGTCTCTCTCTTCCCCTCCCGCAGCCAAGGCTCCATTGGAGCAAAGATGGCCCAGGCGCTGGGCATGGCTCTGTGGCCTCTGCCTCAGGCGCTAGAGTGGCTCTGGTCGCAATATGGCGACGCCCAGGATGGGCAGAGCATCGCTCCCTGGGGGGCAGAGCACCGCCCCTGGTGGGCGTGCCGGGTGGATCCCGGTGGGGCGCATGCGGGAGTCTGTCTGACTGTCTCTCCCTGTTTCCAGCTTCAGAAAAATGAAAAAAAGAAACAAACAAACAAACAAAAAACAAATGGAACAATGTGGGAGAAAGTTTTTCTATGTGTCAATGTTTCCATCAGAACTCCTGTACCTTTCACTGAATTTTAGTGGTGGATTTTAAGCATCAAATATACTTGTAGAAAGATGCTGAAAAACCAGTGGGTCTCATGACAAGTTTGGACAATGGAAAACTGTCACATAATTGATAAGAGTCATTTAGTTGATGAATCTGACCAGATCAAGCCATGTGTGACTAATGTGATGCCAGGAGATTGGCAGGAAAATAAGACATCCACTCTGGGAAAGAGGTGGGAAATGACTTTCCATCATTTTCAGAAATATGACATGCCTTCTCACGTCGCTGAATTCTCATTACCCAACTGACAGTCTTTCAACACTAATGTACCTGATGGAAGAATGTGGATGAGGACTTGTTCTAAGGACAAAAGAGACTGACACTTTTCAAAGGGAGGCTAAACAAATGGTCTGAAACCATTAGAGATGGTTGTGCTTTTCTATTACAAATACTTCCTGGAGACAGAGTATACTTTTCTAAAATGGCCATAGAGCAGAAGGGCCTGATTTAATTTTATGATGGTATAAGACAAATAACTTATCATAGTAGAAAGCTTCATCGAGACTGCAACATTTTAATTTATTGCCTACCTGCTGTGTCTTTAAATATTACAAATAATGGCAAAGAAGGCTGAATTGTAAATGGAAAAATCTTCCACTTGATGTTTTGTACATTTCCTGCATATTTACACCCACATGTTGAATTAATCAGTATCTCAGAAATGGTATTTCATAACTGACTCAAAAACGAGGACTACGAAATAGAAAAGTTATTATTAATATAAATTATTATTCTTGATTAAGAGTGACTTTGAGGTGAGGCATATATTTGACAGGATGAAAGGTGAATATTCTGACCTACAGAGACATTAGAAATGTGGTCCAGAATAAACAAAGGAATTTCAATGTCAAAAAAATAATTTATATTCAATACAAAGTGGGCACATAGGAAATCATTGGAAGTAGGAACCAAAGGCATAGCTATTAATCGAATAGACTGCAAATAAATACAGGCTATGCACCTAAACCTTCCATCAAGAGAAATAATCAACTGTCAGAGAGCTAGAAACAGGAAAGTAAAATAATTATATATCTCCATAAAGTAAAATTTTAAGTACATTTGGAACTCACTGTGGTACACAATCAATAACAATATCAAAATTTAAGAAAGATGTAAAATAAGCCATTCATAATTACAGTGTAAATGATTTAATCGTTTCAATGTTTCAATAATATTTGTCGGATGAGAGCAAGAAAGATAACATTTCCTTAGAATAGAAAGTAGGATATATAAAAAATGATCTCAAGAATTGAATTTGCAATCCAGTACACATAGTATGGAGAGTTCAAATAAAATACTGCGGTGTTTTAAAGGCCATTTTTTTTCTTCCTTTTTTTTTTAAGATGACTGTCAGGATTTGAATATTAATTTTCCCCAAATCCAAAAAGAATATAGTATATATAATATTTCAAACTTATAAATGCTAAACTAGCATAACCTTCTTCACAAAAAATAACACCTTTTAATGGCTTTCAAGAGTGCCTTTGAATATCAGGTTACTTAGTAAATTTTATATTTATGTTTAGAGCTTTTTATTATTGGCAGAAAGGTTTGAGGAAAAATTTAATGTTTGAAGTGTTTTTTATATGCTAGTAGTTTTCATACACATTATTATTTTTTTGTCTGTTTGTTTATGACAGAGATAGAGAGGGGGACAGATAGGGACAGAAAGATAGGAAGGGAGAGAGATGAAAAGAATCAATTCTTCATTGTGGCACCTTAGTTGTTCATTGATTTCTTTCTCATATATACCTTGCCCGAGGGTGAGGGGGCAGGCTATAGAAGACCAAATGACCCCTTGCTCAATCCAATGACCTTGGGTTCAAGCAGGTGAGCTGTGCTCAAACCAGATGAACCCGTGTTCAAGCCAACGACCTTGGGGATTTGAACCTGTGTCCTCCTCGTCCCAGTCTGACACTCTATCTGCAGCACCACTGCCTGGTCAGACCACGTTATCTTATTTAGTCCACATAACATTTTGATGAGGCAATAGTCATTGCCTTTATTCTATATAAAAGAACCTGAGACATCGATGCTTAAATCTAAAATGAGGGTGTTGGTGCACAATGCAGGTGGGCAGATGGTGTTACATTGAGTTTTACACTTGAAACATGTATGGTTCGGTGAAACATGTCATCCTAATAAATTAAAAAATAAAGTAAGTAAATAAATAAATAAAAGTAATAGTTAGAATGGCAACATAGGATGATTTAAGTTTAGGTCACTTGGATTTTATTTTGGCTCTGTTACATTTTAGCTATGTTATTTTGTGCAAGTTACTTAACGTTTCTTATAACCAGTTTTTCTCAGGGCTTATAGCACCTACCTTTTCATGTTGTTGGGGTTAATTTAGTTTATTTAAACATGAATTTGGGGCAGACATTAGTTTCCATAGATGCTATTTTTCTTTTAAGATTCTTTAGGGTCTCACCACTAGTTAGTATAACATCTTAGAGTCAAAGCCAAAATTTGTTTTGCACTAAAGTCTATTTTTTTCCCATGTATACACACTGCTTTTCTTCCAAATAGAGGCAAATTGGAGAAGAAATCTGGAGGCATTTAACGGAGAGAGAGCACAAAGAAAATGGTTAACAATATTGTGTATTTTTTTGCATGTGTTTGTGAACCCAAGGAGAAAGTAAAGATAATCATGAATAATGTGGTGTTATATTTAAAACTGGTAGAATACAGATGTTTTACTTATTAAAATTTGTCTGTGTGAGAGGTATTTTAGCTCAGTCCTTCTCACATGGATCCATTGATATCTCTCATAGCCACACTGAGCCATCCCACGTTTCTGTGCCATTTCAGGCAGAGTGAGAGTGTCTGGGCATATCACTTGTCCTCATATTGGTCTTGTCTTAGACCCAATGTCCAGTATGCCAGGATGAATTCCCTGTCCTTACATGTCCACTGAATCTCAGGATGACTCCACAACTCCCTTGGGGAATTGATGTGTGATAAAAAATGGAAATTCCATTCAGTCTCCCTGTTTCATTTCATTGTTCATTCTGGAGCTGCAAATTCGGCTCAATTTACTTCTTTACTTCTTTAATTTATTATTTACTTCTTTACCGTTTTATTTTTTTTTAATCTGTGATCCTCATATCTTGCTCAACTTTCTCCTGAAATTAGCATCTTCAGTTTCACTCAAAGCCCTTAGCTTATTGAGGTTCCGTGATAAATAGGCAGATTTAACCTAATGCTTTTACTTAGCTTATTGTCAGTATTTCTTCACAAAACAGATTTTTCACTGTCTGGTCCTACTTGTCACTAGAACCCTGTAACATAGACACCCTGTCCCCTATGGCCACATGGTCTCTCTAGTTAATGGAATGTTCATATGTTACCGAGCGTCTATTGGTATATTCTTGTCCATTAGCATTAATTGTAAATTATCATAAATATATAAAATAAGTATTATTTTATATTATCCCAGTTATGTTTATATGTGTACACACATATATTTTTATCAGCATATTTTCACATTTTATCACTAGAGTTAGATACTCAAATAAAGAAGCATGGCATGCAATGTAAACAGAAAAATTAGCATCACATATAAAACGTTACCTTGTAATCCACCTTTAGCTGTTTCTGCTTCTCAATCTCTTCTGCTTCCTTTCACAATGAAATATTCTTCACATCACTACAGGATTAAAGCTTCCAAAGCAAACAGAGCAAAAGCCTAGGCTGCCACCTATGCCACTTAAATTGTAAGCTAAATTTCCAATTCCAATTACTATTTTAATAGGTTTTTTTTACTAATATTTAATTTTATTTATTTATTTTTCCATTTTATTAAATTTATTGAGTTTACACTGGTTAAAATTATACAAGTTTCAGGTACACAGGGGCAAGAGGTAAAAATCTCACAGTTTGTTCTTTACTTTTCTCCAGATTTCAGTGAGGTTTACAACATCTATACAAGGTTGAAAGATAACCTGTACATTTTTAATCTGTAAGCATTAGACATAGGAGTCAATAAAAGAAAATTAATTTGAGATCTGAGATATTTATCATATCACCTTTTCTGGCTTTAATAAAGCCCATGACATTTTAAGAGAATTCCTTGAAAAGGAATTTCATAAAAGATTCAAATTTTACTACATATTGACATGAAAACAGATTGATTTTAAATATTGGACTATTTTTCTTCAGAGTGTCATTTAAAGAATAATAAAAATAATCCCTATGTCCAGTTCAATTGTGGATATGGTCAGCATAAAACCAACGTTCCCCCCAGGTGTTCTTCTTTGTGAAGATAATGGGTCAGACAGTTTTAAACAACTTTTAGAAACACACTTAATATTCTTCAGGAATACTTAACCCTGAAAAGGTGCATTATATATTTGTCTTACAAATTGGAAGCCAGGAAATGTGAATATTATTTTTTTTAAATGTTGGCTCTACTGTTATATTCACGGCCTCCCCAAAACAATCTCCTATAGCCTGCAAGTTCATTGTTATTTTCCTTACTTTCCCTGATGAATATCTTTGTTTCTCTAATCACTGAATATGTCTTTATCTCCTATGTGACAGAGACAGAGCAAGACAGAGATAGGGACAGACAGACCAGAAGGGAGAGAGAAGAGGAGCCTCAATTCTTCATTGTGGCACCTTAGTTCATTGATTGCTATCTCATATGTGCCTTGAGGGGGGTGCGGGGGTGGGGGCTACAGCAGATTGAGTGACACCTTGTTCAAATCAGCAACCTTGGGCTCAAGCTGGTAAGTCATGCTCAAAGCAAATGATCCTGTGCCAGCAACCTTGGTGTTTCAAACCTGGGTCCTCCGCATCCCAGTCCAACGCTCTATCCACTGAGCCATGGCCTGGTCAGGCTTATTTACTTTCTTTTTCTGGAGTGTCTTCTCCTTTCTTGTTTCATACCTGATACCTAAATTCTGACTTGATAATACTAATCCCTGATTAAGTTAGCCTGATTATTCTACTACCTTTGGAAAAGGTTAGGTCTCTCTTTTGCCTGCATTAAAGAGGTATGATAACATCTTTAATGTCCAACCAAGTCTTGTGCTGAAATTTTTTAGGACATATTTAACACTTTCCACAAACTGCTCTTATAGCTGATCATTGGAATTTATATTCATGACTCATTTCTGGAAATAGTGGCCTCTTTTTCAATCTCATTAAAACAACTGAAGAAAATGAGGTTCAAAGAGATCAATGGACCTGTTTAATTTTACATAGGTAGTTTGTGAGAAACATGGAACAGGAAACTTTCCCTGAGTTTAATATTCCATTTTACTTTCAAAGTTGAGATGATACTCTATCTGCTGGTGTCACAACAGTTTACAATGTATAATCTTTTTTCCTTTGAATTTTCCAGTGAACCTTGTTTACATTTATGTAAATTAGTGATTGACTGAATTGTGTACATAAAATTTGTAGAGCATCTATAAAATCTATTTGCATCCTGATTTTGAATAATATATGGGTTTGGTATACTCACTGGAAATGCTGAGGAAACATATTCTAGGCCTAAATGGTACAAAGAAATGGAATTGCTTCAGAATTCTATTTATATCTTGATCACATATTTTCCCAAGACAAGTGTGTTATAAAATAAATTGGACAAGTATAGATGTGAAACCTTAAGTAAGTTTCTGGTTTTCTAAAACCTAAGGGATACCATAGCACAAATTGTTCTGTTTTCTAATAAAAAAAAATACAATACTCTGAAAGTGGAGAATGTGGGGCTGCTATCTCTCTTTGCTCAAATGTAATCGCTTTGCAAAATGAGCATCTGGATATTGAAATTCGAGTCTGCATGTATACAGCCAGGGCTTATACCCACTCAGACTTTTTTTACAATCAGTTGATATTACATTATCTTTTTTGCATTAAAATCTGTGTTAGGTAGGAAGAATGAATCGAATAATAAAAGCTCAATATGAGATCTCTGTGTATTTTATGTTTTCAAAAATCATATTCTTCCACCACCTCAGGAGACTGGCATTATTAACAGAGGCCTGTTACTCATGTACAGGAAGCCTCTCTGAGCGGAGTTCTGTGTGCGTGTGTACAGTAACATAAAGAGACTTATCTCCCTCAAATCATGTACTCTTACCAGAAGTCACCTGCACATAATTATGGTACATCAGCTCATATTACTTTATGAATCAATGTAATAGTCAATTAAAACTAAAATTTGAGCAGGATAAAAAG
This sequence comes from Saccopteryx bilineata, assembly GCF_036850765.1. NCBI lineage: Eukaryota > Metazoa > Chordata > Mammalia > Chiroptera > Emballonuridae > Saccopteryx > Saccopteryx bilineata. The sequence continues at coordinate 382,396,593 of NC_089490.1, forward strand.
AGAAATTTGGCATTTGTTTTGCTCATATAAACTTTAGTAAGTCAATTAAGACAAGACTTAAAAATCCAAATTTTAACAAAAGATAATTATCAGGTATTTTGGAGGGGGGGAGGTAATGCAGTAAAGTGGGTGGAGGGTGGGGGATCTTAGTGAATAATAATTTTTCTGCAAGATTCACTGATGCAAAAATGTTAGATAACTTAGCAAGAGATGAATGTTCACTTGATTGGTATCTTTAGCCACTACTTGAGAACTTTTTACTGTTTTTAAATATAATCTATGTAACTACTAATATTTTAATATGAAGTAAATGTGAAAAGCTCATTTTTCATTTATTATAGTTTTTTCAAACTGTGTCTTTCTGTGGAATTTTTGAAGTATTCAAAGCAGTTGCTAAATATGACAATCTTCCACTGCTTAAAAGTAACTCATTTGGAGACATTTTAATTTAGGAAGCTAATGCATGGCCTATTTTTACAAAGGCTCAGCTTATAGGGCATAACAACTTCTCAACTAAAACGCTGTTTCTTGGGATATGTGTAAAAATATATAGATAGATATAAATAGATATTGATATAGTGAATTTCTAATTTGTAGGAAGTTCTGATTGTTTACTAAGGCATTGAAGTGTAATTATATTGTTCATTAAAAACGAACATGTCAAGTCGATATCCAATATTTGCTTAACCTTGTATAAATTAAGAATGGTTTAGCCATCATTAACAGAATAGCTAAATAACAATGGTTTATCAATTTAGACAGTTCATTATACAATCTAATTATACAAAGTATTATCCAACCAAACTATACAGTTCATTGTGTAACCTAACAAAAAGTCTGAAATATCAAGTCACTTGGTCAGTCGTTGTATGAACATTTTAGTCTTGATTTAATGTTTGACCTAGAGGTCACTGGATGAGTAGAAATCACACGTCTGTAACTGTGCATAAAAGCAGGGCACAGTGAGAAACTCTAAGGAAAAGTCGGGATGGAGAAGGAGAAGAAAGGATGGGAGTATGAAATCTTTATATGTTCTCTCTTTCACTAGACAGAAATAAATGTATTCCACAGAGAGTTTTCCCTTATATATCATTGGCCAAAAATATGCAGTGGACATACTAGGAAGCATGGGGCAGCAAATTTTGGTTTCGCCTTGCTTTTATTTTGTGAGGGAGAAAGGAGAAAAGATTTTGGAAGTGCTATTGGATACAAACCAAGATTTCCTGCCAAAAACATTTTCAGGGGAATATATTTTATAAGCATGCACCAATCTTGGGAAAGTCCTTTCTGTTAGAAATTTCTTTCTTATAATATCATTTATGGATTTGGATAATATCCACTAAAAGTCGTGTTCAGAATTTTTTGCCTTATTTTTAAATTTAAACTTATTGGGGGATCATTGGTTAATAAGATTATAAAGATTTCAAATGTACATTTCTATGATACATAAAATTTGTATTTCATTGTATGTTCACCACCCAAAGTAAACACACAGTGATATTTTAAAGTTTTCATATATTTGGTATGAATAAATATTTTTACCTAATTTCAATTTTTAAGCTGTGTGGAGCTTATATTTTATTTTTTTAATTTTATTTAGAAATTAAATTTAATGGGGTGACATTGGTCAATGAGAGTACATAGGATGCAGTAAACATCCCTATAGCATTTGAAATGTTGATTGCGTTGTGTACCTATCACTCAAAGTCAAATAATTTTTTGTCACCATATATTTGCCCTTTCTATTCCCCACTCCTTACCCCCCTCCCTCTGGTTACCACTTTGCTTTTGTCTATGTCCATGATTCTCAGTTTATATCCTACCTATGTGTGAAATCATATAGTTCTAGGCTTTTCTGATTTACTTATTTAACTTAGCATAATGTTCTCATTATTTTAAGTTGAGGTATTCTTAACATACAACATTATATTAGTTTCACATATGTAATGATTTGATATTTCTATATATAAATTGAAATGATCACCACAATAGTTAACATCAGATACCCTACATAGTTACAAAAATCTTTTTTCTTGTGATGAGAATTTTTAAGGTTTACTCTCTTAGCAACTTTCTAATATTTGATACAGTATTATTAACTATAGTCATCATGCTGTACATTATATTCCCATGACTTTATTTTATAACTGGAAGTTTGTAACTTTTTCCCTTCATCCATTTCACCTACCTCCGCCTCTCGGTCTCTATAAGCTCAGTCGTTTAATTATTTTCTTTTATGTTTTAGATACCATGTATAACTGAGATTATATGGTATTTATTTTTTCCTGTGTTGAAATTATTTTATTTAGGGTAGGCCCTCAGGTTCTCTTCATGATGACATAAATGGCATGACTTCTTTCTTTTTTATAGATGACTAATAATCCATTATGTGAGTGTGTATCTGTAACATTTTCCTTATCCATTCATCCACTAATTAACACCTTGGTTGTTTTCCCATCTTGCATATTATAAATAATACTCTAATGACCATGGGGGTGCACACATATTTTTATTAAAGTACATAGAGATCTGGGGTTTTTTTAAATATTTTTTTCAAACCTGGTCAACAGCTCAGTGGATAAAGTGTCAACCCAGCATATGGACATCCAGAGTTCAATTCCTTATCAGGCCACACAGGAGAAGGGACCATCTGCTTCACTTCCCTTTGCACACAACCTCCTCTCCCTCATCCCTTCTCATAGCCAGTGGCTTAATTGGTTCAAGTATGGCCTTGGGCACTAAGAATAGCTCAGTTGGTCTGAGCACATCAGCCACAGGTGCTAAAAATAGCTCAGTACTCAAGCATCGGCCCCAGATGGGGTTGCTGATTGGATCCGAGTCAGGGGGCATGCTGAGAGTCTGCCTCACTATCTTCCTTCCTCTCACCAAAATACATTTATTTTTTCTCAGAGAGTTTTGATAGTAATTACCAATCTTCTAATAAAGAAAGTTAGAAGTGTAACATTATCAGACTGGATTAGCACTGACAATCAAAACTGCTTGAGTTTTGAAGTAATATTAAATTATTCTAAAACTGATTATTAAGTAATTAATTTTTTAAAATAATTATTAGATTAGTATTTAGTAATTCTTGCTAAAGCAGATTCATCTATGCTGACTACTTAAATTCAACTTAAGAATTATTTCATTAAAACATATTACATTTTAGTGCATGGGGACATGAAACAGACTGACAGCTGTCAGAGGGAAGGGTGGGGGAATAAATAAAAGAAGGTGAAGGGATTAGCCAAAACCATATACACATAGTAAACAGCCAGAAGGAAAGGGTGGTATCAGGTGGGTAGAAGTAGGCTAACGGGAGGAAATTGGGGATAAAAGAGACTTTGCTTGAGGTGGAAGGCTCACAATGTGGTGTAGAGATGATGTTTTATTGAGTTGTACACTTAAAATTGGTATAGTTTGGGAACCAATGTCATCCAGTAAATTCAATTAATTAAAAAATTGCACTGCCGATTTACATTTAAGTCCTTTATCCATTTTGAGTTCATTTTTGTGCATGGTATAAGTTGGTGGTCTAGTTTCAGTTTTTTGCAGGTAGCTGTCCAGTTTTCCCAACACCATTTGTTAAAGAGACTGTCTTTACTTCATTGTATGCTCTTACCTCCTTTGCCAAATATCAATTGTCCATAAAGGTATGGGTTTATTTCTGGGTTCTCCGTTCTGTTCCATTGATCTATATGCCTGTTCTTATGCCAGTACCAAACTGTTTTGAGTACAGTGGCCTTGTAGTATAACTTGATAATAAGAAGTGTGATACCTCCCACTTTGTTCTTCTTTTTCAAGATTGCTGAGGCTATTCATGTTCTTTTTTGGTTCCATATAAATTTTTGGAATATGTGTTTTAAGTATGTCATTGGTATTTCAATTGGTATTGCATTTATAAATTGCTTTGGATAATATAGACATTTTAATGATGTTTATTCTTCCTAACAATGAGCACGGTATATGCTTCCACTTGTTTGTGTCATCCTTTTTCTGATTTCTTTTATCAATGTTTTATAATTTTCTGAGTACAAATCTTTAACCTCCTTAGATAAATTTACTCCTAGGTACTTTATTTTTTGTTGTTGCAATAGTGAAAGGGATTGTTTCATTAATTTCTCTTTCTGACAGTTCATTATTTGTGTATAAAAATGCCTCTGATTTCTGTGTATTAATTTTATATCATGCTACCTTGCTGAATTTGTTCATTAAGTCTAGTAGTTTTTTGACTGAGACTTTAGGGTTTTCTATATACAGTATCATATCATCTGCAAATAATGATAGTTTTACTTCTTCTTTTCCAATTTGGATACCTTTTATTTTTTCTTCTTGTCTGATTGCTGTAGCTAGGACTTCCAGTACTATGTAGAATAAGAGTGGTAAAAGGGGGCACCCCTGCCTTTTTCCTGATTTTAGAGGAATTGCTTTTAATTTTTCTCCATTAATTATGATGTTGGCAGTGAGTTTGTCATAGATAGCCTTTATCATGTTGAGGTATATTCCCTGTAATGTAAATAGTGAAACCATAAGTGTCCTAGAAGAAAACATAGGCAGTAAGCTCACCGACATTTATCACAGCAATATATTTGCTGATTTATCTCCACAGGCAAATGGAATAAAAGACAGGATAAACAAATGGGACTTTATGAAACTAAAAAGATTTTGCACAGCTAAAGAAAATATGAACAGAATAAAAAGACAAACCACACAATGGGAGAACAGATTTGACAATACATCTGATAAGGGGTTAATAACCAAAATTTATAAAGAACTTGTAAAACTCAACACCAGGAAGACAAACAAGCCAATCATAAAATGGACACAACAAATGAACAGACACTTCTCCAGAGAGGACATACAGATGGCCAATAGACAGATGAAAAAATGTTCAACATCACTAATCATTAGAGAAATGCAAATTAAATCCACAAAGAGATACCACTTTACACCAGTCAGAAAGGCGCTCATTAACAAAACAACACAAAATAGATGCTGGCAAGGATGTGGAGAAAGGAGAACCCTCTTGCACTGCTGGTGCGAATGTAGACTGGTGCAGCCTCTGTGAAAAACAGTATGGAGATTCCTCAAAAAACTAGAAATGGAACTGCCCTTTGTACCAGCCATCCCACTTATGAGAATATATTCGAAGGACACCATATCACTGACTGAAAAAAGAAATGCACCCCATATTTATGGCAGCGTTGTTTACAATAGCCAAGATATGGAAACAGCCCACGTGTCCATCAGTGGATGAGTGTATTAAAAAGCTTTGGTAAATATAGACAATGGAATACTATGGGGCCATGAAAAAGAAAATCTTACCTTTTGTGATAACATGGAGGGACCTGGAAACTATTATGTTAAGTGAAATAAGCCAGGCAGAAAAAGAAAAATATCATATGACCTCACGCATTTGAGGAATCCAATGAACAATGTGAACTGAGGAATGGAATTAAGACAGAGGAAAGATCAAAGGGACCAGAGGAAAAAAGGACAAAGGGAAAGGGAATGATAGGATGGGATAAACCTGAAGGGAATGGTGATGGGCGCTCTGGGGAGGGAGGGAAGGGAGATGTTGAAGAAAATATGAGGAAGGGAGGATATATTCAGGGTGACCCTAGAATCTATGTAAACACAATTAATTAAATAAAAAATAAATAAAAATATTATTTAAAAAAATAAAAAATTGCACTGCCTATAATAGTTTGACATTATTAAAAGATGTACATTTCACTATGGCTTAATTTATCAGTAAGCTGAAGCTTACCATTCAATATACCAAATATATATATATATATATATATGTAACTTATCATTGTGTTAAATTTTAAATTCCAAAGTCATCTGTCTCCTTAAAGTGAACAACCTATAGATAGTAAAATAGTAATACCTTTTACCTTAATAAGGTCAATATTTTCAAAATGTCTTTTATTATTTTTACATTTCCACCTATTCCAAAATGATCTGTTATTACTCTCCTTCAAACAACTTATTCTTGACAAACTGACGACTATATAATTGTATTCATGTCCTGATTTTCCAATACCACAACATGATCATCTGTCACTTGTCCCAGATGTTAAGATCTAAGGTGGTATTTTTATGTTGTGGAACTAGTTGTTGACATTTAAAATTGTAAATGCAAATCATCTAGCCTTTTTGGTAACCAATCAAGTTTAACAAATTATTTTGTACTATTTTTAAATCATATAAAATACCTAAAATGAGATCGAAGCCCTTGACAGTTTTTTAAACTTTCTAGTGTAAAGAAACAATAACAAATTTTTTTCAAGTTTTTATTTTTGTTTTTAATGAACAATAAATGCTCACCATCTTTAGGAACAGATATTGCATTCAGAATGCATAAGAAATTAAAGAGAATATTGATTTTTCTATCCAATTATATATTTTTATTAATTTTTTTAATTTTAATATAGACATGCACATATAGTTATCTATAATTTCACATTTAGTAACTGTGAAATAACTAGATTACATAGAATATAAGTGCCATGTTAGTTGAAATTTCTGATAGTCATTATTCTAATATACATTGTATCAATAAAACTGAGGATGTCTTTTTTCTTTATAATCGTGCAGTGATCTCATTTTACTATGAATTTTCTTCCAGGAAAAAGGATGAAAAGAACTGAAAACATTGGAGAATAAAAGACAAAAGCAACTCTGAAACAGTAAAAGTTTGAGTGTCTAACTGACAAGTGTGTATAAATGTCAACATGAATTTTAGCTAGATCAGTTCCAGTTCAAGGATCTTGACTATATTTTTGATTTTGTTAAAAGTGGTGGAGGTTCTATGAAGCTGTTTCTGTGATTCTGGAGAGAATGTTGTGGAACCTAAGAATGAAAAAATTGTGTGCATAGAAAAGGGACTTTAGGGGGTGTCAATTAAAAAAAAAAACTTCTTGTGGGGAGACTCTACTCCGGGTTTATATTATAATAAATAGTGTCTCTGCTAGAGGTGACATTTATAGCTTCATAGAGGCCTGCCAATATGGAAGAATATTATTGTTTTCTGAGTGGCTGTTCTACCCACTATATGTTATTCTCTATCTTTGAGACCAATTTAATCTTACTGGAAAACATTATAGAAGGAAGTGGTAAAAATACCAGTTGGAGAACAAGATGATCTGTGTCACAGTAGTTCATAGCACTTCATTCCATATTTACATTCTGATCAAATCCAGAGTGAACTGGAGCTTCAGTTTAAAAAAAAATGCTCAAATCAATTTTAAAACATTAAGAAGTTAGTTGGATGCAATTTACAATGGCAAGTATAAAATGACTATTTCTGAAGTAATCTTCTAAGCAATCTACTCTTCTGGTTAATTCTGGTGACTGATGTTTAGTTTGGGAAGAAATAAACATCCATTTTCTACAGAAAAATTCCTTGAACCTAAGAATTCTTGCTCATTATTAAGACATAGGCTTCTCCTTCTGTATTCTGTAGCCTGTCTTGGCTGTCTCCTCTGAAGTAACAAACTCAATTAGCTATGTCTCTCATTATCTCCTAAACCATCAATTGATTTGTTTCTTGTCCCAGATAATGACATAACTGAGGAAATTATCTTTCATGACAAATAAAAAGTAACAAAAGTGCCTGGATGTACTATAGAGAAAAGTGATTGATAATCAGCATTATAACCACAGAGTAGTTGGACATTTATTGCAATTTATTATGCATATTACTACATATTTTAGGAGACAGTGAATGGTTGAAATTCTATTTAAATTTAGTTCTTTTCACCTAATCCTCTTGGTTTTTTAATTATAAATTTTAAAATATTTATTTTATGGTAGAGAGCACAGTACATCTTGTGGGCAACAACAAACCCACCTCCTGTTGTAGTAAGTAAAGTTTTATTAACACACAGCTATGTTCATTTTTTACATATTGTTTTGACTGTTTACATTACAAAAATAAAGTCAAATAGCTGTTACGTACATTATTGGGACAAAAAACTTAAAATACTTATGTTCTAGTCCTTAGAAAAATGGTGATTTTTTTAACAATAGCAACATGGACTTTATGTGCATTGTACTTGAGAGACTGTTTGAATTTAATGCTTTTTTTTATGATAGTTTAATGCTTTGTGACTATAAAAACATCAATGCCAGAAGGACCTTGACCATGTTTCTTCTGTTTAGCACTGTGTACATGGAATCTCTCTTATAGTTGGTACACAGTGGACACCCTATTCTTTGTTCCATAATGGCATTCAGTGTGGATTTTTTTTGATTATACATTTTCTTGGTTGTGCAGATCCTTGATTGGTTTCTAGAACTTCCACACAGCTGTATTAGTCAGTCTGCCATTGTTTACTTAATTTCTGCATGACATAATGAAGGCCTGGCTCTTCCTAGTCCCCCACCTTGCTGACTTCTACATCCACTTCACCTGAGACATTGACTACTTGAGCCACAACTTCCAATTTTGTTATCAACATACCGTTCCTGATATTTCAATAAAAAAATTTATTTTGGACATCGCCTTTAGATAATATCAGTTCTTGTATTTAATTATTCCAACTAGTAGTTTCTCCTGGAGACTTCCAAACCACGTATTATCTCTCACCTGGTCCCTCAGGGGTCTTTGTTCAGCTTTTCTCATAGTACCTCTCCATTCATCAAGGTCCTTGCTCTCGAGGAATTTATATACCTAGCAAACCTAAAGTTTTTCAATTGTTCTTCCTGAATTTAAAACAAATTGAGATCACATGGTACATCTCACATAGTACATGTGCTTAGAATTGCACTTAATTAATGATGAACAAATGAATTGACAAGTTTGAATAAAGTCAATGAGATAGTGTACACAGCTTGGAAACTCAAAGTCTATCAATAATGCCAACAAAAAGACAATATGTTTCCCTGAGAAAATGGCATTTATATAACCATAAGAAGTATTTGCCATGGCAGGTATATCTATGATATCCAAGTACAGAAAAGCACATATTGAGGAAAATAAAGTCTATCTAATTCTTACAGGAATTTGAGTCCTTTTATGATTTTGTTTAGGGGTTGCTATCCTTGCCAGTATGAGACAATTCAGAAAGAAATATAGCAAGAAACACATTCAATACTAAGATGATTTTTTTTCTATTTGAGTGTTATCTTTAAGCAGAATGAAGAGTAAATGTATTTGCAGCAAGATTTAGTTTCAAACACGGAGGAATTCAATAAGTCTAAGTCCAAAGAGAACATTTTAGAAAAATAATAGAAGTTGAATTTGATCAAAGAAGAATGAGGGAGATTATTTGATAAGTTTAGAGAAAAAGACAATAGAATCAATGAAGTCTCATACTAAACCAGCAAGAAGCAGGTATAAGTATATATTGACAATGAAAGAAATTTTCACATTGATGCTAATACTAATTTTTGAACTAAATAGCATCTTAAGGCAACACCCATAGATAGAAAGACAACAGAAGTCTTCACTTACAACCAGTTTCTATAAAATCCTAACATGAAGTCATATCAGCCTAAAACAGGGTTTAATAAATGATTAGAGGTGAAGTGCAGAAATATATCATTCATATCTAAGGAATTGAAAGTGACCTTATCCCCCTGCAGAATGTTTTTTTATTTAGAAATTAACTTTACATGGGTGACATTATCACTAAGAGCATATAGGTTTCAGGTGAACATTTCTATAACATTTGAACTGTTGATTGTGTTGTGTACCCATCAACCAAGGTCAAATCACTCTATGTCACTGTATACTTATATCTCTTATTCCCTTCCCCACAATTCCCTCTTCTACAACCCCCTTATTTGGTAACCACTTCACTTCTATCTATATCCATGAGTTCCAGTTTTATATCCCACCTATATGTGAAATCATACAGTTCTTAGTATTTTATGATTTACTTATTTCATTCAGTATAACGTTGTTTTAATCAACTCCTTTTATTTCATGGTGGTATCAGATTAAAACTAATGTATCATTCCTTACCTAAGCTATTCTAAAATTTTTCAAACGTTTCCTAAGATTTTCAAACATTTCATATCTCTCAAGTTACTCTCTTTAACTTTTAATTTATGTGGGGGAACACAGTCAGAATAATCATTCTTAATAATTCTTGCATTACTATATTCAAAACCTGCCATAATGCACACACTGGGGAACAATTTTTTTTTTAATTTTCTGTTGCATGAGGTTTTAGAACTGTTTCTATATATTTATGCATCAATGATTCCAAATCTGAAAACCATTTTTTGGTGCATGCTCTAGTTTTTATGCAACTTTAATATTTTCTTACAGTTAATGGCATGCATTGGCTTTTAAATTGGATTTAAAAGGCAATGACTCTTGGATTGAACATAACCACAAGGTAATTAATGTTTTACAAACATCATTTTTACATAATTGTAGCTGTTTTTAAGTGTAAAAAATTATTATCTGATAAAAACACCCTCTTATTTTGTTTTAAGATTAAATCATGGTTTCTTCAAGTAGGTATGAATGTAAGAGTAGTCCTGACACCTTCTCTTATATATGTGGCTGTTACACACTTCAACGTCAAAGGCACAATATTTCATCATTTGTGACAGTGCATATATATTTTCAGGTTCCCCTTGGCAATCAAGACAAGAATTGGGCTCCTATATTGTGTGTCATAATTGTGAGGAAATGCGTCATGACTGGACAAAAGGAAAATGCAAAAGAATGCCTTTTGGTATTCCCATTATTTGACATGAACCTAAGGACCACAGCAGTGACTATTATTTCTGTTTGATCCATACAAAGGGCATTGGCAAGAAAAAATGGCATATGATCACATATCTTAATATTCCTTCAGCAATAGGACCTATCACACACTCTGAGACACTCCCAGTTCCAGGTTTCAGTGGTTTTATTTCTTCTAATGATGAAGAAAGTGAATATGGTGATCAAGCATATTTTGATAAGATGCATGAGGAAATGGTTGTAGAATCTGACGGGTCTTCTTCTAATGCCAAGCAGTCATTAACCCCTCAGCAGTTTAGCCAACCCGAATTGAATGACTTAGTAAAGATGTGGGCCTATCAAAGAAATCAGTTGAGTTATTAGCCTCCAGACTTCAAAAAAAGAGTGTAATTCACCGTCAGCTAATGTATCCCATTTCAGGATGTGTGAACACATTTTTGTGGACTTTTTTTCCAAAGACAAACACTTTGTTTACTGTCATGATATCAGTAGTTTTCTCAGCCAGCTAGGTGTTACCACTTACAGTCCAACAGAATGGCGGCTATTTCTTGACAGCTCTAAATGGAGTCTGAAATGTGTTCTCCTACACAACGGTAATGTTTATGCAGCAGTTCCAATTAGTTATTCAACTCATCTGCAAGAAGATAATAATGACATAAAAATTGTCCTCAACTTTCTAAAGTATGAGGAGCATAACTGGATCATTTGTGTGGATCTTAAAATGCTAAATTTCCTGCTAGGACAACAGAGAGGTTTCACAAAGTATCCTTGCTTTCTGTGTTTGTGGGACAGACAAGCTCGGGAGAAACACTGGACACAGAATAAGTGGCTGAAACGTGAAGCTCTGGAAGTAGGGACACAAAATATTGTGAATGAATCTGTAGTTAATTGAGACAAAATCATTTTTTCCCTACTTCACATCAAACTTGGCTTAATGAAGCAGTTTGTTTAGGCTTTGAATAGAGAAAGTGAATGCTTTCAATATATTATTTCTGCTTTTCCTGCCTTGTCTTTTGGGAAGATAACATCAGGTTTGTTTGATGGGCCTCAAATTTGAACCCTCATACATGATGAAGAATTTGCCAGGAAGATGAAAAAGGAGAAGAAAGCAGCATGGCAGTCATTGTGGCAGTCACAAAGAACTTCCTTGGCAACAAAAAGCAGAAAACTATAAACTTCCAATTCAAAGGATGCTGTTGGCTTTCTGCGACATTGGATGTATTGATAACATGAGCATTGAGATTCACTTCCTGAACAGTCACCTTGGTAAGTTTCCAGAAAATTTTGGAGCTGTTAGTGATGAGTATGGAGAACGCTTTCATTAAGATCTGAAGGCAATGGAAGAGCATTATCAGGGACAATAGGACAGAAATTTGATGTCAGACTATTGCTGGAGTATCAAACAAGATTGTCCTCAACAAGTACACAAATGCAAGAACTACAAACACTAATATTTGCCTGAATAGAATTTAAATAAGTTTTGCGCAAATTTTATGATTTAAATAAGTGTTTTAATGTGTTCTATTTCAAAATTGTAGACACATTCTGATGGAATCATATCTTTCAGTCTATTAGTGTATTTACTGCATTATATAAATTATTATACTTTCACAAAGATGATGCCCAAGAAGATATTCTACTTCATTATGTTAACCTAAATGTTGAAAACTTTATAAGATGAAAACCTAAAATCTTGAATTGCCAAAAAACAGTAGCTTACAGAGAAAAATTAACATCAGATTCGAGATCAGCACACTCGAATTAGGTAAGAACAGTGTTTTCGTGGATGCAACAAAAATTTTGTTCCCCAGTGTTATTTTTGCTCCTCATTGTTCCAACAAGTATTTTTAATGTGTACTAAGTGCTAAGCATTGTGCTAGGTGTGTGAAAATAACTGTGAACAAATAGAGCTAAGAATAGTTAGAATTTTCTCTCACTTCACTCTTTCATCATTATGCCTGGTTATGTAGAACAGAAACCACCAAACTTTTCCTGCGAAGAGCCTGATAGCAAATGTTTTTGTCTTTGTGGCCGTTAGGTCTTGATCATAACTACTCATCTCTGTTATTGTAGTATGAAAGGAGCTAAATACGTCAGGTAAATGAATGAATATAATTGTGTGCCAGTAAAATTTTACTTGCAAAAATAGGCAATGGGTTGTATTTACAAGGAGTCATAACTTGATAACCTGTGTTCCAGTGTATTTTGTGATATTGTTCTTATTTCTCAGCATATTCAAGTCCCAAATGAAATTCTGTTGTCTTCATGAACTTGGTGGGGCCATATTCACACTTTAGGCAATGTAGAGTTTGCATGATTCATTATTTCCCATCAGAAAAACCACAGGTTTAAATTCTAGTTCTAATATATATTGATGTCATAGACTGGATGCTTAGCATCACTGTACCTCATTTTCTTATATTTAACAAGACTATAATAACATCTACATTGATGATTAGGTGATGATGCAAGTATTTACTTATGTGAAGTGTCTGAATTTGTAAGGCCAGGTCTATTGAAGAATACTTTTCTGATACCAAAGCTGACATACTTCCTTGTTACAAGGGAAATGGTTCAAGCCTCGTAGAATATGCTACCTCCAGATCCGAGAGAGGCATACCAGACACACTAATTTATTTTTAGTGCTGACATGCAATATTTTTTTTATTTTACATGGAATATTTCAGCATGGTTTAAACAACTGAAAAAATAAATTTCATTGAGGTGATAATGCTTCAACTTTGCAGTATCCATTCACACCTTCTGAGCACATACATCTTAACAAGGCATTAGGTATATATTCTGCTTGTTGCAGTCTGATTATCACGAGGTTATTGGTATAGATGATCAATGTGACATTCTGTGGAAAGTCCAAACATCTGAGGTCCTGCCAGAACCTAGTCGCTAGCTCCTGTAGCATTTTGATGTATAATATATAATGTTTTCTTTTCCTTAACAAGCCCAGTACTTCCTCTGTTGAGTTACATTATGACTTGGTCCTGGTTAAACATCTATTGAATTAGAGAAGAGGTGAAGGTAGATCCTAAGTAAAATATATATTTTTGTGTGACTTATGAGCTTTCACTTTATGTTCAAGTAAGCCGAATGCTTTGTCTTTAATAAAGAGGATTGGGCAACTTCTGAAGTTCCAGAAGATTCAAAAGAAACAGATGTTTACATTTTCAAGCTCATCAATTCAGAGGCTTCATGCTATGTTTTAAGTGTCCATTCTCTCTTAATCAGGTTACTTCTTTTGGTTAGAACTGCCAAGGTTGACAATCCTCTTTCTAGAGATTTCTGCACTTGTAATAAGTTCTAGTGCTCATTCTTGTTCTTCTTCTGTTCTCTATTTCTTCTTGTGCTGCCAGTAGGCTTTCTGACTTGCTCAATCTACCTATATTACTCTCCCCTAGCCTTTATATTTTTCTGTGCTTTTTGTTAATAGCCTTACAAAGAGTCATCCAATTTCATAGTCCTCATTGCTACTATAAGTGTCTCTTGCAACTTTTCTTGAGATATTGCACAAAGTTATGTATTATCACAAATACTTATCTTGATTCATTACCAATAAAAGTTTTAGCCAAAGTTCTAAAATTCCATGTCAGCATCCATCAGTTCTCCACTTACTACAGCTGGAAGGTGGCTTATCCATTTAGAAATCCTAGTTTAGAACTGTCTTCTTAGGCATTCTCCTAAGAAAAATTGTATTTATACTTGATCAAGTTTCTTAAGAACAAGACTCCAAGTCTCTGGAATTTGCATTCCAAACTTTTTGGGTGGCGTAGTGGATGGAACATTGGACTGGCATGCAGAGGGCCAAGGTTCAAAGTCCCATGGTCACCAAAATGAGTGTGGGCTCATCTGGTTTGATCACAGCTCACTAGCATGAGCACAGGGTTGCTGACTTGAGCATGGGATCATAGAGATGACCCCATAGTCGCTGGCTTGAGCCCAAAGGTCCCTGGCTTGAAGCCCAAGGTCACTATCTTGAACCCACAGTCCCTGGCTTGAGCATGGGGTCACTCACTCTGCTGTAGCCCCCAGTCAAGGCACATATGAGAAAGCAATGAACAACTAAGGTGCCACAATGAAGAATTGATGCTTCTCATCTTGCTCCCTTCCTTCTCTCTGTTCCTGTCTGTCCCTTTCTCTGTTTTTCTCTCTGTCTCTGTCACAAAACAGGGAAAAAAATAGTGAATTTTCAGAAATAAGTATACACAAGATGGTAGTATGATACATTTTCATATTTAGTAGCCAGGAAATGGTTAGAAAAATACTCCCCTTATATGTCTGTGTGTCAAAATAAACTGAGAGGCTATTTTTGCCTAGTTTTTTTTGCCACTTTTTAACTCTGTTTATTATCTCTTACCCTGGAAAATTGCATTTGTAATAAATCCTTACAAAGCTGCTGATGTCACATCTCTCATTTCTGTAAATCATGTTATTATAGGAAAATGCTGGTAACCAGTTATAGAAATAATACATTACACAATCATTAAAAATGACAATTTTGAAAATAGGTGATAAATATTTTATAATACAATGTTAAATTTAAAGAAAAATAGGCTAGTGTTTTGTATATGTATACTGATTGCAATCAGAAAAAATATGAAACTCTAGAAGTTAATTCAGATTAGGCTGAAGAAATTGATTGATTTTTTTTCTGTTTTACTTATTTTCTCCTATGTAATATTGACTTAATATCTTTATTTTTACTATATATGCAATCTAATGATAATTAATTTTGCTCTTTCTTATCTAGACATCCATATATAGAAAGAAAACTAAGTTAATAAACCCAAATAGCAGATTGCCTTGTTCACGTAAAATATATTTAAGGTCACACAGGAAAAGTCAATCCCATAATAATGCTATAGTACTTAATAGAACTCATTACCTAAAATTCTTTAAAAGATAGCAGATTTTTTTTTTTTTTTTTTTGCATGTGGACCTATTAACACTAGGCTATTTTATCATGTTCAGTCACTAAAGAAGAGTCTAATCCTGCAAAGTAAGGTTTCCAAAGTGTGCGCAGGAAATTAGAGTGACTACTTTGCTGGTAAAATGCCTGCTGTCGGTTAATGCACACTATCTGAAAGGTGATCAGT
This sequence comes from Saccopteryx bilineata, assembly GCF_036850765.1. Classification (NCBI taxonomy): domain Eukaryota; kingdom Metazoa; phylum Chordata; class Mammalia; order Chiroptera; family Emballonuridae; genus Saccopteryx; species Saccopteryx bilineata. The sequence continues at coordinate 382,412,412 of NC_089490.1, forward strand.
TCACAATAACTCAGCTTGATTGTCTGCTTCTCATTAAAATTATTGCTGCTTAGGAAACTAGCACATTGCAGTCAGGTCTTATATTTCCTTGAAGAAGGGAAATTCCTGGAACAGGCTAACTAAGTGAGACTGTTGGGAGGAACAACATGTGAATTTAAGGGGAATTTCTTTATTTCAAATTATCATTGTATTTATCAATCAGGACGGCTGAATGACACCATAGTATTTAAACTTCAGCGGATGTAAGAAGTGTATTGAAGAGGTCTGGTATTGTAGTTTTTGTAAATACAAGGCAATATGTGGCATTGACTTATATTTTAGGTGTCTGTGAGACACCATCTTCAAATAGAACCTCACTGACACAATACACAACAGTCAACTCAGGTAAGATGATAAGGGATTGTCTTCTCATGTTTCTGTGATTTTCCAAAAATATAAAAATAGAAGTTAAAAACAAAAAATACAGAAATATAAATGATGATTTTCTTTTTCTGCCACCAAGCTAGTCCCAAAATCCATTGGTAAGCATATTTAAATTTTTCATCTATCTGTGTCTGTTCAGAAATTTTCTGTTAATACATAATGCGTGTGTGTGTGTGTGTGTGTGTGTGTGTGTTACAAGAAATTATTTTTTGGAGAATCTGAATAGCAGACAAAGACAAATAAAATTTTGTTTTGGTGACGTCACGGAAATGGCGCCGTGAGCAGCGCGTCCGACAGATCTCCCCAAAATCACAACAAATTTATCAACTAGAAACAGAAAAATTTATCCTCGGAGCATTCCGGAGTTCCACACAAACTGAAAGCGAAAGGACTATTATCACTTGAATCTGAGAGACGAGGGTGTGGAGGAAGTTAACTACCGCAGGGACGTTCATTCAAGCTGCAGAGGGAGTGCGCCTGTGGTGAGTCAGCCCACACTCGGGAGCGGCAAGCAGCCGCCGGCGCGCGCCCGGTCCGGTTGCAGAGCAAGCACCGCTAACGTTCCCAGCAGCCCGCACACCGCGAGGGAGAGTCCCCAGCCACCGGTGCCCAGAGAATCCCATTCGTGCACGTGCCCTGGGCATTCCATGCACCCAGAGCGCCCTACTGGCCCACACACCCAGGGTGCCCCATTATCCTGCGCCCGGTGCGCCCCAGCCGCCAGCGACGGGCGAGCAGGAGAGGCGCCAGGGCGGTCTTCCCTACTTGGGAGATTCTCTCCATGGGCGGGGCACCTAACCCAGCCATTCAAGCTAACAATCAAGCGTTGGGGGAGGGGCGCGCGCAGGCAGCCTAAAATACCTTCGGGAGCACAGCTGCGGACGCAATCACTGAAATTAGCTTAACCCATGAAATCTGTGCACCCACGGGTTCTAATTGATAAGATCTCTCTCAGTTCAGCGATCCAAGACAAGAGGCGTGATATTTTTTAGAGCTTCTCGCTAAAGGGGCGGGGGCAACTTCTGATTGATAGAGCCTCCATATTCAGGGATAAACGCTAACAGGAGGGACTTGGCAGATAATAAGATCTATACTACACTAGTCGCAAGCAGAGACTAGTGCCTCTTCTTCCCAGCCAAAACAGGCTACAAAGTGTGGAAAGCCTGGGTTGAGTGGTCCAACTGAATGCTAGGCGCTGAACAGTCACCTTGACAACAATTGACTCCCACCCCCGCCTGATTATACTGGAGGCTCTGACTGCCAGAGCCTTTCCCAAAGCCTTGCGCTGAGTGGGGATAGAGTGGGGATTTCCTAGCTCTTTAAGCCTCTTACTCCCCAGGCAGAAGCAGTTGCAGCCTTATAGCTGGATCACGAGGCTGCTAATTCAGGAAGGGGGGACTAGGAGAGAGACTCCAGGAAAGCAAACTCTCTCATCATTGAACCCTGCAAACGCCAACAAGCCTTGACTACCAGCAAGACTAAAGCCAATTATATGACATTGCTATAGAATCCCATCAACTGCAAATCCCTACCTAAGTATGACACAGGGGCAGAGCCTGGGGTACAGAGTCACCGACCAGGAAGAAGGAGAGAAAAGAAAAAGGAAGAAGTTAACCTCTCAAAATCAATAAAAATCCACAGACTTTACAACTTGTTCCACTAATTTTTTTTTGTTGTTGTTTGTTTCTTCTATCTTATTGCCTTTTTTATTATTATTCCTATTTCCTCCACCTCGGTCCTTCTATTCTCTGCCCATCTTATGCTTCCCTTTTCTTGAACTACACTACCCATGAGTGTTACATTTTATTTCTCTTCTTCATCCTCACCCTCCTTTAAGGTTATACTCCAAAACACTTAACTCTCACTCTCTCCTCTTTTGTTTTTTTTTTTTGTTTTGCTTTATTTTGTTTTTTTCTCTTCCTTTTTTTTTCTTCCTTCCTTTTTCTCTTTTTCTTATTTTTTCCTTTCTATTCGTTTTTTCTTTTATCGTTTTACTTTTCCTCCCATTTAATCCTCAATCACGAACAAATTAGTTAATTTGGGACTCAAGGTTTTTTTTTGGTTTTATTTTTCTTTTTCGCTTTTGTTTTTGTTTTTGTTTGTTTGTTTATTTTTGTGGCAGCTTGGGTACTTTTTACGTTGCTTTTTAACTCACTAGCATTCCTCCCAACCCAAGGTCTCCATTGTATTTAGTCTTCGCTCCACATAATGCAACAGATTTTTACTTATTATTTTTATTTTTTTTCTTCTTTATTATTCTTTTTTTTTCTCCTATTTTCTGGTTCCCTCTTATCCCTCTCATTATATCTCTTAGTCGACCATCACTTACAAGCAAATCATCTTATGCTTGTCTAAGATTTTCTTCCCTTTTTTTTTTTTTTTTCATTTAGTAGGTCCCTACTCCCTTTTTTTGCCCCTTGAACTCTTCACCCCAAATCAGGCCCTCCATTATATGTAGTTTTTGTTCCATTTAGCATAATATAATTCACAGGTCATCACGATATTTCCCTGAGGAAGGGAGAGGAGGGAAAGAGAAGAAAGAAAAAAGGGGGAAATAATAAATTATTACTGTTTTTTTTTGTGGGGTGTTTTAACTTTTTTTTTTTTTTTACTTTTTACTCTTTATTAATTCTAATTAGTGCTATCAACAAGACCACCCTCAGATGCCAATAAGAAAGAGGAAATCGAATATTATGGATACAAAAGAAAGAGAGGTAACACAAATAGATGTGGAAAAATCTATGGAGAAAAGACTTAACATATTGGAAGCCTTGGAGCTAAATGACAGAGAATTTAAAATAGAAATCTTAAAAATACTCAGAGATATACAAGAAAACACAAAAAGGCAATTTAGGGAAATCAGAAAACAACTCAATGAACACAAAGAATATATTACCAAGGAAATTGAAACTATAAAAACAAATCAAACAGAAATAAAAAACTCAATTCATGAGCTGAAAAACGAGGTAAAAAGCTTAGCTAACAGAACAGCCCAGATTGAAGATAGGATTAGTGAAATAGAAGACAAACAACTTGAGGCACAACAGAGAGAAGAAGAAAGAGACTCAAAAATAATAAAAAATGAGAAAGCCCTACAGGAATTGTCTGGCTCCATCAGAAAGAATAACATAAGAATAATAGGTATATCAGAGGGAGAAGAGAAAGAAAATGGAATGGAGAATATACTCAAACAAATAATAGACGAGAACTTCCCAAGCCTGTGGAAGGAACTAAAGCCTCAAATTCAAGAAGCAAACAGAACACCGAGTTTTCTTAACCCCAACAAACCCACTCCAAGGCACATCATAATAAAGATGACACAAACCAATGACAAAGAAAAAATTCTCAAGGCAGCCAGGGAAAAGAAGAGTACAACATATAAAGGAAGGCCTATTAGATTATCATCAGATTTCTCAGCAGAAACTCTACAAGCTAGAAGAGAGTGGACCCCAATATTTAAAGCCCTGAAAGAGAGGAACTTTCAGCCAAGAATACTATACCCATCAAAGCTATCCTTCAAGTACGAAGGAGATATAAAAACATTCACAAATACAGAAAAGATGAGAGAATATATCAGCAGAAAGCCCCCACTCCAGGAAATACTAAATGGGGTTTTCCAACCAGATTCAAAGAACAAAAGAAAACAACACCACAAGTAACAGCTCCAAGAAGAACACAATAAAACCAAACTTAAACTGTGACAACAAAGGAAAAAAAAGGGGGGAGAGGATGGAGATTAACAGTAGCAAAGGACAATGAAGTGCAGAACTACTCATAAGATAGGGTACTACAATGAATATGGTAGGTACCCTTTTCATTACTTAATGGTAACCACCCTTGAAAAAACCACCACAAAAACACTTGACTTAAAAAAGGTAGCAACAGAGGAAAAAAGTATGGAACACAAACAAACAAAAACAAATGATAGAAAAACAAAAAAGAAGAATCAAACAAGATACAAAACTAACGGAAAGCAACTTATAAAATGGCAGTAGGGAACCCACAAGTGTCAATAATTACACTAAATGTAAATGGATTAAACTTACCAATAAAAAGACACAGAGTAGCAGAATGGATTAAAAAAGAAAATCCAACTATATGCTGCCTACAAGAAACACATCTAAGCAACAAGGATAAAAACAAATTCAAAGTGAAAGGCTGGAAAACAATACTCCAAGCAAACAACACCCCAAAAAAAACAGGGGTAGCAATACTCATATCTAATAATGCTGACTACAAGACAGAAAATGTACTCAGAGACAAAAATGGTCATTTCATAATGATTAAGGGGAAGCTGAATCAAGAAGACATAACAATCCTTAATATATATGCACCAAACCAAGGAGCACCAAAATATATAAGACAGCTACTTATTGACCTTAAAACAAAAACTAACAAAAATACAATCATACTTGGAGACCTCAATACACCGCTGACGGCTCTAGATCGGTCATCCAAACAGAGAATCAATAAAGATATAGTGGCTTTAAACGAAATTCTAGAACACCTGGATATGATAGACATCTACAGGACACTTCATCTCAAAGCGACAGAGTATACATTTTTCTCTAGTGTACATGGAACATTCTCAAGAATTGACCATATGTTGGGCCACAAAGACAATATCAGCAAATTTAGAAAAATTGAAATTGTACCAAGCATGTTTTCTGATCATAAAGCCTTGAAACTAGAATTCAACTGCAAAAAAGAGGGGGAAAAACCCACAAAAATATGGAAACTAAACAACATACTTCTAAAAAAAGAATGGGTCAAAGAAGAAATAAGCGCAGAGATCAAAAGATATATACAGACAAATGAAAATGAAAATACGACATATCAGAATCTCTGGGATGCAGCAAAAGCAGTAATAAGAGGAAAGTTCATATCACTTCAGGCATATATGAAAAAACAAGAGAGAGCCCACGTGAACCACTTAACTTCACACCTTAAAGAACTAGAAAAAGAAGAACAAAGACAACCCAAAACCAGCCGAAGAAAGGAGATAATAAAAATCAGAGCAGAAATAAATGAAATAGAGAACAGAAAAACTATAGAAAAAATCAATAAAACAAGGAGCTGGTTCTTTGAAAAGATCAACAAAATTGACAAACCCTTGGCAAGACTCACCAAGGAAAAAAGGCACAGGACTCAAATAAATAAAATCCAAAATGAAAAAGAAGAGATCACCACAGACATCATAGATATACAAAGAATTATTGTAGAATACTATGAAAAATTATATGCCACCAAATACAACAATCTAGAAGAAATGGATAAATTCCTAGAACAATACAACCTTCCTAGACTGAGTCATGAAGAAGCAGAAAGCCTAAACAGACCAATCAGCAGGGAGGAAATACAAAAAACTATTAAAAACCTCCCCAAAAATAAAAGTCCAGGCCCAGACGGTTATACTAGTGAATTCTATCAAACATTCAAAGAAGACTTGGTTCCTATTCTACTCAATGTCTTCCAAAAAATTGAAGACGAAGCAATACTTCCAAACACATGTTATGAGGCCAACATATCCCTCATACCAAAACCTGGCAAGGATGGCACAAAGAAAGAAAACTAAAGACCAATATATCTAATGAATACAGATGCTAAAATACTAAACAAAATACTGGCAAACCGAATACAACAACATATTAAAAAAATAATACATCATGATCAAGTGGGATTCATCCCAGAATCTCAAGGATGGTTCAACATACGTAAAACGGTTAACGTAATACACCATATCAACAAAACAAAGAACAAAAACCACATGATCTTATCAATAGATGCAGAAAAGGCTTTTGATAAAATACAACACAATTTTATGTTTAAGACTCTCAACAAAATGGGTATAGAAGGAAAATATCTCAACATGATAAAGGCCATATATGATAAACCATCAGCCAACATCCTATTAAACGGCATAAAACTGAGGACTTTCTACCTTAAATCAGGAACAAGACAGGGTTATCCACTCTCTCCACTCTTATTTAACGTGGTGCTAGAAGTTCTGGCCAGAGCAATCAGACAAGACAAAGAAATAAAAGGCATCCATATCGGAAAAGAAGAAGTAAAGCTATCACTTTTTGCTGATGATATGATCCTATACATCGAAAACCCGAAGGACTCCACAAAAAGATTATTAGAAACAATAAACCAATACAGTAAGGTCGCAGGATACAAAATTAACATACAAAAGTCCATAGCCTTTCTATATGCCAACAATGAAATATTAGAAAACGAACTCAAAAAAATAATCCCCTTTACGATTGCAACAACAACAAAAAAATACCTAGGAATAAACATAACAAAGAATGTAAAGGACCTTTATAATGAAAATTACAAAGCATTGTTAAGGGAAATCAAAAAAGATACAATGAGATGGAAAAATATTCCTTGTTCTTGGATAGGAAGAATAAATATAATCAAAATGGCCATATGACCCAAAGCAATATACAAATTTAATGCAATTCCCATCAAAATCCCTATGAGATTTTTTAAAGAAATGGAACAAAAAATCATCAGATTTATATGGAACTATAAAAAACCCCGAATAGCCAAAACGATCCTAAGGAAAAAGAATGAAGCTGGGGGCATTACAATACCTGACTTTAAACTATATTATAGGGCCACGATAATCAAAACAGCATGGTATTGGCAGAAAAATAGACACTCAGACCAATGGAACAGAATAGAAAGCCCAGAAATAAAACCACATATATATGGTCAAATAATCTTTGATAAAGGGGCCAACAACACACAATGGAGAAAAGAAAGCCTCTTCAACAAATGGTGTTGGGAAAACTGGAAAGCCACATGCAAAAGAATGAAACTCGACTACAGCCTGTCCCCGTGTACTAAAATTAATTCAAAACGGATCAAAGACCTAAATATAAGACCTGAAACAATAAAGTACATAGAAGAAGACATAGGTACTAAAATCATGGACCTGGGTTTTAAAGAACATTTTATGAACTTGACTCCAATGGCAAGAGAAGTGAAGGCAAAGATAAATGAATGGGACTACATCAGAATTAAAAGTTTTTGCTCAGCAAGAGAAACTGATATCAAAATAAACAGACAGCCAACTATATGGGAACTGATATTTTCAAACGACAGCTCAGATAAGGGCCTAATATCCAAAATTTACAAAGAACTCATAAAACTCAACAACAAACAAACAAACAATCCAATAAAAAAATGGGAAGAGGACATGAACAGACACTTCTCCCAGGAAGAGATACAAATGGCCAACAGATATATGAAAAGATGCTCAGCTTCATTAGTTATTAGAGAAATGCAAATCAAAACTACAATGAGTTACCACCTCACCCTTGTTAGATTAGCTATTATCAAGAAGATGGGTAATAGCAAATGTTGGAGAGGCTGTGGAGAAAAAGGAACCCTCATTCACTGTTGGTGGGACTGTAAAGTAGTACAACCATTATGCAGGAAAGTATGGTGGTTCCTCAAAAAACTGCAAATAGGCCCTGGCCGGTTGGCTCAGCGGTAGAGCGTCGGCCTAGCGTGCGGAGGACCCGGGTTCGATTTTCGGCCAGGGCACACAGGAGAAGCGCCCATTTGCTTCTCCACCCCTCCGCCGCGCTTTCCTCTCTGTCTCTCTCGTCCCCTCCCGCAGCCAAGGCTCCATTGGAGCAAAGATGGCCCGGGCGCTGGGGATGGCTCTGTGGCCTCTGCCGCAGGCACTAGAGTGGCTCTGGTCGCAACATGGTGACACCCAGAATCGGCAGAGCATCGCCCCCTGGTGGGCAGAGCGTCGCCCCTGGTGGGCGTGCCGGGTGGATCCCGGTCGGGCGCATGCGGGAGTCTGTCTGACTGTCTCTCCCTGTTTCCAGCTTCAGAAAAGTGAAAAAAAAACAAAACAAAACAAAAAAGAAAAAAACAAAACTGCAAATAGAACTACCTTATGACCCAGCAATCCCTCTACTGGGTATATACCCCAAAACCTCAGAAACATTGATACGTAAAGACACATGTAGCCCCATGTTCATTGCAGCACTGTTCACAATGGCCAAGACATGGAAACAACCAAAAAGCCCTTCAATAGAAGACTGGATAAAGAAGATGTGGCACATATACACTATGGAATACTACTCAGCCATAAGAAATGATGACTTCAGATCATTTACAACAAAATGGTGGGATCTTGATAACATTTTACGGAGTGAAATAAGTAAATCAGAAAAAAACAAGAACTACATGATTCCATACATTGGTGGAACATAAAAACGAGACTAAGAGACATGGCCAAGAGTGTGGTGGTTACCTGGGGTGGGGGGAGGGAGGACATGGGAGGGAGGGAGGGAGAGAATTAGGGGGAGGGGGAGGGGCACAGAGAACTAGATAGAGGGTGGCGGAGGACAATCTGACTTTGGGCGAGGGGTATGCAACATAATTTAATGACAAAATAACCTAGACATGTTTTCTTTGAATATATGTACCCTGATTTATTAATGTCATCCCATTACCATTAATAAAAATTTATTTAAAAAATAAATAAATAAAAAATAAAAAGATTTTGTTTTAAGAACTGAGGTATAATATAAATAGAATATTAGAGATAAATAATTGAAAAGAAAGCATGACAAGGAAAGAATAAAAGCACAAAGGCTTATTTAATCACAAGTCAGGGAAATTTGAGTGACTTCCTTTTTAATTTTTTTTTTTATTTTTAAGACTATGAAGTAAAAGGAGACCTTAGAGAGAGAAGGCCTAGAAGATATATACAGGTAGGGACCAAGACAATTGCATCTCACATGTAATGCAGAATTTAGGATGTATTCCATAGATATCTGTTGAATGATCTTCAGTTGTGTCTGAATGAAGTGGTGGCTTTTTTTGTACCTGCTTTCTCTGCTAAAGGCACTTTAGTGAAATGTGAGTAAATTGTAAAAGTGTCTGCAATTTTTTACTCTCTCCAAAGAGAGTTGCAGTTAATGTCTTTTCCCCTTAAACTTGCTTTCTCCTTGCAAATCTCTGTGATCACCTGGACATTACCAAACTTGAAACAAGTAGAGGCTTGAAAAGTAACTGGGCATCAAATCTTACTCAGTGGGTGATATCTGAACTCTGCAATCCCCATAAGACTAAATCTATGGGCACTGGCCGGTTGGCTCAGTGGTAGAGTGTAGGCCCAGCGTGTGGAAGTCCTGGGTTTGATTCCCAGCCACGGCACACAAGAGAAGTGCCCATCAGCTTCTCCTCCCTTCTGCTTCTCCTTCCTCTCTATCTCTCTCTTCCCCTCTAGCAGCCAAGGTTCCTTTGGAGCAAAGTTGGCCCAGGCACTGAGAATGGCTCCATGGCCTCTGCCTCAGGAGCTAGAATGGCTCCAGCTGCAAAGAAGCAATGCCCCAGATGGGCAGAGCATCACCCCCTGGTGGGCATGCCAGGTGGATCCCTGTCGGGCACATGCAGGAGTCTATCTGACTGCCTCCCTGCTTCTCACTTTGGAAAAATACAACAACAACAACAAAAAGACTAAGCCTAGGTTAGCATTCTACAGGTTGAGAGGCCATGTGGACCTAGTGAGGACATTATAAACAAGTTAAGCAAACCAGCCCACAGCAGATGCATCAGCTCATCTTGGCTTGGATTAGAACAACTACACAGTTAATCCCATTTCAAATTGCTGCCTTGAAAAATTGTCTTTTGTCAAATATTAGTTGATTATAAAGGTGTGGATTTATTTCTGGGCTCTGTATTTTGTTCTATTTATCAATATGTCTGTTTTTATGCCAGTATCATGCTGTTTTGATTACTATGGACTTGTTAGTATAGTTTGATTTCAGGTAGCATATTTCTCCAATTTAGTTCTTTCTCAAGATTGCTGTTGCTGTTTAGGGTCTTTTGTTATTCCATATAAATTTTTGGAATGTTTGTTCTAGTTCTCTGAACTATGATATTGATATCTTGACAGGAATTGCATTGAATCTATAGGTTGCTTTGGGTAATATAAAAGTTTTAATGATGTTATTTTTTTTCTACCCATGAACACCATATTTGCTTCAACATACTTGTATCTTCTTCAGTTCTTTTCTTCATTGTCTTATAATGTTTTTGAGTATAGGTCTTTTACATCCTTGGTTAAATTTATTTCAAGGTATTTTATTCTTTTTGGAGCAATAGTTAATGCGATTGTTTTCTTAGTTTCCATTTCTGATAGTTTGTTATTTGTATATATAAATCAACTTGTTTCTGAATATTTATTTAGTATCCTGCTAATTTACTGAATGCATTTACTCTAGTAGTTGTTAAGTGGAATTTTTAGGGCCTCTGTATGCAGTATCATACCACCTGGAAATAAAGACAGTTTCAGGATGTTTTGTTATACAGCAAAAACTAATTAATATTACAAATTTTAATATTTTGTTAAAACATCCAGTGCACTCATAAAGATAAATACTGTTTTCCACCTTAACTTGGTATTCTAAGTGTACAACCTTATATGGTCTCCAGTTGTTATAATTAGTGCAATTACTATCATCTAAAGTTTATCCAAATGCCATAGAAAATTTAAGACACCAGGAACAGATTTAAAAGCAGAAAAACATAAGCAACATAAATATCTGTAAAACATCATAATCAATTTATTCTCATACTGAAATCTCCTCACAACTTAAGCATGACTTTGCAAAAGAAATCCAGAAAATTGCATGTCAAAAATGATAAATTTGTCAATTTGTTCAACTGCTTATTGTTATGGGCATGACACTGACAGGAAAATGAAGGGGAGAAATACCTTTATTCCTGAAAGCCTCCTCTCGGGAGGATAAGTTGCACCTGCTCCTCACTGATAATGCCAGGTGCTTTTCTGAGTTTACATAGTATATGTTTTCTTCCATGCCTTAAAACTTTGTATTTCTTCTTTACTCCCTCTCTCCCTCCCTTGCTTCCATTCTTTCTTTCTTCTTTTTTGTCCTTCCTTCTATCCTTCTTCCATCCCTTGTTTTCTTTCTCTATACTTTTATTTTATTGTATTAGTTCTTGAACAAAAATTCTATGGATCGCAAACTAATTCAATTATGCAGATTTTATTTTTCCTATTAGATCATGGGATTTGTTTGCAGAGTTCTTAGAGGGTACTTAAATATCCTTTGTGGTTAGAATGAATTTCAATTTAAATGAGACAATAATAATCCCCTGCTTTTAAACTGATCATCACTGAACAGTAAGCAATTACATCTTAACTTGGTGAAAAGTAAAAAAAGTTTATTTATTTCTTTTAAAATGTTCCCATTTTTATCATTAAGATCTGTGGTATTTATTTTCTGGATTTATTTGAAAAGTTGCTGTGGTAGAATTTCTTTTTAAATAATTTATTTAATGAAGATTTATTAAACAACTAATTATTTACATATTCTACACAAAGTACTGGTGATGCAAATATTAAAAATGAAACACCTGACCAGGTGGTGGCACAGTGGATAAGGCATTGGACTGAGACACAGTGGACACAGGTTTGAAACCTCTAGGCCCCTGGCTTGAGTGCAGGCTAATCCCACTTGAGTATGGGCTCACCTGACCTAGATCGTGGAGTCACTGGCTTGAGTGTGTGATCATAGACATGACCCCATGGTCGCTGGCTTGAGCCCAAAGGTCACTAACTGGCTTGAAGCCCAAGGTTGCTGGCTTGAGCAAGAGGTCACTTACTCTGCTTTAGACACTCTCCCCCACCGCCAGTCATGGCACATATGAAAATCAATCCTTGGAAAGCTGCAACAAAGAACTGATGCTTCTCATCTCTCTTCCTGTCTGTTCCTGTCTATCTCTCTCTCTCTCTGATTTTCTCTCTGTCTCTGTCAAAAATAGAAAGTAAAAAGAAAAAAAGATAATGAAACTAAAACAAACACTTCCCCTGTTTCTTTTTGGACAAAGTACAATGACAGAGGTGACCACAGAGTGTTATAGAAATATACTGTAGAGAAAGCTAACTTTGACTTAATGAATTAAGCTGCTTGTGTTGGAGGCTGTAGTATTTGGGTAAGTCACCACATGATGAACTATTCTTCCTAGCAAAACCAGGATAGCAATCATTTAAGGTTGTTTCTTGAAAAAGCCAGGGTATGAGTTGCCTATCACTGCCAGTCAATCACAGAAATAAAATCCAAGTGGTATAAGACTGTCTTTTAATCAAAATACCAGCAACCTGAGAAGGCAGAGAGTCTACAATGCATCTAAACCCTGTCTTACAGTCTTGTCTGACTAGCCAGTTTATATACTAGGGAAGGTTAGTGATTTATTAAAGAGCGTGCAATTAGTCATGTAGCAGCACACAGGAGGTGGAAGCCTGGTTTGCAGCACTATCTCCCCGCTAAATTCATCTGATGCTAGCACAGGTCCAATTAGCACAGGTTCACTACTAGTACATTTGATGTCCTTGGTGTTATCAGCAGGACAGCCAAGGTCAGGAGCCTCCGAGGAATAACCAAGGCCTGGTGCCTCTGAGAGCCATCTGTGTCTCTGGGAACCATCTGCAAAAGAGACTCCCTCCTCTCCTTGAGAGACAAAGTAAAGATTTAAGATCTGTGAACTAAATTGCTAGTTATCTACAGGGCTTTAAATCTTTATAGGAAAGTCTGTGGCTTAACTCTTACAAGAAACTACTGTGATTTAACCCCTTTCTTAATCGTCGGGCTCCTACTAGATGTTTGCTTCGAAAGAGGCCTCCCAGGCCTTCCTGTAAAGATGATCATCTTACCACATTTCAAAGGGGAAAGTCAGGAAGGTATTATGAAAGAATAGCAAACAAATTAACTTTTTTTTTTTTTTGGTATTTTTCCGAAATTGGAAACAGGGAGGCAGTCGGACATACTCCCGTATGCGCCCGACCGGGATCCACCCGGCATGCTCACCAGGGGGCGATGCTCTGCCCATCTGGGGCATTGCTCTGTTGTAACCAGAGCCATTCTAGCACCTGAGGCAGAGGCCATGGAGCTGTTCTCAGAGCCCAGGCCAACTTTGCTCCAATGGAGCCTTGGCTGCGGGAGGGGAAGAGAGAGACAGAGAGGAAGGAGAGGGGGAGAGTTGGAGAAGCATATGGGCACTTCTCCTGTGTGCCTTGGCCAGGAATTGAACCTGGGACTCCTGCACGCCAGGTCAACGCTCTACCATTGAGCCAACTGGCCAGGGCCAAATTAACTATTTTCTAATGCCTATTGATTACAACTAAATCTATTATTATTGAACGTAAATTTCTAATCTATAGGTTCCTTGTCAAGATCAAACTAGAAGTAGAGAGAGATTGTTCTGTGCCTTGGACTTTAACTAGTGACAAGAATATTCTTTCTTAAGATAGTATCTAAAAAGCCTTGCTTTCATGAAGTCAAAAAGAATAATTAGATTCTGGCCAGTTGGCTCAGTGGTAGAGTGTTGGCCTTTTATATGGATGTTCCCATTTGATTCCCAGTCAGGGCACACAGTAGAAGTGACCATCTGCTTCTCCACCCTTTCTTCTCCCCCCTCTCTCTTCACCTCCTGCAGCTATGGCTCGATTAGTTGAAGTGCGTAAGTTCCAGGCAGTGAGGATGGCTCCATGGATCCTCCACCTCAGGTGCTAAGAATAGCTTGGTTTCAAGCACAACTCCAGATTGGCAGAGCTTCGACCCCAGACTGGGGTTGCTGGAGTAGATCCCAGTTGAACGGCATGCAGGAGTCTGTCTCTCTATCTACTCTCCTCTCATTTGGAAAAAGAAGAAGAAGGAACAAAGAATAATTATCTTTCTAGGCAATTAAATGGAACTGTCTGTTGGAATTTTCAGAGGAGATCTAAGATAAGTATCATGAAGTATATAAAAGAAGTCCTGAGAAACTAGGGTTATAAACCCTAATTCCTGACATTGTATCTTCTTCAGGTTCTTTAGGGCTTTTTAAAATTTAACTCATTTTCTACATTTAAGGTTGTTTCAAAACACTCCCCATATGGAACTAGAGGATGCAATCAGGTTAACAGTACTCTTGGGGAATATAAATTGAGGCATAGAAATGAGGCAATGTTCCATTGAGATTCTTAGATCTATATCTCCCAATAGTACCCCCCTCCCCATAAGAAGGGGAGAATTGTAGGACTCCACAGTTTGCTACTGAGTCTGGCATAGAGCAAATGAGGAGACCTGGAAAACTAGAGATTTACCATAGTCTATTATTTGGGGTTTTTTTTTTTGTAATATTGTTTTGTTTTTAAATCTTACCAAAATTCAGAAGAATTGCATATGGGTGGGCCAGAAAAATATGGACATAAACTAGTTGTAAAACACTAAAAACACCTTATTCCATAACAAGTTCTCAGTATATTGTGCACAAAATAATGCTACAATCTAATTCTAAAGGCCACAGCTAAAAAATGTCACTCATTTTTTTGAGACTTTTTATGTCTTCCCCAATATTCTAAATTTAATGTGACAAAAGAATTTTAGTATCATATGACTGAGTGACTCTCTTCAACTTCAGATGTGCTCATGTTTTTCTGTCTTTTAACTCCTTGATTTTACTGTTAAATTAAGGAATATTTTTATAAACACTTGATGATGTTGATAATATTGATACATATATAATAATTGTGATTGATATAAATTAATAATGATTCATAATGTAATTATTGCCAATCAAGATATGCAACATATTGGCATTAATTCACAAGGTCAATACTGTTTTCATAACATGATAGGCAAACATCATAGATACAGGTAAAACTACCTTACAGGAGCTTATGTTTACAGCAATCTTTCATGTACAAGTAAATGGTTCAAATGGTGTCACATATACTAGATGAGATTCTCTAACTAAACAGTGATTTTTAAGGATTACCTCTGTGTTATTATTCAAGGAAGGGGAAGATAATTTTCTTTTTTGTGTGTGTGTGACAGAGATGGAGAGCGTCAGAGAGGGGAACAGACAGACAGGAAAGGAGAGAGATGAGAAGCATCAATTTTTTGTTGCAGCACCTTAGTTGTTTATTGACCGCTTTTTTATATGTGCCTTGACTGGGAGCTACAGCAGACTGAGTGACCCCCTGCTCAAGCCAGCAACCTTGGGCTCAAGCTAAAAGCATTGCTCAAACCAGATGAGCCTGCGCTCAAGCTGGTGACCTCAGGGTCTTGAATCTGAGTCCTCCGTGTCCCAGTCCAATGCTCTTTACACGGCACCACAACCTGGTCAGGCTGAAGATAATTTTCTAGCTCATCCATACTTCTGAATAACACAATGTTACAGTGGAAGGGTTCTAACTTGAAAACTGGAACAGCACACAATAGGCCTGAACAAAAAGTGTTTGAGACAAAAGGTAAATATTTAAAAAAAACACACACAATATCTTGAATATTTTGTCACAGGTGTAAATAAGAAATACACTTAATAACATTTAAAGATTTAATATTTTTATGCCCTAATAAACTCCTTAGAAAGGTTGACTGTGATGCCTGTCTCTACAATCCAACATGGGCAGAAAGTTTAGAATAAAAGATTTTGTTTTCAATACTTACAAAAAGACGTAGGTCATTCTTCCTGAGGGGCTTATCACAGTTCTCTGTATATGGGAGAATTCTTTAAAAAGGAACCAGTGCCATTTCTGTAGCAGTTTCCATTTTCAGACATTCATTAGAAGGGAATAGGTGATCACATTATAGGATATTCATCTAATTTGATGACAAAAGACAATAAATCCCATATACTTTTATTAGGAATAACAAAAGTACTTTCCCTTCAATTTTTTACTTTGTAGAAACCTAATATATTAATATTGAGCTGTCATGACTGCATGGAATTTGTTAGTTAACTACTTGAACTATATGACATCCTAAACTATAATTGCTGAAATATTCCCTTGTACAAGCAGTAGGCTATTCCTTGTATTTCTGAACAAATTGAGGAAATAAAGAATGTGGGTGATTAAAATATCCATATCCTCCATAATAACATATCTGGTAGAGACAGAAAATAATTCTATCAAGCATGCTATGTAGAGAAAAGAATTTATCCAATTAAGGGAATCAACTTTCTTTTTTTTTTTTTTAATATTTTTTATTTTTTATTTATTCATTTTAGAGAGGAGAGAGAGAGACAGAGACAGAGAGAGAGAAGTGGGAGGAGCAGGAAGCATCAACTCCCATATGTGCCTTGACCAGGCAAGCCCAGGGTTTTGAACCGGCGACCTCAGTGTTTCCAGGTCGACACTTTATCCACTGCGCCACCACAGGTCAGGCTCAACTTTCTTTTATACTGTTTTAGACTATACTTTTTGTGTCTTTTGAATCCTATTCTACATGATATTATGTTAATTTTAATTCCAGCCATGTTATTTCATTTTTTTTTCTCCAGATAATACATTAACATTTTTATTCTTGGCCAGTAGAATATTCTCATCCTTGATTTGACATAGGACCAGCACACTGCTGCATTCCTTAGATTGAAAAGCAGAGCAAAATGTCACACTGAAAAGAATACATGAAATTTCCTACCCTGTAGATTAAAATCACAAAATATCACTAGAGCATATCACTGAGAAATAGTTAATAAAATATTATTTAATAGTTTTGAGTAAGTAAATTTTATGCAGACAAAAAGTACTTTATTTTATGTTTATTTATATATTACCCAATCATTTTCCATAGAGAAGTTAGATTGATAAAACAATAACAAGAAATGTACTTCAGTGAAATATGTTTTCTTTGCAACTATTGAAAATTGGCTAATTGTTTTTTCTTGATTTTGGTGACTAAAATAAAGAGGGGAACACAATTAAGGTTTAGAATCCACATATCCATAAAATAAAAACAAACAACTAGGACTGAATGTTTAATTTTACATATTGTATATATGGATTTGTTGAGAGATGGTAATATAACATGCAGAAGGATTGTATGGTTAAAAAAAATTGCCTTAATTTTTTTCTACTATGAACAGTGTAAGCTCTTTAAAAAATATATTATCTTTTTAAAGTGTCACTAGAGTGTTTTATATATTATTTAGAAAGCCTCAACACAGGAACCACTACTTTTGTTAGCTCACTTACAGATCATATTAGTTTTGAACACAAATAAGGAAAATATAAAAACACAACATATCCTTTTTGTAATATGTCTTATCTAGCTATAAGACCAAAGATCCTTTCCTTACATTTCAGAATAAGAAGAAATAAAATAGGCCACTGAACAACTCTGTCTTTTTCTTTTCTTTTCTTTTTTTTTTTTTTTTTACTTATTGAGTGACTATCATGTTCTAGGTATTCTCCAAGGAACTGTAAAAATAGTACACACACAAAAAAAGGCTGTTAGATGTTGCATCCACAGGGTACGAGAACAAACGTCGGAGACTTTCAGGAGTTAAGATGTTACTTTATTGGCCAGTTTAACCTGCGCAGGGGTGAACTCCCAAGATGTCCGGAGACACTGTGCTCACAAGGAGCTGCAAATGGAAGCCGCGCCTGGCACTTACAGCCAGGTCCTTATATATCCTAAGTGAGCAAGCATAATACAGAAGCAGATGTGGCAGTTTAGCTATTGGCTAGAGAGGTCGCACGCAGCATAGCAACAGGGGCCGGCATAGCAACAGGGGCTGGTTTTAGCTTAGTGGTGAATTTCAAACATAAACTTCTGTTAAGGGTCTCTGACCTTCTTTGTTCTCAGCCTCACAGAGGCCATATCAGCACTCCCTGTTCCTTCAATAGTTACACTCTTGGCAGCCCCAGCATATCAGTACTCCCTGAATCTAACATTAGATGTTCTTGTAAGGAGCAGATATTATACTAAAGATACACATATAAATATGTGAAAAAGTGGTAAGTGCTATAGGCAGAATAAAGCAGGATGATGGGGAGAGAAAGTACTTCAGGGAAGGGATGTTTTATTTGTTTTTTTTGTGTGTGTGTGTGACAGAGACAGAGAGAGAGAGATAGATAGGGACAGACAGACACGAAGGGAGAGAGATAAGAAACATCAGTTCTTCATTGAGGCACCTTAGCTGTTCATTGATTGCTTTCTCCTATCTGCCTTGACTGGAGGACTACAGTAGACTGAGTGACCCGTTGCTCAAGCCAGCGACCTTGGGCTCAAGCGGTGAGCCTTGCTCAGCACAGATGAACCTGCGCTCACGCTGTCAACCTCAAGGTTTCAAACCTGGACCCTTCCCATCCCAGTCCAACGCTCTATCCACTGCACCATCTCCTGGTCAGGCCAAAGGGCTGTTTTATAAGGAGGTTTTTTTGTTTTGTTTTGTTTTGTTTTTACAGAGACAGAGAGAGAGTCAGAGAGAGGGATAGATAGGGACAGACAGACAGACAGGAACGGAAAGAGATGAGAAGCATCAATTATCAGTTTTTTGTTATGACACCTTAGTTATTCATTGATTGCTTTCTCATATGTGCCTTGACCGTGGGCCTTCAGCAGACTGAGTGACCCCTTGCTCGAGCCAGCGACCTTGGGTCCAAGCTGGTGAGCTTTTTCTCAAACTAGATGAGCCTGTGCTCAAGCTGGCGACCTTGGGGTCTCGAACCTGGGTTCTCCGCATCCCAGTCTGATGTTCTATCCACTGCAGCACTGCCTGGTCAGGCGTATAAGGAGTATTTTTAAAATTTTTCTGATGGGTTATAAAGGAAAATTTTATTTTTATTAAAGAATATTCCAATGAGGTCAATACTACTGGAATAGGGGAGATATTTTGAATTGAATTGCACTGAAATAAAATGCAAGAGAGTTTTTTAAACAGTAGGGTGAGCTAGAGGAAAATGAGAAAATTAAAAGATGGAGGTTGGTCAATGTGATCAGGCCATTTGTGTTTGCTTTTGCTGACCACGGAAGTTAAATTCCTGTCACAGGAACAGACAGAAAGGGGTCTTATCTGTGTAAATAATTATACTTCAAAGGGATGGATGATAGCTACCAAATCCTTGAGAAAGAGGTTCCTGAGATGTAGAACCAGCAAGAGACTAGAGAAAGATGACATGTCAAAGGGGCAGAGAAAACAATTACAATGCAAAGTTTTTCAAGCTGAATGCCCGAAGAAAATGGAGGGCAGGAGGCTGTGGTCATATGAAGCCTGTCTAAAGTTTGGTCCTGGTGAGGGGAATCTTAAAGCTCTCTTGATCTGGAGGTTTTAGTGAGACTATGTACATAAAAGATAAGGATAGCATGGACCAGGTAGAGAAGCCTGAATATCATGCAAAGTGTCCAGATTCTGGATATGTTTAGAAGGTTGAACTAATAAATTTTGGTTATATATAGCATGTGGAATTTGACCAGGAGAAGAATAAAGAATACCTCCAAGTGAGGTATTCTTGGCTGAGAAAATAGAAAACTTAAATTTGCCTTTACTGAAAATGTGAAGATATTTGCTGACTATATTCTGTCAGAGAAGAATCAGAAGAAAAAAAGATAAGCCAATTAGTATGCTTGGAAACACAAAACTTGCGTATAAATCATCGAGAAAAAGTGACACAAAATTTTTTAACAGGATTTCTCTCACTCCTTATCACTTGTTCCAGAGCCAATTTTATAAACTTCTTTATTTATTCATCAATTATAAATGACTACAAAAGTCACCTATCTTGAAATATCAAAGCACTATAATAATATATATCATATAATTATTTTAAATAAAGGAGCTACATTCATATATATATAAGTAAATTGATTAATTTATTAGAATTATTATTTTGCTGGAACTCTCTCTATATAGTTTGTCTATTTCCTTCTGATACTACTACTATAGAAATAAAGTCTGATGATGGCCAGGCAT
Source organism: Saccopteryx bilineata (assembly GCF_036850765.1). Taxonomy (NCBI): domain Eukaryota; kingdom Metazoa; phylum Chordata; class Mammalia; order Chiroptera; family Emballonuridae; genus Saccopteryx; species Saccopteryx bilineata. The sequence goes on from NC_089490.1 coordinate 382,432,578, forward strand.
TTATTTACTTATAAAAAGTGATTTTATTTTGTATAGATCCAATATTATTCTCTCTCTATTTCTATATATTCTATATTTTATCTCTTTTTGTATATGTTATATATTATATATTTAAAATTCAAAGTATCATGATGTTATATTTAATATTAGGTATACCTTCTCATTATTCACAAATATTCCTTTTTGTCTCTGAGACCAGACGCTCCTGTAACCGTGTGACTTTCTTTGACAATGAAATGTGATGCATACGGGTATAACACAGCCAAGCAGAAACTTTTAGTGTGATTAAGATTTTCAGCCCCTGTTCTTGCTATGTCTGTGCCCATTACCATGAGAAAGGCCTGTCCTTTAGCCTGTGTTTGGAAATGGATAGGTTCAGGGAATCTATTTTACAGCCTGGATAAGCTATAGTAACTGTTCTGCAAACACATTAAATTTGAGCAAAAAAAATTGGCCCTGGTCAGTTGGCTCAGTGGTAGAGCATCGTCCTGGCATGCAAGAGTCCTGGGTTTGATTCCCAGCCAGGGCACACAGGAGAAGTGCCCATCTGCTTCTCCACCCCTTCCCCTCTCCTTCCTCTCTGTCTCTCTCTTCCCCTCCGCAGCCAAGGCTCCATTGGAGCAAAGTTGGCCCGGGCACTGAGGATGGCTCCATGGCCTCTGCCTCAGGCACTAGAATGGCCCTGGTTGCAACAGAGCGACGCCCCAGATGAGCAGAGCATCGCCCCCTGGTGAGCATGCCAGGTGGATCCTGGTCGGACGCATGCGGGAGTCTGTCTGACTGCCTCCCCGTTTCAAACTTCAGAAAAATACAAAAAAAAAAATTGAGCAAAAAAAAAAATCTTATAAATGTGGCCCTGACCAGTGGCTCAGTAGAGTGTCGGTCTGGTATATAGACAAGACACCCAGGTTTGATTCCCAAAGGGCACACAGGAGAAGCAACCTTCTGCTTCTCTTCCCTCCCTCACCTCTTGCTCTTCTCTCACAGTCAGTGGCTCCATTGTTTCCAGCATGGCCCCTACACTGAGGCGGGTCACCTCAGGCACTAAAAATAGCGCAGACAGGGTTGCCAGGTGAATCCCAGGAGGGCAAACGCGGGAGTCTGTCTCACTATTTCTCCTCTCACTTTAGGAAAAAAGAAGTATAAATGTGTTAAGTAAATATATATATATATATATATATATATACACACACACACATATATATATGATAGATATAATTCACTGAGACTTTGAGATTGTTATAAGAGCCTAATTTAGCAAAGAGTGACTCTTAGATTAGAGATTTATCCTTTGAATCATGTTGTCTTGGTGTAGAGGGAAATCTTTAATCACCAGAAACTAACTTTTAATTAGATTTAGAAAGATTTCTTCACTTTCTCTTTAATTGCTATTATTTTTCACAGTATATCCCCATAGTTGAGTCTTTTATTAAAAAATATGTCGGATTTTCATATTTTGCCCTCTTTCTATTCGTCCCTTCTTCTCATCTCTTTTCTTATTTGGTCAGCCTCTTAAAGGTGAGGTGTTTAAATTGGTTTCTCCATAATCTCTAAATGTATTTGATAAAGTTTTGTTCTATTTTTCTCTACTAATCATGCAATATTAATTTTTAATTTTCATAAAATATTTTACATAGTTCTTTGTCTCATTTTATTGTACATTAATTTCTTATTTTACATATTTTAAAATTTCAATTTCAATGTTTTTTTCTTCATTTTGTAGAACTCATATTTTCCTGTAATACATTGAAAAATATGTGCATTACTCTTTAAAATGTATTATAGATTCTACATAAGGGAGAAGAATAGTCTTATGATCAAATCCATGCAAATATTAAAGAAAAGAAACATAAAATGTGGTCTGCATATCCTGCTTCTTGTCATTCGCTGCATGCTGTGTCCCTCATGCAAGTCATGTTTACTATACGATATTGGATAGAATGAATATGACTCCCGACATGAAGAAGGGAATTTCTAGAACTGAACTCACATTTATTAAAGGCCCCCTGTATGTTTGTTCAAGACACTGTAAATAAACTAGCCACATTAGTCCTTATAGCAATATTTTTGGATATATAATATTAATACTTTTATTTATATTAGTAACATTGGTCTCACATATACTGATTGGCATTTTTAAATATATATCCCATTAACCTGACTTTAATATATAAATCAAAACAAATTTAATCATGAAGACCATGATCTTTACTTATATAGTCTGCACTCAACTTTAATTTTTCAACTTCTAGGTTTATTGAATTTTCATGAACACAGCGTATATGGTATTGAGAAAAACAATTTATTTTCTGCAAAGATGCATTTAATAGGCAAAGACTTCAATATATTCCATGTGACTGTTCATATCTTACAAACATTATTTGAGTCCCTTCCCTCTTTTATGTTATTTTACTAACCTGGATATTTCATAAATTAGATATGAGACAGCATTTTAAATAGATATTAACTGAACAGAGAGGCTAATTATGATATCAAACAGTTGAATGAATAATGATACAGAAATAATTCAGTTTATGTTTTTAGAATATTTTATTCAGCCAATAAACAGGGAAAACACTTTAAAATGCAAGAAACATAATGTATTAGAGAAAAACAATGTTAGAGTTTATTAATGGGTTTGATATATTATATTTTAAAGGCAAACATATATTGTATTTTTAAGTAGAACAGAAAACACTGAATTGGAATTAGAGTTTCATTATGACTATTTCACTAAACTTCTGAAGCTCACAAGATTGTCTATTTGATTAACTGATTTGAATTTTATACACCAATGTTGAGACTGTGATAAATCAAAACTTAATATGTACAATTTATTTTTGAATTAATAATAACAATAGTACGTAAGGTCAGTGTTATGATACTTGATTTTAAGTGTACGGGTAAAACATGTGAGTAGTCCATCACAATAATTGATTGGATATGACAAAGTTGATATCTCTACCCACCCAACCTAAACTTTACTTACTCAGTTTTTTTTTATCAAATTGAACAATATAATAAAAAAATCTAGCTGTCAAGCTATTTAGCCACAATTAGACAAGTGATGTACTTTAAATAAAATGGAACTTGTGAATGATGTTGTCATACATTTTTAATTTATGTTAGTATTGACTAGACCAAACATTTTTTCAAATAAAAAGGCATCTTAATTTTAAGACATAAGGTCTTTTTTTCCACCTTAAGTAGGGAGATTTTCCAGAGAAATTAAATACAAATGTGACCATAAACAAACTTGTTTCTTTCCCTGAACTTCTGCTCCTCATAATAAAATAATATGGTTTGATCTGACCAGGATCAGCCATGTAGTCTGTCTATACCAGTCAGGTAGAATACTTTGATACAAAAATAGTATTCCCCAATCAAATTAGTTTTTAAAGGGACTTGTATTAATCCCTTTTGGAAAGTCACAGTGCATATTTTTATTATTTTACGCAGCTTGCATTTTATTTATAAATAATTATTGAGTGCTAACTATTTGCTAGCTACCATCAATTATATTATTTTTATAAAAGTTCTGGGAAATACTAAAGCAGAAAATGATATATAATAAAATTAAGTAGCTTTTAAACTATACCTCATCCATTATTTTTCAAGGTTATTTGATCATATAAACCATTTTTCATCATGAAACACTCCTTCATTCTTCAATAGAAGATATACTGGGAAATACTGCATACCCTGTAAACTCCATCCTAGTTCAAAATGTTATGCTAAGAAATCCCCAAAGTCACCTGCATATCGTTATATTTGTAACATACAATACGAGGATCAATAGTATAGCTGTTTTTCTCTTGTCTTTTTCTTAGGAACAAAGGGGCCCATACCAATTATAGAACTTAATAAATGCCAAATACGCATCTCTGTGAGACCTTACAACATTCTAACTGATGTAATTTGATGCAGTTATTTTTGCATTGCCATCAAATGCTTCATTGCTATTTATAAATTCATGTCATTGTTCAAAACAAGTAGAATCTTAGCGTAATTTATATGGTTTGTGTCCTTAAGTTTTAATTATATTCTATATGATTTATTTTATTTCGTTCTTTATTTTTTTATTCCTTATATATTTCTTTAGTCTTTTTTTTATATTGGTTTCATCAAAAGGTTATATACTCGGCCCTGGCCGGTTGGCTCAGTGGTAGAGCGTCGGTCTGGCGTGCAGAAGTCCCAGGTTTGATTCCCGGCCAGGGAACACAGGAGGAGCGCCAATCTGCTTCTCCACCCCTCCCCCTCTCCTTCCTCTCTGTCTCTCTCTTTCCCTCCCGCAGCCGAGGCTCCATTGGAGCGAAGATGGCCCGAGCGCTGGGGATGGTTCCTTGGCCTCTGCCCCAGGTGCTAGAGTGGCTTTGGTCGCAACAGAGCGACACCTTGGAGGGGCAGAGCATCGCTCCCTGGTGGGCAGAGCATCGCCCCCTGGTGGGCGTGCCAGGTGGATCCCATTTGGGCGCATGCGGGAGTCTGTCTGACTGTCTCTCCCCGTTTCCAGCTTCAGAAAAATACAAAAAAAAAAAAAGGTTATATACTCACTTAAAATTCCATTGGTAGTTCTCTGAGCTCTAGTATTCATCCACTATTTTGGGGAATAATAATAACAGATAATATATGCCATGGCTACACTGATAGCAAATATATTAACTTATTTAACCTTAATAATAACTCTAAGAGTTAGGTCTTATACCAAAGCTATTTATTTATTTATCTTGGAGAAATTGTTTTTTTGTTTTTTGTTTTCTTTTTTGTTTGTTTTTTGTTGTTGTTTTTGTTGTGTGTTTTTTTTTACAGAGAGAGAGAGTCAGAGGGAGGGATAGATAGGGACAGACAGACAGGCACAGAGAGAGATGAGAAGCATCAATCATAAATTTTTTGTTGTGATACCCTAGTTGTTCATTGCTCTCTCCTATGTGCCTTGACCTTGGGCCTTCAGCAGACCGAGTAACCCCTCCCTTGCTCGAACCAGTGACCTTGGATCCAAGCTGGTGAGCTTTTTGCCTAAACCAGATGAGCCTGCACTCAAGCTGGCGACCTCTGGGTCTCGAACCTGTGTCCTCTGTATCCCAGTCTGACACTCTATACACTGCGCCACTGCCTGGTCAGGCAGAGAAATGTTATAAGAATTTTTTTAAGGGGAAAGTGTATAAACCATTTACCATTTGGTATTCTTACCACATGGCAGGTACTCAAATGGCCTTCATGATGATGATGATCATGATGATAGTGATGATGATTTTTGCATCACTTGATATATACTATCTTTATTTAGACTTCGTTGATTCTATAAGAAAAATTAAATTGAAATAATCAAACTTATTTTGGTCAAACCTTTCTTAAAGATATTTTGGCAGTTGATTTCATTGTTTTACCTCTGTTTTTCCCAATGCTATTTTCAAAAACTTAGAGTAGTTTGTGTGAAGAAAGATACTGACTTCAGAATTAGTATTTATGTAACATTAATTCCTCAGTAGCTTCTCAATTAAGATCCTTTCTAGAGTCCTAAAAAATATTATATATTCATATATGTTTTGGTTCAAAAAAAAAAAAAAAGAAAGAAAAAGCCTATAGATACAGAATCTGGTTAGAAGAAAAATTCATTGACCCTAGGAGGTAAGTTGTATATAGTCCTGTCAAAGCATTTTTTCAATATTCCATATCTCACTTAATTCAGAGGGAGCCATAACTTTTGATTATTATTTTCTTTTTCTTTACTTCCCTTTTAGAATATTCATTATCAGTGTTCTTCCCCTCACATCTTATTTTGAAGGTTGAAGTATATAGTCCCGGATGCAAAAAATTGCCATCTATTCCATAATTTGCTACTACCTGTTTTACATTAAGCACTATAGCTTATAGAAACAAACAAACAAAAATCTAGACTGCAGAAAAAATTGATTTTTCAATACATAGTTAATAAGGAGATATACTGGCATAGCTGCTCAACTGGCTTCATGCAAATATATATATATTCAAGGAGCAGAACAATGTTGTTGGATCACAAACTGGTTCCTGTATAGAAAGGACATGAGAGAGTAAAGAAATAAGAGGACCTGTCCGGATTGGTAGGAGGCAGGTTTTAGTAAGCAAGGGAACTTCATTACAATGCTTGCCTTGGGTGGCCACAGGATGTATAGATCTCTGCATCCACCTGCCAAAACCTTAGAGTTTATATGGAGGCTCTAAAGGGGGTCAGCATGTATTCTGTTTAGATGCTTTCAGCAGCACATACATTACTACCTCAAAGCTGTGTCGTGAGGCAGCTCTTAGTGCACAGGAGCAAGAGGAATGCATATTTAAAAAAAAGGGGGTGGAGAGGACCCACCGATAGCCTGGATCCAGCTCTTGGGTCAACTAGCAGTCATGTCCTCTCCACTATTTCCTTCAACAAATGCTTAAAATAAATACAAAGAGTTTAGTTTTCAACATAGAATCTACTACACTTTACTAGGAAGTTGTTGCCTCATTTTTTATTCGCTATAGACAGTACATAGTTGATTTATTTGATATTGTCTCACAAATCAAGCTTAAGCATTGTTCTAAGCATATTGAAGACCAGTATCTAATTTATGGAGGCTACAGCTACAAAGAAGAAAATGATAATCGATCAGATAATTACTGTGCATTACATAAACAGTATCATGAGAGAAAAATTGATTATATAGTTTAGTTTTCAAAGTAGAAACAAGTGGATAGAATAGACAAGAAGTTCTCATCCAGTGGCCATTTGGGCTGTACTCTTGAAATATTCACAGAATTTCACTAAGAAGTGAAAGAGGAATGAACATAATGGGAAAGTCATTTAAGTAGGAAATCTCTATGTTTAGAAAAATGTACATGGTGTTTAAAATTAGGTTTAAAGTGAGAAATTTATATACTATTTATGTGGAGTATGCATAACGAAATAGTAATCTCTCTATTCAATGTTATTATTTCATTATATTTCTTCCAATGACCTTGAGATGATGTTATGTGAACATTAAGTTCATTAATAATACAAATGTTCTTAGAGTAGTGCCTAGCACTCAGTGTTATATAAGTATCATTGCTATCATTATTAGTTTCATTATTAAGGTAATAGACCTACTTTTTTGGTTCATAATCTTAAAAAATAATCAAAGTGAGTATTTTTAAAATGATTCAAATGTTAACATAACCAGTTCAGATTAGTCTTTGCTTCTTATTTTTCTTAAACATTAAAGAAAGAACATAGAATGGGTCTATAAAATTTAAAAAACATTCTTCCAATCTATTTCTCCAAATTTCTACTGGTTTGATGTCATATGTGATAATGTTCAGGTTTAACTTTCTTAAAACTGAACAATCTATTTGAATATCATTTAGCAGTGACTGTTGCAGCAGTTTCAAACTCTGTTTTGAATATTGCATGCAGAAGGATAGCGAGAAGAAAAATCAAATATCATGGAAAATGACCCTAATAAAGATACATTGGTATGACCAATGCTCTCCTAGGAGATGCCTTTAAGTTTCCTGTTTCATTATAGTGTCCCAAAGAGAATGTTACTATTTTCTTCTGAGCTTTCTGCCATACACAAAAGCATGTCTTCTAGTTCCACTAACAAAGGTGGTTAAAGAAACCTAAATCAAATTCCTGAGGAACAGAGCTTGTCATTTTCTATGCTAACATCTCCTCAGCATCATTTTATGAGAAATTTCCTAGACCATTAGTTTTATGGATTATTGCAAAGTAGCAATTATTTCCCTTTCCCATCTAGGTATACCTGAAAACAGAACATGCACAGGCTTATAGTGTGAAGTTGAATTAACGTATATTATGCCTTTCTTATATTTCAATGAGAAATTGTATATTGATAACTCCTGGGACGATCCTCCACAATATTTGACATTCTGGAGAGAGCTCCTTCCTTTATGACTAATAACTTCCCAGCATCCAAGTCCCCTGAATTTCTTGATCAGGTTTTTTTTTTACCAATCCTAGTACAGGATTCCTTGATGCCATTTGCTGCTCACTTCCTCCTCGGTGCTAGTCCTTCTGCGCTGCCCTTGCTGAATGAGATCAGAAAGACAATACAATTTTTTCCTCAGTATCTCATTTTCTCAATTGCTTTCTATTTGTATGTTTCTCTCTTTCTGTCTAACCCCCTGATTCTTACTCACTCTCCACATTTTCATATTCTGTTCCATTTTGGCCTTCCCAAAGCCCATTGTCTTCTGAGATACCCAGATCCTTCAAAATTCATTAGTCCTGTATTATTGAAAATATACATTTTGTGACTTTAATGATGTTTCTTTTCATTTCCTGATCGTCAATATCTTTCAACGATAATTCACACTGAGGTCTCTGACTCCTTTAGATACTTTTAGACTCTTTAGCAGTTATAGCTTTCCAACTAAGCCACATTCCACATTTCATTGAAGCAGGTCCCAAAACTCATGCTTCTATGTTTTAAGTCATATTTTATATATTTTTCATTATTCAATTTGAGATGAAAATCAAATCCAAAAATCATTTAAATATTTCTATCATCATTATCACTTATAACAAACACTAAGTAATAACATGCAGATATGATATAAAACACTAACTGAAATTTCATGAGAAAATTGGAACACTATAAAATATATTAGCAAAGATCTTGCATAACCGAGACACAAGATTTATACCAAGGTCCCTAAGAACATTTGTTCTGGAAAAATTAAATGAACTGGAACAATTTCTTATTTGGAGTTCAAAACCAAAACACAGCTTACTCATGTTTAAATTATATAGTAGATAATTTTTAAATGCTTTTAGGTATTGTCCTGGCTGGGTAACTGAGGCTAATTAGTCAATTATCTAGCATGACAACTTGAATTTTAAAAGTTTTAGAAATATCATCAGTAGAAACAATCTTATAGATAAAACACATATGCTTCATTCTAAGGTAAAATGAAGGTTCTAATGCAAAATAAAAAAATAAACTAATCATGCAAGCATTTGTCATGAAAAATTCCTAGTTGTTTTGGAAATATTATCTTTAAAAAAACTATGGCAAATTTCTTAAATACATACTGTATACATTATACAGTACATAATAAACAACCTTAATTTTCCATAAAGTCCAAAAAGTTATTTTATACATTATTCCTTTCAATTATAACAGGAAAAAATTATATGAATTACCTAATTTCACAGAATTAATCGCTAGAAAAATTTCATGCTTCAAACCCTTTTAAAAACCTTAATCCTGCTTTGTTCTTTGACAGCAAGCCTCTAAGGTAGCAGCCACTGACTGAGCACTTTCAACCTGGCAGTAAATATTCCAAATCCTTTATATTTTTCATTTCATAATACATCTACACAGCAGGTATTTTCTGATGAAGGAAAGTAAGACTCAGATGAATTAAGTAGTTGAGTCTGGGGTGACTCCACGTCTCTCTCATTGGAAAGCCTGTATTCTAAGCCATTTAAGCATGCCTTCTGTATGACCTGTATGTATGAACATAACAAAACTTCTATATAGAAGCAACCAAGCAAATGTATTTATTTTTTTCTTACTAAAAGAATTTTGGAAAGGCCTTGTGACACAATGGTGATGCCTCTGACTGTAGTTCAAATCACACTGGGGTCTTTAGCATCTAATTGAGAATTCCAAAATGTTCATCAGGGGTGACATTTTTTTTTCCTCTCTGGTAATAAAGTAAGTTACATCTCTGGATACTCAGTGACTCTGATGATCTTGAATACAAACCAAATTTCCAAAATATATACTTTTAGGAAACAGAGTGATGAAATCTCTTCTCCGCCTCTCCTAGTTGAATAGTTCTATAAAATTACAGAAACCATTAACTCAGGCAAGCACATCTCATCTAGACGCAGTTTTCCTGCATTCCTGGCAGAACTTTTATTTTGACATTGAAGCACTATGTTACTGATGACTAAATAATTTAAGAGAACAACAACAAAAAAGATGTGTGAAAACTTCTGTTGATGGAACACAGTAATTAATTAGCTCTTAGAAATCAAGCTTTTACTCTGATAACAACACAGTGTTTTTCCAAATATATTGTTGCTCTAGTCATAAATCATAGGCCAGATAAACCTATGATTTAACACTAAACTAATTCTTAAAAGCTAGAAAGAGTATAGGTACTTATAAAATGAGAAGAAAATCATCTGACATGCTTTTAAGATCTTAAAAAAGCTGCTGAGAGACAATATACTTTTTGTGTGTGTGTGGTGTAGGGACTATTTACTGTATAGTATTGTAAAATCTCTTTTTAAAACCCCAGTTGATTTTAGCAAAAAAGACATAAAAGTTGAAAATTTCTTTGTAGTCTGGTTCTTTCTTATGTTATTAAAATATTAAAAATACATTTTATTTATCTATTCATCAGGTGATAGACATGTGAGTAGTTTCCACCATTTTGCTATTATGAGTAATGCTACTATAAACATTCATGTATAAGTTTTTGTGTGAATATATGTTTTTATTTTTCTTGGGTATATGGTAGATGCACAAAATTGTAACTGCAGAGTCATAATTTACTATGGGAGGAAACCAGAGACCGTTTTGCAAAACGAATGAAACATTTTGTATTTCTACCAACAGTGTTACTATAATTAGTATTGTTTTCTTAATTACATTTTCAGAAGGAAATATGATTTTTTTTGTCATCTTGTAGCATGCAAATTTAACGGAAAAAAATATCTTGTTTTATTAGTATATTCATGGATTCCTTAGAATTTGTATTTAGATTATCTTTTTCTTCTTGAGTTAGTTTTTGGTAGCTCATGTCTTCTTTTTATTTTCTTAAGTGAGAAGCAGTGAGGCAGAGACAGACTCCCACATGCTGCCAGACTGGGATCTACCCAGAAAGCCCACTAGGGGGCGATGCTCTGCCCATCTGTGTCTGTTGCTCCATTGCTCGGTAACTGAGCTATTTTAGCGTCTGAGGCAAGGCCATGGATCCATCCTCAATGCCTGGTGGCAAACTTTGTTTGACTCATTAGAGCCATGAGTGCAAGAGAAGAAGAAAGAGATGGAGAGAGAGAGAGGGGTAAGGAAAGGGCAGGGTGGAGAAGCAGATGGTGGCTTTTCCTGTGTGCGCTGACCAGGAATTGAACCTAGAACTTGCAAACGCTGGACTGATGTTCTACGGTTGAGCCAACTGGCCAGGGCCAGTCCATGTCTTAGGAATGTCTAGGTCCATGTCCATTGCATCTAAGCTGTCTAACTTATTGTCATGCAATTTTTCAGTTTTCTTTTGCAATCTTTCAAGTTTGCATGAGGATAATAGTAATGTCCCCTTTTACTTCTGGTTCTAGTAATGTGATTCTGTTCTCTTTTTTCCTTGTCAATTTAGCTAAAGTTTGGATAATTCTGTTCATCTTTTAAAACGACTGGATTTTGTTTTATTACTTTTTTTCTAATTTTTTCTGTTTTCTGCACCACTCGTTTCTGCTCTAATCTTTATTTTTCCCTTTCTTCTGCTTATTTTAAGTTTAGCTTGGCCCTGGCTGGTTTGCTCAGTGAATAGAGCAAGGGCCGGCATATGAACATCCCTGGTTCGCTTCTCAGTCAGAACACACAGGAGAAATGACCATCTGGTTCTCTACTCCTTCTCCCTCCACTCTCCCTTTTCCTTCTCACAGCCAGTGGCTCAATTGGTATAAGCATTGCCTTGTACTGTGATGATAGCTTGGCTGATCTGAGCATGTCAGCCTCAGATGCTAAAAATAGCTCAGTTGATTCAAGCATTGGCTTCAGACAGAGGTTTCAGGGTCTGGGTGCATGTGGGAGCCTGTCTCACTATCTCCACTTCTCTCACTTAAAAAAAAATAATGTTAGTTTAATCTACTTTTTCTAGTTTGTTAAGACAGAAGGTGATGTTATTAATTTGAAATATTTATTCTTTTGTAATATAAGTCTTTACAGATGTAAATTTCCCTCTAACCACTGTTTATGTGTACTTCATAAATTGTGATATTTTGTATCTTCATTTTCATTAACATCTAGATATTTTCTAATTTATTTGTGATTGTTTTGATTAATTGGTAATATAGGAATTGTTCAATTTTTACATATCTGTGGGTATCTCAAATTACATTCTCTTATTGATCTAATTTCATTCCATTGTGATTGGAGAACATTAGTTAGAATATTATCATTTTAAGTTTACAAAGATTTGATTTATGGACTAGTGTGTGACCTATCTTGAAGACTGTTTCTTATGTACTTGTGAAAAAAATATACAAAGTTGTTATTGAATGGGATGTTCCAGACATGTCTGTTAGATCTAATGTTTTTCCTTCCCCAGGAGAAAACGCTTCAAGGGTTTTGGAGATTTGAGTGTTGAAAACAATTCCACAAATTTGATAAGGTAAAATGTCCTTTTATTTTTTCTTTTGAAAAGAATGTTTTATTGAATTTATTAGATGACATTGGTTAATAAAATTATATAGATTTTATGTGTACAATGCTATAATAAATCATCTGTATATTATATTGTGTATTTCCAGGACAAATCTCTTTCCACCACTGTTCATCCCACCTTCACCCTCTTGTACCTCCCCCCCCCTATTTCCTCCTTGTAACTCACATTCTGTTGTCGGTGTCTGTTAGATTTCTTTTTGCTTAATCCTTTCAACTTTTTTACCCAGTCTCTTAACACCATTCCCTCTGACAGCAATCAATCTGTCCTCTGTATCTATAAATCTGTTTTAATTTTTTGTGTTAGTTTATGCTTTCATTAGATTCCACATATAAATGAAATTATATGGTACTTGTCTTTCTCTGACTAGTTATTTCACTTAGCATAATACTTTCCATGTCGAATAAGGCTGTTGCAAAAGGTAAGATTTCTTTATCTTTTATAGCTGAGTAGTATTCCATTGTGTAAATGTAGCACAACATTTTTATCTTGTCATCTACCACTGGGTACTTAAACTGCTTAAAAATCTTGGTTATTGTAAATAATGCTACAATGAATAGGGTGTGAATAAATAAATAAATACATAGATAAATAAATAAATAAAACTGGACCACCTTCTTATACCATACTCTGGAATAAACACAAAATATATTAAAGACTTAACTGTTAGACTTGAAACCATAAAAATCCTAGAACAAAACATAAGCAGTAAAATCTTGGACATTTCTCATAGCCATATTTATTTTCTTATCTATTACCTTGGGCAAAGGAAACAAAAGAAAAAAATAAATGGGACTACATCAAACTAAAACGTTTTTGCATGGCAAGAGACACCACAAAGAAAATGAAAAGACGATCCACTGAATGGGAGAACATATTCACCAATACATCTGATAATGGCTTAATATCCTTTATTTTTTTTGGAAAATTCAATATGAGTATCCAAACAATAAATTTAAATTCCAAAAATATTGGTTAGCTACCTGAAAGATTTACACATTTTATAATTATTTTCCGTGGTAGTGGTCATTAAATAAATATAGCCTTGTTCATTAGTAAGCCCTTTTACTAGAGTTAAGTTAGAGATTCACACTTGAGTAGAAATAAAGAGAGCTGATACACATATATGTATATTTACTATTGCACATCACTCTGTAATTAGAATTCTTATAATTTCATACACTAGAATCCTTGTACTACTCATATTTCTCAAATTTTGGCACATGTTATCCAAGGATGTAAAAGTGTGCCAGTATCTTTAAAAACAAAACTAATCATAACTTTTGTCACAATAGGTAACATAGTCTTCATTTTACAGGTGAGAAAACTAAGGCAGAAATGTTAAAGCAATTCAATGAAAGTCACAAAGGTAGAAGGCAATGGTGATGACATTTGAAATAAGCAGTCCCATTAAGATTTAGGAAAACATTACTTTTATATTAAAATCAGCAAAGATACATTATGAAATCAAAAGCAAAAATTATGTGAATTTTTAATGTGAAAAAAAGCGACTTCAGAGAATGTTTGTTCTTATATCTGCTTTGCTTCAGGCTAAGGCACTTGATCTCAGGGTGTGTGTACACTCACTATCTTGTGCTGATACAAATATTTCATGGAAAACCATGAAAATTACTACATTGCACCAAATTTCTTCTTGCAGTGTGCTGAATCTTTTAATATTTATAACTATCTTTTTAGCATGTGGTTAAACCAAGTGCTTTGTAACTTAGATAAAAATAAAAATATATTGAAGGACTACAGAAGTACATAAAGATGGTTGCATTAAACACATTGATGATCAATCTAAGTTGATGATTTCACTTTACCAGAATCTCACTAATTTCAGTCTTCATAGGACCTAAAATGCAATCATTACCACTGAAAGCATAGCAGAAGTACAGATTCCAATCATGTCAATGTGTGCAGAGAACTGAGATGTGGGACCCCATGTCATCAGCTCTAAATTTGGCAGATGACACAAAAGTTGCTATTAGAGCTTTGGGTTGTGGACTCTGTGGCCTGCAAGAAACACATCTTTTTCCTCAGTTGAGATAAGATTTTTGTTAATTGGAAACTCACTCTACTGAAACTATAGATTTGTTCTGTATAACACACTATGCCTTTTTATGTCCCAAATGTCTTTGATTGTATGTTTCTAAGGTTCTTTTCCATCACTAGGAGGCTTGATCATCACAAGAAAAAGGCAGAAAAGGTTGACTGAAACAGCTAATCAGAGTTCTTTGAGATCTCTAAAATTACATCGACCAAGAAAATATATATATTTATTAATATATATAAGGAATATATTTATATACTCAAAGAGGTACAAATATGAGGATATTATTACATATGTAAAGTTTTGACATAGAATTAATATAGAAAAACTTAGAAGATAGCAATGCTTATAGCATGAATTAATTGGGTGATTTAATATAGTTAAAATGTAAATCCAGCTCATACAAATGAACTGGTATACATGTCTCTTATGAGCTTTATAAAGATTGTAATCAGCAGCAAGAAATAACTGAAGCACAATATTGAATTATATTTTAGTTAGTATGTAACACTAACAAAAACATTCTCAACCACATGTTGGAAACAATAACAATGAAATTTAGGTAGTTTGAAAATTTTGTGACTAAAGGTCACAGAAGTTGTAACTCACTTATGATGGATTAGAAAATAGGACAGTGTGATTCCCAAATCTTTGTTCTTTTTAATGAACCTTTAATAACTTGGAGGTACAAGGAGTATTTTTCTCATCTTTCGGAATGACCAATCCATCATAAAGTGTTCTCATGTGCAGTTACATGCATTAACACAACTATGACTAAGGCCAGAGTTATAAATGTCTAAAAACATATACTTTTTTCTGAAATTGTAAATGAAACTGTCAATCCAAAGCCCCTTGGGTACCCTATAAAATAAGGACCAAGAGAAAATATATTTATTTTACAAATTTTTCGTAGCTTCATTGAATTTTACATCATGGTACCATAGCTGACTACTATTTACATTTTCTAGACATATATGTAAGTGTCATCAAACTATTAGTTTCACAAATAAATATTTTTTCTTTTCTAAGTGAGAGACAAAGAGGCAGAGAGACAGACTCCTGCATGCACCCTGACCAGGATTCACCTGGCAAGCCCCCTACCAGGCAATGCTCTGCCCATCTGGGGCTAGTGCTCTCTTGCTCAGCAACTGACTTATTTTAGTGCCTGAGGTGAGTCCATGGAGCCATCCTCAGTTCCTGGTGCTAACTTGCTCAACCAATCAAGCCATGGCTGCAGGAAAAGAAGAGAGAGAGAGAGAGAGAGAGAGAGAGAGAGAGAAAGAAACGAAGGGGTGGAGAGCAAATGTCGCTATTCCTGTGTGCCCTGACCAGGATTGAACTTGGGACATCTACATGCTGGGCTAACCTCTACCACTGAGCCAACTGGCCGGAGCCACAAATAGAGTTTTTTGAAGTTTGTGAGTGACCTTTTTGTCAAGTTTAGGTCAAATTCAAATAGAAACAGTAAGCTTGAGGATGACAAATAATCTAGCTCACTTTTGGAGAAATCATCTTAATTGTAATTTTTATATCAATGACAATAAGAATGAGTTCTATAGGAACTCTTCACATTCTAGAAACTATGCTCATATAAGCTGTCTTGTTTCCTCTGTGTGATACTTCTCTGAGGCAGCCAGAAAAAAAAATTCCATTCTTGTTTTAAAGATGAAGAAGCTGAAACCCATAATGATGAAGTAATGTGCCCATTAGCATGGGGCCCTAAAGTGGTAAAGTTTATCATCCAACCCATTCTTTAACTTTATTCATCGTATCTTAAAAGAATAAATTTAGAGACTAACTTGAGCCAAACAAGATTTATATTCTTGTTTAAACAATAAATATGCAAATGTGGGTTTTATATCACAGGGCTATTATATTTTAAGGCAATTTTAACTGTTTGTCACTTGTATATTTGAAAGAAAAAAGCCCTCAGGGATGTTTTAATATATGAGGGGCAATCAGACTTCTTCAAGTTGAATCTTGGTTGAAATATATAGAAATGTAATAAATAACCTTACTATACATATTGGATAAATATCATAGAACGTTCATACTACAAATGACTGATTCTAAGAAATTCTTCAGGCCAGGGATTTTCAGCTCTACCTTTTTAGCTTCCCGGTTTTCTTCAGATATCTCAAAAATGAAGAAATGTTTTCAAGCAAGTACATATTTAAATTTTTTATGTGTTTTATCATTTTCTTTTTTTGTGTGTGTGTGTGTGTGTGTAGCAAGAGAGGAAATGGATATTCTAACATTTAATTTCAGTATGAATAGTTTTATAAGTAGAGTTTTATCACTATCATAAAGTCATGGCACATATTAGCAAATTTTCTAAAATCCAAACTGAAGCTGGGAGTTAAAGAAGTGCTATGTGATGTTTCTAATTATTTGGTCTTTGTACACTGTGGGAAAATGGAGCTCAGTACCTTTACAGACCTTTCTTGAAAACCCCTGGACATCATGTCAGATTTGCATCAGTTATCCCAGCTGGAGATGAGGGAGCTGGGGTATGCGTATACTATCTCTTACTGCATTCCTGGCTGAAAGCTGCTTCCAGCATCGTCTCCAGTAGCTGCATCTCACTAGTTAGTGTCGGTAAACAGTCTTCAGGATGCAGAATTCAGGGAGTGGGTAGGAGTGAGCTGTCACTATGTCTGCGCAATCCTCCAGTCTGCAGGCTAGTCATCATCCCCTAACTCTACTCTTTCAATTCCTCCACTCTGTTCATTTTGAGAATAACATTCCGCACAGGATACTCTTAGAAAATATAAAATATACTCACACTAAAGAAGCATGGGTTCTTCTCAAAAGTATACAACTTCCTACTTATATATATATATATATATATACACACACACACACACACACACACACTAGAAAGCCCTGTGGTCATACGAAATGACCGCTGTTCTAGATATTATAAATTGTAATTAAAATGATTTGTGCAAAGGTGTCTGCTAATTCAAACTGAATTACCCAGGGCAGGCGGCGAGGACGCCCCTTTGCTTAGTGCCGCACAGGGTTTCCCCCTTCTACTTGCTTAATTGCTTCAAGTAGAGTGCAATGAAGGAAACCACTGGCAGTACATTTCTTAAGAGCCATTCTCTGCTCAGTGGTTTCTTTTTGTGGAGAAAGTCATTTTTGTGCAGCTTTAGCTCCTTTTCTTTCCTCTTCAGTGCTGTATTTTCTAGGAGGCATTCTTAAAAGAAATTACATTAAGACGTAGTTTTTATGTAAAACAGATGATTGCCAATGCAAACAAATGTTCACCTTCCCCCGACCCGCTCAATTTGCGTTCAGCTGTGGCAACTTCACCCCATTGGCTAGTACAGTTATGCAAGCAACCAATAAGCTATTGGCGACAAACAGACACTTAAGCCGCATATAATAAAGATGCTGTTTGTTTTTTTGTTGTTGTTGTTTTTTTTACCAGCAACAGTTAAAACTGATCCTTAGCTTCCTGTTCTGCCACAAGACCTTCCCTCCAGGTCTTGCCAGTTATACATCAGAAGTGGAAAATAATTAAACAAACATAGGAAGACTTTGAAAGGTGATAAAAAGATAAGGTGGCCTGCCTAGGGATCTCATTACTTGCTTCAGTGACTTCTCTGGGTTTCCTTATTGCCTCCCCTATATCCTGGACAGGGTGCTGCAGAAACATACAACCTGGAATAGTCAGCAGGTATGCATAAATGAGAGCTGCAAGAGCTTGATTTCCCCTAGCTAAAGGACCAGGGAAAGAGTAGCCTAAAAACACTGACAATAAAAAAACCCAAACAAACCATATTTGAGCAATTCTTCCCTACTACAGCCAAACCCCAAAGGAGAAGCTGCAATCACTCATGAAATTTCACTGGGTCATGAGTGTATGCCCATCCTATGAACTCTGGCGTTGTACTACAATTCAGTTCTCTGCCAAGGGATGTCTAAAGGCTAGTGGGGATCTGATGCTCCAACCTTTGCCTGGTATACTCATATGAGGTCTGATTTCCCTTCCAGGATAGTTTGTTTCTAAGGTAGTGAGAGTACTGAGTAGGGAGCTGATCTTCTGTTCCCCACCTGATAGAAGCCACAAGGACTTTGAATCCTTACCAAGGTAGTGTCAGCTGGGTACAGAAGTGAGCTGAGCTCACACCTGCCTCGTCCAGCAAAAACAAGAATAAAGAAGGTAGTTCAGGCTGGCTGCATGAAGCACTGCTCTTTCCCCACCCCTGGTGTCAGCAAGGCAAGTGGGCAGCTGAACCCCCACAAATTTAAGAAGCTAGATGAAACCTAAATAGGCTAAACCAAAAGAAATTCATGCCAACGTAATTCATAATTAGACTTCTGAAACCCAAAGACAAAAAAATTTTTTTTTGTTTGAAAGCAGCCCAAGAAAAACAGCATCTTACCTATAGGGTCATACAATTAAGATGACATCAAATTTCTCATTTGAAACCATGGAGACTAGAAGGAAGTTGCACAACATCTTTCAAAAGCTGAAAGAAAAGTATAGTCAATGGTATATTCTGTATCTGGCCACAATATCCTTCAGAAATGGAGGGAGAAGCAAGATACTCTTGTGTAATGGAAAACTACAATAATTTATTGCTAGCAGACTAATCATTAAAGAATGACTAAAGAGAATTTTCTAAAATGCAGATTCACCTTCCTGTTCAAGTTCGGTAATTCCATGTATGATGATATTATCTTCTGGTCAGCATCATATTTAAATATTCATTATCATCACTCAATCAATATTAAGTAATTTCTGAGGCCTAGGTACTCTGTGTTACACTTTGTTGTGCCCCCAAGGAGCTGAACATCATCTTTTCATGGTAATCATTACATCTATTTGCCAACATTTTCTTGCTTTCCATCCTCTGGGCACAATATTATTGTTTCTCTTGATTCACTTAGAGTTGGGTTTGGCCATGTATCATTTATCTAGTACTGAGAAACAAACTGCCCACAAATTAATGGCTAAACCATTACTTAGTTCATGATTATGTTAATTGGTGATTGAGTTTTGAGTTGGGGCTCAGCTGGGTGGTCATTTTGATCTCAGAAGGGCTCTCTCATATCTCATAGGTCAGCTTCCAGTTAGCTTGGCTGCCCTTTGCTTGGTTCACTCTCATGTCTAAAATTTTAGTTTGGAACACCGGGCTGACTCTTTGGTCCCTATGGTCTTCCTATCCTCCATTAGACTACACAAGACTTGTTAATGTAGTAATTTTAGGGTTAAAATATTTAATTGCTGAGGCCAACTCTTCAGTTGTCTCTCAACACCCTGCCATGTTGACTTAAAATTTTTGAGGTGATGGGTATTATATCAGCCCAGCTCCAAAGGGAACACTATATAGAGAAATCTTATAGCATAATTTAAAATTATGTTCTTTAAGGCACTAGTTTGGCAAAGCAGTAACTGTGCAAGAGGCGCGGTACAGGGTTGCAAAACTCAGAGATGGATTTTAGGGGGGGGATTTATGGGGATTAATAAAAATAATCAAGGCAAAATCAAAAGAGGTTTAAACTTATGTAACTAAAGTAGAGTAAAGGAAAAGTTTAGTGTAATCAAGAAAACAATAAGCTATATAACATCACCAGATGGAGAAATATCAGCCTGGGCTTTAGAATAATTGCTACTTAAAGCAATAGTGTATGACTAGTATCTACGGTCACCATGATAGCCGCCTGGCCCATGCAGGTTTACATTGGATTCCGACAGATAGTAATGAAACAACGGAGCCAAGAACTGGTGGCCATTAGCTTTAATCCTAGCTTGCACTCGGTGGGCAAGTAAAAACACACACTGGGCTCCAAAACCCACTCATTCAGTGCTCACAAAGCTACTGACTTATCCGAGTTTCCTAGAATCAAAGGTTCCTAGCTCACCAGACTTATTTACTTCTGTTCCCCATCTCCTTCTTCCTGCACAAACTGGCTTCTCCCTCAGCATTCCACCATCTTGGCTGCTTCTCCTGGCCTCCTCCACGTGGCCTTTCTCTGCTCTCCTCTATGATGCTAATCTCAGGAAACGAGAGAGAGCAAGCTCCTGGTCTGCCCCATATTATAGTGTAAAAATCAAAACCTTTAATCCAATATACAAACAAGGAAGTCTCTGATACAAAGTCATTTATCTGAGGCATAATGGGATTCCTCATGAGAGTGCACCACCCCACATCAAAAAGGGTGGGAAAGGCTTAGTCCCAAAACCAAGCCCCAGGCTACAAGGATCCTGCCTGCCCACAGTCCACCCCCAACACACATTAATATAATCACGCCCATCTCAAGCAAGAAGGGCAACTAATATCACCTGGGTGATGGGCTTCTACGAGGGCAGCACAATCTTTAACAAAGTGAGCATAATGTATTTTATCTGCCCAACAAATAGACTAAGAAAAAGAGAATTATGAGTATGTATAAAACTGACTAAACCATGCAGAAACACATAACCAAACTGGGAAGCCTTAATCTGGGCTCCAAAATTGGCATGGGAGAGTTGGGGTGACCTCGGACCCTATCTATTTTCTAGGAAAAATTTGGCTGGAGGCCATGACACAAGGACTCTGTTCATAGCTTCTAGGAATAAAGAAAGGTCACACATTCTTAGAGTAGTTAACTAGACCAGCAGTCAAGTGATAAGAACATCTTCCCTGGCTTTAGGGGAAACTGAACACCTGAGCAGCCTGGGGAAAGCAAGTTGTCTGATGCCATCCTGAGTATATGACTCAGTTTTTCTTGTAACCTTTTTTTTTATGACCTTTAATATACATGGTCAATTGAGTTCAAATTCATATTTTTATTATGTACTGTTCCTCCACAGGCAGAGAGGCTGTTTTATTTTTTTATTTCTTTTAAATTTATTTATTGATTATAAAGAAAGAAGATGGGAGAGAGACAGGCAGACAAGTATCAAATCTTTTCCCGTATGTGTCCTGTCTGGGAATTAAACCTACAAACTTTGTGTATCAGGACGACACTCTCATCTACCAAACTGTCTGGCCAAGTGTAAAGCCAGTGCCAAGGCCACCATCACAGCAGCCTGGTCCAGGTTCGCATTGGATTCAGACAGTCGGTAAAGAAACAACGGAGCCAAAAACTGATGGGCCATCATTTTTAATCCTAGCTTGCACCCGGCAGGCAAGTAAAAATACACACTGGGCTCCAAAACCCACTCACATTCAGTGCTCACAAAGCTACTGACTTATCTGGGTTTCCTAGAATCAAAGGTTTCTAGCTCACCAGACTTATTCACCTCTGTTCCCCATCTCCTTCCTTCTCCCTGCACAAACTCTGCACAAACTGGCTTTTCACTCAACACTCCGCCATCTTGGCTGCTTCTCCTGGCCTCCACGGGGCCTTACTCTGCTCTCCAACCTGCTCTCTCCTCTAATGATAATCTCAGGAACCGAGAGAGGAAGCTCCCAGTCTGCTCTACTTTATAGTGCAGAAATCAAAACCTTTAATCCAATATACAAAATAGGGAAGTCTCTAATACAAAGTCACTTATCTGAGGCATAATGGGATTGTACCACCCCACATCAAAAAGGGTGGGAAAGGCTTAATCCCAAAACCAAGCCCCAGGCTACAAGGATCCTGCCTGCCCACAGCCCACAGAGACACACATTAATATCACCTGGGCAACGGCCTCCACGTGGGCAGCATCATCCTTAACAAAGTGAGCATAATACATTTTATCTGCCCAACACCCAGGCAACCACTATTTTGTATTAATTTGTCTTTAAAACATACTTTTGCCTATCCTGCCACATATTTGTATATAATAGTTTCCATATAAATGTTTATTGGAGGAATAAATATTTTTCTTACTAAGTATTTTAGAGGAAATTGACATGTAAATGAAACCTATTTATAAAACATTTACTTTGACAATTTGAGAATAGTAAAGCTTACATATTCTAAATAGTATTTCTCAAACCTAGCTTTTGAAGATATGTCATGTAAGGCCAGGAGCCGCCATCATGGCCATTCACATGCAGGTTCGCATTGGATTCGGACAGTCGGTAAAGAAACCATGGAGCCGAAAACTGGTGGGCTATAGCCTTTAATCCTAGCTTGCACCCGGCGGGCAAGTAAAAATACACACTGGGCTCCAAAACCCAGTCACACTCAGTGCTCACAAAGCCACTGACTTATCCAAGTTTCCTAGAATCAAAGGTTTCTATCTCACCAGCCTTATTCTCCTCAGTTCCCCATCTCCTTCCTTATCCCAGATACAAACTCTACACAAACTGGCATCTCACTCAGCACTCCGCCAGCTTGGCTGCTTCTCCTGGCCTACTCCACGTGGCCTCCTTCTGCTGCTGGCTCTACTCTCTCCTCTCTCTCATGCTAACCTCAGGAACCAAGAGCCCAAACTCCCATTTTGCCCCCACTTTATAGTGTAGAAATCCAAACCCTTAATCCAATATACATAATAGGGAAGTCTCTAATACAAAGTCACTTCTCTGAGGCATGATAGGATTGTACCACCTCACACCAAAAAGGGTGGGACAGGCTTAATCCCAAAACCATGCCTCAGGCTACAACAATTCTCAACACACATTAATATCACCTGGGCAACGGCCTCTTTAACAAAGTGAGCATAATACATTTTATCTGCCCAACATGTCACTAACTTTTAGATAACAGAAAATAAAATATAACCAAACAACTTAATTTGTATTAGCTATATAATTTCTCTAACCATTCAACAGATATTTAATAAGCAAGTACTAAATTTTTCTTGGATGTGCTCGAGCAGAACTCCTCAATGTCCTCTGTTACAGGAAAATTTAAACATCTTTTTTTCTTTTCTCAAGATATCTGTTATTAAATGTCAAGTCCCATTCCAATCAATTTCATTAAGAAACAAGGAAAGCAAGAGGAGTCCTATTAGTGTCAAGGACTATGTTGGAGCAAATTTAATCAAATTTGAGCAAATGACATTACTATATTCAAAATGGGTACTGAGATCACAAATAATGAACTCACTTGAAATAACCTGGTAATAGGCTATAAATGATGGCTTCTAATACTTTAATCGCACAATCATCTTGCCTCTTTTGGCCTGGGCTGACAGCCAAAATGCTCTTTTTATTTTATTTTATTTAAATTTTATGATTAGTGATTATTTAATACAGGACATTTACTGATTACTCTGAAATCCGGCAGTGCTGACAAAGCTTATGTCATTTTTTTATTTTCCTTCCCTCTTATTTACTAGTTTACATATAAATGGTCTTGTGCCAAACAAATATTTATTTGAATCTGAATTGTGCTGACACCAGAAATATTTGCAAGTATGTCTTGACATGTCATCAAGCGTCTTGTCAATTTGAACCTTACCATTTTACACACATATAGACATTTTAAATGCTGTTCTTGTCTCATGCAAGGTGCCAAAATTACTCTATAAAAGGAGCCTGTCAACAAGATCTGGGTGAGGGTGTAAAACTGTTTAAAAACCTGGCAAGGTTTTTTTCCATCTTAAAATTTACATTTACACACTCATAATTTAAGCATTACTTTAAGAGGAAATTTACTTACATTAAAAATAAATGATTTAACTTTTATAAAAACTGGAAGAAATTTTTTTTAGTTTAAAATATTTCTTCTTAGAATTAAGAAAGATTAAAACTGGATACTAAAACTGTATTTACTTGCCCATTCTCTTATCTGGCATTTCACATGATAAAATCTACTCATGGCGTAGTATATTATTCAGAAAGAAAACAGTCTTTTTCCTTTTAATCTTTCAAAGAAATAGTATATGGATGTCTAATTGCTTTTTTTGGTCTTCACCTCATCAATGGAATATCTACAGGACATATATAAATAATAATTTCAAGTGTTTGGAAATAATCAAGTGCACTCTTTAAAGTTTGTTATTAACAGTTATATTTTCTTGAAGCAAGTCCAATAAATAAAATTCCAGTTTTGCCCAAAAGATAAATTAGTAAGAAAAAGAAACTATTTAAATAGCAAGGAGATCTACCACTGGATTCTGGAAAACATCAAATTTGATGTACATTATAGAAATTTTTCTATATTTTGTACAACATAATAGTAACTCCAAAAAAATGATTAAAGGTGTTAACAACTGTGGTTTCAATCTTAACTGAAGTTTCAGAAATAGTGATTAATAGGGTTAATTACTTAAAAAGACTGAAACATTGTATATGGAATTTTTCTCAATTATAAGTCATTATACTTGAGGTAACTAAATATTATTAAATGAAGGCATAATATAATTTTATAATCCTACTATTTCTCTATTACCCAAAATTTAAAATTTAGACTTAAAAAGAGGCAAAGTATTAATATTTATTTTAGTCTTGTGACTTTCTTTCAGCTCATTGTCACTTTCTTATTGGTACATTATTTCATTAAGAAGTTATTTGTAAGTGACATGTATCTGAAAAAGAATGACAAAAAGTATATTGTAATTTTGGATATCAATTAAGTACATATTTGTTTGACATGGTGATTCTAATTATTTTTAAGACATAACTTAATCTGTAACATTATATTTGGAGCTAAAAATAAGCTGATAATTAGATGCATTTAAATGAGCTTAGACAAAGCTAACTATGGTTTTCTTGTCCAAAAATTGCAATAGAGCACATCATGCCAGAGTGTTCCAGCAAACTAATATACAACATAAACAAAAAAATATATAAATTAGTTGATTTTTAAAAAGTGAGAATGAAATCCTGAGAGTGAAGGAAAAGTGTAAAAATATCATTAATCAGGGCTGTGTTCAGAGTTTACGGATATGAGAAATATAGTATTTTTGGCTGAGTTTATCTATAGAAATAATTTGATTTGCCAATTTATTATACAATTAATTGGCCCATAAAGATAAATGAAT
The DNA here is from genome assembly GCF_036850765.1 of Saccopteryx bilineata. Lineage (NCBI taxonomy): Eukaryota > Metazoa > Chordata > Mammalia > Chiroptera > Emballonuridae > Saccopteryx > Saccopteryx bilineata. Next base: position 382,457,903 of record NC_089490.1, read on the forward strand.
TTTTAATAAACAGTTCTAATAATTGTTATAAAATAGGTACTATCTCATGTATTTCATCATCTTATTTTGTGAACAACCTCTATAGTGTCCAGATAACATCTCTTCTGTTCATGTCCAGGAACCATTTCTCATTGTCCTTTATTGTTAAGTCAACTGTTGCTAGATAATTTTCTTTCTCCCAACACCTGGTGTTGTGGGTTGAATAACATTATCCAAATTACTATAGTTAAGCCCTAACCTCAAGTACCACAAAAATATGACCTTACTTGGAAAAAGAGCTGTGAAGGTATAATTAGTTAAGATGATTTCATACTGAAGTAAGGTAGGCCCTTAATGCAATATGACCAGTGTTCTTATAAAAAGAGGGTCCCTGGCCCGTTGGGTGGTAGAGCATCGATCCAGCATGTGGATGTCTCAGATTCGATTCTCAGTCAGGGCACCCAGGATAAGTGACCATCTGCTTCTCCTCCCCTTCCCCTCCCACCTACTCCCATATTTGAAAACCACAGTACTAGACAATCTGTAATGTCTCATTTCATTCAAAAATTTATTTTAAATGTCTGTGAAGTTCCTCTTTTTCTTTCTCTCATGGTGGTCTCCAGAATTTTATTCTCTTTACTTCCATCTCTCATAATATTCTTTCTGAGCGAAGCAACTATACTTGTGGCTTTATTGTTTACCTGGTCACTGTCGATCTTCAAATCTATAATTATAGCCTAGATGGCTGTCTTAAGTTATTGATCCATATTAACTTTCTGTCAAATTTAATATATATTACAGAAGCAGCATAAATTAAACATGTAAATCACAGAACCAATTATATATTATTATATTACCTCTAAAATTGTACAATATTTCTGTAGACTTTTTTTCAAAAACTAGAATTCTCATTACTCATTACTTCTCAAAAATAATAACCTAGATATCTTACTCGTCTTTTATTTTTTTCTCATTTTCTCTCCCTAAATCATCACGAGCCAAGAAATTTATTTGGCCATAAAGCCTTTTATAGCTGTCAACTTTCTCAATTCTCTCCTCTTAGTTATTAATGGTATTGCCTTTATTTGGGTTCTCATCACTACTTTTTCTTTTGTGTGTGTGTGTGTGTGTGTGTGTGTGTGTGTGTCAGAGACAGATAGAGACAGAGAGAGGGACAGATAGGGACAGACAGACAGGAAAAGAGAGAGATGAAAAGCATCAATTCTTTGTTGCAGCACCTTAGTTGTTCATTGATTGCTGTCTCATATGTGCCTTGACCAGGGGGCTACAGCAGACCGAGTGACCCCTTGCTCGAGCCAGCGACCTTGGGCTGAAGCTGGTGAGCTTTGCTCGAACCAGATGAGCTTGCGCTCAAGCTGGCATCCTTGGGACTTCAAACCTATGTCCCTCACATCCCAGTTTGATGCTCTATCCACTGCGCTGCTGCCTGGTCAGGCTACTTTTTCTTTTAAAATCAACTTTAATTTTTATTTTATTTTTTTATTGATTTTAATTTGTTGTGTTCACATAGTTACAAGTGTACCCCCGAATATATCTCCCTCCCACCCCCCTGTGTTCTCCTTGATACCCACTTTGCCCCCTTCCATCCATGATTTATTATCCTGCCCTCTATCTCTCTGTGTTATGTGTATATACTTTCACTAATGTCTATCCTTTCTTTTTTTTTTTTTTTTTTTGCATTTTTCTGAAGCTGGAAACAGGGAGAGACAGTCAGACAGACTCCCGCATGCGCCCGACCGGGATCCACCCGGCACGCCCACCAGGGGGCGACGCTCTGCCCATCAGGGGGCGATGCTCTGCCCATCCTGGGCGTCGCCATGTTGCGACCCTCCTGGGTGTCGCCATGTTGCGACCAGAGCCACTCTAGAGCCTGGGGTAGAGGCCACAGAGCCATCCCCAGTGCCCGGGCCATCTTTGCTCCAATGGAGCCTTGGCTGCAGGAGGGGAAGAGAGAGACAGAGAGGAAGGCGCAACGGAGGGGTGGAGAAGCAAATGGGCGCTTCTCCTATGTGCCCTGGCCGGGAATCGAACCCGGGTCCTCCGCACGCTAGGCCGACGCTCTACCGCTGAGCCAACCGGCCAGGGCTTATTTTTTCTTTGATCCTCTCCTCTCATCCCCTTTCACTCTACCCACTTTCCCTCTGGACTCTTTGACCCCTTCTCTGCCTCTCTTCCATTCCTCAGTTCACATTGTTCATTAGATTCCTCATATGAATGAGGTCATATTATATTTTTCTTTCTCTGCCTGGCTTATTTCACTTAGCATAATAGACACCAGGTCCATCCATGTTGTTGCAAAGGGTAAGATTTCCTTCTTTTTCACAGCCACACAATATTCCATTGTGGATATATACCACTGCTTTTTAATCCACTCATCTACTGATGGACATTTGGACTGTTTCCAGATCTTGGCTATTGTAAACATTGCTGCAATAAACATAAGGGTGCATTTCTTCTTTTAAATCAGTAATTTGTTATTCTTAGGATATATTCCTAGAAGTGGGATAGCTGGGTCAAAAGGTAGTTCGATTTTAAATTTTTTGAGGAATCTCCATACTGTTTTCCACAGTGGCTGCACCAGTCTGCATTCCCACCAGCAGTGCAGGAGGGTTCCCTTTTCTCCACACCCTTGCCAGCACTTGTTATGTGTTGTTTTGTTAATGAGCACCATTCTGACTGGTATGAGGTGATATCTCATTGTGGTTTTAATTTGCATTTCTCTAATGATTGGTGATGTTGAACAATTTTTTATATGCCCATATGTCTGCTTTGGAGAAGTGTCTATTCAGTTCTTTTGCCTAATTTTTGATTGGATTGTTTACTTTCCTGGTATTGAGTTTTACAACTTCTTTGTAGAGTTTGTTTTTCACCCCTTATCAGATGTGTTGGTGAATATGTTCTCCCATTGTGTGGGTTGTCTTTTTATTTTGTTCATGTTGTCTTTTACTGTGCAAAAGCTTAAAAACAACTTTATTGACATATAATTCTTTACCATATCAATCACCCATTTAAAGTATAAAATTATATGATTATACATATATCTTAAACAACTCTCTTGACAGTAAATTTTAAAATGTTCTCACCACCTCAAAAATAGACATAATCCACTTGGCCATCCACTTATTCCTTTACCTCAGGGGCCCCCAAACTTTTTATACAGGGGACCAGTTCACTGTCCCTCAGACCGTTGAGGGCCAGACTATTAAAAAAAAACTATGAACAAATCCCTACGCACACTGCACATATCTTATTTTAAAGTAAAAAAAAATGGGAACAAATACAATATTTAAAATAAAGAACAAGTAAATTTAAATCAACAAATTGACCAGTATTTCAATGGGAACTATGGGCCTGCTTTTGGCTAATGAGATGGTCAATGTCTGGTTCCATATTTGTCACTGCTAGCCATAACAGGTGATATGACACGCTTCCGGAGCCGTGATGCATGCATCCCACGTCACCGGAAGTAGTACTGTACGTGAGCCATGCTGCGCTTTGTGGCGTCACCACATACAGTACTCCTGGAGCACAGGATGAGGATGCATCCTGTGCTCCTCTCACTGACCACCAATGAAAGAGGTGCCCCTATCAGAGGTGCAGCGGGGGCCGGATAAATGGCCTCAGGGGGCCGCATGTGGCCCGCGGGCCGTAGTTTGGGGACCCCTGCTTTACCCTCTCCCTGCCCTAGGCAAACACTAATCTACTTTTTTTTTATATATTTTCCTATCTAGATTTTCATAAGAACTAAATAATATGATATTTAGACTTTTGTGATGGTCTCCTTTAAGTTAGCCTAATGTTTTCAATGTTCTTCCAAGGTGTCATGTCTACGAGTACTCCATTCTTTTTTAATTATCAGATAGTATTATACATTGCATGGATACTCCATATTTAATTTATCCATTCATGGTTTGAAGGACACTTGCATTTTGTCTACATGTTGGTTGTTGTAATTAATGTTGCTATAATAATTTGTGTCAAAGTTATTGTGTGGATATATGTTTTCATTTTTACTGTGTATATAAGTAGTAGTGAAATCAATGGGTCACGTGATGACTGTTCCACCATTTAAAGAACTGCCATACTTTTTTACTTTTTTTTCTAAAGAGTTAAGCCATTTTCCATTCTCATTTCTAACTTGGTTTATACATGTCTACAGCTTTCAATTTCACCACCATTCCTTCACCCTGGCCTTCCAATCCACCCTCAAATTTATTCTTTCTCACCAGAGTAACATGTCACTCTCTGTATTAAACCTCTAGAGTTCTTATTACCCTCAAGTTAATTTGAATTAAATTACAAATTCCTGGCATATATTCAAGATGCATTTCTAGATATGGTATTTTATATATATATTCTTCTTTTAAATAAAAACAAACTACCTGAATTTGTGCAAAAATATCAAACTTATTATATAACTGAATGTTCTAAACACTTGATGTTTGTTCAATTATGGTTTCCCTCTTCTCATATTATTTGTTTATCTAATCATCCACAAATCTCTACCCAGTCATAATATCTGAAAGGATGATGCTCTAGGTCAGCCTCCTTTAGTTGTCCTTGGCATCTTGTATTCGCTTCTAGCAAAGAACTTCTTGTACTTCATCCTGATTTCTGATTTCTGTGACAGGTGCCACTAAAATAAACTGAAAATTAATTAAAGTTGATGGCTGTGGATTTTATATCTCCTGTAGTACCAGATAGATAGCAGGAAAACAATAACCATGTGCTGAATGTATGAATCAAAAAGATGTTGCCTCACCTTTACATGAGACTCTGAATTCTTCTAGTTACTAAAATTAAAATTTCATTCAGGGATCTGGACTCAAATTAAAAGTGTCTAAAAAATAAAGACATAATATTTGAATTCATCATTAACATTTGGAAAAAAATAATTTAATTAAATTTACATGCCCTTATATTGATTTTATGTCTAGGGTTATTAGCCAAATACATGAAAATTAATTCAGTTCAGAATAAATAAGGGCACCAATAGTTAATGATATTAGTATTTGGACAGCAGTTTGGCACCAGTGGTGGATTATATGATGCTAAGAATGTTTTTTATGTGCTATTTGACAATAATATAATGTTATCTGCTCTTGGGTATTGTTTGAAATACCCTTTGACTACCCAGAAAGAAAGTACAGTTTTAGAATAATCTGCAATGGATTAATCAAACAGATGTCAGAGAGGTTGATTCTGAAATGCTGAAACACAGTTACTTAAATATCATGCTATGCATAAGAATGCATTTTTAAAACAATCAAGGGACATGTCTAACTTATTTTGGAAAAGTATTCTCCATGAGTCTTTCGTGTTTCTGCTGAATTTGTGGAAAGGAATACTAATGGATTTTGTTTTACACTATTTTCACAAGGATTTTTCCTATATCGACCAGCTTTAAAGATAAAGTGTCTCTCATTGGGGCGAATAGAAAGCAAACTATCCTTCTATTCAGTATTCTGAACACAACCTAGGTTAGGGATACTTACTGACTATTTTAAAGATTCAGATTTATTTTGCTCAGAGCTCGTCTCCAGGGACTCAACTCATTGTGTGTGCATGTGTCCCCTGTATCTCTTCTTGTTGCTCTCTGAGAGCTGGGGCTCGTGGGCCCAGGGCAATAAAATGCTGATACTCTCTCTCATGCTATTTCTGTGACTTATATCCTTTGTCTCTGACATAGGGTATGCATGTTTTCTTCAACCAAAATAAATAAAACAACAAAAAACTGTCAAAGTAACTAATAAACTGGCAAGATCCTTCACAGTTATTGACAACTTATTTATCCAATACTAACCACTGAATATCTGATTTTACAGAAATATTCAGTTAACCTACAGAGTTAGATAGTGTTCTTGGTTATATGCTGGCTTTATCTAAAAGTGTACCCTCATACTAACAAACAGAAGTAATCACTCCCAAAGGTATTATTGTACCTCAGATATGTCATTGTTTTTGTCATTGTTAGCATTCTCTAACAGGTAAGGTTAATGGTTATTTGTTGCATGGATGACTTTTATTTCCATTTGCTAGTAGCATCTCTGTTTTCTTCTGAACCATTAACTAACTCTCTGTGGACAGTGAAATTGTGTAATTTGTGATTGAATTTTAGTACCTACCAGTGAATTAACACATAATAGGTTTCTTTAAAAAGCATAGATTTAATATGAATTAAGAAGAAAATTGTGTTTCTTTTTCAAAAGTTCAACAATTAAAAATCAGTAGATTAATCCCAGGAACTTCTGTGTTTTAAAATAGGAGGAGAAACCTGCCCTTTGTCAACAATATAAGTTTATAAGAAATAGTCCAATAAATTACCTCTCAAGTGTTCCTTTTACAATGGCATTTCTATCTTACATAGTTTTATTCTTAAATGTACAGTAAGATTGAGGTTTAACAATTAGATATGTCTATGAATTGCACTAGACAACCTAGATACAGAACCTGTTCCATAACCCAGAATTGTTTCTCAATTTTCCAGTGAATACTCTTCTGCTGAGAAAACAACAGCTGTTGTAATTTTAATCACAGTAAGTTAATTTTGCCTGTTCTAGAGCTTCTGAAAATAGTCATCATTCGATACATAATCTTTATATAAAGCTGCATTTGCTCAGCAAAATGCCTTGAGATATATGCCTTTGTTGCATTTAACAATTGGACGTTTAACTTGTGAATTCATTCAGTTGGTGATACTGAAGTTCAAATCACTTATCTTCTTTACTGAAATTTAGTCTCTTCTTATTCTAATATTTACTGGGAAAGGGCTGTTGAGTTTTAGAGCAATGCCATAAATTCTTGATCAGTTGTGCTATCATTTAAATATATAGATATTGGGGAATGAGAGAGAAAGATTTGGCATAAAATTCAAATACTTCAAATACTTCAGTTCACGTATACAAAGTTTGAAACATCAGTGAGACACTTATGTGAAAATATAGAGTAGGTAACTGGAGGTTTGAGAAAATAAGTTAATGCACATAAAAGAATCAGGATTGTTCTTACAAGGTAATATCTACTTAATAATTATAAAGTGCTATAAGTATATGACTTGAAGAGTACTCTTTTTTTATTTCTGTCCTTGATTGTGAAAAATTATGATCTACTAAACTTTTTACTACTCTCTTGGGAAAACAAATGCTCTTGATTTTCAATCTTAGTCATATAAGCTTTTAAGCACTCTTGAAAAGAAAACTCTCAAAGGTAGGAAAGGCAAACTTTTACTTAGAATATATAAAAAATATGTGAGTCTGTCCTTGAGGCAATTCATTATAGTATGTTTGGAATTACTAGATATTTATAGTGAACAGGTCCAGAATATGTATTCTTTTCGATGCCTGGAGCATATTCTCCAAGTGTTATCATAAAACTAAACTTTTAATAACTTTGAAAGGATTAAAATAATATTATAAGATTCTTTGATGACAATAGTATGGAATGAGATTTATTATTTGGGATTATTGAGAATTCTTGTCTCCTGGTACATTATATTTTTATCTTCTCACAGCCTAACTCACCTATTTTTGTTTTTTGTTTTTTTTCTATTTCTCTAATTTTGTAATTATTCCATATACTTTGATCTTTAGAATAAGTAACATCAAAAAGATTGTCAGGATAAGCATTTCTGTCTAGATAGAAAGGCATCTGAATTCCACAGGGAAAGCATCTCAGGTGATGAAAAGTCCTAGAACTTCAGAGGGAAAATGTGTGTATGAAATGAAGCGGGCTGAAGATCCAGGCTATGATAGGATGTGGTTCTAGATAAGCCAGTCATCCAGCTATGGAGACCAGCCAGGTTGCGGGCAGAGTTGGATAGTATGGAGAAACTGTGGGAGGGCAGTAGCAACATTTTAGTCAGTTAAAATTAATTGTCTCATATGATGTCATTGTGGAGAACGGGTGAGACCTTGGGTTTTAGAAGAGTGAACTCTTCAGAAAGTACTGGAATGAGAACATTTTGAAAAAAAAATGTTGGAAAGGGACATATTTAGTGCCAAAAAATATCATGATTTCTTCAGTAAATAGGAGAGCAGTAGGGTGCTGTAGAATATGGATCTGTGAATGAAATAAATTAGTCTGACTTCTTCTACCAATCTTCACCAAGGAACCTGGGGAAAGACTCCACATTTTCATCTTTAGTGTTCTTTGACAATTTGTTAGATTCTGTAGACCTTATAAATCCAAATGCAAAGGGATGAGTGCTATGTAAAAGTTAGAAGAAAGATGGCTATTGATAATTTCACAAAACATGTGGAAGAATAGAAGGGTCAGAATCCCAAAGCATGTAAGACTGAGCCTTCCAGTTAGGTTTATTTAAATAAATCATTCATTCACTAAGCTACTATGAAACCCCTGGTGCACTGCTTCTCGGGTTTCCATTTTACTGGATAAACAAGAAAATAATGAAAGCTTTACCTCTCAAAAAACTAAGTATATTTTTCCTGAGAAATTATGAAAAGTGTGGAGTACATGCAGTTCAACTCGTTCTCAAATAACCACATCTGTTGGTTCTTAGTTAAGAATCTATATGTCTGGTATATTTGTCAGAGCAGCTGTGTGAAAATCTCTACAATGAGCCTTGAAATATGGGTTTTACAACTTGCCCTTGAATCTTATCTGTGATCCAATACTTGAGAATAATAAACTACTTCTAGAAATATTCATAGAAATATGTATTGACATAATTTGCTCATTCTAACATCATTTGGCTTATTCCTCAAATGCTATTAGAGATCAGTTTTCTTTTACATTTAATTTAACAACTGATTAATGCATAAGTAAAATTTTCCAACTTCATTGCAGAAAAAATATATTTCATGACACAGTTCAGTTAGCAAGTTAATGATTCATGAATTAAATGATTAATAACATACAAATCAGAATTCTAATATATTTAGCTTTATGATTGAAACCATTTTTCTGTTCTTTGAACCATTTATAAAAGGGTAGAACATGTTTAACCAAAAAAAATCTGATGGAAAAATTAATTGTGAGAATGTTTTTCTAGTACTGAAAGGAAAAAAGGGAGAGATTGTTAAAAACAATGATAAAATTAAAACTCAGTAGATAAAGATAAATAAATCTTAAATATTTGAGTAAATATTACTAAATTTCTTGTATGTTCATAAAACTAAAGAAAATATAGTGTTTTCTTTTCTCTCTCTTTTTTGAACTAGCTCTTCTCACAATAGGCTTTCTTTAAGAAGAATGAAATTTGATATGAGATAAAGACAAGAACTGCAAATAATATTGTTAAACCACAATTAATGATGTTCATAGAGTGTTGAAAATATCTGAGTCATTGAAATACAGTTGACTCGAACAACAAGGGTTTGAACGTGTAGTCCACTCATATGCAGATTTTGAAAAATACTGTACAAATATTTTCTCTTATAATTTTCTTAACATTTTTTATTTACTGTAGCTTTAAGAATATAGTATAGGCCCTGGTTCGCTCAGTGGTAAAGTGTCAGCCCAGCATGTAGAAATCCACGTTTTGATTCCTGTTCTGAGCATACAGGAGAAGTGACCATCTGCTTCTCCCTCCACTACCCCCTGCTTCTCTCTCTCTCTCTTTCTCTCTCTCTCTCTCTCTCTTTCTCCTTTCTTACCACAGTCATGGCTTGAATGGTTCAAGAAAGTTGGCCCTGGGTTCAGAGAATTGCCATATGGCCTCACCGCAGGTGCTAAAATAGTTTGATTGCTGAACAACGGAGCAGCGGCCCAGAAAGGCACAGCATAACCCCCTAGTAGGCTTGCTGGATGGATCCAGTTGAAGTATATATGGGAGACTGTCTCTGCCTCCCTGCCTCTCACTTAATAATAATAAAAAGAAAGAACATATATATATATAATTCATATAACATATATAATATGTGTTAATTGATTGTTCATGTTATCAGTAAGGCTCCCATTTAACAGTAGACTATTTGTAGTTATGTTTTTGGAGAGTCAAAAGTTATACACTTTTTCATGGTGCAGAGGTCTGTAACTCTAATCCTATGTTGTTCAAAGCTCAATTGTATATGACTGCTACTCTTATTTTTAATCTATATTTTACAGATTAATGAGCTTAATATTCAAAATGACAAATTCTAACTTGGTTGTATATTCATGTCATGATTGTCAGCATCTCAAGGAGGAAATATTGATGCAAACCAAGTAAAATAAATCATTCTTTATGCTCATAATAAGGTCAACCAAACTACATAGAACTGGACTCCTGCAACATTTATGTAAGGGCTCTTTTTATTTTACTCTTAGAAAATTATAGACATTTGGAAAAGTTACAAAATAAATTAAATACATACTTAACTGACTGAGTCTCAGTAACACAATTGTGTTCATATAATTAATTTGTACCAACAGATACAGAATTCTCTACTGACATACTGAGTCTACTTTCAATTGTATTCTAATAAATTCTTTTTAATTAAAATGATCATAGTAAAATGGATTTTTGAAAAAGATATTAAGGAGAATATATTTTACAGTAGACTCAAGATACAAAGTAAATTTTATTGGTTAGATAATGCACTAAAATTTAACAAGATATTTTAATTTTCTCTTTATTATTATGTACCAGTTTACTACACAAGGTAGTGGTCCAAAAACAACATCCATTTATTATCTAATGTATGATTTGAGTCAGGTGTATGGTCAGGGTATAGTTTCATCCTTTGCTATAGGGTAGTACTAAATACAAGTTAAAATGCAAGGCATTAGCTAAATTTAAAATTCAGATAAGCAACTTTTTAAAGTATGTTTGACTCAATTATTTAATGTGACATTCCTATACTAAAAATATTTGTTTATCCAAATTCAAATTTAACTGGACATCTTGTTTCTGTCACATGACTATAGTCAAAATGTCAACTAGTGATAAGGTTTTATCTAAAAGATCAACTTTCAATGTCAGCTTTTAGGGTTATTCATGTAATTGTTGGCAGAATTCAGTTTACTGATCATTTTTGGACTGAGGGTCTGAGTTCTTTGCCAGGTGTTGACCATAGGTCACCCTGAGTTTTATGCCAAGTAGACTTTTCTAGTAGGTGATAATTAACAGGAATGCTTAAGAAGTCTTTTGCTAGGAACCCTCCAATCAGCTACACATTTCACAAAGTGATTTGGAAAGACATGAAAAACATTCCAGATTTCTTTTTCCCTATGGTTACTTTAAGATAATTTAATAATATTATTTGACCAGAAAACTAAAAACAGTATATCTGGTATCCACAATAGAAGTAAATAATTTTTCTCTACTCTTTCTAACTGGAGCACAACCATGATATTGTGTTCCGCTCTGAACACCATGCTTTTCAAAGAGTGTCAATGATGGGGATATTGGAATGACACAATAATCTTATTTTAAAAATATTTTCGTTTAGGCAAGAGGAGGAGATAGTGAGGCAGACTCCTGCATGTGCCCCCAACCGAGAACCACTCGACAACCTTGTCTTGGGCCAATGCTCAATTGACTTGAGCTATCTTCAGTGCCAGAGGCTGATGCTCAGACTAACTGAGCTACCTTCAGATCCCAGGGCCACGCTGGAACCAATCTAGCCACTGGCTGCAGGGGGTGTGAGGGAGGGAGAGAGAAGCAGATTGTTGAGAGAAGCCCTGACTGGGAATTAAACCTGGGACCTCTGTACGCCAGAGCTGACCTATCTACAGAGCCACCGGCCAGGACCTAAGTTTTCATACTGTATAAAAATCTGTGCCCATGTGAAACATTGCTTGAGCATCTCCCAGGGCTCTGGAAGATGACTGAAAAACTGAGAAATCTTGAAATTTTGTTTTCAATCCCATTTGCTACATGGTAAATGCTATGGTCAAGCTAGTCACAACAAACTGCTTTCAACAGTAACTTTTGTAAAACATAAGTAAAAGGTTAAGGGTGTAAAATGGGGGTGGAGACTCAAGTTTAGAATGCTAAAGAAGGCTTGGGTATATAAGCCATGGGCAGAAAATAAGGACAATACCAGATAAGTGCTTTGAACTAACAGAAGAGGGCGCAGCTCTTCCAGTGCAGATGGATTCAGTAAACTGAACCTAGTAATGAGCAATGGGGAAAATGCGCCGAACTTACATCTATATCAGCAAAAAAGGAAGAGAACTGAGACAATCGTCCAGAAAAACACGGTATAATCAACATTAGAATTGGTCAAATAGAACAAAGTGATGAGATGTAATTGCATACAGTTTGGCAACGTCTCATGAAATGAAAGTGAGTAGGAAGGCAGATTTTTGATGTGGAAGGAGACCAAGTTAGATGTTTTTACAATCCTGTAGGACAGGGGTCCAAACTTTTTACACAGGGGGCCAGTTCACTGTCCCTCAGACTGTTGGAGGGCCAGACTATAAAAAAAACTATGAACAAATCCCTATGCACACTGCACATATCTTATTTTAAAGTAAAAAAACAAAACGGGAACAAATACAATATTTAAAATAAAGAACAAGTAAATTTAAATCAACAAACTGACCAGTATTTCAATGGGAACTATGCTCCTCTCACTGACCACCAATGAAAGAGGTGCCCCTTCTGGAAGTGCGGTGGGGAGCCGGATAAATGGCCTCAGGGGGCCACATGCGGCCCGCGGGGCCATAGTTTGGGGACCCCTGCTGTAGGAGATATTTTGATTTAATGCATCTTTGTCAATTTTTCTCTGGGAAGAAAGGTATACTTTTTTAAGAGAGTGATGCATGGGGATGTGTTGGTCAAATAAGTTTGTAAACATGATATATATGTTTGCTCGCTTGTGACTTATAATGGGTGTGGGGGACAGGCTATAAGCAGGCCAGGTTGTTGTAGCCTGAGGTTTGGTTTTGGGACTAAGCTTTTCCCCACGCCCTTGACTGATTGTATGATCTGGGTGGTGCACTCTCATGAGAGATCCAATTATGCCTTGGATAAGTGACTTTGTATCGGAGACTTCCTTGTTTGTATATTGGATTAAGGGATTTTGGTTTTCTACACTATAAAGTGGGACAGACCAGGAGCTCAGACACACAGTTCCTGCTATCACAATTGCAGGGGCTCCCCTGATCCCTTGCCCTTCATGGGAAGAGCTGGTTTTCTGCTTTTCCCTTGTCTTATTTTGTGGTTTGCCTGTCTTGGTGAGACACCAATAAATAGGATGGCCCCCCATCCTCTGACTCCGCCATTTCTTTATCGCCTGCCCGAATCCAATGGAAACCTGCATGTGAATGGTCACGATGACGGCTCCTGGCCTTACAACTGGCGTAGTTTCCGGCAGGATTCAGAGATTGGTATGGAGACACCACCCTTGATGGGTGGGATAGAGTACTGGTTGCTGCTCTGGCTCCCCATGGCTGTCCTTTTAGGGGCCATGGACTACATGTTTTTTACTCAAGAGGAAACTGCCCGAGGTCAAAAGCTTCAGCATGAATTACAAACAGAACGGCAGAAAAGGCTGGAACTGGAGCGAGCACTGGAGAAGGAATTATGGGTTCGAGAGTTGCAGTTTACCCTGGAAGCTGAACGTCTTCACCGGCAGTTGTTGGAGAAACAACTGCAGATTCAAGAGCTCGAGTCTCAGCTTCTGGCCAAAAGCCAGCAGCCACAGGAGCCTAAACGGTCACCAAAGGAGCAGCAGCATCCGTGCCGGTGGATTGGCTTTGAGTCAGCGGGAGCAGGCGCTTGCGACTCCTCTTCTGAGGATGAGAAGGCTCAGGCTGAAGCTGCCATACGCACACTGAGAGCCCGACCAGTTGTCGCCAAGAAGGTAAAAACCCAGCAACAAAGAGTCCCTCAGGGGCAGCCACAGCCTCCTGCCCAGGTAATGGAACACTCTGTGGTCCGGCCCTATACCCAGGCAGAGCTGATGGAGTTGGGGGCACAATTTAGGCAGAAACCTACTGAATCCCTGGTAGCCTGGTTACTACGATTATGGGATATAGGGGTGGATGGCATCATGCTCTCCGGAACAGAGATGGAGAAATTGGCCGCCATTACCACACACTCTTCCTTGAGGCAGCGTCTTCAGAACTGCCATGGCAACCCAGGAGACCATACCCTATTAGAATGGGTGATGGCTGCCATTCGTATGGTCTGGCAGAATGCTGGAGAACTGCCGGGGGCAATGAGTCGGTGGCAGTGCTACAGTGAGTTAGTAAAGGTCCTTCGAGAACTAGGTATGAAGAATGCTGTTTTCAACCCTGGGTCTCGTGGGCCAGACAAAGAAGTGTTTACGGCCAAAATGAGGGAATTTGTCCTTGCTAGCACCCCGTCAGCCCTTTTTGGGTCACTTGTGGCTATCTTGGGCCCCTATGTGGGGAAGCCCATCAATGCAGTTACACAGATGGTAGCAGATTTGGGAGAGCTGGAGGCCGCTCGGGATCATAAAGCAGTGAGGGCTGCTGCCTATGTTTCCCCCCCAACTAACAAGGGAAACGGGCCTGTAAAGGTTACCCGAACGCAGATGTGGGTAGACTTGATTGCGGCTGGAGCAGATAAGGGGAAATTGGATGGCCAGTCTAATAAAATTCTTTTGGAGCTTTGGCGGCAGCTTAAACCAGAACAGAAGTTCCAGCCACTGAGACGAAAGGCCCCAGCAGCTACCAATAAAACTTTTGGTGCGCGCACAGCTCGGTTACAAGATTATATGATAGAGACAGCCGAGGGAGAGGGGAACTCCCAAGACCCATTGTGCCAGTTTGAATAGGAAAAAGGCCGAGGGACCCGTCTAACGGGGATGGGCGGGGACCGGAGGCCACATGTGGAACTGGCTATCCACTGGTCCCCTTCCAACGTACAACAGGTGTTGGCCTTGGTGGATACAAGTGCAGAATGTTCCCTTCTCTATGGAAACCCAGAGCAGTTTGCTGGGACCCCAGTGGCCATTGACAGTTATGGGGGCCAAACTGTCCAAGTGAAGCCAATAACTATTCCATTGGGGATAGGGAGACTGCTTCCTAAGCCATATAAGGTGTATGTATCTCCTATTCCTGAATATATTTTGGGGGTAGATGTCTTGCAAGGACTGTGGTTGGAAACTACAGCTGGGGAGTTCCGGCTGCGGATCAGGGTTGTGAAGGCAGTATTGCGGGGACATGCATCACATTCCCCTTTGCAATTACCCATCCCTCGGCGTGTGACTAACACCAAGCAGTACCGCCTGCCAGGTGGTTATGAAGAAGTCACAGGGACAATCCTTGAACTAGAAAAGGTGGGGATCATCCGGCCAGCACACAGTCCTTACAACTCCCCAGTATGGCCTGTGCGCAAAGCGGATGGAACCTGGAGAATGACAGTAGATTACAGGGAACTTAATAAAGTTGTTCCCCCTTTGCACGCTGCTGTTCCCTCGATAGCTAACATGATGGATCGGCTAAGCCATGAGTTGGGGACATACCACTTTGTGGCAGACTTGGCCAATGCTTTTTTCTCTATTGATATAGCCGCAGAGAGTCAAGACCAATTTGCCTTCAGTTGGGAAGGGAGACAATGGACCTTTACAGTGTTACCCCAGGGCTATTTGCATAGCCCCACCTTGTGCCATGGGCTGGTGGCTGCTGACCTGGCTAAATGGAAACAGCCAGAGGTAGTCCGCATGTACCATTATATTGATGGTATTATGCTAACTAGTGATTCTCTTTCAGAATTGGAGCAAGCAGTCCCTACCCTGCTATCCCATTTGAAAGCATGTGGCTGGGCAGTTAACGAGAACAAATTACAAGGACCTGGGTTATCTGTTAAATTCTTGGGAGTTGTCTGGTCGGGTAAGACAAAAGTTATCCCTGATGCAGTTATAGATAAGATTCAAGCATACCCCATGCCCACTACGGTAAAACAGTTACAGGAATTCTTAGGTTTGTTGGGGTATTGGCGAGCATTTATACCGCATTTGGCTCAGTTACTACGCCCCTTGTACAACCTTATTCGAAAGGGCGTTCGCTGGGATTGGACTGAGCAGGCGCAAGGTTCATTTGCAGCTGCTAAGAGAGCTGTCAAGGTGGCACAGGCCTTGAATGTGTTTGATCCTGCCAGGCCCTGTGAGCTGGATGTTCATGTAACCTCGGAGGGGTTTGGATGGGGCTTGTGGCAGCGGACAGAGCACCTACGGCAACCTATTGGATTTTGGTCCCAATTGTGGAAAGGTGCTGAAGTTCGTTACTCATTAGTAGAGAAGCAGCTGGCAGCTGTGTATGCTGCCCTCCTGGCAACTGAGAGTATTACAACCACAACACCAGTTACAGTCAAAACAACATACCCTATAGCTGGATGGGTGAGAGATTGGGCAACTAAACCATGTAGTGGTATGGCCCAAATGTCTACCATGGCCAAGTGGGGTGCCTATCTGCAACAACGCTGTGCTCTTAGCACCAGCCCATTGAGGGCAGAACTGCAGGAGGTCTTGGGTCCAGTCACCTATGCGACCTTAGAGTCAGGTGCAACTGGGGCTCAGGAGGCAGAACCTGAGGTCAGTCCTTACCAGGAGGGGCGGGTGCCCATCCCCGAAGATGCCTGGTATACTGATGGTTCCATCAGGGGCCAACCTGCCAAATGGACGGCTATCGCCTTCCATCCAGCCACTGAGACTATTTGGATGGACACGGGTACAGGCCAAAGCAGCCAATGGGCAGAATTAAGAGCTGTTTGGCTAGTTGCCCATAATGAACCTTCACCTCTGGTGATCTGTACTGACAGTTGGGCTGTCTATCGTGGACTGACCCTTTGGATTGCTACTTGGCACATTAACCAGTGGATGGTAATGCACCGTCCATTATGGGGTCAGGCCATGTGGCAGGACTTATGGGAAATAGGACACCAGAAGCAGGTGACAGTATATCATGTCACAGGGCATGGCCCTCTAGCCCATCCTGGGAATGATGAAGCAGATACGTTGGCAAGGGTGCGATGGTTGGAGACTGCACCTGCAGGTGATGTGGCACAGTGGCTCCACCGGCGCCTGCTCCATGCAGGACAGAAAACTATGTGGGCTACGGTTAAGGCTTGGAACTTGCCTGTGTCCTATGCAGAGGTACTTGCAGCCTGTGAGCAATGTGCAGTATGTTCCAAGGAACACCCTCGGAGACCACTGGTGTCACCTGGACAGATCCAGAGGGGTCATGTCCCACTGACACGATGGCAGATAGACATCATTGGACCCTTACCAAAGTCAGAAGGGTACCAGTATGCAGTCACTTGTGTAGATACTGCCACCGGGCTGCTTGCTGCTTACCCCGCTCGTAACCCTGACCAGAGGGCAGTCATACAGGCTCTGGACCGCCTGAGTGCTGCATACGGGTGACTGCTGGTCCTTGAAAGTGACAATGGTACCCACTTCACTGGTTCAACGGTGAGGCAATGGGCTCAAAAGCTGGGGGTGGACTGGAAGTACCATGTTCCCTACCACCCCCAGGCTGCTGGCATCATTGAGCGTTATAATGGACTCTTAAAGCAGGGACTGTGACAGGAGGGGGGCACCGGCTCTCTTACTGGATGGACACGCCGCTTATGGACAGTACTCCGGATTTTGAATGAGCGACCTCGACGGGGAAGCCCAGCTCCAGTAGAGGCCCTCCTGCATCGGACAGCTGCCCCTATTCAGTTGCAGATACGCACTAAGGACATTTTACTCAAGCCAGGTTTCAGACAGCAGGGCAACGTGCTCTTGCCTGCTCCAACAGCCCTTCTTAAAGGACAACGGCTTCAATGGACTTGGCCCTGGACTGTACAGGCCCCCCATCTGAGATGGGTGGCCTTGTTGGCACCATGGGGAAAGGGGTTAGAGGTGGACCTCCAGTTAACTCTTTGGGCAACCAGCACCTGGCCACCTAAGGTAGAAGTGTATTATCCCTTGAGTGCTCAAGGGGACAGCATTTTGAAGGGCACCTTTGTAATTTCTTTATGGCCAATAATGAGTTCCCCTATTTTACTACACATAGAACCAGCAGATGCTGGTGTATTGGCCAATAAGGTTTGGTATGCCCGCTCAGGGCGGCCTCTGGTGCCAGCTACAGTGCTGTCTGCAGATAAAACTCTGGCCTGTATTCTGCCAGAGGGAAAAGATTTGCCTCTCTTGGTGCCACTGACAGCTCTCTCATTTCGCCCATAGTTTTTGATCTGTTAATCCTATTGCTGTAGTTGGTACTATTTCTGTTTATGCAATGTATCCTACTCTTTGTTCAGTGACCATCATGGAAGATGCCTGTGGTTTAGATTGTAAAGCGAGCAAAAGGGGTGGAATGTTGGTCAAATAAGTTTGTAAACATGATATATATGTTTGCTCGCTTGTGACTTATAATGGGTGTGGGGGACAGGCTATAAGCAGGCCAGGTTGTTGTAGCCTGAGGTTTGGTTTTGGGACTAAGCTTTTCCCCACACCCTTGACTGATTGTATGATCTGGGTGGTGCACTCTCATGAGAAATCCAATTATGCCTTGGATAAGTGACTTTGTATCGGAGACTTCCTTGTTTGTATATTGGATTAAGGGATTTTGGTTTTCTACACTATAAAGTGGGACAGACCAGGAGCTCAGACACACAGTTCCTGCTATCACAATTGCAGGGGCTCCCCTGATCCCTTGCCCTTCATGGGAAGAGCTGGTTTTCTGCTTTTCCCTTGTCTTATTTTGTGGTTTGCCTGTCTTGGTGAGACACCAATAAATAGGATGGCCCCCCATCCTCTGACTCCGCCATTTCTTTATCGCCTGCCCGAATCCAATGGGAACCTGCATGTGAATGGTCACGATGACGGCTCCTGGCCTTACAGGATGACAGTTTGCTAATAATCAGACACCTTCTGAAATGAATTTATTATACATAAAGTAATAATGGATGCTAATTTTTACAAATGTTTCCTTCAAATTAGAAAATGTGTTGGGCATTTTTCATGTATTATCTGACTTAATTCTCCAAACAATCTTATAAGGAAGTTAATTATTGCTTCAATTTGCAAATGATGATAATAATAAACAGGTTGTAACATTTACAAGTGATAATGTTACAAGCGATAATGATACAAAATGATTAAAATAATTTCTTTGAGAATTAAAAAAAATTACATCAGAACAAACATAACAAATGAAGCATAATCTCATTTTAGTCTGCTTTCTACAATTTTACATTTTCACCCACACAGAGCCTATGGCTATAACTTATTTCTGCACTATTAACTTTAGTTTGGTAAACACATTTTCTGTGTGTGTGTGTGTGTGTGTGTGTGTATTTATACAATAAGCTATCTTATATCTTATCTCTGAGTCCAATCTCTAAGTCTTACATTTATAGGCCTAGTTTCTAAGCTTGAAGCCTTCAAAACACGAGACTACTTCCTTTGGGTCTGTTTAACCCCATATTTCACCTGATCTTCAGTTAGGACTTGAATTTATTTCATTCTTGGAATAATGTTCACCTCAAATTGCAAAAGGGTATGAACAAGGGTAAAGGCTTGAAATCATATGTGGTCTTATTGACTAGTCACTCTATTAAATTTAATTTTCTAAATTAAAAAAAAGGCCCTGGCTAATTGGCTCAGTGGTAGATCATTGGCCATATGGATGTCCTGGGTTTGGTTCCTGGTCAGGGCACACAGGAGAAGTGACCATTTGCTTCTCCACCCCTCCTCTTCCCTCTTTTCTCTCTGTGTCTCTTTCTTCCCCTGCAGCAGCCATGGCTGGAGTGTTTCAAGTGCGTTGGCCTCAGGCACTGAGGGTAGCTTTGTGGTGCCTTCCTTTCAGGTGCTAAAAATAGCTCAGTTGGGAGCATGACCCAGATGGGCAGAGTATCAGCCCTAGATGGGTGTTGCTGGGAAGATCCTGGTTGGGGCACATGCAGGAATCTGAATGTCTCCCCTCCTTTCACTTGACAAAGAAGAAGGTAAATAAATATAATTTAAAAAAGTTTGTGTGGATCTATAGTATGAACCTGAGAGCAAAAACATGCTGGGGATATCTCTTCAAAAGCCGCCTTTAATTGGGCTTTCACTGAATGTGATTTTTTGGTTGTTAACTTGAACACTTATTTGGATGATTTGAAGGCAAATTTTCTGTATAACTACCTAACTCATCACCTTAAATATTAAGTGCTATCTTTATCTTTATGAATTTCCATCTGTGCTTCAATTTGGAATGTAATTTGGAGTGGCATAGAACTCAAATCAGTTTTAAAACATAAAATTGCTACCATATTTTAAATTAGGAACTAAAATGGTTAAAATCATAAATTCCTTCCATTCATATAAGTGAAAATATAAAAGCCTTGATGAACTGAGGATGCATTAAAAATCACAGATTATATAAACATAGTTTTAATGTATTCAACATTCAGATTATTATAAGCATAATTTCCATGGGATAGAAATACTTTCTATGTTAAAAATGTTGGGCTACACGATGAAATGAAAGATAGATATGTTCTGTAAGAAAGTGTTTGAGAATGTATTAATTCATCCAGATAACAAGTGTTAAACATCTACTGTATTGTAGATAATATGTCAGCATTCTTATTCAGTTTAGTAGCTTTCCTCTTTACTCTAGGTTCATAGCATATAAACTTGGGCCACGTGTGTGCCCCCGAGACTTAATGAATTTAAGAACAAAGAAATCTCAAGCCAGTTCTTAGATGTGGCCACAAAACTCATTTAGAGAAACTATTGGGTCACTAGGATAACCTCTGTGCTCAAAGGAGAGCATTAGTCAAGATTGCAGTGATTATTTGCTTTCTAAGTTTCTTGACGCACATCAAATTCCAAATCTCATTCTCCCTTCCACAAAAGGGATAATTCTTTTACCTGTATTTTACTTAGGCAATTAAAATATAAATTTTATTTCCACATCTTTAAATTTTCACTTTCTTCCATCATGTTACTTGGAAACTGAGTCTGAGCACTTTTATTACTCAATGCACTCCAGTAACTTCACCCTCTCCTCCAAATTACACTAAACATACTTTCTTATTCTCTACATGTATGAAGTCCAGTTTGATTTTACTTCTTGGCTCTCTATAAGAGCATATTTCCCCGTAGACCATGTTGCTTTTTATGAAGTATTTGGTTATGTAATGTCATCTGGCAAATGTGACACAGACAGACGTATTTGTGATGGTGGCAGTATCGGAGAATAAGAAAGCATTTGAAAAAGAGCACTGGCCAGTGCAAACACAGTAAGCAATTGGTTTGGAACGTCATTAAAGAGGAGGTGTGCTTTCTTGAGAACATTTTTCTTTTCAATGCAGTCATTGCTGCAAAATCTGAAGCTCATAGGAATTGATTAATCTCTTTTCAATTCAAACTAATTGAATTCATGGTATAAAGCACTCTGCTTAAAAAATGGAAGATTATATTTTACGCTTTGATTCTCATTTAATGATTTAGTTTAATTTGTTACTTCTATTTGGCTGTTTATAATTTGTATCAACCTATGGAATAGATACTGCATTAAAACTCTATAGCTTACACTTTCAAATTCACATATTATAATAAATTTTCCATGTAGGAATTCATTTTTTTTTTTTGTATTTTTTGAAGTTGGAAACTGGGAAGCAGTCAGACAAACTCCCACATGTGCCCAACCGGGATCCACCTGGCATGCCCACCAGGGGGCGATGCTCTGCCCATTTGGGGCATTGCTCTGTTACAACCAGGGCCATTCTAGCGCCTGAGGCAGAGGTCATGGAGCCTTCCTCAGTGCCCAGGCCAACTTTGCTCCAATGGAGCCTTGGCTGTGGGAGGGGAAGAGAGAGACAGAGAGGAAGGAGAGGGGGAGAGGTGGAGAAGCAGATGGGCGCTTCTCCTGTGTGCCCTGGCCGGGAATCAAACCCAGGACTCCTGCACGCCAGGCTGATACTCTATCACTGAGCCAACTGGCCAGGGCCAGGAATTAATTATTCTTATGAGCTAAATTTTAATTGTTAGTGTCAAACATAAAGAAATATGCAAGAAGGAATAGAGTGAATTCTTTTCATTTTATGAGGATGAGAAAGATGATAAACACTATAAGAACAGTGCATACTCTGAAACTTTCTGATCAGTTCTCAATGCCAACAATTTCTCTCTCTCTCTCTCTCTTTCACACACACACAGACACAAGACACACACACACACACACAAGCACAGACATTTAACTTTGTAGTCTTGTGAGCATTATTTAAACTCTTTGGAATAAGACTGCCTGTGTTAACATTTTAACCCTATTCTTTACTTGACATATGAGAGTAGACAAGTGACTTAACACTTTTTTTAACTTAAATTTCTTAACTGCATAATATAAGAAGAATAATAGTACCAACCTTACAGGTTTGTTGTGAGATTTACTTTAGTCAACACTAATAAAAGATTAGCTCAGCCCACCTCAGAAGATCAATAACATTAGCAGGTGTATGATGAGCCTCATTCACTTTATTTCATAAAGAGGTAATTTTTTTCAGTAAATCCTAAAGCCCTATGTGTTCCTATCTCACTATTTTATTATTCCTTTACTAATAAAATAGATAAATGGGGAAACTATGATATAATATCGTGATCATCTGTAACCAAAGGAAAACAAATACCTAGTCTCATCTCTGCTCCAAGGAAAAGAGGCAAAATCATGCAGGATCAGGTAACAGAGGTACTGCAAACCCAACCATCAGTACATGGACTTCACTTCCATCAGAGTTTATCAACAAATCATGACATTGCTGTCTCAATATATTATACAAATTGAGCATCTCATTACCACCCACATCAGAGATTTCTCTAATTTAGTTCTTTTTTTTTTTAAGAGGAAAGACAGAGAGAGACAGACTCCCACATGAGCCCTGGCAACCCCCATCTGGGGCCAATGCTTGATCAATTGAGCTATTCTTAGTGCCGAGACTGAAACGCAAACCAATTGAGCCACTGGCTATGGGAGGGGAAGAGGGAAAGAAGGGGGAGAAGGAGAAGAAGAGAAGGAGATGGTCACTTCTCACATGTGCCCTGACTGGGGATTGAACCCAGGATGTCTGCCCTCCAGGTGAATGCTCTATCCACTGAGCCAACCTTCCAGGGCTAATTTAATTCTAATACCAACTTATTTTTTTCTTAATTTTTATTAAATTTATTGAGTTGTTATTGGTTTGCAAAACCATACAACTAAATAAAACATCATCTTCACATTGTATTGTGCACTCACTGCCCCAAGCAGAGTTTCTTTCCATCCTCATTTTCTCTCCCTTTGCTCACCCTTGTCTAGTCCCTACCCCCCTTCCCTGTAACCACACTGTTGCCTGTAACTATATGTTATGACTAATATCTTTGCTTTTTTTGTTGTTGTTGTTGAGAGGAGAGGAAGTAGTAAGGCAGACGCCTATATGCAGCCATACCAGGATCCACTCAGCAATTCTTTCTGGGGCCAATACTTGAGTACTGAGCTATCTTTAGCACCTGAGGTTGATGCACTTGAACCAACCTAGTAATCCTCAGTTCCTGAGGCCATGCTCAAACCCGTAGAGCCACTAGTTTCAGGAGGGTAAGAGGGGGGAGAAATGGGAGAGAGAGGGGAAAAGAAGTAGATGGTTGCTTCTCCTATGTAGCCTGACTGGGTATCAAACCCAGGACATCCATATGCCAAGCCAATACTTTACCCACAGAGCCCCTGACCAGGGCCACCTTTATTTTTAATCTAGTCCCCCATCTCTTTTCCCCTCTGACAGCTGTCAGTCTGTTCCATGTGTGAGTCTGTTCCATACCTCTGTGTCTATTTTGTTCATCAGTTTTATTTTGTTCATTAGATTCCACATATAAGTGAGAACATGTCTAATACCAATTTATATATAACTTTATAAACATACAACCAGAGTTTAACATCATGAAAGTGGACTTAAAGAAATAACATTTTGGGTAAAACTTCTTAGTCTCTAGAATGCTAATAAAACATGCTAAAACTATGAATTTTTGATAACTCTCAGGAAAGTATTGATAATTGAGAAGAAAACTATCTAAATACATACATTTTAAGATATTGACTCCAGCTTCAGCCCTGAGATCCTAAAATGTAAGCCTCCCTCTGGAGAAAGAGTAGTGTAGTATCTAATATCATCCATGTTCTCAGACATAACAGGATTCTCCTATTTGCCAAAATAATGGTGTCACCATTTAAGCAAGGACCAATATTTTATGATAAACATCAGAAAAGTATTTCCTACCAAGTATAGTAATAGTTCGGAAATAAGAACTGAGAGAATTTCAGGAATGATCTTGCGATCTCAGGGGAAGACATTTTCATATGACTGGAACGGTCTACTGAGATCCCAGAAGTATGCCAGGTGCCAAGGAGCAAAAAGAAATAGCTTGTTATGAAATGTAAAGTCATTTGTATTCTGTGGACGAGCGGTACTTCAAGAGAAGTCTCCAAGAGTTTAGGTACTTCGTCTGGGATGTGAGAGTGTCAAGAACCATAGTTTTGTACAAGTTAAATTACTGCTCGTCAGAGGGAAGATGCTTATGCACTATGGCTCAGAAGAGTAATTGAAGTTAGTTTCTACAGTAGCAGTGGATCAGTGGATGTTTACAGAGACTGTTTTCAACAGCTAAGGACAAGGACTAAGAAGTGGGACTCTGAATGAATTCTCAAGTATCAGTAAATGGACATTTTCTTTGTATTCCCAAAGAAACTGCACTTCAATCAATGAGAAGCAGAAAACCAAGTCAAAAACATGACAAAGCATGAAAAGAAAAGGGGAAACAAGCCCTCTGGAACCAAATAAAACTGAGGACCTAGCCTAAAAAGTGAATACTCTTTATTATAACTTTCTAAGACTAATTTTATTTTATTTTATTTTATTTTGCAAGACAGTGGAGGAAGGGTGGGAATGGATACAGATGTTTCCTTAGAAGGCCTACAATGAACAGGAGTGGAAAACAGGGATAATTAAGTAGTTCAAGTGGTAAGTCTTTCTATTATAGATGTTAAAAATGTGGGCTCATAACCAGGGTTATTTACAATGTAAAATATATCAAGAATATCTTGACATAGTAAAGACGTTTTGATTCTCTAGGTAACAATCAGGATAGACAAAGATCAGCACCTACCACGCATTCCATAGTTACTGGTGAGACTTAAGTTAGATTTGGAAAATAAAAGGGGTGGGAGGGTTGGTGTTCAGTAGTACACAATACTACACATCACAAGTGAAAGTTCATTATTTAACTTTATAATAGATATCAAAGCTACCTTGTATTAAAAGATGGAATTGGCCAAGAGTACAGAGTATAGATTTAGAACTCTGCCAGGAAAACAGTTTATATAATTTTAAGGCTGTGTGGCCTGACCGTGTGGTAATGATCACACAGAAGCAATGGATGCAATGACAATTTAGTGCATTGAAATGTTTGTGATACTAAATTAACTCATTATTATAATTCCCAAAATTCTGTGAATTATGTCATGCTTGGTCACAGGTTAGGTCATGAAATGAATAGTTCCTGAACCTTAGTAAAATGCTGATAGTGAGAATCACCTGAGTAGCTTACAGAGAAACACAGACAAACAAAATTGTCTTCCTAAATGTCTAAGTAGCTCTGTTATTTATAGGAAATTCTTACATTATAGACATTTTCCAATAACTTTGGTGATCAACTAGTTTGATGAATCACTAGTACTTTTATATAGAACTGATGTTATATAATTCAGATCTTTTGAAAGGTGCTTATTAATATTCCCAAGTTACAGTTTCCTGAGGTTGTGAAAAGTGTATCATTCATTTGAGTATCCTAACATTAGTGTGATGTCAGGTACACACATTTAAAATTTTACAAAACTCAGCTAAACCTTGGATTTGTACTAATTTAGAGAGTGTTGAGATCGTCCAGTCTCTGTCTTGCTCATGCTAGTTTAGATCCATTGTGATATGGACACAGGAAGAACATTGAAACATAACATCTGTTACTGATAGAGCAATTGGAAGATGACATTTAGTCTGTGGCTAAACAGGCTTATTAATACTTCACCATTAATTATACATGATTACACACATCAGCACTTAGATAGCTCGACCAGTTGCAGGACTCATCTAAAAAGTCAGAGTATTAAAATGCATTACAGAAAGCATATCCAAACACCTGTTGCCTGCCAGTTGGCACATTTCAAAGTGAAGACAAAAAGGAGCCAACTTGAACTGATCCTGTCAGTTCTTTCTTCCAAGTTCATCATTAGTCAACTTTCTATGTGTAAAGGGAGATAATTTAGAGGCAGAAAGAGAAATAAAGAGTGTTGATTTTCAAACAGTCTTCTAGTAAAAACAGCACAGATCATAGAATAGACTCAGAAAAAAAATCTAGTAAAGTATAAAATTAAGCTTAATTCTGGTGTTTTGGATTCCAGCTCAATATTATTTTTTTTTCAAAAAAAAACTCATCAGAGAAGGTCATGAAATGGACTAGGCTATGGTCAGAATATGAAAGGCTTTATGTGATTCAAGGTTAGAAGCTTGAAAGTTGTCTTATAGGTGATTGGGATCTTGAATGAGTAAGAGTTCTTTCAACAGCAAGTAAAAGAAACAACTAAAAGTAACAAATTCATTAAAGAAAATGGATTGGCCCACCTCACTTTGAAATCCAGGAATGGATATTTGAGAGGGCTCCTATTGTTATCAAGTTAGATACACTGGCAAGAGCTAGAGCATATTAAGCTCATGAGTGAGGTACTAAAGATAGGATATAAAAAAAGATGGTAAGAACTGGGATTCTGGTCAATCAGAGCCATTATATCAACCCTACTTATACTATATGAGAAAATGAAATGAACCCTTATCTTGTTGAGAAACCTTATCTTATTTAGCTTTTAAGGCAGCAACAGAATTTTTATTTTAAGAAAATTTACATATGTGCACTGAACCTTCATTTTCTTCTCTGCAATGATGACATTTGACAAAGAAAGACAAGATATGGTCCAAAACAGTTATTTACACTTTGATGACAGCTTCAGAAGAAAATAAAGCCTCTCTGTACCTAAGAATTTTCCAAAAGTTCAGGCTCAGTTTTATTCTCTTTTATTTACAATCGAGGTCATTCTATTATAAACTCATTATTGTGTTTATCACACAATTTCCTTTAAAATATCTCTTTTCAACTTCTCCTAAACCAAAGTTACTTTCCTCCATTCTGATAATTAATTCCAACTTTAGGTGACTTTTATTGTAATATCACCATCATGGAGGAGAGACAGAAACAGCAACAAAACTATTATTCACAGATTTTATTCTAATTGATTCCAGTTTCAGTTATCTCCCCAATTCCAATTTTGAAAACTTTAACTTTGCTCTGGGTTCATATGACTTTTATTTTCCCAAGAATAAAACAGCTTGCTGTCTGTTTTGCCTGTCTTGCTTCTGTTCTGTGTTTTCTGACCTGTCCATTGTTCCTTCAAATGGCTCAACACATTCTTTCCATTTAACATCTCTACTACATTTCCTTTCTCCAGAGTAAAAATGATTCTCTCTTTCTTTTATAATCAATATTGGCCAACACTTACTATCTGATTGTCAATATGGCTTTTGATAATTTTTGTATCCTCTAAAAGTAAGCTTATAACATTAATGATTTTTTACATTTATTTTTGTCTGATTAGCATTTGTTCCGGCTGGTCTCTCATAACTAAAAATGATTGCCATTATCAGAGGGACATGCTCCTTCTTCATATATAGCAGGAAAACCTTCTCTTTATTCTTACTGAAGTTAATATAAATTATGTGCCTGCTTTGGACCAATAATAATCATCAGGAGGTACCGTATATTGATTACTTTAAGCCAAAACTTTGGAGCTGTCATTGATCAGACAGATGTAATACCACAATTGGCTCACACTAGTGAAGAGTCAACATAACCTGAGCCAAAAAAATTATTTGAAAGAGAGTTGGATAACTTAACATCTTATAGTTGAATGCAGTCTCCAGTGTTGTTCAAATGCTTCACTTTTTCTACAAGAAAAAGTTTTATACTATTTTATAGTCATGATGGCCTTAACATAGAAAAGCAGTAGTAGCCAAACATATGCCACTGAGCAACTGTTTTTTAAATATCCTTCCTTCAAACAGATTATACATCAAAATAACCTAATTTCTGGGAGGTAGTGAGAGAACTAAACTGTCCTCCACTTGCCTCCAAGATACTGCTTTGCAGAATGTCCTCAATCACTTCTGCAGTTGGAGAAATAGTATAAGAGTAGCAGACTGTGTCATTTCAGAAAGGAAATAGATTGAGAATATATGTAAACAGTCCTCTGGATATAGAAGAGCAAGAACTTTCTTGCTTCTGCCACTACTATCAGATCTGTGCATATGACAGTGCTATATTATATAAAGGTTCAAGAAAATTGTATTAAATAAAAGATTCTTGAAATAAAAAACTCTAGGTTTAATCTCTAGGCAAAAATAATTTTAAAATTATGTTCATTTTTAGTTACCCTAACTTTGATAACATGCAATATATTAAATGGCATGCCAATTAACTCCAAATAATGTGCTAAAAATTTCTGGTATGAAATATTTCTGTTTTTATTGTATTTTTTTATTATTATTAATTTTAATGGGGTGACATAGATCAATCAGGGTACATAGGTTCAGAGAAAACATCTCCATGTTATTTTGACATTTGATTATGTTGCATACCCATCACCCAAAGTCAAAATTGTCTTCCATCACCTTCTATCTGGTTTTCTTTGTGTCCCTCCCCTCCCCCACCCTATGTATTTTCTAATATTTTATTTTATTTTTAAATCTTATGCTAGTTTATTATGACTATCTTAGGTATGAGGTTTATTTGGAAAATATTAGTGTGGGCGTTTGCTTTTACTTTGCATAAGACTTTATTAATGATTCTAAAAGACAATAAATAATTAGGTCTTTTATTTTTTTCTTTCATCACAAAATTTATCTTTATTATTCTTATAGGATATTTTATATATCTAATTTTAAGCAAAGCAATTCTACCATAATATCAGTAATTTTAATAATTTAATAAAGTTGTATTCTCAATATAATCTATGTGTCATTTTAATATTTTAAGTGAATACTGAATTTGTTAAGACTGTTAGAAAAACAGCATATCCATATATTTACTAAAAGTCAGTTTTATCTGGTTTTGTAGTTTTTAGCTATACATTTTCAGTGAGAATATGCATTTTGTTTTTGTTTTTTAATGTTTTGGCTAATTTATTCTATCTATGTATCAATATATACTACCAAAAGTTAAAAGTTGACAGTCTAAGCCAGGAATCCTTATCTGCTGTATCATATTAAGTTGCATCAATTGCATCTTATTGGGCAAAATGGACCAATTTAATGCAACAGGACTGCTGCTACTTGAAATCCCTTAGCTCCAGAAGCTTGCATTACCAAGAAAAAAAGGTTAGGTGGTGCTTTTTAGTTTCGCTTGTACAGTAAACTATGTTCAAGAAATCCATTGCATTTAAAATCTAAAATCACAGGAAAATACCCAAAATATCTTGCTTGGCTTTATGTACCTAAAATATTTAACGATCTAAGAATTCTCCTACTGTTTGAGTTGGCAGGAGACCAGGCTTACATCTAGGAGAATTTCTGTTCAGATGGCTCAGCACATATTGCACAAGGCATGCTTAACCTCTGGGGAGTAATTACTCTCCAAACTGTTAGCAAAACAGAGCTGAGAAGCTGACGGGCAGGGCTCACACTTCCCTAAACTGTATTGGCAATGCTGTCCAGAAAATAACCAATGCCTCAAGAACAATTCAAAGGTGATATAAGAAAAATGTAATGAGTTTAGTTTACTAAGAGTTGAAGCTACTTTGTAATGGCTAGTGTCAGTAAAGTGTGGGAAATTCACTTACAACTGATTTTATCCAGCTTTGTAAGTAATCCCCTTCCAGTAATTTAGCAGAAAACAATTTAGAAAGTCATATCAGTATATTTTAGCACTCTTCACAAGCAATTTATTACTGTTTTTCTCCATCATAACTTTCTGCAAATGTAACCAGCTATCTTTAAATAAAATGTCATACTATAGCAATATCTCACCTATCCATAAAATATTGTCAAGAAACTGTAAAATAAGAATCCTCTGAATTACTAAAATAGACTGATATAGAAATAGATTTTTACAAAAAGTATATATGTAAATATTCTTATATCATTGCCTGATATCATTTAAATATTTATTTACATACCACCACTACTCGTGTTTAAATTCTCCCACAGCTCTGAATCTATGCCTAAGAAACCAATGTCTAATTACATTTTTGCTTCTAAAAGCTATTTCCCAATGGAAGAATGTGTTGACTAATACTTAAAGGGTTTGGTTCTTTCACCAATAATGTTACTTAAATTCATTATTAGCAATAGTTAATAGTTCAGATTTATATAAACTTGAGCCTGTTCCTGAGTTATGCTGCATTAAAAATACAAAGATTTCAAATCATCGTGTACATTTTGATAGGCAATAGTCTTTCTATTTCTTTAAATGATTTTAGAGAAAGAGGAGGAGGTGGAGAGAAAGAAAGAGAGAGAGAGAGACAGAGAGAGAGAGACTTCAATCTGTTTCTGTATGTGTCCTGATCAGGAATTGAACCAGTGACCTTTGCTTACCAGAATGACATGCTTACCAACCAAGCTATTTGGCCAGGGCAGTCTTACTATTCTTTATGATTGGCAATAATACAGCATCACATCAGTTCTAACTTAAAATCCATTTGTATAGGCTCAGGGTACATTGTAAAGGATATGCAAATTATACCAAAGAACAATTATTCCCTTAATTGTGAATAAACCAAAAATCAATGCCACCTTGAAAAATTTATGTTTGTGGACATCCCTGGCAATAATTAATAATTCCTTCTAGTGTCAATAATGTTGCTAGCTATGATGGTGACCATTAAGAATTATAAAAGCCTGACCTGTGGTGGTGCAGTGGGATAAAGTGTCGACCTGGAAATGCTGAGGTCACCGGTTCGAAACCCTGGCTTGCTTGGTCAAGGCACATATAGGAGTTGATGCTTCCAGCTCCTCCCTCCTTCTCTCTCTCTGTCTCTCCTCTCTCTTTCTCTCTCTCTCTCTCTCCCTCTCCTCTCTAAAATGAATAAATTTTTTAAAAAATTAAAAAAAAAGAATTATAAA
This sequence comes from Saccopteryx bilineata, assembly GCF_036850765.1. Taxonomy (NCBI): domain Eukaryota; kingdom Metazoa; phylum Chordata; class Mammalia; order Chiroptera; family Emballonuridae; genus Saccopteryx; species Saccopteryx bilineata. Next base: position 382,488,981 of record NC_089490.1, read on the forward strand.
AAATTTGTATTTGGTCATTGATCACAGAAGAGTAAGAATATTTTTAATATATTTATAATATGTTATGTTTGGGTTTTTTTTTTGCCTCTGACAGATTAAACTTAATATAAAAGACTGGCATTGAACCACTTTCTTTTTTTTATTCTATAAAATTAAAATAATTTTATGTACTATAATAGTAAAATATTTGACAGTTGAACAATGCTTTTAAATACTTTTATTTATATACTATTATATCATTTACTGTATTTCTCCATCTATAAGATGCACTTTTTTTGAAAAATTGAGGGTCTAAAAACTGGGTGCATCTTATTTAGTGGTTGTGGCATTTCAAATGCCATAGATGGAACTGAGGACAAGACCACATAGGAAGACAGTGATTCATCATCAGACACAGATGAGGACAAGCTAATGGATGGGAATTTTGACAGTGACAAGGAGTTATATGAATTTTATGATGAATAAAACGAGTTCAATAACTTTATGTAATACATTTTTTTTTCAAATTTCAGGCCCCAAAATTAAGGTGTGTCTTATAATGGAAGTGTCTTATACATGTTTCAGATTTAGTAGAAGTTATAAACTGATTATTATAAATATATGGTAAATTAGACATTTTTTTGAAAGACTTCTCTAAGATCATATAGCTAGATCATAATTAAGTCAGGAATAGAACTCAGCTCTTCAGTATGCAAAGAGATATTTTTGTGATCATAACAATTAGTCCATTCATTCCCAAATAAAGTTTTAAGTGGATGACAAAAGTAGAGTTCTCACAGATCTTTTCACCCACCAACGTGAAGCAAATGACTAAAGTAAAAAACTCAATATAACACCATCTACACACTAAATCATGTACCCTTTTACCCCAAACAAAATCTATTTACATCGCTATCCTCCCATTTTCCCACCTCCACCTAGCCCCACCCCCTCCCCCTCTTGCTATTGCTACACTGTTGTCTGTGTCTATGTATGTATGTTTGTGCCTAATCCCTTCACTTTCTTTTTTTTTTTTTTTTGTATTTTTCTGAAGCTGGAAACGGAGAGAGACAGTCAGACAGACTCCCGCATGCGCCCGACCGGGATCCACCCAGCACGCCCATCAGGGGGCGATGATCTGCCTCTCCGGGGCGTTGCTGTGTTGCGACCAGAGCCACTCTAGCGCCTGGGGCAGAGGCCAAGGAGCCATCCCCAGCGCCTGGACCATCCTTGCTCCAATGGAGCCTTGGCTGCGAGAGGGGAAGAGAGAGACAGAGAGAAAGGAGAGGGGGAGGGGTGGAGAAGCAGATGGGCGCTTCTCCTGTGTGCCCTGGCCGGGAATCGAACCTGGGACTTCTGCACGCCAGGCCGACGCTCTACCACTGAGCCAACCGGCCAGGGCCCTTCACTTTCTTTCATCGAGTCCCCCTCACTCTGCTCCCCTCTTACAGCTGTCCATCTGTTCCTTGTGTCTGTGCCTCTGTTTCTATTTTGTTCATCAGTTTATTTTGTTCATTAGATGCCACATATAAGTGAGATCTGGCTTCCCTTTTGGATGGATCATTCTAGTTGCCATACTGAAAAAAAATATAAGAAGAGATAAATAGAAGGAAGTGCTGATTAGGAGACTATTGCAGTGATTCAGGCACAACCAGATGAGAGAACAGAGGGAATGGTAGGTGGGTAGTGTAGTTCTTCTCTGCTTCTTTCCCTAACGTGATCAGCTAGGTTCAGTGTAGGTTGAACCTCCACAATCACTGATGCCATCTTTTACTTTAGAGAGAAAACAAAAGTCTGCCATGCAGTGGGGAGAAGAGTCACTTTCTATAAATAATATACATTTGTAAAATATTGATTGATAAGAAGGATGAAAGCCAAATTCAAGAGTAAATTCAGACAACTATGTTAAGTTTCTTTTCAGTGAAGGAATTAAATTAAAAAAATAGCGAATTTGCCATCTGTACTCCTTAATTAGTGTTTTCAGTTTCTTAACCATTCTTGGGATCTTAACAAGATATTCATACACTGGTCAATTCCATCAATCCTTAATGTTTAGTATTAGATTTATAGCTTACTTCCTAGGAGAGTTTAATGAGTTTATAATCTCATGTAAAAGAAATGACCCAGTCCAAAATTCTATCCACTGCACCATGGCATGGTCAGGCCAGATTGATAAAATTCTTAATTCTGGAAAACTCTTAATAAGAGACTCTGCAACCAAGTCAGCCCTGGATAAAAAGAAAGTGAAAAGTGGTCAATCACTTGAGAAAAATGGAACTGTTGAGAGAGCTATCTAGTCTCTTTTAAAAGGGAGAAAAAGTTATATTAATTTAAAGGACATGTAACTTTAATAGTTAATGTTCAAGAATAAGAGATTTAGACATATATGCTTCCACTCTATGGAAACTGTAAGACTTTATGGTCATATTTATTTTTTATTATCAACTATAAGATCTAAAGATAAAATGACTCTATTAACAATAATATGGCTTCACAACATCAAGTACTTGTTTTCATACTTTGTAATATGCAGTATAAAGAAGCAATTTATCAACTTAAAAGTCAGAAAAAATATGAAAAAACACATTGAAAGAAAATAATTCATAAATACATATGTTGTGACACTATTAAACCTAGAGCTATCCAAATAAATTAATGAGGGTACAGACAGCTCTTCAAAAGTCATTAAATATTCATATCACCTTTCCAATAGGTCATGGAACAGTTGAAAGTAATCTGTATTATATGGAAGCTCTTATTTCATGTAGTCTGAACAATGGCAAAAGTTTCTAATAAATTATTTGATGTTTCTGTTTTTTAAAGGGGAAAATCACAGTTGTATACTTTTCAAAGATGTGGGGAAATGACATATAATGATATGACACTTTCATTCAAAATTTTCTAAATGCAATTTAAATACATTTTGTAATTTTTTATCTAGTATAATGACTAGAGACATTACATGACCATAGACATGTAAATGGGACAGTAAATGACAAAAGACATAGTTGGACATCAGATAAGTGAAATTAAATATAAAATGAGGACTGCTTAAAATACTTAATGCAGTACTAAATCAGGAAGAGACTCTTCTGTGTACAATAGCTAACTTCATGCATATAAGAAAATATGAACTCCACTAACAAGCTTTATAGATTTAAGTAAGTCACTGTTTTTTATTAACACTAATACTATATTAACAGTAAATCTAAAGAATGTAAATTCTACTTTACTAATATACTATTTTTTTATATGTGGACAGCCACACTCAGCTTGCTGTTCTTTATCCTCAGTATCAGAGCTAAAAATTAATCAAAGATTTGCTACCCAACTTTTTTCTTTCTATTTTCTTTTTCTCCTTTTCCTCATTCTTCTCCTTCATCCTGTTCTCCTTTCCCATTTTTCCTCCTTCTACTTCTCTATCATCATATTTGTTACCTTTTCTATTGTCTTCTCTTACATATATATTTAGTAATTTATATATAAAGAACAGTCACATAATGTGCATGATTGGTAATGTGTTAAGTATAAAAGGAGAAGGATAAATGAGGGAGATCTGGCTAAAAGGAGTATATACAAAGAAGAAAGTAATAGCTGTAAATATATAAACTATATGAAAATCAACCATATGCTGCAATAGAGAACATGTTGCAAAGTTCTTTGAAAAAGTTTCAACCTCAGGAATAACATACATGTATACTCTTCCTTTTAGACTGTCCATACTCCTAGACAATCACCTTCTAGAAAATTTTCAATAGATTTTAAAATGTATTGGAGGTATTTGTATGTGCATAGATATATAGAAACATAGATGATAAATATAGATAGATGATAGATAGATAGATAGATAGATAGATAGATAGATAGATAGATAAGGTTGGGTTTTTTATTGTTTTGTGGGTGAGGTTTAGGTGGCACTGGTTCTACAATATAGTAAGCACTGCTAGTCCGTTAAAATAAGTTTATTTGGGGTCTTTATGTTTCCATTAGTGTAGGTAGGAAATAAATTAAAAATGATTCCTTAAGAAGCATTATGTCTGATGAAAGATTAGATAATAAAATTCTAATAAATTTAATAGGGAAATTGTTACAAATGTAAAACAAGGTTCAGTGTAGTATATTAGGTCATGTTTTATCATAGAGAGGTTGAATAGTATTCAAAGAGCCATGCAAAATACTCCCCTGACTATGAATGGCATTCTCAAAATGTTTTAATTATCTTCATACATCGTTGACTTAATGGTTGTAATGGCTTTCTAAGAATGATTATTCTATTATCAGTCACAATTATAGTTCCTGTCTTGATGTAATATAAACTCTGATACTGCTACTCAGAGACATTTTGACCAGTCACAAAGCAGAAAATTGGTGGAACTGATTCTGGTCAGAGCTCAGTGTTTCCTAATCACAGGCGAATTCACTTTTATTATCATGAACATCAGACATATATGAATGACATTGCCTAACATGCAGTTAATTAACTGTAATACCCACAGTATATTTTCAGGCTAATCCATGATTCTTATAGTCAGGAATTTCTTTGCATAGATGTGGGAGGCAAAGCTGAGTGGCAGTACCACTGCAACACAAGGTGCCTTTTCTCATTTGTTCTAGCTCTGTGTTTACAGCTGTATCAGATAATGAAAGTGCCAGATGACTGGGAATCTTGGTATTAATCTTCATTTTGACACACATTTACTTTTGACTTTTAATAAGCCAGTTAAATATTCCAACTGTAAACACTAAGTAAAAATTCAGGAAATTCAACTAGGAATAATTGTTTACTTACTTTTCTATATCTAGGAAATTATTGTACAGAGGTTCTTCTAAGGATCAAAAACCTAAACTGACTCCATTTCACCAAATTCTTCTTCTGCCATTCACCTTCCTATATTAAGACAACGAATCTTTTTTTATGTAACAAACTCACCTTAAATCTGCATATAAAAAAAACAACTACCTGAACAGAGCCAATCTGATTCACTGCGAAACATTTGAAAGACAAAATCATTCAGTGAAAAAATATTTTGTAATAGTCAGCATTAATCACTAAAATAATGCAATTACCTTCTAAAGATTTGTTTAATAATTCTACTACTACTTGTTACAAGAAAATTCTAGAATAATCTGTCACCCTATGCCAGCTTTCAGAATGCACTGAAATTGAGATTTGATGTGGTCTTGGCAGTACTTCAAGCAAAGAAATTGTTCATTGATTTAGACAGGTTGATTGAAACCCTTTTTTTCATATGAGCCATGTTCCCACCTTGTTATTATTATTATATTTTTATTTTTTGAAATATATAGGACAAAACCTAGGAGAGGCATACTGTTTTTAAAAAAATAGAAATGATATAAATTTCAGTTGGATGAAGGCAGGCACAGAAAATAAATAGTCAGCTGTGTGCATGGGCCACCACTCATCTTGAAAGTGGAATTCATCAGTTAAGGTTGCAACCTCACTCTGTTACTTTCAGATTCATAGCAGTTTTCATAGGTTTTCTTGTGTCAAAATCTGAAATAGAAAATTTTAAACTAAATTCTTTGTTTGAAGTACTTAGCCAGTCTCAAATACTTCACTGAAACATTAAAAATGTTCAATTTTACAAATCTACAAAACACGTAAAATTAATGTATTGGTAAGGGTTCTTTACAATTGCTTTTGATGTTGGCCTGTTAAATTGCTGTTATGGTTATTAAATAGAAATTGCCAGTGGATGTTTTATTAATTAGAATGGAGAATTTTACACATTTGAAAATCAGTTCCTTGGTCTCATAAATAGCTATGTAGTTTGGGATACTTAAGAGAAATATCTCCTGTAATCGAAGAGTAGGATGATAACATCTTCCACAAATTGGCATAAATCAAGGCCCATTAAAGCTCCTACTATTAATTATTATTAATATTAGATCATTTTATTGTATCTTCAATTTATCCTAAATATTTTTATCTCACTAAAGTTAAGGAAAAATAATAATTCTACAATAGTTTCAGAGAATGTATTGAAAAAGTATACACTCTTCACTTTAAGTTAAATACCTCAGGCTATAAAATTCTTCTTTTCTCTACACTTAAATGCTGCATAGCTATAGAAAGAAAAACTAATGTGAATCAAAGTAAAAAAAATTTAAATATCTATCTGAAGAAAACTTAAAATGTTATTTATTCTTAAGATGCCTAATATTGTGACCCTTTGCAATAAAAAATGATTATTAGTTTTTTGAAGATGTTAAACAACCTCTATTATTATTATTATATATTATTATTATTATTATTATTATTACTATTTTGTTCAACTCTAACAGGGATCAGAAAACTCTGACACAAGCTAAATTTGATTTACCATCTGCTATTATGAGTAAAGTTTATTAAAATATCCATGCCTAATCCCTTAAATATTGCCCATGAGTGCTTTTGAAAAATTAATTGAATTATTTTTATTTCTGTAGGATAGTAGCTTCTTTACAGAATTAGTGTGATGTTCTATTTGAGAGAGAGAGAGATCATGACAAATAAAAATGTAGGTTCTTCTTAGAAATATGCAATATTGCTTTTTGCAAGTGTTGTGAATTCATAAAGGTTAACAATGCCAGACAGCCAATAAGAAAAAAGTTCTTTAAAAAGAAAGAAAAAAGAAAAAAAATTATGTTGAATAAGACAGAATGTAAAGTAAAAATAGTATATAAACAATTATTTTCCTTGAAAAATGTTTGAATTGCTTTTGTTTTGGGATGTACTCTTGAGCATAATTCTCTAAAAAAAGGTTTTCTATTAAATTCTATCTGGATAAGAAACCACTTTCAATGCAATGCAAAGCATACCAAATCACCTGAGACCAGGTTCTTTTTATAATATTCAGTTCAGAACCTTCCAGCCCTCACTTACGTAGACCATATCATTCTGTTAGTTTTTCAGTGGAATTGAATCTGGTCAAAGCTTATTAAATGATAATAATCCAAACCAATAAATTTAATTTAACAACATTTATCTCATTTGCCTTGATGAGTGAAATATTTTTTTCTTTCCTGTGAATTGAATTGACTTCAACTCAGATCAGAAGTCAAACCAATCCTAATCCTTTTAGTTCCATTTCAGTTTTTCAACAAGATCAGATATGGTACACAATATTCAATTAAGTTAATTTGAATTTCATTTCTCCTCATTAATGTTCATCTAAGTTCTACCCTTATTCTACAAATTTTACCCTTGATAATGCAAGAAACTTAAGACAATGAATCAATCTTAATGCTTTGGGTTTTCCAAAACTGAACTAAAAATAAATGATTTTTATTTATAGAAGTAAATACTCTGTCTTCTCAATCATCATTTATGTTATGTCCCAATATTTATACCTTCTGTGTGCTAAACGCTATGCTAAGAACTTCATAGCATATAGATGGGTAAAAAACACCAAACAAATGAAACAAACAAAAATCACCTCCAGAAGCTTATGTTGTAAGACAAAAACAAACAGGAAAATACTATAGCATATGTGAAGTCCCAAGTACTCCACATTTTCAATATTAATTGAAATTCAATTATAGATTTCAAGATAACTGAGAACATATTTATTAGAGCTGGCAAATACATTTCAGATAAAAATAAAAAATTAAACCTCTTGTTTGGAAAAACAGGGACAAGTGATTATGCTGGCATTAAAATCTCCACTACACTAAATTAAATTCCAAGAATCATAGGAATGAAGGCTGGTGAAAAGTCACAAACATAAACCATGTTCTTAGAAAACTATATGCCCCTGGAGTGGCAAGGAGAGGCACTCTTTTTGTATTTTGGATAAGCTCCAGTTGGTTATTTTTATTTCCTGGTTGGAATAAAGTCTAACAGTCTCACCTTGGGTAATCTATGGTCTGTGCAAGATCTGAACATGCTCCTGGTTTCTTCCTCCACAGAAGTACTAGTTTTTAAGTAGCTGATCTAGGAAGAGGAGAAGGAGGGGGAAGTGGAGGTAAAGGCGGTGACAGTGGAAGAGGAGGAGGAGAAAGAAAAAGAGAAGAAGAGGAGAAAGAAGAAGAAGAAGAAGAAGAAGAAGAAGAAGAAGAAGAAGAAGAAGAAGAAGAAGAAAAAGAAGAAGAAGAAGAAGAAGAAGAAGAAGAAGAAGAAGAAGAAGAAGAAGAAGAAGAAGGAAGAAGAAAAAGCCCTTCAATAAAATAAAAATGCATAACAGAAATCAAGAGCTATTATAAAAGATAGAAATATATCAGAAGTTTATCAGGCCTGTGTTCCTGTGTTGTCTAGCCACAGAAAAGATGTAAAAAACATTTTTTTTTAAAGTATTGATTACTTTTAGCGGGAGAGAGTAAGAGAACATCAAGTTGTTGTTCCACTTATTTACAAATTGATTGATTGATTCTTGTATGTGCTCTGACTGGGGATCAAAACTGCAACCATGGCATTCTGAGGAGATGTTCTATGTAACTGAGCTACCAGTCCAGGACTGAAAGGTATAATAAAGTTGTCACAGAAAAGGAAGTGAGGAACAAAAGACACTAAGGATAATAAATAATGTTGAAGACACGCTAAGAAATAAAGAGAACACAGAGGTATTCCAACGAAATCGTTTTGACAAATATATCTCCAGGCTAGATGATTTCTTTGTTAATTCTACTGAAATACATATGTACATATTTCTATATCAGTAAGAAATAAGAGTAATTTTTCAAAAAATTGCTCAAGAGAGCAAAAGAGGTAGTCAGCCATGATAAAATAGTTTGCATTAATTAACCCTTCTGCCAAAAATAACCAAAAATCTAAAAAAAATACATCCAATAGCTGTCTGACTTCTTTGGAGAGGAATCAATGAAGGCACAATTCAAAGAAAACACAATGTGAAAAGATTTATATTTAGCCTATCATTTTCCCTGAGAATATTTGCCAGTTGAATATAGTGGAAAACAAAATATAATACTAGTAGAAAACATCAGGTTTCTAAACTTCCAAAATCATTTTTAAAAATGACAGATTTTGAGTAACAAAGTCCAAGGGAGCAAGGGATCAAATTGACCAATGGCAATTGTTTCGACCTTTAGTTAGGCCCACCCCAGTCTCCAGAAGTGGGGAAGGACTGAAAGTTCCATCCCTCTATTCAAGGTTGGCTCCTTTGACAATGAGCTCCTGTTTTTAGGTGCTATCCAAAAGTCAACTCATTAACATAACAAAGGACAGATTTGTCCTCTCATCACTTAGGAAATGCCAAGGGTTTTAGGAGCTCTGCCAGAGACTGGGACAAACACAAAATACATATATTTCTTATTATAAATTACAATATCACAGAAGTTAATTACCTATTCATTGAATGTAAGACTGATTACATTACAATGACTCCTTCTAATGAATAAAACATTGCGTAATGGACAACATAATTTCTAAGACTAGGTCATAAAAGGAATTGCTGTTTTCACCTTCCTCTCTGGGCTCACTCTCTAAAGCAAAACTAGCATATGTTATGAGGGCACATTCCTAACTCTGTGGAAAGGCTCCAATATGAAGTTCGTGTAGAAAGGAATCAATTTACCAGCCACATGATGTGGACTTCAATGTAGATTCGACTCCAGATTATTTCTATCCCCCAAAATTCCAGTGTTTCAGCTGAGACCCCCAACATCACAGAGCACATACAAGCTACCTCCATTGTGTCCGCTTCAAATTACTGATCCACAGAGACCAAGAGATAATAAATATTATCGTTTTAAGCCTCTAATTTGGAAGTAATTTTTTATGCAATGATAGATAACGAATACAAAATATACATGGATTTTTTAAAAAAAATATCTTATGCGTTTATATCTTTTACTTTATAACAAAATGCTTTGCTAATTTGAAAATAAGAAGGTACTTTTATTACATTTTCCTTGAGGTTATTTTGCAATTTACCATATGCGTTTTACCCAAGCTCACATACAGGAAATCACCAATGAAGCATCATACTCTATAAGCAATATTTAGATAATATATATACATTTTCTTTAGCAAAAGAGATATGGATGATTCATGTTTTAATTATAGCACATAAACGTCTTAATGCCTCACTATTGGAAAGTTATAGATCACAAATATGCAAATATGTACATATTTTACATATTTAGGGCTTTACAGATAATCCATAACATATTAAGCAGATAATGATTTATAATTAAAGACTTAAAAAGTCATCAAATGAAAATCAAAACCATGTTATGATATCACTAATAATATATTACAAAAGAAATCATTTTTATATAATGCATAATCACTAGCCATCAGTGAGGAGCCACTGTGCCACCTCACCTGCAGGTGTTGTAAAGTACCAAAAGCTACAGAATCAATATTCATATTTTAAGAGGCTTAAAGAACATTTTATTAATTTGGGTTAAGGTGTGCAGAGAAATTTTGAGAATAATCTCTGTACTGTGTGATTGGCATAAAACCAGGATGGCCCTTGGCATTGTATTGTAAATGCAAAGGGAAGGAAAACATGGATTCCCAGACATTCCACCACACCTATGGGAAAAGGGGTGAATGGCTAGCCAGGTGCAGGAAGAGAAAAGCCAAAATAAACCTTTTCTTATAGCAATGAGCCATTTGTGGGCATTTGTCCCCAGGAAACTACCTCTCCTATGTAAATGCATGTGGTTAATACATGTGACTCTGGACAGAGAGATGGCAGATGAACACTGGAAAATATAGGAATGCCTTTTAATATGTAAAGAGAAATCTTTCTATCATTGTGTTGACTTGTAAATTTTGATTTCTCCAAAATGAAGTATGACTTGTAAATTGAATATGGTCCTATCATGTTAAAGGACATATGACTATAACCAATAGTGGTAAAGGGCATTTAATTGCAATTTTTACTTCTGTACTTCCCACTTACCAAACTATAAAAACTAGGTAGAACAAAGGGCCAGCGCGCTCTCCCTCAGATTTCTTTCTTTTTTTTTTTTTTTTTTTTTTGTACTTTTCTGAAGCTGGAAACAGGGAGAGACAGTCAGACAGACTCCCGCATGCACCCGACCGGGATCCACCCGGCACGCCCACCAGGGGCCACACGCTCTGCCCACCAGGGGGCGATGCTCTGCCGTGACCAGAGCCACTCTAGCGCCTGGTGCAGAGGCCAAGTAGCCATCCCCAGCGCCCGGGCCATCTTTGCTCCAATGGAGCCTTGGCTGCGGGAGGGGAAGAGAGAGACAGAGAGGAAGGAGGGGGTGGGTGGTGGAGAAGCAAATGGGCAATTCTCCTATGTGCCCTGGCTGGGAATCCAACCCGGGTCCCCCGCATGCCAGGCCGACGCTCTACCGCTGAGCCAACCGGCCAGGGCCACCCTCAGATTTCTGTAGGAGTTGCCGCCGCTTGGCCAAGCTAGACAATAAAGCTTTGATGTGTAATCAAGATTTTGTTCATGTCTTCAACATTTCGAGTCCCTCTGGATTAGGCTTCACAATCAGCATGTAAACATATGCTGACTTATTAAATGGCTTCATTAGAGCCTCAACACCTCCCAGAATATACATGTAATTTAGAAATACTAAATTGTAGTGGGCATGGATAATATACTTAGTAAATAATTACTAAAAAACCCTTAGCTATATGCAAAATAAAAATTTATTCAATTCTCCATCATTTGTCAGTTGAAAAAGCACTTGCATCTTTAAATGACTTTTGTGACTAATTAATCAATGAGGATTTTCAGATCTCACATACACTAGAACTTGGAACTCTTAATTTCATAGAAATTAAACATTGTGTCTGGTCTAGATAAGGAGCATACTCACCATCTGTCTTCTACTAATTTTCTTCGTTCTTTTTTATTTCCTAAGCACCATCTAGCACCAAATACAGATTCTCCTTTCAGTAAATGAATACTTACATCACAAATTCCTTATGACTAGTCTGAAGAAAAATGGAGACTTGTGCACTGTTGGTGGGAATATACATAAATTGGTGTGACCACTATGAAAAACAGTAAGGCATTTATCAAAAAATAAAATAGAACTATGATATGACTCAACAATTTCACTTCTGGATATTTATGTGAAGAAAATGAAAACACTAATTTAAAAAGATATGTGTATCTTTGTATTCATGGCAGCATTATTTATAGTAGCCAAAATATGAAAACAACCTAAATATTTGCTAATGAATGAATGGATATAGAAGATGTGGCATACATATAATGGAGTACTATTCAGCCACACACACAGAAGGTAAAACCTTGACATTTGCAACAATATGAGTAAACTTTGTGGGAATTAAGCTGAGTGATATGAATCAGACAGAAAGAGACAAATACTGTATGATTGCACTTATATGTGGAATCTAAACAAACAATACAATACAATATTAAACAAAACTCATATATACAATTGCCATTGCCAGAGAGAAGGAAGATTAGTGGTAGGTGAAATTGGAGAAATCAAGAGATACAAACTTCTAGATAAAAAATAAATAAGCCATAGGATTTACTGTACAGGATGGTGGCTATAATCAACAGTGATATAATACAAATTTGAAAATTGCTAAGATAATAAATCTTAAAGTGCCTAACATAAGAAAAATTTGTGTAACTTTGTTCTGGGACAGATGGTAACTAGACTTACTGTGGTGATTATTTTGCAATGTATACAAATGTCAAATCATTATGTTGTATACCTGGAACTAGTATAATGTTGTATGTCAATTATACTGGTCAACTGATGGTCACTGAAGCTAATTTAAAACCACCAAGGACCCCCAATTTGGAGTGCACTGAAGAAGGAAACTTTATTCAGGGAAAAACAGCTGAATTATGACATAGCCGGCTGTGAAAAATAGCCTGACCAAGGAAACCCTGGGGCCAGGCCCATCTCTGGCTGGGCAGCTCTATTCTGCTCCTTAGTGGTCTGTTCTGGCCAATGCTGGTCTTCCCTGCTCTGCTCTGGTGCAATATCTGGCTCTGCTTCCCAGATAAAATAAGGGGAACTGGTTTATACAGACAGATTATGGCCCCTCCACCCCTGCTTGGTTCATTCTCATGCAAATGAGGATACCAAATCCTCATAGTTTGATTGGGCTGAAAGACACTCTCTTGATTGGTCAGAATAGAGCTGCTCTGGTTGATTAGACCTGCACAGCTCCAACTGAATGGAGAAAGCCTCAGTCCTATTGATTGAAATAGAATTCCAGAAACTCATTTATAACGTCTTACTCAGATGGTAGAAACAAAGTGCAAAGACAGGGAGTTCAGTGCAGGCTTCTCTCCGAAGTGCAGTGTAAAGCCAGGAGCCAAGGCCAGTGCCACTATCACAGCCGCCTGGCCCATGCAGGTTCGCATTGGATTCAGACAGTCGGTAAAGAAACATCAGAGCCAAAAACTGGTGGGCCATATTCTTTAATCCTAGCTTGCACCCAGCGGGCAAGTAAAAATACACACTGGGCTCCAAAACCCAATCACATTCAGTGCTCACAAAGCCACTGACTTATCCGAGTTTCCTAGAATCAAAGGTTTCTAGCTCACCAGCCTTATTCTCCTCAGTTCCCCATCTCCTTCCTTATCCCAGATACAAACTCTGTACAAACTGGCATCTCACTCAGCACTCCGCCATCTTGGCTGCTTTTCCTGGCCTCCTCCACGTGGCCTCCTTCTGCTGCTGGCTCTACTTTCTCTGCTCTCTCATGCTAATCTCAGGAACCAAGAGCATAAACTCCTGTCCGGCCCCCATTTTATAGTGTAGATTCATAACCTTTAATCCAATATACCAAATAGGGAAGTCTCTACTACAAAGTCACTTCTCTGAGGCATGATTGGATTGTACCACCCCACAGCAAAAAGGATGGGAAAGGCTTAATCCCAAAACCAAGGCTCAGGCTACAACAATTCTCAACACACATTAATATCACCTGGGCCACGGCATCTTTAACAAAGTGAGCATAATATAGTTTATCCACCCAACATGCAGTTTTTATGAGAGGCCCTGTAAGGCCAGTCACCAGGGCCACCATCACAGCAGCCCGGCCCATGCAGGTTCGCATTGGATTCGAACAGTCAATAAAGAAACAATGGAGCCAAAAACTGATGGGCCATTATTTTTTATCCTAGCTTGCACTCGGCAGGCAAGTAAAAATACACACTGAGCTCCAAAGCCCACTTACATTCAGTGCTCACAAAGCTACTGACTTATCCAAGTTTCCTAGAATCAAAGGTTTCTAGCTCACCAGACTTTATTCACCTCTGTTCCCCATCTCCTTCCTTCTCCCTGCACAAACTCTCCACTAACTGGCTTCTCACTCAACACTCCGCCATCTTGGCTGCTTCTTTTGGCCTCCTCCACGTGGCCTTTCTCTGCTCTCTTCTCTGCTCTCTCCTCTAATATTAATCTCAGGAACCAAGAGCAAGCTCCTGTTCTGCCCCCATTTTATAGTTTAGAAATCCAAACCTTTAATTCAATATACAAAATAGGGAAGTCTCTAATACAAAGTCACTTATCTGGGGCATGATGGGATTGTACCACCCCACATCAAAAAGGGTGGGAAAGGCTTAATCCCAAAACTAAGCCACAGGCTACAAGGATTCTGTCTGCCCACAGCCCACCCCCAACACACATTAGTATCACCTGGGTGACGGCGTCCACGTGGGCAACGCCATCTTTAACAAAGTGAGCATAATATATTTTATCTGCCCAATAGGCCCCTGTGTAGAAATGGCTGCTGGGCTTTGTTTGTAAAATTTGAGCTCAATTAGCCACCAGGAACTCTTCTTAGTAGATGTCTTCTTTCTCAGGGCTCATATAGATAGTCAATAAAAAGAAAAGACAAGAGATAATAAGTGTTGGTGAGGATGTGGAGAAAGGGAGCCCTTGTACACGGTTGTTGAGAATGGAAGTTGGTTCAGCCACTACAGAATACAATAAATAATTTTTTTTAAATGGATATATTAGATAATTCATCAATTTCACATCTGGTTATATACTCAATGGAAATAAACTGTATATATATATTTTTTGGCAGAGACAGAGCGTCAGAGAGAGGGATAGATAGGGACAGACAGACAGAAAGGGAGAGAGATGAGAAGCATCAATTCTTCATTGTAATACTCCATTGACTGCTTTCTCATATGTGCCTTGACCTGGGTGGAGGGGGGGCTACAGCAGACTGAGTGACCCCTTGCTCAAGCCAGCCCCCTTGGGCTCAAGCTGGTGAGCATGGCTCAAACCAGATGAGCCCACACTCAAGCTGGCGACCTCAGGGTCTCAAACCTGGGTCCTCATTGTCCTAGCCCCATGCTCTATCCACTGCCCCAGCACCTGGTCAGGCTAAATCCATATTTCTAAAAGATATATTTACCCCCATATTAATTGCAGTATTATTTATAATAGCAAAAACTTATAAGCAAACTAAGCACTGGATAAATAGATAAGGAGATGTGATATATATGTATGTACAATGGAATATTATTCAGTCACGAGACGGAAGGACAGCCTGACATTTGTGACTACATGAATGAATCTTGAATCTTGAGGGCACTATGCTAAGTGAAATAAGTCCAAGAAAGATAAATACTGTATATAAACTCCTAATATGTGAAATTGTAAAAAAGAACCTCATAGATACAGAGAATAGATTGGTGGTCACCATAAGTAGGGTGGCTAAAATGGGTGCAGGGGTTAAAAGATACAAACTTCCAGTTATAAAATAAGTCACTCATGGGGATGTAAGGAACAGCATGGCAATCACAGTTAATAATACTCTATTGTATATTTTAAAGTTTCTAAGAGAGTAGATCTTTAAGTTCTCACCACAAGAAGAGAATTGTAACTCTATGTGGTGACAGATGTTAACTAAACTTATGCATTTTGCACTGTATACAAATATTGCATCACTGCATTGTACATTTGAAACTAATATAATATAATATAACATAATACATATAATATAATATGTTAATTATACCTCAAAATGTTAACAATAGGCAACAATTATGGAGTTCTTGTCATAATCCAGGAATTTACATAATCTAATATTTAATCATATCAGTGGCTCTGGGATGTATGTACTATTAATATCCTCTCTTAACAGATTAATAGAAAAACTCAAGGTGGCTGTCTAAGCTAGGGAGAGATAGAGCTGGATATAAGTTTCTGTGCTCTGGCTCTAGTATCTACATCCTTAGGCAACAGTTTGTATGAACCACTCTACTAGATATCTCTGTCATATTTGCCTGAGCAAATCTTAGTTGCTCTCTTTTGTGTTTATTCTTTGTCAGTTTGCCCTTCAGTTTTCTGCATTTATAATTAATGAACTTATCAAAACCCATGGCTTTCATTACCATGTATACTTTTAATGACTCCTGCATCTGTATCTTTATTCAACACTTCTCAGGTAAACAATTCTTGCAGAACTTAACAGATATATTTTTCTTGGATCTTTCATTAGCATGTAAAACTTAACATAGCAGGAACAGGATTCTTCATCTTTTCTCCCCACATTTTACTTTTCCAGTATTTCTGTCCTTAGAAAATAAGGAGAGCAAGGCCATATTTGTCCAAAACAAAAAATTGGAAATAACATTTATCTGTCCTTTTTACTTACTACCCTCTTTCATATCTTATATCTGATAACACCTTATAGCTTCTACTTTCACAATAATTCTTATATTTATCACCATCTGTTCTCCCTTAAGATCATACCTCTAAAAACTGGGATTAACATAATAGTGTCATAGATTTCCAGCCTCTAATCATGATTCTCTCCAATCTTTCCACAACACTACCAACAGAAGAAGTTCTCTAAAAATAATCTTCTCCTTCTTTTTTGTTTTTAAATAGTTCGATAATTCTGCATAACTTTCAGGAACAATTCCAAATTCTGTAGCTTAGTACACTTGTCCCTTTCTGGCCTCATCTCAAATTACATTGTCATGGCAATGCTTACCATAATAAGTGGCATGGGGCTTATTGAAAAAAAAAGCATATAGTATCATGCTATCATGAAATCACAATCTACTTTCTCTTCCTGATGATGCACACTTTTTTTTCTTTTTGCTAGTGAGAGACAGACAGAAAGGGAGAGAGATGAGAAGCATCAACTCATAGTTGCAGCAGTTTAGTTGTTTGTTGATTGCTTCTCATATATGCCTTGACCAGAAGGCTCCAAGTGAGCCAGTGACCCCTTGCTCAAGCCAGCAGCTTTGGGCTCAAGCCAGAGACCTTGGGCTTCAAGCCAGTGATATTTGGGCTCAAGCCATTGACCATGGGTTCATAGCTATGATCCCACACTTAAGCCAGAGACCCTATGCTCAAGCCAGATGTATCCATGCTCAAGCCAGCAACCTCAGGGTTTTGAACCTGGTTCCTCAGTGTCCCAGGTTGATGCTCTATCTATTGTGCCACCACCTGGTCAGGCTGATAATATACAGTTTTCATCAAAATTTAAAAATTTAGCTATCTGACCTTGATCCTTGAATCAAAAGTTGATTCCTGTGTTCCTTTTATTTTCTTCCATATCATGTTATTCAGTTGTGTATCATGAACACATCATACTTTATTGCACTTTATTTTTGTCTGGTTTTGCTTAATAGACTA
Source organism: Saccopteryx bilineata (assembly GCF_036850765.1). NCBI lineage: Eukaryota > Metazoa > Chordata > Mammalia > Chiroptera > Emballonuridae > Saccopteryx > Saccopteryx bilineata. Next base: position 382,506,513 of record NC_089490.1, read on the forward strand.
AATATCCATTGAGGACTAATATCATATATCATTTAAGCTGGCAACCCAGATGCCTAACATGATGCCAGCCATTCAGTATATATGTAAAATAGAATTGCCTGTTAGATAAAATTATTGTAGATTTATATAGAGATTGAGAAATTTCAGATACTCTGGAGATAACTGCTTTGGCCCCACTGTGTTAATAAAGTCAGGTTGGAAAATAATTCTTTATTTGATTTCTATTCCAGGAATTACAAGATGGCTTTAAGTTTAATTTATAGAGAAGATGTTAACAAAGCACCATTTTTCCCCCTTGGGTATTAACATTGTGTGCATGCTTTTATTAGAGAAGGCATTTTTGTTTGATATCTTGTTTTTTCTGATAATAGAATTTGTTCAAATATTTGATTATTTCTTAGTCTGGTTAGATTCACAATAATTTATTTCCAGAAGTCCTAGGCAGTATATGCTGAATAGATAGAAACTGTTGAGTTAATCTAGTGGCACTAAGCAAGAGATAAAGTATTCTAAAAGTTGCATGAAATGGAATTGTAAAATTCCATCATTGTTCTTTTTTTTTTTCATTTTTCTGAAGCTGGAAACAGGGAGAGACAGTCAGACTCCTGCATGCGCCCGACCGGGATCCACCCGGCACGCCCACCATGGGGCAACGCTCTGCCCACCAGGGGGCAATGCTCTGCCCATCCTGGGCGTCGCCATGTTGCGACCAGAGCCACTCTAGCGCCTGGGGCATAGGCCACAGAGCCATCCCCAGCGCCCGGGCCATCTCCGCTCCAATAGAGCCCTGGTTGCAGGAGGGGAAGAGAGAGACAGAGAGGAAAGCGCGGCAGAGGGGTGGAGAAGCAAATGGGCGCTTCTCCTGTGTGCCCTGGCCAGGAATCCAACCGGGGTCCTCCGCACGCTAGGCCGACGCTCTACCGCTGAGCCAACCGGCCAGGGCTCCATCATTGTTCTTATGGAGAGTAACCGTGTTTCTATATTTATAGAAAACTTACATAGACTGTATATAGATGAAAAGCATTCCATTTATAAAATGTTACTGAGAAATTTACAAAGGAAATGTTCATTTAAATGCACCACCAATTGGCATATAAAGTTTCCTCTGTGTGTGTGTAATTACTAGTGTCTCTATGTGTGAACAATTAAATGACCCACTTATTTCTTAACTTTTAATTTCTTTTTCTTTTTTTTTTTTTTTTTTTGCATTTTTCTGAAGCTGGAAACAGGGAGAGACAGTCAGACAGACTCCCGCATACGCCCGACCGGGATCCACCCGGCACGCCCACCATGGGGCGACGGCGATGCTCTGCCCTGGGCGTAGCCATGTTGCGACCAGAGCCACTCTAGCGCCTGAGGCAGAGGCCACAGAGCCATCCCCAGCGCCCGGGCCATTTTTGCTCCAATGGAGCCTTGGCTGCGGGAGGGGAAGAGAGAGACAGAGAGGAAGGCGTGGCGGAGGGGTGGAGAAGCAAATGGGCGCTTCTCCTGTGTGCCCTGGCCGGGGGAAAAAAAACCCGGTCCTCCCCACGCTAGGCTGACGCTCTACCATAACTTTTAATTTCTTATATTGTCACTTTGTTACAAGTCCTGTGTGCAATTCTGTGTGAAAGAATGTAATAGAGATGTTAAGATTTCAGTCTGAAGTTCAACTTTCAAACTTCACTAACTTTTTTAGTTTGAACATGGGCAAGGTATTTACTTTATCTTGGTTTACTTCTCTCATTTCTAACTTGAAGATAATAATAATAGCTATACCATGGGGTTGTGTTGATCATTAAATTAGTTAAAATACCAAAAAAAAGGTTTATAAATAAGATCAAACAATTGTTTTTGCAAATGAGTCAAGTAATGCTAGTTATTATTTAGGCTCTTTAGAATGATGTTTTTTAACTCAATATTTGCTGGTGCTCATCATTGTAAGAAAGTCCACTAAACCAAGTTGTTATTTCTGATCTAAAAATAACCTCTGTGTTATTACTAGCTTCATGTATAACAATTCCACAAATAAATTAGTTATGATCTATATATTTAAGAGAAAACTTGATTTATAAACACTGGGACATTTATTTGCAATAGGTACATAGAGCAGAAACAATATAAAAGAGATCTCTTAAAATTGTCTTTTGTGTGGCCCTGGTTGGTTGGCTTAGTGGTAGAGCATTGTCTAGCATGTGGAAATCTTAGGTTCAATTCCCGGTCAGTGCACACAGAAGAAATGACCATCTGCTTCTCCACCCTTCCCCCTCTCCTTCCTCTCTGTCTCTCTCTTCCTCTCCTGTAGCCAAAGCTCCACTGGAGTGAAGTTGGCCCTGGGCACTGAGGATGGCTCCATGGCCTCTGCCTCAGGTGCTAGAATGGGTCCTGTCGCAACAGAGCAACACTCCAGATGGGCACACCATTGCCCGGTGGTGGGCATGCCAGGTGGATCCAGGTTGGGTGCATGTGGGAATCTGTCTGACTGCCTCCCCACTTCTAAATTCGGAAAAAAAAAATGGGCTTTTTTTTTTATTTAGAAGAAATCAGATATTGCCTTATTCTCTGTCAGCCTCGCTCTTTTCTCTCACTCTGTCTCCCTCTGCAGATATAAATGTGTCTGTGTGTTTTGCACACATGCTTGTGCACAAAATCGTCAAAGGCACATGAGACATTGCGATGGATCACCAGTTCAAATGAGGAATCTCTACATTTCTCTGAAATATAAACTGGTTTCTTTTTCTTTTTCTTTCTTTTTTTTAATTTTTCTGAAGTTAGAAGCGGGGAGGTAAAGAGACAGACTCCTGCATGCACCCTACCGAAATCCACCCAGCATGCTCACCAGGGGGCAATGCTCAGCCATCTGGGGCATTGCTCAGTTGCAGCCAGAGCCATTCTAGCACCTGAGGCAGAAGCCATGGAGAGATCCTCAGCACCCGGGCCAACTTTGCTCCAATGGAGCCTTCGCTGCTGGAGGGAAAGAGAGAGACAGAGAGGAAGGAGGGATGAAGAAGCAGATGGGTGCTTCTCCTGTGTACCCTGGCCGGGAATCAAACCGGGAACTTTTACACCAGGCTGACGTTCTACTACTGAATCAACTGGCCAGGTTTCTACATTAAATTATCATTTTCCCAAATTCTTCACTTACTTTATTTTTATTTAAAATATTTCTGTCCCTTAGCCAGATAGTTTGGTTGGTTAGAGCATCATCCCAAAGCTCAAAGGTTGCCGGTTCGATCCCCCATCAGGGAACATACACAAACAGATGTGCTTGCCTCTTTCCTATTCTCTCCCTTCCTCTAAGATCAATAAAGTAAACATTAATCTAAAACTTTAGAAATTTTTTTTCAAGATTATTGTGGTATAATTCAGTGGTCCTCAACCTTTTCTGGGCCACGGACTGGTTTAATGTGAGAAATTATTTTCACGGACCCACCTTTAAGGTGGGACGGATAAATGCACAAAAATAAAATTATGCAACCGGCATAAAAACTGTGGTATTTTTAAATATAATTGTTGAACTTATGATATTTATTGGGCTAAGTTAAAGGAGGAACGAGCATGTCCTCATTATTCAGGCTGTATTTAAATTTGTTATTTTGACAATGTTTCATGTCTGACATCAATATGTAATATGATAGTTTCAGGCTCGCTACCAATCATGAACCTACGACAATAAAAATAAACATGAATCCACTGTGTATTCATGTGCAACTTTATTAGAAGCGTCCTCTTAACATCGCACCAACAACATAACATGAGTAACATTCTTTCTGCCTCCAAACACTTTCCAGTCGCTATGGTAATGTTTAAACATGCCTTAAAAATAATATACATCAAAAAAAACAAATATAAAGTGCATGGAAAATACAACTCACCATTGTTATGAATATTGTAAGTTAAGGGTTATTTATTATAATGTTTACATAGAATGAGAGAGAGTAGCCTATTTCTCAACAACCATAACACTAAATCAGTGGGAGCCCTGAGCTTGTTTCTCTGCAATGAGATGGTCTCATCTAGGGGTAATGGAGACAATGACACCCGAAGTGTGTTGCTTATGTCCAGTCTATTCTGTAATTTTGTTTTGGTTGCTGTCACTGCAGAAAATCCTGCTTCACACAAATAGGATGTCAGAAATGGCAACAGAGTTTTTAGTGCTTTTGTGGCCATCTCAGGGTATTCTGCCATGACTTTAATCCAGAACACCGACAGAGTTGTAGTCTCGAACTTATTTTTATGGCCACTGTCATTTGGGATCTCTAGTAGTTGATCCTCTTCTTGCATAGGCATGCTGGATTCACTTGGTTTATTGACAAATGGATCGTGGATCCTTGGCAATTCATGGGTCTTTTGTGGTTGGGAAGTAGCATTCAAACTCTTCTAAAAGCAAATACAGGTGATCATGCACCAGCTGGGACAATGAAGGTTTGGGCTCAGTCTCTTCCAAAATTCTCACGAATGTTTGAAACATGTCAAATATACCCCTGCTCAAGCGTTGTTCCCACAAATCCACTTTGGCTTTAAATGCAGCTACTTCATCTGCCAACTTGAAGACAGTTGTCATTTTCCCCTGAAGTGACCGATTGAGTTCATTAAGGAGATTAAATATGTCGCACAAGTAAGAGAGTCGGTGACTTTTTTCTGAGAGAAATCTCTGCAGCAGCTCTCGTAATTCAAACACTCTGGCCAGGGACCTCCCTTGGGATAACCATCTTATTTCTGTGTATAAGAGAAGGTGTCTGTACTCCGCGTTCATTTCCTCACAAAGCTGCTCGAACAGGCACGAGTGAAGGGCATGTGTTTTGATGTGGTTAATAACTTTAATGACATCATTCAGTATGCTGTTAAGTTCTGGTGGTATATTTCAGCTAGCCAGCATTTCCCTGTGAATGACACAATGTGTAGACTCGCATTCAGGTGCAACCTCCTTAATCCGAGTAGTTAAACCAAGCATTCTTCCGGTCATGGCATCAGCTCCATCTGTACATAGGCCGACACAAAAAGACCATTTCAGTTTTCTTGATATATAGTCATCCAGTGATTTAAATAGTTCTGCAGCTGTGGTTTTGGTTGACAATGATAGTGCACATAACATATCCTTATGCACATCTTCTTGATAAAGATAATGCATGTAAACAAGTAACATTGCCTTGTTGTCAATATCTGTAGATTCATCATCCTGGAGAGCGTACCACAGTGATTTATTAATCCTTTCTAACAATTGTGATTCAATGTCCTCTGCTATTTCCTCAATGTGCCGTGTGACGGTGGTAGCCAAAAGAGGCATCTGTGCTATCTTTTTTTTGTGTGTGTATTTTTTTGAAGTTGGAAATGGGGAGGCAGTTAGATAGACTCCCGCATGTGCCTGACCGGGATCCACCTGACATGCCCACCAGGGGACAATGCTCTGCCCATCTGGGGCGTCGCTCTGTTGCAACCAGAGCCATTCTAGCGCCTGAGGCAGAGGCCATGGAGCCATTCTCAGCGCCCGGGCCAACTTTGCTCCAGTGGAGCCTTGGCTGCAGGAGGGGAAGAGAGAGACAGAGAGGAAGGACAGGGGGAGGGGTGGAGAAGCAGATGGGCGCTTCTCCTGTGTGCCCTGGCCGGGAATCGAACCCAGGTCTCCTGCACACCAGGCCGATGCTCTGTGCTTTATTTTTAACCACAGCCTCTCCTAGGAGTTCATGACAAATGTCTTTAGTGGCTGGAAGGATCAATTCTTCACCAATGGTGAATGGCTTCTTAGCCTTAGCAATACAATTAGTCAGCAAGTATGATGCTCTCAGTGCACTCACATTTATTGATGTAGTGGCCACCAGTAATTGTTTCTGTCCTTATTGTTCATGCTTTTTTCTTTCAAAATACTCAGAAGGCTTGTCTTTTAAAGTAGGGTGCTTGGTCTCCAAGTGGCGAAGCAGTTTTGAAGGCTTCATTGCCTCATTACTTAGCCGGTCATCACATATTATGCACAGTGGCCTTGGTACGCGAGAATTACCAGTTGCGATAAATCCGTACTTCAAATAGGATTCCTGACATTGTCTGATAAATAAAGCCTTCTTTTTCTTTGAGGTTGTAGGTTCTTCTTCTGCCTCCTCACTGGCCCTTTTCCACTTCGCAAAAAAACTTTCGGTGGAATTTTGTTTTTCACTCATTTTTCTAGTTTATAGGTTTAATTTTAGCGGCAACGTATCAGGTGACTGAGACAAGTGTCAAGAGTGAGTCTTAGATGGATGTAACAGAGGGAATTTGGTCATTTTTTAAAAATAAAACATCGTTCAGACTTAAATATAAATAAAACAGAAATAATGTAAGTTATTTATTCTTTCTCTTCAGACTGGTACCAAATGGTCCATGGACCAGTACCGTTGGGGACCACTAGTATAATTGATGTGTACATATGAATATGCTCAAACTGTACAGTGTGATGATTTGACACATATACTTTGTGAAATGATTACCACAATCAGGTTAATTAAGTCATCCATCACCTCACATAGTTACCTTATTTTATTTATTTATTTATTTTTTTGTTTTGTTGCTGGTGGCAAAACTCCTTAAGGTTTACTTTCTTAGCAAATTTTAAGTACACAGCACAGTATTATTAACTGTAGTTACCATGCTGTATATTAGATCCTCACATGTAATTTATCTTATAACCAAAAGTTTGTACCTTACCAGCATTTCCCTTTCTTCCCCAAACCCCAGCCCTGGTACAAACCATTATTCTGCTCTCTGTCCAGTTTGTTTCAGTAACTAGTTTCAATATCTATAAAAATCATTTCATAAAACTTTTCTCTCAGAAAAAAAGTCACCGCTAAGCAGCACATTTCAGTGACGAGGAATGGGTTGCAAAACTCACTTACTTGTGCGACATTCTTAGTTTATTTCACATATTCTGCTTCCGGAAAAGCCCTGTATAAACATTCACATTAAAGAAAAGTTACTTGATGACAGGACACCTGTATGATATTTGAGCTGGTGGATTGAGCTTTGACTGACATAAATGTATGGGGTATCTTCACAGGTACACAGAATAATACGTCCCTTCAGCTGACTAAGTCTGAATTTAATTGCACTTCATTTCATTCTGTATTCTATGTAGTTTTTAGTAAAATATTTCCTAATAATCTATCACTAGAAAGAAAAATATAAATAGAAAACACATACACTGTGTTGGCTCAGAGAAGAATTAGTAGTTCGGGAGTCTTTTGATTTCATAAGGTTACTCACTTTTATCACAGTAGAAATTCCCAATCTGAATCCTCTGCCTATTTTATTAATTTATGAAAGACTCACTCTGAGGAAGCATCCCAGTAGGAAGTCCACAAATCGGAATGCCATTTTGGGTCTATAGTTGCGAATAATTGATACGAGTCATGTGACCCAATGAAAAGAAAAAACTTTTTTTTTCATATGTTTTCAAATAGCAGTTTGATTGCATCAAGTGTTCCATTCTGCTTTGCTGTGGGGATTCTGTGTAGAAATCTTGAATTCAATATTAGCATTAAGGATTGGAAGTCAAAGTCAAATAGTTTTCGCTGAAAGTTGCCAGAAGGACCAATTAACAGAGTAAATGTAGATGGAGCATTTTTCATATTACTGGAAGTATAACATCAGTTACATGGGACTCTGTACAAAGTGAGGAGCAGTCCAACCAAAAATATGTTGACAACTCCTTTGTTGAAGACTGAACTCACCTACGTGTGTGAAAATACGAATTTGGCTGAAGGATGCCATACTATCCACCTGAAAGCTGATGGACCTCATCATCATCTCTAGGCTATAGTAACCAGCTCCCTGTCAGACTAAAACTTGATCAGAGTTGGGGAAAGAGCAAGAAGAAAAATGTGGTCAATGGCCCTGTGGGAGATTAAAGCACAATCAAATCACACATCCATGATTTTTTAGGACATCTCTATGTCACGTAAACAAACAAATGAACCCTAGAATAAGTAAAATCAGTACCATAAAGAACAAGGAAAGAAAGACAGCTCTCTCTGTGGACAATAGATAAAAAGGGAATAAAAAATGAGATTTTTTCATGTGAAAAAATCCCCCACAAATTTTCAAGATTTTCCTGAACTTTACTCATTTTATAATCAACGGCTTATCACTTGTAGTAACAGAAATAATTTATCTATAAGTAAAAGTTGAATTAGTATGCATATTATGTGTGCATCCAATATGAATAATATTTATAGTATTAATTATATTTTCTTCACAAATTTGGAATGATTTCCTTATATTTAAGTACTTACTGGAATTAATATAACACTATATATTATATTCTATCATTATATTTTATTATGTATATTTTATTGTGTTTTATCATACTATATTATATTTCTCAGTTTTAAACATTTCTTGGGCAACTGTGTAGATTCTGACTTTTCCCTTGTCTCAAATTAATAATTATTCTCAGGAGTTTGTCAGACATCTTGGCAAATGACTATTTGCTTTTTGATAACAGGCTATCTATCTCTGCAGAAAAGTATTATTTTCATTGACTTATAATTAATCATTATTCACTTACTCTTTAATTTCTCATGCTTTTTATAACAACTTCATAAAAATATCAACAATCAAAACTCATGCAGCATGTGGAGCCTCATTCCATTTTGGCTGAGGTTCAATGTTTATGTGCCGTAATAAATAGTTCTGCCAAATTGTTACCAGCCTGCAAGGTACATTTTTAGCTTCTTGCCCAAAGAGGTTTTAAAACAAAACCAAACAGCTTCTGGGTACATTCATCAGTGTTTTTCCACGGAAGTATTATATTGAGTAGAAGAAACAAAGAGAACAGATCTTTCAGCTCCGTGCAACACGTGATTATCACTAGTGTACAACGTGAAGCTTGAAGTTGCCTTCAATTTGTCACTGTCCCTCTGCCAGCTGTCGTGGAACCATAAAGGGCTAGAGAGGCAGCACTAAAAAGTACAGACCCAGATAATAGAGGAAAACATACTGTTCTCTTTATGTCTGTTAATAGGGCATGACAATTGTTCCCAAACTGCCTGGAAGCCATTGGGTCTTGCTTCTCTGGAGTGTGACCGCTGATTCAATGAAGGACATAGTTACTCCACTAATGTAAGTGAAGCATCTTCTCACCCATGAGATGCCAAATGCTCCCAGCGCTCATGGGCTTTGGAAAACCTTATTGACTAACTTTTTTTTTTTTTTGTACACAAACAAAATGGCTTCATTTAACCTTATTTATTTAAAGTGGGTCAATAGGTGGGTAATTTATTTTGGATTTAGAAAAAAAATTATGTTTTAGAAGCTGCAATTCCATAGCTGCCTTATGAAATAATGCAAAATACAGGCATTTGTTTCATATAATAAAATGAAACATAAATATTAATCAAAATAAACTTTAATAAATAATATAACTGTATAGATATTTGTGTCTTACCAACCCATTCTTAAACTTTCCCCTTTATTTATGTAATTGTCATAACACTGTGAGATAAATGTTACTTTAGTTCTTATTTTACAAATAAGAAGGAAACATGGTGAGTCTAAGTAATTAATCTCAAGTTACAGAGATAAAAATTGGCATAATAAAGATGAATCTTGATAAAGAATGTGTGACCAAGGAGAGATTCACATACTTTCTATCAGACTCCCTTACTTTTTATGGTAGTAGCAATGATAGCTATTGTAAACTGAAAACTTACTACATACTGAAAATTGTGCCAAGCTCTCCACAGATATCATTTTATTTCATCCTTACTATAATCCTCTTAGAAAGAAATCATTGTCTCCATTATAAATGAGAAATCCTTGTTCTTTTAAATAATAAATATTCTACAAATGGATTATTATAGTGGCTAAACCAAGATCCTAAGCTATTTATTTTCCTTCTAACAGAGTAACACAGAGACATTAATTATCTTTAAACCAAAGAAAACAGTTATAGTTATTATATGATATATAACAAGATTTTTTTGCTTTAAGTAGGAGAAGAGAATAATATATAATTATAAGAATATAATGTTATGGAAACTTTATACAGTGTATTCTATTCTTCTAATCAATGAATCCAAATAATCTGTAGATATGGTGCATTCTATTTTATTAAAAAAGGATTATTGCGCCTGACCAGGTGGTGGCACAGTGGATAGAGCAACGGACTGGGATGAGGAGGACCCAGGTTCGAGACCCTGAGGTTGCCAGCTTGAGCGTGGGCTCATCTGGTTTGAGCAAAGCTCACCAGCTTGGACTCAAGGTCACTAGCTCAAGCAAGGGGTTAATCGGTCAAGGCACATATGAGAAAGCAATCAATGAACAACTAAGGTGTCGTGACAAAAAACTGATAATTGATGCTTCTCATCTCTCTCCCTTCCTGTCTGTCCTTATCTATCCCTCTCTCTGACTCTCTCTTTGTTAAAAAAAAAAGGTATTGCTATGCCTGTTAAAATATCCAAGATAGTGTCAGGAATTGTGGATATCAAAAATTTGCAAATGTATCAAGAGTTTTAACACTGTGTAAAGTGTATAAGAAATAAAGTCTCATATTTCTGATAAAAAAACTGAAATTGACAAATATTCTAATTTAGTGATATGTGCTAAAATGTCATATAAAAACATCTTTTGTTGTTTGTCACAAGAAAAGAATTTTCTCAATAAACATATGTTCAAAGAATTAAAAAGATATATAAATCTAAAAAGATAGCAACCAAGGGCTTTATGATGGCCAGTTTTATGAGTCAGTTGGATAGCCTATAGTGTTTAGTTAGTCAAACACTCATCTAGGTGCTGCTGGGAAGATATTTTGTAGATGTGACCAAAGTTCATATTTGTTTTACTGTGTCATATAAAAAAAAGCTTATCCTCAGCCTGAGTCAATCAAATAAAATCCTGTGGGTTTCAGACTTGCCTTGCCAGTTACCACAACTCTGTAATCCAATTCCTTGCAACAGATTTGCTAATCAGTATCTCCTATTAGTTTTGTTCTTTTATTTGAATACTGACTGATTCTGATGTGTTTGTTATGAAAGTAATAGAATACCTATGCAATAAAATAATTTAAAGTTATACAATGTTATAGCATAATATTTATAATTATGAAAATATCTCCAAAATATTGCTAAGAAAGCCTTGGCCAGGTAGCTCAGTTGGTCATAGTACTGGTCCAATATGCCACTGTTGCAGCTTGGATTCCCACTCAGGACACATGTAAGAATCAACCAATAAGTGCAAAAATAAGTGGAACAACAAAATCAATGTTTCTTTCTCTCTCCCTCCCTTCCATTCTCTCTAAACTTAATAAATAAAAACTTACCAAGTTTATGCTAAGAAAAAAATCTATAAATAATTTATTACTACCCTATTATATATAACTTTTTTTTCCTGTGGTTCAAACCAAGTTGTTTATTATTCAATGACATATCTTCACCTGGTTATAGAAAACAAGAATGATTTTTAGCTCTGAATGAACTTTGGGAGTTTTTCATCTTACAGATATCCCAGCAAATTTTCTCTTTCTGAAAAAAAATTTTTTTTTGAACATTCTGTGATCTTTCTGCCTACAAAGATACAGGTTAGTATTCAGTCAAAGATTCATGCTCTTTGCATGGGTAGCTCTCTTCTGCTGGTATTTGTCTTTCAAATTCTAGCCATCTTAAAGTATAGTAAATCTTGAAGACAACAATACTACAACAACTTAGGGTTATAAGAGAACCCTAATTGAAATATTAGTGCATTTCTGAGAAGAATCAAGGGAGGTTAGATGGAAGTGAGACAACATATTCGAATTTTCTCAAAGATAATCCCTTCACCTTTTTTACCCATCCCCTAAATCCTAACATCTTGGACAAGCAAAAGAGGGTAAAGGGGAGAAAAATGGTGATGGAAGGAGGCTTGCCTTGTGATGGTTAATGTGTGTGTGGTACAGTGTATAGATGAAGTATTATGGAATGTTATACCTGAAACCTATGCAACTTTATTAACCAATACCTCTCCAAAAAGTTCAATTAAGAATATTGCTCAAAGAGACAATTGGTCAATCAAGAATTCTTCTCCAGCAACACAGTCTTGCAAAGTCAAAAATTAAATGAAGATATTCCCTGATACATTAAAAACTGGGAGAATCATTTGCTAGTACAGGCACCTTAAAAGAAATAATAAAAATTTTCAGGCTGAAAACAAATGACCTCAGGCGACAATTTAAATAAACACAACCAACAAACAAACACAAGATATTATAATGCTTATTTTCCCCTTTATTTCACTCACAGATTTAGAATGCAAGTATATAAAATAATATGTGTATGATGTTGCTGGGCATGTCACATATATTTGTCAATATCAGTGCAATGGAAGTGGGTTGGAACCAAGCTATGCTGAGCTAAGGAAATGACTCCAGGTAGTAACTCAAATTCACAAGAACAAATGAACTAGAAATGGTAAGTAGAAAGGTTAATAATAAAATAAGCTATAAATCATATACTTCCTATTCTTTATTATTATTTTTGTCCTTTAAAAAGGCAAAAGAATCACAACAATGTATTGTTGGATTGAAGACATATAGATGTTACATATGTATATGTAACATCCGTCTCTCTCTTCCCCTCCTGCAGCGAGGCTCCATTGGAGCAAAGATGGCCCGGGCGCTGGGGATGGCTCCTTGGCCTCTGCCCCAGGCGCTGGAGTGGCTCTGGTCGCAGCAGAGCGACGCCCCAGAGGGGCAGAGCATCGCTCCCTGGTGGGCAGAGCGTCACCCCCTGGTGGGCATGCCGCGTGGATCCCGGTCGGGCGCATGCGGGAGTCTGTCTGACTGTCTCTCCCAGTTTCCAGCTTCAGAAGAAAAAAAAGAAAAAAATAGAAAGTTTTTGGAAAGTAACCAAATGTCAGTAAATACATGGAAAGATGCTCAAGATTATGTCATTAGGGAAAGGTACATCAAAACCACAATGAGATACCACTTCAAACACAGCAGGAAGGCGATGGAAATAATAATTTTAAAAGAGAAAAATGTAATTATAATTTTAGATAAGAAAAATAACAAGTATTGGTGAAAATGGGAATAAATTAGAACACTTTACTTTGCTGGTAGAAATCCAAAATGATGCAAGCTGTAGAAAACTGTGGTAATTGCTCAAAATGTTAAATATCAAATTACCATGTAGCTCAGAAATTCTGCTCCTAATTATATACTTAAAGGAATTGAAAACTGTCAAAAAAAAAAATAAAGCTTCTGAAGAAATGATCACAGCAGCACTATTCACAATAACCAAAAAGTGGAAACAACATATGTGTTACCCACACATGAATGAATAAACAAATGTGGTATATTTATGTACCCCATGGCAAGCAATGGGATATTGTTTGGCTGTACAAAGAAAGGTGATATACTGATACATGATACAGCATTGATGGATCTTTAAAACGATATGCTAAATGAAAGAATCTAGTCATAATAGACCAAATACTATATGATTTCATTAATAGAAAATGTTCAGAATAGACAAATAAATAAAAACAGGAAGAAGATTAATGTTTGCTTAAGGCTGGGTAGGAGCTGAAAGGTACATACTAGCTTTCCAAGTGTGATAATGAAATTGTTCTAATATTAATTATAGTAATGGTTATGCCTATCTGTTGACAATGCTAAAAATTTTTTTGAATTGTACATTTTAAATGAGTGAGTTGCATAACAAATTAATTTGACTTCATAAAGTTGTTTAAAAATGGATACTAAAAAAAGACTTTTAAAAAAATATAGTTGACACACATTAAAAACTATTTTTAGGCATATTCTGATGTACAATTGTTCTAGTTTTAAGTGATTTTAAGAAGAACATGTTATTTTAAAAAATACTGTCAGGATTTAGATGAGAATAAAAAGCTGCATGCATATGATAGTCATTTAGGAGACTGGCTCGATGGCCAGTCTAACCAGGATTCAAATCTAATACATTAGAAATTATTCATCATAGAACATCTTCCACAAAAAAGTGTTTTAAATGGATCTGGAATAAATGCCTGTGAATTGTTTATTTATTTCAATAATATCTTGATCTTTAATATAATTTCCAAACAAAATGAAAAATACATGTCATAAATAACAATAATAGTCATTCCGTTTTTCTTAAAATAGTTTAACATCGTCATGGATTTGGAAAATAAAATCAGTGTTTTCACAAAGCTTTAAATATTTACTTTGGAATGTGTGCTTATTGTTGTCTTCAAATTTTCCAAATAATAGAGAGAAATTTTAATATTAAAGAGTCATGGACATTTGTTTTACTGATTAAAGCCACACAAGCATATATATTCTGATTTGAATTTCTACTAAGTATTTCATCTTTTATGTATTTCTTAATTTACTTAATATAAATACTTTTTACCTATAAAATAAAGTTAATTCAAGTATTTCACTTCATCTTTCCCCTTAAGATTAAATAAGATAATATATGTATAATAAACTCACCACTGTGCCTGCCATGAGTAGTACTCACAATAAATATTAGAGCTTTTCCTTCTAATTTAAATTGTACAATGTCTGGAGCCCTTAGAGTGAATTCTGAGCTAGTTGTTTCAGTGATGGAAACCTATTACCTTTTCAAAATTAATTACATGAAAATCGTACAATATACGACCTTATACTGAAGGAAAGAAAACCCCAAGGATTCACCTAAAAATCCAGGTATGTGGCTTGCTCAGCAATCATGCTAATGAATAAAAAAGAAGATTAAGCTAAGAAATCTAAATAGAATGATGTAGATCAAATCTTGTTTACCTTCTGCTCCAGCCCTCTAAATTCCAAGCTCTTCTATCCTACTACAAACAGATAGTGATGAGCTGAGCCGGACTAAGACTGGGAGTTTCTGCTTGGCTCAGATAAACGTTTCAAAGGTGGTGCATTTATCTTAACTATCTGCCACTCTTGAGACAGAAAAATTACTTTGGATATCTTTCCAAACCAGGTGTATTATGATATTTTCTTCCTCTTTCTAAAGTCTTCGGGATAAAAGTACAATGAAAGAGCATCAATCTCTATCTTTTGAACCAACCAAAGTCAGAAATTCTACAATCGAATTTAATGTGTACTTTAAAGGTCAATAGAAGATTATAAGTGTCCTAAATTTATCAAAATATGTAGTTGAAACTTTTTAGAGTAGATTTCCAAAGTGCATTGCCATCTGGTTGTCAAATATTTCTATTGTGAATTTGTGAAATTAATTTTATCATATAAAGAAGAAAAAATGGGACGAAAAGAATAATTGTGGTGAAGGCAGATAGTATGAAAGGGAACTTTAATGTTCTTACTAATGACTATAAGAAGACCACCTGGAAATGCTATACACTCCCTCCACACACATGCACACATACCATTTGATACTTATCATTTTTACAAAATTGGAGACTGATTTTTGCAAAGCTCTGATATAAGCCATCTACAATTCAAAAGACAAACTAGTCATATAATGGATGTGCAGCAGTCTCTACTTACTCCAAATAATAAATAAAGTCAGAACGCTCCCATCAGTTATTTGCTGATTTAACACCTTCGATAAATACCCATTATGTGGCAAACACCAGTGTTAATATGCTGTGACCAATATCAACTAATGGGATTGAGAACTAGCTTCTATGTTTCTTGGAACTGACAGTGTGGAAAACTACAAATCACTTTTTGTTAAAGAAAGATATTCTGAAATGATGTTTATATGAAGTATTCTTTGACTGCAGAGAAGCACTCAACATCAAGTTTATAAGCATCAAAAAGAGTTTTGCAAATGAGGAGGAGAGATTTGATTAATCTAGCATTGGTTAGACATAGGATAAACATATATAGGAAAGCAAGTTTGAAACTCTATTTCAGATGTGAGGCAAATGGAAAGCTGTAGTCAGAAATGATGATGAAAATTATTTTCAAGTCAGTTTGGAGGAGCCCACAATATGTTGGGGCACTTTTGATTTTGTGCTGCAGATGACAGGGACTTATTGAAACTCTTTAGAAAAATAAATGCTATGATCCATATCTTTTGATTTTAAATCTTTTACAGGTCCCAAAGGCATTGAGGTACAAAAAGGAATTATTTGGCTACCTACCACCCAGCAAATTTCACAACTGGCTCAACTTACTGGTTGCTTAGTTTTCTTTTTCTCTCCATTACTGGTGTCTTACTCAATCCTTACATACAACTGGATATTTTATTGATTAGCCCCTCTCTTTGCCAGTTGAGTTTTTCTATTCAAGTAAGCTCTCCCAACTAGAAGAGGTTAGCTTTAATTTATCTTACCCATTAGAATTTTTAACAAGCTGCTTTATATTTAAAGTTTTAAACAAAATTTAAATAACAAAAATTATTATAGTCAAAAGGACTCACTTAGTGGATGCCTTTAACAAATGTTTCTAATTTCTTCATTGTACATTTCTGCTGAATGTGTCTGTGATCTCTTCATTATACACACGTCCCTTTTACTTTAAATGACCTGATCACTGTTTTCTTAGCGTGGGCACTGTGCTTTCATGATTTATAGCCCCTATATGATAAACACACAACCATTATTCTTTCATTAGTAATTACAATCATTTAGATCTATTTTTTAACATAAATTCCCATCCATTCACTACTGGGCACAATGGAAAAGACCAGGTACTTAAATCAACAATTCTATATTACTGAGAGTAAACACTAAGAATTGTACACATACATATATGTGACTACAAAGTATAAGTAAATGCACTCTCACTGCAAAGGCCAAATATGCATATTGTATTTAATTGCCTAATCCTACACTAAACCTACCTTTTTCTGTAGTTTAAGGGCTATGCAATATAGATCCAACTGTATTATTTCTATGTTAAATTTCTTATTTTCTAATTGTCCCTCTGACTGTCACTAAGAGGTTTATGTAGCATCTTTTCTTTGGTGTGTTGATGGTTTTATTGTCAGATGCTCTCAATGATAAAAATAAGTGAAAGGACTCTCATAAACATTTTAGTACCTGTTTGAGGCATCATGATCACAATTTTTGTTGTTGTTTTTCTGGAGTTATTGGTGTCTCTGAAGCAGACACATAATTTTATGGAGTCATACTGCTGTCATATATATTAGTAGAATTAGTAGTTTCTTATTAAGTGTTGTAGGGCTTCAGGCAGAAAGAAATCAATTTATTGTTTGATTTAAGAAAGATGCAATATTTACTAAACCTGTTTCTCATTTATAATCAAATCACACCATCAGCCAGACTGCTTGAACTTTCAATGGGTAGCAATATAATTTTATGAACTATAGCTACTAATACCAAGTGGATCTTGAAAATACATAATCTACATTTTTCTTCCTTCTCTATGCTCTTTTTTTTTTCTCCTCCAGAGTACCAATTTATACAGTAGAGGATTGCATTGTGGTAATATTGTGTATTCTTGACTCTGTCGTTTCTGTAATCCAGATCATTTGACATCTTTTATGACTCCCAAAGTGACCGCATTGTTCATACTAAAAAATGACCTTTGCATTTCCAAGGTGACTTTCTTGGATCAACCAGCAGAGAATGTGTTCCCTTATTTCTTGCTATTTTTCATTCTTATACATCTTTCAGAAAACACACTCTGAGAAGATTTAGAGCCTAATCTGAGAATGAGCCAATCCTTAACCTGCTAGATGCATGTCTTTTTTTTTTTTTAAGTACATGAAACCTTTATTAGTTTCCTTTCTTTTCTTTTTTTTTCTTTTTTTTTTTTTTAACAGGGACAGAAAGAGTCAGAGAGAGGGATAGATAGGGACAGACAGACAGGAAGGGAGAGAGATGAGAAGCATCAATCACCAGTTTTTTGTTACAACATCTTAGTTGTTTATTGATTGCTTTCTCACATGTACCTTGACCAGCAGATGAACCTGCACTCAAGCTGGCGACTTTGGAGTTTCAAGCCTGGGTCCTCTGCGTCCCAGTCTGATGCTCTATCCATTGCATCACCACTTGGTCAGGCTTTCAGGCTTTTTTTTTACAGAAACATTTTTCTAGTTCACTAAACTTTATTTTCAATGTAGCCAATCCACTGTTTTAATTATCAAACTTCAAATTTTATATATTTTATTTTTCAAATTTAGAATTCACTTTTTATTCTTTAATTAGGTTCCAATGCCAACTGTTAAAATTTATCATTATTTCATGTTTTCATCCTTCCTCTCCTATTTTTTAAAATATATTAATTATAGTTATTTTAAAATTATTGCTTGGTAACTACAATACAAATATCAGCTGTACATCTCTTTTTCCTTGTATTGATTATTGGTAATATTTTTGTGCTTCTTGCCACATCTTGAATACAGAGCAAAGAACCTCCAAGTAATAATCTTCACCTACAGATACTGGTTGGTTGGTTGTTTTTCTTTTTACCTTTGTTAAAAAGATAGGATGAGAATGGACATATCAATCCAAAATGAATTGACCCTAAGATTGGGTTAGACTTCTAGTAAACCCCCGCCTACCTCTTACTCAACCTTATATCTCTTACCTGGACTCCAGAGGTTTTGACTGGGGACCTTGCTGATTTTTTGTTTGATTTTTTACATTGCAAGTCTAAAATTAATCTGTGTCTTCTGTTTCCTGAACCATCTCTACTATATAATATATAATACTATATATTATATAGTATGAAATGATATATTATAGTTCTAAATCTAGGAAGTGCTGGAAACCTGTGTGTGTTGTAGGCAAACCACCTCCTTAGTTGGCTTTTACTTCATAAGCACCAGGACACTAAAAGATATATCACTATGCCTTTAAGAGACTCTCAGTTTAGCCTCTCCGTGTGCAAACCCTTAACTCAGCGCAAGTGATTGTATCAAGCCAGCTGATCATCCGAGGTTTCTAGTTCTATATTTTTTTGTGTGTGCTCACCTTTGAGGGACCACTGAAAGGTTTCCTGGTTTCTCTTCCCCGCAGTGGCGATGCTCTCTACCTGGGATGAACCTAATTCAGGGGTTGGAACCTATGGCTCAAGAGCCAGATGTGGATCTTTTGATGGCTGCATCTGGCTCGCAGACAAATCTTTAATAATAATAAAAAAATAATAACGTTAAAAATATAAAACATTCTCCTGTAATACAATCCATTCATTTCCTACTGCTCATGTTCATGGTTGCGGGTGGCTGGAGCCAATCAAGCTCTCCTCCACAACACCAAATTTTTATTGGATAATACGTAACGTACACAGGTCGTTGTATGGCTCTCACAGAATTACATTTTATAATATGTGGCGTTCATGGCTCTCTCAGCCAAAAAGTTTTCAGACCCCTGAAAACCCACATATAGAATCAAGAACCACTACTGGGAGAGAATTTGCTTTTGTAATTTGTAAAAGTATTGGTATAATTCATAACATAACACTGAAAAGGCACATTGAATAAGGTAGGAGACAATCAGGGGGGTAGAACATAAGCATGAGTATTTCCAGACATATGAACTTCCATTACTCACTGATAGAGCCAAAGATAAAATTGTACTGCTTCATTTTCTTACTGAATTTTCTATTGTTAAATCCTATAAAAAATCATATAATTCTCTCAATAGATGCTTGGGACATATTTTATAACCCACCTCCTCATACTCCTATTTATTGTAAAGGTCCAAGTTCAAAGCACAGGTAACAGCTGCAAAAAGTGGTTTTCAAATTTGATGTGCTCATACGCTCTCTCTAGGTTAGAATCAGAGAATCGAAACACTACAACTAACTTCTGAGATGATTATCATGTTAAACACGCAAGAGAAAAGGATTTACCAAATTGAATACAGTGCTTTCTTTTTGAGTACTATTTAGAAGGGAAATGAGATTTCATAAAACTACATATAGCAAGTTTTGTCAAAATCCTTACATTCTGTGTTTTAACAATTTAGCATGCTCCCTCCAACTCATGCCACTTCCTTCATGGTTTTTGACTTTTAAAATATGGTAAAAGTCAGATCCTACTTTTAATGGTTTGCTTTTTAACTGAAAATTAAATTCAAAAGATATTAACTCAAAACTCCAAAGCCAATATCATAAAATTGTTTATATTCAAGTGAGGTCAAGATGCTTTAATTCTTGAATTCTACCCAGTGGCTGACATTTTATAGCATACCTCGAAGACATTGGTTAAAATCTGATATAAATGACTCAAATAACTCTAAGCTGGATACGAGGCCTCTGGTCTTCTGTTGAATGAAAATAAATGTCAAAGTGATAAAAACTAATCAAGTCTGTTTTACTCCATTGAAATGTGAAAAATTCAATAAGCCTAAAATTCACAAACAACAGTTGTCCTTATTTTCAGGATACTTGATATTGCCATTTGTATGATTCTACTAGGTTTCCAGGGTAACTTCTGGATTCACATCAGGTACCTATAAATATCTCAAGCTTTATGACTGAAAAATAAGTAAGACTGAGAGTATTTCAAATAACTTTTCTCTTACAAACTTTCTTGAAAGCTGAACTTTTCATATTATTGGGAAGTCACAATTATTAATCTAAACATTACAGAATAGTAAATCAACTGATGGAATCTGATTGATATTTGTAATTATTTGGAAAGTATATTCTATACCAATCATCAAATTTTTCAATATTTATTTATAAAAACAAATAGCTGTCAGGTAATTCATCTTTGTGAAGCATTACTGCCTAGAAAGCTTTTGTGAAGCTTGAAATTTACACTAAATCAACTCTAGTCATTCTTTCTTTCAGAATGAATGGCCATGAATCACAATGTGTGTACACTATGTCAATGTGACAGTCCATGGTGTCAAGTTTGTATATGAAATTCCCAAAGCTATTTATTTAAATATGTTGTATTTCATTCAGAAGTAGGAAGCGCTGAGTATAAATCTACCTAATCTGAAGATGTTTGCTTTCTTCTTTACTTCTTATGACTATAATCTAAAATATTTAGTCATCCGACCAGAAAAAAAAAAGTCTAGAATCTGTGAATAACTTCTTATTGTAGCTAAAAGAGTACTAAGACAAAACTCTGCACAATATTGAATAGAATCTAAAATAAATTAAAAATATAAAACATAAACCTGAGGTTAACTTGTAAAAGGAATAGGAGTAGATATTTAAATAATAATATTAAAAGTATAGCATGAGTGTATGTGATTACACTTACATACTCCTATTTATCTTTCAGGTAGAATTCTCAGAATACTCTTTTTTTTTTTTTTAACAAACTATCATTTTCCTATTTTGGTACCCTTTGTGTCATACTATGAAAGATTCCTTATATTGGTCATTTCCATAATTAATCTAGTAGGCAATAGTCAGATGAGAAGAAAGGGACTGCTTGCTACTGCCAAAAAATATGCTGCATTAAAAAATCAGGGCAGCAAGGTGATATAAATCTCCTTGACAAGAAGTAGAATGAAGTTGTCATTTAATAAAGTCTGGACATCTCACAACTATGTCCCCACCACAGAGTTGCCTACAAAATAAAATAAACAAAGAACTTATTAATCTTTGGTTCCCATCTAGATAAGTAAAAAGGTTCTGATAAAAGTAAACAGAGAGTAGAACTACTTATTGTGAATCCTTTTTTGGCAGGTAGAGAAAAGAAGAAAAACCTGCCTTTAGACCTTCCCCATCCCTTTACAGTTGCTGCTAATCTTAAAAAAAATCAAATCTGTGCAAAGCCCAAATGAAAAAACTATATATTGAATTGAAGATTATTCTAAACTCAATATCAGAAGATAAGGTTTGGCAAATGTGTTAGTTTATATTCAAGCCCTGGTCAGGTAGCTCAGATGGTAAAAGCATTAACCTGATATTTCAAGGTTGTAGGTTCTCTCCCTGGTCAGGGCAGATTGAAGAATCAACCAAAGAATGCATAAATAAATGTAACAACAAATTAACATTTCTCTCTCTCTCTCTCTCTCTCTTTCTTTCTCTCTCTCTCCAACTCCCTCGTTCTTCCTTTCTCTAAAAATTAATAAGTAAGTAAAATATTTTTAAGTATTCAAATTATATTGTATTCTTCTTTTTTTAAGTTTTAAAATTTAAAGCTTTACCTGTGTTGGTGCAGTGAATAAAGCATCGACCTAGAATTTTGAAGTTGCCAGTTCAAAACCCTGAGCTTGCCTGGTCAGGGTACATAAAAGAAGCAACTACTATGTGTTGATGCTTCCCACTCCTCCTCCCTTTTTCTCTCCCTCTTTTTTCTCTAAAAGATATATATTTTAGAAAAAAAAAAAACAAGAAAAGAGAGAGAGAGAAAAATACATCAATTTGTTGTTCTTATCTATGCAAACATTGGTTTATTCTTGTATGTTCCCTGGCCTGTGATCAAAACCAGCAAACTTGTCTTACCAGGATGACGTTCTAACCAACTGAGCTACCAGGCAAGGCCTGTATGCTGTTTTAAATGTAATATATAGGCCTGACCTGTGGTGGCGCAGTGGATAAAGTGTCGACCTGGAAATGCTGGTTCGAAACCCTGGGCTTGCCTGGTCAAGGCACATATGGGAGCTAATGCTTCCAGCTCCTCCCCCCTTCTCTCTCTCTCTCTGTGTCTCTCTCTCTCTCTCTCTCTCTCTCTCTCTGTGTGTCTCTCTCTCCCTTTCTCTCTCCTCTCTAAAAATGAATAAATAAAATAAAAAAGTAAATAAATATAATATATAGCTTTTACTGAAAATATTTCAATTACATAAAATTAGCACTAAACGTTCTGAGCAGGATGATTATCTTAGTCTAAGAATATATCCTGTGTTAAGATGTGTAAACAGCATATTTCTCTAGCTCAAGTCTAATGTCCTTTCTGTGACTAAGACTATAACTATTACATCTTTGTATTCCCTGTGATACAGTGTAGGTAACAAGTTACCTCTCAATAAGTACTAGTTAATATATGGAATAAGCCCACAAAAGCAGGCTTTTCTAATAATCTTTTATAGAAGGTCTTCAAAATATTCATATGACATTCATTTTTCTCCTGATCTAGTTCAAGATTTTAACTTCTTCATGATTTCTCTATAGCAACTGCTCCTCTGATCAGCTGAATAAAGGAGGTACTCATCGGGCTTTGTTTTCTCCCACATAAGATACATATTTTTAGTGGCAGAACTTTTTCTCCTTTGTCTCATGTTACTGAAGTTTGTCCTTTAATTCATGAAAGCAACCTCAGGGTTTCTAATAACTCACATCTAGGAGAGAGTTGTGAATGCTATTAGCATATATCTATTTGTCCTAAATAGTCCCTTATCTATAGCTTTGCTGATGTCATCCAACAAGGTGTTGAGAAGGAAATGAAGTAACCATGAATCAAAGACCTAACCTTAGTCATAACTCAAAACTACTTTGGCTTTGTCTTAGGAAAATTCTCTTAATATATCTAGATCATAGTTTGCTCATTAAAATTGACAGTTGAAAAATGCAGAGATACATCAAACATTCATGTATAACTTTTGATTCCCCTAAAAACTTAACTACTAATAACCTACTATTGATCAGATGCCTTGCCAATAACAAAAGCAGTCAATTAACACATACTTTGTTTATAATATGTATTTACTACTATTGTATAGTAAATATTGTCTCACAATAAAATAATCTAGAAAATAATTGTATTAAGAAAATTATAAAAAGAGAAAATACATTTATAGTTCTGTATATACGTATTCTGAGAAATCTGCACATAAGTGAACCTGTGTAATTTAAACCCACATTGTTCAAGGAACAACTGTATTAGCATAGGTGAACAACTTAGATTAACTTAGGCCACTTACATACTGTTTAATTTTTTTTAATATATTTTTTAAATTTATTTATTCATTTTAGATACGACAGGGAGAGACAGAGAGAGAGAGAGAGGGAGAGAGAGAGAGAAGGGAGGGTGGAGCTGGAAGCATCAACTCCCTTATGTGCCTTGACCAGGCAAGCCCAGGGTTTTGAACCGGCGACCTCAGCATTTCTAGATCGACGCTTTATCCACTGCGCCACTACAGGTCAGGCTCCATACTGTTTAATTTTGTTACTTTGGAAGGATCATCTGTTTATTATAAGTATCCTATGTGATAGAATGAAGGTAAAAAAAATGATTAGAAATCAATTTAGGTGAAAATTCAACCCCTTTGTGCGTTCTCTGATATATTATTGAATGTTTCTGAATCTTAGTTCTCATTTGGAAAATGAAATTCTAGTAATTACCATACATTATTTTTATGTATGTTATATGATGGACTATAGATACAAGTTTTTCATTCCTTTATGCCATTATTCAAGGCACAATTCAAATTGAATGCCCTCTGGAATGTTACAAAAATGTATTTTATTTCATGGCACATACTATGCTAGACACTCAATTCTTTTTAAAACATAAGAGTCATAATCTAGAAGTAATTCTCTTAATTCTTATTAAATAATAATCACTATAGAATAATAATTGTAGTATTGAGTTAAAGTTGATGTTATAATACAAATTGTTATGTTGTATTTGATTAAAAATATCATAACTTATCATATATAATAAAGCTATATGATTTGACACATAGATAGGATATAAAAATAAGACTCATGAACATAGATAAAAGAGAAGTGCGTACCAGGGGGAGGGGTTTAGAAGAGGGAGTAGGGGAGGGAAGTAAAAAGGGAAATTATTTTACTTTGGATGATGTGTATACAACATAATCAACAGTTCAAATACTATAGAACTGTTTATCTGAAACTATGTACTCTTATTGATGAATGACTCAATGTTACCTCATTAAATTTAATTTTTGTAATAAAATTTAAAAAAAACAACAAAAGAAAATGGTAGAATAAATAAGTGAAAACAGTATTGAATATAAATTCACTACATTTTGTCAGGTATTTTAATTATAAAGGAATCAAGAAGTTAGTAAAAATGCATGAACAAATGTCTGGTTCTGATCTTGAGAAAGAAACTTTGCTGAATCTACAAATGCCCAACTATGCCCTGGGAAGATACTCTGAAACCCTTTGCTGAACTTCTTATTTTGGTTTTTGATCATGCCTATTTGATAATTACATAACCAAGGGTAAAAATAACCTATAAAATGTAGCATGACAGTCCAGAAATAAGTTTGTTCATGGTTAACTGTATGATGTGCATTTGGAGTCATAGAGTCGTATAAAACTCTGCAGAGGTAGAGTGTGCCCATCACTGAGGAATCATTACAATTAACCTTTGTTTTATGCTTTCAGTTGTGCTTAGAATTTACATTTGAGTGTATAATAGTTTTGTTTTGGGGGTGGTGGTGGGAAGGCAGACAGACAAACTCCCGCATGCACCTGACCGGGATCCACCTGGCATGCCCACCGGGGGCAATGCTCAGCCCATCTGGGCCATTGCTCTGTTGCAACCAGAGCCATTTCAGGTCCCGAGGTGAAAGCCATGGAGCCATCCTCAGCACCCGGGCCAACTTTGCTCTAATGCAGCCTTGGCTGCAAGAGCAGAAGAGAGAGAGAGAGGGAGGAGAGGGTGAAGGATGGAGAAGCCAATGGGTGCTTCTCCTGTATGCCCTGGCAGGGAATCAAACCTGGGACTTCCACACACCGGGCTGACACTTGACTGCTGAACCAACCAGCCAGGACCTATAATAGTTATTTTAACTAAAGGTTTTATTCTTTCTTGTCAAGAGACATAACCCTTGAAGTGTAAACTGCAGAAGTTACCATCTACTACAATCAAACCAGCATTTTAGAAGTCATTCAGTCATTACACTGGATCAACAAGTATGGGTGCAGACGTGTTATAAAGTTTCAATTTGCAAAATCAAAATTGCAACAATTCCCTATTCAAATGATTATAATACACACACACACACACAAATATCACTGGCAGTCTACAGTCCAGTAAAGCATGTCATTTGACAGCTTAGTTTTAGGGGTTGAAGAGGATTGGTGATTTTAACATTGTGGTCATTAATTTGGTCATATTACATACTGTGATATTTATTCATCAACTATCACTCAGAATTTCAGAAAGATGTAAGCTTTTTGTTAAAACACGGGAAGATAATCTAATTGTGAATGTAGGTTATTTGAACTTAATCCAGCAAGGAAATCCATAAGCTGTTCTAAGTGTCAACACTAGAAAAGTTCAAGGGTTCTTCAGAGGAGGCAACTTGGAAGACAATCAAAGACACAGTTGCTGCCTCTGGAAACACATTGGAATGATCTCCATCTGGGGTCTTCTGTGCGCCAAGTTTTTCTCATAAGTGGTCACAGCAGGTAGTTTTTTTTTGCTCCAGAAGAGAGAGAAAGGCACCAAAGGGAACTATTCTGCACCCTTCAATCAGCAAGAAAATGCTGCGCCAAGTGAAGTTGTAATTATATATACAAGGATGTCTTAATGAGCTTTGAAAATGTTTGGCTGGATAAGAGAAAAGTGTCTGGATTGAGTAAAACAACTAACCAGGTATATGAAAATGCAATACATGCTATCAACTACAATTTTTATGTGCCACAGTGGACTTGCCTATATGTTGCTATTTGTGTTGGCACTGCCTGAACATCACATAGATGTTCTTGTGTGCTTATACATTTTGTTTGTTAAAATGTCTCTATCTGAATTAAGAAATAGCTTTGGAATATTACCATTTTATTGTAATTATCTAAGGAAAGCAGTCTAATGTTCAGCAAATTTTAGACAGGGCTGTCAAGACCAAGTACAAACACCTTTGAAAAGTTAATTTTCTTGGAAATGTTTTTCTTTTAGTATGGATCTAGTTACCAAGCCTGGTGGTAATGACCTGCTGGACTCCCTGCCCGCAACCCTTTCAGTTCTCGTAGATATAAATTAACCTAGACCAGGTTCTTGAATTAAAAAACAAAAATCTGGTCAGTAGTTAGAAGTAACCCTAAAGATGTAACAATATAATATGCTTCAGTTTCCTATATGAATCTGCATACTTTTAGAAAAATTAGATTGCTGGTATATTTGTAGCAGGCTAGTTATTTTCCTCAAACTCATGCCTCACCCAGTTACAATGTTAAGTCTACCACTGTGCTTCCTTGTCTAGTGTTTCAGTTCTTCCAGAATTAGGTTACTGCCAAGACTGTAGGATGAAAGTTCCCAGTTGCAAAGTTTAAGCACAAGATCACTGTTTTTAAATGTGGGGGCCAAGCCGAAGTGCTTAATGCATCAAATATTTTATGTATTTGTTAATAATAAAGATACTGCATTAGCTTCATTTTAGTTTATTATTAATGATCCACTAAGTGGCCAAGTGTGCAAGTGACTTGAATTTTAATATATATAAATGAGATTTATCTCAATATGTTTTCTCATGTATATGATTTTTCAAGTAAAGTGTAAAATTTGCCTTTGACATGGCATTTTCATTATTGAATACACACTGCATGTGCACAATTCTGTGTTTATGTTGGGAACAGAAAGTGTGACTGCAGAGCTGGAACCCTGAATCCTTGCACTTAAGGTTCGGATTCCCCAACTGCATCCCTCACAGCTGCAGCCACTCTCTGCCTTTTGGTGAATGGACTGGTAGCATCAGAATTAGCATCCTATAGAACCTTATTAAAGATGAAGAACTCTGACCCGCTTCCAAGACCACCTAAATCAGAATTTTTAGGAAATTTAACAAGATTCTCACATGATTTGTTATATACTGCTTACCAAATTAGGGGATAAGTACATTAAAGTTCAAGAACCTTTAATATTCAGATTCTTCCAGTTACTTGAACTTCCATGTTGTTTTAGAATATTTTTGTAAATTTTGTTAGACTGAAGGTCTTTATATTTCTAGTATATCTTAACCCAGGCTGGGGGTATGGGAAATTACCATAGAACAAATGTGTGACCAATTTCATAGGTAGAAATGACAGGAACTATGTGGCAATGTGAATAGTAACTGTTCCTAAACCAGTAGATTTCAAAACTGGCTTTATATTAAAAATCACCTGGGGAATTAAAAAAATAATAATATACCTCCAAGAGCCCTACCTTGAAACAGTTAAATTAGGATTAGTTGAGATGAGGCAAGGTTATGGGAATTTTGCAAAGCTTCCAGGAAGTTTCTAATTTTTAGCCAAGGTGAAATCCGCCACATTACAGAATATTTAGCAGGGACTTTAATTGAATTAAATTGAAATCTACTCTACTATAGAAAATTAGAGTGGCTTGGGCCAATGATTTTTCAATCTTTCTGGAAAATTCTTAAATTTATTACAATCCAGGATTCAAACAAATCCAAAATATAAGTGTCAGTTCTATTTTTTAAAAATTTTCCGATGATGAGAGTAACAGGGAAGGAGAAGGAACACAGAGTGAGAAGGGGGGAGGGAAGAGAGTGAGAAAAGAGTCGACTTGTTGCACTTAGTTGTTCCATTTAGCTGTGCACTCACTTATTGCTTCTCTAATGCACCATGAATGAGGATGGAACCCACAACCTCAGTGAGAGAGAGAATGCTTTATCCACTGAGAAACCGGGCCATGGCCACCACTGTTGTTTTTAATAAGCACAAACATTTTGAGAACTTATTTTCATGACTAATCTTTGCTCTGTATTATAGAAAATTTAACTTTTCTGGATAGCACAACTTCTTTACTACATACATATATATTTATATATATCCAAAGTTGGAATTTAATTGCAAGCAGGTGGAATAATATGGGTAGGGTTTAATTGAATTATACTAGCTCATGATAAATTTATTAAGAAATTATTTCTTCCTTTTGAATCAGTATACTTTTTATTTATTTCTTCCTTTTTTTTCCCTCACTGCATTATCTAGGACTTCTTCACAATGTTGAATAGAAATAATGAGTGAGGACAGCCTTACCTTGAACCCAGTTTTAGAGGGAACATATCCAGTCTCTAAAAATTAAGTATGAGGTTACCTATATAAGATGTTATTATGACTTTCTCTCTATTAGGTTTGCTGAGAGCTTTTAACCATAAATTGTATTGGATTTTGTTAAATGCTTGTTTAACATCAATAATATGATCAAATGGTTCTTCTTTTAGCTTGTTGATGTGAAAAATTCCACTGCTTTATTTTTGACTGATGAAACAGCTCTGCATAGCGGGAGTTGAGAGCATTAGCCCTTTTCCACGAAGTCTTAACAGGGAAAGGTATTGAAACCCTCTGGACTGTATAGCAACTGAACCCTGGTAAAGCCTCTATGGATACTTTTAAGATTCTGCCATGTGGGTGCAGAGCTCAATTCCTCCCGTGATTGCTGAATACAAATATTGTAAATTCCCTTGCTTTTTAAAGCTGTTACGTACCAATCTGAAATGGTCTGCTCCTGTCTTCAGTATCACCTTCCCTCAAGTATCTGGAGGACAGTTTATGATCCAAGACTGACCAGGTTTTAGAATAAAATTTCTTTGTTTGGATTTTATTTGATAATACTTAGTTCAAGAATTCTGCATCTATATCCACAGGAGATATTGCTCTGTAATTTACTACTGTCTTAATTATGTTAGGGTAAGGGTGGTTTATTAGAATGAACTGCTGTTCTCAGTCTAGTCTGGGAGAGATTATGGGAAATTGGTATCGTTCTTCCTTATCTGTTTGGTAGAATTCACAAGTGTTGCTATCTGGATCTGTTGATTTTATGTTGGTAGACAATTAATCATTGATTCAAGTTATTTAATAGATATAAAACTATACCAGTTATTTTATGTCTCTTTGTGTGTGATTTTGGTAGTTGCATCTTTCATGGAATTGGTCTATTTTTTGTGAGTTATCAAACTTGCGAACATAGAGAGTTGTTTCTTGAATCCCTTCTATGTTCTTTTGATATTTATGGGACAAGCAGTGATGACCTCCTCTTTCATTCTTACATTAGTAATTTGTGTCCCTGTATTTATTTTAATGTGTTTTGTTCTAATTTTCGTTATTTGTTTTGGTTAGCTAGGTGAGAGATTTATCAATTTTTTTTCTGAGAACATTTCTCGCAAGGAAGGTCTACTAGCAATGCATTTTATCAGTATCAGATTTTGTTTTTCAGAAAGGTTTTTATTTCTACTTTATTTTTGAGGGATAATTTTGTTGGCTACGAAATTGCTGATTGAGGTGAATTTAATGTATGTGAATTTGAGTTATGTTAGATTTTGTGAAAGATAATTGAATTGATTTTAGTTTACTGGAAAAAAATGTTTCTGGACTAGGGTTATTTGGATAAAATTTCATTTAATTGAATTAAAAAATTTTAAGTATCTTATATGGATCAAACTTAATGAGTCTTGCTTTTTTGGTTTTCATAGTTTAAAATATTTTGGATTAATTTGTATTAATTGACATATATTATCTCATTATAAAATGACTTTATAAGGGTTGTATATAGTAGTTAATCTAATTGAATTATATAGAATTGTTCAGTTTAAAATAGCTTGAATAAAGTCATTTGACCTATTCTTAAATTATTTGACTTAAATATTTTAATAATAAGTAAATGTTATTTTTAAGACATTGCCAATTATTGTTTAGATTAATTTTTTTAATTACATGATTCTTTTCTCATCTTGTTCAGATTAAATTGATTGAATCTAGTTTGATTTCCACTTAGCTAGTGCTTTGGTTTGGATAGCATATGGGAAGGGAAAATGAGAAGAGAATTTTAAAAGAAATTTATAAAATAAGACTTGCATGTAATGGAAAAATGCAGTTTGGGTGTGGAATCTTAAGTAAATTTCATTAAACTGAGAGCTGAAACCAGTCTTTTGGAAGTTCTTCTGTCAGAATTTTACATTTGTCTTTTTAAGAGACAAAATATAAGCATGATACATTTTCTTTTGTCCAGCTTTTATTTTTAATTAATTCTATATTCTATGACCTTTGGTAAATAGGTCTTGCCTTATTTTATTTTTATTTGCATTCCAAAGTAACAAAATAATTATGTTGAAATTTTTTATCTAATAATTAATAAGCATCTGTTTTTAACCTAGTTAACTATGCCTGTCATTTTCTTTTTACTGTAATTTCATTGAGATAATTGGCCTGTGAAATTGTGTAAGTTAAAGGTGTACAATATACTGATTTTGCATATGTATATATTAAAAAATAATTACCACCTAAGGTTAGTGAACATTCATTACCTCACATAGCTTAGTTACATGAATTTTCTTGTGATGAGAAACTTTTAGCATCTACTCTTATACTAACTTTCAAATACAGAAGACAATATTTTCAATTAAGTCACCATGTGGTATATTTTCAAGGCTTATTTATTTGATAACTGAAAGATTTTATTTATTTATTTATTTTTTGATCAGCTTAATTCATTTCCTCTAGCTCCAATCCACCACCTCTGATAGCTACCCTTCTTTTCTGTTTCTCTGGGGTTTTTGTTTGTTTGTTTTTGTAAGAGTCCACACATAAGTGAGATCATACAATAGTTGTCTTTCTCTCTCTGACTTGTTTCATTTATCATAATGCCCTGAAGTCTTATCTACATCATTGTTACAAATGGCAGAATTTTCTTTTTTTTTATGGCTGAATGATATTCTGTTAGGTGCATGTGTATGTATGTATGTGTGTGTGTTTGTGAGTGTGTGTGTTTGTGAGTGTATGTATCTGTGTCTGTGTCACATTTTATATCCATATATTTTTAATAAACTATTGGATAATGAAGATCTATCATCTTTGTGGTAAACACTTTTACACATTATACTTGTATTAAAAGAAGCATGGCTAGATGTAGGCCATAATGGAAAATTTGTGTTAACTTATAAAAGATAAAGCATGACTCTTTAAAGGATATTGCTTGCTTGCTTCAGACTGTAGATCCTGACAGTTCTTGTGACACAAATATTTCTTATCAGGAAATTTTAAGACTCATTGAAGGAGGTATATTGGATAGCTTGATGTGCTGGGGCAGGATTTTGGTGAAGTTATTTTATGATAGCTATTTCATTTGGTAAAGCAAGCCTTGCTCTGGTAGAAAATCTAACAGCAAGAACAATTAGTGGTGGCTGTTCCTTTTCTTGGCCATCTTTTGTGAATTTGAAGAAGTTACTCAATATCAATAAATCTTAGATTCTCCTCATTTATAAAAAAGGAAAGGAGTGTTTGCTATTTCTAAAATTAATCATTGCAAGTCACTTCTGAAAATTTCACACATGCCTAATTACAATAACCAGTAAAACACCATTAATAATAAGCACATTTTATAAGATCACAAACAATTTCTCATTGCCAGTGGGTATTATTTGTGTTCACTGATTAATGTATTAGATAAATCTTTTTTACTAATGAGATCAAAGAGAACAAATACTACATCAGGGAGGATGTTTTACACAGTTTGGCAATGTAGGAACATAGGTCAGATGGGCCATATTAGGAAAGAGCTGTAGACCCAATACTACTCTGGTGACCTTAAAGATTTGCTTTACTTATGCCTCAATGGGCAACCTACTTACCATTCAAAAGACATACAAAGAATAAATCATAAAAGTGACACACTGACACCAAATCTGACTTTTTTTTTCTTGTTCAGGACACATTTTTGTTAAGCTGTCAAAGCATAATTATCAATATTATTTTCTGTTGTACTATCTAGAAACTTCCAGATTAAATACAATGTTTGAAAAGCAAATGCAAATCAAAATATTCAGGATCCTGATGTGGCAGAACTTTGATATCCTTTGGAGGAAAATAAAGGCCTAATAGAACCAAAGAGAACCTTTGAGAATACCCAGTCAGGTCTACTGTAGGTGGTTGATACACAAATATATTATAAAAAACATCTTTCTAATATTTGCTTCAACCGTTGAAAGTTCTTCAGAAAAGAGGAATATATTCATTTTAAAAATTATTTTTCAGTTACTAATTGCATTTAATATAATATTCTATTAGTTTCAGGTATACAGCATTGTGTTTAGACAATCATATACTTCACATATTAGTCACTTCAACATTTCAAGTACCAACCTGGCACTATACATAGTTATTAGAATAGTATTGGCTGTAATCCTCATGCTGTACTTGACATCTCTGGGACTATTTTGTCAGTACCAATTTATAACTCTTAATCTAATCACCTTTATCACTCATTTCCCCAACCTACCACAGCCTCTAGCAACCATCTGTGTTTTATTTATACCAAAAAGCCTGTTTCTATTTTGTTTGTTTAGTTTGCTTTTTTAGGTTCTACATATAAGTGAAATCATATGGTAATTTGTCTTTCTTTGTCTGACTTATTTAGCATAATACCTACCAGGCTTTCTATGCTGTTGCAAATGGTAAGATTCTATTCTTTTTTTATGGCTAATATTCCGTTGTATATATGCACCACTACATTTTTATCTACCCATCTCCTCATGAGCACTGGAGTTGCTTCCATATCTTGGCTATTGTAAGTAAGGCTTTGGTGAATATAAAGGTGAGTATATTCTTTCAAATTAGTGTTTTGAGTTTGTTTTATATTTACTCAGAAGTAGAATCGCTGGGTCATAAGGAAGTTTCATTTTTTGAGGAACTTCCATGTTTTCCATAATGGCTGCATGAGTCTGCCATCCCACCAACAGTAGAGGAGGTTTGGTTTTCTCCACATCCTCAGCAACAATTATTTATTTTTATTTTGAGAGTGCCTAACAGAAAAGAGTAAAATGATCTTTTATACAGTTTTGTGCTGCTTTGTAAAATAACTCAATTTTTAACAAGCTGTGTAAGTAAGAGTATTCTTGTTATCTGTGGAAAATTCTTATTTGTAATATATGTTTTTTAATTATCAAAATTTTGTTTGATCAATATTGAAATTAGGAGAATAGAATCCTAATCCTAAAACATAACCATAGCTGTCATGAACTTCTCTTGTTGATGCTTAATAGTCATGTACTTATTATTTTAACCCTTTTCTATGAATGTAGTGTATTCTCAGTTTCATTAATATTGAGAACTATATAAATGGATACATAGAAATTTGACCCTTCTGATTCTGTCTTCCTTTGTCAACATTTTTGTGAGGATTTTTATGCTAATGTGTATATATACATTATTTATATATACTGCTGTATCATTCTGTACTGAATGTATATGTTACAACTTATTTATTTATATATTCTATATTGATGGACATTGATTTGTTTTTTATTAAGAATGGGCCATAGTGGCTATTATGAACATTCCTGCACATTTTTTTGATGAATATCTATGTTCACAAATTTTATGTATGCCTTAAGTACAATTGTTTAGGTCATATATTATGCCCATATGAAGCAGTAGCATGCATTTCAAAACAGTTTTCTGAGGTGGTTGTATCAATATAACATCTTCTCAGCAGTTTCAGATAGTGCACATCTCATAGTAGTTGAACTTGTCTGTCAGTTTACTTTTGTGATTCTAGTGGGTGAGCACTGTATTCATTTATAGTATTAATTTATATTTTATTTGACAAATGAGTACATTTATATATGCTTATTTGTCATGTAGATATAGACTTTATAAACGACTGTTTAAGACTTTTGCCCTTATTTTATGTTTTATCTTATTTGTGTGAGTATGTACATGTGTGTGCAGTAATAGGATACGTGTTATCAAATATATCTATTGCAGATATCTTCACAAGTATATAATTTGCCTTTTTACTCTAAAATAATTATTTTGATTAAATGGTTTCCAACTTTAATTCAAGTTATTAACCATTTACTTATGCATAGGTCTTATGGTATTCTGTTTAAGAAAGTTTATATTCTAAAAAGAAACATATTCTAAATTTATTTTACATATTTTATTGTTTTACCCTTTATGTATATTACAAGCATATGGAATTTATTTTTCTGTGTGCTGTGAAGCGATCAAATTAATATTTTTCCATATGATATTCAGTTGACTCAACAAACACTACATATTGAAAAAGACTATGTCTTATCCATTTGGATGCAAAGTCACCTATATTATAATTCAAGTCACTCTATATGAACTATATTTTTATATATCTATATGAGAAGCATATAATAAACCAGAATCATTATATCACAGTAGGGGGATTACAAGAGGGAAAGGGGATGAGTGGAAATGGAAGAGAGTAAAGGAGAGATAAATGGTGACAGAAAGAGACTTGACTTGGGAAGGTGAACACACAATACAATATACAGATGATGTATTAGAGAATTGTCTAGCTGAAACTTACTTAATTGTGTTAACCAATGTCAACCCCATAAATTCTATAAAATTAAAAAAGAAATTAAATCAATTTTTGTCTTATCATGAAATGGCATATAAGAGAAATTATAATGCCTTTTTATAATCAGAGAGTAATTTTAATAGTCTATTTTTATATTTTTTGGCTTTTTTATCGTGTTTAATATTTAGTCACTTTTGTTGGTTAATGGGCATAGCACCAAATTTTATTTTACAGAAAGAGAAAAAGTCTTTATTTAGGAAAGTAAACTTTTACCTATGTGTTACCTCACTTAAGAAAGCATTTTTGTAGCTTTGAAAAACCAATGATCTAGGATGATGTTTACAGAACAAGCAATTTATCAGAAACTTTTGGTGCAAACATAACCATTTTCAACTTAAAACACATATTAAATGGTGCTTTTCTTATATTGAATTCAGTAATGGGTAAGGTACACTGAGGTTTAATTTAAAAAAGAAATCTTTGTACTTTCTTTAAAACCTTACAAGGAATAATAACACCATCAATATATCAATAGATACATCACTGCACTAGGGATGTGATGTGATTTTTTTAAAAAACCTTTCTTCTTCAAATAGTGCTTAAATGCTTGTTATATACAACTTAGCCTGTCTGGAGAAAACAAAGATCAATAATGCTGAGTTCTGGCCTTCAATTAGATTACAATCAAGTGGAGGATTTGGAATACGCCCACAAGTTACTAAAATGCAAGGTAGTGCATGACAAATGCTTTCATAAATAAATGAGAAAAGAAGATTTCAGAGATGAGAGAAGACAGTTTTAGATTCAAATAATCCTTAATTTTTTATATAGGAAAAAATTAAGATAATCTTTAAAAATGTATAAGATTTCTATAAGCATACAAGGTTTGTCATTGCTATTGATGAGAGATTTACTCATTTTTAATTGAATTTTATTGGGGTAACACTGGTGAACATAATTACACAGAATTCAGTAGCCCATTTCTACAATACAAATGTACACGAAGCGGTAGATAGTCTGAAGCATGAAACTTGAACTTTCCCACTTCATTGTGATTGATTTTTTTCTAATGCATTTTTAAATCTTTTATCAAAAGTTTGAAAGTACCTATTCAGTTACATATTTATTTTGTTCAGAAAATAGAGGATATAAATATCATTCAGAAAGAATGAGCTAGACTAATTTTTGTCATGGTTTATATATTTTTAGTCACTAACAACTAACATGACATATACATACATATACATACATTCAGATAGATAGATGATAGATAGATAGATAGATAGATAGATAGATAGATAGATAGATGATAGATAGATGATAGATAGATGATAGATAGATAATATTTTTCTGAAGTGAGAAGCGGGGAGGCACAGAAACAGACTTCCACATGTGCCCGACTGGGATATACCAGGAATGTCCACCAGAGGGTGATGCTCTTCCCGTCTGAGCTGTTGCTCCGTTGCAACCAGAGCCATTCTAGCACCTGAAGCAGAGGCCACGGAGCCATCCTCAGTGCCTGGGCCAACTTTGCTTCAGTAGAGCCTTGGCTACAGGAGGAGAAAAGAAAGATAGAATGACAAGAGAGCGGGAAAGGTAGAGAAGAAGATGGGCACTTCTCCTGTGTGCCCTAACCGGGAATCAAACCCTGGAATTCGACACATAGTGATGATGCTCTACCACTGAGTCAACTGGCCAGGGCTTCTAAGTATAGACATATATTTAACACTGATAACTAATACTAAACAACTGTGAAAGCTAGAAGTGAATTAAGTAATTAAATTTATCACAAAAATTAAATTACATTTAACGTTTCTAAACATTTTTCTTCTTATTCTAACAATTCTCGTTGTCTCTGATGACTGCTGATGTAAGGAGGAAGCAATGCAGGACAGAGCCTCATGTAAGATAAAAACAAAATAGTTGCCATTAGAATGGTTTGGGGAAGAAAAATTCTACCTATTTCCTACGATGCATTTTACACAATGAATATAAATGCACACAAAGGAAAATAATTATTTTTCAAAAGTTTTTATTAAATTTTATATGGGTACTAGAGGATTTTTTGAAATGATGAAAGAGTAATTTAAAAAATGATTGATTTATTTAGATTTATCTCCACATTCAAATCATTGATATCACATGGTGTTGTATGTAGTCAAATCTATATCTAAGAAAGCATGAATCTCTATGTTGGGAATTTTTTTATTGATACATATAAACATAATATGTATTCAGGAGTAGGAGGGATTTAGAAGTAAAATTTTTTAATTTCTAATTTTGTATTAAAAACATTATTAAAATTTTCAAGATGCTACTGAAGATTATTTATATTTCTACATCTATTTTTCTATCTATCTATCATCATGTGTTATGTATCACGCTTTCATCTAGCTATCTATCCATCTATAATTAATAGAGTTTGAGCTCAGTAATTGATATTTAAGTGCTCAAAAATATTTCCTGAAACCATAAAAGACAGCTAGACACTTATCTTCCCCTATTTTCCCAAGAGTACATTTCATAAAACAAAATAAATCAAATTAAGGACTAATCACCTGCCAATAAACTACAGTTTAACTGAAGATTTAAAAAGTAATTTACTATTCCCAGATGGCCACAGAATAGGTGAATGTTCCAACTGCCACCTCCTAGGACCAAATTGAAATACAACTTAAAAACAGTCATCTTGAAAAACCAATTTCAGACTGAAAGAAGAGGGGTACATAACCAAGGATCACAGAAGAAGCCACATCGAAATTGGTAGGAAGGACAGAGAAACGGAAAGTGCTGCCCCATTCTCAGGAGTGAATGGGCAGAGGGGTCTGGAGGGACTCTCACTGTGGTGAGGGTCACCCTGAGACATGTGGGTCCTCAGCCCCAGACCTGGAGCCACAGCCTCAAGCCCCAGAGCCTAGAAGAGGCAACTACACAGCATTCAAAGGTGGAAAGAGGCAAGGTTTCTGTCTGTGAGAAAGAGACAGAGCTCTCAGAGACACAGGCTCCACTTTAAAGGGCCAGCACAGAAAATCTCATTCACAGACACTTACCTGGGGCTCTGATGAGCAAGGGCTGAGAGGACTGGAGTTACAGAAGGAGAGTGCAAAGTCAGTGGCCCAGGAAGAGACACTGTGGGAGACAGCCTAAGGAATCCCTGTGTTGAGTCATTCTCTAATACTGCAGGCACCATCTTTCTTGAGCATAACAGTCCCCTCTAGGCAGCTTCAGCCTGAGAGACAGCAACTTCCCTGTCCTCAGGAGTCTTTTCTGCCCCACCTCGCTGTTCTGAGAAGTCAACCAGGAAGCATGGGTTGAGTCAGTCACTCAGTTTTTTGGTATTGAGGCTGGAGATTTTACCCACACTCTCCACCTCATGGGAGAGTCAGTGAAAAATGTCTGGACTGCAGGCAGGCCACACCTCGGGATCTCAGAGGCTACACCCACAAAAACTCCTAGGGTTACACCCACCCAATGTCTGTGAGAAAAGTCAGAACAGACTGACACCTGAGGCCAAGGAATGGAGTCATACCCACCATCCTTCCTGATTCTAGAATTACCCCAGACTCTAGACTACTAAAGGTTTTATTTCAGTAGCCCAGCCCAATTAACAGTCAGCAAACAGAGGCTGCAGGATGCGGTACTCAGGGAACCTTGGACTTTTGTTGACTTTCCCCCAGGGCCAGTTTGAGTAAAAGCCAGTTTAAGTGTTCAGCTTGGTATTTCTATGTGCAGCTGGGCCCAGCAGAGGCAACCACAAACACTGGGTTGCTTGTTTCTCCAAAAAGGCTGCTGAGGGCCAACCACAGGCAGTGTCTCCCACTGGTCTGCACCAAGCTCCTTCCAGGGAGGCCCAGGGCTGGTATACACAGTGGCCAGCTGTGGATAGCACCAGTTCAGGACCTAGTGAACTTTGCTGGTGGCTTATCCTAAGGAGTGCCTCATCACACTGGGCCCAGCTGAGGCAAAGTCCGCTTTCTGTGATC
The DNA here is from genome assembly GCF_036850765.1 of Saccopteryx bilineata. Lineage (NCBI taxonomy): Eukaryota > Metazoa > Chordata > Mammalia > Chiroptera > Emballonuridae > Saccopteryx > Saccopteryx bilineata. Next base: position 382,545,517 of record NC_089490.1, read on the forward strand.
AGCATCGGCACAATGGCTTACGCACATAGGGTGGAGCTTCACACTCAGCCAGCTCCACATGGCATGGTTCCACAGAGAGAAAAGAGAGAGTTTGGGAGCATGGACATTCTAGGTGTGGGTCCCCTCAAGCCTAATGTTTGGTCTGGTCAAAGGTTTAGCGACTTTGGGGAAGATACAGTAAGCCCCAGGGGAAGACTCTCTCTGTCTTCTTCTCTGAGACCAGAGGCTCACCAGCTAGAAGAACTTCTGAAGAAAGGACTGTCAACCCCAGTCAATCTGAACCTGCTGCTCACCTTGCTGTGGAGAAATATAGAATTGGACTATACAGCAGTATTTGAGGGATTAGGCTCTGGAGTAGGAGCCACTTTCTCCATACTGAGCTCCTGGCCAAAAGACTCCTGAAGTAGGGGTTCCCACTATGGTAGTTTCAACCTCAGCTGCCCTAACCCAACAAGCTTGAAACCTGTAGAAGTTTGGTGGAATGAGGCCAGCCTTAACACACACTACAGTTTTTCTACAGAAGGCTCTGTCAGAAAACCAGGCATCTGCAAGAGGGTGTGGAGCAGCTGAAAAGTGGAGGCAAATCTTATGGAATTTGGGGCTTTTACGGAGCTGCTGTCATCTCTAAGCAGGAGGAAGCTGATCCTTATACACAAGTTGGCCCCTCCCACACTACTCAGGCACAGAAAATGCAGGCACAAACAGCAAACAGAGAAGTAGCCCCAGATAGGTAGCCCACAGTAGGTTACAAACAAAGGCTGACTGTACCCCAAGAAGACCCAGTAAAAACACAACCAGTAATGAGTGGCAGGCAGCACCAACACTAGACTCAGCTAGCTACACGAGCAGCATGCCAGAGCAGGTGTCCAGTAGGCACCAGACACTGCAGAAAATTAATGCACCTAAGACAACAGACACTACATAGTGTCTAATACACATGATGAAGGTTGACCCTTAGAGACAAACAGCCTGAAGGGATAACCTCATCCATGAAAGGACCAACTGCATTCAATACTCACATACAACAGGAGGGTAAACTAGCCTCAAGAAGTACTTTTAGGGCAAGAAACTCAGGTGGCCTGGAGGTCAGTACTACTGAGCCCATATTCCTCATAAAGACACCACAACAAATTTTAAAGTCAGAGCAGAGCTATCTTATATATAGACAAAGTGGGCAGAAAAAGAAATATGACTCAAATGAAACAAGAAGAGAAATCCCCAGAAAAAAAACAAAATGAAATGGAAGTAACCAAAGTACCAGATGCAGAGTTTAAAATAATGATTTTTAGGATGCTCAAGGATCTTAGAGCAACAATGGGTGATCACCATAAGAACTTAAACAAAGAAATAGCAAGCATCAAAAAGGACATTGAAATCATAAAAAAGAAACAGTCAGAAATGACAAATACAGTATGAGAAATGAAGACTGTACTAGGAGGAATAAATAGGCTGGATAAAGTGGAGGATCAAATCAGTGATTTAGAGGACACAATAAATGAAAGCACAGAAGCAGAGCAGCAAGAAGAAAAGAGACTCAAAAAAGCTGAGGAGACTTTAAAGAGACCTCTGTAACCACATAAAGAGAAACAACATCTACATCATAGAGGTTCCTGAAGGGAAAGAGAATGAACAAGGGATAGAGAACCTGATTGAAGAACTCATAGCTGAAAATTTCCTAAATCGATGAAGAAAAAAGTCACAGAAGTTCAAGAAGCACAGAGTATCATTAAAGGTGAACCCAAGAAGGCCCACACCAAGACACATCATAATTACAATGCTTATGTTAAGAAACAAAAAAAAGAATACTAAAAACTGCAAGATGAAAGCTGTCAATTACCAACAGAATAGCCCCCATAAAAATAACATCTGACTTCTCAACAGAAACACTTGAGGCCAGAAAGGATCGGCAAGAAATATTCAAAGTGATGCAGAACAAGAACCTACAATCAAGACAACTTTATTCAGCAAGGCTATCATTTAAAGTTGAAAGAGAAATAAAAAGCTTCCTGGATAAAAAAAAACAAAAAAAAAACAACTCAATGAATTTGTTACAACCAAACCAGTGCTGAAAAAAAAATGTGAAAAGACTGGTCTGCTATAAAAAAAGCAAAGGAAAAAATAAATTGAAAGAGGTTTTTAGATTTAAAGAATAATATGGCAATAAGTACATATCAATGATAACTTTAAATGTAAATGGATTAAATACTCCAATCAAAAGACATAGAGTAGCTGCATGGATAAGAAAACATGACCCATATATATGCTGTCTACCAGAGACCCACCTCAGAACAAAAAATACACATAGACTAATGGGAAAAAAATGTTTCATGCAAATGAAAATGAAAAAAAAAAAAAGCTGGTGTAGCAATACTTGTAGCTGACAAAATAACTTTTCAAACAAAGGGACAAAGAAAGTTATTACATAATGATAAATGAAGCAACAGGAGGATATAACCATTGTAAATATTTATGCACCCAATGTAGGAGCACTTAATTATATAAAGCAGATTTTTATGGACATAAAGGGTGAGATCGACAGCAATACTATAATAGTAAGGTATATTAATACCCGACTAACATCAATGGATAGATCCTCCAGACAGAAAATTAACAAAGAAACAGCAGCCTTAAATGAAATACTTTTTCAACTGGAATTAATTTATATATCTAGAAGATTTCACCCCTAAGCAGCAGAATATACATTCTTTTCAAATGTTCATGAAAACATGTGGGCTTTTCTAAGATAGCCCACATGTTAGGTCACAAAACAATTCTCAATAAATTTAAGAAGATTGAAATTGTATCAAGCATCTTCTCAGATCACAATGGCATAAAACTAGAAATGGCATGAAACTGACAAAGGGAAAGGGGATTAGGGGACAGGATCAGAGAAGATGAAGGAATTAGCCAAATTATATATACATAACATATACAGATAATAGCACAGTGAGTCCCAGAGAGAATAGGAGAGGGAGGAAGAAGAAAGGGGCAAAGGGTGTGTAATAGGGGGCATGTTGTTGGGATTGAGGGTGTTATATTGAGCGGGACACTTGAATCCATGTTAACACAATAAATTAAAACATTTAATAAAAAAGCTTTAAAAAATGAACAGAAAAATGTTATATACCAATTAAGAATCTTAAAATCTTCTCAAATTCATTTATTGATGGTTTTAAAATTTAAGGTATTTTCTCTCAGACTGTATGCTTTTGTGTATGTGTCGTATTTGTGTCTCTGTGTGAATGTTTGTGCTCACTCATGATGTGTTTGGAGTTTTTAAATTTTGGGGGGGGTGGCAGAGACAGAAACAGAGAGTGGAACAGATAGGGACAGACAGCCAGGAAGGGAGAGAGATGAGAAGCATCAATTCTTCGTTGCGGCACCTTACTTGTTCATTGATTGCTTTCTCATATGTGCCTTGACTGGGGGGGAGGAGGGGGCTACAGCAGACCGAGTGACCCCTTGCTCAAATTAGCTACCTTGGGTTCAAACTGGTGAGCGTTGCTCAAACCAGATGAGCCTGTGCTCAAGCTGGTGACCTCAGGGTTTTGAACCTGGGTCCTCCATGTCCCAGTTTGACGCTCGCTCTCTCCACTGTGCCCCTGCCTGGTCAGGCTATGATGTGTTTTTTAAATTAATTATATAGACTAATGTTTTAAAGCCATTAAAATTAATATAGAAACAGACTATTTTTGGAATGTGATCAACTTTTAAAGTTTTCATAAAGTAGTTAATATAAATTTTTATAATTAATATTAACAAATATTTGCCTCTTAAATGTATCACTGATTTCAATGCTGTGGCATTTTGAAAAAGCATAAAAATTAACTAGTGTCAGAAATTTCATAGAAAGAGACATTTATGTTCTTTTAATGTTTGACACCTACTTTGTACATTGATGAAAAGTATTTCTTCAAGTTTAATTTGAGTTTTTTTAATGGTGTCTTGAGTTATCCTTTATCCGATCCTTTAGAAAGCCAACTTAAAAAGTGGAAAACTTTTTTCCATGTGACACTGGTATTTCCCAGCGGGCTGGAGGACTATGCCTACCTAGCTGGTAAATGGCAGAAAAGTCTGAGAACATTAATATGCTAATGTTCAATGTTTGTATATGAGTTAAATGTGTGTATATACGTGATTCTGTGTGTGTGTGTGTGTGTGTGCGCGTGCGCGCGCGCATCATACACATGTATGGCCCTTTCTGTTTGTGGTGTTTATATCTTTTTTCAGTTTACTGATTCATATGTTTCCTCTGACTGAAAGTCAAAATGATCATATGTGCTGTCAAAATGATTTTGATATTGTTACCTCAGATACAATGCCTAAGGGAGCTAAACAATTAAGAATGTACAATCAATTTGCTTAAAGTTGCAGCTTAATGAGCCTCTCCAAGAAATATTTCTTTTAAAGGCAATTTAATAAATGAAACCAATCAGTAGGAAGTAACGTTTTAATTTAATCAGAAGTTCTGTCTAACCATTAAATCATTTTGAAAGACTCTCATAACAGTCATAACACTACCCATTAGCTGTTGCAATAAAGGCTCTAAGAAGTACTATGGGATCACAAAGTAGGGGTTTCTTGGGAGACAGCAGAAAATCTTCCTTAAAAAGGGAATGTTCTATTTGGGTCCAGATGAGAACAAATACTTTATCTTATTGGACATTTACCCCTTGGGTCAAAATTATGGTTCGGTTCTATTGGAGAGATAAGTAGACCCTAAAAATAGAGGGAATTTTTTTTTACGCTTTATCACTTTAAAGGTAACTTCAAGACTTTTAAAAAGTCACATAAAATTAATGGAAATTGTATTCACCTTCTCAGACACACAATAAAGACTTATTTATAGAAACAAGAAATAAAATATGTATTTTTTCATCTATCCTGTATTGTAGATAACATTTTACTACCTCTATATTTCTCATATATAAGTAAGGGTTCAAATGGACAATTAGATCAAACAAAACATAGAAATCAGTGACTATGTGTGAATTCTACTCTAATTTCTGCTCGTCTGGATTATAATATTCAGTGAAAATGATCAACACTCATATTGGCATAGTTAATAAAACAGGGAAATTTCTTAATCTTTTTTTTCATCCAGTCAACATTTTTACAACATGCACAGAAAACAGTCCAAATCATATTAATAAGGATATGTTTGCTCATGTCACTTTATCAGGCAGTGTGTCAGTACCATTGCTGGATGCAACCAAGTATTTAGCTTGTAATAATTATTGTTTATCATGATTTAATGAAATCTCTATGAAAAGTTAGCTGCTTCCTTCTTTCTACTACTTTTGACTTGTGTCTTTTTTTTTTTTTCTTTCATTTTCCTTTGGGGGAATGAGCCTTTGGATGTCGTGGGACCGTTTACAGTTTGGGGGACCAGGCTTGGACTGGCGTGTCAGTGGAAATAAGGGATGACTGCTGTATCTCAGGCTGTTTCCCAACTCTCTTATCCTCCGTTCTCATCTGCTTTTCCTCAGTTAAAAGTGATTATTGATATATGCTGAATTCATAGCTACCATATTTCTACTATTTTCCATTTGTTGCCTTTGTTTTTTGTTCCTGTTTTTGTCTTCCATTCTTTTTCTACTTTTTATGGTTTTAATTGAGGGTTTTATGATTCAATTTTCTTCATTTTCTTAGCATATTGGTTATTGTGGTTTTTTTTTTACTTTTTTAAAAAAAGTTTATTTATTGATTTTAGAGAGAAGATAGAGAGAAAAATGGGAGAGGAGCCAAAAGCATCAACTTGAAATAGTTGCTTCTGGTATGTGCCTTGACCAGGCAAGCCCAGGGTTTTGAACCAGTGACCTCAGCATTCAATGACGATGCTTTATCCACTGTTTCACCACAAGTCAGGCCTTTCTCTTTATTATTTTTTTATAATGGTTGCCTAGAGTTCGTCGTATATATTTGTAGCTAATCTAAATACACTTTCAAATAACACTATACCATTTCATGGGTGATGTTAGTACCTTATGATAACATAATCATTTTAATTTCTCCTTGCTTTTGTTGTATTATTGCCCTCATTTATTAAATTTTACTTACATACAAAGATTACATAAGCATATATAGTTATAATATGCATAAATCAAACATATTGTTGCTATAATTATTTTGACTAAACTGGAATCTGTTAGATCAATTAAAAGTAAGTAAATAAAAAAGGAAAAGGGGGTTGGGGGAAGGAAAAATGGTAAAGGGAGAATAATTTTGGTGATGGGAAGAGACATGACTTGGGCTGGTGAACACAATGTAATGTACAGGTGATGTATTATAGAAAGTACAACCAAAACCTGTATAATATTATTAACCAATCACCCCAATAAATCCAATTAAAATAATTTTTTTTAAGTTTTTAATTTTTCTTTCATTTGTTCTTTCTTTAATGCATTCTTTCTTTATATAGGTGTAAGTTAATGACCTATATTATTTTCCCTCTCTCTAAAAAAGCTTCTTTAATATTCCTTCCAAGCGAAGTCTATAGGCAAGAAGTTACTTCAATTTCTGTTTGTCGGAATTGAGACAGAGGAGCGATTAAAGGGACCAGAGGAAAAGAGGACAAAGGGAGAGGGAATGATAGAATGGGATAAACCTAAAGGGAAAGGGGGAAGGCGCTATGGGGAGGAAGACAAAGGAGATGTTGAGGGAAATACAGGGGAGGGGATGCATTCGGGGCGACACTAGAATCTATGTAAACACAATAAATTAAAATCAATAAAAAATGAAATAAAAAAGAAGTTACTTCAATTTCTGTTTGTCTAAGAAAACATTGATTTCCCTTTTACTTCTGAAGAATAATTTTTCTGGGTGCAGATTTCTAGTTTGGTGGGCATTTTTTTTTCTCAATACTTTAAATATTTCACTTCACTCTTTTTTTGCTAGAATGTTCAGTTATATATAATTATCTTTGTCGCTCTGTTTGTAAAGTAATTTATTCCTCTAGCTTCTTTCAGGATTTCTTCTTTATCTTTGAATTTCTGTAATTTTAAAATGATAGATATACATGTCTTTTTTATTAATTAATTAATTATTATTATTATTATTTTGCATTTATTCTGCTTGGTGTTCTCTTAGATTCCTGGATCTGTGATATGGTGTCTGACATTACTTTTAGGAAAATTTTCAGTCGTTGTTTCAAATATTTTTTTCAGTTTTTTTTTTTTATTCTCCTTTTGACTGTCCAATTACACATATGTTACACCTTTTGTAGTTGTTTCACAGTCTTAGGATATTTTGTTCCTTTTATTTTCCTTAATCTTTGTTCTCTTCACTTTTTAGTTTTGAGGGTTCTATTGATATATGCTCTGTCTCAGAGCTTCTTCCCTCAGCCAAGTACAGTCTACTGTTAAGCCCTTCAAAGGCACTCCTCATTTTTGTTACAGTGGTTTTTGATCTGTAGTATTTCTCTTTTTGTTATTCTTAAGGAGTTCTATCTCTCTGCTTATGTTGCCATCTCTCTGCTTACTGTTTTTGCATGCTTTCTACATTATTCATTACAGCCCTCAGTATATTAATCACAGTTGTTTTAAATTCCCAGCCTGATAATTCCAATATCCCTGCTGTGTCTGGTTATGGTGCTTGCTCTATCTCTTCCAATTGTTTTTAGCCTTTTTGTATGCCTTGCAGTATTTTCTTCATAGCTAGACATGATGTCCTAGGTGAAAGTACCAGTTGTAAATAGGCCATTAGTTATTGAGTTGGTGATATATTGTGTGGCAGGGAAGTATTGTGAGAGCTATGATATGGTATTAGTATTTTAGTATTATGGTTTTAGTATTTTAGTGAGTCTGCACTGTAAACTTTAAAAGAGTGTCTGAATTTTTTTCTTTCCATTTGAATGGGACAAGTAGGCTAGGGTGGACTGGATTTGGGTATTTCTTTTTTCCCAATTGGAAGCTTAGAGCCAGCTGAAGTTTGCTTATTTTCTTCTCCAAATCAAGTAAACTCTGATAATACTCTAGCTGCAGGTGAGGCTCTGGTTATTTGGTTTCTCTTGAGGGCAGGCCTTCTTAAGAATTGTGTGTTCTATTGTATTTCAAGTTAGCTCATTTTCCCCTATTCCTGCTAGAAAAACAACGGAATTTTCCTTCAATCTTTACTGTGGGCACTTGGCCAAACTCCTAAATGTAAATCTCATGGTACTGTTGATGCTTCCCTAACACTGGGTGCCCAAGGAGGCTTTTAACTTTCAGATTTGACAGCAATTCTCCAGTTAAAGTTCAATTTCCCCAGCCCTGCACTGGTTCCTACGTTAGTTTCTGCTTGTGATGCTTCACTCTGGTAAGCCACAAATCTCTGTATTCTGTGTTCTGCCTCTTCTATCTTGGGGGCACTGGTTTGCCCTGTGTCCACCTCACTCTTCCAGGTCCAAGAATTGAGTTGTTGATATTTCAGTCTGTTTGGCTTTTTGCCTGTTATCAGGCTGAATTGGCAACTTTCAAGTTCCTTCCATGCAAAGCCAGAAACTAAAAATCTAAATTATTATCTAAAATAAATGGTATTCCACATAAAATAGAAAGCCAACGTAATTACCCAGGATTAGGTGACCCTATCCATGTATCAGCAAATACCAAAATGGAGACTATAATGATCCAACTCATTTCTGTAATTAGATACCCTTGAAATTGCCAACATTAGTAACTTGTTTTTTTATTCAGACAAAGGTAGATTTATTCTGAAGTAAGTCAATAAATACCAAGTAAATTAAGTTGCTAACTGCAGGTACTGTGCTCTGTTCTGATGGAGCTGAGATTCTGTTTTTAAATTGTTATATGTAGAGCAATGTCAAGTGTTTTGTGTCAGTTTCAGGCTATGGATAACCAGTATTGTGACTTGATTGGCCTTTGTGATTCTTTTTGTTGCAAATGCCTTCACCAAGACCCATCAGGAAATTTAGGATAATAAGAAAAATTTAGCCTGGGGCCACATAGCAAGTTCACTGGTAGAAAAAGAAGAGTAGCATGTTGCCCTAGGGCTTTGCTTAATTGGGGTTGAGGGATAAAAGCCTAGGATTTTGTCAGTTTATAATTGGTAAATGTAAAACATAAGATTGGGACTTTAAAGTGTTGAAAGAGAAAGAAAACAAGCAGTCCAATGGTCTCTAAAGCAAAGGAGCCCTAGTACAGATGGGGCAGGTCTTTATCTAGTCAAGATAAAGACCTTTAAGTTAGAATAAATTTATGGGCCCTGGCTAGTTGGCTCAGTGGTAGAGTATAAACCCAACATGTGGAAGTACCAGGTTCAATTCCTGGTCAGGGCACACAGGAGAGAAGACCATCTGCTCCTCTCCCCCTTCCCACAACCCCTTCTCTCTTTCTCTCTCTCTCTTCTCCTCTTGCAACCATGGCTTGATTTATTTAAGCATGTCAGCTCCTTAGCTCAGTTATGAGAGGCCCCAGATGGGCAGAGCATTGGCCCCAGATTGGGGTTGCTCAGTGGATCCCATTAGGGGAACATGTGGGAGACTGTCTCACTGTCTCTCCTCCTGTCACTTAAAAATATATATATATATAGATATAGATATCTATCTATATAGATATATAGAGATAAGTAGATAGATAGATATAGTAATGTTCCCATATGCCAGAGAAATACAAAGTAGGATAATGCGAAAAAGCCAAGGTTGAGTTTGCTGTTGACTGTGAGAACTGCTGTATTTTAGGGCTTATATCTCTCAGTGACCAATATTTAATTGTCATGGAAATACTAATATTAGTTCAAGTTTTCCATTTTATCATTTTTTTATTATTAAGTGACAAGAGGGGAGGCAGAGACAGACTCCCACATGCATTGGGATTGAGATCCACCTGGCATGCAATCCATCACCCTGTCGGGGATGCTCTGACTATCTGGGGTATTGCTCCATTGCTCAGCAATCAAGCTATTCTTAGCGCTTTAGGCAGAGGCCATGGAGCCATCCTTAGCATCCGGGGCCAACTTGCTCCAATTGAGCCATGGATGCAGGAGGAGAAGAGAAAGAGAAGAAAGAGGGAGAGGGGTGAAGAAACTGATGGTTGCTTCTTTTGTGTGCCCTTACTGAGAATCAAACCAAGGACATCCATATGACAGCTGGATGCTCTACCACTGAGCCAACCAACCAGGGCCCTATTTCATCTTGAAGATGGCTCTAAATATAAATTCTATACTCTATCTTTCCATTCTCTAAAATTATTCTTAATGTGTAAATATGTAAGTTATATATCTTTTTTTTTTTTTGTATTTTTCTGAAGCTGGAAACGGGGAGAGACAGTCAGACAGACTCCCACATGCGCCCAACCGGGATCCACCTGGCACGCCCACCCGGGGGCGAAGCTCGGCCCACCAGGGAGTGATGCTCTGCCGCGACCAGAGCCACTCTAGCGCCTGGGGCAGAGGCCAAGGAGCCATCCCCAGTGCCCGGGCCATCTTTGCTCCAATGGAGCCTTGGCTGCGGGAGGGGAAGAGAGAGACAGAGAGGAAGGAGGGGGGGTGTGGAGAAGCAAATGGGCGCTTCTCCTATGTGCCCTGGCTGGGAATCGAACCCGGGTCCCCCGCACGCCAGGCCGACACTCTACTGCTGAGCCAACCGGCCAGGGCCTGTAAGTTATATATCTTAAGAATATTATAAATGTTACTTATGTAAGAAATTGAAACAGCTGGTTAGAGCCTCATTGTAATTCTTTATGGTAAATAAATACTAAAAGATCAATTTTAGTTATGTTTAATTCAAAGCAGTGATATATTGATTTGAGAGCCATTATAAAAATGAAAAACAAAAGATCTATAAGTTTATGTAAAATTTGAGAAAAATTATACCAGTAGATTATTACCTTATTGTCTTTTACAATATAGCATAATTCTCTAAATCCTTCATTACATGCCCTTAAAATGTTTACCTTTATCACTGAAAGAATTCGACATATAAAAATCTATACTTTATTGTAAAGTGACTGTACCTTAGATCAATCTGTAGAACTTTTTAAAACTAATGTGAATATGTTTAGAAAAAATATTAAAAGCTCTTACTCATAAGAGACAAGATCTACAGTTTATATAAACACTAGACTTTTATTAGATGTTAAAAAATATCATCTTGTACAAACCATAGCTTCTTATAGCAAAGACAGGGGAAGGACGGTTTGTCTATACTATCTCTGCATTTGAAAAATAACCAAGTCTACTTGGCAGCAAAAGGACTTTATGAGATCGACACTGTAAGCCAATAGGGCACTTCCCCCAGAGCACCCTTTCAATTTCATTTCCAATTCTACAGGGGGCATTAGTGTAACCTTATCTTCTGATAGACAGATATATCTTTTAGGATGTAGAGACTTAACATTTAATAGGATCTGTGCAATCGGCTAGAGCTAAAGCATATTGTCAAGTTATATAGCAAGGCAGAAGTATATTTTTTCTTTATTTCCTTATAAAAGGTCTGTGTAATACATTATGGTACACTTTATCTCTCTGCTTATATTTTACATATTTGGGGGGCTGGAGGTTTTTCAAATAGTTTCAGCATAATGTTTTCTCTATAAAGAAACACAAGTTTAAATAAAATTCATTGTGATCTTAGGGTTGTGTATATCTCTGTGCTATGGTGGAGGGCATAGCCTGAGTATATCCTGGGGCAGTCAGAGTGTTTCCCCAAGTGTACGGAGGCCTTTAACTGGAAAGCCTAACACCTGTAGTTTGAAAGTTGCGGTCATATATGTGATTCATTTAATAGGTTGCCTGAACTGATGAATGTGAAAAAGACTTCTAAGAAAATAATATACAATAAAACTAAATAGAATGGCTCACAAATTGCCAAAAGCCTAAAACATCAGTTTTCTCCTATGTCAGCAAAGTACTTTAGAGTTAAACTAATACATTGCTGAGAATAACATCTAATGACAGGTTATTATGACTTAATTTAAGGCAGTGAGCTTATTGGCCAGAATTCTGTTGTTTATTCTCTTCCTTGGAAAAACCATTTAAGTTTTATTTTGTTCCAGATATTAGGATTAGTACAGAATCAGACTCACCTGTTCTTTTTTTATTTTAAGATTTTATTTATCTATTTTAGAGAAGGGGGAGAGACAAAGAGATTGTGAAAGAGAAAGAGAGAGAGGGAGAGAGAAGGGGGAGGAACAGGAAGCAAGGAAGCATCAACTCCCATATGTGCCTTGACCAGGCAAGCTCGGGGTTTCAAACCGGAGACTCAGCATTCCAGGTCAACGCTTTTTCTACTGTACCACCACAGATCAGGCCCAGACTCACCTGTTCTTGACTTATACTGTCTGGTATTGGAAACAATAATATAAATAATAATATCATCAAAACAATTGTCTTTAACATATGTACTATATATGTTGGTATAACATTAAGATTTACATGATTAGGAGGCCCTGGCCGGTTGGCTCAGTGGTAGAGTGTCGGCTTGGCATGCAGAAGTCCTGGGTTCGATTCCCGGCCAGGGCACACAGAAGAAGCGCCCATCTGCTTCTCCACCCCTCCCCCTCTCCTTCCTCTCTGTTTCTCTCTTCCCCTCCCGCAGCCGAGGCTCCATTGGAGCAAAGATGGCCCGGGCGCTGGGGATGGCTCCTTGGCCTCTGCCCCAGGCACTAGAGTGGCTCTGGTCGCAACAGAGCGAAGCCCCGGAGGGGCAGAGCATCGCCCCCTGGTGGGCAGAGCGTTGCCCCTGGTGGGCGTGCCGGGTGGATCCTGATGGGGCGCATGCGGGAGTCTGTCTGACTGTCTCTCCCCGTTTCCAGCTTCAGAAAAAATACAAAAAAAAAAAAAATTTACATGATTATTTTCTTAGTCCTCATGACCACACATTTAAATAAAAACAGGAAAGAAATGCACACAAAATAAAATTTGGGATTCTAGGTAGACTTCAGTCATTAAATAGTTTCACCTTTTAACTAAATTTTAACTAACATTTAACAAGCATAATATAATATTCATTTTCTTTGACTGATTATATTTTACTAAATTTATTAATGTATAGAATATGACCAAAAATGCAGGAATTTAAGTGAAATAAAGCTCCATTTATTTGGATAAAATATGCTTGTTACATTATAGCTATGTGATATCATTGGATAATAGGTAATAATAGTAGAAAAAAAGTAAGGTGCATGTCCCTGAAATATTAAGAGATTTCTTAATAAAATTGTATTAAAATTAGAATAATTTGATAATATGCTAGGGGAGTAAGGGGGAAATCTAAGATAAATTTTAAATAGATGGTATTACCATAGACCAAGAAATAAAATACAGGAAATGAAGAAACAGCAAGACAACCAAAATTATGAGCTCAGTTATGAAGATATTTGGCATGAAGTATCAGCACCTTGAACATAGTAACAACTCAAAAATTGTTGGATAAGTAACAAATGAAAATATCTTGCAGGAAATTGGACATATCAATCTGGGCTTGAAGGATAATTGAAGTCTGTATAGAATAATTAGTCCTAAAAAGAGTGATAAGAGCAAACAAGTAGCATATATTTATCATTAGGGGCTGTTCAACTTTTAACTGCCTTTCTTATATGGAGGATATTTCATTATACTTATTATTGAAGGGCTGTAGCAATATAACTCGTACCTCAGAAAATAAAGTGGAAAGACCCCCCCCCATGGTCTACATGTGGCCAATATTCAAATACCTGAGTGGTTGTATTTAAGACTTTGTTAGGAAATGAGTGACACAGAAACCGAAGGTTTGATTGCTGTGACTATGGGAGTGTACAGCGATGCCTTGCATTGTTGAATCCTGGTTACAATGTTCTTATTAAGCAGCAGTCATTATATTTCCTATGCCTTGGATTTATTTGCTTTACAAGTGCCTTAGTTCTTGCTAATTTTCCAAGTAGATCATCTAGACTTCTGTTGGATTCCGTGAGCTGTTGATAATTCAACAAACTCCTTTCATTCTTAAGTTAGACAGTTAATTTCTTATTTCTGGTAAATAGGAAACTTAACTAACACAGGACACATGAAGAATGAAAATATCAGTGGGCTAAACACCCTACAGAAAACCCCATGGCCTACAACCAATTAGAGTGAAATCAAAAGGACAAAAAGAATACCACTTATCAATGATGGGTTGACTATAGTAAGACTAGACATATTTTTGCTGTTGTTTTCTCTGTTCAGTCCACATTAAATAAAAAAGCTTCTCAGACCTTATGAAAGCTTATCAGACCACCTCTTGGTTCTGGAACTAAGATATACATAAATGCATATAACCATTGATCCATCAATCCATTCATCCATCCATTTCCCATTAATTGATTAGAAATGCAAAGTTCAAAGGTGCTAGAGTTGTCTAAGTGTACACATACACAAAATATACAAGGTGAGGCAAAAGTAGGTTTACAGTTGTCCCTATGGAAAATAATACAATCGTGAATAAATCATGATACAAGAATAAACTGTTTTACGTACTCAACTGAAAGCTTCCTTTGTCCTACCCTGTTTACAATGAATATATTAATTCTCGCTGCCTTCACTTTTCTATATGCTCCCTAGTCCTTTATTCTTCTAGTTCCTTGGAATAAATGTAAGTTTCTTTGTTATTTTAGTTCTTTACAACAAGTCTTAGCAAAGCTTTATTTATTTTTTATTTTTTAAGTGAGTTCACTGGGAAGCTTAAATATAAATAAATAAAATGGCTATTGATTAATGAATAAAAACAATACTTTAAATCATATTTTTCAGCGTAAGACATACTAGAACATAGCCATGGCTCTTATTGAATCAATTTTTGTTATTATTATTATTATCATTATTATTTTACTCAGATGCAGAAGTGATTAGACATCAAAGAGAATTATAATTATTCTTCAAAATTTATTTAAAATATTTTCTTCTTGTTAGTCACATCACAGACTATAAGTAAATTAGCTTTCTTTAAAAAGCATCATGAATATAAAACAGTCAATAATGGTCTGACACCTGTACTTCACATAATCCATTATCTGGATATTAATAAATTTTAAATTGTGGCTTGGAAGTATTAGGGTATCTTCTCAAAAACCTGTACTCCCTGTGTGTGTTAAAATGATTCTTCTGAACCTTCATTATGCAACTGAAGCCCATATCTACCCTTCTATGTCTACCAACCCTGATCATAGAGCTGTAAACATTAGCATATTCAGGCCATGAGAATGACGCAGAGATAAGCACAGATCAGTGGAGATGTAATCAGAATGCAGAAGAATAATGAGAGAAAATAATATAGAATTTTCAGATAATTCAGTGAGAAAACCTAAAATCCCTAATTTCTGTGAATATTAATTAGAAAATATGTTTCACCTCTGGATACATTTTTTTTGTATTAAAAAAGAATTAAAAATAGAACACAGAAAAAAAAATAGAACACAGACTTCGTACCCCCTGTAGGCAGAGCCCTGCCCTTTTGGGAACTTGACTTTTGCCCTCTGGTTCTTTGGTTGTTATCCACCACAAGCAAGGAGTCCCACAGAAATGTTGATTTTCAGGGTTTATGTCCACCTTTATTGCCGGGCTCTGATCCCTTAGATTTGGATTTTCCTGCCACATGGCACCATATTCACTTCCTAGTCTGTGAGGTCCTCTTTTGCAGTGCCGAGTACCCTGCACATGTGGAAAAAACTGAAGTTCATAGAGTGGCCTGTTGGAAGCATTTGCAAGGTGGAGGGAGGAGACAGTAGAGTTTTCGGGTATCATACGGAGCTGGACAAGCTAGAGGCCATCCCTCCTTGTACTGTCAAAGAACGTGTAGGGATTATCCAAATTATCTATACATAACTCACAGATACAGACAACAGGGTAGCAATTCCCAGGGGGAAAGGGAGGATGGAGATAGGGAGAGGGAGGCAGAGGGGCTGAAATGGGAATGGAAGAGATTTTGCACAGGGCATGAGGGGCGCGCTGCAGGGGATGGGGGTGATATGGTGAGTGAGACACTTCCAACCATGTCAACACAACAAATTAAACATTAAAAGAAATTTTGCTGAATTGAAAAAAAAATGAATTAGGGACATCTGAATTTTTCATTAAGGAATATAATGTCCCATACTTAACTTGGTTTAATACATTTGAGGTACCAATATAAGGAAATATTTAAAAGGTTTATTTGTTATGTCTTAAGAGAATTTTTATCTTTGTAAACTCTCAGAAAATTTTCTAATTGAAGAGATGATAGGTATAGAAAAGTCTGAAAATACAGAAGAGTGATTTATTAATCTAAGTACAATTACCTGTAATAATTTCATGAAACAAATGAATAATAAGTGCTTCAAACATATATCTTCTTTTATAATAATAGAGAAAATCTTACAGTATTTGTATCTTACTTTTTAATTCCTTGTCATTTATACTTAAACTTTTTATATTAGATTATATATTTGTAGTATTATTATAATAATTTATTGAGTGGATGAAGATTTTACAGTTTATATACTTTTATAAACCTGATAAATTGATATTTAGATAGTTAGGTTTTCCTTACTATAAATTGAAACAGGAATATTTTATTGTTTTCTTAGCATGAAGTACTAAAAATACTTATCTAGACAGAATTATGTAAATATTTTTAGGAATCTTTTTGCATGGTCCTAAATGTTTTTTCCAAAAATTTTTATCATGTTATACTTAAAACAATAGATTTTTATTTTACTGCAAGTTTTGGGAGTAACTTCATAGACTAAGATAAAGAAGCAGGGTCAACTTTTTCAGTGACTTTGAGACCAGGATACAGAATAGATATCACTAAAAATTCAAGAGAAAGATATAGTTCGGGCTAAACACTGTTTTTATCTAATTCACTCATTTTAAAGCCCGATAGGAAAATTATACTTGTTTTTATTTTATCCTGAATGTATGTTATTATGCCAATATTTTTTTTCCTAAATAAACCTTAGTTTAGCTTTTTATTCAAATTTTATAATGAGATTTAAGGAGCTTTGATACATATCAGTATTATAAGTTTCAGAAAGGTTCTCAAGAGTAGAGACTACATTCACAGAGAATCTTGGGAATATAGGCTGCTTTTCCTGAACTTATAGTCCTGATAAGAAATAAAGAAATGGAATTGAATTAGCCTGCCTGGTGGATTTTTTGATACCGACAGGATAAGTGGAAACGTGCACTGGAGCTCTGATTGTTCCTAAATTTTTTCTAATACTAAGGTTTATATTGTCAAAAGTTAAACAAACCCTCAGCATTCTAGCTACATTAAAGAGTTGCACCTAGTCATTACTTCAAACCAAGATTTATTTCTTTCTACCTTAGGAATGTTTCAGATAATTTTTTTCTTATCCCTCTGAAGTGAGTTTCTTTTTTTATGCTCACTGAACCCCCAGGAGTGAGATTTTTTTTCCAAAAAATAAAATTAGTTCCAATTACAGTTTTATTAACTTAAAATCATGTTTATTTGATAACCAATTTATGGAAACAAGAAGAACATACATTTGCCTTTCTTTAATGTTGCCTTACATATTTTTAAAATAAAAAAGTTTTGTTATGATTGTACTCTGGATGGTCAGGAGGCATGAGGACGTACATGAACATTAGAACTACTGAAAAGGTTATAGCTTTCAGCAATTTTGAGTAAGAAATTTTAAACAAATGCCACTAACTCTAGAGTAAGGCTCTAACAGCCTATTTATTGAAGTTGCCTTTTTTGACTTTGGTGGAAAATTCAGATTCACTTGGACAAGCTTGAGTTAGAAGTATTGCACTTGAGGATTTTGTTTAGTGTAAACCTCCCTCTTAAATAACGTACCTGATTGTGTACCAAACGTTTACCAGGATAAGCATTTGGGTTTTTGTTTGCTTGTTTGTTTTTGGGAAACAGATCTTTGCTTTGTAAATCTGGAACTCTAACTGTGACTTGCTAATCAAAAGCCTTGCTTCTCTGAAGGAAGTGGGAAAAGCAAAGGTATTGTCATTCTTACGATATTTAAAAAATTAGACTGAATTAATGCAGAAAATGAGAAACACTAAAACTTTTCTGATGTTTCACAGATTAATTCTAACAATAATTCTGAAGATAACATTAATGAGGACCTGCTGTGTATTAAATGTTATCTTTTACTAACACAATTATTTAATACTCCCAGCATCTTTATAAGGTATACATCATCATTCATTATTACCTTGATTTTTTTTTTCAGGTAGGAGTTTAGTGTTAATTAGTTTAATTGGCACACTACCATTCAGGGGACTGAAACTAGTTTCAAGGACACAAATGTTCATGCTCTTAATCATTATGGTGAGCCTTATTGTTTAAGAAAATCAAATGGTTTTCAGTAGTCATTTATGAATTTTTATAAGGTTTGATGCAGACCTGTTTTGAAGAGTTTATTAATGTAATAAGGAAAAAACGTATCTCTAATTTTTGGAATCTTCTTGGGGCTGTAAGGATATATAAACATACCTTATCCTAAATGCTTTCTATATGGCTTAAACAATGAGTTATAAATATGATTTCTGTATAAGCAGTAAAAATGGTAGATGTCTCCCAAGTATAAAACTTACATTAAAAGATAGACTTATGAAATTTTCTTGGCAAATTTGGCAAAGAGTTCACTACAATATAAGCTGCTCCGGAGTCAACAATATAATATTGAGGGTGAATTTCTCTGGAAGATACGCTATAATTTATTTTCTTTTAAATGCAATCTAGTTCTAATTTTCCTACATCCTAGAATCTTGTGAAACAAATCAACAAGTTTTTAAGAGTAATGGTAGTTTTATTGCCTCTGTCTCAGATTCTGTACTTCTGTAAAAATCACAAAAATTGGTAATATCTACAGTCAGAAATTTATGATTTGTTAATTCCTTAATACCCAATCAATATTTGCCCATACTAATAAAGGAAGGAAAAAACATAGCCAAGGTTTAAAAGAGTGAAGAGTGGCCAGGTAGCTCAGGTGGTTATGGTTAGTGCATTGTTTATATGCCCAGGTTGTGGATTTGATACCCTTATAGGGCACATTCAAGAATCAACAAGTGAATGCATAAATAAGTGGAACAATAAATTGTTCTTTTTCACTCTCTCTTTCTCTCTCCCTTCCTGTCTATCTAAGACCAATAAAACATTTTAAAAAGTTAAACAAAAAAGAATAAAGAGCAACATAGATTTTAATTTTCATTTTGTATTATTTGTGAATCTTTTGGTCTGATTATGAATTATATTGAATATTACTGACCAATTTGAAAATTGAGACTTTCTTGATGACAATCAGAAGTATCTATCAAAAATTAAAATGCACAAATGTTGTTCTAGAAATATTTCTTTAAACATTTATGTTACAAAAGTGATTAAGTGTGTTAATTAAGATGCTCATGAAAAATATTCACTGTACCATTGTTTGCAATATGTTGCATAAAATATTAAAATTATATAAACATTAATCAATAGGTGAATGGTTATATAAACCATAAGACATCAATATTATGAAATATTATTTTATAAATTGAGGTTACACTATTGATGCTAATATAGAAAGTTAGACTACCATAGAAAAACTATAAGCAAAAACTATAAATCACAGAAAATACTTAATTCTGCTTGTTGAATTATATCTATTATAGATGCAAATTTGTGATAAATTGATGTTTACAGATATTGACACAAACAAAATTATTTACAGGTAAATTTATAAGAGGAAGGTGGGACTTCAAAAATTTTCACTTTTTGTACTTTTTCTTCTTTACTAAGTAATAATATTGTATTGTATTGTATTGTATTGTATTGTTAAGGAATTTAGCTTATTTTTCAAGGCAGAATTAATACAATTTTTAAGAAAACTTCAACTTTTAAATTTGATTTGGGGAAACAGTTATATGTGTTATCACCAAAGGGAATTATATTAAAAATTATGAAAAATAAAACATTATTACAAATAGCCCTCTAGTTAGTACAGATTGCTTTCTTACTCTGTATTACTACCAATCCATAATTGCCCTTAGATGACCAACTTGAATACAGCCACCTAAGAAATTATTTCAAACACATTTCTTTAAGATGAACATCTTTTGAAACTCTCTTTTTGAAGCTTCATTGCCCACAGTTATCAACTGCCTGAGTTTCTGCTTCACAAGCTAGAGAAATGCTTTTGTCTTCTGCTTATGTACAAAGAACATGAAATTTTATCATTCCTTTTCCAGAATATTTAACTCTCAAAGTGCCTGGATGATTTGATTACCTACTTCACCATAGATAATCAAAGAAGAGAGACCCATTTCCGGTAAAGGAAGATCTGCCGATGGTTTATTAGTGCTATGGAATAGCAATGCAATAATTATGACTGAGTACTTCAGGGATTTTATAGCATGAAATGCCTCAGAGTTTTGTAATATTCTGATATAACAGAAAACTGATGTGTTTTGAAAAATGACACAAAGGAAGCCATATTATTTTGTAAAATCGCAGCAAAGCCATAAAGGTCAGCTTCTTTAGAAGTCATCTTCCATTAATCTAGCATTACCTGAGAATGTTTTATTTTTTTAAAAAATGTTAAAATCATTGGACCAAAGTTGTGGTTTCCAGTGACTCACTTTTGTTCTCAGAACCAAGCAATGTCTTTGCCTGTGTTGAGAAAATCTGATTAAATTAATTTTAGCTTAAAGGATATTAAGATGTTCTGAATGTAGACTTTTTCATGAGACCAATAGATATCTCAAATTACTGTATCTTCTGTCATTTAAAGGAAATTTAAAACAAAAATATGTGTTAGAAGAATATTATAATATTGATAAAGATGTTTTTTTCTTACTTGTTTGTTCTGCCTATGATTTCAATATTATGTTGAATAAATATGGTGAGAGAAGACATCTGTCACTTACTCCTGGGATATAGAGCAGGGGTCCCCAAACTTTTTACACAGGGGGCCAGTTCACTGTCCCTCAGACCATTGGAGGGCCGGACTATAAAAAGAACTATGAACAAGTCCCTATGCACACTGCACATATCTTATTTTAAAGTAAAAAAACAAAATGGGAACAAATACAATATTTAAAATAAAGAACAAGTAAATTTAAATCAACAAATGAACCAGTATTTCAATGGGAACTATGCTCCTCTCACTGACCACCAATGAAAGAGGTGCCCCTTCTGAAAATGTGGGGGCTGGATAAATGGCCTCAGGGGGCCGCATGCAGCCCACAGGCCTGAGTTTAGGGACCCCTGATATAGAAGGAAGCTTTCAGTTTTTAAAAATTCTTGTATTTTCTTTCTCTATTTTTTTAGTTTTCAATTATAGTAGATATTCAGTATTATTTTGTATTAGTTTCAGGTAAAAAGAATAGTTGTTATACAATCACATAATTTATAAAGTGACCCCACTCTATTTTAAGTACCCATCTGACACCATACATAGTTATTTCAACATTATTGACTACATTCCCTATGCTGAATTTTACATTCTCGTAACTATTTCATCATTGAGTAAGGTGTCACCTGTGGACATTTCTTTTTTTATTTTAATTTTTTATTTATATTTTATAAAATTGGTATTTATTTATTTCAGTGGGAGAGGAAACAAGAGAGAGAGAGAGAAAGAGAGAGAGAGACAGGAACATCGAGTTGTTTCTGTATGTGCCCTTACCAGGGATCAAATTGGCAACCTCTGCACTTTGGTATAATGTTCTAACCAAGTGAGATATCTGACCAGGGTTGACCTGTGGACTTTTCGTATATGCTCTTGAGGTAACTGATTTCTATTTTTAGGTTGTAGAGATTTTTATGATAAAACAGTGCTGAATATTTTCAGATGCTCTTTATGTTTGACTTGGGATAATTATGTATGTTTTGTTTTTTGGATTTTTTTCTGAAGTGAGAAGTAGGGAGGCAGACAGACTCCCGCATGTGCCTGACCAGGATCCACTTGGTGGCATACCCACTAGAGGGCGATGCTCCACCTATCTGGAGCTTGCTTCATTGCATCCGGGGGCCATTTTAGTGCCTGAGGCAGAGGCCATAGAGCCATCCTCAGTGTCCTGGCCAATTTTTTTCTAGTGGAGCCTTGGCTGTGGGAAGGGATGAGAGAAACAAAGATCAAGGAGAGGGGGAAGGTGGAGAAACAAGATGGGCACTTCTGTGTGCTTTGACTGGGAATCGAACCCAGGACTTTCACATACTGGGCCAACGCTCTACTGCTGAGCCAACAGAATAAGGTCACAAATATGTTTTTTAACCTTTATTCTGTTAATTAAGTGCATTACATTGATTTGATTTTCTTTGTTGAACAATTCTTGCATCCCAGGAGTAAATCCCACTTCGTCTGGCATACAATTCCTTTAATGAGTTACTGAACTTGCTTTGCTACAATTTTGTTGAGGATTTTTGCACCAGTAGTTGTCAGGGATATTGGTTTGTAGTGTTCTGTTTGTGTAGTATTCTTGTCTGATTTTGGAGTCAGATAATCCTATTGTTATAAAATGTATTTGAAAGTGTTCTCTCTTCAGTTTTTGAAAGAGTTTGGGAAAGATAAGTATTAATTCTTCTAATGTTTGGTAGAATTTTCTTAAAAAGCCATCTTGTCTTACGCTGTTTTTGTTGTTGATTTTGAAAAGTTTTTGATTACCAATTCAATCCCCTTAATGTTATAGTCCTGCTCAGTTTATTTTTATTTCTTTATGATTCAGCAAATGGTTAAATGTTTTGTTGTTCTTTGGTTTCATTTGTGTATGTGTGTGTGTGTGTGTGTGTGTGTGTGTGAGAGAGAGAGAGAGAGAGAGAGAGAGAAACAGAGAGACAGAGAGAAGGACAGATAGGGACAGGAAAAAAGAAAGATCAGAAGCATCAACTTTTTATTGTGGCACCTTAGTTGTTCATTGATTGCTTTCACACATGTGCCTTGATAGGGGGGTTACTGTAGACTGAGTGATCCCTTGCTCAAGTCAGCAACCTTGGTATCAAGCTGGTGAGCTGTGCTCAAACCAGATGAGCTTGCACTAAAGCTGGGCGACTTCAGGGTTTTGAACCTGGATCCTCTGCATCCCAGTCTGATGCTCTATCCACTGCGCCACTGCCTGGTCAGGCTGTTTGGTTTCATTTTTAATCTAATATTATAATAGTACCATTCTACTCCAAATTTGTTGAAAGAAAAAGTAAACATATTTAATACATGTTTGATCTATTTCCTCAGTTTATTGAGTAAGATTCAAGTTACACAATCTAGAAACTGGTAATTTTACTGTAGTCAGTGCAAATTTATCTAACGTGCTTTTCTAATTTAGTTAACTATAATACATGAGAGAATCTATAGAATTCCTTTACTACTATAACATTAATTGATGTTTACTAATTTAGAAAGTAACTCCTATATTGTAGATATGTTTATTAGAAAAATATTACTAGCTATAATAAAAAAAGTTAATGTATTACTTCTGGATTTTTGATTGGTGTAAGTAGAATTATTTATTTAACAATATTTCTTAAATGAAATGTAGAATAATATGTGTCCTTCATTAGCTATATAGAGTCATAAAGAATAGACTCTTAAAGATTTGTTTTAATTAAAGAAACAAAACAGTCTGTCCTACCAGTAAGTGAATAGCATGACTATTTTAAGAGAGTATATTTCCATTAGTGCATACCCTACCCAATTGCTCAGAATGTGACCTTGTTTGGAAGTAGGTTCATTGAAGATGAGATTAGTTAAGATAAGGTCATACTGGAGTAGTGTAGTCCCTTAACCAATAACTATTTTTTTTATCAGAAATAGAGAGGTGACTTTATTCTAGGTGAAAAAGAAATCCAAGACATAAACATACAGGGAGAACTACACTTGGGACAAAGGCAGAGGTTATAGTGACGAGTGCACAAGACCTGAATCTCTATAATAAAGTTTGCTGACAACACCAGAGCTTAGTAGGCAACAGAACTCCCATAGATCTGTTAGAAAGAGAGATATCATGATCTAGTCAGTACCTTGTTTTTGAACTAGTGGTCACCAGAACTCTGAGATTATATACCTTTCTGTTGTTTTAAGAAATCCAGTTTGAGGTTTTTTTTTGTTTGTTTGTTTGTTTTTGTTTTTGTTTTTTTTTTGCTATGGAAGCCCTGGGAAAATAATACAGACAGTTATGGAACAGGAGAACAAAATAAGGCATTTATATAATTGGTGAAAAACAGATAGAGAAATTTTGAAGGTAGTTATTTTTCATGGGCCAAATTTCCCTTATTATCCTATCTCTTTGGGAAAAAAAAATTTCAAATTGAAAAATGATTGCCCTTTACTGTAGTAATTTTCATAAGCAGATGACTATGACAGAAAGGATGTGTCAAGGTAGAAGGTAAACAGCATTTGGCTGGGACATAGATGAGGTTACTGACCCCCTGTAGCAGGTGTGCCCTTGGCTTTATCTTTTTTCACCTTTGAGAATTCAATTGGATTTGCCCTGATGCAATCATACTGTTATATCCCGTGACTCTTGTGATGTGAATAACCTCTTTTCCTTTTCAGGAAACCACTGATCAAACTAATTAAGAGTTTTTGAGCTCTCACTAAGTACTCGGGGTTCCGTTTTAAGTGTTTTTACATTCACTCATTTAATCTTGTCTAGTAAGTATATAATTCCCTGTTTGTAGTTTCATAACAACTCTGTGTGGCAGATATCATTGCTATTTCTTTTTACGGATGATGAATTTCTCACTACTGCTATGTTTTAGAGCCAGGATTCAAACCTGCTTTTACTAATCTAAGATCTCCCAATGTAAACTATGTAGGAGTTTCCTGCCTTGGAATTGTGGAAAGGTATGGCTAGATGATTTGGCTTGTTGGTTTGCTAGCTCTATGAAGAATATCAAATTCATGAGGATTGTTTGGCCATATACCTGAATCAAACTGTCTGAATAGGTTTGTTCTCTTGTAACCTGCTTCTGGTCCATTTTTTATCTAAACTGCCTTATGAATAGCACTGAGCCCTATTTTCCTTGAACCCCACATTTGTGAGGAGCTGCCAGGTCCCTAGGTCCAAGCTCCTGATTTCTTTCAGCACCTAAACCTGTACTGAACACTGCATTTTGCGCTTAGAACCCTCTGGTTCCATTTTCCTGCTTGGACCACTGAGAAATGTTTTGTAACCTGAAAGGAAATAATAGATTGGAATAAGTACTTCATCTTAGTCCTTTGTTTTCATTTATCCAAACCAACTACTTATAAGTGATTTGGAAATGGTATAAATTTATTCAGTGTTTGGGATTAAATTACTAATTAGCCTAACTTTCTGGGAAGTAGGAATATTTGCCTTCCATAATTTACACCATGTTTGAGACACAGTAGTTGAAATGAATTTGAAGAATACATAAATGCATGCATGAATATTAGTTATTAAGGCATCCTGAATGTTTTTCTACTTACATTTTGTTTCTTATGTAAAACAAATGGAATGCATTAATACATTCATTGTGTTAATCTAAACCTAAGAAGTGTGCAAATACCATGTTCTCTGTATTAGCTGTAAAATGTAGTGATTAAAAAAATGAACCCTAGAGCCAGACTTTTTGAGTCTGAATCTACCACTTATAAATTATGTAACATGTGGCAAGTCACTTGATCTCTCTGTGCCTCCGCTGATACATATATCATCATAATAAATGTATATATAATCCTAACAAAGTACTCTGCCTATAACAAGCATTACACATTTTGTAGCAATTGTTATGAAAAAAGACTATCTGTTAGTTTAGTCTTTTTTTTTTTCCTATAGCTCTGGCTTGAAAATACGAGTCAAAGAACAGAAATTTAAACAGGTCATGTCTCCAGAACAGAAGAAAAAAATGTTAGTTCATCATAGACCCTTGTAACATATCTGTTGGTTAGTTGAGATGCAAGGTAATTTTTAATCCCATAAAAGATAATGAAAATAATAGTAACAACAACAACAACAGCACTACACTTATATATCTTGCTGCAGGCATGTTAAATTCCTTTGTATCCATCCATCTGGGTTTTCCGTCCCCTGGTTCTGATTTTCAGTATTTTGGCTCTGAGCCGGAGATTTTTCATGTAGGGTGAGAAAATGTGGGGAAGCCACAGAGAATGAGCACAGCATACTTCTGCGAGTCAACTGAAAGTCAGAGCTTGCAGATCGCATTCAAATGTGACACCAGTTAGGAAGGCCATTCTGCAATCACAGCGACACACAGTATCTATTGACTTCGGCTCTCTGGCTCTGTTTCCCTGCAGAGCAGATCTGAGCACAAAGCTCCCACTGTCTTCAAAAAGAAGCTTTGTGCTTGGATGGGCTCGGCAGGAAGAAGATGAGAAGCTGACCACTGGTTCCAGGCGATGCTTGGCTAAGATATGAGAATACTGTATAATTTTTAATATGTTCATAGGTAAGCTGCTCAAGAAATGGTAGCTGTGGAGTGAATGTTCTATTTCATTATGCTGAACTATATGATGGCAGACTTACAAATAACCCTGAAATTGAACCTTCCACTTAGTCACTGTGATAAAAGTTAATATCAGACCAAATCAAATATATCTTTTAAAGCTGTTACATAGAGTCGTTTTTCAAGTATATGAGAATGTGACCTGAATTAACTATATGAGAATACATCCTAAGCTAGACAAGAATCTCTATAATATTTTGCTTAGACTTTAGAGAGTATGTTAAATAAGAACTTTGGATATTGTTCCAGTTCTTACTGAATCCCTCCTCGGCTTTAACTTCAGAAGGAAAGGAATGATTATGCCACTTAGATAAATCCTTGTTTTAAGTCTACAGTTTCGCTCACATTCTTTCTAAGTACAAGCACACTAATCAAAATTTTCAAATATGTAAATTTTCCTGGGAAATTCTCTTCTTCTCAAATATTTTCTTATTTCCTTCCTTTCCTACTTTCTTTCTTTCTTAGATTAAATTGTTTAAGTTAGATTCAATAAGGTTTAGATTTTTTGTGTGCATTAGTTTTAATCTCTTATGGTTTTTTTAGTTATCTATTATTTTTAATTGTCACATACTTGTTAGTATCATCACTTTATTTTTTTATTTTTATTTTTTTATCACTTTATTTTTTACATGTCTATATCACTGGTGGCATTGCCCATTTTTTTCATGCCTTCTATTGATAATTTATGTTTTCTAATATGTTTTTCTTGGTTGTTCTTGCTACAGCTTTGTAATTTTAGTTAATCTTACACAGGAACACTTTTGGATTTGTTCTCTCGGATGCATTATTTCATTTCAGTGATTTATGCACATTGTTAATTATTTTTTCTCTCTAATTTTGTTGAAAATTTTACTTGCTATTTGTGTGTGTGTGTGTTTTTTTTTTTTTTTTTTTTTTTTTTTTTTTTTTTTTTTGCTGGATACCTACATAAATATATAAGTATCCCTAATTATCATCAGCCTCCCCCACCCATATCCATTCAAAGCTATATATTTCTATCTAATTCATCAAATTTTCATATTTGGTGAAACACATTTACTGATATATATTTATTTTCTGCTTTTCCTTTGTGCTTTTTGTCAATCTATTGCTTATTTAGAAATTTTTTTTTCAAAATATACAGGATTTTTTTTATTTAACATTCCTAGATTAATTCTTAGCTTTATTTCACTGTTAACAGAGAAGATTCTCTTTACAACTTAACATTTGAAGCTTATAGAAATTTGCTTTATGAACTAGAGTATATATATTTAAAAATGCAATTGCATCCTGCATCCATGGGTCTAATTTTTATTTATTTATTTTTATAGATAGGAAGAGGGAGAGAGACAGAGGAACCTCTGAGCTTTGGGATGATACTCTATCCAATTGAGCTAACTTCCCAGAGCAAGCAGCAAATTTTGGTACTTTTTAAAATTTGCACTAGAAAAGAATGTGGGTTAAAATTTTTCTGGTTTCAAAATATTTCATTTTTACCACACCAGGCGGTGGCACAGTGGACAGAACTTTGGCTTGAGATGCTCAAGACCCAGGCTTGAAACCTGAAGGTCACCAGCTTAAGTGTGGGCTCATTCAGCTTGAGCGCAAGTGTACCAGCTTGAGCAATGAGCTCACAGGCTTGAGCGTGGGATCATAGATATGACCTCATGACTGCTGGCTTGAGCCCAAGGTCACTTGCTTGAACAAGTGGTGACTGACTTAGTTGTAAACCCCCGGTGAAGGCACATATGAGAAAGCAATCATTGAACATCTAAGGTGAGGCAATTCTGAGCAGATGCTTCTCATCTCTCTCCTTTCCTGTCTGTCTCTGTCTGCTCCTCTCTATTCCATTCTCTCCCTCTCGTGCTAAATATATAAATAAGTAAGTAAGTAAATAAATAAATAAATAAATTTTATTTATGCCAATTGGGTTTATTTTGTGGATCCAATCTTTACTATTTTTGGTTTTCATGATGTAGTTCTTTCTTTCGGTGAGATTCCTTAAATTAGTTCATTATAATAGTGAATTTATTTCTCCTTTGTGATCTTTTTCTCATATTTTTATCTCTATTTTTACTCAGTATTATTCTGTACATACATATTTAAGAGTGTTATATAGAGGGACCTGGCACCTTCCTGGTTCTGAAATGTCATCTTTGACATTAATAATGTATCTTTCACTAAACTTAACTTTGAATGAGATTAGTAAAGAAAGACCAATTTTTTCTGGAAATGTTATTGCATTTCATGAGAGTTTCTATCCTTTTACATTCATATTGCTTCCTGGTAATCAGTATACCTTTTATAAGCAGCAGATAGAGTTGAGTTTTACCTTCTTTTCACAGGCTGATGGTTTTATTCTTTTATTTGTACTACATAGTCCATTTGCATCAAATGTAACTACAGATAGAGTTGTGTTTGTATCAACATCCTTCTGTTTGTTTTGTGTTTGACACAGTTCTTAATGTCCTTTCTGCATTTGGTCATTTAAAAAAATAATTTACTTTTATCATTTCATTCTTCTTTTACTAACTTCTTATGCATTGTTTTTTTCTTAGCAATTACTATGAAAATTAAAACATGAATTTTCTAACTCTCTAAATGTTACTCGATAATGCTAGAACCATTTGGAAACAGTTTTATTGAGCTCAAATTGTTAGGCAAACAATGGCTTGTTTAATGTATAACAACTTGATGAATTTAAACATATCAGTACACCTGTGACACTATCACCATGACACAAGGTAATGAACATTTCCATGATCTGCAAAAGTTAGATCATATTTACTTATTTAATTTTTATGCAATAAGAATGCCTAACACAATATCTATCCTCCTAACAAAGTGTCATGTTGTTAACTACAGGCATGGTGTTGTGTAGCAAATTGCTAGAGCTTATTCATCTTGCCTAATGAAACTTTGGACTCATTCAGAAACAATTTTCCTCTACTTAAAACCTTTTTTTTTTTTACCTTTTACGTTATTATTGTCATGTATTTTAATTCTGTATCCATTTAAACATCATGATGTACTTTTTTCTCTAGTCAATATTTATTTATATTTACTCATATAATCATTCTTTCTGACAGTTTTCCCCCCTACACTCACAAGGCTGAGCAACTCCCTTTTTAATTTATTTCAACGGCGGCATACCAATGCCAAAATCTTGTCTGAAAACAGACAAATAAACAAAAAACTTCAATTTTTATTTAAAGTTTTGTAGAATGTTCTACTAGGTATAGAATTCTAGGCTAGATGTTTCTTTTTTTAAAGATTTTATTTATTCATTATAGAGAAGAGAGAGAGAGAGAAAGGGAGAGAGAGAGAGAAGGGGGATGAGCAAGAAACATCAACTCCCATATGTGCCTTGACCAGGCAAGCCTGGGGTTTAGAACCAGTAACCTTAGTGTTTCAGGTTGATGCTTTATCCACTGTGCCACTACAAGTCAGACTCGATGTTTCTTTTTTTCTTTCCTCTGCAAACCTTTAAAGCTGTCATTCCTTTTTTGGCTGGTTACTACTCCTGCTAAGTCCCATTGCTGTGTCTGTTACTGTGCTTCCTCCCACCCAACCCTAGGCTGTGTAACACATTTTTCCCTTTATTATTGGTTTTAAGCACATTATCTACGGGTGCATAAATATGGTTTCCAATATATTTATTCTGTTTGATATTTACAGTGTTTCTTCACTTGATAGAATGATGCTTTATTTACTAGTATTAGAAAACTATCAAAAGTTTTAATTCTAATATTATATCTGTCCTGTTCTCTTTCTACTCCCTTTTTAGAATTAAAACTTCAGTCATTTTAGTAATTTTTATTGTATGCCACATCTCTTACACACTTTGAAAAATATTGTTTATGTTTTATTTTTGAATTTCTGTTTATTAATCCTCTTTGATTTTTTTCAATCTATTAAGCCTATGTATTCCTAAAGAGAGATCCCATATACCCTTTTCTAAGCTTTACCTATGTTATCTTACTTAGTCATGGAATACTTATCAACAATAATAGATTAACATTGGTACAATGATATTAACTAAAATGCAGAATTCAAACATATTTCAACAGATTTTTCATGACATTCTTTTTCTCTGCTGTGCCATTCACTGTATCACATTTCATTTAATACAAATGCATCCTTGTCCTCTTTAAACTGTAACTATTTTTTCATTCTATCCTTGTTTTTTATGACCTTGAGAATTTTTAGAGACTACTGGTCAGTTATTTTGTAGAATGTCTCTCCATTTGGATTTTTCTGGTGTTTTCTCATGATTAATAGTGACTTTCTAAATTTCAGGAAGAATAGCACAGAGATGACACATAAGATTTACGCAGGGAATCCAAATTAACATGATTTATTACTGGCAACATTAAAGTTGATCACATGGCTTCCCAAGAAGTTTACTCTTCTTTCTTTCCTTTTTCTGTATATTAGAAGTGAACCGTTAAGTCCAGACCATACTCATACAAAAGGGCTATTAAATAATTATGGATTATATGTTAAAAGTGCCACAGTTGTAGAAAGAGACCATGAGAGGTTGTGCAAATATTCTATTTCTCTTTATGGTTATGGTTTTATCCACTAATTTTAGCAGTTTTCTGTGAAACTTAACTACATCAATTCCTGTTTTATTCTCATTATTTGAATTTTCACTTATATTAACGGTATTATTTGACTCTTTCTGTAAGTAATTTTTCTCATATCTCCTCTTTATTTATTTAACAACTTATTTAAATCTGTATATACTTGTAAATATTATTTTTTTTCTTTGGTTATAACCGATGCTTTGTTAGATATTTTATTGCTCCAACTGTTCAATCCTTGGCTATCAAAAGCATTTATGTTCTTTCAATGTGACCTAATCATTTAAAATAGTTTTTTGAACACTTTCTTAAATATTGCACTCCAAAGTGCTTCAGAATCCTATGTATCTTCTCAGCTCCAGCCCTAGAATCAGCCATTCCTTTAGGGAGATCTGGTTTCTTATATTATCAAATGTTCTTTAGACAATAATGGATAGTTGCTGTATGTTCTAGTTGCTATTGACATGTCACTGCCCCAGGCTGTCTCAGTAGACAAAGATAGAAAATATATGTATATATCTATGATTTCTATGTATATTTTGTATTAATAAAATAATCATGCATTTATACTGATATCTCTTACTCACTCATCACAACAGGGTTTATTCTAGCCTCCCTACTTCATTTTCTGTAACTTCTTTTATTAGGCATCAAGTAATATGGTTCTCATTATCCATGATGTATTTATTTATTCTATACATGTGAAATGTTCAAAATGGCCAGTCTGTACCCTGATAAAATATAAATTTACCACCTAGAGTGCAGTGACTATATACCATAGAAATTGGTTTTTGATAAAGGTGCCAGAAATACAATGGAAAAAATATACAGTAATCTTTTCAAAAACTGAGGCTGAAGAATTTGATAGTTAAATGAGAAAAATAAATTTTACTACAAAACAAACCAAATTTACATGAAATAGATACTATATCTCAATGTTAAGAGTATAAATTGTCTAGAAGAAAATGATGGAGGCCTTCGGTGTATAAAGATTTGTTATTACACAACTAGCTTGAAACATAAAATAGAACATTGATAAATTAGACTTCCTGAAGATTAATAACATTATTTTTTCCATTTGTAAGACACTATTGTGAAAATAAAAGGAAAAAACCCAGACTAGGAGATATTACTTGCAGTATATTATATATCTGTTAAAGACTTATGTCCAGAATATAAACCATGATCTTTTAATTCTATATGAGACAAAGAACCCAATTTTAAAATACAGAAAAAAAGTTTCACACACATTACCCCCCAAAAAGATATATGGGTGACAATCAAGTACATAAAATATATTCAACATTTCTAACCTTTAGAAAAAAATTCATATTAAACCTGCATTTTTTAGAATGCTAATAGTAAAAATGATTACTATTGTCAAGTGTTTGTAATGATATGTAGAGACTACAACTCTTATTCTTAGTTATTGCTAGTTGGAATGCAAAATAAAATAGATATTTTAACATATAATGACACATTATTTTATTTAAAGGGAAACATACATTTGTCATATGATCCAACAATCCTACTCCTAAGTATTATTTCAAAGACATAAAAACTTGCCTGACCAGGTAGTGGTGCAGTGGATAGAGCATTGGACTGGGATGACAAGGACCCAGGTTTGAGACCCCTGGTTCGAGACCATCTGGTTTGAGCAAAAGCTCACCAGCTTGGACCTAAGGTGGCTGGCTTGAGCAAGGGGTTACTCGGTCTGCTGAAGGCCCGCGGTCAAGGCACACATGAGAAAGCAATCAATAAACAACTAAAGTGTAGCAATTCGCAATGAAAAACTAATGATTGATGCTTCTCATCTCTCTCCGTTCCTGTCTGTTCCTGTCTTTCCCTCTCTCTGACTCTCTCTCTCTGTCTCTGTAAAAAAAAAAAGAAAAGAAAAAAAAGACATAAAAACATATGGCTACACAAAATGTGTACAAGAAAGTTCATATTTTTTCACTTATATAAGTAAGCTGCTTTATTTATAGTCCCAAACTAGAAACAATCCAAATAAAAATTGTCTTCATATTATTGGTTTATATGTTCTTTAACAATATATCTTTAGCTT
This sequence comes from Saccopteryx bilineata, assembly GCF_036850765.1. Lineage (NCBI taxonomy): Eukaryota > Metazoa > Chordata > Mammalia > Chiroptera > Emballonuridae > Saccopteryx > Saccopteryx bilineata. Next base: position 382,578,524 of record NC_089490.1, read on the forward strand.
CTTTTCCATACTTGTTCTTAATATTTATTATTTATTTTTTATTCTAAAGAATGTCATTTCCCCCATCCCGGTCTCTCAACTCCTGCTCTAGATTCATGAACACACTGAATGAACACAACCACATCTAGTTCTCCTATTTTCATTGAAAATACAACATAATACTCAGTGGATTTTTCTTTACTCTGTTCATATATTATCTAAGATGTGTGCATGTTCCTCAGGACACTACAAAGTGAAATTCCAGATATTAAACTCTGCCAATTTTTTAGTACATTTTAAAACAAGGCTGGGAGAATAGGGACTAAAATGTGAAGTCTACCACTGTGTTTTCACTGTGATTTTGCTACGCATATTCTAACGGGTTTCTGGACACTTGGTGAGGAATGAGGCAGATGAAGATATTCCTCAGGTATCCCTGCTCTCCTTGTAATTGTATCTTGATAGTATTTCCCTAGTCTGACTTAGTGACCATCTTTGACCAAAGGGATATTGATAAACTTAACTCAAGCTCTATCTTTGTAAAATTAGGTTTATTCTTTTTTATGTTCTATCATTAAAATAAGAACACTCCTGGGCTAGCTGCTGAAAATGCAAATCACAAGGCCCCTGTCTCCCATTTCTGTTGCCCAGGCTACTACTACCTAGAGGCACTGAAATGTGAATGTTCCAAGTCTACATGAGTCTCACACCCATGCCCAGCCTAAATCATTGAATGGCAGAATTGTTTTCAAAATAAATAACTCTTTATTCTATGTCTGAGTTTTGCCATACTTAATTACATAGCATTATTGTAGTAATAAATAACATGTACAGACACAAATCCTCTTCTTCATAGCCAGAGATTTTGTTCTCCCACTTTAGCATGAATCCCTGGAGATTTCATTTCTGTAAGAAGGCATCAGGTAAGGCTATGCACTTACATATTTCACTTGACTGCATCAAGATAAGCTTCAAAGACTCTTTCTCTTCTGTATGACACCACTCTTTTGTTACCTACTAGTTTAATATTGTTGGTGGTTTTTACTTATTTATTTTTTGATTTTGAAGGTTGAAAACTGCATTCTTACTTTACTAAAGAAGAAGTCCCACAGTTATTTTTAAATAATATTACCTTCTCTTTATATATGAAAAATATTAAATATTTAAAGGCACTTTAAAATTTTAAGCACATTGTATTTCATGTCTGATTTAACATCTTTAGTTTTTCAGAAGAAGACTTATGCACAAGGCTATCTTTCTTTCTTCCTTCCTTCTTTCCTTCCTCCCTCCCTCCCTCCCTCCCTCCCTTCCTTCCTTCTTTCCTTCTGATCTATTATCTATCTATCTATCTATCATCTATCTATCATCCTCTATCTATGTATCTATCTTTGTATCTATGTATGTATGTATGTATGTATCTATGTATCTATCTATCTATCTATCTATCTATCTATCATCTATCTATCTATCTGTCTATCTATCTATCTATCTATCTATCTATCTATCTTCTTTCCAAAATTATTTAGATGACAAAAGAGATGTTGAGCATCACCTAGAATGTTTGGTTTGAACCAAGGGGAAAAATGTGAAAATGTACTTGGTTTACAAAGCAATTCAGCCTATAACATTTAAGTATCTCTCACAATATTTTTAAAAATCATAGTTCATTTTAGTAAATATAGTAAATGTTGGTTATAGAAATTTTTTCTTATAAAATCCAGTCTCATTTTTCATGTCAAGGTCTAACCATATTATTATAGAAATTTACCATGTCTCCTCTGAACTACCGCATGCCTCCCTCCTCTAAATCACCACCTGAATGAACCCGGAAGAAAATACTCTGTCAAATAACATTCGATTAAATGGAATGACCATCTATCATCAGAGCACAATGATTAAACTGTCCTCTGTTATCAACACCATAATCCATAAATTAAAAGCAGGATTTATTTCAGCAGAATTATTTTTGTAAAATCAAACAAACAAGGTACTACAAATTTGATTAATCAGCTTCTAATTATCTGAGACTCATAAACAATTTCAGACAGGCAGAAACAAATTATCCCCAAAATATCTAAAGATGAACCAAGAATGAATGTATAGTATTTGATGATGTTGAATGTTCACAGTGGCATTGGTAGTTCTGAAATTTCAACAAAGTACTGTCAGTCTTTCCTAGCGTTCTGCATTTGGCTTACAGGGATGTGTTTCACCTGACAAAACAACCTCCGTGACTAAGTTTCAGGCTCTTCTGAATCCTCTTCTCAACTAAGGTTTTACTTTTGGACTTCCTTGCTCCTCTTTGTATAGTCCAGCCCAGTTGTAACAAGGATCTTGCTGAGTCAGTTTAGCAAAAATCCCCACCTTGGTTAGTTTATCTCCACCAATACTTGATCAGTGACATCCTTTTCTTTCCCCCAGGTGATATCTGATCACCCTGGCCTGCCTTCAGTAAAAATCCTAGCAAGTCACGTTAACAAGGATTCCTCTACTACCTAATGTTTCTTCCTAATAACTTTTTTGTCCTCTATTTTGCTCCTTAACTATAGGTCCCCACTTTTCCTTTATTAAGAATTGAGTCTTGTTTTATACTGCAGTCTCTTTTCCTCTATTTCAATATTTCCTGAATAAAAATTATTTTTTTACTTCTTTAACTCCTCATCAGCATATGTGTGTGTGTGTGTGTGTGTGTGTGTGTGTATGTGTATACACACCAGTTCTTTTTGGCTTAGAGAAATTAACAGGATGGAAAAAAAAAGAATTAACTTGCTTAACCAGGTGGTGGTGCAGTGAAGAGAGCACCAGACTGGGACTCGGAAGACCCAGGATAGAAACCCTGAGGTCTCCAGCTTAAGGCAGGCTCACCAGCTTGAGTGCCGGGTTTCTGGCCTGAGTGTGAGATCACAGACATAATCTCATAGTCGCTGGTTTGAAGCCAAGGTTGCTTGCTTGAAGCCAAGGTTGCTGGCTTGAACATGGGCTAATTCGCTCTGCTATAGCCCCCCATTCAAGGCACATATTAAAAAACAATCATTGAACAACTAGGATGACACACAAAGAATTGACGCTTCTCATCTCTCTCTTTTCCTGCTTGTCTGTCCCTATCTGTCCCTCTCTCTGACTCTCTCTCTGTAAAAATAAAAATATATATATATGTATATATATATATATATATATATATATATATATATATATATAAACAAACTTTAGCATTAACTGTTATGAATGTCCTAGAATTGAATTATATATGACTACACAGTTCTAAAATGTTCTGAGAGTTCTGAGAAGACAGACTGGGCTATTTTTCCATGCTGTGGAGGTGATAAGTTGAAGAAATGTTGACATACTTCAATTAAGCTTTCTTCACTTCTAGTGCCTTCCTTTACTCAATGAGCAAGGTAGAAACTAGTGTGCATTTAGCCTAAATGTATCAAACTGATTTTATGAGGATTAGCTTAGACTCAATAAACATTCTTAAAATATCAAGTAAAAAGAAAGTTAATTTTAATTTTTTTATTTATTCATTTTAGAGAGGAGTGGGAGAAACAGAGAGAGAGAGAGAGAGAGAGACAGAGAGAGAGAAGGGGTAGGAGCGGGAAGCATCAACTCCCATATGTGCCTTGACCAGGCAAGCCCAGGGTTTTGAACCGGCGACCTCAGCATTTCCAGGTCGACACTTTATCCACTGCACCACCACAGGTCAGGCAAGAAGAAAGCTAATTTTATACTATTTATTTCCTTAAAAATTAATGCTAGTTAACAGGTTTATTTTTTGGATATTTAGATTCAGGGGTAGATAAGTTCTAAGGCTATATATTTCTAATGAAAATCCCTGACTCTGTGCCTTTAGGAAACCATCCAATTCATTACATATGGTATGATCTAGCAATAACTTACATTAACACCAATGTCTCTAACTCCATACTGCCATGCTCAGAATACTCCTGTGTCAACCAATTGAGTCTGATATTGTTTTACAAATGTACTTGACACATATCTAGCTCAGTGCTTCATGCATGATCCTTAGCTAGCCTGAAATGACTTCTTCCAGATGCCTGTGTTCCACAGAATAAACCATCTTTAATACTCCCCCTGCCATCTCTTCCAGGCAGCCTTCCTACTCCACTTGAAATCACTACACCCTATCTCTCGATTACTTTTATAAATCCTTTCTTCCTCCACTATATTTTGTTTGCTTTTGTGATAAACCTTACGTCTGACAAAGAATTCTCTTAAATGTGTCTCACCAGGCAGCTAAGACAAAACGAACTTAAAAATCTAACGTAATTTAAAAGATGTGAATGCATTTTATTTCTATAATATTCTAGCAATTAACTCTATATAGAATAAAAGAGGAAACAATCAAAGTATAAGATTCATGATAATCATTGAGTGTGAGGAGATACTCTACATGGCTGGTGATGTCTTTGGCCTGGAGAGATAGGGCAAGAAGTTACTTGTAAAAATTCACACAACAGCAGGTTTCAAGAACAATATTTAACTTGTCTCTAGGAATTTGGGCCTGAAAGTTATAGGGTCAACTGTCACTCTGGCTTTCTTGTCAGAAGAGTTTCTGTGAAGTTTAAATAAATGTGAACACTTAATTCACGGTGATTTGTGTTTTGGTTTGTTTTGTATAATGGAAATAGTATTAGTGAAGCATCAATGGCAGAAGGTATGTGAAGAGCATGACAATTCCAAATCTTTAATAAATTTTTCTTGAATTTAGGGAAGACCCCTTTAGGACACATTTCCACAATTTAACTTATGTTATAGTTTTTTGTTTTTTTTTTTAATGTCCAAATAGACTTTAAACAACTTGAAACAAAATACTGTATGGTCTTCTATGCAACTCAACACATAGCATAATGTTTCAGATATATCAGATGCTCAACTCTTTTGAGGTAAATGTCATTGGAGGATTATTTTCTTGCCATAGATTAATTTATTAAATAGTTAACTAGATCAAATATTTATGTAGGAATAGTGTTTGATTTTAGCTATGGGTTGGCAGGTTGTACATTATTTTTTAATAGCTATTACCAAATGGCCAAATAAACCAAAAATTGATATGGTATCATGTGAATGTAGTGAGAGAAACAGACAAGTGAATGATGTACTATGAGCTTTTAAATTTTTATGATGACTACAAAAAAGAGGTACCAGTTCTTCTCAAATAATACAATCTTCCTCAGTCTTGACATATCTATCTGTCTTTTTTACCTAAGCCTGATTCTTCCATGGTATGTGAACCTCATCAGAACCAAATGAACATTGTAACTCCTTTTATAAAGAGAGAATATATGTATGTATAAACTGTGGATATACAATAAATCCATTAAGTATTTATTGACATTTAACTTTATCATAGTGGAAACGCACACACACACACACACACACACACACACACAAACACACATACACACCCCATTTCCATCTTCCTAATGCCTTTAGCTTCAGTCACACAGAAAATCCATGGAGACAGTGACAATGCATATAGATAAACAAGTGAAGTACTTCATATAAAATTTAAAATAAATTATAATCCAACAAGAAATGTAAAAGTAAGCATGATATAATAACAGAATATTATAGAAAGATATAAACCAGTCAGATAAGGTTTGATACTTTTTTTTTTTCATTTTTCCGAAGCTGGAAACAGGAAGGCAGTCAGACAGACTCCCACATGCGCCCAACCGGGATCCACCAGGCATGCCCACCAGGGGGCGATGCTCTACCCCTCTGGGGCATCACTCTGTCGCATCCAGAGCCATTCCAACGCCTGAGGCAGAGGCCACAGAGCCATCCTCAGCGCCCGGGCCATCCAATGGAGCCTCAGCTGCGGGAGGAGAAGAGAGAGACAGAGAGGAAGGAGAGGGGGAGGGGTGGAGAAGCAGATGGGCGCTTCTTCTGTGTGCCCTGGCCGGGAATCAAACCCGGGACTCCTGCACACCAGGCCGACGCTCTACCGCTGAACCAACCGGCCAGGCCGATACTTTTTTGAAGGAGTAAAATATTTATGATTTTGTTTGACAAAGGAAAGAATGAAGGAGCGAGTTGTTCAGTCAGAAAAATAGCCAAATCCCCAGATTCAGAAGAATGGCACAGCAAAGGAACAAAAAAGTTTTTCATATGACTAACAACAGAAAAAAGGGGGATGTCATACAAGCTGCAGCTAACTAAAGTAGGTAGTTGCCAAACCATGTAGGGTTTTAAATTCATATTAAATCATGTTTGTGTCTTTAGCTTAAGAGCAACAGAAAACCAGTGATATATTTTAAGTTAGAGAATGGCACAAGTTAATTTGTGTTTGAAAAATTTACTTTAAGTGCAGTGCACATTATTGATTGTAAAAAGATAGATGCAGTTGGACCCATAGGGCTGAGGTGGTGGCCATCAATTTGATAAAACAGAGGTTCAAATCATATTTGAGAGGTAGAATCACAAAGCTAAATATGGACTGAATGTGAAAAAGTGAAGGGGAGGGGTTGTCAAGAATGACTCCGGAAACTTTGTGTTGCCTATTGGCGATCACTAAAAACCTAGAAAAAAAACAATAACCTTATGCATTGTGGTGAGATTCCAAGATGGCCCCCAATAATCCTTATCATCTGGAATTCACATTTTTGTTTGCTCCAATTCTGAATTATGACTGATCTGGGTAACTGATAGAATGCTGTGGAAATAATACTACAACATCCGTCTTTGTCTCTTGGGCTGCTCACTCTGGGGGATAGATAGCATCTGTCATGTTGTGAAGACAGAAAGCCCGTAGGAGAAGCCTGTGCAGATAGTAACTGAAGCCTGATAATTGCTAGTGCAGATTGATCAGCCTTATGAATAAAAGTACTCTAGAAGTATATTCTCCATCTTTAGTCAAGCCTTCAAAGGACTGCTCTCCTGGATAACATCTGACTGAATACCAAGCCAGAATAACCTAGTCAAGCCATTCCCAAATTCCTGACTTAAAGAAATCATGCGAGATAATAAATACTTATTTTATATTAAGTCCTCAAGTTTTGAATTAACTTACTACACATAAATGGATAACTAATACATGCAGGGAAGTCTCCAGGCTTGGATTTGAGCATATTAAGTTTGGGCAGCTGCCAGGTATCCAAGAGGAGATTATAAATTGGCATTTGGATATATCCACTGTGAGTTGAGAAGAGAGGCATGTACTTGGTAGTTGAAATCATCTACAGTGAGAGTATAACATGAGAAATTAGGCCTACGAAGAGGATTTTGGGGACTTCTACATTGAATAGCTGGGAAAAAGATGATAACACAAAGAAATATAGGTAAGTGAATTGAGTATAAAGAGCACAAGTTAAAACATTCAGAGGAATGTGTAATTTAAGAAGAAAGGTTTGGTTAAGAGTATCAGGTATTGAAAGGTCACATAATGAAAGATCAGAGAACTATTTTGGATTTTGAAACATAAATTTCTGATCTCACAGAGAATTGCTTATATATAATAAATGGAAAGAATCCCATTGACAAGAATAAAGATAGTGAAGAGAGTGAGTATACACCAGCTTATCAGCTCCATTCAGAAGCATCAACGATATAGCAACTTAAACTATTTTTTAATTTGATCATCTGGAACTTATACTGAAATATTTTCATCTTTCATATGTACAGTCAAGTAGAGATCAAGTCACATCTATTACTGTTGAACAGTAGTTGCAAATGATAACCATTTAATGTTAAAGCCATCAAAATAAACAACCATAGCATTGAAAAAAAATCTAATGTTAATATTTTTATATTTCCCAGTGTAATCATATAGAAAAAATTCACACTCAACATATTCACAAAGCTTTATTATAACAGCAGGATAAATGGGGGGTAAAAATGTAAGAAATAATAAATTTAAAAGAACACAAGAAAAATTACAACTAGTTACTCAGGTCCGGAAGTTCCACATTATTCGATTCCAACTACGTGCAGGGCAGTGTCCGTAGTATAATAATTGCTTTTTCTTCCTTCTTAGTCTGCTGCTTATGATGTAGTACATGCACTGCCACTTCACAAAGCTCCATATTGCCACCTGCCATAGTTGATCTGAAACTACACTCCCATAAAAATGGAAAAGAGTTTTATTCCTGTAATTATTTTTGCAATGAAAACTCCTTTATTTACATTTTTTCCTCATAAAAAGAAAATTTCTTACATCTTTATTTTCCTATTAAGAAAAAAACTCCATCTGAGACAACTACAAATCAAAAATACAATTCTTTCTCTTATTTTTAATTACAAATAAAGAAGATACTTAATAACTAATTTTATAGTATTTCAAATAAAAGGAAAATTCAAAATTTATATTTAGCCATGCATTGCATTTCCTTATATGTTGATAAGCACAACAATGGAAAAACAGTTTCTTAACATAATCTTTCCCAATTTAACACTCTGTATTTAAAATAAATGCATATGTATTATTGCACTCTTTCCAACCATCTACCTTTTAAATTAGTCTTGAATGATTGCTCTTTCATGGCTATTCATATTGTGTTTTGAAATTATTTTTTTTACATCTATATTGTAAGCATTTCCTGTGTAGTCAAGTTTTTGGTCTTTCAGCTCTAACAAATGAAAGATTTGTTCTTTAATGTTACTTATTCTAAGTCACAGTTCTGACTTATTCTAAGTCACGGGTCAGAAGTCCAGGTGAGCTTGGAGAGGTTTTATGCTCAGGGAGCTGAAATCAAAGTTTTGGCCAACCACATTTTTTTAAAGAGATTAGAGTCCTCTTCCAAGCTCATTTCTTTTATTGGCAGAATTCAGTTATTTGCAAAATAGTAGGACCCAAGTCCTGCTTAATTTTCTGGCTTTTATCCTGTGTTCTCCCTTAGTGCCTTAAGAAGAAATATCACATTTCTTCGCATGTGTTCCATTTTATTCTTAATCCCTCAGCAACACATTCAGTTCTTCTTAACTTTTAAATCTCTCAGGTTTCTTCCATCAGACAAAAAAGGGTTCTGGCTTTTTCAGGGCTCATGTAATAAGATAAGGCCCACATGATAATCTCCCTATGTTAAGATCAACTGCAACATACAACCTAACATAATCAAGAGAGTGATACCTTAACATATATATTTACAGGGAAGTAAAGTGAGTTATATTTGAAAGCCATTTTAAGAATTGATTTACCACACCAGGAACAACAACAAAAAAATGTGATATTTTCAAAAAGTAAACAATAAATCTGCAATAGTTACTTCAAACTACAGAATCTCAACACATTTATTTTCTCAACCTCTGTTGCCCGTAAAACAAAGCCAAGTATATACCTATTCAGTATGTCTTTTCCACCTCTAATATTTGTCTTAGGGTGGTTTTTAATGTTAATCATATTCCCCTGCTTCCCATTAGACTAATTGTCTTTCTCCCTCCTATAGAAGACTATTATGTCTACAATCTATCTACATAAGTGTTATGAGTTGTAAATATATGACTTCTCCCTGGGTGATTATAATATACAAAGTCTGTTACCTTTTTCCATTAAACTAATGAATGGCTGACACTTGTGATTAGAACAATCTGGCATACTAAATGTTGTCTTAAAAAATATTAAATACTTCATAGTCCCACCTACAGAACAACATCTGTTTTTCATTCAGCACATGATAAGAAGTTTTTCTTGTTTCTCACTGACAGAAGACATTAAATGAATTAAGTTGATTCCTCCCCTGCTTTAGTCAGAACAAACTTGCTGATTACAGTTTAAATTTTGTGCTAAGCTCCCTTAATAAGAAAATTTTTCATGAATTTGACTCCCAAGGCAAGAGAAGTGAAGGCAAAAATTAATGAATGGAACTACATCAGACTAAGAAGTTTTTGCTCAGCAAGAGAAACTGATAACAAAATAAACAGACAGCCAACTAAATGGAAAATGATATTTTCAAACAACTGCTCAGATAAGGACCTAATATCCAAAATATACAAAGAACTCATAAAACTCAACAACAAACAAACAAACAATCCAATAAAAAAATGGGAAGAGAACATGAACAGACATTTCTCCCAGGAAGAAATACAAATGGCCAACAGATATATGAAAAGATGTTCATCTTCATTAGTTATTAGAGAAATGCAAATCAAAACTGCAATGAGATACCACCTCACACCTGTTAGATTAGCTATTATTAACAAGACAGGTAATAGCAAATGTTGGAGAGGCTGTGGAGAAAAAGGAACCCTCATACACTGTTGGTGGGAATGTAAAGTAGTACAACCATTATGGAAGAAAGTATGGTGGTTCCTCAAAAAACTGCAAATAGAACTACCTTATGACCCAGCAATCCCTCTACTGGGTATGTACCCCCAAAACTCAGAAACATTGATACGTAAAGACACATGCAGCCCATGTTCATTGCAGCATTGTTCACAGTGGCCAGGACATGGAAACAACCAAAAAGCCCATCAATAGATGACTGGATAAAGAAGATGTGGCACATATACACTATGGAATACTACTCAGCCATAAGAAATGATGACATCAGATCATTTACAGCAAAATGGTGGGATCTTGATAACATTATACGGAGTGAAATAAGTAAATCAGAAAAAACCAGGAACTGCATTATTTCATACGTAGGTGGGACATAAAAGTGAGACTAAGAGACATTGATAAGAGTGTGGTGGTTATAGGGGGAGGGGGGAGAGGGAGAGGGAAAGGGGGAGGGGCACAAAGAAAAGTAGATAGAAGGTGACAGAGGACAATCTGACTTTGGGTGATGGGTATGCAACATAATTGAACTTTAAGATAACCTGGACATGTTATCTTTGAATATATGTATCCTGATTTACTGATGTCACCCCATTAAAAAAATTAAATTAAAAAAAAAAAGAAAATAAAACAAGAAAAAAAGAAAATTTTTCAAAAGACAAATATGAGATAGTGCAAACTTTTATTTACCACTGATGAGTACAAAATAACAAATTTAATCACAAGTTATTTCAATACAGTTATATACAGATGATAAATTGTATTCCAATCATTGAAATCACTCAGTAAAAAGACACTTTGGTTCATTTAATTAGACAATTCAAAGCAGTGATGTTGAACTGGTGTGTGGAAGCACATTGATATGCTGCAAGAATTCTTAAAACGTGAAATACCTGACTATTTAGTCAGGGACACTGACCTCTTCCCCTTAGATTGACAAATTTAAAAATATCACAACAGCCTACACAACAATAACTGTCCAGTGTGAATACCTATTTTCTGTCAGACCAGCAAAAAATATATTTTTTGATTTGCTGCAAAATTTTAGTAATTTTGTGTGTGTGTGTGTGTGTGTGTGTGTGTATGGGGTCATGAGATGAAAAAGGTTGAAAATCACTGATTCAAAGGAGTCAATAAAAGAAGACCTAACAAAAGTATACATTTTATTTTGTAATTTGTATTGAATTTATTGGTAAATAGTATTATACAGGTTTTAAGTGCACAATTCTATAATACATCATCTGTATAGTGCATAGTGTGTTTGCCACCCAAACTCAAATCTCCTTTCTTTGCAATTTATTCCCCCTCTTGCTCTGGTCATTATCATACAATGTCTGGATATATGAGTTTTGTTTTTGTTTTTCTTTCTTTTTCAATTTAATTAGTTTTAATCTGTCTATTCAGACTATCTTATTTTTCCTGATTCAGTTTTGGAAAATTCTATGTTTCTAAGAATTTATCCATCTCCTCTAGGTTGTCCAATTTGTTGGCATTTAATTGTTCATAATATTTTCTTACAATCCCTGGTATTTTTGTGGTGTTAGCTGTTGCTTCTCCTATTTCATTTCTGATTTATTTATTAGGATTCTGATTCTTTTTTTTTTTTCCTGAGTCTGTTTAAAGGTTTCTCAATCTTGTTTATTCTTTCAAAAAACCAGTTTTTGGTTTCATTGATCTTTTTTATAATATTTTTTAGCCTCTATATTATTTATTTCCCCTATAATATCTATTATTTCCTAACTTTTACTTTCTCTGGGTTTTGTTTGTTCTTTTTTTTTTTAGTTCCTTTAGTGTAAAGTTAGATTATTTATTTGAGATTTTTAGTGCTTCTTGAGATAGGCCTGTAATGCTATGAATTTCCCTCTTAGGTCTGCTTTTGCTCTGTCCCATAGATTTTGGCTTGTTGTGTGTTCATTTCCATTTGTCTCAAGGTAAATTTTTCTTTTTTTGTATTTTTCTGAAGCTGGAAACGGGGAGAGACAGTCAGACTCCTGCATGCGCCCGACCGGGATCCACCCGGCACGCCCACCAGGGGCGACACTCTGCCCACCAGGGGGCGATGCTCTGCCCCTCCAGGGCATCACTCTGCCACGACCAGAGCCACTCTAGCACCTGGGGCAGAGGCCAAGGAGCCATCCAATGGAGCCTTGGCTGCGGGAGGGGAAGAGAGAGACAGAGAGGAAGGAGGGGGTGGGGGTAGAGAAGCAGATGGGCGCTTCTTCTATGTGCCCTGGCCGGGAATCGAACCCGGGTCCCCCGCACACCAGGCCGACGCTCTACCGCTGAGCCAACCGGCCAGGGCCTCAAGGTAAATTTTGAGTTCCTCCTTAATTGTATTGTTGACCCATTCATTGTTTTGTAACATGTTATTTAGCCTCCATGTCTTTGTGTGTTTTTCAGTTTTTTCTTGTGATTGATTTCTTTTTTTTTATTTTTATTTTTTTTTATTTTATTTATTCATTTTTAGAGAGGAGAGAGAGAGGGAGAGAGAAACAGAGAGAGAGAAGGGGAGGAGCTGGAAGCATCAACTCCCATACGTGCCTTAACCAGGCAAGCCCAGGGTTTCGAACCGGCTACCTCAGCATTTCCAGGTCGATGCTCTATCCACTGCGCCACCACAGGTCAGGCTGTGATTGATTTCTAATTTCATACTATTGTGGTCAAAAAAGATGTTTGACATAATTTTAATTTTCTTTAATTTATTAAGACTTGTTTTGTTTTGTAATATGTGGTTTATCCTAGAGATAATTCTATGGACACTAAAAATAATGTATATTCTGCTGCTTTTGGAATGAAATATTCTGTAAATATTAGTTAAATCTATCTGGTCTAGTGTGTCCTTTTAGGCCACTGTTGCATTGTTGGGTTTTTGCCTGGTATCAATTGGTATTAAAATCTCCTACTAGGACTATAGTACTATCAATTTCTTCATTTATATTTACCAAGATTTTCTTTATATATTTAGGTGCTCCTATGTTGGGCTCTTATATGTTTACAAGGATTATATATTCTTATTGAATTGATTCCTTTAGTGTTACATAGTGTCCTTCTTTGTCTCTTCTTCCGGCCTTATTTTGAAGTATAATTTGTCATCTAAAAGTATTGTTAACCCAGCTTCTTTTTTTCTTTAAATTTCTATTTGCATGGAATATCTTTTTCTATTCCTTCATTTTTAGTTTGTATGTATCTTTTGTTCTGAGGTAGGTCTCTTATAGACAGGATATAGTATACATGTCATTTTTTTTTAATCTATTTGGCTACTCTTATGTCTTTTTAATTGGAGTATTTAATCCTTCTACATTTAAAGTCATTATTGATATGTACTTATTTATTGACATTTTTATTCTTTATACCTATGTTCCTATCTTTCTGTCTCTCTTTCCATATATGTATGGAGGTATATATCTTCTTCTTAAACTAGGCCCTTTAACATTTCTTTTTTCTTTTGTTTCATTCTGAGGTGCTCTGGGCAATGTGGGGTAAAGAATAAATGCATTTAATGCTGCACAACATTTCTTACCACACTGGTTTGGTGGTAATAAACTTCCTGTACCCTGTAGCTATTGGGGAGGGGTCTGGGAAGGAAGCTCTTCATTTCATCCAAAAAATGTATTTCAAATGTGCTTTATTTGGTTTAAAATTCAAAAGTTATAATCTCCAGGTGTAGCTTTGAAATGTGTAAAGATATAGGTGACTCTCCTAAGATGCTGAAGATTTGACCTTTCAGTTTAATGTCATAATGATATATTCAACTGGTGCTGGAATTTTTACTTCAAAATTTCTATTTTCAATAAATAACAAATACAAAAATTAAATAAATAAATAACAAATACAGCAACTAAAATTTGGTACTTATCCCTTAATATTAACCTTTTCCCCTTCTTCACTTTATATCAGTACTACTATGATCTTTATTAAATTAAAATTTCAGAAAAAATATTGCTCTAGACATTTTTTTGTCTTCTAAATTTAATTTCTCACTAAAGCTTGTCCTTGATTGTTTTCTGCTTGTTCCATTGCTACTATCTTTGTCCATTGCTCTGTCACCTCAGTCATAAATTACTATACAATCTGGTAATTGGTTCCTTTGTCTTCAGCAGTCTATTTCCATTTCAGTCAGACTAATCCTTGTGAAACATTGTTTTTATCATGTTAGTCATGGACTCCAGGTCATATTGTATCTCCACCTTAGAATCAAATCCAATTTCCTTCCCTTGAGTGTAAAGCCAACCGTTCCTTCAACTTTCTTTTCTGCTACTTTCACATATACTATTGACTGCAGTCTAGTTTATGTTCTCACTATCCTTATATGATATTTTTGTCAGTTTCCTGCACCAAATTGCAACATATTATGCTGCATCATATTCTCCATTTCAAATTTTTCCAATTCCTATCTACTCAAAATTGGCTCAGTTTTCACCTCACCTATTATATAAACACTTCGAAAAACCAATTCTATCTTTTCTACCAAAATGCGTACATTTGGGCTGTGAATGTATATTCATGTACTCACACATACATATTATTTAATATGTTCATAAATGATAGAATATATTGGAATATAACACTTCACTCAGCACACTGTTCACATTGTACATAGTAGACCTCAAGCTCTGATTCATATATTTGAATATAACAAAGTATATACACAAAAAAACCTTGAAATTTTAGATGGATATGTTTTGGCTCAGTTTTGATTGACTGTATTCTCAACTCTAAATGTGAGCCCTGATTAAATTAAACCTATGATTTAAATTTTCTTAATTAGTAGGATTAGGTTTAGGATGGTTAAATGGATATAGTTTGGGACAATTAAAGAATAAATTTAAGGACTTATAGCTATGAGGATAAAATTGTAGTCATATTTGCTGGGTGGTATTTTAAGAAGATGTGAAGTCTCAAACAATTGTAGTCATTAATTGGCCATGAAAAAACTCAGAATCATACCTGACTGTCCTATAGCAATTACAACAGACACTTGACTGAGAGCTTATATTTCTTATTAGTTTATTACATTTTCACAATAATATGAGGTAGGTACCATCAACTGTACTCTCCTTCAGATAAGGACACTAAACCCAGATGGGAAACTAGGGCAAAGGTAAGAAAAACCAAGGCTGTCCACTGATTTAAATATAGGTAATTAGTTTTTGCATCTATGTTATTAAATATACCCTTTATGAAAGGTCATAATGTGTGTTTGTAATTATAAAAGTTATAGAACACATAGATAAGAAAGTATTTTTTTTAAGCTATTGTTTGGTTTCTGTATCAAACCTTGCCCGAATCTCTACACATTTTAGTTAAAGGAGTCCAATAGATATCTTGTTCTTTGTATTTTTTTATTGTTTGTCTGGTTTCTTTTGTCTTCTCTGTTATGTTTATTTATTTATTTAGGTATTAAATCAGGTGTAACTCATTATCCTAATTTAATTACATTGTCTTCATTGAGAGAATGGAAGATATTCACCATAAAGAGCAAAACCTTTGAGTTTTGGAAACTCATTGCAAAATGGCACTTTAAATCTACAACTGTGGTTTAAACAAATGTAATTTATATATTTTATTATGATTCTCATTTTCCTTTTTGATTGAGAGAAGTGGTTAATTTCTCACAGTTGCATAAAGCAAAATTCACCACATGGTAGAATAAGTCTTATTTCTATTTTCTTTATCCTGCTTGCTCATACATTATTGAAAAATATAATTAGTACACAAATACTGCAAGACAAATCATTTAAATACGATTTGAGCCTGACCAGGTGGTGGCACAATGGATAAAGTATTGGACTGGGATGCAGAGGACCCAGGTTCCAGACCCCCAGGTCGCCAGCTTGAGCATGGGCTTATCTGTTTTGAGCAAAGCTCACCAGCTTGGACCCAAGGTTGCTGGCTTGAGCAAGGGGTTGGTTACTTGGCCTGCTGAAGGCCCACGGTCAAGGCACATATGAGAAAGCAATCAATGAACAACTAAGGTGTCACAATGAAAAACTGATAATTGATGCTTCTCATCTCTCTTTGTTCCTGTCTTGTCTGTCCCTATCTATCCCTCTCTCTGAATCTCGCTGTATCTGTTAAATAAATAAACAAATAAATAAATATGATTTGATTCACAACATCATAGCACAGTTTTTAATTAAAAATATCAATCCCAGGGGATTGAGTGGTTTAAAGGAGTATCATTGGTATTTGATTTATTTATAATAAATCATAAGTAATACTAAGAAATGATACTCATAAATAGCACTCATAAATAGTACTATTACTCATTTACTATTTCCAGTTCACTAAATATGACCAAATTATAGTGGGAAGTTTGTATTACAAGATGGGAGTCTCCTAATTTTCACAAGTGACCTGGTTACACCAGTTTTGTTTCTTCACATAAGATATGACCATTAATATCATTAATGTAAAAACTTGCACTGAGACATTACTTCAGATTAGTCCATTAAATGAAGTTTTGACAGTCTTCCAGCAAGCCACCCTTCCTAAGCTGATGAGAGTACATTGACTGTAGATGAAAATGTATTTCTACATTTATGAGGCTACTCTAGGAAGAAATGATAAAGTTTGAATAGTCACCCCCTTTTAATCTTCTCTTTCTAAGCCATTTTCTACACTTGAGCTCACTTGAGTAATTCTCATTACAATTTACTCTTGTTTAAAAAATAATCATATACA
Source organism: Saccopteryx bilineata (assembly GCF_036850765.1). NCBI lineage: Eukaryota > Metazoa > Chordata > Mammalia > Chiroptera > Emballonuridae > Saccopteryx > Saccopteryx bilineata. The sequence continues at coordinate 382,595,421 of NC_089490.1, forward strand.
TTTTTATTTTTTTAACTTTTATTAATTTTAATGTATTGTGTTAACATGGATTCTAGTGTCCCACTCAATATAACACCCTCAACTCCCACTCCCATGTCCCCAGTTACACCCCTTTGCTCCTCTTCCCTAACACCTTCCCCCCTTCCCTCTGGAATTTTGTTGTCCTGTTATCTGTATCTACATGTTATGTATACTAATCCCTTCACCTTCTCTGTCCCCATCCCCTTATCCCCTTCCCTCTGACATCTGTCCCTCTGCTTCTTCTGACCCCACCTCTACCTCTATTTCATTCCTCAGTTCACTTTGTTCATTAGATTCCATATATAAATGAGATCATATTATATTTTTCTTTCTCTGCCTGGATATCACTTAGTATTTTGATTCTTATATAGTCTCTTTTCACTTAGTTCTCTGAAGATGTAAAGATGTACTTGTTTTATTGTGTATATGCAAGTAGTATATGATCAGTGTAAAAATATATCTAAATTGAGAAGGCAGTAAAATGATATTTCTAAAGTCACTAAAATATAATGATTCTATAGTTTATATTTACATTGTAGTTGTGCACTGTTAAAGCTACCTATTTATTAATATTAGTTATATTTAGGAAGGCATGATCTCTGAATGGCAGAATGTATTGGATGTTATGGAAGGTCAATAAATATTTTTTGAAATAATTTATTTTGTGTGAACATCCATTTGGATATACATTATTATAAAGTCAATATGGTGTAGTTATAATTTTTGTAAATCTGCTTTATTATTTAAAAAATAAAAATATATTGAGGTAATATTTTATTTGACATATATTCTTGTTAAACTTAACAGTTACCCTTATCTCTGACAAGAGCAAATCCTTCTTACTTCAAAGTTAAAGAAATATCCAGCTGAATTAAACTATCAAAGAGATAACCATGCTATTTTCATTACAATCTTGGGGTGGGATGATCAAGTTGTGGGGTTTTTTTTCCTAAACTCTGAAACAATTTCAAAGATACAGTTTTCTTCTTTGCTCTAAATCAGCTTTTATGCTCACATCCAGTGATTATATAGCTGTATAACAAACTAATTTAAAATCCAGTGGCTTAAACAACATTATTTCTTGTTATTCCCAGTTAAGTGTGTCAGGAATTTGGATAAGACTTGATTGGGCAGTTCATTTGCTCACCAGAGATTAACTGGGGCAACTTGGAGGAGTTCAACTATTGGTAAACCTGATCTGGAGTGTCCAAGATTAGTTTGCTTACATGTGTGGCACCTTGGAGGCAATGGATGGAAGGCTGGGCTCAACTGGCCCTTTCATTTTGCCATGTAATCTCAGATTTTCTTACGTGGTTCACCAGCTGAGCGGTCACATTTTCTAAATGTTGTCTGAGGGGTTCATGACACCAAACCAGAAGCTACAAGTTCTTTTACATTCTAAGGCTAAAGCTGGCATAGGGTTACATCTGCCATACTTAATTGGTCAAAGTAGTCACATGTCAGTCCGGATTTAAGGGTAGGGTCATAAAGCACACCTTTTGATGTTCTATTTTCAACTCTCTTTAAGTTGTCATACTGAAAATAATTGAATCCAATATTTTTGATTCTACAAAGGAAAAAATAAAAGAACTAAAAAGTTACCTGAAAATGAGCCAGTTAGAATATTGAATTCTAATTTTTGGGCATGTAATCTTACACAAAGTGTATTGATATAGACTGTATTTTAAAAGAAATAGAAAAAAAATAAGTGAATATTAAATTTGCTCTTCTTCCATACACAAAAATTTAAGTAAGCAAATAAAGAAAACCTGGAGTGGTTTACTTTATCTATGCCACATTGTAAAACAGGGTGAAAAAGCAGCAAATATCAATTCTAATTAGGTTATAGTCTGTTTTCTTCGTTTTTTCTTGCATCAACTGAATGTTCAAAGTGCATTCTTGAGGAAGCAAAATAAAAGACTCCTGTTTCTCTAGTTATCTTATATTGTTCCTATTCTGCTTTATGCATTTGAGAATACCAATAAAATAAGCAACCATCTATTGATAAAGAGGTCTTGTACAAGCTGTAGCTTGGCTGTAATTTAATTTCCTCTGTTGTTGAATTTCTGTAACCTTCTGCAACCTTGCTTTTCTGTTTGGAGTGTGTCTTATTTTATTTATTATTTATTTATTTACTTATTTATTTATTGAAGCCAATTTAAAGTGGTCTGTTTTCTAGAAGCTCCTGAGAATATTTGAATAGCTATATTCTTCATCTTACTAGATTTTGTTATGTATATCTAAAAAATGGGCCACAAAGCCTAGGCTGACACTAGCTGACATTCATTATTATATCAGTGAAGATACTTTACTGTTGGGAGGTTTCCAAGAAATGCAGTGATAGTTCTTTTATATTTTTGAAAATTTCATGTAAATGCTTTAAAGATTCACTTTTTTTATTTCATGAAGAGGATAAAGAACAATTGAGCTGCCACAGTACATATCTTTCATTTTGATTTTTCCTCTCACTGTTATGAGGAGCAACATAAATTTTTACTGACAATCTTTTACCTCTCTTTTTGAGATTCCTATGTATTTCAGGTTCTAATCTTTAATACTACTACATGCATTTTAAAGCTTATTGGTCATCACATGGCTCTTCTGTTACCTGGTAACTCTTTATTTTAATCCTAGTGCATTTAGAGATATTTTCTACCAGAGATAAGGATCATTAGAGAGAGAGCTGACCTAAGTTTTATAAAAATAAAGAGTCATACTTTAGTGAGAAGAGGGTGACAGTTAGTGAAATGAAGGTGTAGAGAAAGGAAAACAAGAGACAACTTGCAAGAAAAAAAAAACAAAAAAACAGAAAAGCGTCATGTCAAAAATTTTCTGTCCAGTTCAGCAACTCTGAAAAGAACAAGACCAGGAGATACTGAAAATAATAAGAAAAGTGATAAAGAGTAGAAAATGTAGTGCAATCAATTTCAAGGAGCTATAAAAAATAAAAAATGTTTTAACTCGATTTAATTTTGTCAGTATTTCAATTTACATAAACAACATAGAACCAAATTTAATAAGATTTTATATTATCTGCATTCTGATGAATTTGTTTGATGCTATAAACCGAAAACAAAAAGTAATTATAAACATTTTTTCATTATATTCTATTGCAAATTATGTTTTCTCTTTTAATTTCAAATACCTTTTTAAAACAAGTCTATATTTACATTTAGAAATAAGCTATAATGAAATAAAAAATATTGTGCCTTTTTTTTTTTTTCCATTTTTCTGAAGCTGGAAACGGAGAGACAGTCAGACAGACTCCCGCATGCGCCCGACCGGGATCCACCCGGCACGCCCACGAGGGGCGATGCTCTGCCCATCCTGGGAGTCGCCATGTTGCGACCAGAGCCACTCTAGCGCCTGAGGCAGAGGCCACAGAGCCATCCCTAGCCCCGGGCCATCTTTTGCTCCAATGGAGCCTTGGCTGCAGGAGGGGAAGAGAGAGACAGAGAGGAAAGCGTGGCGGAGGGGTGGAAAAGCAAATGGGCGCTTCTCCTGTGTGCCCTGGCCGGAATCGAACCTGGGTCCTCCACACGCTAGGCCGACGCTCAACCACTGAGCCAACCGGCCAGGGCCGCCATTTTTTAAAACAAAATAATTTTTAAAGACTTTATTTATTCATTTTAGAGAAGGAGGGGGGGAGGATTAGGAAGCATCAACTCCCATATGTGCCTTGATGGGGCAAGCCCAGTGTTTCAAACCGGCGACGTCAGTGTTCCAAGTCAATGCTGTATCCACTGCACCACCATATATCAGGCAAAATTATAGTGCTAATAAGATATATGTATATTAGTAAGATAATGTTTAATTTCTGTAAGTTGTAAAAATTTCTTTTGATTCAGTCTCAGCACTATATGGTTTTTTTTTGCCAAAACTAACTGCTCTGGGCATCAGGTTCTTCTCATAAAAAGACAGATGACATTTCTCCATCATAATCTGATACTGAAAAAATAAATATTTGGATTTAATTTTAAAATTCTAGAAAAGAATTAGACCTGTATAACATAATAATCATCGACCACACCATTTGTTATATTGAATAAATGGCATAACAAAGGTAAAAATAAAATAAGACTTTATGCAAGTATAAAGTGTATCATAGCACACAGGTGCATAAAACTGTGCTAAACATTCTTTACAGTTATTTAGATGTACTTTAAAAACTGTTAGTGTGTATTAGAGATCCCATTTACTCTGGTAAATAAACAACAATATCTCCTCCATTGTGCAAAATAACATTGAAAAGGCAATGGAGATACTCAATTTCAGGATAAACTTCTAATTCTTTCATGGAGACTATCCTATTGATGGGTATTCCACTGGAATCCCATATGTAGGCCTAAATTCAAAAGAAGACTCACTTCTCAGGATTGACGAAGTTGCTTCAAGTAGGGAACATTTGGCTCCATCAAGCTGGTGGAGAGCTAATTTTAGAGTATTTGGCCTCAATTTACCAGCTCTGAGTTGTGTATGTTACCTGAACTATCTAAGCCTTCGCTGCATGTGGTTGTAATAACAACTGTCCAGTAACACTTATTAAAATGTTTACCATGGTGCCTGGCACTTGTTAATTGCTCAATTAATGTTTTTTGTCATCATTGGCAATATTACTTGGGATGCCCTCAAAGAGAGTTCCAAGTTTACTCCTGCTGACCAGGTAGAATGATGTTAAAACTCCAAAGGCAGCTACCACATTCTTCTATAATTTAAAAATATCTGTACAATGCCCAATTTGTAGCACCAATATATCTTCATACAAGAGGTGCACATTAACCAATGTCCATGTTTTATATGAACATAGCATATGAAAATGAAGAACAGTAAAAGGAAAAAAAACAAATAAAAAGGTTTAGTAAAAAAGAAATTCAAGAAATTAATCCTTTGTATACAAAGCAACTTGTATGGGTTATGGTAATACTTCAGGAAGATCTAGGGGAGTAATCTTAGGCAGTACCTTCTTCAGGCCAAATAAATAATGTGTATTCTGTCTACTCCACTGGGGAACAAAATTTTTGTTGCATCCACAAACACATGTTCTTACCTAATTCGAGTGTGTTGATCTCAAATCTGACATTAGTTTTTCTCGGTAAGCTACAGTTTTTTTTGCAATTCAAGATTTTATGTTTTCATCTTGTAAAATTTCAACATTTAGTTTAACATAATGAAGTAGAATGTCTTCTTGGGCATCATCTTTGTGAAAATATAATAATTTATATAATGCAGCAAATACACTAATACACTAAAAGATATGATTGTATCAGAATGTGTCTACAATTTCAAAATAGAACATATTAAAACACTTATTTTAATCATAAAATTTGTGCAAAACTTATTTAAATTCTATTCAGGCAAAAATTTGCATTTGTAGCTCTTGTGTTTGTGTACTCCTTGAGGACCATCTCGTTTGATGCTCCAGCAGTAGTCTGCTCATCACTAACAGCTCCAAGATTTTCAGGAAACTTATCAAGGTGACTTTTCAGAAAATGAATCTTAACACTCATGTTACATCCAATGTCGCAGAAAGCCAACAGCATCCTTTGAACTGGAAGTTCATTGTTTTCTGTTTTTTTGTTTGTTTGTTTGTTTGTTTTTTGCCAAGGAAGTTCTTTGTAACTGCCACAAAAAACTGCCATGCTGCTCTCTTCTCCTATTTCATCTTCCTGAAAAATTCTTCTTCACATATGAGGGTTCGGGTTTGAGGTCCATCGAATACATCAGCTTTTATCTTCTCAAAAGACAAGGCAGGAAAAACAGAAATAATATGTTGAAAGCATTCACTTTCTCTACTCAAAGCCTAAACAAACTGCTTCATTAAGCCAAGTTTGATGTGAAGTGGGCAAAAAATGATCCTGTGTTGCTTAACTACAGGTTCATTCACAATATTTTGCATTTCTACTTCTAGAGCAGGAGTCCCCAAACTACACATGCAGCCCCCTGAGGCCATTTATCCAGCTCCCGCCGCACTTCCAGAAGGGGCACCTCTTCCATTGGTGATCAGTGAGAGGAGCACAGGATGCATCCACCATGAGGTGTGCAGATGCATCCTGTGCTCCTGGAGAACTGTATGTGGTGGCACCGCAAAGCGTGATATTGCTCACGTATAGTACTACTTCCGGTGATGCGGGACGCACACCTCACGGCTCTGGAAGCGAGTCATATCACTTGTTACGGCTAGCAGTGACAAATATGGAACCAGACATTGACCATCTCATTAGCCAAAAGCAGGCCCATAGTTCCCATTGAAATACTGGTCAGTTTGTTGATTTAAATTTACTTGTTCTTTATTTTAAATATTGTATTTGTTCCCCTTTTGTTTTTTTACTTTAAAATAAGATGTGCAGTGTGCATAGGAATTTGTTCATAGTTCTTTTTATAGTCCAGCCCTCCAATGGTCTGAGGGACAGTGAACTGGCCCCTGTGTAAAAAGTTTGGGGACCCCTGTTCTAGAGCTTCATGTTTCGGCCACCCCTTCTGTGTCCAGTGTTTCTCCTGAGCTCGGCTGTCCCACAAACACAGAAAGCAAGGATACTTCGTGAAACCTCTCTGTTGTCCTAGCAGAAAATTTATCATTTTAAGATCCACACAGATGATCCAGTTATGCTCCTCATAACTCAGAAAGTCGAGGAGAATTTTTATGTCATTCTTACTAAGTCATTCAATTCGGGTTGGCTAAACTGCTGAGGGGTTAATGACTGCTTGGCATCAGAAGAGGACCCTTCAGATTCTACAACCATTTCCTCATGCATCTTATCAAAATACACTTGATCACCATGTTCACTTTCTTTGTCCTTAGAAGAAATAAAACCATTGAAAACTGGAACCGGGAGTGTCTCCAAGTGTGGGATAAGTTGTATTGCTGAAGGAATATTAGGATATGTGATCATATGCCATTTTTTCTTGCCGATGCCCTTTGTATGGATCATATAGAAGTAACAGTCACTGCTGTGGTCCTTAGGTTTATGCCAAACCATGGGAATACCAAAAGGCATTCCTTTGCGTTTTCCTTTTGTCCAGTCATGAAGTATTTCCTCACAATTATGATACACAATATGAGGAGCCCAATTCTTGTCTTGATCACCAAGGGGAACTTGAAAATATGCAATATATGCATGTGTCACAATTGATGAAATACTGCACCTTTGACGTTGAAGTGTGTAACAGCCACATATATAACAGAAGGTATCAGGACTATTCTAACATTTACGCCTACTCGAAGAAGCCATGATTCAATCTTAAAACAAAATAAGAGGGTGTTTTTATCAGATAATATTTTTTTACATTTAAAAACAACTACAATTATGTAAAAATGATGTTTGTAAAACATTAATTGCCTTGTTGTTATGTTCAATCCAAGAGTTGTTGCCCTTTAACTCCAATTTAAAAACCAATGCATGCCATCAACTGTAACAAAAAGAAATTAAAATTGCATAAAAACTCGAGCATGCACCAAGAAATGGATTTCAGATTTGGAATCAGCGATGCAGAAATATATAGAAACAGTCTCAATAGCCAGGAAACATTTTTAAGTCATTTATTCAGTAAATGTTATGATCTTGTTTCTTTCATAAACTCCTCTTCAGAAAATTCTGAAATTGTGGGAAATAATATAATTGTGTTATTTCTTACATATCTTTTCTATTATCTGTGGAACTTTTATTATATTAAATTAAAGGGTGAAAAATTGGCTTAGTCACCGTGTTAGAAGAAATGGCAACCTATATATTATGCATCTTCAATGCTGTGATTTAAAATGGTATTTTTTTTTTACTGTGCAATAAACTATACTTGATTTCAGCAATGTTTTCTCTGAGGAAGCTTCTGCTTTTACATTGGCAATAACAAGGACAATGATACTGGGGAACAAGAGATTATCTGTATAACAACACCTGTCCTCATGAGGATTTTCAAACTTTTCTATCAGGAATAAGTCCTGAAAAATACTTACAAGTTTCTGTAGAAACTACCTTCAATAGTACAATTGTCTCATCAAATTTTTGATATTCTGTTTCTCTGAGTAAGCAACAAAAATCCACCAGGACAGTAAGATGGTGCGATTCAAATATATGAGCCAAGTCTGAAATAGGCTTCTATGTTTGTTCTTGTCAAATAAAGAATCAAATTAATGAGGAAGTGTGGTACAAGTCAAAGTCCACACCTATTTAACATTCTTTGCATGTTTAATTAGTTGGTTCACTATTAATCATATTTAGCTGCACTTGATTTTTATTTCTGTAGACTTATATTGCCAGTTTTATTACAGTGACAGTTCTCAGGAGGTTTTTAATAGTGATTACAGCTTGGTTAATTATTTCACATATTTTGGGTTTTTTTCAAAGTCAAGATATTGTTTTTTTCCAAGCAAGGTAATCATTACAGGAAAATGCTAGATAGCTTGTTCAGAATATTTTTATTGTGTTAAGAAAATTTAGTATTAAATGTGGTTATTTTAATAATTATAGTTCATTTTTGTAATCATTTTCCAAGTAAAAATTTCTTATGTAGTAATATTTTCTTTTTTTTTTTTTATTTTTTTTTTATTTTTTTATTTATTCATTTTTTTAATTCTTTATTTATTTATTCATTTTAGAGAGGAGAGAGAGAGAGACAGAGAGAGACAGAGAGGAGAGAGAGACAGGGGGGAGGAGCTGGAAGCATCAACTCCCACACGTGCCTTGACCAGGCAAGCCCAGGGTTTCGAACCGGCGACCTCAGCATTTCCAGGTCGACACTTTATCCACTGCGCCACCACAGGTCAGGCAGTAGTAATATTTTCTATTCCTTCTACTTTACTGGCACATACACAAAATCTAATTTAAACAATTTTTCTCCTTCAGTCTTCAAAGGTGTGAGGCATCAAGAAATAAAGGCCTCATGCCCTGGCTGGTTAGCTCAGCGGTAGAGCATCGGCCTGGCGTGCAGGAGTCCCGGGTTCGATTCTCGGCCAGGGCACATAGGAGAAGCTCCCATCTGCTTCTTCACCCCTCCCCCTCTCCTTCCTCTCTGTCTCTTTCTTACTCTCCTGCAGCCAAGGCTCCATTGGAGCAAAGTTGGCCCAGGTGCTGAGGATGGCTCTATGGCCTCTGCCTCAGGTGCTAGAATGGCTCTGGTTGCAACAGAGCGGCGCCCCAGATGGGCGGATCATCGCCCCTGGTGGGCATGCCAGGTGGATCCCTGTCGGGCGCATGCAGGAGTCTGTCTGCCTCCCCGTTTCAACTTCAGAAAAATACAAAAAAAAAAGAAAACAAAAAACAAAAAAAGAAATAAAGGCCTCACTAAAAAATTTCAAACTTCTAACATTACAGAAATGAAATTTTGCAGCTGTTGGATTATTATCTACAGAGTCATTTATGACAAAATGATAATTTCCAGATGTTCATATGGAGATGAGAAATCAAAAATCATGTCTTACATATCCAATGAAAAGTAGTTTTCAAAACCTCAGTAAACTACACAAGTTATTTTGATCTTCCAACTAGCCATCAAAATTAAACTATGATAGCTATAACAAAAGCATTATAGTCTTACATGTCCAGAGTTCCTGTTAAGGATTGACCAGAGTGTATGATGAAGAATTGAACCAGATAGTGGACAAGGATTGAATCAAATGTTTGGACCACAATAAATTGATGGTGGTAGTAGTCAGTGGAAAGTCATATGAATCAGATATGCTATTACAGACTGAAAAAAATTAAATTAAATTAAACAGGAAATCCTGGTTAATTATCAAGACAGAATGATTTCTGAAGTAAGAGCAAGGAATTTGAAGATGTTAAAGTATGTATAAGAACTTGGAAAGAGCTATTTTATTTGTAACCTTATGATTTATACCCAAATAGTACAAACTCACTTTAGAAATTAGTTCATTTTAAGCTTTATGATTCTTTATAAACTTGCCTTGATTGTCTAAGAGATTTTCTATTTTTCTGTTTGTTTGTTTTAACAAAAGAAAAACAATAAGCCATAGAGAAATTAAATACCACAATGGCTAAATTATCATTATAGATCTCAATTCAGAATCATGGTTCTTGGGATCAATTTCCTTCTTTATTGATGAGATATTTATGTTTCTTAATATTATATCTCTGTATGAATGGGGAGAATAAAACAATCTGTACAAATGTGCTCTTTTAAGTTTCTAAGGAAACTATGAGGTAGATATGTAAGACTGAAGAGATATATAGTGTTAAAAAAGAAATAAAAAGGAAAATTGCCTAACCTGTGGTGGTGCAGTGGATAAAGCATCGACCTGGAATGCTGAGGTCGCCGGTTCAAAACCCTGGGCTTGCCTGGTCAAGGCACATATGGGAGTTGATGATTCCTGCTCCTCCCCACCCTTCTCTCTCTCTCTCTTCTCTAAAATTAATAAAGAAAGAAAAATAAAGAAAAGGAAAATTGCTAGTACATTCCCAATTAAATCAGATTAGTCTCTGTGTTTCATTCAATGAGTCTCATTTGGAAAAAAAGTTTATTATCTCTATGAAGGTGGTGAAACCCCTGCTGAATGAAAGCATAGGTAGCATCTACTTTAGTAAATTTAATATCTAAAAATGAAGTTGTACAAGCCAATAAATTAAGGAATTTTTCCTCAATACACAGTGATTCTCTGTATGATTGACAATATCTGCCACCGGAATGACTGAACTTAGGTTATATGTATGAAAGCAACTGGATTTGGGTACTTAGGGACCACTTATGCACATGACAGGAGCAGGATGTCTTTTACTGATCTATTTGTAACTTGATGTGCACCTATATGTGGTTCTGATTCTGGTGATCCAGGAAGGGAGAAGTAGAAAGTGCTGGATGTTTTAAGAATTTTTTCTTCAATATCAGAATAAAAATATATAAAATTTTTAAAAATGAGAATTAAGAACAACATGCATGAATATCTATAACTAATGAAAGATGTCAATGATCTGCTTTAGTTTGGTTTTTAATATAGAGCTATGAATTCTCCATTTTAGTCCTTATGTTTTAGAGTATAGCCTTTAGATAATTCTACTTTAAAACACAGACACTTTCCTTTATGCATATAGTTCATTTACAAAGAAGTGATGATGTGAGCTTACGGTCAAAAGTCATAAGAGTGAACACTAATACCAAGCCTACACTTGGCTGACTTTGTAACACATTGCATAGCCTCTATGTAATACTTTATATTTACTTTTAATTTTTTGAAAGATTTTACCACTCTTAAGTCTATGAAAAAAGACAATTGCTATTTTTTTCACACTTTGATAAATAAAAAAGAGGTAATTTTTTTCACACTTTGATAAATAAAAAAGAGGTACTTGTAGCAACTTATCTACCACTTTGAAATCTTTAAAAAGCTCCCTCCAGAGTTTCTGCATGTGAGTATTTGTGTTCGTTATGATGATTTATGTACTCAACTCATTGAAGTATTTTAAAAGGACCTTTAGCAACTGAGCATTAGACAAGGAAATTAATCCAGTGCTGAGAATATAAATAGAATACTGTAATCATAAGAAATAATAGAAATCAGCTCTTTCTTATCCAGCATAAACTCCTTTAAAAAAAATCAGCCAGCTTCTCTAATTACATTTTTATTGTGTTTTTCACTTATACCATATTCCTCTGGTACGTGAACTTGTAATTACAGACAGTTCTACTGGATGTATTTAAATTAAGGTCAAATGAACTCCCAACTCCCAGGATTTTCCTTTTTTGTTCAGTAACCAAACAAACAAACAAAAATTTAAATCTGGTTTTTGAGAAGAAAAAAAATCAAACTGTTTGATGGGCTAGAAATATTACCATATTTTAACATCCGAAGTAAAGAAAAATATAAAAGGTCACTTACATGCCAGGCATTATGCTAAATATTTTGTAAAAATGATCAAATTTTATCTTCAAAAAACCTTATGGGAAAAATAATTTGGGTCTTAATTTTGTCAGTAGTAGGCACTTCAATATAAAGAGATTTAAAATAATAATAAGGTTCCTTATTAGCTCTCCAGTGTGGAATGTCCAGCAGTAGCTTCACTTTGGGGCAGTTCCAATGGCAGAGCAGCGTCACTACGGGTGTGGCATTTCTCATTCACTCTTCTTGGTAGCAGTGTTGTGCTAACACAGCCCTCCTCCTGTGTGGAATAGCATTAGTAACAACTCCTAGTGCTCCATGCTTCTTTGTTTAGGTACAGAAAAGGAACTATTTCCTTTGTCCCAACACTGCATGTGCTCTTAAATAATTCTGTGAAGACTGGTTTGAGATCCAAGTTCAATTCTGACTTCATTATTTTGTCCAGAAGGGTGAATTGTGATAGTTAAGGTGCCAAGAGTCTAGGGAAATGGGTGGTTACCCAAATAAAATGTGATTTCTCTTTAGATAAGAAGAGTTAGAAAATAGTGATTATGTTAGTAGATAAGAAATGTTCACTTTAATATTAGGATCTATTTAGTAAATGAGGAAATAAAAGTTCCCCAACTCAAGCAACTTAACAATGTTTACCCAAAGTTGAAACCAGCTTTGTACTTGAAGTTTTTCATAACTCGAATCTCATAATCTGAAACTGCACAAAAATTACTGGATTTTATATACTGTCATGAAGAGTGCATGCTACACTCTTATTCAGATATTTGGTTTGTTCATTCTAATATTACTGGATTTATTAACTGAATTTGTAGGCTTAGATAGATATCTCTAAAAATCAATAAAAGTTACTTTTATTTTGTTTAATTTTTTTTTACATACACGGAGAGAGAACCAGAGAGAGGGATAAATAGGGACAGACAGACAGGAAGGGAGAGAGATGAGAAGCATCAATTCTTGGTTGCAGCACCTTAGTTGTTCATTGATTGCTATCTCATATGTGCCTTGAGTGTGGGGCTACAGCAGACTGAGTGACCCTTTGTTCAAGCTAGTAACCTTGGGCTCAAGCTGGTGAGCTTTGCCCAAACCAGATGAACCCACACTCAAGCTGGTGACCTGACCTCAGGGTTTCAAACCTGGGTCCTCTGTGTCCCAGTCCAATGCTCCATCCACTGTCCCACCACCTGGTCAGGCTTTAATAAAAGTTATTTTTTGTTTTAGATTTTCAAGTAAAATACTATTGGAAAAATTTTGAAATGCATATTTATGTTATGCAATGGATCACACCCATGTTATTAAGTTATTAGACAATAAATATAGTAAGTAATGTGGTAGCTGGTCTCTAAAGACAGTGTCCAATAGTAACTCTCATCTCATTATGCTCATAGCATACCTCACATCAAGAAATAAAAAAACATTTACTGTCTCCTTGCATCAGAGCTAGATTTATGACTGGCTTTGATCAACAGAATATGGCAGAAGTGACACTTTAGAAACCCAGGCATCAAGTTGTCTGGGGGCTTCCACTTTCTGCCTTAATGGATCCAGAAGCCACAGTATAAAAATCCCAAACCACACAGGGAGGCCACATGGAGAACTAAATTGCTCTGATTGTCATTCTCATCTGAGTTTAGCCAACAGCCAGGACCAAATGCGAACCCAGTTAGGGAGGCATCTTGAACATTGCAGGCCAATTTGAGGTTGGCCCGATGGCCTGACATTTTATGACCATTTGACCTTGGCCCAGCTAATAGCACATGGAGCAGCACAGCTGCAGAGCTGAGCCAAATCTTCTCAACTCGGAAAAAAAGCCAATTCCTTAGTGTTTTAATGCCTTATGTTTTGTTATGGTTTATGGTGCAGCAATAATAATTAAAAAAAGAAAGAGAGAGTCAATATCTATGATACACTTCTTACATTATTTTGTAATCCCTGTTCATTATACCATTGGTAAAATTTTAACTTTTTATTTGAACTCTATTCTTGTTTCTAAGTATATTTCTTTTGCTTCCTTCTTTGTGAATCCTTACCCTAGTTTGTTTTGCTCTGTCTAGTGTCAGAAATAGTGTATTAAACAGACAGAAAATTCCTAGTCTGCCTTCAAACTGTATGAAGTTCAGAACTTAAAGAATAAAATGTATTCATACTATAGTAATTATAGCTACTTATGTCTCTTTTATTAACTGGACAGATTCACACAAAGCTGTATTAAAGGAAAGCTCACTCTTTGCCAAAATGCACTGAGTTAAATCACACACAACTATTGCTTAGATTAGAATGTGTGTGTGTGTGTGTGTGTGTGTGTGTGTGTGTGTGGTTTTTAAAAGATTTTTAATGTTACAAATTTGGGTTTCTCTTTGCTTCAGAGTTTATAGACCTGACAGCTGAGATTAAGAGATGAGATTCCAAGGCAAGAATAATTAATAGGCATTCATCTGAACTAAAAAAAAAATTAATTTCTTTGACTGTTACTTTTTATATAATACTATAAACCTTCCCCTCTCACTCTTCATTGCCTATTTCCAGAAGTTTTGTTTATTATCATGTCATATCCTTTTTGTGAGGACTATACTGGCATGGAGCATATTCTTAAATTTTTTGACTAAATAAATGAATTAATGTCAAGCAGAAGTTATATGATTTCAGTTTTTTCATTTTTCATTTTTCTAAGCTATATAAAGCCAATAAAAAGGCCAAACAGAATTAAGATAAAAGAGATTATTTATGATGGTTTGAAAGCCATTAGCAGTGGTTAACATGGGATTTAACATTTTTAGTATTCAATGTATTTTTAACAAAATGTAAAATCTATAGTATACCATAAAGACAAAGATCTCAAATCGTATTTTCTCTGTAAGCCTGTTTCTTTAATTGGATTAAAAATATATTTTTTAAAAATTTAGTATAGCTAAGTTAGATAAAAATGGGTATATGTTGTTTCTTACACAGACTAATTTTTTAATAGATATATAATACTCTGCTACCTTACACACTATTCATCACTAGAGGGACAGACTCCTGCATAAGCCCCAACCTGGGGCAATGGTCGCAACTGAGCTATTTTTAGCACCTGAGGTAAAAGTTCCATGGAGCCATTCAGTGCCAGGGATCAATGTGCTCAAACCAATTTATCCATGGCTGCTGGAGGGGGAGAGAGAGAGAGAGAGAAGAAGGAAAGAGAGAGAGAGAAGGAGGGAGGGCTGGAAAAGCAGATGGTTGCTTCTCCTGTGTGCTCTGGCCAGAAATTGACTCAGGACATCCACAGGCTGGGCCCACACTCTACCACTGAACCAAATAGCCAGTACCTCATCACTTCTTAAGGCAGAGCATCATTTTAGATTTCATTAATTATGAACCCCTAATTCTATTTAAAGCAAATTTACCAATCAGCATAATAAACAGATAATTATATTATCAAAAAGCATATGGCAGATAACAGGAATGCCCAAACCAATTTAGTGTGTTCTAAATTGAAAACCAAACCAAAACAAACAAACAAACAAAAAATTGTGATGAACAAATTATCAAGTATTGAAGAAAAGAATTGCTCTTACTGGTGTTTCCTTTGTTTCAGGCTCCAATATGATTCAACATGACACTGCTCACAGTCTGTGTCCTTAAGGATCTCAGCTTAGAGAGACCCAAAAAAATACTGCACAGGTACACAGAGTGTGGGGTCACATGTGGAAGCACATTCCCGTCGCTAGTCCTGGCAAGATAGACTAACTGATGCTTTCCCAGAGTAGACAAGTGCTGCTATTATTGCTCTGTTGTCACTGTTAAATTACTTTTATGGAAAGAAATCCCTGATACCCAAGGCTATCCAAACTAGAGCTCCTAAGTGTCATTATTCCTTCAGGTGTCTTTCCCTCTTATTATTAATTGGTTGCAACAACAAAAAAAATAACTGTTTCTAATTTGAATTTTAGGTCCTCTTATCTAATTAGCAATTAAAGAGGTTTTTTAAATGAACTTAATGAATCTTCATCTCCTTCATCTGACTATATTTGTTACATTTTTGCAAGTCAGCATATAAACAAAAAAAAAAACACAACAATATATTTTCATTGAGTTGTCTGACCTAATAAGTGCTAAACATTTGTGATCTCATGTCTCTGAACGCTTCAGTGTTTGGCGCTGACACATTGCTAATGTGAAGAAATATGACTTCATTCTGCTGACTGCTAATTAATTTTTTATAATTATGGCATCTCCCATGCATAGGAAAAATCAACTGGGAAAAATAGTGGCTAAGAATTAAGAAACATTTTTATCTTCATGAACGCTTTACTAGGTGGAAAAGACTTCAAGTAATAATTCACTTAGTGATAAGTGATTGGCTTGGTAATTATTGCTCTCCAATTAAGAGGAATTAAAAAAAAGAATATTAATCTGCATGTTCTTTTTACACATTGTATTTCAATAAAATATGAAAAATTTCTAAGAAAAAAATGTTTTTGATAAGAAATATTATACTTTAAACAAAACTACAAAATTCTACACAGTTATGCAATAATTTTTTTCTTTATCCCTACAATAACATCATGAAAATGCTTTTGTTTAAAAAAGAATTCTAGTTTTATGAACTAGAAACTTGGATGACTTAAATATTTAAGCTAAGGTAAGCCAAGCTATAATTCAAAGTATATTTTTTTCTTGATTCAGACTTCTTTGCCCACTTTATTTAGCAAATTTCCTTTTAATATATTTTCCCCACTTAAATATTTTTAGGGCTGCCACAGTAAATTGACACAAACTGGGTGGCTTAAAATAGCAGTATCTTTTCTCACAGTTCTGGCAGCCAGAAATCTGACTCAAGATATCAGTAGCATTGGTGCCTTCTGAAGGCTCCCTGGGAGAATCTGTCCCATGTCTCTCTGCTAGCTTCTTTTAGCTCTTGGCAATTCTTGGCATCCCTTGGCTTATAGGCACATAATTCTAATCTCTGCCATTTTGGCACGTGTTCTTTCCTCTGTTTCTCTGCATGCTAAATACCTTGTTCTTGATTTTTTTAAATAATCATTGGATCCAGGGTCCACCATCAATCCAAAATGATTTTATGTCAAGACCCTTAACTTAATAACATCTGCACAGGCACTCTTTCCAAATAAGATCACGTTCACAGGTACCAAGGATAGGACTTAAAACTTATGTTTTTGACGACAATTCAGTGTACTAAATATGTTTTTTATTTTGTATTAATAATGATAATTATAGAAAGATAAATAGAAATTATTTATCAAGATTTATTATGTTACAAATCTGCAAAACAACATTTTTCCATACAAGGGATTTCAAATACTAGAGAGAGAAGTATTTAAAGGGGCTGCATCAAAAAGGGAAAACAGGCCCTGGCCGATTGGCTCAGCGGTAGAGCGTCGGCCTGGCGTGCAGGAGTCCCAGGTTTGATCCCCCGCCAGGGCACACAGGAGAGGCGCCCATCTGCTTCTCCACCCCTCCCCCTCTCCTTCCTCTCTGTCTCTCTCTTTCCCTCCCGCAGCCGGTCGGGCGCATGCAGGAGTCTGTCTGACTGCCTCCCCATTTCCAGCCTGGGAAAAATGAAGAAAAAAGAAAAAGGGAAAACAAGATCTTGATTTGGTTTATTATGTGTTTTGCTTCAATGACCTGTCTATCATATGGGGGTGTAGAGGCATTGCTAAATGTCAAAAAGCAGACAGCAAGAAGCCATGCTGGATGTGGAGGAGAGGGCTTATTTTTGTTTCTCTTTTACATGACCCACAAAATACAAGGAGGTTCATGCAGGGTAGCAAACGTTGCAGTTAATGAACAAGAAGCAAAGATTCTACTGGATAGAATGGTTTACTAATGAGATGAAGAGTGAGTTTTCTGCCTTATTTTTGAAGCACAATTCACAACCATTTATACAGTTCTCTTCAATATCATCACCCCATCTCTCGCCAATCATGTCGGATAGTTAGGTTCAGCCATGCAGGACTAACAGCGATTAAGGAGAGCAGTATGTGCCAGCCTGCATCTGGTTAAACAGAACATCACTCGTATACCTGAAAAATAAGGTGAATGTCAGAAAGGAGAGTTATAGCACACATTGAAACATTGTTAAATTCTTTCCTACAATGACTTCAAAGTTTTACTAGAACATTTCTTTTGATATATTTTGTGACTCAGATAATCATTCAGTTTATTGGCTTTTAACCAAAAGCTTTTAGAATCAAATTTACAGTCTGGGTCATTCAACATCGTAACTGGTTAATAAACTTATGTCTCAGATAATGGAATATACATTTGCATTTAGGAGAAGTACAAATGACTGAAATATTTTAAAAATATATCAAAAGTCTAAGAAAAGTTATGAAAGGATTGTTAATTTATTTGAACAAGTGGGAAAAAAAGAACTGTTATTGCAGTTTTCAAATACAGAGGCAATTACTATAGGAAGAACTGAGAATAACATAGCCATTATGAAAAAAAGAGATACTAATAACTAATTGCTTAATTACAGAAGAAGAGAAAAATTTCATGCAACAGCTTACAAGGAGATTGATTCTGGGTTGACAGCTTTTTGAGTATGACACATGACCAGCCATCAGAGATTGAAAGGCTATTACAGAAGATGAATAACTTTCAAATTTTCTTCAGATCAATTCGGTAGTCCTAGAAAAGATAGTGTGTCCTAGGGTAATCACTAGGTGATCTAGGAGTTTAAATTCAACTTTAAATTCTTTTAAATTCAATGCCAATGAGTTAATAAGTCATTGAACACATACTAATAATGCATAGAGTGTGATTACTATCTGATACTAATGCTCTCATTCTTCCTCAGCCACTGCCATTCCCTCAGCTCCCTTGACCTGCTTTGCAAGGCCTTGTTGTTCATTTAACAATTATTTATTAATTATCAACTTTGCGTGTAGAGACCCTAAGGTGCTATGTGGTTGCATAGATGAACAAGATAAAGCATGTCTCTAGTTACTTTTAATTTATATAGAGAAGAGATATGCAGAGATGATTATAGCACAACATAGAGAATACCAAATATTCTCAGAAAGGTGTAGAAAATGATCGTAATACGATTCAGCAGTGAGAGATTATTTTCTAATCTTAGAAAATTGAATGAGGGAAGTTTTACGAGACTTTTGGCTTTTTAACAGGGCTTAGAATGGTAAAAATCGATTGGGTTTAGACATGTGAAGAAGCGTTTTTTCAGGCTGAAAGTACAATGTAAAGCAAGTATAGAGAAAAAATAATGATAATAAAGTTATGTAAGGGAAGCATGACTAGATTATTTACAGCATAGGAATTCTGGGAGGAGTCTGATAGACAATAACTCGTAAGGACAGATTGGGAAGACTTTAAATATGCCTTAAATAAGAGCTTAATGAATTTTTACTTTTTTCTATTAATATGAAGTATTCAGTGATGGGTTTGGAAAAGTGAATTAACATCATCAGAAAAGGATTTTAGAAGGCCTAGTGTTTCTACCATACCAGCAACTCAATATATGCTAAATATTATTTTCTACCTTTTATAGTATATTTTTACATGTACCACTCAGCACCAAATATGTTTATCACTTATATAATATAAACAATCATTGCCTAAGAGAGGTATACAAAAGAATTAATTACTGATCCCAACAAATATCAGTATAACTCTGAGTGGGACTCTCCCTAAAAATAATCATCAAATATATGTCTAGGCAGCTATTTGTGGAGTTGCAATTAACACTGGCGGGGGAGAATTCCTTAATGTTTGTACCATCAGAAAATGTAGTACCTGCTTGACCATGCAGTGGTGCAGTGGGTAGAGTTTTGGACTGGGATGCAGAGGACCCAGGTTCGAAACCCCTAGGTTGCTGTCTGGAGCATTGGCTCACCTGGTTGGAGCAAGGCTCATCAGCTTGAACCCAAGGTCACTGGCTTGAGCAAAGGGGTCACTTGGTCTGCTGGAGCTCGCCCATCAAAGCACATATGAGAAAGCAATCAATGAACAAATAAGGTATCACAACGAGGAATTGATGCTCTCATCTCTCTTCCTGCCTGTCGGTCCCTATCTGTCCCTCTCTCTGTCTCTGTAACAAAAAAAAAGGAAAGAAATGTAGAACCTATGACTTAGAGAACTATACATACCCTTACCCATCTCCCTTCACCAGTCATTGTGACACCCACAAAACCCCACTTTGATTTCCAGATGCCTAGGTACTGGTGAGTGGCGTGACGGAACATCCTTTGTTGGGAACCACAGGTTCTAGCATAGAGAAATGACAATAATGCCTGCAAGTAAAGTGTCTAATACCCATCTCAGAGTGTGTTTGTTATTGTTTCCATCATGAGAAACACTACAGTGAAGGAGTTATGTTTGGACTACCTTTAGAACCCCACAGGCCATCTGTTTATTTTGGATTTTACAATGAACATTAACAAAGTGCAGGCCCTTGGTAATCGTACTACAAAGAAATTTTTTTAAATTACATAATTCTTCATTCTTCTTGGTTTAATATTTAAATAGGCTGTTATCAGTTTTGAAGCATGATAATCAGCCCTGGCCGGATAGCTCAGTTGGTTAAAGCTGTGTCTGGAAGAACAGAGGTGACCAGTTCAATCCCTGGTCAGGGTACACACAGGAACAGATCGATGTTCTTGTCTCTCTTTCTCTACCTTCCTCTCTCTAAAATCAATAAAATAAAACTTAAAAAGAAAGTTGCTAATCAAATACATGAGGGGGCCTGCCGATGGGATTCCCAGGAGGGGAAGGAGCTCGGAGTGCAGGAAGGGCTTTCTGTTGTCACTCAGATCTCGGGCAGCGTGTGCCTCCCTAGTTGATTCAGCTTTGTTCTCTCTTTTTTCTTTTCTTCATATTCCATGTTTTATCCCCAAAAATGCCAGTTCATTTGACCCTCAGTTCTTTCCTAATCATTCTTAACAGCAGTGCTTGAAGAGCACTGATGAGAATATAAAATAACTTATGTCCATACTTCATTTGAAACATGACTACTACCCTGGCCAGTTGGCTCAGTGGTATGGCATCGGCCCAGCGTGTGGATGTCCTGGGTTCAATTTCCAGTCAGAACATAAAGCAGAAACAACTATTTGCTTCTCAAACCCCCTCCCCTTACTCTCTGTCTCTTCCCCTCCCACAGCCACAGCTTGATTGGTTCGAGTACATTGGCCCCAACACTGAGGATGGCTCCATGGAGCCTCCACTTCAGGTGCTAAAAATAGCTCTTCTGGGAGCATGGCTCCAGATGGGCAGAGCATCAGTCCCAGACAGGGTTGCCAGGTAGATCCTGGTCAGGTTACTGCAGGAGTCTGTCTCCCCTTTAGTCAACTTGAAAAAGAAGAAAAAAAAAACATGACTACTTTCTCTGTGTATTTAGTTTAACTATAGACTCGACTGGGTTTTGTTTTTGTTTACCCATAGAATTTTGGAAATTCTTGCCACTCATGCTAATCTATTTTCTCACCTTATTATTTTTTCACCCATAGTTTGTTCTCAATATAGGAATGCAGCAGCTGTCAGACATGAATTCTGGTGGCATTTTTCTGTCTTGAATTGCTTAATTGCTACAATTATATATGCATATAATTATCTCTCATACATGAAACGTGTATCAATCTCTTGGAAATAAAAGGTATTTATGTAACATGTGGCTGTATTATTACAAATGCCTCGTATTTTGCTAACCATCCCTCTCTAGTAATCACTGACAAAGGCAGCAAATAACCATTTGAACAACACTCTAGCACATTAGTCAGATGAAGGTGTGATTGCTGCTTCACCTGCCAAAAATGAAATTATATTTAAAGAAAAACTAGAGCTATCTCACAGGATCCAAAGGAAAGGAACAACTTTACAAAATATTAAAAAGAGAAGAGGCCTGACCTGTGGTGGCGCAGTGGATAAAGCGTCGACCTGGAAATGCTGAGGTCGCCGGTTCGAAACCCTGGGCTTACCTGGTCAAGGCACATATGGGAGTTGATGCTTCCAGCTCCTCCCCCCTTCTTTCTCTCTATCTCTCTCTCTCTCTCCTCTCTAAAAATGAATAAATAAAATATAAAAAAAAAAAAAAAAAGAGAAGAGAAGGTGACAGGAAGGAATATAATTTAAATATGATGTGTGATGAATAGTGTACACCAATGCAAATATTTTTCATTTACTTCTGTAACACCCTGAGAGACACTTATCAATAATTTTTATTGACAATATCCATCCACTTTAAATATTAGGAAATACAGGCTGAATGAAGACAAGTCATTTGCCCAAGGACACATAATGCTTTATCGACATCAATTCACTTTTGTCTCACTCGAAGCTCCAGCTCAATTCACTACCTCGCTTTTCTCTTGGTGAGGGGCCACAAACAATCCTTGACACATTCCAATCTCAGTCAGCTACTCTATATACTCTCAGTCTATTTATTTAAAGAATCATTGTAAAACATTATTCATTAGAAAAGAGCCAGATATAGCAGTATTAATTTACATTCTTACATTTCTTCTGTATGGGTATCTGCTATAGGCCACATCGTCTACCTATTTCTATTTATACTTAAGGTCAAGGCCAAGTAGAACTTATATTTGGAGTCCCATGAAAATTCAGATTTAAATTGAGTCTCTATCTTTTATAAACTATGTGACCTTGGGCTATTTGCTAAATGTCTCTGAATCTGTTTTGTTTTATATGTACAGAATAATAGAATGATGGTACCTATCTTAAAATTTCCTTGGGAGAAAATAACATGTAGATATTTCCATCCTCATTCCCTGCACTCAGTGGCATGCAATTTATTTTACTTTCTTTCTTATCCCTCAAGTTCAGTTATATCTTTGTGCAAATGTGAATCACAAGGTGATAGTTCAAATAAGTATGTAGGATTAGGGGATGTTGATGGATTTCTATGATGATATAGTTAAAGTAATTAGTAGTTGATTGTATATCATCCAGAAAAAGTATGGGCTACTTTTCAGGACACTCCATTGAAACCAAAATGCTGAGTTTTATTGTCAGAACTGAAATTCTCAGCATTAACAATGACAGTATTTATTTCTACCCATTCCTAAATTCAAAGATAGTATGATTGCAGTGGGCAGTTTCTATATGAAAAATGAATCGTGTATTTGGGTGTGCAGTTATTTTTAAGACAATATATATTGATCATTTTCAGATTTACCTGCTGTTCTTGTGAGCCAGCATAATTATGTGATGGCATTATTCATGAACTCAGTCATTGGTTCAATCATTTTAATTCTGACATCCTTCCATAGAAATAAATATAATTCAGAAACAAATCATTCATGAGTATTCACCAAGGAACTGGAAAAAAAATATGTGAAGCAAGATATTATTACTATGGGAAGATTATGATGTCTTCTACTGTGCTCTGTCGAAATTTAGGGATACAGTAACAAACTAGGTTGGCTATAAATAAGTTTCATTGGTTAATTAAATCTAAGAGTTTGCAAGAAATGTCATATTATTTGAATTTCATTTCTTAAAATACATCAATCTTATGAAACTTGTTAATGAGTTCTGAAAAGGTTAGTTGAGAGCATAATCTCTTTTTAATCCAAGGCTAGTGCTATGTTTTAATTTTAGTCTTCCAATTTGAAAGGAATATATTTTTTATTGTTTTGTTTTAAAAAATTGAATAAATGAAAACACACCATCTATAGTCTCTTAGCAAAAACTCATGAAGGATAAATGGCTTTACAAAATCTCTGAGGAAAGCAAGTAAGGCAAATCATTTGTAAGACATTGTTTAGGAATGGGAGAGTATACAAGGAGCTGTGTACATAGTAACTGAATTGTGCTAGAGCCCTTTAATATGGAGGTAATCTGTACTACTTTTTCCTCAGTCCAAGCCACTACCATATTATACAGTCAATGAAACTGAAGAACAGTGAAAACAAGGATTTTGACCAACGGTGCACACATTGCCATCAGTGGTATTACAATTTGAACTCAGATTCCTCTGGCATTGAAAAAAAAATTTTTTTTCCTCCTATTCCAGTGCTATCTTTCCAAAGGTGCCTCACTTTTAAAATGGAATCCTATTTCCCACAGGGAAAAATACTATTGATAAAATGGAACATAGAATACTGAAGAGCCAAATACATGCACCAATAACACACTCCTTTATTAGCCATCAGGGTTTTAAACTCTATTACAAAGATATTCTAGAAATCAAAATTTAAGTAGCAGAGTAGCTTTCCAAGCTAAATACTTATCAGAGTTTGGAACCATTAGATGATACAGAATATAATTTTGATAAAGATTTCTGTCTTGTCTAAATATAAAATTTACATTTAGAAAAACCGCCTTCTGAAATGTGAAAGAAAATTACAATTTAACAGTGTTTTGCCAACTATTTGGATTCTTTTAATCTAAAACCTAGTATCTTATCTCACTCATGTTCTTGGCTACATGGTATGTAAGTGAATTTCACAGTTGGTCCATACAGACCACTTGAACCAGAGAAACAGAAAAATAGAGATATGAAATGGAAACAGTGTAAATACCTTATCGGTTGTGTTGCAAGCCTGGAAAACAAATGCTCCCCTTCTTTATGTCATACAAGTGTGTTATTATTTCTAGTCTTGGAAATTGCAGTTCAGTTTTTGTGCTTAATCTCTCATATGTCTCAGAAAGCTGTACTAGAAATGTGTGGAACAGAGCTGTCTTATCTTTGCTTTCTTAAAATACATCAGGCAAACGGGATGTTGCAAAATGTCATTTTTACAGAAAATACACACTCTTCACCCTGGAGTGGAATGATACTGTAGAATTCCAAGGAATTGGTTGGTGGATTGGAGGGTGGGTGGCATAGAATTTGTCTTTGAAAAATCATGCTTATGTTAATTATATTATAAATATTCTAACAACTGTGCTTAGCATGTGTTTCTGGTTATTTCCTAAGAGATACAAACTATCAATATAAAAGGGTGGTAAAAAGTAGATAGGCTATGATATCCAAGACTTTCATCACTGAAACACTTCCTTGGAAATTTCATGGTAATTTTTGGGTTTGTAAAGGATATCCAGAATTGTTTTCTAACAATGAAATAAGCATTGAGTTTAATTTAAAAGAGGAAAATCCCAAAGTGTTTAAGGTAGATCTGAGATAAAGAGAAACGTCAGTTGAAATATATTGAGTGGTTACTTTGTTTCAAGAACTGTTTAAGGAACTTGTTGGTCAAATAAGTTTGTAAATATGATATATATGTTTGCTCACTTATAGTTTGCATTGGGTGTGGGGGACAGGCTGTAAGCAGGCCAGGTCGTTATAGTCTAAGGCTTAGTTTTAAGACTAAGCTTTTCCCCACACCCTTGACTGATTGCATGGTGTGGGATGGTGCACTCCACGATGGCGGCTCCTGGCCTTACAGATCTTTATATTAATTCGTGTCATTCTCAATGACAGTCCTCTAGTAAAACATGGTAAGTTACATTTTGCCTCTGAGGAAAGTACATTTCTATTTATAAGAGGTAATAACAGTATAAATAAATAACTAGCTCAAGATAAGGATAACTCAGCCAATAACCAGAGAGGTGAAATAACTTACCTCAGTAGTAGCAGGCAAAAATGCAATGAAAAACTAAGTCTGCTTCATCCTCAAGTTCATGCTATCTCCAAGCCAACACACCTCTTCATACATAAGTACTAATTGCCAGTTCATTAGGATTAATTTGCTATGGGTTCTAACAGGTAATACGATATCTATACCTTAGAAAATATGACAATGATAGTAAAGTCTTAAATAGTTTCCAAAATGCATTCTATGATATTGTTTGGGCTTGGGTGATATGTATAATAAAATGGCAAACACAAGAAGGATAAAATAATTTTATCCAATGGTCTAGAAACATCTACAATTGTTTAGCCTTTTAAGGACAATATTACTGAATTATAACTATCGAAATCACTCCTTTGTAATGTCAAGGTGGGCCATTTAGTAAAATGGTCAATAATAATTGTACTTTGTATCTGGACTTAATATTAGCTGTATAGATGATGGAGGAGCTGCATCTCAAGGGCAGAGATATTTGTAAATGTATTTTTTATTCCTATCTTAGATCAGCATGACTAAATGTTCTCAAATAATTGTTCATCTAGACAGACTTGGTCACATTACACAGTTAATGTCATGAACCTTAACATCTGTATTTTATATTTCTTCCCAATACAGTGACATTATTTTGGATACATTCTCAACTCTCAAAATAAGATATTTTATTGGTCCCAGAAAAAAAATTATTTAGCAGAACAAAGAAACAAAATTTCAGTTCACCAATCTTTAGAGTTGTTTTCATTGGAAAATAAAATCAAAATGGGGGGAAAAAAATCAATGTTTTTTAAAAAACATCATTTTTATTCATTTATTTTTAATTTTGATAATTTTGATATTATCTAGGGAAATACTATTTATAAATATTTTCAATAAAACATTAAAATGCTTTCAAGTAATAAATCACCGTATTATATGAATAATGGATAACTATCTAAGTAAAATCACCATATAATATGAAACTGAATTATGTAAAATTGTGATTTTAATGAGAAAAAATCTTGCTTATAAATGGGTAAAGGAACCAGTCTAACATGTAATTCTGTGAGCAGTTAAATAAAGAAGATGCTCAAGAATTTCAAATACCCTCACAAGCCAGCTTCTTGATTACAAGCTCTCTAATGCCAACCTTATATTATGTTCAGGAGTATAGCTAAAGGAGATAGTGAGAGCTTAGTATACATACCTATTCCTCAAACCTTCTGCTAATCTCTTACCCATATTAAGAGGACAGACAATAATAAATAAAACTCCTCTAAAAAGTTAACACAAGTAACTGTTTGGTGAAATGACTGGTGTTTGTAAAATCTCTTGACTGTGTCTTGTCCCTATTCACAATACAATGTTATAGCCACTGGTTATTCTGATTTTGAGGATTTACAATATGACAACAACCTACTATAGGGTTCCACAGATCAAGGAATTTTGTTTATATGGCTAAAAGTATATAATTTAATTTCTAATAAAGCAAAGCTTTATAAATTTGTTTCAAGGATATAGGGCAAATTGGTAGAGCATAGTGAAAACGAAGAAAATATGTTTGATTTTCAGAAGCTAGAACAAGTTAGACAGAACAAACTAGACAAAGAAGCAGAATGTTTGGCAGATCGGAATAGGTGACTCAAAATTGAGCCCCTTTTAAGGACAGAAAATAATTAACTTTATTGGTAGGGATTAGCAATGAGACAGATTGCTGAAAGCCTAGCTAAGTAGGTGTTTTTTCATTGAGCAATATTGAATGGTGGAGGTTTTTGAACAGGGAGTGACAAAATTGTAGATCTTGTTTCTATGCGTTAGAAGAATCAAACATTAATAAAGATAGACCAGAAGAAACAAT
Organism: Saccopteryx bilineata; assembly: GCF_036850765.1. Classification (NCBI taxonomy): domain Eukaryota; kingdom Metazoa; phylum Chordata; class Mammalia; order Chiroptera; family Emballonuridae; genus Saccopteryx; species Saccopteryx bilineata. Next base: position 382,622,659 of record NC_089490.1, read on the forward strand.
TCCATAATTTATTAAAGTTGTACTATGTGCTATTCATTCTGTTAAGCATTTTCTCAGTAGAAACCATTTGAATCTTCTCATTCAGTCTATATTACTGAAATTCTAGTCAAATAAGCCTTATATTTGCAAGAAAGACAAAGTTATCCATAATAACATATTTTTATTTTAGAAAATGGAGAATGTATTATAAGCGTGAAAAGATATCTCTTAGAAGAGAATTTAAAACTAGATCTTTTGGCTTCAGGAGCTGGAGCATTGAAATCTAACTCTGATCACCTTTCCAGGACTGCATGTTCTATATCCTGGGATAGAATGTGTCCAGTTTTCTCATTGATATCTTCTACTTTTTCATCATGTGCAAGTTCATATTTTTATTTTACAAATACTTATGCAGGACTTGATAGCAACTCTTTTTTAATCCAAATAGAGAAACTGTGAGGTAGAAACTATAACCTTCATTTGATAAGTGTAATTGAAATTCAGAGAGGTTAAGTACTTTACCCAAGGTTGTCCAGCTAGAAAGAAAGTGATTTAAACCCATGTAGCCTGGCTTTATATCCCTGGTCCTCAAGACTGTCCTATGATACTGCATTGGACAACATGGCCATTAGGCTGAAAGCTATTATCAATATATAAAAATTCTCTCTGATAGACTTTTCTCAGCCATCCACCTCAAAAATTTGAAAGAAGAGGACATTCTGAAAGGATTACTGGACACTAGCCATTTGAGATGGAGGTGGTACATGAGTAGATGTAATGGGTGAGGGCAGGGTTATGTAATTTTTAACATTCTTTAGCCAGTTTTGGAAAACATCAAACTATGAAGTCTTTTCCATTAACTCAGGTCACAGTTTGCTCACAGTTAAAATATTCTGTATTCCAGTTAATGATAGATACCAAAATCAATGGTATAAATAAGTAGTATGAATATTGCTAGAAGTGGAAAACTTTTTGAAAACATGTTTCTTTCCTAGTGGTAGGAATTAAACATCTGAAATAATCAGGGAAAACAGATCAAATAAGACAAGCTTACAAAGTGTGCAAACAGCAGAGAAAGAGAGAGACAGAGAAGAGAGAAAGAGAAGTGGACAGGAGAGGGAGAGAGAGGAAGAAATATAGATTAAAAATCAGTGTTCAATGTGCACATACTATATATACAGCATGACCTAGAGCTTCTGTTAATAGACTTTGTAACTGGATTGCTTGTGTATGAATTTATCCTTCTGCTATTTGACCTTGGAAAGTGATTTATTCTTTCTATGGCTCTGTATGTCAATTTATATATAAATTTAAATTGACAGTGTTTATTCAGATGGTTGTTGAGATGGTTATGGAAGGGGAATGTGCATAAAATTAATTGGTTTTAAGTAATAACAATAAATATTAGGATATTTAAGGATGTGAAATTCAGAAGTAAAAAAAGCTCTCTTTGACCTTTATTTATTTATTTATCTTTTTGTAATGCCTGTTGTGGCAAGTTAGATTGGTAAGAAAAACTACAACAAACTACTGTTTGGAGTGTAAAATTGAATTAGATAACCCCATAAAACATAAACTTTCATTGGCTGTTTATATCATTTCTTATAATAGGTTAAAAAACTAACCCAGTAAAAGAATAAAAAATGAAAACCTTCATATAATCAACTATTTAACTTACCTCAATTTCCCTTTGACATTTCATTATGCACTTCCTCAATTATGCACTAACACAATAAGATTTAACATAATTGTCTGTAGTTTAAAAGTAATTTTTCAATTATCTCTAAACAAAGAATGTATTCCAAAATTAGTATGTGACTCAAATTTTTCTTTTATAATGCATTCCAGTTATAATTTATAATAAAATTATATTGGAAAGGACCTCAAGTACTGGAGTTAGTGTTTCCACGGTTACAGGCTATAACACAAGGAATTCATTCTTTGAATTTATGCTTTCACATTTTATTTCAAGTTATTTTTTAGCTTTCTCCTTTTGAAAAGCTCTGTGTGCTTTCTTCAGGTTCGGCTGCAAAATGGAGATGACAGAAAAGAAATGTCACATTTGTAAGAGACATGCAGCAGATAGTGAAAGTGGTTTGTGATAGCTGTTGAGTTTCACACCAGGTTTTGCAGGTAGCTGAGATTGGACCTGGTCAATAACCAATTTAGATAAATACAATTAATTCTAGGATTGCTGACTTCCAGTTCCACTATCAGTAAATTCTTCTGTATTAATTATTTCTTGCTGCAGAACAAATGACTCCTCATATTTAGTGGCTTAAAACAACACTACTGGCAAAAGTAGGTTTGTAGTTATGAGCCCTTGAAACACAACTTTATTCTTTATTCTTGTATCATTATTTATTAATTATTGCATTGGTTGCCATAAAAGCAACTGTAAACCTACTTTTGCCCACCCTGTTTTTATTATCTCCAAGTTTTTGTAATCAGAAATCAGGGCACAGCTTATTTGGATCCTCTGCCCCATGCTGTCTCACAAGGTAGTGATCAATGTTTGCTCAGGATCTGAAATCTCATTTGAAGTTTCAACTGGAGGAACATAGACTTCCAAGCACACTCAGGTGACTGAATTGAGTTCCTAAAGGTTGTTAAACAGTGGACGTCTCAGTTTCTGAGGGTTACTGGCTTGGGACTACTGTCAGCTTCTTGCTACAATACGTGGGTCTTTCCTTAAAAGCAGTTTACTTTATTAAAGTTAGTAAGTGGAGCCTAACCAGGCAGTGGTGCAGTGAATAGAGCATCGGACTGGGAGCATCTGTGTCTGTCTCTCTCTCTGTCTCTGTCACTCAAAAAATAAATAAATAACATAAAGTAAGTGGAACTGGCAATGATATCTCTATCATCAATAAAAATTATCTGCCTGACCTGTGGTGGCGCAGTGGGATAAAGCATTGACCTGGAACACTAAGGTCGCCGGTTCGAAACCTTGGGCTTGCCCGGTCAAGGCACATATGGGAGTCGAAGCTTCCTGCTCCTCCCCCTTCTCTCTCTCTCTCTCTCTCTCTCACTCCTCTCTCTCTAAAAAATCAATAAATAAAATATTAAAAAAATATATCTTTTGTGACCTAATCATGAAAGTGACATCTCATCACCTGTGTTGTATTTGATTGGTTAGAAACATGCCATTAGTTCATTCCACATTCAAATGAAAGGATTCCACAAGGAAGGTATCCATGGACGCCATCTTAAAAATCTTTTATATGGTTATTTTTACTGTCTTTCATGAATAAAAAAATACCTAATTACTTACCGCGAGCTGACCTACTCCAACCCATGTCTCCTCAAAAGCAAAATATGAGATGGATATGTCTATTTGTACATTTAGGCCTCAGAGATAGTGATTTGATGAGTCTTGTTCTGGTGCATTTGGAAGAGTTTTTATCCTGGTGATGCGCTCAGGCAGTTGACTTGGTCCCTCTACTACTTTCCTGCATTGCCCCAAAGCATCTTATCTATGTGAAAGTGAGATTCTTGCCTTGTGAGTTATAATATAGCCAGCTTGCTGCCTAGATAGCTAATGAGGAACTGACTTCTGCAACAGAGCACTTTGATAACATAGCATTCATAAATGACATAGAACTAGCATTTAGCAGCAGGAAACACAATGTTTCCCAGTGAGATACGGAGTCTGCATATGCCAGATTGCACTGCCCAAGGTTGATGGGAACTTCAGATTTCCTTTTCTAGATGAGTAAACTCTGACCAACTGGGGAAGTAAAGCCAATCTAGATTAGATTTAGGTCAGCCACATTGTAACATTGTAACCATGGGTGAATTTAGCCTCAAAAGTCTCCAATGTCCTAACATGCAAATAAAAATATTATCTTCCTTTCTAATAATATTTCTGTTTGATTAAATGGCATCATTTATATAATATGTTCAGCACATTGTTTAATAATTCATTTACTATCATCATCTTTTGACTTGATTATCCCCTATAATTGCTTATTTTTAAAACTTTGGTTTTCATACTCATTTTGATGGTCATTATGATTCAAAAGTGTACCTTAGAGTGATGCTTTTATTTATTTATTTATTTATTTATTTATTTATTTATTTGTTGGTGGCTTGGGGTCAATTTAAAGTTCATTATTATATTTATTGCATTGGCTTAGTTTTCATTTCATGTATTCAAATTAAGCTTTTAATATATGCTAAGTGACACCGTGGTTTCTTAGATACACAGCTAAATAAGACATAACTCCTGCACTGATCACCACCTGCAGATAGCGGTAGATACCTATCTCTGGAGCCAATTCTAAGAAAGCACCTGAGAAGTTTTTAACCACCCATAAACTCAACATCTGATTAACTCTCCTTCTGCTCTAAGTTTATGTAATATTTATGGTCAAGGTTGTTGCTAGTATGTACCTCAGCCTAGTAATTTGATCCTCATTTTTTTCTATGCCTGTAATTCTGTTATGATAATGTCCCCTAAAACTCGGGTTTCTAGTTTTGTAAATTCCTTTTTCACAACCCAGATTTGACTTGGCTGCTCTCATCTAACCACTGAAATCCATGATTCATCTGAAACTATAATTATTGCCTACATGTCCTTCCCATTTTCTTATTGCAGAAGATTATTCAACCAAGTTGCAAAATAAATCCAGAATTACACCCATGAAATCCAATGGTTAATGATTATATGTGATGACACCGTTTCCCAGGATAAATATTGGTTACTAGATATATAATGTAGATATCAAGCCTATCCTTAAGAGTTCTAGTCCAACAAATTTTTTTGTAGTAACAAGGTGTGGGAAAGACAGATTATGCTGAGAAGATATTGGGATCTAACAGAAGTTAATCTATTAAATTATTTTTATAAAGGGAAAATGATGTGTTTCACAAAGATCCAGCAGTCTGACAATTACAAGTCACAGAACTGAGAAATTCATCCTTGAGTCTTCATGAATAGATATACACGTTTAAATTACAATCACCTGGGCAGAGTTATGTAGATCTCGTAGTCAGATGCTGTGCCATGTTATTGGAATGACTATGTTATTTACCATCAGTTTCAATAGACGGAGGCTAACACTTTGTCCATAACACACATATCTCTACTTCCACGTCATATTTGTCATTTCTGTAGCTGCTTCCTAAGGTAAGGTAACAGAGTCATTTAGTTCTGAACTCTGCATTTGTCCCTGACTTGCACAGCATATTTATTGAATAAATATATTTTTGAAAAAAAGAAATAAGGAAGAGAGAAAGAAGTAGTTGCAAGGTAAGAAGTGAAGGAGGTGAAATCTAGATGTTCCATGCTCACTTTGACTTTTCATCATTCTCTGGTTTTCCTTTCCTTTCCTTTCCTTTCCTTTCCTTTCCTTTCCTTTCCTTTCCTTTCCTTTCCTTTCCTTTCCTTTCCTTTCCTTTCCTTTCTTCTTTTTTCCTTTGATGTCACTGACAAAGTATAAACTGCTCCTGAATACCAGGAAGCAAGCCCATGATATCCACATGCCAGGCCGATGCTCTACCCCTGAGCCAACTGGCCAGGGCCACATATTTCTATCTGCACAACAGAAAGGAAAGAATGCCTCTCTCACCTTTGGGAATGTACCTTGTTATGTAGGATTTAAGACATGCCTTGAAATTTAAGACACATTATTTGTTACTTAAAAGTCTATCTTTTAACTAAAAGGCATTCACTTCATGTAGAGTTTAAAATTAGTAGTTAATGAAAACCACAATTGGTAATGAAAGTAAACCACAATTCTAGACAAAAAGCTAAAAATCAGTGATGTGAGTTTAGGAAAGGAGAGATAAGTGTTAAGACCTAACAGATAGGCCTGACCTGCAGTGGCACAGTGGGTAAAAGCATCAACCTGAAACACTGAGATTGCTGGTTTGAAATCTTGGGCTTGCCTGGTCAAGGCATATATGGGAGTTGATGCTTTCTGCTCCTCTCCCCTTCTCTCTCTCTCTCTCTCCTCTCTCTAAAAAATAAATAAATAAAAAATCCAGAAACAAACAACAACAAAAAAGACGTAACAGATAGCTCTGGCTGCTGGATCAGTGGATAGAGTGTCAACCCGGTGTGTGGATGTCCTGGGTTAGATTTCCAGTCAGGGCACACAGGAGAAGCTACTATCTGCTTCTCCCCTTCTCCTTCTCCCCCTTCTCTACCTCTTCCCATCTCAAGCCAGTGGCTGGATTGGTTAAAATGTGGTTAGGGTGATTACTCTAACTATATCAAATATGGGCCTAGGAGAGCAGTGAAATGACTAGTTCAAATGCTGGCTCTATCATACATTGTGATATTAAGTAAATTAGTTTTTAAACACCTTTTAATCTAAGTTTTCTCATCTGGGTAGTGACACTAATATTAGTATTTAACTCACAAGGTTGACATAGGATTAAAATGAATCAGTACATCTAACGTTTATAGAATGGTGTCAGAAGTACGTTTTCAATTTATATTAGCTAATGCCACACTTAAACATGTCCCATATATTTATGATGAGACTAGACTCACTACAGTTTCTACAGTATTTAGTAATCTGAAGTCACACACATATACACACACACACATACACACGTCTGTTATAAACAGAAGCCTTAATAATTTTAAAATGCAACAATATATTTTTAAATTTACTTTTCCTTAGTCTTCATTCATCCCATTAGCTTTTGCACACATGATGTAAAGTTGAGCCAAATCACTTCTTCCTGTTAAGTGTCCTCCAAGACACAGTCAGGGTTGTTCATGTTCTTCACTGAAGCATGAACTGGAACATTCTGAATATGCACATTCTGTTGCAAAAGAGAAGAGGACTTGATCACATCTCTGTCTGTGAATATCATGCTTCTATTTCAAGATCCACCAGACACCCTTATAGGCAGCTGCTTAGTGCTGCTTTCTATATTGACCAATAGTCTCTGTTGTTTTTCAGGTCCTTTTTCCTTTTTCTTTCTTTTTTTTTTTTTTTTTTTAAGTGAGAGGAAGAAAGATAGTGAGGCAGACTCTCACATGTACCTGGCTGGGATCCACCCTGCAACCCCTATCTGGGAAAGATGCTCTAGAATAAGCTATTTGTAATGCCTAAGACTGATACACTCCAAAGGAGCTATTCTCAGCACCTGGGACCACATTTTAACCAATCCAGCCACTAGCTTGAAATGGGAAGAGGTAGAGAAGGGGGAGAAGGAGAAGGAGAGAAGCAGATAGTAGCTTCTTCTGTGTGCCCTGACTGGAAATCTAACCCAGGACATCCACACACTGGGTTTACACTCTATCCACTGATCCAGCAGCCAGAGCTATCTGTTAGGTCTTAACACTTATTTTTCCCTTCCTAAACTCACATCACTGATTTTTAGCTTTTTGTCTAGAATTGTGGTTTACTTTTCCAACTTAGTTTTGTTACCTATAATAAAAGAAAACCCTCTTACCTGATTTTATCAGTTCTGGCCTGTTCTGATATTCCTTGATTTAGTTTCTTTATATTTATATTTACTCTTATTATAATTCATGATGTTTGGCCTGGCCCTCATCTCCAGCAGGGGGAGATAAAGAACAATAATTTTGTCCTGCCTCCTAATCCATTTATCCTCATTTTAATCCTATGCTAAAATTTATTTCATAAATAAGCCATCTATATCCTCAAGCAAGACAACGATTAGGAGAAAATATTGGCAATAACAAGGACAGAAATCCAAAGCATCCCAATTACCTTGCCACATTATTAATTATCACTGCCCAGAATCTAATAACCTTAGAGTACCTTGCATGTATCATAAGTAATAAAGCCATTGTTCTTTTTTATTTCTTGATTCAGTATGTAAATGAAACTCCAGTACTGTATTTCCTTAAATATCTGAGTTTGTTTTTACTTAAATCAGATTTTTAGAACTAATTGTAAGCATGTTTTGGATTAAGGAAAATGAGCCCCAGAGATGTAGAATGAACTAGAGAAGACAGCAAACTTCTAGTTTGTCGTGCGTGCGGTGCTGATCAGTTCTAATCTTTGAAATTATGTTTTGAATTTATTCTTGAAGTGACAAGAAACTGCCTTGTCACTACCAAAAGTGAAAAACAAAATGACACAATTTTCAAGGAAAACAAAAATGTTTTCTCAATTGCAAATTCTGCGTCCTTGCCTGTGTCGGGAAAGTCATTGAGGAGCAGTGGGAGTCATCTTCCCTTCTCCTAAACATGCCGCTTGATGCCTTGCGGCAAAACAGAATCAAAACTTCCCAGATTCCCTGCTGCTTTGATGAGACTGAGGACGTGTCAGAGTGGCTCCTACAGACTGTTATTTGATCTTGCCTTCCTCTTTTGCACACACTGGTTTGCATTTTCTGTTGATTCTTTATGTCTGCAAATAAACCAGTGCAAGTAAGTAGGTACAGGAAGACCTACGTCTAGAAGGGATGTTTATTGCCAGGCAGCCTGACCTTCTCTAACCAAAGTACTTTGCTTGTGTTATCCTTTATTTTGGAATGTATATAGCAAAGCACTAATTATCTCTGAATTCAAAGGTGTGCTGGGATAATAATCATTTCCGATTTATGTACATAAGCTTTATTAAGGTCATGAGGAATGGGAGAAGGGTGTTGACTGAGAGAAAAGACAATAGTTTTTAAGTCCTTACTATGGACCAATGTACTTAATGCATTATATATATTATCTCATGTATTTTCACAGCTGCCTCACATCATGGAAAGTAGCACCAGTGGAGAAACTGATGCTTAGTGGAGTAAGGTTCATGGCAAAATAACTAAGAACTACAGAGAGTTGAGATTTGAGCATAAATTTCCCAGGCCCTATTGGCCATGTATTTTTAATTATTCTATATTACATTCCCACTTTTTCAAACCTGTAAAATATATTTACTTTTTAAGAAACACATTATTGATTAGTATTTTATATTTCCTAAAAAAATAAAAGGATAATACTTAATTCCACATACTTTTTCCACCATTAACAACCAAGTCCTAGAATAATTGACATCCCCTAATAATCATTCTAATTTGTTTAATGTCATTATCTAAACATGTAGAGCCAAATATGTGGACCTTTTCTTTGCTATCCTCTTGCACATAGTAGGAGTATTGTCATTGTCATTTGGTTAGCGTTGCTTACCAAATACATCTGACTTTTTATGTACCAAGCACATTATGAATTCAAAACATTTTGGGATTTGGTTGTTCTTTGGCCAGTGAAATAGGAGATTAGGTGGCATGTGTTATTTCCAGCCATAAGTTTTATAGACAGGACAACTCAATTCACTCCATCTCTTTTTCTCATGTTCCTTGTGTGGTTGTTGACAATCAAGTTGAGATGAAGCCTTCTTCAGCCTTGGTTCCTGTGTAACTCCAGTGAGCAGAACTCCCTGTTTTATTAAAATAGGTTAGAACTTGCTTCGATAATAAAATACCCGACTCTCAATGGTTTTACCCAAAGGATGATGATTTCTCACTTGTGTAAATAATCATGAACTGCCTGGGGACTCTGCTCCATATTTTTATGATCTGTACAGTGACACCTGGACTGATGGAGTGGCTACTACCTGATGTATTACTTGTACTCATGGAAGAGGGAAAAGAGAGAATGGAAAAGTGTTGACTAGTTTGTCAATTTTTTGTTCACTTTGTTTTGGTTAAAGCAATTTATATGGCCATGCATGAGTTTAAGGAGGTACAAAATTATAATTTTGCCATCTGACTGTGCAAAGAGAGCACTGAATACTTGTGAACAGCTCTAATGACAGCCTCAGACTCTGGCAGACCTTCTTGTAGTAGACATATAGCATAAGCAAGAAATAATCTTTCATAGGGTTAAACTGGGGTGAATGGATTGTTTGCTGCCTCACAAAATCAAACCAAATTGGACTAAATATTCATCAGTAGAGAACTGATTTAAAAACCGTAGTTCATATACAGAAGTAAGGACACATTAAAATTACCTAAAATGGTTTTGAAAATACCAGTGTGGAGGGCTCACCACCCACCAGTATTATCAGAAACTAGGGGTGGCCTGGACATAGTCTAGGCCTTGGTATTTTTTTTGAAGCTTCCCAAAAGATCCTGACATGTACCCACAGTTGAGAGGCAATGGTGTGTGTAGTTAAATATTAGGCAGATGATATAGAACTTTGGTCCTGATTTATAATCATTCCCATTATCTACAAAAAACCCATTTCAAGTTTAAAGGCATGTCTCAAAATGCTTTGATGTACACTCTATACCAATGTGCCAGTAGTTGCTTAAACTACAAAAAATATATATATATACAATGCTATAGTGTAAAATGTTCCATGTTTTTACTTCTAGAGACTGGGTATTACATTTTACAGATTATTAATAAAAGAGAAAAAGGTTTTAAGCTACACTTAGTTCTTACTCTTTTTTTTTTGCTAGTTTTTTTAAATTGTATTTTGTGTTCTATAATCATAGTTTTGTTTAGGTAAGTAAAAAATTTAATACTAAAACAAATTTAAAGGATAAAATTTCATTTGATACTAAAAATATTTTTTAAAACATATATCAATAAAAAGAAATATAGTGCTGATAACATTTAGATTTTACTAAAGGTATTAATAAATGTAAAGACCAAAATTCCCAGATTTCTTCGAGATAGTTTGGAGAGAACTTTATTATTTAAAATTTTATCTGGATGGAGAATTAATCAGTTTTAAATGAACCAATTTATTTAAAATAAATTTAAAAAACAAGAATAAGGAAAGCGTTTTTACCCTAAGTTAATAAAACATTACACATTTGGAAATTGAAAACACTGGTCCAGCTGCAGGGATAGAAAAATCATCTTAAAATATACTGCTCACAAAAATTAGGGGATATCTCAAAATGAATATGAAGCAATAAAATATCCCCTAATACATAAAAGGGATGTCTCTGGTGGACCTCAAAATAGATAAGAACCTAAAATGTGGTAAAAGTGGTATTTCAAAGTATACCAAGAGAACAGATTATTCAATAAACAGTACTAACAAAACATACAATGTTGAAAAATAAAGTTAGTTTCTTATGCTACACCTTCAACCATCATTATTCAAAATGTACATGTGAAGCAAACTTTTAAAAAGTAAAACATTAGTAAGAGAAGCGTTTATGTATTCATGTAAAAAATAAGCTTTTTTTTTTTTTTTGTATTTTTTTGAGAAGCTGGAAATGGGGAGAGACAGACAGACTCCTGCATGCGCCCGACCGGGATCCACCCGGCACGCCCACCAGGGGCAATGCTCTGCCCACCAGGGGGCGATGCTCTGCCCCTCCGGGGCGTCGCTCTGCCGCGACCAGAGCCACTCTAGCGCCTGGGGCAGAGGCCAAGGAGCCATCCCCAGCGCCCGGGCCATCTTTGCTCCAATGGAGCCTTGGCTGCGGGAGGGGAAGAAAGAGACAGAGAGGAAGGAGGGGAAGGTGGGGGGTGGAGAAGCAAATGGGCGCCTCTCCTATGTGCCCTGGCCGGGAATCGAACCTGGGTCCCCCGCACGCCAGGCCGACGCTCTACCGCTGAGCCAACCAGCCAGGGCCAAAATAAGCTTTTTTTCATAATAAAATCACACATACAGAAAAGCTAAATGTGGACTATTTACAAACTTGTATAAATAAAATCTAAAGTATCTGTCATCGTGTATCACAAATTATAATTAAATACCCTCAGCACTCTGGGAAATGTAATACATTTTAAGCAAACTATTAATAATCATTAGTATAAAATCCCCAGACAAATTTATTAGAAAAAAGTATAACTAATCCAAAAAAAGGGGCAAACAGTTGAGTAGACACTTGACAAGGGAAATACGAGGTAATTGATTCAGGATCCAGTATATATTTCTATTCTACCTTGCATGATTAGCTACTGTCTAAAACCAGCAATGGTTTAATTAATATAACAGAACCCATGCCTTCTGAGCATATGTTCTAGTAAGGAGAAATAAAATAACCAAGTCTAGTGTGCCATAAATATACCACTGAGTAATATAGCAGAGTATAGACATTAGGACATGTGGGCATTAGAAGTTGAGGATTTTCATGCAATGGTGAGAGAAAGTATCACAGAATATAATAAGGCAGTGAGTCTTGTAGGCAAAGTGTTTCCCAGACATGAGACAGAAAAATGTGAGAAGAAAATTAAGACTCTGTTCAATTTTCATATTATAGTGAGACTTAAGTAAATAGGTTTGGAAATATCACTATGTATCCCATTTTTTCACGTCATGGGACAAACAGAAAAGAACAATCTTTGCACAATCCAGGAGAGTACATGACAAGGTTGCTTCAGCCAGAAGCAATACGGCTGCCTTCGCTAAAACTTACCTTGGATCATACTTGCCTTCTCTGAGGACTGAAAGGAGAATATTTTGGCATATATTAATACATTCTAGTGGGATTTTCAAAGCAAAGAAATGCCAAAAGTCAAGGAAAAAGGTTCTAAATTATGGGCAAAGTTTCCTATTAGCATTATTCAGCATTAGAAATTTGTTGAAGCTCACACAGCACAGTAAGTGGAGGCCACAAGTACCATCCATGGACTTTGAGACATAAGGACATTGTGCTTTCCATTTTTATGTAGGGCTCACTTCCTAGAATATATATTTGGCTTGGTGGAATTTTCCTACCATTTATGTTCAATTTCTAGATAATCAGATAAAAGTATTATTTCTATCCAATTGAGATTGGGAAAACTTTTATAATAATACTTTTTGTAGGGTAAGATAGAAAAAGACCTGATGAATGAGAATCAAGCCGGATGTAGAAGCACTCTATAGCAAGATTTGCTATACAATCTTGTTTTAATTTAAAAAAGGAAGAAATATAACATTGGAGGGTCATATGGATTACAGTTGTTTTCAAATTTATCAGAACAAAGAGGAAAATATGGGAAACTAAGGTCATGATTAACCTTATACTTAAACCATTAGGGCTCATTTGGATAGGGAGATATAAATTGAGACTATCTCAATTGCTTTTCAAGTTAGATCTCCCAAAGTAAGGTCCTAGCAGGATGCATAAATGGTTTTCCAATTCTGAAGATGGAATTTTTCCCAGATTTCAGATTTATAGTCTGGTTCCAGTATGAACAAAGGGGAGTAAACAAGATTACTGTGCCTTCTCAATTGTCCATTTCCTCGCCAATTAAAACAACAAATAACAGAGATGGGACAAATCTGATAATGAAAATCTAACTCCCAGAATTTTTAGAATGCAAGGTAATACCATGACTATTTCAACTGGGAAAATGATAATTAAGGGGAATTACTTCAATCATGAGCTGTTAAGTGAACAGGGATTAATGTCTTTGACTATCATATTTTCTTTCTTCCCATTCCAAGTTTATGAAACAGCCAATTTAAACTTGACTATACTCTCAGAATTGTTCAGTGGAAGGTACCCTTACCCTAGTATTGTAAAGAGAAGAATAAGAAGAGGATTTGCCACTTAGTGGAGAAACCCATGAGTAAGATAAAGCTTTTGTCTCTTTTTTGTGATCAGAAATTCTTGCCAAGAACATCTCAAAGGAAAAATAAATAAGTGAAAAGTGTGTTTCCCCAGGTGGTCCTGTGTACAACTGTCCATGAAGCACAAAGGAAATCAGAGACCCATCCAGGAATAGCCAAGTACCATCATTATTAACACGGGTCAGGCTACATGGGAGGCCGTTCTATCAAGAAAGTAGTACCACTGTAATATGCCATGGGGTGATAAAGAAAGAGAAGTCAGACAGACTGCACTAGACAGTTTTTATTTTTTATTTTTTATAGAAGACTCTAGGGCACACATGGATTATAGCAAACTTGAAATTGAGCATCTTTATGGATTTGTTATTCAGGTTTGCTAACATACCCTTTAAAACTCTTAAAAGCACAAGTAACAATAGAAAGTGCCTTGTGATTATTTTTGTTTAATGAAATGTGAATTTTTAAAATGATTTCATGCAGGGAGCTAGCCTAGGAAAACCCGAGTATACATTTACATTATCCAAACTCCCCTTCTAATGACATGCAAATGCTGGCTCAGTCAGCGAGGGAGGACAATTCAGACATTTGATGAGAATTTCTTTTAAATCAAACTACAGTGGGAAATGATAACAAGTTAATATCAGAACCAAATCAAACCAAATTAATATTTGTGTTCTATAAATATCAAACTTAGGAAATATGTGCCTTCACAAATCCCTTTGTTAGAAATTGTCTGTTTCTACACCTTCCTTCTGTAAATGTAAAAACACAGACCCAAGAAATAAATTATTTGAACATATTTGATAGCTATTTTCCCAACTTAGCCACCCACCAGCAAAGGTTCCTGGAAATCTTTTCACTTTTAGCAAAAATTTTACATAAACCTAATGTGTTCTCTAATGTATTACTTTTCCCTATTCCTTTATTCTTCTAGAAAGCTAAACATTATGAATCTTCTTTAGTGGATAAGTGGACCTTTAAAAAGGTCATTTTCTTGAGTAAATTTCAATTCCTTAATAAAATTTTAAGCAAGTTCAAAATATAATCAAATATGTCCTTTTATTCTTAGCACTTATCTCTGAAGTTTCATCTTTTTAACATTTTAAAATAAATTGTGATCCTGGTTCATGTGCTTGACTGTCAGCATTGGAAATTATATATATAGTGATCTAGCAAATAAAATGATGAATTCACTGAAAAGAGAAAGACTATGCTGCAGCCTAATATGGGTCCCAAATCAGGCAGCCAGTGCCCACTGACATCATTCTGCCCTGACTAATGTATAGGCATACCTTGAAGACACCATGGGTTCGGTTCTAGACCATGGAAATACAGCCAATCTAGCAATATACCAAGTCACAAAATTTTTTTGGTTTCCCAGTACATATAAAAGTTATGTTTACACTACAGTGTAGTCTATTAAGTGTAAAATAACACAATGCTTAGAATGTATATAATTTTAAAATTCTTTTTTATTAAAAATACTAAGCATCACCTGAGCCTTGGGCAGGTCATAATCTTTTTGCTGGTGGAGAGTTTTGCTTTGATGGTGATGGCAGTTGGCTGATCTGGTGGTAGTTAGTTGCCAAAGGTTACAATGGATATGAAAATCACTTAAATTAAGACAATGAAGTATGCCTCATTGATTACCTCTTTCTTTCATGAATGATTTCTTTGTAGTATAGGATTTGTGGTGCCCCAAGCAATTCCAATTTTAATGCCAACAATCAATGACCACAACTACCATAACAAATATCATTACAATGGTAAAATTGAAATATTGGAGGAATTACAAAAATGTAACCCAGACATCAAGAGAACAAATGCTGTTGGAAAAATGACAATAGATTTGCATGATGCAGAGTTGCTACAATCCTTCAATTTTTTAAAAATGCGATATGTGTGGAGCACAATAAAGCAAAGCATACTCAAACAAGGGATGCCTATATGGTGCCTGGATGTTTCTACAACCTCTGAATTGGATGGTTACATATGGAATCTTGTTAAAGCTCCTACTAGTTGTCAAAGGGAAGTAAGTATCAAGTATGGAGGAAGTACAAAATATGGCCACGCCCCCAGGCAACTGTTAGTGAGCTTGGGCTGCTATAAAAAAGTTGCCATAAACTGTAAGACTTAAACAATTATTTCTCACCATTCTGAAGGTTAGGGAGTATCAAACCAATGGGTTGTCTGATTTGGTTCTAGTGAGAACCTTCTTCCTGGTTTGCAGATGGCTATCTTGCTGTGTCCTCACATGCCTGAGAGCAAAGAGAGACAGGGAGCATCTTTTCATTTAAGGGCACCAATCCCATGACCCCCACCCTCATGACTAAATTAGTTCTCAAAGGCCTCACCTTTTAATATCAACACCTTCTAATATCAAAAAATAGTTAATATTTTTATTTATGAGTTTTTGGGGAAACAACAATTTGGTAACAATAAATAAAAAATAATAATGTTTACTCTCATTGGGCAATTGTTTGGACAGACAATTAAACTTTGTTTTCAGGGTTAAAGTCAAAGGGCTGGTCAAATTCTGAGTAAATTTGAAAGGACACCAAGAAAAAGACATTGTTTGCTCGGTAAATTGCTTCATGACGTGGTTTATGTATAACTCACAAGCCTCTTCTCCCAAATTTTTTTGTGTGTTTGACATCCCTAAAATTCCAGATTCCATGCAGCTACCAGAACTCACTGTACTGTTTCACTTCTCCATGTCTCTGTTCCTGCTGCTCCCCTGAGCACAGAGCTCTAGACTGTTGTAGTGTCTTCAAATGGTCACTCATGTTTAGTTTTCCTTCCCTTCTGGGCACAGACGTTACTTCTCTGCATCCACTTGTGATTGTGCATGGCCATGTAATTAGTTCTGATCAATGGGCTGTGGTCAGAAATTACATTCTTGTTTAGTAGAGCTTTTAATAAATAGCCCCATGTTCTCTAGCCCTCTTGTGAAAGCATATATTAAAATGGACTTTTGATAAGATCAGTGTATCCTGGAATCTGAGTAACCTCATAATTTACCACTGCTCTGGAGAATGAACAGATCCACAATAGATATTGTATAAGTGAGAAATAAAGTGTTTATTTTTTTTTAAGCCATTGAGATTTAGAGGGACTTTGTTCTTATAGAGTTCTTCTCATGTTCCAAAATTGCTAGGCTGAGTTAAGAGACTGTGCTGTGATCTCTTCAATATTTAATGCCAAGTCCATACATTTTTTCTAGAATATATGACAACACCTCTCCCATCTACAAGATCTCTCTGTGAACTTATCCCCAGTTTAGGATGGGAGCATGTGATCTACATGAAAGTCAATCAATACAACACATTCCCAATGATTGATTCAGATGTGGGTACTTGTCTAAATCATTCTAAACAGCCTAGGTCTCAAGACTCCTATAATGCTGGGATAAAAATATTTTCATCATATGGATTGATTTGTAGCTGAAAGGAAATAGATCTTAAGCTACTGAAAGCCATTTTGCTGCCACAGAAGATGTCCATTTTAAAATCATGGGCAACACAGGTGAAGTCAAAACACATTACAGAGAGAATTATATGCCCCCATATATTATAGGACCTTTCTACAGAGCCATGCCTGAAACCAACCCTACCCTTGGAATTTTCTGTTTTGTGATTGAATAGTTTCCCCTTTTCCTTTCTTTCTTTTTCTTTTTTGTATTTTTCTGAAGCTGGAAACGGGGAGAGACAGTCAGACAGACTCCCGCATGCGCCCAACCGGGATCCACCCTGCACGCCCATCAGGGGACGACGCTCTGCCCACCAGGGGGCGATGCTCTGCTCCTCCGGGGCGTCGCTCTGTCGCGACCAGAGCCACTCTAGCGCCTGGGGCAGAGGCCAAGGAGCCATCCCCAGCGCCCGGGCCATTTTTGCTCCAATGGAGCCTTGGCTGCAGGAGGGGAAGAGAGAGACAGAGAGGAAGGAGAGGGGGAGGGGTGGAGAAGCAGATGGGCGCGTCTCTTGTGTGCTCTGGCCGGGAATCGAACCCAGGACCTCTGCATGCCAGGCCGATGCTCTACCACTGAGCCAACCGGCCAGGGCTGTTTCCCCTTTTCTTAAGCCAATATAATTTTTATTCTGAAAAGCTTTGATCATAGAGATTCCTCCTTCTGTTATCATAATGCCATATAGTCTCTGCTCTTAGATTTAAGATGCAGTTCATTGTGTGTTTGGATACTTTTACCTCCCTCTAAACTATAAGGATCTTGAGGCCAGGGTCTCCATCTCATTTGTCTTATATAACTGATGCCTGCCCTACACTTGATAGTTAAATAATTATTATGCAAATGATCTAAACCGAGCAGTGGACTAGAATGTTTGGGTGATAACAGGGAACCTGGGAGTAGAGTGGGAGCTAGCAGGCAACCAGAAGAAAGCGTTCTTCCAAAGGGAGAAAGGGAGGAGCCTGAGCAAACATCACAAATTCCCCAACATTTCTTGGAGCCATTCAGATATTTTAGCAGAACCTGGGTTGTCTTACATTTTTTAGACTGTTGGAAGATGTCACGGTGACCTGCCAGAATTCTGCCCCTTCGTGTTTGCAAGGACCACTGCAGGTCTCGAAGAGCCATGACTTCTCAGCAAAACATAAGAAGTCAGAGTAGGATTAGATTATAGAAATAGAGACAGCATTAGATTTGTTTTCTCTATGGAGGTCAAGGCCAAACATTTTTGTATTGAAGAAGACTTCCTCTTCAAAGACTTCATCAGGAAATGCTTCCGTGTCTTTCCTTTGCGTGGCTGTTTCTCATCGATGAGGCTAATCCACCTTGAGGCTTGGTAAAACACTGAATGATGTTCTCTCATTACCTGTCATCTCAGGGACAAGGCTCTTGGACCATGACAGAACATGTCCTCTCATTTTCAAACTGAGCTACTGTTGCTTTTTTTTTTTTTTTTTTTTCCTTTTTGGCCTTTTTCGGAAGCTACAGGGGCTTCTTTCTTGACTGACATTGATTGGTGCTGCCAGGCGCTTTGCTCACAAGGACAGCGATCACTGGCTCTTTTGCTGTGACTAATATGAAGGGCTTTCTTCTAACAGGAAAAAAAGTATACATAAAGGAAAATGCTGACCACTACCACAGTGGAATAAATCGTGATGGTATAATACCAACCATTATACTGCTGCTGTATGGCCATCTTCCCCTTGTCTGCTAGAAGTCCCTGCTGCTTCCTTTAAATAATCATTGCAATTGGTTCATATTTCTTGTTCAGACCTTTTATGCCTTTTTCAAACATAGGAATTATCAGTATTCACTGTCCATTTAGTAAACAATATTGGAAGCAAACACTCAATATATTGTACCAGGTCTTAAATTGTGGCTCAGGCAACTTCAGCATCAAAATGACCTGTGTCATTTGTGTAAAATGCAAATATGCAGACACAAAAACTACTGTATTTCTGGGAATCTCTTTTTTAAACAGTAATGCTGGTGATATTTTAAAATGCAGGAAAGTTTGAGAACTTTGATTTATGTTGTCTTTTTTTTTTCTTTTTTCTTTTTTTTGTTTGGACACTATGCCAGGTCCAGGAAGATCCAAGTGAAGTGAGCATTATCTTGAATGAAAACACTCTCTGAAAAACAGGTGTAAAATAAATCAAAGTCTATAGTATATTGTGTGCAAAATGCTATGAACATTAGAACACCTAGGATTAGGTATACTAAATCTCTATTTGTAGTAGAGAAAACAAGATATTCAACAAATGATTTTTTTATTATTATTTAGAATCTGGGTCTATAGGTTTTAGAATCTTATTCTACTTATCACTTACAAATAGTTTCTTTAGACTTTATGTTATATAAATTTCTTGGCACCCTTAATACTTTATAAACATTTCAGATCATTTTGATTACCAGACTGCTTTCCCTGATTTTCTCATGCTATCATACAAACCCTTCATGTACTAAGTGTCTAAATTCCATTTAACTATGTACAAAGAGCTGGAATTACTAATCCCAGCAGCCACTTAGGCATGGTTCCTGCTCCTATGTGACTTTAAAAGACATACTAAAATTCAATACTTAATAAGTAATAATTAATAAATAATTTAAAACTCAGGTATACAAAAAAAAATCTATGCATAAAACTTCAGAGGTTTTACAATTAATTTTTAAGCCTGAGAGGTGTAGGCTATCAGACGCAACAGACTCATAGGATATTTATGGAAAATTCTGAAGGAGAAGCAAATACATTTGGACTGGATGGATTGAGCAGGTCAAATGGATTATTCACTAGAAAGAAGAAAAACAAATCCTGAGATTGACAAATCTTATTCTATTTTGGGAAGTCAGGTAATAACCTATGAAATGGCAGGCTGAGCGATTGTGTTGATATTTACAAGAAGGAGTGAACTTCTCTGAGACATTAAAAACAAACCAAAACAAAATAAATTATAAACAGAGGCTAGTCATGGTAGCTGGCTTAAGGGTGAATTGGTCAGATAATGAATGAAATTTCCTAATTGATATTAGCCACAAACTTTGTAATACTATCAGCTCACATAGGTAAAACAAAGGCAAGTTTAGAAATTGTTTCTTAATAACTCTAAGTATTTATCATGGTTCTGAGTAGAGTGTTGTTAGAATCAGAATATTTTATTTTGAAGAAGTCTCAACATGTGTTTCATCATGGTGAACAAAATATTCTTTTACTCTTGGAATGCAACAATATAGAAACATACATTCAACAGAGTCTCAAACTCTATTCACATTGCCTTAGCACTCATGATTATATAATTTTTACACCTGGTAAATAATATAGAATTTTTAACCATTTAAGAAATGTACCATCATTCCTTTTTAAAAAATCTTGTTTTCTTCTTTTTCTAAGTGAGAGGAGGGATGATAGAGAGACAGTCTCCTGCATGCACCTGAACTGGGATGCACTTGGCCACCCCCATCTGCGGCAGATGCTCTGCCAATCTTGGTCCGTGCTCACAACTGAGCTATTCTTAGCGCCTGAGGCAGAGGCTCCATGGAGCCATCCTCAGTGTCCAGGGCCGTTACAATACAGCCGTGGCTGCTGCAGGAGGGGAAGAGAGAGACAGAAAGAGAGAGCAGGGGAGGGGGAGGGATGGAGTTGCAGATGGTTGCTTCTCCTGTGTGCCCTGACTGGGAATTAAATCCAGAACATCCACATGCCAGGCTGTTGCTTTACCACTGAGCCAACTAGCTAGGGCGTCATTGTTCCTTGAAATATGTATTTTTCAGAGATAATCTTTAAAAACAAAACTTACAGTTTTGTGGTGAAAACTTAGTTTTTTGTTTTAGACCTGCCACCAGTCCTAGGTTTACTACTTAGCTGTGTGACTTGAAGTCACCCAACTATTTTAAATATTATTTCACTTGTATGATGAAAAAAAAACAACACCCACTTCTGTAGGATGGTTATGACAATGAAATGAAAATAGTTACTTGGAAAAGTGTTTTTTACATAGAAAGTCCTCCATAAATATTATCAATTTTTAGAAGCACATGTAATTGTTTCTGTCAATGACCTGTAAGCTTTCAGAAGATATATTTAGAAGCTCTGTTAAAAGAGGCTTTTTAAAAATTAAAATAACTAAATCTGTCCCAATAATAACTTTAAAGTATTCTCAGATATCTTGTTTCAAACATTAGTTGAGGAATTAAGTCATTGGTACTAAATGATGGGGCAGAGCTTCAAACCTAATTTTGTCTTGCTTTGAGGACTTAGGTATTTTCATCAAGATTTCCTCTCAGTAAGAATTTATATCATAAAAAATAAATTTATATCATAGGAAATAAACTTTCATTAGCATAGAAACCAGAAAGTCAGGGCTTCTGTTAAAAACATTAATTAAATTATTTAATGTTCATTGTCAAGGTTAGGTTTAAAGAATATAATTCTTTTAACAATAAATATATTGCAACACTTCCATGTAGTATCCTAGCATAATTGTTAGGGGGAAAAATCTTGAAATCACACTGCATGATTTTACTTACTAGTTTAATCCTTAAACATGACACACTCTTTAACTTAATTATCCTTATCTCAAAACAGATATTGTGGAATGGAATTAAAATGAGTGAATTTATATAAAAGAGTTAGAGAAAAAGATCTATAGTAACTACAATATAGCAAAAATTTTAATATAAATATTTATCATAATGTTCTTGTACTGAAAAAATTATTTTACTTATTAAAAGGAAAAGGAAGTAGTAGAAATAATTAGATGTCTTTATCATTTTATTAATTATTTTGGCTTCTAGAAAGTCTTCATTTCCCACCTTCCTTTACAGGCTATTTGTGGATCATGTTAATCCTGGCCAGTTGAAGGTGGATGAAGGAAAGATAAGCTACCATCAGGTCCAGAGGTTTTAAAATCCTTTGTGATGCTTCTGCATTTTCAAGGTGGACAATAGAAACAGATGGAAGCATCTCATGTCTTTCTAAGCATTTTACACCCATATTCAGTTATTTCTAAATATATATATATATATGCATATTTCTTTTTTTTTTTTTTTGTACTTTTCTGAAGCTGGAAACGGGGAGAGACAGTCAGACAGATTCCCGCATGCACCCGACCGGGATCCACCCGGCACGCCCACCAGGGGCGAAGCTCTGCCCACCAGGGGGCGATGCTCTGCCCCTCCGGGGCGTCGCTCTGCCGCGACCAGAGCCACTCTAGCGCCTGGGGCAGAGGCCAAGGAGCCATCCCCAGCACCCAGGCCATCTTTGCTCCAATGGAGCCTTGGCTGCAGGAGAGGAAGAGGGAGACAGAGAGGAAGGAGAGGGGGAGGGGTGGAGAAGCAAATGGGCGCTTCTCCTATGTGCTCTGGCCGGGAATCGAACCCGGGTCCCCCGCACTCCAGGCAGACGCTCTACCGCTGAGCCAACCGGCCAGGGCCGCACATTTCTTATATAATCATTCTACCATTATCATTCTCAGAATATTTTACGCAAATTATATTATAGAAAATTATGCCTAGTACATAAAAATATATTCAAGTTGCATTAAAAGTACTTTCACAGTGAATGCCTGATTCTTAATCCAAACAAAATCAATTTATTAGAACTCATATTTACAAGTCTTTGGTCATTGAAAACCTAGAACAGCCTCTCTCTCTCTTTCTATGCCATTGACTTATGGCAGAGATGGATTAAATTTTCCTGTGGACTGTGTTTGTCTTTTACCTCCTTGTGCTTTAGTTGCGAGAAGGTTGATTAGATCAGTGCTCTGATTTTGACAAGGCAACTTTGTTTCTTGGTTCTTCCTATTGCTGTCATCAGGAGACTCACTCTACGTGATGACACTAAGTGACACAATTTGAGATCAATGGGGTCAGGGCAGACAGACATTCCTCTGTTGCTGCTTTAACTCATCAATGATCTTTTTGCTGCATTAAAATTTCATATTGCATGATCATGATTTTCTAATGTTATTATTTCTTCCACATTTACAAACTTGAACTTTTTATCAATTAAAAAAGGTTTCAAATACAAAAGACAGGATAAATGTAAACTTTTCTGTTTAATTTCCCTTTTCCAGAGGCAAATAGGTGTTCAATGTTTAGCAATGGTATTAAATCAATTATTACTTATTTGTAGGATACTTCTTCTATTTTCTTCTCATTGATTGTAATTATTGTCTTTCATGTTTTTATATAGCAACTACATTATTATCTTGTGTATTAGATGCCATAAATTGTTATTCTATGCTGCTCAAATTCCTTTGTAAGCAACACTGAGGTGACTGTTTGCCTGTGATGACATTTACTCATGGAATTTTCCCTGAATGAACATAGAAATAAGTTTAATGTCAATATTAGTTTTTCCAACGGTTAACGTAATACACCATATCAACAAAACAAAGAACAAAAACCACATGATCTTATCAATAGTTGCAGAAAAGGCTTTTGATAAAATACAACACAATTTTATGTTTAAGACTCTCAACAAAATGGGTATAGATGGAAAATATCTCAACATGATAAAGGCCATATATGATAATCCATCAGCCAACATCATATTAAATGGCATAAAACTGAGGTCTTTCTACCTTAAATCAGGAACAAGACAGGGTTGTCCACTCTCTCCACTCTTATTTAACGTGGTGCTAGAAGTTCTGGCCAGAGCAATCAGACAAGACAAAGAAATAAAAGGCATCCATATCGGAAAAGAAGAAGTAAAGGTATCACTTTTTTGCTGATGATATGATCCTATACATCGAAAACCCGAAGGACTCCACAAAAAGATTATTAGAAACAATAAACCAATACAGTAAGGTCGCAGGATACAAAATTAACATACAAAAGTCCATAGCCTTTCTATATGCCAACAATGAAATATTAGAAAACGAACTCAAAAAAATAATCCCCTTCACGATTGCAACAAAAAAAAATAAAATACCTAGGAATAAACATAACAAAGAATGTGAAAGACCTATATAACGAAAACTACAAGGCATTATTAAGAGAAATAGAAAAAGACACAATGAGATGGAAAAATATTCCTTGTTCTTGGATAGGAAGAATAAATATAATTAAAATGGCCATATTACCCAAAGCAATATATAAATTTAATGCAATTCCCATCAAAATCCCTATGAGATTTTTTAAAGAAATGGAACAAAAAATCATCAGATTTATATGGAACTATAAAAAACCCCGAATAGCCAAAACAATCCTAAGGAAAAAGAATGAAGCTGGGGGCATTACAATACCTGACTTTAAACTATATTATACGGCCACGATAATCAAAACAGCATGGTATTGGCAGAAAAATAGACACTCAGACCAATGTTACAGAATAGAAAGCCCAGAAATAAAACCACATATATATGGTCAAATAATCTTTGATAAAGGGGCCAACAACACACAATGGAGAAAAGAAAGCCTCTTCAACAAATGGTGTTGGGAAAACTGGAAAGCCACATCCAAAAGAATGAAACTCGACTACAGCCTGTCCCCGTGTACTAAAATTAATTCAAAATGGATCAAAGACCTAAATATAAGACCTGAAACAATAAAGTACATAGAAGAAGACATAGGTACTAAAATCATGGACCTGGGTTTTAAAGAACATTTTATGAACTTGACTCCAATGGCAAGAGAAGTGAAGGCAAAGATAAATGAATGGGACTACATCAGAATTAAAAGTTTTTGCTCAGCAAGAGAAACTGATATCAAAATAAACAGACAGCCAACTAAATGGGAAATGATATTTTCAAACAAGAGCTCAGATAAGGGCCTAATATCCAAAATTTACAAAGAACTCATAAAACTCAACAACAAACAAACAAACAATCCAATAAAAAAATGGGAAGAGGACATGAACAGACACTTCTCCCAGGAAGAGATACAAATGGCCAACAGATATATGAAAAGATGCTCAGCTTCATTAGTTATTAGAGAAATGCAAATCAAAACTACAATGAGATACCACCTCACCCCTGTTAGATTAGCTATTATCAACAAGACGGGTAATAGCAAATGTTGGAGAGGCTGCGGAGAAAAGGGAACTCTCATCCACTGTTGGTGGAACTGTAAAGTAGTACAACCATTATGGAGGAAAGTATGGTGGTTCCTCAAAAAACTGCAAATAGAACTACCTTATGACCCAGCAATCCCTCTACTGGGTATATACCCCAAAACCTCAGAAACATTGATACATAAAGACACATGTAGCCCCATGTTCATTGCAGCACTGTTCACAGTGGCCAAGACATGGAAACAACCAAAAAGCCCTTCAATAGAAGACTGGATAAAGAAGATGTGGCACATATACACTATGGAATACTACTCAGCCATAAGAAATGATGACATCAGATCATTTACAGCAAAATGGTGGGATCTTGATAACATTATACGGAGTGAAATAAGTAAATCAGAAAAAAACAAGAACTACATGATTCCATACATTGGTGGAACATAAAAACGAGACTAAGAGACATGGACAAGAGTGTGGTGGTTACCAGGGGTGGGGGGAGGGAGGACTTGGGAGGGAGAGAGTTAGGGGGAGGGGGAGGGGCACAGAGAACTAGATAGAGGGTGGCGGAGGACAATCTGACTTTGGGCGAGGGGTATGCAACATAATTTAATGACAAAATAACCTAGACATGTTTTCTTTGAATATATGTACCTTGATTTATTAATGTCATCCCATTACCATTAATAAAAAATTATTTAAAAAAATATTAGTTTTTCCAAGAAAAGTCAATAACAAGAGAATATATATGAGGCCCAGCTCAGATTAACACGTGGTTGTATAAGAGAACAATATTTTAACTGCTCTCATATATTCATCCAAGTGAATTTTTGTAGCATAGGTTGTTAGAACCATTACTGAACTGTTGGATACTTTTATACCCAGTGTTTTCTCTGTTCATCAATCAAAATATCTCTGTTCAAAAAAGTAAATAGCACTTGCCTTGATCATGCAAATATAAAACAGTTAGAATGTATTAAGTAATGAGATTGATTATTAGCAAACTCTAGTGCAAATTAAGTGACAAAGCTGAAAAATGTCATGGATTGACTGCAGTGGGAATATCAAGTGTTTCATTATGTGATGGATTAAATGGGTTAGGGGAGTTAAAATATTTTTCTCTACAGGGATTCTAATGTCAGAAACATAAGAAAAATGATTAAACAGGTTTGTTAAGAAGAATAATAAGCCAACACTGATTGGTTCTTACTTAGTTTGGGTGGCTGGTGAGCTTGAACCTTTAAACCAGTCAGTTCTCAGTGTGAGAGAGATTGATAAACACAGGAAATACTATTTTCTGGTGGAATTTTGATCAGGATTTAATTTCTATTAATAGGAACTTCATGAATCTTCATCTGCAACACAAAAATAATTAGTGTTTATTATAGGAGACAGAAGAGGGTAAATAGAACAGATTTAGAATCTGAAATCAAGCTTGTCCTCATCCTAAAATGGGTGACATTGGTAAGATACCCTTCTGCACAAACCTCAATGTTTTTTAAACCTCAATTTTTTTTATCAGTGCAAGTACGGTAATATATTCACTGCCTGTCTCAAAAGGTTTTAGTAAGTCTGAAAATAAAGATTAATAACAAGCTATCCTGACATTAGTTGGGAATTAGTTAAATGATGGTATTTTTAATGTGAGAATGTATTAAAGGTATTAACAATTGTAGTTTAGAAAGCTGTTTAATGACAAGAGAAAATTAAGATATTACAGTAAATTTTGAAAAATTAAATTATATGAAGTATATCTACTTTATACATGATAAATTTATGAATAAATACATAGTAATAAAGAAAAGATACACACATACACACATACAAAATAGTCATAGTGGTTGTTGGACCTATTTTTTTTTAATGTTTTTCATTCTTTTATAATTTCATTAAGAAGCAGTTTTATTAAAATCAGAAAAAAAGTTAAAAAAAAGAAATAGCCCAATAGCATAGCATATAAAATATAGTCTATTGATTTTTTTATATAATTTCTTTTTTTCTATTTAAGAGTTTAGTTATTGATTTTAGAGAAAGAAGAGAGAGAGAAAAACAAAGGGTAAGAGCAAGAAGTATCAATTCATAGTAGAATTGCTTTTCGTATGTGCCCTAACAGGTTAAACCCAGGGTTTTGAACCAGCGACCTCAGCATTCCAGGTCAATGCTTTATCCCAGGGGTCCCCAAACTACGACCCACGGGCCACATGCAGCCCCCTGAGACCATTTATCCGGCCCCCGCTGCACTTCCGGAAGGGGCACCTCTTTCATTGGTGGTCAATGAAAGGAGCACATTGACTATCTCATTAGCCAAAAGCAGGCCCATAGTTCCCATTGAAATACTGGTCAGTTTCTTGATTTAAATTTACTTGTTTTTTATTTTAAATATTGTATTTGTTCCCGTTTTGTTTTTTTACTGTAAAATAAGATATGTGCAGTGTGCATAGGGATTTGTTCATAGTTTTTTTTATAGTCCGGCCCTACAATGGGCTGAGGGACAGTGAACTGGCCCTCTGTGTAAAAAGTTTGGGGACCCCTGCTTTATCCACTGCGCTACCACAGGTCAGGTCAGTCAATTGATTTTGACATGTGGCATATCAGAGCAATTTGGTAAAGAACAGATGTTCTATGAAATTGATAGAATTGATACCAACATCAAACAAACAAAATGAAATGGACCTTCACCTTATACCACACATTATAATCCCAGAAGAATCATAGATATAAACAAAACATTTTTAAAATTCTGCTTCTTAAAATAAAATAGAAAAAAATATTTTTATGCTATCAATACAAGGGAAGTCTTAAATAAAATATTATTCTATTTGACTTTCTTAGAATTCATAACAGGATATAAGACGTGAAAATGGAAGGCATGGATTGGAGAAATCCCATCTTAAACCACAAAGGGCTTTTAAATAGACTATTATGAGACTTCTCACATACCACTTAGCATAAACAGATATACAACTAAAAATAAAAGTAATTTAAAAAGATCATTTAAAGACTGATCAGGTGGTGGTACAGTGGATAGAGCATTGGACTAGGACACAGAGGACCCAGGTTCAAAACCCTAAGGTCACCAGTTTAGTGTGGGCTCATCTGGCTTGAGTGCAGGCTCAATAGCTTGAGCGCGGCATTGCTGGCTTGAGCGTGGGATCATAAAATGACCCCGTGATCTCTGGTTTGAGCCCAAAAGTCACTGGCTTGAAGCAAGGGGTCACTTGTTCTGCTGTAGCCTGCTGTCAAGGCATATATGAGAAAGCAATCAATGAACAACTAAGGAGTGGCAAAAAAAAATGGATGCTTCTCATCTCACTCCCTTCCTCATCTCACTCCCTTCCTGTCTGTCCCTATCTGTCCCTCTCTCTGTCTCTCTCTCTGTCACACACACACACACACACACACAAAAGATTATTTAAAGATATTTCACAAAAGAAAAAAACCTAATGATTCCCACTTTTGTGATTAATAGGAGAAATGCAAATTAAAAGTAGTGTCAATTGATCAATTAATATTAACTAACATTAAAAATGTGACTATTCCAAGTGTTAATAAGATATAGAACAGTGGAAAATCTAATATTCTACAAGTGGACATGTAACTCTGACATTTAATGAAGTTGAGGAGTGACCTATTTTATGACATCTGAGGCTCTAAGGATATTGATCAGTGGATCCCATACTTATCTGTGTGTGGGTATATATGTGTTTACATGTATATGTATACATATACATATATATCTAAAACAAATGAAAAAGAGAACAAATAACAGACTTTTAAAAGTATAAAATCAGTTTCTGTGTGCTACTACTCATAAGGGTTTTTACAATACATGGATTTAGGCAGACAATATAAAGCCATAGCTTAACATTATACAAATTGTTCTACCATTTAATGAAGTTTACCAGAAAATGATTTTATTTCATTGGCCTGGGCTTTCTGAAACTAGTGTACTTATAAAAGGTAAAAATATCTCTGTCAGCAAACTCTACTGTTAGTATACTTAAGAGTATCAAGCACAAGAACACATATCTGGGTAAATCTCTCCACTGGCCATTAGCATACTCTCAAGTAAAATGTTGCTTCCTTAGTGTACTCACATATCCCCAGAAGTGCCGTGTGTTACCTGAATCTCACTGTTTGACACTGAAGGTACATCAAGGTAGACACCTGCTATATGGTGGGTTATTAATGGGTTGATATTTTTTTTTATTCCTACTATGCAACAGGCCACTAGCTCTTCAAAAAGGCTTACTTCAAGACCTGTTATGCCCTGGCCGGTTGGCTCAGTGGTAGAGCGTCGGCCTGGCGTGCAGGGGTCCCGGGTTCGATTCCCGGCCAGGGCACACAGAAGAAGCGCCCATCTGCTTCTCCACCCCTCCCCCTCTCCTTCCTCTCTGTCTCTCTCTTCCCCTCCCGCAGCCGAGGCTCCATTGGAGCAAAGATGGCCCGGGCGCTGGGGATGGCTCCTTGGCCTCTGCCCCAGGCGCTAGAATGGCTCTGGTCGCAGCAGAGCGACGCCCCTGAGGGACAGAGCATCGCCCCCTGGTGGGCGTGCCGGGTGGATCCCGGTCGGGCGCATGCGGGAGTCTGTCTGACTGTCTCTCCCTGTTTCCAGCTTCAGAAAAATACAAAAAAAAAAAAAAAAAAAAAAAAAAAAAAAAAAAAAAAAGACCTGTTATATACTAGAGTTGATCTTGCCATGTTCATAGGATTTCTATTTTACAGTCCTGACTTCGCTTTAACCGGACCCTTACTACAACTATTGTGAAATGTCAAGTCCTTTGAGTTGTTCCTAAATAAATCAGACGGAGAAAGCTATTTTTGCAGGGGGTTTTTTGTTTGTTTGTTTCTTGTAGTGCCTCTGGCTATTTGTTTCAGTTGCAATAAATAACTCTTCTGTTCACTTGTCTCAGAAATATTTGGAAATTTACAAATGTCTTAAGAGATGTAGGCTTTAATCAGTGATTAATTTGGAATCAGTTTTTGTTATTTTAAGGGTATAATGTATGTATTAATAAAATTTTGATATTTAAAAAACATTTTTATTTCAACAAAATCTATCTCTTAAAGATAAAGCTACTTCACTTTCATGCTACCTTTTGTGCTATAACTTTAATATAATTTTATCCTTAGGGTTTTTTTCCCTTAACATTGTATGATATTACATCGATATTGAATCCTCATAGAAAAAACTCTTTGAGCTGGATATATGTCACCATAATGTATTTTTTTATTTAAGAGGTTATTTTATATTCACAACCATTAGCAATGTATTCATTTTTGAGTCAAATTAACTAAATGCTTATCATTTGTGGAAAAAGCATGGGTTTATACAGTTCCTAAAAATTTGAAATTATATACTTGAAAAAGTTACTTATTTTTGCTCACTATCAAATTTATCTGTACAATTAGTATAATTCTAGTTTTAGTAGGTACTGAAATTCTAGTCAGGAAGATAAAAAAGAATAAACAATAAATGCATAGGGAAATTCAGGCTGTGATTCAATTATAACATGAATAAAACAAATAGGGTAATAATATGAAGACATTTTTTGAAGGACAATGGCTAGTGGAAATGAGAATGAAAAGAAACATAAAAATTTAATATTAATTAAAAAGTGAAACCATAAGAACTCAATGACAAATGAAAGGTAAGGTTGAAAGAATAGGACAGTTTGTGTGTATCGCCTTGGTTTTGGAGTTTTTTCAAGAGGGTAGATGATTGAGATAGTACATATTTTAAGAACCGAGAAAGACCTTAGGAGAAGCAGCTTGGAGCAGTTCTTTGAATTAAAGAGTTCTTTGAATTAAGATGTCTATTTGATATCAAAGTTGAAATTTTGAGTAAAAGATATGCAAGATGAAAACTAAAAGGGGAGGTTAAAGTTAAAATGTAAGTAAGGGATTTATATTTAAATGAATGTCATTTAAAAAGATTTCTTTGGTTGGGATCAACTTTAAAAAGTATAATTAAGTCGATATGCGGACATAGACTTAGAAGCTATTAATCAAAACACTTGCATGTAGTTTAGGTTTTAATAGGAATTTCTCTGATGAAGTCCTGGATTCTCTTCAAATATTTGATCAATATTTCATTCTCTCAAGGAAATATTGAAATAATATGTCTACATGATAAATGTGGAAATTATTTATCAACTCTAATACAGCCATTCTCTTGGAAATGTAACTATCAATTGAGAAGAGAAATCTTTCCATGCTTTCATTTTGCTAACCTCCTTATCATTTGGAAAATTTGCCACATTCTATATATTAATATTGGAAAGTTCATTTAATTAACAAACTTCAACTTATACCTGCTAAATTGGACATTATCATCACCCACCATTATATATTGACCTGTAGATTTATTTTCTGTTTTACTTTGCTGTTTATTCAGACCCATTTGAAAGAGACATGGACTGTTTAATAAAGGGTGTCTTAAAAAGATTCAGTATAGCAACTGACCTTAAATAGTTTATAATTGCATTGGAGAGGTAAAGTATGAATACGGGAGAAGATAAAAAGATATGCTCAAGACTTCTTGCCAAGAAGTACATGTTTGTTGTTGTTGTTTTGGCAAGAAAATGAGTCACATGATAAATACTAAAGAAGAGTCTCAACCAGGGAAAGACCACAATTGATTGAATTAATCATTCTACAAAGAGAAGATAAAGCAGAGCAGGAAAGAATGGGAAGCAACTGTATTGGCAAAATAGAGTAGCGCAGAAGAAAAAATATAAAGATATATCAGGAAGATTCAAAATCAGCATCTTGAACTCTGTTATTTTGATGTTTGTTTGATTCTCCATTCATTTCTACATTTTCCACTGGAGGTAGCAAAAGATGCTATTTTTAAACTATTTTTCAAATGATCTGAAAACATCGAAAGAAGGATAAATCAAGCCATATTAGACTTACAATAAGCTGTTCTCTAATTACCTTTTCATGACATTTCCTTGATAGTCTTCTTTTAATTATTTTATTTCTTCATTTTATTCATTCATTTATTGAGTGAGTGGGTCAATCAGTGGTCCTTCTTTCAATAGTTATTAAACATGAGCTATTTGGGGGCTCTGGTGACACTACAGTGAAGAAGACAGATACAGTTTGTGCCCTAGCTAAGTTAGAATCAATCGGAGATGACAAACAAACAACAAATTATTTCAAATCATCAATAATGGCTGTTCTACTTAGATACAATGAAGTGAGAGGATAGGTTTGGAATATAGATTGCTCAGTTCAGCTAAAGGCAGAGTTAGTTAATTTTTTTATTTGCAGAATATTATGTTTAATTATAAAATGTACAAAGCACTTTGCTAAGTGTAATTGGTTATAACTTCAGAGAAAGCAGAAATTTTTAAATGATAAGAATTTTAAAGAGAATTTAATACCAAGTTTCTGGATATCAAGTTTACACACAAAAATGATCTCAGTTCTAGACACAAGTTTGTAAAATGGTCTTATTCAGATTTCTGGATAAAATGAAGATAGATATATAATCTGTTTGGGTTAATTCCTCCATTTTCACTGACCAAGAGCATATTCTATATTTTGTACCTTAAGGAAAAAAAAAGCACAGTGAGCATATTTTCCTTTTATCTTTTCAGCCATTTCCAAAATAAGATTGTAAAGAGTCATGTTGTTACAGTGAACTATGTGATATGGTATTGAAATGGAGGAAACTCTTGTCTTCCAACACAGATTCCTGAGAGCACCATATTAAGACTTATTTATATTTGTTAAAAAGGACAGAAACTTGAACTTAAGTGAAGATTAAAAGTCCCCAGCTATGAATTATTGTGGGAATACTGCCCAATTAGTGAACAACTCTCTCAGATCCTTTCAAAAAGGAAGCTCTTCTATCAAATGTTATTTGATATAAGAAACTGCTTTTATTTTCAGAAAAGTAGGTAGGAGACCCTAAATAGAATAATTTAATTTGTCTATATACCTAGTTCTTATTCTCTCCATTTTTATCATTCCTTCTTTCTTTTTCCCTTACCTTAGGCTGCAGTGAACACACACAGGAAAGTGAATTATTGGTTTATTATTGTGTATTTGTACTGTTTGTTATTGAGAAATGAAAAAAGGGTTTTCTATTTTCCTTTCTTACCACTTACTCCCATTTCTCACCTTACCAACCCAACCAGAAAGCAAGCAAGCAAGAAAGCAAGAATCTAAGAAGTTCTTGCTTTAGAAAAAGAACAAGTTAGATTCAGAACCAAACTATTTTAAATGTGTATTTTTATCATCTACATAGTAACAACGCAGACTAAAATTTCCACAGTTAGAGAGAGTTTCCCATATAGTAGAAGAAATTATTTTGTTTGGGTCGATATCGGCAATGGACAATAAACTGTGATCCATTTTCAGAGAGCTTCCAAAGAGGCTCAATACCTCAGATATAGAGAAACACAGTTGCCCAAATTTAAACAGAATACTTGTTCCTTGGTGCCATGGGAAGGAAGCCTGGGCCAATATTTGACACAGGATTACAAAAGGGTGACTTTGCATCCTGAAATTGGTCTAATGCAGGGGTCGCCAAACTACGGCCCGCGGGGCCGCATGCGGCCCCCTGAGGCCATTTATCCGGCCCCCGCTGCACTTCCAGAAGGGGCACCTCTTTCATTGGTGGTCAGTGAGAGGAGCATAGTTCCCATTGAAATACTGGTCAGTTTGTTGATTTAAATTTACTTGTTCTTTATTTTAAATATTGTATTTGTTCCCGTTTTGTTTTTTTACTTTAAAATAAAATATGTGCAGTGTGCATAGGGGTTTGTTCATAGTATTTTTATAGTCCGGCCCTCCAGTGGTCTGAGGGACAGTGAACTGGCCCCCTGTGTAAAAAGTTTGGGGACCCCTGGTCTAATGAATATTCAGTTAGGAACAGTCTTACTTTGTGCTCATGCAAAATGAAAGCTCTCCATGTTTTTGTCACTGAAGTTAAGTGTAAGTGCTCCACATGGCATGTAAAAAATTGAATTTCTGAGATTCCTATTCAGCAAGTGTTAGAATCAGTTTCCATTTGATTCACAAAACTTAAGAAATATGGCAGGTTTTATACCCAGGGTTGTGGGATACATTTTTCCCCATGCATTAAAATTTGAGAAAAAAGGGCTTTATAATCCACTGAGTTTCACAGCATGGTGATTCTCAGATTGTGGAAATTTTGAGTTTCAGAAGGGGAAGTCCTCCCTAATGAATGTAACTCGATAAATAGGCTAAGAGAAGAAATTAAATTTAATCTGATCAAGTATATTCACTATATCCTTGACCTGACCTGTGGTGGCACAGTGGATAAAGCGTCGACCTGGAAATGCTGAGGTTGCCGGTTCGAAACCCTGGGCTTGCCTGGTCAAGGCACATATGGGAGTTGATGCTTCCAGCTCCTCCCCCCTTCTCTCTCTCTCTCTCCTCTCTCTCTCTCTCCTCTCTAAAATGAATAAATAAAATAAAATAAAAAAAATAAAAAAAAGTATATTCACTATATCCTTAATTATAAATAAATAAACACAAAATGTGTACTAGTTATTTGATTTATCTTTAGGTGAATTTATAAGAAAATAAAATCACTAATCACAATCCTATTCAATTTAAAATGAATAATCTTGTAGATAAAAGGATTTGGAAATTCATACTAGTAAAATGTAGGTGAGACAATTGGGTAGTATTTAAATCCTAATTACCTCAGGAGCTCAAGGAATAAAGACTATTAATTAGATTGGGTAAAGATTTTGATTGAAAATTCATACCCACTGTAAGGCCAGGAGCTGCCATCGTGGCCATTCACATGCAGGTTCCCATTGAATTCTGGCAGACGGTAAAGAAATGGTGGAATCGGAGGATGGTGGGCCATCTGTTTATTGGTATCTCACCAAGACAGGCAAGCCACAAGAGAAGACAAGGGAAAGGCAGAAAACTTGCTTTTCTCCTGAAGGGCAAGGGATCAGGGAGGCCCGTGCAATGGTGATAGCAGGAACCAAGAGAGCAAGCTCCCGGATCTGCCCCACTTTATAGTGTAGAAACCAAAACCTTTAATCCAATTTACAAACAAGGAAGTCTCTGATACAAAGTCACTTATCTGAGGCATAATGAGATTCCTCATGAGAGTGCAGCACCCCACATCATGTAATCAGTCAAGGGTGTGGGGAAAAGCTTAGTCTTAAAACTAACCCTTAGGCTATAACAACCTGGCCTGCTTACAGCCTGTCTCCCACACCCAATACAAACTATAAGCGAGCAAACATTTATATCATATTTACAAACTTATTTGACCAACACCTACCTTGTAATCATCTTTACAATTCTTTCAGTGTTTTTTAAGTAAAGAAATAAAACACTTTGAGATATGCAAAAATTTATTGAGATTACCATTTGGATTTTTGAGTTTGTTTTAATCTTTTACCCACAATTTGTAAAAAAAAATTTATGTTAGAAATGTCATGTGTTACAATATATAATATTTAATATAGAAAATTTTATTGTTATAAGAATTTGGATATATTCACTCAAGCTATAAAATGAACCTTTATGTTTATGGAAATTAAAATTTAAGACCTCAATATTTCACCTTTTTTTTTTTTTTTTGTATTTTTCTGAAGCTGGAAATGGGGAGAGACAGTCAGACTCCCACATGCGCCTGACCAGGATCCACCTGGCACGCCCACCAAGGGGCGATGCTCTGTCCCCCCCCCTCCTCCGGGGCGGTCGTTCTGTTGCAACCAGAGCCACTCCAGCGCCTGGGGCAGAGGTCAAGGAGCCATCCCCAGCGCCCGGGCCATCTTTGCTCCAGTGGAGCCTCGCTGCGGGAGGGGAAGAGAGAGACAGAGAAAAAGGAGAGGGGGAGGGGTGGAGAAGCAGATGGGTGCTGGCTGGAATCGAATCCGGGACTTCTGCATGCCAGGCTGATGCTCTACCACTGACCCAACCGGCCAGGGCCAGTATTTCACCTTTTTAAATATAATGTTTAAATCTCTTACACGGTAAGCAGTCTTGGTTTTCTCCTCTAAAGTCTTATTTTTTCTAAATATAACATTGAAAAACAATTCTCACAAGGCAAATTTCTGTTATTTTCAAAATGTCAACCTAAACAAGTTGATTTTTTTTTCCTTTTTTTCTCTGTATTTCTCCGAAGCTGGAAACGGGGAGAGACAGCCAGACAGACTCCCGCATGTGCCCTACCAGGATCCACCCAGCACGCCCACCGGGGAGCGACGCTCTGCCCCTCCGGGGGTCGCTCTGTCGCGACCAGAGCCACTCTAGCACCTGGGGCAGAGGCCAAGGAGCCATCCCCAGCGCCCGGGCCATCTTTGCTCCAATGGAGCCTTGGCTGTGGGAGGGGAAGAGAGAGACAGAGAGGAAGGAGAGGGGGAGGAGTGGAGAAGCAGATGGGCGCTTCTCCTGTGTGCCCTGGCTGGGAATCAAACCCGGGACCCCTTGCACACCAGGCTGACGCTCTACCGCTGAGCCAACTGGCTAGGGCCCTAAACAAGTTGATTTTATTCTTAAGGCCTAAACTTAACTTGTTCTAATCCTGAACTGGTTTCAGCTACTGTACCAATTATGGCTGGTTGAATTTCCAAAGTGAAGAGGCATATATTGTACAAGGATTCCTCCACCCTAATGATTCTCAAAATGTGGTGCCTAGACCAGCAGCACCAGCATCACCAGCATCACCAGCATCAACAGCATCACCTGTTGACATGTTAGAAATGCAAATTTTTAGAAATTCACTCTGGAACTACTGAATTAAAAAATGATTCTGTCTCACATCTGTGCTTAATAACCACTGTTCTTACTCCATTTAGCAGATCAGCACCCTTACCCATCATTGACAAATGTGTTTCCATAGCTTTTTCTTCTTCATTTTTTCTAATATATTGTTTAAAGCATTCACAGTCCCTTGATTAACCAATGTGTGATTTTTATTAGGACTTATACAAATTTAAAAAAAGTAGTTTTGCCACAATACCTTTGACAGCACATTCACCTGCAGTCTATAAAGACAATTTGATTTCATCAAAATTATGCACATATAAATCTAAAGGCTGAAAAACTTACCTACTGACATTTTTATTCTGGCCTAGTTTATAGCCAAGATATTAGCATCTTTGAGTCTAATGTGCCAGAAGAACAGGCAAGGCCACAAATTCATTTCCCTGAGTGTTTCTGTTTGATACACTTAAAAAGCAACACAGGCAAACAATAGAAGTGCCTATATGAGCACATTTTCTCAGAGCTGATTTAGTGTTTAATTCACTTCGAGGGAAGAATGATGACAAATATAAGGCTCTAATTGACTAGACACACAGCTGCTCCTAATATTATGCAATTAAGATCCTATCAACAAAATATGACTATCTCTCTTGTTTTACTGAGAAAAAAATGACACAAAAAATACAGAAAACAATGAATGTAGCAGAGAGAGGGCGGTATGGTTGAAACACTGACCTACCTGACAGGATCTTACATATTGTGTGAAAAGAATGTTAAGTTTCATGATGGTGGAGACTTTGTTGCTCTTGTTCAACCTTGCAAATTGCTTCACTTTTAGAATTTGATTTAAAAATTTTTAAAGTAATTGAAAGAAACAAACTGAGAGGCAGAGGTCTGTGAAAATTTCAAACAGAATTTCAACTGACAGTCTCAGTTTCTTCATTTGTAGAGAAGGGCAAAGGCAAGTGAGAGTCTTGATGTACAAAATGATCAAAGGTCCTACCACATATAAACATAGAATTCTGACCTCTAATCTGCAGGCACAATTAAGGAAGGCAAATCACAACCTGTACAGCAACTCACTCCAAGATGTCAGGATTGAATCACCTGCCAGCTTCCCTACCTTGGCCTAATTTAAGGACCAACTAGTGAAAGCCAAATATGCCCCTCTAACTTATCATATAAGATGCCTCGCTTTTTGTTAGCCAACCTCCAGCTTCTCCATGGATACAACCTTCATGCAGGACACACCAAGGCCTTCTCTATTTCCCACCGCAAAACCTTTATACTCTGGTGGCTGCCACAGAGTCTCTCGCAGACTCAAATGGTGGTGGCTAACCTCCTTGGTGTGGCAAGCTCAAAATAAACAGCATTTTCTTGGCCTAATTTGGGTAATCTTCATTTATTTCCACACAAGTAAGTCCATAATTCTTAAAACGCCTTCAACTACATTTCTATAAAAATTTAAAGACCATGATCTCCAAGAATCTGCATAGATCTAAATGAGATTTTTCAACTCTAGTTGTGATAAAAACATGAAAACTCATAATGTGGCTGCTATGTGATTAACATTAAGAGTATTAAGATTTTTACTGAAGAAGGAAAGCAGAGGTTGAGTTAGCCACAGAATTAATAATTGCAAATTGCAAGTGGGCTTTCTTAAATATATTATATATATATATATATATATATATATATATATATATATATTACCATATTGTTTTCAAAAGGTCATTTTTATTGCAACAACCCACCCAGAGATTTCCAACTTTACCACTACTCATTCCAGAGCAGAAAACCTTCAAAGAACACTGCTGATATTGAGGATACTAATTAATAGATCCACTTTACCAGAGATACACTAAAAAAGTAAAATAAATATTACGCCTTTACCAGTGACATTCCATAAGTAGAGTGATTGGGAAGGTCAAGTAGGAATGTCCATCCTGGGTCCAGGACTAAAGAGGCAGTTATCTGTAGGGTACTTAAAAGCAACAATCAAACTGAGTAAAAGTTGCTCTGATGCCAATTATTTCCATGCACAAGGAATCTAAACAATGCCATGTCAGTGTTTTACACACAAATAAGCGCACGTGCACGCGCGCACACACACACACACACTGGAGGAGTCATAAGGGGGTCCAGACTTTTGCTGGTCTAAGTTCAAAACAATTGCCGTGGTTATAGTTGAGCTTGAGATTTAGTTATATATATGTAAGCTACACCATGAATCTACATATTCCTATTTAAATATAAAATATTAATAAATAATTATAATATAGTGATTTTGAAGATGAATCATTCAAATTTAATTCAATTCATTTCTGTCTGTCATGTAGTGTTACCCCTTATTGTTTTTATTTGTGTGATACTTTTAAAACTTTTAAATGAAGTATGATCAGTGAATTAAATATTTTAGTTTTATAAGTGTTTAAGAGCTGACATAAAGACTTCGCAGTTAAATTTAAATTTGGACATAGCTTACTGCATATTAAAATCTTTAAAGTGGAAATTGAGTGGAAGTTTATATTAAAGTTTTATTTTTAAACTAAAAAATAAATTAATAAACTTAAATTTACATTAATGCTATAATTTAATTATTAATGTAGTTTTAGTTTTACTAAAATCTAGTTATTATGGAACATTTATTTTATAAAATAGTATTACAGAAGACTACAACCAGAGTAGGAAAGACATTTTTTTCTACTTAAAGGGACCAGAAGAAGACTATATTTACCTTTGAATGAGGAAAAAACAATTAGAAAGGAACATGTCTTTGAATTTTCTAGCTCTCTAACTGAATCATCTTCTTTTCAGAGTCTTTCCTGTCCTTCCTTAGAAAATCCATCATTCATCTTTTCTGCTCTTCTCGTTTATCTTTGTTGTTGGCATTGTACTCTGCAAGAGCTATTTGTTTGTATCTCTACCTTGCCAAGAAGACTGATGGTCATCTTGGGTTAAAGGGTGGAAGTAAGTACCTGTATATGCCTTGACCAGATGTGTTTGCAACTAATGCTTGTATTTTTTAAATAATTCAATTGCATTAAGGTTACTTGGTTTTCAGGTCAATGTGAACATTGGTACCTCTATTTCAGAAGATCTTCTTACATAGCCTATTGACTTTACAAAGCACTTGTTACACATTTACCAAGAAAAATCAACTGAAGAAAACTGTAACTGTATAAGAAATGAGTGTCTCCTAGAGGTAGAATTTTACTCTAACATTTTAGTTGGAGTAAAAATAAATTAGTCAATTAAAAACTTTACACTGATGTAAATGTTCTATATTTTTAATGTTAAAAAATAAGAACTAATATTTATAAATATACTATTTTTAGCTTTTCATTAAAATAAAATATACATGCACGAAAGTGCACTGGTGGGCAACTAGCTAAATTTCCATAAACAAAGATGTTTCTGTGACTAGAACCCCAAAAGTTCTCCTTATGTTCCTTTTAAATCACTATAAACACAGCATTATTAAGGATATTCACTATTTTAATTTTTAAACACATAATTTAAACTTTGTGCATTATATTAATGGCATTGTAGACTGTGTACTCCTTTAGTTCTGGCTTCATTCACTCAACATTGTATTAATATGTCTGAGATGCCTTGATATCATCATGTGTTATAGAGCATTCTTTCAACCATTTAATTCCATTCCACTGTGTTAATGCTGTTCAACCAATGATGGTAATTAAGGCATTTTATAGATTTGGACTACTATAATAGGGCTTAAAAATTATCCTAGAACATGACTTTCGGTGAACATATGTGCAGTAGAATTTTGTGCCATGACCAATGTCTGTATTTATCTTTGAAAGGCGCTGCAGCCCTTTTCCAGAAGAGTTGTACTAAACGATTCCAACTAGTAGAGTATGAGGTTTCTGCTTTCTGGTGTAATTGTAACTTCTCATATATAAAATTTCTGAACACTTATAATAGTTATTATTCAGTGAGTAGGCAATTTGTGTAGACTAACGATAATCCTCATAACAACCTTGCAAAATAGAATATAATTTTCACTTGACAGAAAAATAAGCTAAGGTCAAAAGTTTAATAAATTTTCTTAAGGTCCGAAAGTTGATAATATCAGTGCAGGGACTCAAACTTTCCAACCATATTGCTTCATCATATTGATAATATCACAATCCTGTTAGTAGAAAATTTAATAAGGTATCTTGACGGCCATCTGGTAAACCTTAAAATTTAATTGCGATTATTACTTTAATTTTCACAGTTTCTTAACTGTTTTTATTTTTTTACTTTTTTATTTTTATTTTATTTATTTTTTGTATTTTTCTGAAGTTGAAAATGGGGAGGCAGTCAGACAGATTCCCACATGTGCCCGACCGGGATCTACCCAGCATGCCCACCGGGGGCGATGCTCTGCCCATCTGGGGCGTTGCTCTGTTATGACCAGAGCCATTCTAGCACCTGAGGCAGAGGCCATGTAGCCATCCTCAGCATCTGGGCCACCTTTGCTCCAATGGAGCCTTGGCTGTGGGAGGGGAAGGGAGAGACAGAGAGGAAGGAGGGGGGAGGGGTAGAGAAGCAGATGGGTGCTTCTTCTGTGTGCTCTGGCTGGGAATTGAACCTGGGACTCCTGAATGCTAGACCGACGCTCTACCACTGAGCCATCCGGCCAGGGCCCTTAACTGTTTTTTATAATATCTGCATAGCAACCTTGTGATGAAGTTGTTATCTCTATTTTATAAATGAAGAAAATGAGATTCTGAAAAGATAAGTAACACTTATGAATTCATATTGAATGACAAATCTGGGAGGTCAGAGTACATAGGGGAAAATATAGAAAATCACTCTTATCATTCATCCCCTGGAGCCAACAAGAGTATCTGGCACATAGAAAACCCTCAGGAAATACAGTGTGTCCGTAAAGTCATGGTGCACTTTTGACCAGTCACAGGAAAGCAACAAAAGATGATAGACATGTGAAATCTGCACCAAATAAAAGGAAAACACTCCCACTTTCTGTAGGATGATGTGGCAGCATGTGCACATGCGCAGATGATGACATAACACCGTGTATACAGTAGAGCAGCCCACGACCATGCCAGTCGAGATGTGGACAGTACAGAGGAAAGTTCAGTGTGTTCTGTGGCTCGCTAAATTCGAATCCGTGACCAAAGTGCAATGTGACTATCGGCGCGTTTATAATGAAGCACCACCTCATAGGAATAACATTACTTGATGGGATAAGCAGTTGAAGGAAACTGGCAGTTTGGTGGAGAAACCCCGTTCTGGTAGGCCATCAGTCAGTGACGAATCTGTAGAGGCTATACGGGATAGCTACCAAAGGAGCCCTAAAAAATCTGTGTGTGAGCCCACATCGAACTGCACTGAATAGGTATGAAACTGGGAGAGTTTTCCTTTTATTTGGTGCAGATTTCACATTTCTATCGTCTTTTGTTGCTTTCCTGTGACCGGTCAAAAGTGCACCATGACTTTACAGACACACTGTATTACATGAATGATTGAATGTATGAATGAGTGAAGAGCCAAAAGGAGATAATATAAATATATTTGTCCAACTAGTGTATATTTAGGCCCCTGAACCTGAGTGGTCTGTCTAAGATCCTTTGTGGAAAGAAAATGCCCCTTGTGGAGGAAGTGTATATTAATTTTATATCAAGTTTCTCTCTAAACAGAGTTGTTTTGAAAAACCAAGAAAGTCATTTGCTTCCTTCCTTTTAGAAATACATATTATGAAGTCAAAAGCACACATAATTGAATCTAATGATGCAACTTAATCATCTAGGAAAGTTTGTTTTCTTATCCACCCATTTATTAAATATATTCTAAGTGCCTTCCAGGGACTAAAGAGCATGCCATGTGCTAGAAATTGATAGAAATTAATTGATAGAAAAAGAAAATATATTTCTTGCTGTTAAAGATATTATAATTACAGTTAACATGAACAACTTGAGCCTCAATTTCCTATTCTAAAAATTAGAATAATATTGATAACAGTAGTAGAATATTCTGATAATAAATGAGTTGGTGCATCTATGAGATAAAACATACTCAACCACTTACAAACTAGAATGACTAGCATTATACATATTCTTGACTTACCTTTAGCATAGCAGAACACATGTATAGGATCATAAAGGCTAATGCATTAGGTGTAGTATTTCATTTCTATTTTATGTCCTTACCATCTCTAAAGAGAATTATTCTTTGATCTCTTGCTCGTTTATTAAACAATTACTTCTTTACCAAATAAAAACTCCAAGTATTTATTGGTTATCTAATTACTTTTACATTGAGAAGTTGGTTTTCTGTGGAATAAAATACAAATTTCTATAAGCATACAAATACAACCTGTTTACATGTAAACCACCTAAAATGACTATTTTTCAAGGCATCGCCTTTGTTTATAAGGTAGTTCCCATTTTTCCTCTTAAGGACTTTTTACTGAGTGAACTTTTTCCTCTTTCATCCAACAAGGAAGTTTCCAAATTTAGGATTTTCTCAGCAGAGCTTTTTGACCACCAGAGAGGTCATTTTTACCTGCTATAAAAAGAGAAAAAAAGTGATTCTCTTCCCAGAGAGCACAGGTGCTCAGGCAAGGGACAGTGGTGGAGGGACAGAGGGACAGCTCTGCAGAACCTCAATTACGAGTCCCTGAAGAGTTCTTTCTTCCCCACTGGTCCTCTGGGCCCAAGAAATATGGACCTTGGCTCTTCCTTCACGTTTGTCATTTAGA
Source organism: Saccopteryx bilineata (assembly GCF_036850765.1). Lineage (NCBI taxonomy): Eukaryota > Metazoa > Chordata > Mammalia > Chiroptera > Emballonuridae > Saccopteryx > Saccopteryx bilineata. Next base: position 382,666,002 of record NC_089490.1, read on the forward strand.
ATCTAGTCTGCTCAGAGCACATCAATAGTTTCTATGACTCAATATAACCATGTTTCACCAGTAAAAATTCTGTTATAATACCAGCTTCCATATGAATAAATATCGGGTCTCCATCCATTCATTTATCAGTCCTTTAGTGAAGGTACTGTTTTTTCCAGGCTTCATACTGAGCTTTGGCATGAAAAATATGGCATAGTCCATATCCCAGAAGGCTGTGGAATACTATGCCTGTTGGTGCTGTTACCAAGAGACAGCTATGTAATTTTATTAACAAGTTCTGAAAAGACATCTTATATCATCAGTCTTGGGTTTCTTAATCTCCTAAAGGCAGTAATCAAAACATTCTCTCTGAAAGAAAATGTTCTTAAATCTGTTTTCAGTTCCCTTAGCTGATTTTCTGTTCATCTTCAAATCTCTTTCAAATAATTTTATTTTACTTTAAAAAACATCTATTTGGTCCATATTCCTGAATTTGCTATGATTTCTTTTAACATTTTCTTCACAGCATGTAGTAAGTGTGTGATCACAATGAAATCACTAAATAATTGTCTCTTAAAGCTTTATTTTATTTTCCCTCATACTTTTCTATGTGAGTATTCACTGTCATGGTGAGATTTTTAAAAAAAGAATTTAACTAAGATCACTGTTCCAAAAAGTGTTATATTTTTTCTTTTTTCCCCATTTATGTTAATTTTTACTGATATTGTTTTTCAGTAATTAGGATATATAAACCATCAAAATTTATTTTATGCATTAATACATATTGGTTATAAGTAAAAAAAAGTGTTTTCTTAAACTGTTATATTTTGTAAATACAGAAGTTGCCAAGACATTAGTGTTCATTATGAATAAATAATTATAAAACCCTGTACCATTTTCAAAGCACATATAAAATATTATTTCATATAAATCTTCCAAGATGCTCATATATAATATCTTAATCACAAAGAGACAGACACAAAAAGGTAAGAAAGTTCAGTACCTTTTCTAGTGACATAACTATAAGCAGTCATGACACCCTGTCTTCTTACTCCACATTAAGTATAATTGTCATTAGACTATAAAACATAGAAAGTATGTGGCCTTTTTTTTTACAAGTTATATATATATATATATATATATATATATATATATTAACTAATATGTGTTAATTCCCATTTGTCTCAACTTCTATTTTTTCCGCTGCTTATGAAAGAGAGACCCTCTTTACATAGTAAGCTTTTGGAGACATACCGGACATGAATTTTATCCTAGTCATAAGTAGATAATATTTTTAGAAGACATGATATAAAATTCTAAACATCTAAAGGAATGACTCATTGTTGCCCTCATAGTTTTCGGGTCAATAATAATAAAAAAGTTCATCTCATTTAACATATGGACAATGAGAACTTAGATGCAAGTTATAAAATATCAATGCTTTCAGGCATGCATTATGATATTTTGTTAATAACACGGGTTAAATATTTTAGGACTTAATATGTAAAATGAGCATTATGTCCAAGAGACTCAAATCAATCATCCAATTCCATGTAACTTGAAGTTAAGTTGATATAGTCTGCCTGGCCGCCAGTCCCGTACCCCTTTCCCAGCATGCTGGCTCCTTATGTAGGTGGGACATAAAAGTGAGATTAAGAGACATTGATAAGAGTGTGGTGATTATGGGGGGGAAGGGGGAAAGGGAAATGGAAAGAGGGAGGGGGAGGAGCACAAAGAAAACTAGATAGAAGGTGACAGAGGACAATGACTTTGGGTGATGGGTATGCAACATAATTGAACGACAAGATAACCTGGACTTGTTATCTTTGAATACATGTATCCTGATTTATTGATGTCACCCCATTAAAAAATAAAATTATAATAAAAAAAGAAGAAGGGAGTTAAAACATTATTTAGGCAAAGGTAAAGAGTAAGGAATAAAAACAACTGTTATACCACTTGCAGCAAACGTAAAGGATGGCCAACTATCCCCATGGTCACTTGTATATTCCTTAATATCTAATGTAGAGTGTCAAATATCTACTTTGGCTCTATGAAATAAAAATCCTTGTTATTAGCTAAAGTACAAAGTACAAAATCTGTATTAAATGTCCTGAATTTGCTCACGGGGTCACTATCTACACCGTGAATAATGATGACCTAAGCAGCCTAACAGCAATGATTATGTATTCAGTTCAGTAAAAACACCTTGACTAATTGTTCAGTTGTACAGTTAGAAATATTAAATGTTGTTAGAAGGGTAACGTTTTAATGTGAACGGTAATTATTTCAAACTTAATACCTAAAAAGCCTCAAAGATATGATTTTAATGAAAGCTGATATGCATGGTGCTAACATTGCAATGCCAAAAAAGTGAAGTACAGGATTATTTTCAGTGATAAGGAATAAAAGAAAATGCGTGAAAAGCTTTTAAGTGAATTTTTTACTTACAATAATTAAAATTTAAAATATAATTTTGCATTTAGAAAAGGAATAGGTCCTGACCGATTGCCTCAGTGGTAGAGCGTCGGCCTGGCGTGGAGGAGTCGTGGGTTTGATTCCCAGCCAGGGCACACAGGAGAAGCACCCATCTGCTTCTCCACCCCTCCCCATCTCCTTTCTCTCTGTCTCTCTCTTCCCCTCCCACAGCCAAGGCTCCATTGGAGCAGAGTTAGCCCAGGCACTGAGGATGACTCTATGGCCTCTGCCTCAAGCGCTAGAGTGGCTCTGGTTGCAACAGAATGATGCCCCAGATGGGCAGAGCATTGCCCCCTGGTGGACATGCCAGGTGGATCCCAGTCAGGCACATGCGGGAGTCTGTCTGACTGCCTCCCCGTTTCCAACTTCAGAAAAATACAAAAAAAAAAAAAGGAATAAATGTTATACAGAAGAATAGTTTTTTATAATGCATATAAAGGAAAAATTATGATATATGTATATAAATTGTTTTATCTATGGATATGATGTTTTCATTCATCTTAGTGGCATGATCCCTTTAAAAAGAATCTCTTAATGATTCTGTTGAAACAAAATTATCAAACACTTCTGTTAAGATTAATTGGAAGAACTAAGATGTCTTGTATACACTATTTAGTTGTTTACTATAGAAGTCCCTGAAAACAAATTATAGAAATAAGATATTTTAAAATGAGTAAGAAAAATACCCCAATTTATTTTTAATATTGGTCATCATCATCATAATTTTCATCATCAGTTTTAAATATCAATGGAAAAAGACTGTAATCCATAGAAAAAAATTTAACCTTAACTATTTAACTTTAATTTTGGCCAGAATGTCTAAAATTATAGCTAAGAAGTCACTCTGCTACTGAACTTGGGAAAAAACTGACTTCCAGCTAAACTAGCATGTGATTAAAATTAGACCATTGCAGAAAATTTAAGGCATCTGGCTGTGGCTCCCTCTGAATTTAGGAAGTCATTTGGAACTTAGCTGTCAAGCTCAAAAACAGTTTAGCCATCAATTTGTACACTAGGCTCATTTTAAAGTTATGTAGGAGAATCTATCTTACATTCCAGAAATAACATTTGAACTTCATTTCTGATTACTTTTGGTCACATATATAGATCTGCTTTGGACCAGAACATTTCATGTAGTAGATCAGCTAATGGAAGGCACCGACATCATGCTTAGAGATGTTAAGGCCACCAAAGTGCAGTAATCATCATAATTTCGTTCCTGTCACTTTGTCAAGAGGATAACAGGAAGCATATGCTGCATCAGAAACAGTAACTACTTCTGCCGTTTTTATTCTTTTCTCCACAAATTTCCTGTCCGGGAAAATACCATAAGCAAGGAGAAGGAGAAAGAGTCCATTACATAGAAATTGTCTCTCTCAACAGTTTCACAAGGTACAACAAAATGTATGTGTATAAGCTCCTATTATGCTTGTCCAAGAAAGATTTATTAGGTGAGAAATGCCCAACATATGCTGGAAATTTCTTAGTAACTCCTAAGCAGGCGAGACAAAATGAATAAAGATCAAAATGATGAAAAATTGAGCAAGGTATCAAAGGCTGGTAAAGAAAATGAGGATGGAGGCCCAATCTGTGAATAATTAGCTCTCCCTCTCAATCAATGAACCAGCTATTGACAGAAGCACTCAGGAATGTTCAAACAAAATCATTAAATGCAAAACGCTCATCAGACTGAAAAGAAACTGGTTTCAAACCAACACTATTATGTAGGCCTAGAGATCTTAATGAACTTGGACAAAAAAGAATAAATCTGTTACTATGTGACTTAGATCATGGTCTGAAAATAGTAGACCAATAATAAGATCAGTCTCCACGATTATCAGAGAGTGGGACATGCTAATGTTGACATCTTTGGGGAAACCTCATAGTCTGAAGAGGACCACTGAAGTCATTTCTTTCTCTATTTTTCCATAGCTCTCAGTATTTCAGACATTTATATCTCTCTTTTTCTCAGTGACAAGAGTGTCCTTGTACTCATCGTTGCCTGTTCAATCTCATGCACAGAGAGGAAATAGACATTATTCCACTGACTTCTCAGCTTTATTACTCTCTCCAAAAGTAATCATCATAGTATCCTCCTGATTTTCCTGTACTTAGAAAAAAAACATAAGCCATCTTGATGCGTGACGAGCACAAGAGCATAGCTTTTGAATCACCACAACAGCTTTCCAGAAAACTAAACAGACCAACTAAGATAGCAAAAAAACAACATGAAAATAGAACTGTTAATTAAACCGGATGGCAAGAAATCCTGATGATCTTCAGAGTACAGGATGGATGACTCTCTCGAGGTCAGAAGTCATCTAACGGGGATCAGAGGGAAGTGAAAGGTTGTTCTTGATGGACCCCATAAACTACATTGATGCAGCAGATACTTACACCACTAAATAAAGGGACTTTTCTAGCCATCATGAGTAGAAACCTGGGTGAGTGGCACAAGAGTCAGTCAGAGAAACTGAGAAAATCCTACAGGTTCTAAATTGCTGGTGAGTACCCATAAATACTACCATGCATGGATATAGGAGAGTACATAAGAGAAGTATTCATCTGTTACACTTTTAAAATGATAGAGCCTGCTCATGAGGGAATATACTGAAAATAGAAACTAAATTGAGCATGGCAAGAACACTAGGTCAAGGGAAACAGACTTATGATAGTTTTGGGGAGGAGTGTAATGGATATATAAGTTATTGTTAACAATAAAAGTAAAAACTCCAACTAAGACTGAAAAATCTATAGTAATTTAAAGATGGAATTCTATAAATATGTAAATGGACTTCATTCCCCCTCAAAAACAAAGAAACCAAAAAAAAGACAAGGTCCTGAGCCTAGATGTTTTTTCAGAGAAGGGTTCCTCTAAATTTGAAAAGATAATACAGTCAGGTTGATCCTAAAACTGTTCCCCAGTATGAGAAAAGAAAACCTTAAAATTTTCATTGATGAAGTGAATATATAATTGTTACCAAATTCTAATAATTCTTTATTTTTTTCAATCTATGAACAACAGAAAAATCTTTTACACAGTTTATCAAATAATACACCACAATAAACCAAATACACACACACACACACACACACACACACACACACACACACACACACACTATGGTCCTCTGCCCAAAAATGCAAGGAGCTTTAATGAATGGATTCATTAATACAATTCACCATATAAATATATCCAAGCAAAAATTATTAAATTTGATTTAGATTTTATTTATTAATTTTTGGAAAGAAGAGAGAGAAAGAGAGTGAGAAAGAAGGGGGAGAAGCAGGGAGCATCTACTCATAGTAGTTGTTTCCTGTATGTGCCTTGACCGGGCAAGCCCAGGGATTCAAACAGAATTCGACCTCAGCATTCCAGGTCGACACTTTATTCACTGTGCCACTGCTGGTCAGGGGAAATCTATTATAACTATTAAAATAGCATTTGAAAAAAAATTAAAACACATTTATATTAAAATAAGAGTAAATAGAATCTTCTAAAATAGATTTAGAAGTAAATGTTAGTGTAAAACAGCATTTTACTTGACACATTTTAGACGGATTTCTCTTAAAGTTAGGAAAAGGAAAAGGACACCCACTCTCACTCCAACTATTATTTTTAATTTTTGTATTTTAATTAGAGTCGGCATTCAATATTATTCTGTATTAGTTTCACATCTGCAGCATAATGGTTAGACCACCACATACTTTATAAAGTGTTCCCCCTGATATTTCTAGTGCTCACCTTGCACCTTAAACAGTTATTACAATATTATTGGTTAAATTCCCCATGCTGTATTTTACAGACCTGTGACTATTTTGTAACTACCAATTTGTACTTTTTAATCATTTCACCTTTTTAAATTAGTGCAGTCACTCCAGAAAACAGTATGGAAATTGTCTTATTGTTCCTATTATTGGACATGTGGTCAATGTAATCAGTTATGTAGAATCAGTTATGTAGTCTCAAAGTGTTCATCTCAAAGCCATACTAGAGGAAATTGACTGAAACCACCCACAATGTATTGCTGATTCAAAGAAGAACTAATTATAATTAAAGTTCTCTTTGAGGTCAGACTCACTCCAAATCCTGAATAAAAGTAGAACGGTTAGCAAATCCTCATTCTTACTGTTTGACAGTGAAAAGAATAAGTCTTTTCAGTGGGGAAATATCTATTTCAGTCTCTTCTCTTTTTTGTATTAAAAATGTCCATTATAAAATACAAAAAAATATAATTTGGTCAAAGAAGTAGACAAATGTAACATAATCAAAAGGAAAATTATCAATAATCAGATAATACCTTCAAATGAAATGTCTCATGTTGATTTTAGAAAACAAGGACTCCAAAAATAACTATTTAAGTGTATTTGACAATTAAATTGAAAATATGGGTGAAAAATGAATGCAAAGCTGAAGTAACCAAAAAAAAACTGAATTAAATTAAATTTTTAAGACTGAAAAATATGACTATAATGAAGAATTAATTGGGTGAAATTAATAGCAGAAATGACAAAGCCGTGGTAAGGTCTGACTGAGAACAAGTCAATGGAAAGTGCCCAAACTGAACAGAGAAAAAAAATAGAAGGAGAAAAACACCAATGACAGAGCCTAGTGGGTCAAGATTAGACTACAGACATCCAGAAATACTAAGAAAGAAATATAACAATATTATTCAGCACTAAAATCCATGAAAAGACATGGAGGAAACTTAAACAGAAGTTACTAAATGAAGGGAGCCAATCTTACTAAGTTATAAATTATATGGTCCCAACTATATAGCATCCTGGAAAAAAGCAAACACTATAGAGATAATGAACATGTCAGTGGTTGCCAGGGTTTGAAGACCAGTGGTGAATAGGTGAAGAACAGAGAATTTTTAGGGCAAATATATTGTATGTGATACTATAATAATGAGTACATGTCATTATATCTTTGTCTTTCAAAACCAAGAAACCTCTCAAATTGTATGATATAGAAATTAACAAGCCTCTTTTTAAAAATTGAGGGTGTATAAACAATATTGTTTGGAAAGATTAACTAAACAATCACAAAGATGTTGCATTGGGCATAATGTCTAAAATTATAATTTGTTATTTAGTAGTTTAATTAAAGAATTCTCTACATAGTAAAAAAAAAAGTATCTATATATAGTCAAATCAATGAGACTAAAAGATAAATACTCAAATTCACAGTTATTATTTATTTATTTGTTTGTTTGTTTATTTACTTATTTATTTATTTTAGCAAGAGGAGGTGGGACAAACAGGAAGGAAGAGAGATGAGAAGCATCAGTTCTTTGTTGCTGTGCCTTAGCTGTTCATTGATTGCTTTCTCATATATGCCTTGACTGGGGGGCTCCAGCTAAACCCATGACCCATTGCTCAAGCCAGAGACATTGGGCTCAAGCCAGCAACCATGGGGTCTATGATCCCACACTCAAGCCAGTGACCCATTCCTCAAGCTAGCGACCTCGGGGTTTCAAACCTGGGTACTCAGCATACTAATTCGACCTTCTATGAACTGCATCACTGCCTGGTCAAGCTCAAATTCACAATTATCATTGATATCTTAATATATATTTCTCAGTAAAAATTCAGATGTTAGTTTTTTATTGCTACTATAACAAATCATCAGTCAAAACTGAATGACTTGACCCTGGCACTGAGGTGAGTGGTTCAATTCCAGGGCAGCTGGCTGGATTCTGGGGTTGCCAGCTCAATCCCAAGGTTGCAGGCTCCATCCTGGGGTCACTGGTGTGAGCCCTGTTCAAGGCAAGTATGAGAGGCAATTAATGGGTGCACAACTAAATGGAATAGCTAGTTGATACTTCTCTCTCTCCCTCTCTTTTTCTCTCTCAAAAAAAGAAAACCCTAATGACTTCAACCATACACATGTTTGGGTAAACAGTCTAAAATGGGTCTCACTGAGCTGAAATGAAGATGTCAACAGATCTGTTTGCCTTCTGGAAGTTCTAGGGGGAAGTTAATTTCTTTAACTTTTTAAGCTTCCATCGGCTCCTCACATTCCTTCGCTCCTGGCCCCTTTCTTCCACCTTTGAAGGCAACAATGGCTAAGTCTTCTTGTATCACATTGAATCACTTTGGTGTCCTCTTTTGTCTTCTTTCACTTTAAACCATCGTTATGATTATATTGGGACCACCAGAATCATCTTATTTTTTTCCTTCCAGTTTTATTGAGATGTAATTGACATATAGCACAGTATAAGTTTAAGGTGAAGGACATAGTGACTTGCTTTACATATATTGCAAAGTGATTACCACACTAAGTTTAGTTAACAGCCATCATCTCATAAATGCAAAAAAAGAAAAGTTTTTTCTTTTGTTGAGATCTTTTAGAATCTACTCTTTACACAACTTTCAAATATACCTAATACAGCACGTTAACTATAGTCACCATGTCATATATTACATCCCTAGTACTGATTTTTTTTTTTACAGAGACAGAGAGAAAGTCAGAGAGAGGGACAGACTGAAAGAAACGGAGTGAGATAAGAAGCATCAATCATCAGTTTTTCGTTGCGACACCTTAGTTGTTCATTGATTGCTTTCTCATATGTTCCTTAACCGCAGGCCTTCAGCAGACCGAGTGACCCTTTGCTCTAGCCAGCGACCTTAGGTCCAAGCTGGTGAGCTTTGCTCAAACCAGATGAGCCCATGCTCAAGCTGACCTTGGGGTCTCGAACCTGGGTCCTCCACATCCCAGTTCGACATTCTATCCACTGCACCACCACCTGGTCAGGCCCTAGTACTGTTTTTTTTTTTTTTAAATTAAAAAACCTTTTATTAATTTACTGTAGAGAGAATTGTTGTTCCACTTATCCGTGCATTCATTGTTGATTCTTGTACGTGCCCTGACTGATGATCAGATACACGACCTTGGCCTATATCAGGACAACACTCTAACCAACTAGTAACCTAGCCTGGGTGCAATACTGATTTATTTTAAGATTGTAGATGTGTAACTTTTTACCACTGCCATTAGGTTTCCTCATCCCCTACCTTCTGGTAACCACAAATCTGATCTCTTTTCCTATAAGCTTGTATGAGTTTGGGTATTTGTATTGGTTCTATTTTGAGTGAAATTATACAGTATTTGTCTTTTATGACTTATTTAGCACATACATTACTATATTCAATTTTAATATTTTTATATTTATATCTGTATTCATGAAGAGCATTCTTGAATTTTATTAGAATGGCTGTATCTCATTTTGGTATCAGCAAGATACAGGTCTTAAAACAAAAGTGAATATTATGTTAACGATATTGTTTCATCCCTTTAAAACTTTTAGTATCCATTTGTAGATAAAAATTGATCTCAGTTTATTCATTTCAGGTACTGGCAAATTTTGTTTCATTTCTTGTTCTCCTTTAGTTTGGATGGGGTTATATCAATCTGTTGATCTTTTTAAAGAAACTGCTTTTGGCTTTATTTATTTTTTCTCTATTTCTTTATGTATCAATTTTATTATCTATGCCCTTATGTTCATTATTTTCTATCATTTCTTGCTTTACATTTAACTCACTCAGTGTGTGTGTGTGTGTTGCAGGAGCACACATACATGCATACATAATTTAGGTGCAAACTGAGAACATTGATTTCAGAACTCCTTCTTTCTGACCTAGACATTTATTGAGATAAATTTTCATCTCTGCTATCATTTACCTTCAGTCCAAAGACCTACCTTTAACATTTATTTTGCGTCAGGTACACTGATGACAAATTCTTTTAGTTTTCTTTCATCTAAGAACATCTCTATTTTTTCTTCATTCCTAAAGATGTATTGAATAGAATGTGTTGATTTTTTTCTTTCTATCATCATTTTAAAGATATTGCCTTATTGTTTGCTATCTTCTGTTTCAGATGTGAAATCAATATTTGTTCAATCATTATTCTTCCTTATAACATTCATTTTTCCTCTAGGTACGTAAAAGATCTTTTTCTTTACCATTGGTTTTCTGACATTTTAGTTTGATATATATTGATTGGTGTAGCTTTCAGTTTACCCTTCTAGGGGTTTTCGGAGTGTTGGGAACCTTCAATATATATCTTTCACTAATAATAGGATTCTTTTAATTATTAGTTTTTAAATATATATTTCTACACTGTTTTCTTTCTCCTCTACTTCTGAGAATCAAGTGTCACAAATAGTAAATTTTTTGATATTATTTCACAGATCTATGTGGCTTTCTTTAATGCTTTTTCCATTTTTTGTTCCTGTTTCTCCAATTGGATAATTTCTGCTGACTGATCATTCCCTTACTGTCATCTTCATTCTGCTCTTGAGTCCCCCAGTTGTACTTCATATGTTGTAGTTTTCAGTTTTAAAATTTCTATGTTGTTCTCTTGTGCACCATCTATTCAGTCAGTGCAGAATATCTTTTCAACATTTATAAGGGTGTTCAATTGTATCTTATGAAACATAATTATATCTCTACTTGAAAAGTATTTATATGATCATTCAAACATTGAATTATTGGGGTTTTTTGTTTTGTTTTTTGTTTTTAAAAGAGATTTAATTAATTGCTTATATTTATTTAATTAACTAAATGCTCCTGTTCTTTTGCATGTCACATAATTTTTATCTGTATCTTGGAAATGTTCAATATGATGTGAGAATCTGGGGCCTGTTAAAGTCTTTTGGGAGCATGTGATTTGCTCATTCTAGCAGGCAATCAACACAGCTACATTCAGATTCCAATTAATGTGGGCAGTGGTTCCCATGGCTGTTCAGTTTTCAAAGCCTTTGCTAGACTACATGGGCTTACTGCACACATATTTTACTCCCTGGGTAGCCTGAGATATGGGTAAATCTTTTTGATATCCTTTCCTTCTCATAGCCTTTGTGGTATGTCTCACATTTTCTTACATGTATGCACAGCCCACGCATGAGCTTGGGAATTGTGTAAAGTCCCCGAGAGTGTTAGAGGAGTCCCTTCTCCGGCTCTCTTCACTCTGGCATTTCCCCAGACGTGGCTGGTACCAGAGCTCATTTTCATAATTGAAAAGTAAAATGCTTTTGTTTTGTTTGTTTTGGTCTGGTTTTGGTTTCCCCAACTGGGAGAGAGACAGAAAAGATAAAACAACAACAACAACTAATAATAATAGATGAATCTCCTTCAGACTGTCCACCTCGTCAGGACGGGACTCTTTCCCCAGGCCTCTAGCAAGAAAGAGATTTTTCTTCAGGTTTGGTTTGTCTGTGTCTGATTTCTCACTTGAGCCAACCTTGAGACAAATCCAAAAAATAAAGGGTGAAAAAAAGCAAACGAAGAGGAAACTCCCTGTAGTGCAGCTTGTTCTTCAAATTTGGATTTTTCTTCCAAATTTCTCCACTGCTCTTTCCTCTTGTGTCCTCATGTAGTTGCTTTTGAAATTTGCCCCAATTTTTTTCAGTTATAATCAGTGGGAGAGATGGCTTTGTAGGGAGCTGTTATTCCATTTCAGCTGATGCAGAGGCGCTCTCTCGGGTTTTTAATTCTAGTCATTGTGTTCCTTTCTGGGAGTTCTTTTATGGGTTATTGTTCAGTCTCACCATGTAGTTTTTAAACTTTCATCGTCTCATCAGATAATGTTAAAGTTTGTCACCAACTTTTAAAAGAGAGGACAAAATCAATTTGCTAAAATATCCATTGTTCTAAGTCTGTGTGGGTCAAATGCTACTATCTTTGTGTTATTACTCGTTCTGGTTTATATTCAAGTTGTTTTTTATTCTGATGTACTCAGAAAAGTTATTCACCTGCTTTTTAGTGTTTACTTGAAAATGACATTTTAGCAGTTGAAATAAATTCAAATGAAGCTGAAGGTATAATCGTCACAAGCTCACCTACTTCATGTGTAACAGTGTAACCAGAACCAGTCCATGTAAATGTTTTTGGAGGAATGTTTTTTATTTTCCCCATTTTTCTTCCCTTTCCATTCCATTTTATGTGAAATCACAGCAGCATTTACAGCATTTTCATTCATTACCACATTAATTCATGGATAGAGTATGGAATACAAGTCTGGATTTTGTTTTGTTTGTTTTGGTCTGTCATTACACCCTAAGCTGTAAGTGTCTGGGTTTTCCTATGAAAGCAGGAAGGCTTTCCCAGAACAATAACTGCTTGGGATACTAAGTTATAATCTCTGTTCCCTAGCTCTCAAATATGTATTGTACAGGTGGGTGTATTCATAATACAAATGATTTTCCTGTATATTACTCCACTTACCTCTCTAGATATACTTTGAGCCAAAACTCAGTCTGCATGTTTTTGTGTTACTTTTTGGTTTGTCTTCTTGCTCCTTTTGGGGGACCTTCAGTATGTGTTTTTCAATCTATCATTTTAATTATTTAAAACAGGATGCTAGGTATAAAAGCTAGTTGTCCGCTAAAATAAACTGAAACTCTTTCACACAAGACTCTGTAGGGACAAATTTAATTTGTTAGGAGACTCAGTGCTTATTGATACCCATCCACTATGTAAAGTATCCCTCCCCTAGGTTATGGCAGAATTATTTAATAATTTATACTCAAGAAAACATCTCTCTTCATTTACAAGCAATTTTTTTGTACTTTGTGCCATTTTTCCAGTTTTATTGATGAATTACTCTAAGTATAGGGTGTACAGCATGATGATTTTATTAATGTATATTGTGAAATGATTACAATTGATTCAGCTAAAATTCATCTTCTCATAAAGATATGATGAAAATAAAAGTCAAAAGAAAAAAAGAATTTTTTTCTTGTAATAAAAAACTTTAGTGTTTACTCTCTCATAGAGATGTTGAACATCTTTTCATGTACCTGTTGCCCTTTTGTATATTTTCTTCAAAGACCCTTTACTCAATTTTTAAATTGGGTTATTTGGTTTTTGCTATTGACTTGCATAAATTTTTCATATAATTGTATATTAACACCTCACCATATTGCTTGCTAATATTTTTCACACTCCGTATATTGCTTTTTCACCCCCAAAACTTATTACCAAGACTCATGTCAAGGAGTTTTATTCCTGTTTTCTACTAGGAGTTTCATAATTTCAAGTCTTACATTTAAGTCTTTAATCTATTTTGAGTTAATTTATGTGAGTAGTGTATAAGCTATTTTTAACTTAGCAAAAATAAAATGTGAGAAAATTATGCCACAGTGTTATGTAGCTCCTGAGCAAATCTGAGTATATAAAACCTTATGCCTCTTAAAGTTATGTACCAAAAATAGGTTTTTATAAATGCTCTCTCTTTAGTCACATTCTTTGATGATAATTTAATATTCAGTTTAAAGTAGAATTTGCTAATAAGTAGTAGAGTCAAGACTACAATTGTTAGTAAGCTCTATTACTGAGGATGTATTAAATCAAGTGAGAAGGAAAACAAATTAATAAATCTAATTTTCTCCACTCCAGGTGGTAATGTTCAAGGATTAACAAATCAAGCAAGATTTTCACAGAGAGACTTAAAAAAAAGGTAGCTTTTAAACTAGTCACAAATATAATATGTGTGAAATCTGAAGAACTTAGGGACCACTTTCAATTATTAGAAGACCTTCTTATATCTCATCATCTAATTCTTATTGTTCATTTCTGCCAAGAGACTCTGATGCTATACTTATAATATTATGGCTTAAAATCTTTGGTAATGCCCATGCTCATTTATTTAAAAAAATTGATTAACAGTTACACACGTATTCTTAAGTAGTCTCCAATTTATTTGCCATTAATTAACAACAATATTCACTAAGGAACATATTAGAAAACAAAGAATGTATTGAGTTCCATAATCAGCGAGAATGAAAATTTACTGATTTCCAAAATAAACAAGAGCTGCAAAGTGCCAAAAGATCAATGAACATTACATAATAAATTAGATACTAAAAAAATAAAATAATGATTGCTAAAGTTCATTTTAGAATTAAAAAATACACCTTGGTATCATTGGCTCATTTATTACTTCATGCATTGAATAATCTCTTATTGAGATTCTTGTTGTGTGAATCACTAAACCAGAAGTTGCTGATAAAAGATGAACAAGACAGACCTAGCCAGCAGTTGAAAATTGAAAAGTATATAACAAGGGCACCTGGAAGTCCCAAAGTTAGAGAAGTTTGAATAAGATTGCGTGAGGAGTCTTAATTCAGAGGGTAGAAAATGAAGCTATAAAACCAGGGATAAAAAATAAATAGAAAGAAACTCTTCTTCCACCTGAATCCTATTATTAGTGTTTTCAAAACCGTAGCAGAACATAGGCTGTTAGAAAATAATTGGAACACCCTTCCCTCCTGTGGAACAAAAATAACTGATGTGAATAGAATCTGAAACATAAATGTGGAGAGTGGAAATGGAGAAGGAGGAGAGGGCGGAGAAGGAGGAGGAGAGAAAGGCAAATTGTACATCAATGAAGAGCCAATCAGTGGAGGGGAGTTACCAACCGAGACGGGAGATGATTTTTTTCTAGAGAGGCGAAGAGGGGTAAGACATTCCCTTAACTGCTTGTAGATAGAAAGACGCCCTCTTCTGATTATGGAAATAAGAATATAAGCCAGTTGTTAAAGTGATTTCCATGTCTAGGATGACATGGGGATGAAAAAAGAAGTGGGCAGGAATCTAGCAACAAAGAAATCAACTGTCCTAAAAGGTGTACGTAGTCTTCCTTGTGCAAGTTTTAAAAAATTATACAGGCATATAAATTATTTTTAGTTACTTTACTTTTTTTTGATTTTGCGTTAAATATTTATATGATACTTTTACTTAGAATTTACTTCTCAAATTCCAATTAACTTGAGTCAATGAATAGTTGACAGGCGATTTGCATATACATGACTTACTGTTTGTGTGCGGGTCTATGGTTGCTTAAAAGTCTTCTATTAATATTATTATTTAAATTATTAATAAAGGAAAGACAATCAGGTTTGACCCTCAGATGAAGTCTGTATATTGAAGGATAAAAATATCTGGGTTTAAGAATCTTGGTGATTTCATTTTTTTCCAATATAATGCATACATTTATTTACTCACTCTGTAATTACTTATTGACTAGTCACAAACCTTAAAGCTAGTGACATAGAGGTTGAAAAAAAATCTTTTAACCACATGTTCAATAGATATATAAAGCTAAATTACTTATAATTAAGTCTTCCTAGGTTAGTTACAATGAAGATAACCACAGGTTTTTAACTGCTGTGTGTAGATTGAAACCAAGTGAAAGAGAGCCAAAGCCCACATGTCCTCATATGTTGATGGGACTTAAAATCTCCCCGCTGTGTGAAGGCATTTTGAAATTCACATGGTCTATGTGGATAGCATTTAATATGAAATTTCTAGAACAGGTGTGTGTCTAATCACTTCCATAATATAAAATGTGTGCTTTTTTGTTTTGTTTTGTTTTTTGCTTCAGCCACAGAGTACCACAGGAGATATCCATCAGTGAAGGGCACCAGATGAAAAACAATTAAAAGAAGCTTTAAGCATTTTTCCTATGATTGATAACTATCTTGACGCTTTACACTTGCATGAAGTTTATATTTATTAGAGTAAAGTCTAAAAAGAAAAATTCCACCATTATATATTCAGTTAAAAATAAAATGTACAAATATTTGGGCCTTGGCCAGTTGGCTCAGTGTAGAGCGTCAGCCCGATGTATGGAAGTGCTGGGTTTGTTCCCGGTCAGGGAACACAGGAGAGGCTCACATCTGCTTCTCTCCCCCTCAAACACTTAACGTGCTTACTATCTAGTGAGAAAAATACCTCCATCATATAGGTTTTTCTAAGACAGATGAGAACATGTTTGCTTCTTTCTATCAAAGGTCATGTCTACTGACTCTTCTTTCCACTTAATAGCAAAATGAGTACAGCCTATTATGCCATAGAGTGACTTAACTAATATATATTTTTAACTTTGCTGGGATGCCTGCTTATATTCATTTCTGATACTGAAAAGTCTAGAAAATTGTTTTAAAAATATAAGCTCTGGCCTGATCTGTGGTGGCGCAGTGGATAAAGCGTCAACCTGGAAATGCTGAGGTTGCTGGTTCAAAACCCTGTGCTTGTCTGGTCAAGGCACATATGGGAGTTGATGCTTCTTGCTCCTCCCCCTTCTCTCTCTCTCTCTCTCTCTCTCTCTCTCTCTCTCTCTCCCCTCTCTATAATGAATAAATAAAATCTTTAAAAAATATATAAGCTCTAACTTATCATCATTCTTCAACTTTAGTCATCTTCCTATGATCTATATATGATGTAATCTGTAACTGGAAAAAGACTCCCATGAGTGGCATTTTCATAGTAAAGAAGGCGAGAGCACAGACTTGGCCTAAGGTCTTAAACTTAGAACTGCTTTATATCTAGATATGTTTCTGGGTCAGATTCTATCAAATCTACTCCATAAGGGAAATACCTATGTATACTTCTTTTACCTTTATGTTTCTAGAATTTATTATAGGAACGAGCATTCATATTAGATACTCAACAAAGTTGTATTGATTAAGTAATTAATTAATCTCCTAAAAATAGTCAATATAATGCACTGGCATCCTTACGCTTATTATACAGACTCCTACTGTTTTGCCCAACCCTTTCATTTGGTAATGTAACTCTTGGGTATGCACTTCTTTCCCACCCACTGAGGCTATAAAAACAGGACTCTACTTCCTTCTGTATAAGTATAAAACAAGTGAAACTATTCAGCTACCATTCCTACCATAAATAGAGAAGTTCAGCTTTGGGTTTGATGATATTTTAAATGGTAGAAGATTTCTAGACCCTGTGCTATATAGAACAATACCAGTCTAAATTGGCTAAGCGTTCATGAGATTAGACAAAAATACATAAATAGAACATAATTCTATTACATTATTTGTATGTCTATTTTCAGAATATTTTTATATAGAAAGAAAAGAGTTCTTTCAAGATAGCAGTTATTAAAGAGTCAGTAGTAAAGGGTTATATTATCACTGTGTAGAGACAGTTTATCTGACATGTAATCAACCTACAGGAAAGGAGAGGAGAAAGAGAGATACTTATATTCTGAAGCTTTGGACTTCTTTTAAGTTGTCCAAGAATCAATCCTAGGAGCTTATTCAGTCCAGCAAAACAGTAAAGCCAATCATGTTTCTTCTCCATGAGGTATCTGAGAAGAGAATCTCATCAGCCCTACTTGACATTGCTTAGCAGAACTTTCTTGTTTCCAACTAACTGGGTTAATCCACCTTTGGAGCATCATTTCTATCAACTTTAACCTTTGGGAATTAATTGGTGTTTCCCAAATATGACTTATATTTTCTCTTTACATTATTTCCTCTCATGGTTTATTTCCTCTTCCTCCTCTTCCTCCTCTTCCTCCTTTTTCTATTTATTTCTTCTTTTTCTACTAACACTCCTCTTTTTCATTGTACTTTGGATCACCTTGTCTTTATAAAATGTGAGAAAACTATATTTACTGGTATGTAAAATATGCTATCATTGCTATTAAATAAGAGCATCTTGGACTACTTCCTATCCTTCCTCCTGCATAATCACCAAGCTCTGTCATATTCACCTCCTAAATGTTTCTTAAATGTGTCTCTGCCTCTTCCACAGTTACTACCTTTCTTATTCTTGCTTCCCAATGTCTGATGGGAGCTCACATATTGTATTTCCTTGCCATAATTCCTCTCCTTGCCTTCGGGCTTGTAACCCTCAGTGCTCCCAAAGCCTTTAGCCAGACACCTACACCACACCTTTGGGACAGTTGATATCTTTCTACCTTGTTGCTACTGGATAGCCTGGGGGCATGAGTATGGGCGAGGCAAACAAGTAGTGCTCCCCTTTATTTAGTTTGCTGCATGTATTTCATTTTTTACAATCTATGCCACGATATGAGCAACATTTGAGACAACTGCAGAAGCTAATGTTGGTTTTCACAAACGGACATTCTGTGGTAAGATGTGCATGCAAAAATTCAGAACTTTAAATAAGATAGAGATGAGCTTTCTGTGACTAAGCCTATTTCTCCTGTCTCATTTCCCATCACTTCCTGACATGGAACTTACCCTCTTGGTTTGCAATTCTCCATGTCCATCCTGTTGCCTCCTTACTCACTCTGCGCCCTCTATCTGCAGTACTCTCCCCCATGCTATTACTCAGTTCAGGATCATTGCCTTTAGAGAACTTGCCCTTTTCTCTCACCCCAGCTAGATCAAGTAGCCCTCTAATCTTATTTCCATAGGACTTTTGGTGTTCTCTAAGTTTGTTCTTCCATATTATTTCAAAATTGCCATTTTTAAGGTTTGTTTCTTCTGGTCTGTGTATACAGAGTTCTTAGTTCAATGTACTCATGTATTTATTGAAAGAATGACTGATTAATATTTCTATAGATTCACCATATAGCATTCTGTTGCCATTACGTCTCAGAGATTCATTCTCAGAGAAATATAATACAATCTAAGAAAGTTTAAGTAAAGAAAAGGACCTCTGGTGCTCAGTAGATCATACATAAATTTCATATATTTTCAGTTTTATTGCATATTGTTAACATGCATATTCTGTTAATTGGTGGCATACTATGGAATATTAGTACCTTTGCTACTTAAACTTTCTTAGTCTGTTGGTTTATTGGGAAATATAACTGTAATGTTTAAGCTTGCAAATTAGTAAACAAGCATTTCAGGGTAATAGTGCAGAAAATGTTTGCAGTGTGGCCCTTTGCAGACCTACACAGCTATAACCCATGCCTCTGAGAAGTGTTTTTCTGTGAAAGCCATGTTGTACTACTTAGACAGTTAGTTGATTGGACATGTCTTAGATATTTAACTTCTCCTGAGCCTATCAATTTTACTCACCTAAAAATCTGGAACTCTGATTGAAAGATGCTTACACCTTTGGGCTTGAACAGGAGGCCTTAATGTTTCCCTCAGCTTTACTAAATATTAGACATATTTCTTCTTGGCTATAGGCCACTGGCTTCTTTTTCCTTAGTGCACTTACCTTTGAAAGCCTGTAATGAAAAATTATTTTTATACCCCTTTGAGAGTATGTACAACTCCAAGCCACTTGACAGTTTATAACACAGAAATGTTTTCTGTTTTTCAAGGATCTGAGAGAAATTCATTTGAAAGATACCTCCCCTAGTTTCCAGTTTCTTTAAGGTTGAGATCCTAACTTCAGTGGGTACTCTTCAGCAAAAACAGCCTAATCACAGAAAAAAAATATTTATAAATTCAAGAATAACTCATTATACTCAGCACATCCTATTAATCAGTCTGCTCAACCTTTTCCAGTACATTTTCACTAGCTCACCCCAGCACATAAAAAAATCTCATTTGTTTCAGCAGAATTGAGGTAAATATCTCTCCTTTATTATGATAGTCTTCAGTAAAATCTTCTTTGCTTATCAATCTTTTCCAGAGCTACTTTTATTTGACAGGTTTATGAGTGAATAGTGATCACTTATAAAAACAGGACCTGTAAAATTATAACTTGGCATTGGAGGTAGAGAAAAACACTCTTCAGACATATAAATTAAGAATATACAGAATCAGATAAGTGAGATAGGTGGTGAGTTGCCATGGGAAAGAAAAAGCAGTTACCACAATTTCGGGTGGCCTTCTAGAACCTGACCGCAGGCCCTGCAAAGATATTCTTGCTGTTGATATCTGTAAGATATCCCAGTATTCCTCTTTTTTTTGTATAATTATTATTGTTTCTTTTAAGTGAGAGGAAGGGAGACAGTAAGATAGAGTCCCACATGTGCTCAAACAGGGACCCACCTGTCAACACCCCATCAGGGTGTTGCCCAATGCTCGAATCAGCCGAGCTATCCTCAGCACCTGAAACTGATCTACTCGAACAAGCCAAGCTATCCGCAGTGCCTGGGGACATGCTTGAACCAACCAAGCCACTGGATGCGGGAGGCGAAGAGAGAAAGAAGAGGGAGAAGGGAGGCCAAAGAAGTAGATTGTTGCTTCTCTTGTGTGTTCTAACCAGAAATTGAATCTGGAATATCCATATGCTGGGCTGATGCTCTATCTACTGAGTCACTGTCCAGGGCTATAATTATTTTCAAAATGGGCTTTTGTTACTTCTAACTAAAATAATACTGGCTAAATAAATAGTTTATTCAATATGGAATCATGTCAATTCAGGGTGTTGACTATGTTATTAACAATTTTTGGTTAACATGCAAAATCACAGACTGGAGTTGTGGGAATATGAATGGCTTTTTGTCAAAGTCTTTTTGAGGTAATATATATTTTGTAGAACATCTTGTCATGACCTCTAATTGTTACTTTTAAGATGTAGTAATATGACACATTATGTGATTATGGAATCAACCATCTTTCTGTGAAAGTGTGTCACTTTACTTTCCAGGGAATGGGATTGATGCAAAACAGAGAGAAAGAAAAGATAAATAAAATCTGGATCAAAGCAAAGACATTAGAAACTAATGTAAAAAAGAAAGAGTAATAAAGCTATGTTATTTTCTTTACTCTCAGGGTAAGACAAGCCTTACATATTTACAACCATGTATACTAAGGATTTGTAAAATAATATATGTCATTAAGATGGTGACTGGGTATCTAATACATTAAGATACTGAAGTTGAAAATGAATTATTAAGGCATTCATTTTCTGAAGAAGTAAAAAAAAAGCATATTACATCTAATGAATAAATATAAATATAATAATTGATAAACTCTAGGACTTCTATATAATAGATGCACTATTAAAAGAAAAATAGAGGAAATTTACATAAATTGGCATGGAAGGATTTGGGGGACATATTGTAAATTGAGACATGTAAACTAGCAAGTTATAGAAAAATATGCTTATATGCCTGACCAGGTGGTGGCACAGTGGATAGAGCATTGGACTGAAATCCAGAGGACCCAGGTTTAAGACCCAGAGATCGCTGACTGGAGTGTGGGCTCACCAGCTTGAAAGCAGCATCACTGGCTTGAGCATGGGATCATAAACATGACCCCATGGTCTCTGGCTTGAGCCCAAAGGTTGCCGGCTTGGAGCCCATGGTCACTGGCTTGAGACCAAGGTAGCTGGCTTGTACAAGGGGTCACTTGCTCTACTGTAGATTCCCAGTCAATGTACATATAAGAATGCAATCAATAAACAACTAAGGTGCTGTAACAAAGAATTGATGCTTGTCACCTCAGTCTTTCTTGTCTGTCTGTCCCTCTCTCTGACTCTCTCTGTCTCTGTCAAAATATATATATATATATAATATATATACTTATATTACCACTTTATATAAAATCAAACACACACACAAATACTCAATAGGATGGAATAATGGAATAGTATATATAAGGTCTACCAGAAAGTTCTGTTCGTTTCTATCACAAGTTTCGACAAATAAGCACATGTTTATTTGGCGCATGTATGCCTCTCTATTTTTATCACTTAATGTATACATACTGATGTAGCAAATTAACTAAAATAAAGTTGATTCACGTTAGTCTTATATGTGAAGTGATAGTGTACCCATGGCTATTGATAAAGTTCATTTAGGCCACTCTATTTTTACGAATTTCAACAAGGAAGAAATGCTACAGAAGCATGTAAAAATTTATTGAAAGTGTTTGGTGAAGGTACAGTTTCTGATATGACATGCAGAAGATGGTTCGAAAAATTAGAAACAGGTGATTTCGACCTTTCTGATAAGCCACGTTCTGGGCGACCATCTTTGATCGATGATGATGTTGTTAAGACCATGTTGGAGCAAGATCTTTTTCTGACAACATCGGAGATCACAGAAAGGCTTAATTCAGCTCAGCAAATAATTAATAATAATTCAATTATATTATTTAATAAAGTTTATTGACGGTAAGAAAAATTTGTATTTTGTTTTATTCCAAAAATGGACAGAACTTTCCAGTAGACTATCTATCTATATATATATATAGATATATATCTATATATATATACACACACATACATATACACACACATACACACACATGCAAGTATTTATTTTATAATATATTTAAATTAATAAAAGCATACCATATATACATATATATCTTTATACCATTATAACATTTTTTATTAAGTGAGAAGCATGAAGGCAGAGACAGACTCCCGCATGTGCCCCAACCGGGATCCATGGGCCACTACTTTATTGCTCAGCAACTGAGGTATTTTAGCTCTTGAGGTGAGGCCATGGAGCCATCCTCAGCACCAGGGCCAACTTTGCTGGAACCATTTAAGACATGGCTGCAGGAGGGGAGGAAACAGAGAGAAATGAGGGTGGGGGGATAGATGGAGAAGCAGATGGTCGCTTCTCCTGTGTGCCTTGACCAGGAATCAAACCTTAGATTTTCACACTCTGGGCCAGTGCTTTACAGCTGAGCCAACTGGCCAGGGTGACATAATTTTCTTTTTCTTCTTCTTCTTTTTTTTTTTTTTTACAGAGACAGAGAGAGGGATAGACAGACAGAAATGAAGAGAGATGAGAAGCATCAATCATCAGTTTTTGATTGCAACACCTTAGTTGTTCATTGATTGCTTTCTCATATGTGCCTTGACCGTGGGGCTACAGCAGACCAAGTAACCCCTTGCTCAAACCAGCGACCTTGGGTCCAAGCTGATGAGCTTTGCTCAAACCAGATGAGCCCGCACTCAAGCTGGCAACATTGGGGTCTTGAACCTGGGTCCTCCACATCCCAGTCCGATGCTCCATCCACTGTGCCACCGCCTGGTCAGGCAAGATGAGATTATTTTGACTGTGGTGGTGCAGAGGATAAAGCATTGACCTGGAGCACTGAGGTCACAGGTTTGACTTAAAAGTTTCAGATGATTTTTTATCTAGCAGAAAAACCCAAATTATCATGCTTAATTGTGACACACTCTGAAAGTATTCCAACTTGTGTCAATATCATTATTTTTATACCATAATTAAGTATTACTCTGGAATATTAGATTTTAAATTCCATGATTGTAGAGTCAATGGTAGCTTCATTCACCTGTGATACCCAAATGCCTAGTACAAAAACAAATACATTGTTAAGAATAAATATACACTGCTCACAAAAATTAGGTGACATTTTATCACTTCATATTCATTTTAAAATATCCCCTAATTTTTGTTAGCAGTATATTTATATTAATGGACTTATGCTCCACAAGGCAAGAGACTAGAGTTATTTCATCTGTCATTGAATATACAACATGAAAGATATCTCTTTGCATAAGGGGATGCTCTATAAACAACAATTTAATAAATTAATAAATTAATAAATAAATAAATTTTATCACTAATGCCTTACATATTGTCTTAAACAGACAGTAGCTAAAATAAGCTAAAGCATTAAGAAAAAATTCACAGTGTTATGCAAGGTGATGAGCCAAGATGAATACATTGTCTTTATCAGGTCTTATTTCCAGTAGTCTCATTGCCCAGTAATATTTTAGTGCTCTCTAAAAATTGTTGCCATGAGCAACTGCACTCTTGGTATGCTCCTTAAATGCTTTTTAGCTACAATGACTGGCCACAAAGATCTACCTTCAGAAGTAGAGCTGTTATATACTAAGGACCAAGAATTGTTCATTTTAGAAAGAATTGTATCTCTTTGAAGCTGAAATTTCTAAATGGATCTGAATGTGGGCTATTCCTAGTGAGAATAAATCCTTTTGTCCTCACATAAAACACCCTAAAACTGAGGATCTATTCTTATATATATACTTAAATCTTGCCCTGCAATTGGGTTGTGAACCCAATTTCCACTTGCGGGGTAGAATACCCCTGCATATCATTAAGCAATTCTCAGACACCAACAGGTAAGTTGTCTAAGAATTCAACTCAATTCTGATACTATTTACCTGGAGATAGAAGTAGATTGAAAAGTCAATCCCACAAGATTGTCCACTGCTCCCACTTCAGATACTCATTGTAAATTCACATTATTTTCTGGACCTCTAAACAGATGGCCATAAATCAGAGGTTTCCAGGACTTTCCTCCTTGAATAAATTAATTTGCCAGAACAGCTCACAGAACTCAAGAAAGCTCATAACTTGACAGCCACATGGAAGAGAGGCATAGGACAAAGTATGGGAAAAGGGTTTGGAGTTTATAGAATCTCTCCAGATCACACCATTCTTCCTAAAGTCCCTATATCTACTAACTCAGAAGCTCTCCAAACTCTGTCCTTTGCGGCTGCAGGCTGCATGATTAACTACGAATTTGGAATTAATTCATTCTGTAGCTCCTCTCTCCATCTTGGAGGTCAAGGGTTGAGATTGAAGGTTCCATTCCTCTAGTCTCAGGGCTGGGTTCATTGGCAACCAGCCCCCATCCTTTGAGGTACTTTCCAAAAGCCACCTGTTGGGCAGATAAAATGTATTATGCTCACTTTGCTAAAGATTACGTTGCCCACGAGGAGGCCGTCACCCAGGTGATATTAATGTGTGTTGAGAATCCTTGTAGCCTGGGGCTTGGTTTTGGGATTAAGCCTTTCCCACCCTTTTTGATGTGGGGCGGTACAATCCAATCAGGCCTCAGAGAAGTGACTTTGTATTAGAGACTTTCCTATTTTGTATATTGGATTAGAGGTTGTGAAGCTACACTATAAAATAGGGGCAGAACGGGGGCTTGCCTGCTCTTGGTTCCTGAGATTAGCATGAGAGAACAGAGAGAGTAGAGCCAGCAGTGGAAGGAGGCCACGTGGAGGAGGCCAGGAAAAGCAGCCAAGATGGCGGAGTGCTGAGTGAGATGCCAGTTTTTGCAGAGTTTGTATCTGGGATAAGGAAGGAGATGGGGAACTGAGGAGAATAAAGCTGGTGAGCTAGAAACCTTTGATTCTAGGAAACTCGGATAAGTCAGTGGCTTTGTGAGCACTGAATGTGAGTGGGCCTTGGAGCCCAGTGTGTGTTTTTACTTGCCCGCCGGGTGCAAGCTAGGATTAAAGATGACAGCCCATCAGTTTTTGGCTCCGTTGTTTCTTTACCGACTATCCGAATCCAATGTGAACCTGCATGGGCCGGGCGGCTGTGGTAGTGGCCCTGGCTGTGCCTTCTGGCTTTACACCACCTTATTAATATAACAAAAGAAACCTTTATCACTCTTGACTCAGAAAATTCCTAGGGTTGTGGGAGCTGTGAGCCAGGACCATGAATAACCACTAAATATGTATATTTAAGAAATTGGTCATTTGAATGATAGACCATTTTTTATAAATCAAATATTGTACATAGTCATATGTCTAAATGTAGACTTGGCATCAGAAAAACAAGTTTGAGAATATCAGGAAATAAATCACCCATACCTGTGCTCTTTGATAAACTTTTTAGATTTGTTGCAATAAGATTAAGAAGGAAGTGAGTTGGGAGGGGTATAAAGGAGAAATGTGATTATATCTTCTTAAAATAGTACCAATGGTATTCTACCAATGATAGAAACAGGATTCTTCCATGGAGTCATGGGTTCTTGTGAAGTCTCAAGAGAAAGAATTTCAGGAACCCATGCATAGGAGGATATGAGCAACTTTGACAAAGTTTATTGGAGCAGAAACAGAGGACTCCCCCCAGGTGCCTCATGTCTCATCTAGGACCATGTGGTTCAGCTCCCTCTCTCTGCAGAAGTCCACCCTCTAGGCCCCAAACATTTTACATAGGGAGCCAGTTCACTGTCCCTCAGACCGTTGGAGGGCTGCCACATACAGTGCTCCTCTTACCACCAATGAAAAAGGTGCCCCTTCAGGGAAGTGTGTGTGTGTAGGGGGGATAAATGGCCTCAGGGGGCCGCATGCAGCCCACAGGCCGTAGTTTGGGGACCCCTGCTCTAGGGCCTGAGACCTGTACTTGTCTTCACCAAGCCCAGAAAAAGGGCCAGGGCCCAAGATGTTGTGCTATTAGCCCTGCGTCGGTAGGGCATAAAGTTTCTGTCTGCAGTCAGTTCAGGCCTAAGCTTCAGTAGTCCAGCTCAGACTCTGTCACTCATCCAGGTAGCTTAGTCTCTGTTCCCATAGGGCTCCCAGCTGGACCTGTGCTTCTACCCCAGTGGTTGCTATGGAGAAAGAACTTGAGAATGAATGAAACTTAGGCCTGTGTTAAGCTTTCATTATATCTTCCTGGGTTTGGGAAGGGGTAAACTTTACTTTTAAATTAATCAATATTTTTCCGGGCTCTTCCTAGGTTTGTGTTGGACCCTTCCCGTATCCAATTCTCTTCGTGGATCCTCTGGGGTTCCATGTCCCTTATTCTATGTCCCTTATTTTCCAGGTTTTCCATTAGACTCTTCCCGGTTATGGTTGCCATCTTGGCTTCTACTGTACATGCTTCAACAGAGTAATTTCTCCTTGACTGGTATGGTACTCCCTCCCCCTGGAAATCTGGGGGAACCCCGGAGAATATTTGAAAGCTGGTTCTCCCTGCCCTCTGTGAGGAACGGAAGAGTATTAATCCCTTTGGCGGGACAATGCAGCTTTGCCCTGCAGTGTCTGGAAGCTGTAGGATCCAGATTTAATCAGGTTTAGGCTTAACCAGTTTTATTCCCTTCTCTTTTGTTAATATCTAACTAGCTGTCTGCCTACTATGATACTATATCTCTTACTATCAAATATATTGCAGTATGTAAAACTGATATGCATTTTATTCTAAATAAAAATATGATGTGTATGACACTGACATTGTGGGGATATATGTATATTAACATTTGGGTACAAAGCTGAACTCTCAAATTCATGGCTAAGAAAAATAGCTAATTAAAAGCCTTATCTAGATGAAACTAATGTTGTGTTTTAACCTGTTTAAATCTGATCTTATTAGACTTAAAAAAATACTTTTTAAATTTGTACTAGTTTTTGTTTAAATAGAACCTGACAATATTTGTTAATCTGAATCCTCATTTGTTAATTTAAATAAGAAACTAGTTAGCATAATTGCCAAAAATGGCAAAATTAGAATTTATACAAATATAAGATGAGGTTTTAAAGATGTCAATTGATAATGTATGTGTAACTATTAAAGCCAGTGCAAAGGAGAATTTCAAAATGCACAGATACATTGGACATAAGAAATTCTGAAATAAATTTGCAAATTGAGAAAATAAGACTTATCCACAGGGCACTAATCAGTTTCACTAGAATTGATTAATTTTAATTTTTTTTTTTTCTTTCTGAAGCTGGAAACGGGGAGAGACAGTCAGACAGACTCCTGCATGCGCCCGACCGGGATCCACCCGGCACGCCCACCAAGGGCCACGCTCTGCCCACCAGGGGGCGATGCTCTGCCCATCCGGGGCGTCGCTCTGCCGCAACCAGAGCCACTCTAGCGCCTGGGGCAGAGGCCAAGGAGCCATCCCCACCGCCCGGGCCATCCTTGCTCCAATGGAGCCTTGGCTGCCGGAGGGGAAGAGAGAGACAGAGAGGAAGGAGGGGGTGGGGGGTGGAGAAGCCAATGGGCGCTTCTCCTATGTGCCTGGCCGGGAATCGAACCCGGGTCCCCCTCACGCCAGGCCGAGGCTCTACCGCTGAGCCAACCAGCCAGGGCCGATTAATTTTAATTTTATGGACAAGAGTTATTTATAGGATTATCATTTTTCTACAACCTACAAAATTTCAAAATGTCTTAAGGACAATGAAAGATGTAGGAAACTGGCATAAGTAATGCAGAGAATGTACCCACCAATTTTTTTCCACACTTTAAAATCTTCCAAAATATTTTGACATTTTCTAAGGCTAAAGACTGTATTTGTTGTTTTATATTAATAATTTATTCATATAATTTTTTCATTGATAAATATAAGAGTCCAATTAATCTCATTGACTTCATGCAAATATCATAATCAAGTTTATTGTATAAATTTTAATAATTTATTTTATTTTTTGTTCAAGAAAATCATGCTACAGTATTGTGAGAAGCTGTTCATCATTTCTAAATGTAAATGTAATATAAATGTTGAATTAAAGTGCATTATTAAGAATGTTTAAATTGGCAAATAGATGAACAGATATAAGAATCAGTGTTCTGTTTTGTTTTTTACTACTGATCATATAATAAATTTAATACTTTAAAAATAACTAGGCTGACATTTCATTTTTACACTGAAATTGTGAATATTTTAAATAATGTATGTTTTAATTAGCTTATATAATTTAGGATATTTTCTATAAACTGATAGAAACTAGAATAAGTAACTATGTGAAACCAAAATAATTGATGCTGTATACCCACGAGGGTTTATGTGTTTCGGAAGAGAATAGAAATCTGATGCAAAATTGGAAGGAGCTATTTAAGCTCACATTTCTCTTCTCAGGAAACAGTCCAAGGTGTCTGAATATTAATAGCACTTAGTAAAAGTGGCTTCACATCTCAAAATAAAGAACGTGGTGATGTCAAATACTCAGGTCATAGATTAAAATATATAACAATAGCAAAACAAATTCTGAATTGAAATTAGCCAAAAATAAAATTCACGTCACTACACTAAAAATCAGGGTCTGCAGTGGTTGTCCAGCAATACGTGCAATGAGGGCACCCCCTAGTGGTCAGATGCTAAAGCAACGTTTTAAGTGACAGTTATACATGCACACAAATGCAAAAATCGGACTTGGAAAGAAAACTACAAAAATAACAGACTTCTCAGCTTCCCCACTGCTTCCATTCCCTAAGCCAGTCCCACTGCCTGGGTGCAGAGATGTGACTCCGTGTGTGTGTGTGTGTGTGTGTGTGTGTGTGTGTGTGTGTGTGTGTGTGTTTCTCCCTGGGATTACAATTATCATCTATTTCATCCCTCATTTTCTTAGTTTTAGACAGTATTCAATTCCTTGTGTGAAATCTTTGGGTTAAAATAAAGAAATAAAAAATTATCTTTGTATCTGGAGTGTTTTGATGTACTTCATTTCACACCAGTGCTACTGTTTTACATAGTTCTTCTGCTCTAAATTTGTTACAGTCTTAAGATTTTGTTTCCTGTTTCTCTCTTTAGCCTTAATACTGCCATTAAGAATCTTCTTCCAGTATGTGACCACTTTCTTGATATCTTTTCAAATCTTGACACATAGCTATTAAGTTTGCCCAGTTCTCTTATAATTTATCCTTTTTTAAAAGATTTTATTTATTAATTAGTCAATTGATGTTACTCTTCACCTGTATAATTGAAAAAGTTTCTTCCCTCACTCTGCCTTGACATTCTAAAAATAAGGTAATTTGCATATTTTAGCATATCTCTTTTTATAAATCAATGAATCTCAGTATGAAAGAAAGAAATTCTATTTTGCATTTTAGTATTTAAAAAAAACAAGGCAAATGATACAGTACTAATACAGTATTTATTTCTTTTTTTCTATAATATAAGTATGTTATGAGATTATAAAGTTCAGCCTTGTGTTTTTAGATATTTTGAGACAGGCAATTTTAAGAACCAATGTTTGGTGGTAACTGATACAGTTCATCCTAAAGAGATGATATTTTTAAAAATTTTGTTTTTAACAAAAATGTCAATCACCAATTCAGCATTTTGAATACGGTTAGTGTTAATTCCATACACCTCTCCCCATCTCAATTATAGCTTATTTGATCCGGAGAAATCATCAGCTTTCTTAATGATCTGCATCAAATTATAAAGTAATAATTCTTTAATGAGGTATTTAGCTATGTAATTCATGTAAAAAGGACAATGAGATAAAAACATATTATGATTGATTCATTACAAATACCAAAAATAAAATGCAAACCATAAAAGGTAATTATTTCATATTGAGATTTGACATCCTGTTGATGTTACAAATATAGTGCTCTATATTACCTGAAATTACTTCCATTTCTTTTCAAGTGAACACTTGAGAGCATCAGGAATGAAATATCTCATAGGATTTGTCTTAGTGAGGTTTAGGCTTTTTATTTTTAAATAGTAAGACAATTTATTGTTTTTTCCATTTTTTCTCCCAAAATCTTGATAATATGTTTCTATTTATTCTTTTTTATTGATTTTAATTTATTGTTTTTACATGGATTCTAGTGTCCCCTCAAATGCATCCTCCCCCACCGTGTTCCCCTCAACATCTTCCTTGCCCCCCTCCCCCCAACACCTTCCCCTCTTCCCTTCAGGATTTCTGTCCTGCTCTCTATAACGCTGTGTTATGTATATATAATTCCACCAATCTCTTTTCCTTCTCTGATCCCATCTTCTCATCCCCTTTCCCTCTGGCCGCTTTCCCTATATATTTTAAGTTATTACTCTATAATGGAAAAGTCTATTATTCTTTTCTCTTTTTCTATTCTTAAATAAGCTTTGCATGATTTGCCTCAAACTTGATCAAGTACAGACAGACCTCCATGTATAGTCATTATGTAGTAGTTATAAGTAATCCTATAGGTAAACTTGGGCCTCATAATTGAGATGTGTGAATGAATATACAGAGTAGGGCTGTTGCAGAAAATCTCACCTGGTAGGTGATGAAGAGAACTAGTTTATTACACTAGCAGGACCAGACGGGTTAACCTCCAAAGGTCTGGACCAGAGTTTGAGCTTTTTTTATAGACTCTTTGCAGGGTCCTGAATAAGCAGGTTAATGGCCAAAAATTACTGGGGACTCTCTGGTCCGCAAGCAGGAAGCAGGGGGTATCCACAAGTAGAAAGCTAGGGGTATCGGCAAGCAGGAAGCAGGGGAGACAGAAGCTTAAAAGGCAGTTAGCAGGAAACGGAGAGTGTAGAAATAGCTAGCAAAAACAGTTACTGAGCCTGCTGTCAGTGAGAAGTTAAAATTGTTCCATAGCAGGGCAAAAGTAGGTTTACAATTGTGTCTGAAATAGTTTATTCTTGTATTAGTAATTATTAATTAGTATATTATTATATATGAACAATTGTAAAGCTACTTTTACTTCATCCTATATTTATTTTATCTATTCTCCATAGCTGCATTTGCAGAACAACAAAGAATATAGATGGAGACTTGTAGGTGTAGAATTATTCTAAGCATAGTTATGGGAAATCCTAATATACTGTATATAGTATAATATATCCACAGCCTAATTCTTAGCAATATTTAATGGTTTTTGAAGATCTAAATCAGATAGAAATGATCTTGTTTAATAAATACCGTTTCATTTCTAGCATTTAGAATCAGGATAACTAGTCACCATTGCAATGTTCAAAATAGAAAATACAACTTTTGGAGAGAAAAAAGCAAATTTGGTTTATAAAGAATAATAATGAAAATGTCAAGCTGTATTTTTTTATTAAATACAGTCACCGTCACCTAAAAGTATGAAGAAATCTTTATAGTATGTATGATATAATAAGTATATCATGCACTAAGTATACAAAATCATCACATACACAAGAAAGTTACACTTTAACATTTAAATAGACAAATGTACCACACAAAGTGTAAATGGTAATACTACTGCTGTTCTTCAGACAAAAATATTTTCTAGAGGTTTACTTTGTGTGTGTGTATTCTGTATGTTAAGACAGTGTCACTGTTGCTGCTTTACTATATTTTATTTTCTTAATATAACTTTATATTGTTATTAAATATACTTTTTAAACTACACCTTCCCAGGATAATTCTGAAATGATCCCTCAGAGCTGCATTGTAACCTAAAATTATATAATACATATATAATTAGTATATATAATGCATTATATATAATATGCCCTTATAAATGACAAATGCCTAAGTTATATATACTTTGATCACTTACCAAAGATAAAGGATAAAGCATAGTGTCTCACTTTCACTTTCTGTGCCAAAGTTTTCTCGTGTTGAAAGTAAAATAGTGGACTAAAAATCTTTGATGTATCTGCCAGCTATAAAATGTGATTTTTTTCATTGCACTGGTAGTCTGCACTTATCTCTATTATCTAACCACTCAATCCTAGTCTGACTTTTTACATAAAAGACTGACATTTTGCTCTAAGTATCTTTATGTCAAGGGAAGAAGAAGGTGGGAGACTGATGTTTCTAATTTCTCTGTGATAAGCTTTTCCCTCCAGATAAAGACATTTCATGGTATTCTATTTGTCTATACCTGTCCAACTCAATGCTCATTGAAGCCAGTGTTCCCATTTAATAATATAATCAAATATTTTATGACAAACTATCAGCTTTTTATTTATTCCATATCAGTTTACAAAGACCAAATTTCTTAAAGGACTTTTATTTGTGTAGGACATTCAAAACACAATGGAATTAAATGTAGACATTTATTTTAAAACAGTGCTATTGTCCTTGTTTTGTATTCTACTAGATATTACTGTGTGGTTGATACTATTTTTTAAGTTTATGTAAATAAAGGACTCAGGTAAATGACATGTATGCATTTATTGCTTTATAATGTCAAGGAGCAGCAACTCATTCTTCCTCTTAGGCTACTGTCCATGCATTGTCACCTCCTTTTAAATTGTAAACCCTAAGTTCTCTCTCTCTCTTCTTTTATTCCATCTGTCTATCTTTTGCCCCAAACCTGTCACTTTTAGCTTCATGTCACTTACAAAACTCTGCCTGTTCCTCGCAATCTCTTACCGTGGCTGTCTTTGGTGTGTCCATCTCAGTATTCATACATCACTGTCATTCATATTTCCCGCTGACGACACTGACAGTGATTGTTTTCTGTATAGAAATGGAAAGACGAAAGCCCACAACAAAACAGTGCCTGTCCAAGACTGCAGCCAATAATTGAAATCCAGTTGCATTTGCAGCTTGGTAATTCTGGATTGCCAAAAAGAGGACTCTTTGCTGATAGCTTCATGCCAGACTGATCTGTCTGACACTGCTATTTCCCAGAAGTTTACCTGTCTGACACATTGTGTAGTGCTATCCTTTGTCAAGTGTACATCTCTGCACTTGGACCAGGAGGGACAAAATTAAACTTACTGCAAATAACCACTTGTTTATTTATTTGACAGCTGTTACAAAGATAAGTCCATGACTAATAGTAGTGGTCCAGTTAAAGAAAGCTGATTATATATGTGAATTAGGGAATAAACTTTTGCATTATGAAAGGGATTATTTATATCACAAAACAACCCATTGTGGGGTTCTATTAAAAAGAGACTAGTGCCTGACCAGGTGGTGGCGCAGTGGATAGAGCGTAGGACTGGGATGCGGAAGGACCCAGGTTCGAGACCCCGAGGTCGCCAGCTTGAGCGTCGGCTCATCTGGCTTGAGCAAAGAGCTCACCAGCTTGGACCCAAGGTCGCTGGCTCCAGCAGGGGGTTACTCGGTCTGCTGAAGGCCCATGGTCAAGGCACATGTGAGAAAGCAATCAATGAACAACTAAGAAGTCGCAAAGCGCAACGAGAAACTGATGATTGATGCTTCTCATCTCTCTCCGTTCCTGTCTGTCTGTCCCTGTCTATCCCTCTCTCTGACTCACTCTCTGTCTCTGTAAAATAAATAAATAATTCTCATAAAAAAAAAAAAAAAAAGAGACTAGTGCCTGACCTGTGGTGGCACAGTGGATAAAGCGTCGACCTGGAAATGCTGAGGTCGCTGGTTCAAAACCCTGGGCTTGCCTGGTCAAAGCACATATGGGAGTTGATGCTTCCAGCTCCTCCCCCCCTTCTCTCTCTCTGTCTCTCCTCTCTTTCTCTCTCTCTCTCTCTGTCTCTCCCTCTCCTCTGTAAAATGAATAAATAAAAAAAATTAAAAAAAAGAGACTAGTGCTTTTAAAATGTTTCTTTTGTTCAAGTCAATTGATAAAACTAGAGCACTCTTAGATCACAAGGGTTGAAGTTCTTCCTAACCACTTTTTTTTCCAACTATATTTATCTAGCTCTATATACAACCATATATATATATATATATATATATATATATATATATATATATGCTTTCAGGGAGAAATATAAATATTAGATGGCAGCAGAGATACTTTACTATACCAAATGGTATGTTAAAGTACATTAAAGTTCTCTTTAATTTCTATTTAATTTGAACCTTTTTGCTGGAATATTAAGAATGAGAATTAATTTTTATGTTTGTATTAGCTTTTGTCTTCTGGGAAACCAAGAGAATATTTTGAGTCAGCAACAAAGTGTGAGTGGGGACAGAATCAAATCAGATCTCTGAATTAGTTTTATTAATAAAAACAGCATTAGTGTACAGCTTAATTAAATGTCACAGCCAACAAAGAAATATTCAGGAGATCCTGCAACCACAAAGGCAGAAGGGAAATATTACCACAATGTTCTGAGTTTCTGTAAATGAAAGACAGTTTTACAGTAATTTTTAAAGTTTTTTTTTTTTTTCACTAGGTTCTCTGAGCCTAGATTTCTTAGTTGGGAGTGACATTCAAATATACTCTTTAAGTAGATTTTGAGTTTTATGAAATTAGCTGTACTGTATTTTGAATCTCAAATCTGTATTGCATGCATTTTTGAAGAAGAGATGACTTTATTCTAAGGTTTAAGGTTTTTTTGTTTTTTTCTTTAGTCAGTACAGGAGATACACTTTACAAAGGCCTAGCTTTTAACAAATCTAATTACATAACAAATGTCAGTAAAGAGAGAGAGAAGCTCCACTGTGTAACTTTGATGCCTTTGGGTACAGTGAAAATTCTGTAGGACTTGAAGTAAAGATACTTAGTTTATTATTACAGCTCTGCTATGTGACCTTGAAAAAGTCACCTCAAAAATCTCTGGATTTTTATCTTCCACATGTGTTAGAGGAGGATTACACCAGTTCTATACAGCTCAGAGATTGTTGTGACGATAAACATAAAATGGATTAGAAATCATTTGAAACTATATATACAATTTCTCAGAGGCATCCTGAAATAAGGAAAAGGAATTTAATACTTATTTAAATGGAAAGAAACCACCACCACTATGTCTTAGATGTTCAATAGGAAGATCCAGAATTATTTGGGTTCTAACAAGAATCTAGTGCCTTATCACTGTAGATCATCTTTGACATGAAGAACTATTAGTATCCCCTAAATAACCTTTCTACAAATTGAAACTGAAAACAGAATCTCCATATATTTCCCCAACCATCCAATATGCACTATGAATATGTAGAAAAAAAATGGTGGAGAGCCTAACCAGGCAGTGGCGCAATGGATAGTGTCGGACTAGGGTGCGGATGACCCATGTTCAAAACCCCAAGGTTGCCAACTTGAGCACGTGCTCATCTGGTTTGAGCAAGGCTTACCAACTTGAATCCAAGGTTGCTGGCCTACGCAAGGGGTTACTTGGCCTGCTGTAGCACCCCAGTCAAGGCACATATGAGGAAGTAATCAATGAGAAACTAAGGTGCCGCAACAAAAATTGATGCTTCTCATCTCTCTCCCTTCCTGTCTATCTGTCCCTACCTGTCACTCTCTCTGTCTCTGTCACAAAAGAAAGAAAGAAAGAAAAAGAAAGAAAAAATAGTGGAGAGTTATAGTTTATAGACATATTCTTGAGGTCTCACAATTTAATCACAATCCACCTAAAATATAGTCTCTGGGAATTATACACAAATTAAAAGAAACTAACTTGACAAAGAAGGTGAAAAACAACAATAACAGCAAAAGAAAGAAACCAAAACCATAGTATTCAAGGGACAACTGATAAATAGGAAAGCTAGTAAATAACTCTCCCCACCATGACTTTTTCACATTATTTTCTGTTTATGGTCAATTTAATGTCCTAATTAATGAAGCATGTTGTCCTTTACATTAATCTTAGTTGATTAGACCATATTGCCTGAGAAGACAGAAAAAAAAAGTTTATGGCACCTAAAGTGTATGATTTTTCACCATGTAATAGCTTAGGTAGATCAGAACAATACCTTAACTCTCAGGAAGCAGACCAAATCAATGGTCTGCCAGTGCTGATCAATGACACCTACACAACATACAGGAATGACACTGATGCAATCTCGAATAGTTCCTCACTCTAGCCTTCTATTTTATATGCAGCTCCCTAGTCCATGAAGTAATAATTATGCATGTATGTATATATGTACATATATAAAGTTGGTTTGTTTTTGTGTGTATATCTTGATCCTTTATGTATTTCTCTCTACATATTAATTCTGAATATCATATATGATATAACATATATATTTAATTCATATATGAATATAAAACATTTTCTATTTATATTTCCCATTATAATTTAAAGTGCATATATAATATATTTAAAATTTTTTATTCACATATTTATCAATATATAAATATGTTAATATTTTTCAATTTCACAGATTCAATACTTAAATTTTTACTTTACTTATATTCATAAAGTAATTTTTTTTTTTTTTGTATTTTTCTGAAGCTGGAAACGGGGAGAGACAGTCAGACAGACTCCCGCATGCGCCCCACCGGGATCCACCCGGTACGCCCACCAGGGGGCGACGCTCTGCCCACCAGGGGGCGATGCTCTGCCCCTCTGGGGCGTCGCTCTGTTGCGACCAGAGCCACTCTAGAACCTGGGGCAGAGGCCAAGGAGCCATCCCCAGTGCCCGGGGCCATCTTTGCTCCAAGCCAGTGCCTTGGCTGCGGGAGGGGAAGAGGGAGACAGAGAGGAAGGAGAGGGGGAGGGGTGGAGAAGCAGATGGGCGCTTCTCCTGTGTGCCCTGGCCAGGAATCAAACCCGGGACTTCTGCACGCCAGGCCGACGCTCTACCACTGAGCCAACCAGCCAGGGCCATAAAGTAATTTTTATAAATGAAAATATATCCTACAATTTTATCTCTTTATTTTTTTTTTATCATGTACACTAGAAAATTTTCACTTTTCATTTGGGTATTCTTAATTCCAGCATCTTTGGTAAGGAAAAATATTTCTTTAATGTTTTAGCCTATAGAGTTTGTGTGTGTGTGTGTGTGTGTGTGTGTGTATGCATTTGTGAATGTGTTTGAAGATATAGAAAAGGTTTATTTTTTATTTATTCTGTATCTACATATAGAAAATATGTTCATGAAGGCCAAAAGCAGCAAATTGATAAAGCATTGATTTTCTCTTCTTTCTTTGACATATTGAACCAAAAAATAATCCTCTTCCATGACTCCCTTATTCAAGAAAAATATATTTATTAAGCTTGATACTCATATCTAATAATCTTCTTCGGGTTTGAAGAGGAGACCTATATAAATAAGTTAGAAGTTTTGGCTTCTTCCTTTTTCCTATATTACCTTCTAGCTATTTGGGAGTGATTTGTCCTCTTTCTCGTCTCTGTTTTTTTGAACATGCATTTGAGCTAACATGCTCCCTTAAACTTTGATTTTTGCTTCTTGTCTAAACTCATTAGTTGATTTCCTTTTACTCTGTGAATAAGAAGAGGGGTCCTATGAAATATACCCTCACAGGGTGATATGAATATAAATTCTTAATTGAACAGTTAATGGTGGATAATCTCACCTCAGACATAAAACATTTTAGTAAAAGGTTTATCTTTGCCATAAACAAGCCCTGTCCATTGTTTCTGTACAACTAGGTTAATGCACCTTTGAAATAAGCCATAACCACTCTCAAGAGAGCACGTAATCTTGTTAACTATTCTGTAATCCAATTTTAGCCTTGCTTTCTCCACCTCCATGCAATCTTTCTCAAATTCTCTCTTTAATTTCAAATGCATAAAAGAAGCTGCAAAATGTTAGTCTCCAAAGCTTTTGAGATCTTGCCCCCTGGCATATGTTGTCAGTTCAGCTCAATAAATTCTCTACAGGCTTAGACTTCTTGTGTAGACACTCTTGTGTGTGTGTGTGTGTGTGTGTGTGTGTGTATGTGTGTGTGTGTGTGTGTAAGAGACAGAGATATGGACAGATAGGGACAGACAGACAGGAGGAGAGAGGGATGAGAAGCATCAATTCTTCATTGCAGCACCTTAGTTGTTCATTGACTGCTTTCTCATATGTGCCTTGACCAGGGAGCTACAGCAGACCAAGTCATGTAGAAACTCTTAAGAATTTTCCTCTAATTTAGTTTATTTGTAAATGAACTAGCATTATCTAGTTAAAACTTGGAGTTAATAGTCAGATGCATTATATTTTATATGAGTTCTAATTTTTTTAATGCTTGTTTTAAATGCAATGTGGCTGGCAAAGATAAAGAAAGCCAGAAACCAGTTAAAGTGGTAAAGAAAGATTTTAATTAGTAGTATATATTGCAATAGAAACAAAAGTCCAGCATGAACCGCATTCAACTTCAATTTGTACAGAAGTAACTGCTTTTTAAAGGACAAATGAGGGAGCAGGAAGGAAATCAAGGAAGTAAAAATTACAAAAAGCAAAAAAAGAGGGGTTGTCAATGTGAAACATATCTGTTTATCAATGTTAAGCTCTATCTTCCCACAGATGATGAAAGACAGGGACTGTGTCTTCAGGAGTTGACTGGAACAAACAGAAAATTCTTCTGGCAGCCTTGAGTTTTCTCAGGGAGGCCCCTTAAGGGATGGATCCAGGATCATTATATGTACGTGTCTTTGAGTTGTTGAAAACTGTGTTAGTGTTGTTCTGGTCTTTCTAGGCCAAGGTTATATATCCTGTTAAAGAAGAGGATTCAGAAAAGCCTGACTAGAGTTTGGTCAAGGAAATGATCATCTTTGTCAGCGTTCATGTAGAAAGTATAAAGAAAGACAACTAAAGTCTCCATGTAACCAGAATCAAGACCAATTAACCAACTGTTAACATTTTTACTTCCTGTATTTTTACACAGCTCCTATTTTTGTATATTCTTTTTCAGTGGACATAGTGCACTAGTCTGAAGATTCTAAATGTGAAGGATAACTATCACACTGGGGCAGCAGGTTCTATGCAGTGAAGGATGGCTCAAGGAGAACTAATTACATTCTCTTCCAGCAATGTCTTCAGTGACATGAATCTTGGAGACAAACACAAAACCAGTGGTAGGCATATTGTGTGATGCCATTTTGGAAGAAACTTATCTAATAAGGCTTCTGCTAGAAAATATGGGGGCTTTTAAAGAAATGATTCACAAGGAGTGAGGTACCAGAAGTCAGTGTCTGAGGTGGGAACAGGAGCCATCGGTTGAAGTGCAGTCTGTTTGGGAGTCAAAATCAGAGGAACCCACAGGGTATTCTCCAAGGAAACAAAGACTGTTCCCATGTACAAGTGTTTCTACCTCCATTCAGCACAAAGCCAAAGGAATGTGAAGACAAGTCAGACAAGGAAGATGTGTTGCCTGGCTTGCCTCACTTTTCTCCCCACCCCCCTGCTCCAGGCAGATCTGGAGCCAGTGATATTAATAAAAAAGGTCCTAATTGAGAAGCCTGGTTTAGTGTTCTTACCTTGAAAAAGTCAAAGAAGAATAATGTGTTCCAATTTTTATAATCAAGATGAAAATGTGTTAGTGAAATCTTAGATTAATAACTAGTTATAGGTATAGATGTGTTATAAAACTAAAGAATATAATATTTGTATCTGTTTCTCTTCTGTGTTATATTCAAATGTCCTGAAGAATCTTGTATTTATTTTAAGATACTTTTATTCCAATACATTCTGCATATAATCATGTGTGTGTATATGTGTGTGTGTGTGTATAATTTACAACTTAATTCATCCGTAAAGTAGTCATTTCTCTAAATATTACTAGAAATCTAAGTCAGGTCCTCTCATGAGAGAAAATGAAAATAAAGCCAGAATATCATTTATTTTAATTTCTTTCAACAGTTCCCCAAATGTGATTTAAGGAAGAAATTTAGTTTCTGCTCTTTGATAGCTAGGCATTTTTAAGTTAAATGAAATTTAACACATTTAAGATCTTCATAGTCTCTAGGGCAACCTTATTTTTCTTTTTGTTTTGTTTCTGTTTCTGTTTTGTTTTGCATGCTTTTCTTTTTGTACTTGAGTCCTTAAAACAAATGCTACTGCATAAAAATGTTTTCTCTTTCTTTTTCTGAAGTGAGAAATCGGGAGACAAAAAGACAGACTCCCATATGCGCCCAACTGGAATCCACTCAGCATGACCACTAAGGGGCGATGCTCTGCCCATCAGGGCTATTGCTCCGTTGCAACTGGAGCTACTCTAGCACCTGAGGTGGAGGCCATGGAGTCATCCTCAGTGCCTGGGCCAACTTTGCTCCAATGGAGCCTTGGCTGCAGGAGGGGAAGAGAGAGACAGAGAGGAAGGAGAGGGGGAGGGGTGGAGAAGCAGATGGGCGCTTCTCCTGTGTGCCCTGGCCGGGAATCAAACCCAGGACTTCAACAGGCTGAACTGACACTCTACCTCTGAGGCAACCGGACAGAGCCAATAAGTTTTCTTTTTCATTATGAAGTTATATCTTCAAATAGTGAGATCCTACTAGGCAAATATAAAATGAGATGATGGAAATTGATTTTAATGCAATAGTTTGAACCCAAGTGAAAAGGATGTGTTTGAATTAAGAGTATGTTGACCTTTTTGCTGTATAATTTAAAATATATTCTGTGTCTAAATGCATAAATACTTTATTGAAGAGGCAAAATTAAACCTTATTATTGTCAGAAACATGAATGCCTTGCAGCATCAGGTCCCCAGTCTTTCCATTCTTTTGTACCAAGGGACGTCAGCTAGCCTCCTTTGTATCAGTCAATAACTGGGTAAGTGACTGTAGAAAGAGAGTATTCTTCTTATAAGAGTTAATTTTTCTTGTTCAGTCAGCAATCTAAAGATAGGTAGATTCATAAAAAAATAAAGATAGGTAGATTCTATTTAGCTTTGGCAACAACTACCTATACTTAAAGATGTCACATCTGTGGATTGTGCAATAGCCTTGGCCTTGCTCCTCTGATCTCAGTATGACTGCTGACATTTAAGCCATCATACCCACATTCTAGGAAACAGGCAGAATAAGGGAAAGGGTAAAAAAGGCTTTCTGATAATCCCCACCTTTCCACTTAATATTTCATTGCCCATACTAACCTACAAAGAAAACTAAAAAATGGAAAGTTTTAAATGGGCATTAATTTTGTGTGAGGGTGGTGGTGATGTCCATGAAGGAGTTTCCCTTAGAAGGAGAAAGGAGAGAATGCTTAGACAATCTGTATTTTCTGCCCTTTGGCTAAGTCTAATGGAAGGCGGCCCCAGTTTTTTTTGTTTTTTTTTGTTTTTTTTACCACAAATACAACCAGAACACAGCCTGCATATTCTTCATGTTTTTATTCCACTTGGAGAAGGAAAGCTCCAACCCTCAAAGGCATTATTGTCTATTAGCTTCTCATTTCTTCATCTGTAGCTCAGGGAAAGGCAGAAGGCAACAATCAAGTTTGTGACTGGTTTATCCATACCATGTGTAGTAATTAAAGGGCTCCATTCAGATGTCACTCAATTGGAAAAAATAGTGGTCTGTTCTGAGTTGAAATTGAACTAGATAAATTGCTCTGCATTTATCTAATACAGTGTGTCCGTAAAGTCATGGTGCACTTTTGACTGGTCACAGGAAAGCAATAAAAGATGATAGAAATGTGAAATCTGCACAAAATAAAAGGAAAACCCTCCCAGTTTCTGTAGGATGATGTGGCAGCATGTGAGCATGTGCAGATGATGATGTAACACTGTGTATACAGCGGAGCAGCCCACAGCCATGCCAGTTGAGATGTGGACAGTGCAGAGGAAAGTTCAGTGTGTTCCGTGGCTTGCTAAATTCAAATCTGTGACCAAAGTGCAACATGAATATCGGCGCATTTATAACGAAGCACCACCACATAGGAATAACATTATTCAGTGGGATAAGCAGTTGAAGGAAACTGGTAGTTTGGTGGATGAGTCTGTAGAGGCTATACGGGATAGCTACCTAAGGAGCCCTAAAAAAATCTGTGCGTGAGCCCACATCGAACTGCACTGATAGGTATGAAACTGGGAGAGTTTTCCTTTTATTTGGTGCAGATTTCACATTTCTATTGTTTTTTGTTGCTTTCCTGTGACCGGTCAAAAGTGCACCATGACTTTACAGACATACTGTATAATCAATTGCTGAGTGTTTTTTTTTTTTATTGTTATAATTCAGTAAATTTATAATCTTTAAGAATTGTACCCCTGAAATCAGTATGGCTTTTTTTTTAACAAATGTCACCCCAAGAAATTCAATTTAAAATTCTTTTGAAAAAAGAATTACACATCAAATTTGTAATTTATAAACAAAATATTTGATTCCCTTATATTTTCTTAATAATAGTAAGTATACATGAGAAAGCTGTCGGTTTAGGCATATTTATTTCACGACTTGCTAGCTTCCTAAGATTCTCTCTCTTTGATTGGTTTTTCTTTTTTTTTAAATTTATTTATTAAATTTAATGCAGTGACATTGATAAATCAGGGTACATATGTTGAAAGAAAACATCTCTAGATTATTTTGACATTTGATTGTGCTGTGTACCCCTCCCCCAAAGTTAAATTGTCTTCTGTCACCTTCTATCTGGTTTTCTTGTGCCCCTCCCCTCCCCCAACCCCTCTCTCCTTCTTTGCCCCATCCCCCCTCCCCCTAACCCCCACCCCTGTTGCTATCACATTCTTGTTCATGTCTCTGAGTCTCATTTTTATGTCCCTTCTATGTATGGATTCATATAGTTCTTAGTTTTTTTCTGTTTTACTTATTTCACTCCATATAATGTTATCAAGGTCCATCCATGTTATTGTAAATGATCCAATGTCATCATTTCTTATGGCTGAGTAGTATTCCATAGTATATATGTACCAAAGCTTTTTAATCCACTCGTCCTCTGATGGACACTTGGGCTGTTTCCAGATCTTTGATATTGTGAACAATGCTGCCACAAACATGGGGGTGCATTTCTCCTTTTGGAGCCATTCTATGGTGTCCTTGGGGTATATTCCTAAAAGTGGGATAGCTGGGTCAAAAGGAAGTTCGATTTTCAGTTTTTTGAGGAATCTCCATACTGTTTTCCACAGTGGCTGCACCAGTCTGCATTCCCACCAGCAGTGCAGGAGGGTTCCCTTTTCTCCACATCCTCACCAGCACTTATTCTGTGTTGTTTTGTTGATGAGCGCCATTCTGGCTGGTGTGAGGTGATATCTCATTGTGGTTTTAATTTGCATTTCTCTAATGATTAGTGATGTTGAGCATTTTTTCATATGCCTATTGGCCAT
Organism: Saccopteryx bilineata; assembly: GCF_036850765.1. NCBI lineage: Eukaryota > Metazoa > Chordata > Mammalia > Chiroptera > Emballonuridae > Saccopteryx > Saccopteryx bilineata. The sequence continues at coordinate 382,709,416 of NC_089490.1, forward strand.
CTGTATGTCCTCTTTGGAGAAGTGTCTATTCATCTCTTTTGCCCATTTTTGGATTGGGTTGTTTGTCTTCCTGGTGTAGAGATTTACAATTTCTTTATAAATTTTGGTTATTAAGCCCTTATCAGACATATTGTCAAATATGTTCTCCCATTGTGTAGTTTGTCTTTTTATTTTGTTCTTGTTGTCTTTAGCTGTGCAAAAGCTTTTTAGTTTGATATAGTCCCATTTGTTTATCCTGTCTTTTATTTCACTTCCCTGTGGAGATAAATCAGCAAATATATTGCTCCGAGAGATGTCAGAGAGCTTACTGCCTGTTTTCTTCTAAGATGCTTATGGATTCACAGCCTACATTTACGTCTTTTATCCATTTTGAGTTTATTTTTGTGAGTGGTGTAAGCTGGTGATCTAGTTTCATTTTTTTGCAGGTAGCTATCCAATTTTCCCAACACCATTTGTTAAAGAGGCTGTCTTTACTCCATTGTATTTCCTTACCTCTTTTGTCAAATATCAGTTGTCCATAAAACTGTGGGTTTATTTCTGGGTTTTCTGTTCTGTTCCATTGATCTATATGCCTGTTCTTATGCCAGTACTAGGCTGTTTTGAGTACAATGGCCTTGTAGTATAACTTGATATCAGGAAGTGTGATACCTCCCACTTTATTCTTCTTTTCTAAGATTGCTGAGGCTATTCGTGTTCTCTTTTGGTTCAATATAAATTTTTGGAATATGTGGTCTATATCTTTGAAGTATGTCATTGGTATTTTAATGGGTATTGCATTGAATTTATAGATTGCTTTGAGTAAAATTTTAATGATGTTTATTCTTCCTAACCATGAGCATGGTATATGCTTCCACTTGTTCGTATCTTCCTTGATTTCTTTTATCAATGCTTTGTAATTTTCCAAGTACAAGTCTTTAGTCTCCTTGGTTAAGTTTACTCCTAGGTACTTTATTTTTTTGGTTGTAATTGTGATGGGGATTGTTTCCTTAATTTCTCTTTCTGACTGTTCATTGTTGGTGTATAAAAATGCCTCTGATTTCTGAGTATTGATTTTATATCTTGCTACTTTGCTGAATTCATTTATCAGGTCCAGTAGCTTTTTGACTGAGATTTAGGGTTTTCTATATACAATATCATATCATCTGCAAATAATGATAGTTTTACTTCTTCTTTTTCAACTTGAATGCCTTTTATTTCTTCTTCTTGTCTGATTGCTGTGGCTAGGACTTCCAGGACTATGTTAAATAAGAGTGGTGAAAGGGGGCACCCCTGCCTTGTTCCTGATCTTAAGGGTATTGCTTTTAATTTTTGCTCATTCAGTATGATGTTGGCTGTGGGTTTCGCATAGATGGCTTTTATCATGTTGAGGTATGTTCCCTGTATTCCCACTTTGCTGAGAGTTTTGATCATGAATGGGTGCTGGATTTTATCAAATGCTTTTTCTGCATCTATTGAAATTATCATATGGTTTTTCTCCTTCTTTTTGTTTATGTGATAAATCACATTGATTGATTTACGAATATTGTACCATCCTTGCCTCCCCAGAATAAATCCCACTTGAGCATGGTGTATGATTTTTTCCAAATATTGTTGGATCCGGTTTGCTAATATTTTGTTGAGGATTTTAGCATCTATATTCATCAGAGATATTGGCCTATAATTTTCTTTCTTTGTGTTGTCTTTGCCTGGTTTTGGAATTGGAATTATGCTCGCCTCATAAAAGGAGCTTGGAAGTCTTCCTTCCTCTTGAATTTTTTGAAATAGTTTGAGAAGGATAGGAGTTAGTTCTTCTTTGAATATTTGGTAGAATTCCGTTGTGAAGCCATCGGGCCCCGGACTTTTCTTTGTTGGGAGTTTTTTGATAACTGTTTTAATCTCATTTGTTGTCATCAGTCTGTTTAGGATTTCTGATTCTTCCAGATTGATTTTTGGAAGACTGTATGTTTCAAGGAATTTTTCCATTTCATCTAGGTTGTCTAGTTTTTTGGCATACAGTTCTTCATAGTATTTTCTTACAATATTTTATATTTCTGTTGTGACAGTTGTTATTTCTCCTCTCTCATTTCTAATTTTATTAATTTGAGTCCTCTCTCTCTTTTTCTTGGTGAGTCTAATTAAAGGTTCATCAATCTTGTTTTCCTTTTCAAAAAACCAGTTCCTAGTTTCATTGATCCTCTGTATTCTTTCTTTAGCCTCTATGTCATTTATTTCTGCTCTGATCTTTATTATTTTCTTCTTTCTACTACATTTGGGCTTTACTTGCTGTTCCTTTTCTAGTTCTTTTAGATTCAGGGGTAGTTGTTTATTTAAGCTTTTTCTAGCTTCTGAAAGTGTGCCTGTAATGCTATGAACTTCCCTCTCAGTACTGCTTTTGCTGTGTCCCATAAATTTTGAGTTGTTGTATGCTCATTGTCATTCTTTTCTAGGAATTTTTTTTATTTCTTCTTTGATCTCATTCTTAACCCATTTGTTATTTAACAACCTGCTATTTAGTTTCTATGTTTTTGAGAATTTTTGAGCTTTTCTGTTGTGATTCATTTCTAGTTACATGCCATTGTGATCAGAGAAAGTGCTTGATATGATTTCAGTCTTCTTAAATTTGTTGAGAGCACTTTTGTGCCCTAACATGTGGTCTATCCTAGAGAATGTACCATGAGCACTTGAAAAGAATGTATATTCTGCTTCTTTAGGGTGAAAGGTTCTGAAGATATCTATTAAATCGAGTTGATCTAGTGTTTCCAATAAGTCTGTTGTTTCTTTGTTAATTTTCTTTCTTCAGGATCTATCTAGTGATGTTAGTGGGGTATTGAAATCCCCTACTATTATAGTATTGCTGTTGATCTCACCCTTTAAATCCATGAAAGTCTGCTTTATTTATTTGGGTGCTCCTATATTAGGTGCATAGATATTTATAATAGTTATATCTTCCTGTTGGATTACTCCCTGTATCATTATGTAGTCGCCTTCTTTATCTCTTACTATATCCTTTGTTTTAAAATCCAATTTGTCTGATATAAGTATTGCTACCCCAGCTTTTTTTAATTTCCATTTGCATGAAATGTTTTTTTCCATCCTTTTACCTTCAATCTATGTGTATCTTTTGTTCTAAGGTGTGTCTCTTATAGACAGCATATGTATGGGTCCTGTTTTCTCATCCACGCAGCTACCCTATGTCTTTTTTTTTTAATTTTTTTTATTTATTTTAGAGAGGAGAGAGAAAGAGAGAGAGAGAGACAGAGAGGGAGAGAGAGAAGAGAGAGAGATAGAGAGAGAAGGTGGGGAGGAGCTGGAAGCATCAACTCCCATATGTGCCTTGACCAGGCAAGCCCAGGGTTTCGAACCGGTGACCTCAGCATTTCCAGGTCGATGCTTTATCCACTGTACCACCACAGGTCAGGCCCCTATGTCTTTTGATTGGATCATTTAATCCATTTATGTTTAAGGTTATTATTGATATGTAGTGGTTTATTGCCATTTTCTTCTTTAAAGGTGTATTCCTTTTTTGCTATATTTTTTTTCCCACTTTGATCTGTTTACAACAGGCCCCTTAACATTTCCTGCAGCATTGGTTTGGTTGTAATGAATTCTTTGAGTTGTTTTTTGTCTGGGAAGCTTTTTATTTCTCCTTCGATTTTAAACGATAGCCTTGCTGGATAAAGTAGTCTTTGTTGTAGGTTCTTGTCCTGCATTACTTTGAATATTTCTTGCCATTCCCTTCTGGACTCAAGTGTTTCTGTTGAGAAGTCGGATGTCATCCTTATGGGGCTCCTTTGTAGGTGATAACTTTTTTTTTCTCTTGCAGCTTTTAATATTTTCTCTTTATCCCTTAGCTTTGGTATTTTAATTATGATGTGTGTCTTGGTGTAGGTTTCTTTGGGTTTCTCTTTAATGGAGTCCTCTGTGCTTCTTGGACTTGTGAGAGTTTCTCTTGCATTAATTTAGGGAAGTTTTCAGCTATGATATGATTGAACAAAGTCTCTGTCCCTTGTTCTTTTTCTTCTTCTTCAGGAACCCCTATGATGCAAATGTTATTTCTCTTCATGTTGTCACAGAGCTCTCTAAGAGTTTCCTCTGACTTTTTGAGTCTCTTTTCTCTTTTCTTCTCTGTTTTCATGCCTTCATTCCAGTTGTCCTCCAACTCGCTGATTCGATCCTCAGCTCTATCTATCCTGTTTTTAATTCCTTCCATTGTGGTCTTTATTTCTGATATTGTATTTGTAGTCTCCAACTGATTCTTTTTTATACTTGCTGTTTCTTTATTTAGGTGTTCATAATGACCATCCATTGTTCTAAGATCCCTAAGCATCCTTACAATCGTTATTTTAAACTCTGCATCTGGAAGTTTGATTATTTCCATATCACTCAGTTCATCTCCTGAAGGTGTCTCTTGTGGTTTCATTTGGATTGCACTTCTTTGTCTTCTCATTGTCTGTTTTTGGGTTTTTTATTTGTAGAGTTTGTTGAGTCTCTGCTTGGTGTTGTCTGCCTCCAGTTTTCAGTTATTTCTAGGTCTTCTTGGGTTGGTATCAGCTGTTATCTGTAATCCACTTTTGGATTTGGGCAGGTTTGATGTCTTGATTTGTTTGTTTTCTTAACAGGTAATAGTCTTTTTACTGATCTCAGCAGGGGGCTTCCCTGAAACTGTATCCAGGAATGCGGTGGGTGTAACCTGAGACTCTGAAGGCCTCTTTAGCCAATTAATCTCTCTGGGGGCAGGGTGTTTTTTCAGCTTCAGTAGGGGGAGTTGTATCTCAGATCTCCATGGAAACCTGAGTTACTGCCCCTCCTCCCCACTTCTTGTTTTCAGCTGTGTCTTGTTGTGCTGATTGGAGCTGGATAGATGTCTGGAGATCTCTGATCCGGAAGCAATTCAGCTCTGTTTTGTGAAAGGTTCAGTCCCTCCCCCAGCTATGGCTGCCTCAAGCATGGATGAGTCAGCTTTTTTAGGTCATCTCCTTCATTCCTTAGACCCTCACAGTCTGTCCCTCTCTCTTTCCTTTCCGCTTGGGAGATAAGTTGGTCTTTTTAATACACCTCACTCTCTGGTTGCTAGGCAAGTGGCTGTGAGCAGTAGTTTCTGCCCTTTTCCCTTGTGTGAGATCCCCTCTGGGCTCTCAGCCTCACCCCCCTCCCCTCCGTTCCTGTAAGCAGGGGAGATTCAGGCGCTCCCTACCAGGTTTGTTGTGGCTTCTTCTTTGCTCCTTGGTTTTTGAGACCTGTTCTTGTAGTTTAGAGTTGATTTTTCATGCTGATTTTTCCTAAATTGATTTGTATTCCAGTTTGGTGGTGAGAGCTGGGCGTCTGTGCATCTGCCTACTCTGCTGCCATCTTTTTCTCTCTGCTGAGTGTTTTTATAAGAATAAAAGAACAGTAAGAAAGAGATCCACAATTTTAGAGTAATTCTTCATAAAAGTAATGCATGATTCAGTGGCATTAAAGATGTGGTAAGCAGTGCAATAGTGTAGTGATAATGTATCTTGTTATTCCCCTGCAATCTGTGTTCATCACTCCCCATTTTAATCAACTCTCTCTTCTACCAATGTGGGGATTCACTGACACCAACATTGTTTTCAAAACCAATCTCTCTCCTATATTATTCTCACTATTTCTGTATTGTCTAAGCTTTATTCACATGAAACTAGTTTTCTATAAATATGTTAACAAGCTCATTTTAAAAATAGCATAAGATGTGCAGACAAACTATGGGGTATTACTTTCCACAGAGATTTGCTATTTATAATTGGTATTTTCAACATTCTAAGAAACTGTAATAAAGAGATCCATTCAACTTTTTTTCTTGTCTTTGAAGTGAGAGGTGGGGAAATAGAGAGATAGACTCCCACACGCGCCTCACCCAGGATCCACTTAGCAACCACATCTGTGGCCGATGCTCTGCCATCTAGGCCATGCTTACAACCAAGCTATTTTTAGCACCTGAGGCTGAGGCTCCACAGAGCCATTCTCAGTGCCTGGGGCTGATGCACTAGAACCAATCCAGCTATGGCTGCAGGAGGGAAAGAGAGAGAGAGAGAGAGAGAGAGAGAGAGAAGGGGAGGTAGAGGGATGGAGAAGCAGATGGTTACTTCTCCTGTGTGTCCTGACTGGAAATTAAACCTGGGACATCCACACACTGGGCCAATGCTCTACCACTGAGCTAACCAGCCAGGGTCAGAGATCTATTCAACTTAATTTAACTCAAAATTTCCCATATTTTTGTAATGGTAGAAATTACTTTTAAATATTATATGGAAAGTTTTATGGAAGGTAATTAATATGAAGTGTTTATTCTACTTTAAGATGTATGCTTATTTATACTTTCCATTTTCTTTAATATCTATATATTATATTTATATCCCTCTGTATTTTAAAACAAAATTCATTAAGACCTCTTTACAGCCTATTGATAGTTCAGTCAATCATGGCTTGAGTGATAGGGCCACACATGACAAGGTATGGTAACCTATGTATAAGACACTTCTTCCAGGAAGAAACTTTACAAGGGAGCTGTTCAGTACTACATTAACTCAGGGGGTCATTCACTCCTTTTCAGTGCATGCACTCTGATGTTTCCAGGATATTTGAGGCCACAGTTTCTCATGGTGCACTCCTATAAATAGCAAGTCAGATTTGGGAGAATAAGTTGAATCAACTGTCACAAACATTTCTCAATAAAATAAGGGAGAGAGTGTAACTGTAGCCTGCATAAGAATTACATATAGATTTACTAAGCTTTGGGGTCCTCTTGGTTGAAATGCATTTCCAAAGGGAAAAAAATCAATATTAAACTACATTTGATATATTTCTTTGCTAACAGCCACAACTTCCAGTATTCTAGAGAGGAATGATTTATAACTATTACATCCAACAAAATGTTCTTTTTAGACCTGAAATCTGATAATTTGGTTTTACATGGTGACTATGCTTCCAGAAATAAAACTCCTGTCCATTACTATTATTATCATCAAGGATAGACTGAGAGGTGCAGTAGAAAGCATAGCACATTTTCACTGCTCTACTCACATGCGATAATAGCAGTTTTGAAAATGTGATAGCTACCAAAGAAAGCAGAATGAAGACCTTGATGCTGTTTTAGGTAGAAATGAGCAAGTAACCTGGGTTTCTTATCTTGGGAGTACTTTTCTTATTATACTCTATAATATATTTCTTCTTGGCCTTGTAGATGTATTTTTGAATACTTCAACTTGAAAACATTTTCACTGCCTTGCAAATGGTTTATCAGCATACTTCTTTTCCCACACCAGAATCTGGTGCATATTGCATGTAGAGGATAAAAAATGAGAATACAGACCTCATCTTCAATTTTTAATAACTCTTTCTGTCTGGAAGCATAGGTCACGGTTGTGTGGTTGCAGATGGTTGTTTTAAGGTAAAAAAAGATACATCGACTATTAAGAAATGTATCATTATAGTGCGATACTGATAATGGGAGGAGCATGTGTGGGGATAGAAGGAGTATGGGTAATGTCTGTGTTTTCCTTTCAATTTTGCTGGAAACCTTAAACTACTTTGAAAAATAAAAGTATATTTAAAAAAATCACTCTCTTAGACAGATGTGCTATTGTGAAGGAATCAACACCTTTAGGCCCCATAGAGAAATATTAAGAAATGGCCTAGCCCGTGGTGGCACAGTGGATAAAGCATCGACCTAGAATGCTGAGGTCTTTGGTTCAAAACCTGGAGCTTGCCCGGTTATGGCACATATGGGAGTTGATGCTTCCTGCTCCTCCCCACCTTCTCTCTCTCTCCTTTCTTTCTCTCTCTCTCTCTCTCTCTCTCTCTAAAAATGAATGAATAAAATCTAAAAAATAATAATAATTAAGAAACTGGAGATGATCAAAGAATGAAAGAAAGGGGCAGTTCTGTTACTATTTAATAGCCTTGGTGGCCACCTCATGGTGAGCTGCAGCTGGGAAAGATAGAAAACAATTTTAGATCAGAAGTGTATTTTCCTTCATATTTTTTCCCACCAGTGAAATCAGTTGTCAAGCCATACTGCAATTAAAAAGTTGTTCCTTTCCAAAAAGAGATTGGTGTACCCACTTCCTATCTGCAAAGCCAAAGAACAGTCATAAATTGTACACACACACACACACACACACACACAGAAAATCAACCCCACAGAGGGAGACATCATTTCCTAATTAACTTATTGATGATGGGGATTTAAGAAAAATTAATAAAGGGACCTAACAGATCTTAAAACATAATTGGTAAAGTATTGATACTTGAATGCCTTTGCAAACAAAGGTTGAAAATTCTTCAATATTATGAAGTGTCATTCCAGCATAGATTATGTGAGCTAAGAAAAGTACAATACATAGACATATGTATTGTTTTGTATTGATAAAAAAATAAGTAATTCGAATAAGACCTAAGGTAACGTAAGCCCCTATGTGACATCACTTTAAAAATAGACACTAATTATAAAGATGTTCAACTTACTCATTTATTGATATGTCTTTTATTCATACACCTTTAAGGTAATTGAATAGTCAGTATATATAACTTTATAATATATTTTGTAATTTTACTAATTTTGGTTATTTATTTGGTTTGTTTGTATGCATGCCATCATAAGTCTCATGTTACAGAACAGCTTCTCATATCATTACATTTAGAAAAGTACATTTAAATATAAGACAAATAATATTATAGCCAAGTTTCTGAAGCCAGGTAAGCAAAACAAAGATAAATTATCTTACCAAAAAAAAAACAAACCCCTACTCTTTTATTATTACCTGTCCGTATCTTCCACACTGTGTATGGTTTGATTTTAGCATACCCTGAGAAGTTGTCTGCTAACACTTACTGTTGTGTTCCACTAACATGTAATTGAATATCCTTTGTCTTGAGGGTTATACAGCACAGGGGAGAGCAAACTGTGACCAGTTTTTGTAAACAAAGTTTGGTTAGAGGACAGCCACACCCATTTTTTGTGTGTGCATGATCTATGGCTGCTTTCAAGCTACGACAAAGTTGAGTAGTTGCAACAAAGCCATTTGGCTCGCAAAGGCTAAAATATTTATTGGCATTTTACTAAAAAATTTGCCGATGCCTTGCATAGCACACACAGAAAAACATTCTTCAAGCCAGATAGCCTCAAGAGGGAATATGTGTTCCACGTTAAGCTTTCTGTTCTGTGCTGTTCACTGGTTCACAACCTAAGCAACCTAACTTTCTTTTATAGTATGGTACCTTTTGTTTTTCCCACTAATCAGGATCTTAATTATGGTGGTAAATGTCCAAAATTTTACAACAGCCTTGAAATTAGGCCAACCCCTGGTATTTGGAGGGTACAAGGAAGAGGATAAATGGGGCTCAAAAATGGTATTTAAAAGTTATACATCAATAAAAATTTATTAGTGAACTATGTTTTATCCTCTTATTTTGATAAGCATACCTTTATAATAAATTAGAAAGCCAAGCTTGAACTTATAGTGTTTAGACTTTTAAAAGTTTCTGTAAGCCCTGGCTGGTCCAGTTTGCTCAGTGGTAGGGACTCTGCTCTGGGTGTGGATGTCCCAGGTACAATTACTGATCAGGGCACACAGGAGAAGTGACCACCTGCTTCTCCATCCCTCTCCATCCCTCTTTTCTCTCTTTCTCTCTCTCTCTTCCCCTCCTGCACTCATGGCTTTATTGGAGCGAGTTGGCCCCAGACACTAAGGAGAGCTCCATGTCTTCTGCCTCAGGCCTAAGAAGACCTCTGTTGCTGAGCAACAGATCAATGCCTTAGATGGCAGAGCATCGTCCCCCTAGTGGGTTTGCCGGGTATATCCCAGTCAGGAACCATGCAGGAGTCTGTCTCTGCCTCCCTTTCACTCATTGAATTAAAAAAAAAAGTTTCTTTACCTAAACTTCGCAGCATGAAGGAATTTATTCTCAACATTCATCTTGCAACTCCTCTACACCCTTTTCTTCTTATTATTTCTTCCTGCTCTGTAATAGAACCACATACATGTTGGCATCCCTGCATTCATAGATAAAGTGAGTTCCCTTCTCCCCAAAGTGTTTCCTTTTGGCCATTCCTCCTGAAGCCCTGGGAATAAATGTGTGTGTGTGTGTGTGTGTGTGTGTGTGTGTCATGGTCAGTTTTGGAGAAAACAAATCCAGTGAAAAGTTTTCATTTTTTTTTTTTGTATTTTTCTGAAGCTGGAAACGGGAGAGACAGTCAGACTCCCGCATGCACCCCACCGGGATCCACCCGGCACGCCCACCAGGGGCGACGCTCTGCCCACCAGGGGGCGATGCTCTGCCCCTCCGGGGCATCGCTCTGCCGCGACCAGAGCCACTCTAGCGCCTGGGGCAGAGGCCAAGGAGCCATCCCCAGCGCCCGGACTTTGCTCCAATGGAGCCTCGCTGCGGGAGGGGAAGAGAGAGACAGAGAGGAAGGGGGGGGGGTGGAGAAGCAAATGGGTGCTTCTCCTATGTGCCCTGGCCGGGAATCGAACCCGGGTCCCCCGCACGCCAGGCCACTGCTCTACCGCTGAGCCAACCGGCCAGGGCCAAAAGTTTTCATTTTTATAAAAATTTAAGTGAGAGGAGGGAAGATAGAGTGACAGGCTCCTGCATGCACCCCTACCGGGATCCACCCAGCGACCCCCATCTGGGGCTGATGCTCTGCCCATCTGGGGCCATGCTTGCAACTGAGCTAGTTTTAGTGTCTGAGGTGGAGACTTCAGTGAGTCATCCTCAGCACCCAAGGCCAATACGCTCTAATCAATCAAGCCATGGCTGAGAGAGGGGAAGAGAAAAAGAGAGAAGGGGGAGGAAAGGAGAAGCAGATGGTCTCTTCTCCTTTGTGCCTTGACTAGGACTGGAACCAGATTTCCACATGCCAGGTTGATGCTCACTGAGCCAACTGGCCAGGACCTCACAAATCTTAAAAACTGTCCTGGGTTGTTTTAACAAGAAATTTTCAAGTCTTAGTTGTCTAGTGTGGGGTCAAGAGGGAAACATAAGTCCAAAATATATCTTCCTCTTGGCCCCACATGCTTCTCACTCTGAGAGATGCATATTTCATGGGAGCCCAAGTAGAGCCCTCTAAATACCTCATTCCTCAATACCAGCAGCGTCCACATCCTCTAGGATGCTGGTTCCTACATGAGGGTTATTTTGTCCTGAAGGGGACATTTGACAATATTAGTCTTTCATATAGAGCATAGCATACCAAATTTAATCTATAAGAAGAAGTTTGAAGGATATTTGAAAGGTTACATAAATAAAGCTTATACTTCTTAATCTCTTAATTAGACATTTATAACACTCGGATTATCCTAAACTGAGCTGTCCTGGTTGCTTGGAATCATATTGTGAATTGAACGAACTAAGGGAAAACATTTCCTAGAATATATTATAGCTTTTCAGAGGATTTCATTATCTGAGCAGGAAGACTTTCGATACCAAATGCTGAATATCTGGCTTCTTCTGACATGACTCATATACTGATGATACAGTACCATTTCTCAGATGACAAAGTGCTGGTGAATGAATGAAACACAATTTAATTTTTCATTTTAGTCTGAATGCCTAAATTTATTGACAGAAAAAAAATGGATGTGTTTAGCTTGATCCTTGTTTTTACCCATGCATAAATAATTTAAGGAACTATTGTAGTTTGAAAGGCAAAAGCATGAAGTTTTATGTCTCATACACAAAAAGAGTATTTCTGGAGGCAGTGGGATAATGAGAGTGCCATATACAATGTTTAAGGGGCCAAATACTTAATGTTTCCTAACCCTAGTCATATTGCAAAGAAGGTAGATCTTGCATTTAGCATTTAGCCTATCTACATACACCTCACCTCATGATATTCAACCACCATCTTAAGAAATAAAATCATTTAGTACTTTCTTACTCTTCCTAATTTCTAATTTTATATGTGCCTTAAGTAAAATTTTACACATATTACTTGATAATATGCAGTATTTTCCAGAATGGTGCTAAATACACACATACAAACAAACCCAAAACTCTTCAAGACTTCTATGACTGCTTGACTGATAAGAATTTCACACCCTCCTCCTTTTGTATCCTCTAAAAAATGCTCTCTTTCTCATCTCTACTCTAGAGATCTGCAGTTTGACAGGAAGAAAATATTATCATAAATATGTTTTGAATAAATATATGAATGAAAGATTGGGTTATGAAGGTTTGTTGAGACCTCTATATCCCTGAAAATTATCTAGTATAGGAAGTCTCTTGTTTTACAATTCCTGAGGGCTGATTCCTCCAGCACCCTCAATGGTTCTTCATGTCTCAATATAACTTAATCATCCTGTAACAGTTTATAAGGGTAGGTAGATATTTTTATATAAAAATATAAGGAAATAAAATGAGGATAAGGATATTCCTGTAAGATTGTTTTTCAGAGATACTGTGTATTTCATTAATCTTTAAAAACATGGAGTTATAACTCGGGCATAAATCTTGATTTACATGACAAATGATTTGGTGACTTATACATTGGTACTCTCATGACAGAACAGCATCATAGATGCCCTGTCAAATGACTTTTGATAATATGGAAAGCCTTGGCCTTTGCCCCAGGCATGATCATTGAGAATTTTCTTATTCTCAAGGAGTTTAGTTTTTGCTTATATATTTTTTCCTATTTCCAAAAATTCCAATTGAGTTAAGGCACAAGTAGCCTCAACCAATGGTGAGCAGGAGTGTGTATAGAAATACCCAATTGCCTCCCACTCAGTTGGAATAACTTTGAGGGATACCATTTACACTGCCTTCCAGAATTTTCCCAGTGGGCTTAAACATCAGCTACACATAGAGGTAATTGACTAAATAAGACACCTTATACTCTTTCTTTCTTGTCTTACATCTCTATCTAACCTGCAATGCTTCCTGTAATCACTTCCAAAAAAATATTTGCTCAAAAATCCTGGCCTCAAAAAAAAAAAATCCTACTCCTGAGAAAATACAAACTAAGACACCACACATCATTTAACAAGTTGTCAAACATTACATTACTAAATAAAACTGGAAAGGTGAAGGAAAGTGAACAATCTCATAAATTTATTGTGGCACTGTAAATTGATATAAACCACCTAGAACTCAATTTGGTGATATGTATCAATGGCCATTAAATGTTCACACACACTGATCCCATTAGTACCACTGTGAGAAACCCAATGTGAAACACAGGAAAAAAAATCATGACCATAATATTCATAATAAATAATAAAACAATTGAGAAAATGTTTCCAAGTTTGACAAATCATTGGTAAATATCTGAAAAACAGTCAATGAAAATTTTCATTGTTTAAAAATTAAACTAAATTTTGTGTTACATTAACAAAGTTTTCTGTGATGAAGAATTGATTGAAAATCATGATAAAAGAAAAAAATAAAAATTTTAAACTTAAAAATGTAATACAACCTCAATGCATTGTAATACAATGGAATATATATATATATATATATATATATATATATATATATTCAGCATATTTTCCATATATATAGTCATCCTTTGCCATATCATGGTTCTCTTTTCATGGTCTCACTGTATCACAGATTTTTAAATTGTATATGTCAAATTTTGTATAGTGGATTTTTCACTATATCACAGGGTTTTGTGTTATATAGGTATTTTTAAATATTTATTATTTTAATATTTTTGCAGAAAAATAAGCAAAATATGTGTGGGAAATGTTAGTAACAGTGTGGAAAAGGTTTATAAGAGTGTGGGGAGGGATTATGAAGTCTTAAAATATATAAATTATAAAGATAAAAAGCAACCATTCAGAAGAAGCAAAGATGGCAGCAGAGTAGGCAGATGCCCAGATGCCCAGCTCACCAGCTCATACCACTGAACTGGATTACAAACTAATTTATGAAGAATCAGCATGAAAAACCAACTCTGGTCTACAAGAACAGCTCTCAAAAACCAAGGAACAAAGAAGAAGCCAAAACAAACCTGGTAGGGAGCACCTGAATCTCCCCTGCTTACAGGAACAGGGTGAGGGGTGAGGCTGAGAGCCTAGATGGGCTTACAATCCAAGGAAAAGAGCAGAAAATACTGCTCACAGCCACTTGCCTGGCAACCAGGAATGAGGTGTGTTGAGAGGGCTGAGTTGTCTTCCAAAAAGAAAGGTGAGAGAGAGACAGATGGTGAGAGGCAGAGAAATGCAGGGGACGACCTGAGAAGCTGACTCATCCAGTGCTGGAGGTGGCCATAGCTGGGGGCGGGGTTGATCCTTCCACAAAACAAAAAGCTAAAGTGCTTCTGGGTCACAGATCTCCAGACATCTCTCCAGCTCCAATCAGTGCAACAAGACACAGCTGAAAACAAGAAGTGGGGAGGAGGAACAGTAACTGAGGTCTTCATGGAGATCTGAGATACACCTCCCCCTACTCAAGCTGAGAAAACACCCTGCCCCCAGAGAGAGTAACTGGAAGAAGTAGCCTTCAGAGTCTCAGGTTACACCCACCGAATTCTTGGATACAGTTTCAAATAAGCCCCCTGCTGAGATCAGTAAACAAGACTATCACCTGTTAAGAAAACAAACAAATCAAGACTTCAAAGCAGCCCAAATCCAAAAGTGGATTTCAAATAATAGCTGATGCCAACCCAAGAAGACCTAGAAATAACACAATTGAAAACTGGAGGGTGAAAACACCAAGCCTAGACTCAACCAACTCTACAAACAAAACACCCAAATACACAGACATAATTATAAGACAGAAAAGTGCAATCCAAATGAAACCACAAGAGAGACCTCCAGGAAATGAACTGAGTGATATGGAAATAAACAAACTTCTGGATGTGGAGTTCAAAATAATGATTGTAAGGATGCCTAGGGATCTTAGAACAACAATGGATGGTCATTACGAACACCTAAATAAAGAAATAGCAAGTATAAAAAAGGATATTGAAATATTAAAAAAGGATCAGTTGGAGATGACAAATACAATATCAGAAATGAAGAACACAATGGAAGGAATTGAAAACAGGATGGATGGAGCTGAGGATCGAATCAGCAAGTTGGAGGACAAGTTGAATGAAGGCATAAAAGCAGAGAAGGAAAAAAGAAAAGAGACTCAAAAAGTCTGAGGAAATTCTTAGAGAGCTCTGTGACAACATGAAGAGAAATAATATCTGCATCATAGGGGTTCCTGAAGAAAAAGAGAAAGAACAAGGGATAGAGACTTTGTTCAATCATATCATAGATGGAAAGTTTTCTAAATTAATGCAGGAGAAACTCTCACAAGTTCAAGAAGCACAGAGAACTCCATTAAAGAGAAACCCAAAGAAACCTACTCCAAGACACATCATAATTAAAATACCAAAGCTAAGTGATAAAGAGAAAATATTAAAAGCTGCTAGAGAAAAAAAGGCTATCACCTTCAAAGGAGCCCCCATAAGGATGACATCCAACTTCTCAACAGAAACACTTGAGTCCAGAAGGGAATGGCAAGAAATATTCAAAGTAATGCAGAACAAGAACCTACAACCAAGACTACTTTATCCAGCAAGGCTATCATTTAAAATCGAAGTAGAAATAAAAAGCTTCCCAGAAAAAAAAAAACCTCAAGGAACTCATTATAATCAAACCAATGCTGCAGGAAATGTTAAGGGGCCTGTGGTAAACAGATCAAAGTGGGAAAAGAATATAGCAAAAGAGGAATACAACTTTAAAGAATAAAATGGCAATAAACAACTACATATCAATAATAACCTTAAATGTAAATGGTTAAATGGTCCAATCAAAAGACATAAGGTAGCTGCATGGATAAGAAAACAGGACCTGTACATATGCTTTCTACATGAGACACACCTTAAAACAAAAGATGTTCATAGACTGAAGATAAAAAGATGGAAAAAAACATTTCATGCAAATGGAAATGAAAAAAAAGCTGGGGTAGCAATACTTATATCAGACAAAATGGACTTTAAAACAAAGACTATAGTAAGAGATAAAGAAGGCCACTATATAATGATAAAGAGAATAATCCAACCAGAAGATATAACTATTATAAATATCTACGTATCTAATATAGGAGCACCTAAATATATAAAGCAGACATTGATGGATACAAAGGGCGAGATCAACAGCAATACTATAATAGTAGGGGATTTCAATACCACGCTAACATCACTAGATAGATCCTCAAGAAAGAAAATTAACAAAGAAACAGAAGACTTAAAGGACACACTAGATCAACTGGATTTAATACATATCTTCAGAACCTTTCACCCTAAAGCAGCAGAATATACATTCTTTTCATGTGCTTATGGTACATTCTCTAGGATAGATCACATGTTAGGGCACAAAAGCAGTCTCAAGAAATTTAAGATTGAAATCATATCAAGCACTTTCTCTGATCACAATGGCATGAAACTAAAAATCAACAACAGAAAAACTTAAAAATCTCAAACATATGGAAACTAAATAGCAGTTGTTAAATAACAAATGTATTAAGAATGAGATAAAAGAAGAAATAAAAAAATTCCTAGAAACAAATGATAATGAGCATACAACAACTCAAAATTAATGGAACACAGCAAAAGCAGTACTGAGAGGGAAGTTCATAGCAATACAGGCATACTTTAAGAAGCTAGAAAAAGCTTAAATAAACAACTACCCTTGCATCTAAAAGAACTAGAAAAGGAACAGCAAGTAAAACCCAAATGTAGTAGAAAGAAGAAAATAATAAAGATCAGAGCAGAAATAAATGACATAGAGGCTAAAGAAAGAATACAGAGGATCAATGAAACTAGGAGCTGGTTCTTTGAAAAGGTAAACAAAATCGATGAAGCCTTAACTAGAATCACCAAAAAAAAAAAAAAAAAAAAAAAAAAGAGAGAGAGAGAGAGAGGAATCAAATAAATAAAATTAGAAATGAGAGTGGAGAAATAACAACTGTCACAACAGAAATACAAAATATTGTAAGAAAATACTATGAAGAACTGTATGCCAAAAAACTAGACAACCTAGATGAAATGGACAAATTCCTTGAAACATACAATCTTGCAAAAATCAATCTAGAAGAATCAGAAATCCTAAACAGACCGATGACAACAAATGAGATCAAAACAGTTATCAAAAAACTCCCAACAAAGAAAAGTCCGGGTCTGATGGCTTCACAGTGAATTCTACCAAATATTCAAAGAAGAACTAACTTCTATCCTTCTCAAGCTATTTCAAAAAATTCAAGAGGAAGGAAGACTTCCAAGCTCCTTTTATGAGGCAAGCATAATTCTGATTCCTAAATCAGGCAAAGACAACACAAAAAAAGAAAATTATAGGCCAATATCCCTGATGAATATATATAGATGCTAAAATCCTCAACAAAATATTAGCAAACTGGATCCAACAATATATGGAAAAAATCATACACCATGATCAAGTGGGATTTATTCTTGGGAGGCAAGGCTGGTACAATATTTGCAAATCAATCAATGTGATTCATCACATAAACAAAAGGAAGGAGAAAAACCACATGATAATTTCAATAGATGCAGAAAAAGCAATTGATAAAATCCAGCACCCATTCATGATCAAAACTCTCAACAAAGTGGGAATACAGGGAACATACTTCAACATGATAGAAGCCATATATGACAAACCCATAGCCAACATCATACTCAATGAGCAAAAATAAAAAGTAATCCCCTTATGATCAGGAACAAGGCAGGGGTGCCCCCTTTCACCATTCTTATTCAACATAGTACTGGAAGTCCTAGCCACAGCAATCAGACAAGATGAAGAAATAAAAGGCATTCAAGTTGGAAAATAAGAAGTAAAACTATCATTATTTGCAGATGATATGATATTGTATATAGAAAACCCTAAAGTCTCAGTCAAAGAACTACTGGACCTGATAAATGAATTCAGCAAAGTGGCAGGATATAAAATTAATACTCAGAAATCAGAGGCATTTTTATATGCCAGCAATGAACAGTCAGAAAGAGAAATTAAGGAAACAATCCCCTTCAGTATTACAACCAAAAAAATAAAGTACTTAGGAGTTAATTTAACCAAGGAGACTAAAGACTTGTACTCGGAAAATTATAAAACATTTATAAATGAAATCAAGGAAGATACAAACAAGTGGAAGCATATACCGTGCTTATGGTGAGGAAGAATAAATATCATTAAAATGTCTATATTACCCAAAGCAATTTATAAATTCAATGCAATACCAATGACATACTTTAAAGATATAGATCATGTATTCCAAAACTTTATATGGAAGCAGAAAAGAACACAAATAGCCTCAGCAATCTTAAAAAAGAAGAGTAAAGTGGGAGGTTTCACACTTCCTGATATCAAGTTATACTACAAGGCCATTTACTCAAAACAGCCTGGAACTGGCATAAGAACAGGCCTATAGATCAAGGGAACAGAACAGAGGACCCAGAAATAATCCCATACCTTTATGGACAACTGATATTTGACAAAGGAGGTAAGAGCATACATTGGAGTAAAGACAGCCTCTTCAACAAATGGTGTTGGGAAAATTGGACAGCTACTTGCAAAAAAATGAAACTAGACCACCAACTTACACCATTCACAAAAATAAACTCAAAATGAATAAAAGAATTAAATGTAAGTTGTGAAACCATAAGCATCTTAGAAGAAAACATAGGCAATAAGCTCTCCGACATCTCTTGCAGCGATATATTTGCTGATTTATTTCGACGGGCAAGTGAAATAAAAGACAGGATAAACAAATAGGACTATATCAAACTA
The DNA here is from genome assembly GCF_036850765.1 of Saccopteryx bilineata. Lineage (NCBI taxonomy): Eukaryota > Metazoa > Chordata > Mammalia > Chiroptera > Emballonuridae > Saccopteryx > Saccopteryx bilineata. The sequence goes on from NC_089490.1 coordinate 382,728,150, forward strand.
AAAAGCTTTTGCACAGCTAAAGACAATAAGAACAGAATAAAAAGACAAACTAGACAATGGGAGAATATATCTTACAGTACATCTGATAAGGGGTTAATAACCAAAATTTATAAAGAAGTTGTAAATCTCAACACCAGAAAGACAAACAGTCCAATAAAAAATGGGCAAAATAAATGAATAGATGCTTCTCCAAAGAGTACATACAGATGGCCAATAGGCATATGAAAAAATGCTCAACATCACTAAGCATTAGAGAAATGCAAATTAAAGCCACAAAGAGATATCACCTCACACCAGCCAGAATGGCGCTCATCAACAAAACAACACAGAATAAGTGCTGGCGAGAATGTGGGGAAATGGGAACCTTCCTGCACTGCTGGTTTGAATGCAGACTGGTGAAGCCACTGTGTAAAACAGTATGGAGATTCCTCTAAAAATTAAAAATCAAACTGCCTTTTGACCCAGCTATCACACTTTTAGGAATATACCCTAAGAACACCATAGAACTGTTCCAAAAGGAGAAACGCACCCCCATGTTTATGGCAGCATTGTTCACAATAGCGAAGATCTGGAAACAGCCCAAGTGTCCATCAGTGGACTAGTGGATTAAAAAGCTTTGGTACATATATACTATGGAATACTACTCAGCCATAAGAAATGATGACATTGGATCATTTACAGTAACATGGATGGACCTTGATAACATTATATGGAGTGAAATAAGTAAATCAGAAAAAACTAAGAACTATATGAATCCATACATCGATGGGATGTAAAAATGAGACTCAGAGACATGGACAAGAATGTGATGGTAAAAGGGGGTGGGGGGTCGGGAGGGGGTGACAAAGGAGAGAAAGGATGTGGGGGGAGGGGAGGGGCACAAAGAAAACCAGATAGAAGGTGACGGAAGACAATTTGACTTTGGGTGAACGGTATACAACATAATAAAATGTCAAAATAATCTGGAAATTTGTTTTGAACATATGTACCCTGATTTATCAATGTCACTGCATTAAAATTAATAAAGATAAAAATATATATAAATAATAAAATAAATATAAGGTTACAAGTTTGTGAATTTTTGCCTATCACAGGGGTTCCTGGAACCTAACCCCCACAGTAGACAAGGGACCACTATATTTCATATATATCATATATATCATATATATATATATTATATATATATGATATATATATATGAAATATAGTGGAAATATATATATATATGCTGGAAAAAAATCTATTGTAGTGTTGTCTTTTTGAATTACCAAAAAACGCTTCTATAGTTTTAGAAACAAAATTCTTACCCTGAGACAACTATTTTATACCTGTTTTTTTCTTTAACCATGGTCTACATATATATATTCCATAGATAAGATGGAAAGCATATGAATCCCATGAATAATGAAATTTACTGAAAATTTTACCCACATATACCCATATACCTTTCCTGTTATGGTGCAACAGCTTGTATTGGAGCTAGAACCAAAGTTTCTGGTGTGTACTGAATTCTCTGTGATCTCTTCAAGGATTTTGCTGTGTTAACTTATTCTGCTTTTGGGGGGGGTATTTCATTACACCTTCTCTATTGAATAATATCTATCATCCTACAATTATTCTTATTGAAGAACAAAGTTGCAAAAAATCTCTTTTGTCATCTTGTTTCCCACCCAAAAAAAGAAGAAAAAATAAACAAACAAAAGAAACTACCTGTATTCAGTCTTTTTCCTCTCTCCCTTGTTCCTCTAACCTTAGATTTTCTTCCTTGTCATTTCATTGAAATTAATCTCATCAAAGTTACCAATGATTCACTTTCCAAAGAAAAAGTTCAATTACTGGTTCTTATCACATTTAAACTCAGAAGTATCTGACATCATTGACATCTTCCATTTAGAACAAAATTATTCATTTTATGTGGGAATTATTAGTCTTGCCTTATTTCTACTTAACTAATGACTCTTCTTCATTCTCCTCCCCTTCCTTCTGCCCCTTTTCCAGCCTTCTAAAGGTATACTTCCAGGTATACATAAGAAATTTTTTTCTAACTCTTCTTTGTTCTATATCTTATTATTTAAACCCATGTCCTAAAATATACTGATGTCCCAAAATGTATTTCTGAACTCCAAACTCATATCTCCAGCTTCTAACTTGATGTCTCTATTTGAATACCTTATGGGTGTCTCATATACTACATGGCTGGAATACAATTTTTCCCTCCTGAAAAGCAGTCTTTTTCAGCATAACACAGCTCTTAATGATATCATCATTCATTCAATCACAGGGGCCAACCACCTACGACTTATTGTTTATTTCACTCTTTTTCTTAGTACTCATTTTCAAATAGATTGTCTACCTATAGAATTTATTCTAAATTCAACCACCTGTCCAAATATCCAGCACTGTTACTCTAGTCCTATTTCTTGCTTGAATAACTATAATAGACTTTTAATTGGCTTCTTGCTACAGTTCTCTCTTCATAGTCCATATAAACAGATATAATTTTAAGCTCATGAGGCAAATTACAAACGCAACTTCACTTAAATTTTAACTCTCTTTTAATGACTTCCAGTCTTACATGACCTGACCACAATTTATTTTTCTAACCTTATTCACCATCAATTTACTGCCATACTCTAAGGTTTACATTTGCTGGCCTATTTTCTGTTACTAAAACAAGCTAGGCTCATCACTGTCTTATAGCTGTCCTACTTGCTATCCATGTAACTAGTACTAGTACTCTTCTCCATAGATATTTTATGTGGCGGGCCCCTTCTTCACATCCAGATGTCTGCTCAAATATCATTTTCCTAGAAATAATTTTAATAATCATTCTAAGTTCGCATTCCTCCGCACATCCTGTTACATAATTTTTTTTATCCTATATCTGGGAAAATGTAATTAAAAATACAATATTCTTCTAATCCCCAAAACCTCTCCGCAAAGGTAGAAGAGAAAGAACACAATTGCATTATTACAAAGACGTTAAACCAGAATCTCATGTGTATCATATTCCTTAAGAGATCTCAGATACAGAAAGTATGTTCACCGTTTTCTAGAGCTGAACAAATAGAACCCATTATGTACATGTTCTCAAGATAAACGATAACTAGTCCCCAATTAAAAGGACTTCACAGGGCTATTTGCCACATATAATTTATTTTAAATTCACTAAGTAATGGAGATTACCATCTGCATTAGCTAACTGGCTTTAACAAAGGGAAAATAAGCCTCATATCTTTGTGAAAGAGATAGTTTTGCAACTTGAAGTATGGTGCTCACTGAAGTTAAGCTTTTGCTCTCCTACAAAAACCAGGAGATAAGGCCACTATCTTTTTTATTGATTATTATACGGGATAATTCCCAGATCCTTGGTTAAAAACATACCTGGGTCTTAATACAGTCAAAAGATTTATTTAGCATTTTAAAAGATTTTCATATATTTTAAAGAAGCAGAAAATAATTCCCAATCATGATTTTTAAAATAATAGAAATTTTCTAACCTGCTGAAGGAAGTAGATATACAAGTCCAGGAAGTGCAGAAAGTTCTAAAATGAATCCAAAGAGGCCCACACCAAGACACATCATATTTAAAATATAAAATTTGGCCCTGGCCGGTTGGCTCAATGGTAGAGCGTCGGCCTGGCGTGCGGGGGACCTGGGTTCGATTCCCGTCCAGGGCACACAGGAGAAGCGCCCATTTGCTTCTCCACCCCCCTCCTTCCTCTCTGTCTCTCTCTTCCCCTCCCTCTTCCCCTCCCGCAGCGAGGCTCCATTGGAGCAAAGATGGCCCGGGCGCTGGGGATGGCTCCTTGGCCTCTGCCCCAGGTGCTAGAGTGGCTCTGGTCGCGGCAGAGCAATGCCCCGGATGGGCAGAGCATCGCCCCCTGGTGGGCAGAGCGTCGCCCCTGGTGGATCCCGGTCGGGCACATGCAGGAGTCTGTCTGAATGTCTCTCCCCATTTCCAGCTTCAGAAAAATACAAAAAAATAAAATAAAAAATAAAATAAAAAAAAATAAATACAAAGGTAAAATCTTAAAAGCAGCATAGAGAAGCAGTTCGTTAACTACAAAGAAATTCCTATTAGACTGTTTTTTTGATTTCTCAACAAAAGCTTTGCAGGCCAGAATGGAGAGGCAAGAAATATTTAAAGTGATGAAAAATAAGAACCTACAATCAAGACTGCTCTACCCAGCAAAGCTATCATTTAGAATAGGAGAATAGATAAGGAGTTTCTTAGACAAAAAAGCTAAAGCAGTTCAGTATTAGAGAAAGAATACAATGTCCATCATGACATATTTAGAATCATAATACCTCTAAAGTCTGTCTTTCTCTCTCCTACCCTCTTAACATCCTTACCTTCTCTTAGAAAATCACTAATCAAGATGACACAGATGAACCTACATGAAATAATTAGCTGATTTCCTACTGCTGTTGAATTCAAAAACCAAACTTTTCATAAACATTATCAAAGAAGGAAAGGAGTGGCTAGGAGAAAGAACTAGTTTATAATGCATAAATCTATAACAAAAAAGGCATCAGTCTTGACATATTACTTAATGTTCAGTTCACCCTCTAAGGATTTATTCCAATGGAGTTGAAACAACAAAGGTAATTAACTTTTCCAATGTCGCACAGCTTGTGAGCAGCCCACGTGGACTTTAAACCATGCTCTCTCTGAAAGGAATGCTAAAAAAAATTATCATTGCAAATGATTCACTAATAAAATAAATGATTGCATGAATCTTCATTGGTACACCAAAAATTATACTTAAAACCCAAACTTCTATGTGTAAAATACACTGTTGTATTTCAAGTTTTCCAGAGGTAAAACTCAAAAGTGAGTATTTTTTAAAAAGTGAAAACCCTCCAAGGGTATTCAAAGAATAACCTCCAAGATAAATTAGGGAAAGGAGAAGCAGGACAAAGACGGATACCAGGCCAAACAAAGCCCTGATATGTAGCAAAACACCATGGGAAGCCTTTTGGCTAATTTCCCTGGAAGATTCTGAAGTATATAAGATTTGTACAGGAATCGCCATGCCCTGAAGCCCAGAACCTAAGCTCTCACACTCCAACCTGTCAATCTTTGTGTCATTGTCGATGGTCTGTACCAAAGGGATGTAAACTCTTCATGCTTGCAGGTCAAAGTTGCCATAATAGCTGAGGGCAACTCACAGAAAGACTCACAGGAATAGATCATTAACAACAACTCAAGGCAGGGTTTACAGAAAGACTAAAGGGATCCAAGAGGACCTGGATAGAATATCTGCATTGTTGGTTACATCAGTTTTGTACAAAAGGAAAGACGTATGTATAGAATAAACAAATCTGGAACTGTCCAAACGCTTAATTCAAAATGAATGCTACAGGTGTGTTCATTCTCAGATTACTAAATATCTCATAGTTATATTGATTCTAGGTTGGTAATCTGTTGATGGAGAAAACGCAGACTGAATATTTCTCCTTTAGCCAAAGAATAGAAGGCACACCCATTTGGGTGAGGAATATTATCCCGAGTGTGCATAAAATTTAAATGACTTAAACTTGTTTCTTTATCTCCCAGGACTTATTTGAAGGTTCCTAGTTGACGGGTAATTAACAGGATAAATAGATGTGGGCCATGCTTACAATATACAGTTGCTTTAGTTTATATTCTATAGAATTGTCTGGGTTGCTGGAAATTGATACTGGGAATTCATGTAGCCCTCTCTATTTATGTTGGACTTTCCAGTCATTGTGGATAACGTCCCAAGGTGTGCTGTTATAAATGTCAGCTCTTATACAAGGATTGATGCTGCACACTTACTCGGAGGTTTTTTTTTTTTTTTTGTAATGTATTAGCTTCAAATTGAAAAAGAAATCACATAAAATTCTTTAATAAATGTAGTGTGGACTTGATTGAAACATATAGCTCATATTATTAAGTGCCCCAGAGAGTAACTGAAATATCACATTGTTGGTATTCGCACATCCATTTATGCTGCACAGGACTTATAAGACACTTACAAACACATTTCTGTATGCAAAATATAATGCTCTTTCTGGAACTCTGGTTTTTATGGACTTTTATGGCTGAACAATTGATATTTACCTATTGAGATGGGCTTAGAAGACATTAAAGCAGCACAGAAAAAGATAAACTATGACTATTTGCCTATAATATGAGAACAGCAAAATAGCTAAAGGCCTCTTTAAATACTTCTGGTATTAAACCAGCTTGACTGTTTAAAAGTTCAACATTTTACTTTCATATTAAGCAGTCTGGTTTCTTTCCCAGTCATCTTTGGTTAAAAAGGGTCCTATGAGATCCTTTGAGAGAGTTATGTCTTCTCTTCTTACCGAACACACTGAAACTACTTCCTCTTTTTATCTGAGACCCTTTCTGATTGTACAACCTGCATTCACAGGTGCTATGTGGTGTTCAGTAGCCTCAGATGGGCAAACACATCTAATACAAAGAAATATTAAACTAAAGATGGTTCTCTCTATGACTACATACCCCCCCAAAAGGCTCTTTTTTGATTCACTGTAGTGTAAAAGGCTGTCTCATTAGAGGATTAAGCTCTCTGTTCCAAACAATATTAATACATCACTATATTTAAACACCTAAGAGAAGATAGGTCAGAATTTAAGCAGCTGCAGTCAGAGTAAAGGACAGTTCTTTCTCTGACAGAAAAATAACATGTGGTCAAAATGTAAAATAACCATAGAAAGATGCACTTAAGAGCAAATGAGTGTTCCTAAATAATGAGACATCAACAAAATGCAAGGTAACTTGGAACTCTTTAGGGGGCAGGTGTTTTATGAACTTGATTGTAAAAGAACTGAAGTCACATAGTCAGAGGAGGTATGAAGGCGTTTTTGGAAGATAGAGTCATGTTAGGCAAGATGAGCTGTTTAGATTTGCTTATGGGAACTGAAAACACAGGTTTGGTTTAAGGGAGTTAAACAGTCATAGAGAAGCAGTGATGAAAATGAGGCTGTAAAAGCAGGACCAGCTGTATCTCTGAGGGCTCAGGACAGGTTCAACTCATAGCAGCAGGACTCCCAGCAATGCTGGGAACAAGAAGGCAGCAGGAAAAGAGGAAGACCAACTATATAGAAAAGGGATTGACTCCGTAAAAGAGGCCATAGGCACGACTCTACAGGAGCTGGTCAGGGCTGTTGAGGACAGGACATTGCGGACAGCACTCACAGTTTTTCCTGCAGTCAATGTTGACTCAATGGCACACAACACACTGTGAGACTCTATTAAATGTGTATGAGCAGTTAACTATTGCAGACTATTGCTCTACTTCATTCCAGAAGAGAGACTATCAATTATCAAAGATTCTATTCTGTCTCTTTGTTAAATGGAAGCTTGTTGGCAGAATTTCTATTGTGGAAAGAGAAGGCTGGGGAGAGGAATGGAAGGCTTCTGAGTAGTCAGTACTCCCCAAGGTTGCACAGCTGGTGCTCCTCTGTACATAAAAGGGAACAATTAGGACCAGTGGGTGTTACATCATAACAGGCACTTTATGACTGGGACTGCACAGTGTCAGGCGACCAGTGAGCATTGTTTTATTGTTCTAACTGCTCATTTTAGTTCAGTACAAACTCAGCATAGGGTTCATGCTTCTAATGCAGCTGAGGGCATTTCTATAATGGGGTTTTCCATGTTATTGTTTCAAAATTATGTAAAATAAGGGATCTTTAATGCTTTCATGTTTTAGGCATGGGAAGCTATGTATAGTGTAGCATGAACCTGTTTGCAATAAGTGAGAAGGCAAAATGAATACATTACTGAACCCAGAAGATGAAACTTGTTTTAAGAACCTCAAATGATAAAGACATGCATTCAAATAACTGCAAATGGTATGTGAAGAAATTGAACCAGTGTTCTGTACTCAGGGTGAATGGCTTTGAAAGCCAGAGACCTAAGTTTATTCTCTTTTACTGGTCACCAGCTGCATAACCTAAGCAGTTACTACTTTGAGATTTATTTTACAAATATTCTTCAGTAGAATGTTGACTGATTATTTTCGAGTGAATTCATACAAAATGAAATATTGCAATCACTAACAGAAAAATAATATGGGTATTTTCACATAAAGTCACGGCATTTTTGTCTATAGTGTAAAGTGAAATACGTTAACAATACTACCTGTATATTGTATATATTGTATTGATAGATAGACAGTTATAGATTTAAAATCATAGAGCCATACTTTTAAGAAAAATTATCACTGAAATGTAAATTATTTCTCTTGTAGTGAAGTTTTGAATAATTTTTGCTTCCTCTTCTGTATTTTTACAAATGTGTGATTTTGTAATGCAAATGGCTAATTTGTTTTAAAATACAATAAACTTTTAAACAGAAAAACAAAAAAAATGAACATGGTCTAGGGAACATTACCTTCAGCCTATTCCGTCTCACGTACAGGATCTCCAATGACACACAATTATCATTGAAGATGACAGAGTTATTATCCATCTTACCCAGCACTTCCAGCTTTGCTGCCTTCCAGGCTCAGAGCCAGAAATTGGGGAAGCTTGAATCTCTAAAACAGAAGCAGTTCATGGGAAATATATGTTGCATAGGCACAGTATCCTCACAGCAAGTACGTGTTATTAAACTTATAATGTGATGAAAGAATTAGGCTCACAGACATTAAGAGGAATGAACAAAATTGTATAGTTGTTAAGTGGTGGGGACAGGATGGACCCTAGGCCAATTTGATTTCAAAATCGGTACCCTATCAACAACACAATATTGCTTTACTGCTGCCCCGTTTAGATTTAAATAAGAAAATGAAAACAGCATAGGCTCTAGAGCAGTGGTCCCCAACCATTTTTGGGCCACGGTCCAGTTTAATGTCAGAAAATATTTTCACAGACCAGCCTTTAGGGTGGGACGGATAAATGCACAAAACAAAATTATGCGACCGGCGTAAAAACTGTGGTATTTTTAAATATAATTGTTGAACTTACGAGACAAGCGTCAAGAGTGAGTCTTAGACGGATGTAACAGAGGGAATCTGGTCATTTTTAAAAAATAAAATATCGTTCAGACTTAAATATAAATAAAACGGAAATAATTTAAGTTATTTATTTTTTCTCTGCGGACCAGTACCAAATGGCCCACAGACCGGTACTGGTCCATGGCCTGGGGGTTGGGGACCACTGATCTAAAATATGCTTTATTTAGATGAGCATATAGGTATAATTCTGGATCATATGGGGGCATAAATGAGAGAATATTTTTTTCTCAAAATAATACTCTTTCTGAATGTCATCATTATATCATTTCTTTTTTATTTTAGGCAGGGAAAGATATCAGAGTTGATAAGTTGATGTTAGAAACTATCAAAATAAAGCACTTTCAAACAAGCACTAAATTCTACGTATTCCCCCACCACACAAATGTTTGAAAACAGAGATTAAACTAAGATTGGCTTAACTATACTAAAAATCCAAGAAACATTTAAAGAAACAAACAGGCCAACACATTAATAAAAATATTCCGATAGAAAATAAGAAAACAATACAGGGATAAAATACCTACCTTGCCTGGCCCCTTTGGCATTGCACAGACTTCGCGGGTAAAATCCTCAGATGGTCTTGTGCGCTGAAATTATGCACCAACACTACCCACTGAACAAGCTCTGTGCTTGGAGGCTCATACATGCTCTGAATTTAATTCTCACAGAAAGCCTGCCTGCTAATTTTAGGTATTCTAATTTTCAAGATACAGTTACAGAGGCTTGAGGAAGTTAGATAATTATTTCAGTGTTTTCACACACAAAAAAAAATCTAACTGTAAAGTTAATATGCTTTCAAATATACTATGAAATTTTCTCCAATATATCTGATCTGCTTATTATATGAGGTCTGCCTCCCTTGAATGTGGCTTTATAGCACTGTATAAAATTACTGAGTGGTAGAGCTTTCAGCTTTTGGTTTAACAAAAGTAAACTCTCTTGGTTCCTGAGATTAACATTAGACGAGACAGCAGAGAGGAGAGCAGAGAAAGGCCACGTGGAGGAGGCCAGGAGAAGCAGATAGATAGTGGAGTGCTGAAGGAGAAGCCAGGTTGTGCAGAGTTTGTGCAGGGAGAAGGAAGAAGATGGGGAACAGAGGTCAATAAGTCTGGTGAACTAGAAACCTTTAATTCTAGGAAACTCGGGTAAATCAGTAGCTTTGTGAGGACTGAATGTGAGTGGGTTTTGGAGCCCAGTGTGTGTTTTTACTTGCCCGCCGGGTGCAAGCTAGGATTAAAGATGATGGCCCATCAAAAACAAAACAAAACAAAAAAAATAACAAAAAAAAAAAACAAAAGTAAACTTTTTAAAGAAATTTCATTTTGCTTTGCTTCATTTGATTCTTGTGTTTTAATTGGTATAAGTTAGAGATTAACAGACCGAGATATACTCTATACTACCTACCTTGATACTTAATTTAGAGTCATTTTTCTAAATAGACCAAAAAAACCCAAAAGCTTAATTCTTTAAGGTATTACATAATATGATGCCATATAAGTTCTCCATCATGTTTAGAATTGTTTACTGTGGATACAAAGCATAAGTCATTGTTTCTTTAGGGAGGAATCTATGGGGAATCCTTAGAGTAAAAACTTATGTGAATATTGTTGAATTATGGCTATAGCTAGCATTTTATTCCTGGCATATGCTGAGTTTATTCTTTTTAATTCCAAAAAGTAAGAGAGGAAAAGGGTTGTGGTGGAAAGGAAGATCTTTAATGTTAGCCTTCCAACCAAATGAGCACCAATAATTGGTGACGGTGGTGTTGGGAGGGGTGATTGTTGCAGCAATAAGGCAAGTGAAAAAAGACGAAGGCCCTAAAAGCCTCTACTTCTCACAATATGAGTGTGGACAAAAAAGCATCTGAGAATCTGTCCCCAATATATGAACTAATCATGTTAATTAATAATACAAAGAAAGATGGCTTCATAGGATAAGATCACTTGTGTAAACCACATGCATAAATAAGTCCCATTTGCTGTGACAACAAACAAAAAAAGCAAGCTAACAAAACCCAATGACAGTAAAATCAAAAACAAAATAAATTTATCCTTCTTGAACGGAAGTTAGTAGAGGAGCAGTGAAAATAGATTAGGAGGCTATGATCATGTTCTGAGACAGTTGTCCTTACGTGTCTTTTATTTACAGGTTGATTAATTTTAGAGAGAGAGAGACAGAGAGAGGAAAGAGGAGAGCTACATCAGTTTGCTGTCTCACTTATTTATGCATTTATTGATTGATTCTTGTATGTGTCCTGACGGGATCGAACCTGCAATCTTGGCGTTTAGGTACAACGTTCTAACCAACTGAGCTACCTAGCCAGGGCTTGTCCTTATGTGTCTTTTAAAATTGAACTTTATTAGAGTGACACTGGTTAATATAATTATACATGTTTCAGATGCTCAATTTTACAACACTGTACACCATATTGTGTGTTTACCCCCCAAGTCAAGTCTTCGTCCATCACAATTTATCTCTCTCCTTCTACTGGTCCATCTCCCCGACAACCATCCCCCAAGATCTCTACACATTTTTCTGTCTCCGTCAATTTATTTATTTATTTATTTATTTTTTTCCATGCTGTTTTGATTGTCGTGGCCCTATAATATAGTTTGAAGTCAGGTATTGTAATGCCCCCAGCTTCATCCTTTTTCTTTAGGATTGCTTTGGCTATTTGGGGTTTTTTATAGTTCCATATAAATCTGATGATTTTTTGCTCCATTTCTTTAAAAAATGTCATTGGAATTTTGATGGGAATTGCATTAAATTTGTATATTGCTTTGGGTAATATGGCCATCTTGATTATATTTATTCTTCCTAACCAAGAACAAGGTATATTCTTCCATCTCATTGTATCTTTTTTGATTTCCCTTAACAATGGTTTATAGTTTTCATTATATAAGTCCTTTACATTCTTTGTTATGTTTATTCCTAAGTATTTTATTTTTTTTGTTGCAATCGTGAAGGGGATTGTTCTTTTGAGTTCGTTCTCAAATGTTTCATTGTTGGCATATAGAAAGGCTATTGACTTCTGTATGTTAATTTTGTATCCTGCGACCTTACTGTATTGGCTTATTGTTTCTAGTAGTCTTTTTGTGGATTCTTTGGGCTTTTCGATGTATAGGATCATATCATCTGCAAAAAGTGATACCTTTACTTCTTCTTTTCCGATATGGATGCCTTTTATTTCTTCGTCTTGTCTGATTGCTCTGGCTAGAACCTCTAGTACCACATTAAATAAGAGTGGAGAGAGTGGACAACCCTGTCTTGTTCCTGATTTAAGGGGGAAAGCTTTCAGTTTAGTGCCATTTAATATGATGTTAGCTGATGGTTTATCATATATGGCCTTTATCATGTTGAGATATTTTCCTTCTATACCCATTTTGTTGAGAGTCTTAAACATAAAATTGTGTTGTATTTTATCGAAAGCCTTTTCTGCGTCTATTGATAAGATCATGTGGTTTTTGTTCTTTGTTTTGTTGATATGGTGTATTACATTAACCGTTTTACGTATGTTGAACCATCCTTGAGATTCTGGGATGAATCCCACTTGATCATGATGTATTATCTTTTTAATATGTTGTTGTATTCGATTTGCTAGTATTTTGTTTAGTATTTTAGCATCTATATTTATTAGAGATATTGGTCTGTAGTTTTATTTTTTTGTGCAGTCCTTGCCTGGTTTTGGTATGAGGGTTATGTTTGGCCTCATAAAATGTGTTTGGAAGTATTGCTTCTTCTTCAATTTTTTGGAAGACTTTGAGTAGAATAGGAACCAAGTCTTCTTTGAATGTTTGATAAAATTCACTGGTATAGCCATCAGGGCCTGGACTTTTATTTTTGGGGAGGTTTTTAATGGTTTTTTTCTATTTCTTCTCTACTAATAGGCCTGTTTAGGCTTTCTGCTTCTTCTTGACTCAGTCTAGGAAGGTTGTATTGTTCTAGGAATTTATCCATTTCTTCTAGGTTGTTAAATTTAGTGAAACAAAGTTTTTCATAGTATTCTACAATAATTCTTTGTATATTTACGGTGTCCGTGGTGATTTCTCCTCTTTCATTTTGGATTTTGTTTATATGAGTTCTTTCTCTTTTTTCCTTGGTAAGTCTTGCCAAGGGTTTGTCAATTTTGTTGATCTTTTCAAAGAACCAGCTCCTTGTTCTATTAGTTTTTTCTATAGTTTTTCTGTTCTCTATTTCATTTATTTCTGCTCTGATTTTTATTATCTCCTTTCTTTGGCTGGTTTTGGGTTGTCTTTGTTCTTTTTTTTCTAGTTCCTTAAGGTGTAAAGTTAAGTGGTTAACTTGGGCTCTCTCTTGTTTGTTCATATATGCCTGAAGTGATATGAACTTCCCTCTTATCACTGCTTTTGCAAACTGCGACAACAACAAAAAGAAAGGAGGGGAGAGGATGGAGATTAACAGTAGCAAAGGACGATGGAGTGCAAAAGTACTCACAAAATAGTGCACTACAATGAACAGGGTAGGAACCCTTTTCATTACTTAAAGGTAACCACCATTGAAAAAATCACCACAGAAGCACATGAGATAAAAAGGATAGCAACAGAGGAAAGATGTATGGAATACAACCAAATAAAAACAAAAGATAAAAAAACGAAAGAGAAGGAACAAACAAGACACAAAACTAACAGAAAGCAATATATAAAATGGCAATAGGGAACTCACAAGTGTCAATAATTACACTAAATGTAAACAGATTAAACTCACCAATAAAAAGGCATAGAGTAGCAGAATGGATTAAAAAAAAAGAAAAGAAAATCCAACTGTATGCTGCCTACAGGAAACTCATCCATCAATTTATTTTTTGTCCTTTATTGCTCTATTCCTCCACCTCCCTTATCCAGTACCTTCCCTCCTCACCTGTCAGCTTTCAGACTGCTCTGGCACATTTGAGTCTGTTTCTATTTTGCTTGTTTGTTCATTTTGTTCATGAAATTTAATATATGAGTGAATCATATGGTACTTTTCTTTCTCTGACTTGCTTATTTCACTTAGCATAATGACCTCCAGGTTTATGCATGCTATCACAAAAAATAAAAATTCTTTTTTTATATAACTGTGTGGTATTTCATTATGTAAATGTGCCACAGCATTTTTATCCACTCATCTACTGATGTGATCTTGGGGTGTTTTCAGATCTTGGCTACTGTAAGTAATGATACAATGAACATAGGGGTACATATATTTTTTGAATTAATGTTTTGGAGTTCTTAGGATATATTCCCAGAAGTGGGACCAGTGGGTCAAAAGGCAGTTTTATTTCTAATTTTTTGAGTTAACTTCACACTGCTTTACACAGTGGCTGCACCAATCTCCATTCCCACTAACAAAGCACAAGGGTTCCTTTTTCTCCACCCTCTTACCAACACTTGTTGTTTATTGATTTATTAATTATAGCATTCTGAAAGATGTGAGGTGATATCTCACTGTGATTTTAATTTGCATTTCTCTGATGATTAGTGACACTGAGCATATTTTTGTATATCTACTGGTGGTCTGTTTATCCTCTTTAGGAAAGTATTTATGTCCTTTGCCCATATTGGAATTGAATTGTTTGTTTTTTGGTCTTGAGTTTTAAATTTTTTTAAAATAAATTTAGGATATTCTTAAAAATATTATATTTATACATTTTATAGAGAGGTAAGAAAGAGAGAAACAGGGTGAGAGGAGCAGGAAACTTCAGCTCATAGTTGCTTCCTGTGTGCCTTGGCCAGGCAAGCCAGGGTTGTCAAACCAGCAACCTCAGAGTTTCAGGTCAACAGTTGATCCACTATGCCACCACAAGTCAGGCTAATTTTAGCTATTAACCCCTTATCAAATGTATGGGCAAATATGTTCTCCTATTCACTGGGTTATCTTTTCATTTTGTTAGTGGTTTCCTTAGTCAGGCAAAATCTTTTTAGATTGATGTAGTCCTGTTTGTTTATCTTTTCTCTCATTTCCCTTGCCTGAGGAAATATATCTGAAAAAATGTTTCTACAAGATATGTCTAAGACTTTACTGCCTATGTTTTCTTCTAAAATTTGTATAGTTTCTTTTTTTTTTTTAATTCAGTGATAGGAGAGGAGGCAGAGACAGACTGACAGACTCCTGCATGTACCTCACGATGATCCATGCAGAAGCCCACTAGAGGGCAATGCTGTGCCCTTCTGGGGCGTTGATCCATTGCTTAGCACCTGAGCTCTTCTTAACATGTGAAGTGGAGGCCATGCAGCCATCCTCGGCACCCAGGGCCAACTCACTCCAATGAAGCCATGGCTGCAGGAGGAGGAAAAAGAAAGAGAGAGGGAGAAAGAGAAAAGCAAGAGGGGGGAGGTGTAGAAAATCAGATGGGCGCTTCTCCTGTGTGCCCTGACCAGGAATCTAACCCAGGACATCAACATGCCGGGCTGTGGATGTTTGCTCTACCACTGAACAAACTGGCCAAGGCCTTGTTGTACCATTCTTGGATTCTTGAAATAAATCTCAGTTGATCATGGTATATAATATTCTCAATGTATTGATGGGTTTGAGATGGTAATGTTTTGTTGAGGATTTTAACATCTGTGTTCAACAGGGATATTGGTCTATAATTTTTTTTTTTGTAGTATATTTATCTGGTTTGGAATGAAAATACTGCAGGCCTTGTAAAATGAGCTTGGAAATGTTCTCTTAGTTTTTTGGAATAACTTAAGAACGATAGGTGTTAACTCTTTGAATATTTGGTAAAAATGTTCAGTCCAGGATTATTTTTTTGTTGGGATTTTTTGTTTTGTTTTGTTTCCCATTACTTCTTCAATTTCACTGGCTGCATTCTGTCTATCCAGATTCTTTGATTTTTTTCTAATTTAGTTTTGAAAAATGATATGTTTATAAGAATTTATCCATTTTATTGAGACTGTCCATTTTCTGGCATATAGTTGTTCATGATATTTTTTTACAGTGCTTTGTATTCCGTTGGTGTCCATTGTTAGTTCTCTTTCATCTCTGATTTTATTTGTTTAGGTCCTTTTATTTTCTTGACGAGTCTGGTTAAAGCTTTGTTAATCTTATATAGCTTTTCAAAGAATTAGCTCTTCTGTATTATTTCTTTAGTCTTTATTTTATTTACTTCTGCTCTGATATATATACAGAGACAGAGAGAGGGACAGACAGGAATGGAGAGAAATAAAAAGCATAAATTCTTC
This sequence comes from Saccopteryx bilineata, assembly GCF_036850765.1. NCBI lineage: Eukaryota > Metazoa > Chordata > Mammalia > Chiroptera > Emballonuridae > Saccopteryx > Saccopteryx bilineata. The sequence continues at coordinate 382,744,354 of NC_089490.1, forward strand.
GTTGCGGCACCTTAGTGTTGACTGATTGTTTTCTCATATATGCCTTGACTGGAGGGCTACAGCAGAGAAAGTGACCCCTTGCTCAAGCCAGTGATCTTGGTCTCAAGCTGGTGAGCCTTGCTCAAACCAGATGAGCCTGCGCTCAAGTTGGCGACCTCGGGGTTTTGAACCTGGGTCCTCGGTGTCCCAGTCCAACACTTTATCCACTATGCCACCATCTGGTCAGGCTCTGCTCTGATCTTTATTGTTTCCTTTCTTCTACTCACTTTGGGCTTTGTTTGTTGTTCTCTAACAATTATTTGAAGTGTAAGGTTAGATTGCTCACTTGAGATTTTTCTTATTTTTTTGAGATAGGCCTATCATGCTATAAATTTCCCTCTTATGACTGCTTTTGCTGTGTCTCATAGATTTAGAGTTGTCCTGTCCTCATTTTTATGCATTTTAAGGTATTTTTTTTTGTATTTTTCTGAAGTTGGAAACGGGGAGGCAGTCAGACTCCCGCATGCACCTGACCGGGATCCACCCGGCACGCCCACCAGGGGGCAATGCTCTGCCCATCCGGGGCGTCGCTCTGCCGCAATCAGAGCCATTGTAGCGCCTGAGGCAGAGGCCACAGAGCCATCCTCAGCGCCCAGGCAAACTCTGCTCCAATGGAGCCTTGGCTGCGGGAGGGGAAGATAGAGACAGAGAGGAAGGAGAGGGGGAGGGGTGGAGAAGCAGATGGGCACTTCTCCTGTGTGCCCTGGCCGGGAATTGAACTCGGGACTCCTGCACGCCAGGCCGATGCTCTACCACTGAGCCAACCGGCCAGGGCCTAAGGTATTTTTTATATATTACTTGATTTCATTGTTAACCCATTAATTATTTAGTAACATGTTGTTTAGCTTCAATGTTTTTGTATATTTTCCTTTTTTTTTCTTGTAATTGATTTCTACTTTTATACCATATGGTCACAGAACATATTTGATATGATTTCAACCTTCTTAAATTTATTGAGACTTGTTTTGTCTCCTAACATGTGGTCTATCTTAGAAAATGTGCCATGAGCACTTGAAAAGAAGGCCTTCTGCTGCTTTAGGGTGAAATTCTCTAAAAATATCAATTAAATCCAGCTGATCTAATGTATCATTTAAGGCTGCCATTTCCTTTTTGTCCTAATATTTCTTAATTTGTAGTTCTTAGGCCGAGTTTAGCTCTTGGTTAAGATTGAAAAATTATGGGTTTTTCCAATGCTTAAGTACATTTCAATTTTTTTCATCCTGACACTGGCTTTTTCTGGATATGATGCTGATTAAGAATCAGCCAAATGCTGTGAGGCTCACTTGGTTTGCCATTTACTTCTCAGTGTATCAGTTTTCTAGTAATGTTGCTTTCCATAGGTAAATGACTCTTCTATCAAAATGCATATTTGCATACCTTTCAAATCTCATCACCCTAAAGTAATCATTACTTGATCATAAAATACCTCTTCAAGAACTGAATAACATTGAATAGTTTGTCATAGAAAATGTACAGAAAATAAGCTGTGTGTCTAAAACACTTTTCTGAAGAGAATATTTTGGCTTTCAATAGATTCCTTTACAATCTGTCCTTTAAAAAATTTGTAGCTCTTGGCTGATATAATTTAAATATTCTGTAGCTAAATTTCTTTGTTTATGTACCATTTCATTTTTATGCATAATACCAGTCTCCAAAAACTGCTTTTAAATATGATAAAAAGTATCCTAACACAATGTTATTTCAAGGCTAAATTTTCTTTTATTTTATATTATATTCTTCTATACAAAGTTAAGAAAAAGTCTGCAATTTTAGACATATCTAGAATATGTGAGTACTTGTCTGCAAAGGAAATGCTAAAATAAATACATAAATTAAAAAATTAAAATCTCACAGATCTTTTTAAGATTGTAAGTGTAGAATAATATCAATTTGATAATGAAATGAGAATACCTTATTTTGTTTCTCACAAAAACTTGTAAATATTAGGGTAGGAGCAATTCACGTTTAACTTTTGTATATTTTACTGATTAGCCATATCACTTTGAATAATATATTGAAAAATGTTAGTTTATTTCCTGATATATAAAAGAAGGTTTATAATAGTTATTTCTCAGGTGTATGAAGTGTTTTATACATAATATGGCACAAAGAAGGTACTTAACGCATATTAGTTTGCTATCATTCTAAGTTACTTATTAGAATATGTTAGAAACAGTTTTATTATATTAGAACACAAAGCATGTCATGTGATATCAAATTCTATAAAGTACTCATTGAATCAAGACTCTCATTTAATTTTTAATAATACTTGCTCTCCCAATAATAATTTCACATCATTTTGACTTCTAAAGGGGTTAGCATTTTATAAGACATCACGTAAAATACTGTGTTCAAGTAATTTTTTGGAGTGACAGTGTTTGGTAGATCTTTTACTATACCTGTTTTCTTTCTGAGCACAAAGATCAGTTACATCACTCCTTACCACCCCACCCATGGCTTTTGTTTAGCAAGAGAGACTGTGCATAGTCAGCTCTCTGGCTCCAAAATCTCTTACAAGTGATTTCATTCTATTCCTTTTCTTTTTTCTCTTTATGTTGTCTTAAATAAAAATGTCCTCAGTAGTGATCTCTGAAGCCTCCTATAGATTACAGTGGAGACATAGGTAAAAATAACAAGGTTTTATAACCAGCATTGATGATGACCCTCTACCCACAAATTTTCTTGCCTTTGTGTAGTCTTTTCCTGAATTGAATCAGGGCTGATCTGCTTAACACACATCTGTGGAAGAAATAGGTGCTTTCTAAGGTTAATTCATACAAACCATTGTAACTCCACTTCTGTTTCTTGACTTGCTTCTTCTGTCATGGGAACAACCAAGAAGACCTGAGGAGAAGCCCATATGCAGAGTAACTGAGGTATCTGCCAACAGCTTGCACAAGTTTACCAGCTATGTCAGTGAGTCCCTTGGAACTTACTGCAAGCTTTCATCCTTATTCAAGCCTCCAGATGACTGCAACTCTGACAAATATCTGAATTTTTATGGGAAACTTTTAGCTAGTAAGCCCAGCCAAGCAGCTTTTAAATATCAGACTCACAGAAACTAAGAGATAGAATAAATTTATTGTTCTTGTTTTTGTTATTTAAGGCAATTCAATTTATGAGTAACTTCAACTTAGAAGTTATTATGCAGTAATATATAATAAATCTAGTGGCCTTATTCATAGATTGAAGGAAAGTCTCCCAATAAAGAATAGCTGCACTGGACTCAATTGAATAAGGATACATTTCCACTATGTAAGAAACCAAAATTTGTTTTAACACTCTGCATTAGCTTAACTAATTCAGCTAGCATGTAGAGGTTCTCAACCTCTGATATTTGAAGTTATTGACATTTTGAAGTAAATATTTCTTTGCAATGGGAGAATGTTCAATAACTTGTTGAATATTTAGCAGCATACTTGATCTCTTCCCACTAGAAGCCTATAATAACCTATCCTCCCAAGTAGTGACAATAAATAATGTCTGTCTATATTGCCAAATATCTCCTTGGGTAAAAAATTACCCGGAGTTGAAAATCACTGAGCTAAAGAAAGTTTAGCATTATTTTTGGCAGTAACCCAATATGAACTTGGTCAAGTCACTTAAACTTAGTTTTCTTGTTTATAAACTCAAAGTGTATTAGACAAGTGAAATTTAATTCTGAAAATTAACAAGTATTGTTGAAAGCTTTCTCTTCTTTTCTACCATATCAGTATCATAAAATTACTTAATAATGCTACATAATATAAATTTTAAAGGAACAATTGTCCTACTTAATGCATTGAAACAAGAAAGGAAACTAAAGACATACAAATTGAAAAAAAAAACTATCTTTGTTCATAGGTCATAAAGTCAGCTATATAGAAAATCTAAAAAAAAAAAAGAAAACTGACCAAGAAAACCCTATAATTGATAAGTGATTATAACATGGTTGAGTATACAAAGTTAGTAGAGAAAAGTCATTATGTTTCTATTGAATATATAGCATTAATAAATAAGTGGAATTTAAAATGAAAATAATACCATTTGTACCAGTGCACCCAATATAAAATAAGAAGGTATATATCTAAGAAAATATGTACAAAATCTTATTTATTTATTTATTTATTTATTTATTTTAATTTATTGTGTTTACATAGATTCAAGTGTCTCACTGAGTACATCCCCCCGCACCCATGTTCCCCTCAACTTCCCCTTGTCCCCCTCCCCCCACGCCCTCCTCCCTTCCCTCCAGGATTTACTTTCCTGCTCTCTATAATGCTGTGTTATGTATCAATATATATAATTTCACTAATCTCTTTCCCTTCTCTGATCCCATCCTCTTGTCCCCTTTCCCTCTGACTGCTTTCCCTTTGGTCCCTTTGATCCCTCCTCTGCCACTATTCTGCTCCTCAGTTCAAATTGTTCATTGGAGTCCTCAAATGAGTGAGGTCATATGATATTATTCTTTCTCTGCCTGGCTATTTCACTTAGCATGATAGTTTCCAGGTCCCTCCATATTGTCGCAAAAGGTAAGATTTCCTTCTTCCTCACAGCCGCATAGTATTCCATTGTGTATATGTACCACAGCTTTTTAATCCACTCGTCCACTGATGGACCTTGGGCTGTTTCCAGATTTGGCTATTGTGAACAATGCTGCAATAAACATGGGGGTGCATTTCTTCTTTTGAATCAATGATTTGGTGTTCTTAGGATATATTTCTAAAAGTGGGATGGCTGGGTCAAAAGGCAGTTCGATTTTTAATTTTTTGAGGAATCTCCATACTGTTTTCCACAGTGGCTGCACCAGTCTGCATTCCCACCAGCAGTGCAGGAGGGTTCCCCTTTCTCCACATCCTCGCCAGCACTTATTCTGTGTTGTTTTGTTGATGAGCACCATTCTGACTGGTGTGAGGTGATATCTCATTGTGACTTTAATTTGCAGTTCTCTAATGATTAGTGATGTTGAACATTTTTTCATATGCCTATTGGCTCATTGAATTTTTTTATTTCTGTCATATTATTAAGTTTCAAAAGCTCTTTTTCTTCTTCTATATGTTATTTTGCAACAGTAATCATTTTCTTCCTTCCATTGATATAATATCTTGTGTTGCTAATGATGTTACTGATAGTTTTTTTTCTTTCTTTCTTAAATTTTCTTCTTCCTGTGTGTGCTGTTTCTCTGCTTTTCTCTTTTGTTTTTGGTGGTAGTCTTGCATATAGATTCTTTTCTCAAGTGTCTGTTTTTCTCTTAGCTCTCTGTTCATAACAGAGTGGGGGCTAAAAAGCTTAAAGCTAGGTGCATCTGAGTGGGGCCTGTGGACATTCATCTTCATTGTATAGTTCAGGCCAGGCTGTTTCTTTTGGGTCAGATGGCTCTGATTCTTTCTCTCATTTGGAGGGTATTAAGCCTTGCTACCTGGCTTCTTTTTATGGGTGGGGTGTGGTAAAAGGGGTAAGAAGACTAGCAGCCTCAACATTTAGTACATAAACTTCCACCTACTCTGAACCCTGGCTGGGTAGCTCAGTTGGTTAGAGTGTCATCCTGATATGCCAAGGTTGTGGGGTCAATCCCAGTCAGGGCATATCCAAGAATCGACCAAAGAATGAATGAATGAGGAGAACAACAAAGTGACGTTTTGTTCTTTGCCTCCTCTCTTTCTCTAAAACCAATTATAAAAAACAAAACAAAACAAAAAAATCCTTTCTATTTAAAAATAAAACAATTCTTTCACCTAGTCTGTTTTTAGAGTAGCCCTGCCACACTCAGCTGTTCTGTTCCTAATCAGACACCCTCTCTGTCATGCTTCCCAGAGGATAAAACCAGGCTTCTGCCAGGGACGAAAGAAGTGCCTGGCTGTGCTGTGGGAAACTAATTCATTCTTTTTTTTTTTTTTTTGATCTAAAGCTTTTTATTTTATTTTATTTTATTTTTTAAATAATTTTATTTTTTTAATGGGGTGACATCAATAAATCAGGATACATATATTCAAAAATAAAAAGTCCAGGGTATCTTGTCGTTCAATTATGATGCATACCCATCACCCAAAGTCAGATTGTCCTCTGTCACCTTCTATCTTGTTTTCTTTGTGACCCTCCCCCTCCCCCTTTCCCTCTCCCATTCCCCCCTCCCCCTCGTAACCACCACACTCTTATCAATGTCTCTTAGTTTCACTTTTATGTCCCACCTACGTATGGAATAATGCAGTTCCTGGTTTTTTCTGATTTACTTATTTCGCTTCGTATCATGTTATCAAGATCCCACCATTTTGCTGTAAATGTTCCGATGTCATCATTTCTTATGGCAGAGTAGTATTCCATAGTGTATATGTGCCACATCTTCTTTATCCAGTCATCTATTGACGGGCTTTTTGGTTGTTTCCATGTCCTGGCCACTGTGAACAATGCTGCAATAAACATGGGGCTGCATGTGTCTTTACATATCAATGTTTCTGAGTTTTTGGGGTATATACCCAGTAGAGGGATTGCTGGGTCATAAGGTAGTTCTATTTTCAGTTTTTTGAGGAACCACCATACTTTCTTCCATAATGGTTGTACTACTTTACATTCCCACCAACAGTGTATGAGGGTTCCTTTTTCTCCACAGCCTCTCCAACATTTGCTATTACCTGTCTTGCTAATAATAGCTAATCGAACAGGTGTGAGATGGTATCTCATTGCAGTTTTGATTTGCATTTCTCTAAAAGCTAAAGAAGATGAGCATCTTTTTATATATCTGTTGGCCATTTGTATTTCTTCCTGGGAGAAGTGTCTGTTCATATCCTCTTCCCATTTTTTTATTGGATTGTTTGTTTGTTTGTTGTTGAGTTTTATGAGTTCTTTGTATATTTTGGATATTAGGCCCTTATCTGAGCTGTTGTTTGAAAATATCATTTCCCATTTAGTTGGCTTTCTGTTTATTTTGTTATCAGTTTCTCTTGCTGAGCAAAAACTTCTTAGTCTGATGTAGTCCCATTCATTAATTTTTTCCTTCACTTCTCTTGCCTGTGGAGTCCAATTCATAAAATGCTCTTTAAAACCCAGGTCCATGAGTTGAGTACCTATGTCTTCTTCTATGTACTTAATTGTTTCAGGTTTTATGTTTAGATCTTTGATCCATTTTGAGTTAATTTTTGTACAGGGGGAGAGACTGTAGTCCAGTTTCATTCTTTTGCATGTGGCTTTCCAGTTTTCCCAGCACCATTTATTGAAGAGGCTTTCTTTTCTCCATTGTGTGTTGTTGGCCCCTTTATCAAAAATTATTTGACTATATATATATATATGTGGTTTTATTTCTGGACTTTCTATTCTGTTCCATTGGTCTGAGTGTCTATTTTTCTGCCAATACCATGCTGTTTTGATTGTCATGGCCCTATAATAGAAGTCAGGTATTGTAATGCCCCCAGCTTCATTCTTTTTCTTTAGGATTGCTTTGGCTATTCAGGGTTTTTTATAGTTCCATATAAATCTGATGATTTTTTGCTCTATTTCTTTAAGAAACGTCATTGGAAGTTTGATGGGAATTGCATTAAATTTGTATATTGCTTTGGGTAATATAGCCATCTTGATTATATTTATTCTTCCTAGCCAAGAACAAGGCATATTCTTTCATCTCATTATATCTTTTTCAATTTCCCTTAAAAATGGTTTATAGTTTTTATTATATAAGTCCTTTACATTCTTTGTTATGTTTATTCCTAAGTATTTTATTTTTTTTGTTGCAATCGTGAAGGGGATTGTTCTTTTGAGTTCGTTCTCAATTGTTTCATTGTTGGCATATAGAAAGGCTATTGACTTCTGTATGTTAATTTTGTATCCTGCGACCTTACTGTATTGGCTTATTGTTTCTAGTAGTCTTTTTGTGGATTCTTTGGGGTTTTCGATGTATAGGATCATATCATCTGCAAAAAGTGATACCTTTACTTCTTCTTTTCTGATATGGATGCCTTTTATTTCTTTGTCTTGTCTGATTGCTGTGGCAAGAACCTCTAGTACCACATTAAATAAGAGTGGAGAGAGTGGACAACCCTGTCTTGTTCCTGATTTAAGGGGGAAAGCCTTCAGTTTAGTGCCATTTAATATGATGTTAGCTGATGGTTTATCATATATGGCCTTTATCATGTTGAGATATTTTCCTTCTATACCCATTTTGTTGAGAGTCTTAAACATAAAATTGTGTTGTATTTTATCGAAAACCTTTTCTGCGTCTATTGATAAGATTATGTGGTTTTTGTTCTTTGTTTTGTTGATATGGTGTATTACGTTAACCGTTTTACGTATGTTGAACCATCCTTGAGATTCTGGGATGAATCCCACTTGATCATGATGTATTATCTTTTTAATATGTTGTTGTATTCGATTTGCTAGTATTTTGTTTAGTATTTTAGTATCTGTATTCATTAGAGATATTGGTCTGTAGTTTGTTTTTTTTTTGTGCCATCCTTGCCTGGTTTTGGTATGAGGGTTATGTTGGCCTCATAAAATGTGTTTGGAAGTATTGCTTCTTCTTCAATTTTTTGGAAGACTTTGAGTAGAATAGGAACCAAGTCTTCTTTGAATGTTTGATAAAATTCGCTGGTATAGCCGTCAGGGCCTGGACTTTTATTTTTGGGGAGGTTTTTAATGGTTTTTTCTATTTCTTCTCTACTGATAGGTCTGTTTAGGCTTTCTGCTTCTTCTTGACTCAGTCTAGGAAGGTTGTATTGTTCTAGGAATTTATCCATTTCTTCTAGGTTGTTGAATTTAGTGGCATAAAGTTTTTCATAGTATTCTACAATAATTTTTTGTATATCTACGGTGTCCGTGGTGATTTCTCCTCTTTCATTTTGGATTTTGTTTATATGAGTACTTTCTCTTTTTTCCTTGGTAAGTCTTGCCAAGGGTTTGTCAATTTTGTTGATCTTTTCAAAGAACCAGCTCCTTGTTCTATTAATTTTTTCTATAGTTTTTCTGTTCTCTAATTCATTTATTTCTGCTCTGATTTTTATTATCTCCTTTCTTCGTCTAGTTTTGGGTTATCTTTGTTCTTCTTTTTCTAGTTCCTTAAGGTGGGAAGTTAAGTGGTTAACTTGGGCTCTCTCTTGTTTGTTCATATATGCCTGAAGTGATATGAACTTCTCTCTTATCACTGCTTTTGCTGCATCCCATAGATTCTGATATGTCGTATTGTCATTTTCATTAGTCTGTATATATCTTTTGATCTCTGCACTTATTTCATCTTTGACCCATTCATTTTTTAAAAGTATGTTGTTTAGTTTCCACATTTTTGTGGGATTTTTTTCCTCTTTTTTGCAGTTGAATTCTAGTATCAAGGCTTTATGATCAGAAAATATGCTTGGTACAACTTCAATTTTTCTGAATTTGCTGATGTTGTTTTTGTGGCCCAGCATATGGTCAATTCTTGAGAATGATCCATGTACACTGGAGAAAAATGTATACTCAGTCACTTTGGGATGAAATGTCCTATAGATGTCTATCATATCCAGGTGCTCTAGTGTTTTGTTTAAGGCCACTATGTCTTTGTTGATTCTCTGTTTGGATGACTGATTTAGAGCCGTCAGCGGTGTATTGAGGTCTCCAAGTATGATTGTATTTTTGTCAGTTTTTGTTTTAAGATCAATAAGTAGCTGTCTTATATATTTTGGTGCTCCTTGGTTTGGTGCATATATATTAAGAATTGTTATGTCTTCTTGATTCAGTGTCCCCTTAGCCATTATGAAATGGCCATTTTTATCTCTGAGTACCTTTCCTGTCTTGTAGTCAGCATTATCCGATATGAGTATTGCTACACCTGCTTTTTTTTGGATGTTATTTGCTTGGAGTATTGTTTTCCAGCCTTTCACTTTGAATTTGTTTTTATCCTTGTTACTTAGATGAGTTTCCTGTAGGCAGCATACAGTTGGATTTTCTTTTTTAATCCATTCTGCTACTCTGTGCCTTTTTATTGGTGAGTTTAATCCGTTTACATTTAGTGTAATTATTGATACTTGTGAGTTCCCTATTGCCATTTTATATCTTGCTCTCTGTTAGTTTTGTGTCTTGTTTGATCCTTCTCTTTCGTTTTTCTATCTTTTGTTTTTATTTGGTTGTATTCCATACATCTTTCCTCTGTTGCTATCTTTTTTATCTCATGTGCTTCTGTGGTGGTTTTTTCAATGGTGGTTACCTTTGAGTAATGAAAAGGGTCCCTACCCTGTTCATTGTAGTGAACTATTTTGTGAGTACTTTTGCACTGCATCATCCTTTGCTACTGTTAATCTCTATCTTCTCCCCCTCTTTCTTTTTGTTGATGTCACAGTTTAAATTTGGTTTTATTGTGTTCTTCTTGGAGCTTTTACTTGTGGCTCTGTTTTTTTTTGTTCTTTGTATCTGATTGGAGAACCCCCTTTAGTAATTCCTGGAGTGGGGGTTTTCTGATGATAAATTCCCTCATCTTTTCTGTATCTGTGAATGTTTTTATTTCTCCTTCATATTTGAAGGATAGCTTTGATGGGTATAGTATTCATGGCTGAAAGTTCCTCTCTTTCAGGACTTTAAATATTGGGGTCCTCTCTCTTCTAGCTTGTAGAGTTTCTGCTGAGAAATCTGATGATAATCTAATGGGCCTTCCTTTATATGTTGTATTCTTCTTTTCCCTGGCTGCCTTGAGAATTTTTTCTTTGCTGTTGGTTTGTGTCAATTTCATTATGATATGCCTTGGAGTAGGTTTGTTGGGGTTAAGAAAACTCGGTGTTCTGTTTGCTTCTTGAATTTGAGGCTTTAGTTCTTTCCACAGGCTTGGGAAGTTCTCATCTATTATTTGTTTGAGTATGTTCTCCATTCCATTTTCTCTCTCTTCTCCCTCTGATATACCTATTATTCTTATGTTATTCTTTCTGATGGAGTCAGATAATTCTTGTAGGGCTATCTCATTTTTTTTAATTTTTGAGTCTCTTTCTTCTTCTCTCTGTTGTGCCTCAAGTTGCTTGTCTTCTATTTCACTAATCCTCTCTTCTATCTGACCTGTTCTATTAGCTAAGCTTGTTACTTCGTTTTTCAGCTCGTGAATTGAGTTTTTCATCTCTGTTTGATTTGTTTTTATAGTTTCAATTTCTTTGGACATATATTCTTTATGTTCATTGAGTTGTTTTCTGAGCTCCTTATATTGCCTTTCTGTGTTTTCTTGTATATCTTGGAGGATTTTTAGGATTTCTATCTTGAATTCTCTGTCATTTAGCTCCAAGGTTTCCAATATATTAAATTTTTTCTCCATAGATTTTTCCTCATCTAGCTGTGTTACCTCTCTTTCTTTTGTATCCATGATATTCGATTTTCTCTTCCTTAATGGCATCTGCGGGTGGTTTTGTTGATAGTATTAATGAGATTTAATAAAGAATAAAAAGTTAAAAAAATAAAAAATCAGAAAGAGTTCTTTTTTTAAAAAAAATTAATAATGAAATAAAGAAAAATAAAATAAAAATTTTTTAAAAAAGGAAATTATTCCCCCCCTCCTTTTTTCCTCTCCTCTCCCCTTTTTCTTGAGAAAATCATGTGGTGAACTGTGAATTATAACAAACAATGCCTGTGATGGAAGGCCTGAATTGGGGAAAAGTAATAAAGGGGCAAAACAAAAAAAAAAAGAAAGAAAGAAAATAAAAAAGAAAAAAAGGGGGGTATGGACCCACAAAAAGCAAATAAGGAAAAAATTTGGGTCATTAATAAAATGATTTGCTTTTAGGTGTTGGTTGTCTAAGAGTTATGATGAGAGGAATAAGAGGAAAACAGAAAAATGGGGGGACAAATTAAAAAAATACTATTGTATTTAGTGGAACAAGAACTAGATAAAATGGAGAGTCAGGGATGGGAGCTCTGCTAGTGAGTTAAAAAGGTGAAGTAAAAAACCCCCAAAATGCCACAAACATAAGTTTGAATCCCAGATAAGAGAATTTGTTTGTTATTGAGGTTTGAATGAGAGGAGATGTAAAGGAGAAAGGAAGAAACTAATATAGAGGGAGAAAAGAAAGAGAGAGAGAGAAAAAAAGAGGAGGGAACCACTAAAAAAGAAAAAAGAAAGTAGAGAGAGAGAGTTAAGGGTTTTGGAGTGCAACCCTCATAGAGAGAAAGGAAGAGGAGAAAAAAGATAATGGGAGATGTAACACTTATGGGTAGTGTAGTTCAAGGAGAGGAGAGAGTAAGACCGGCAGAGAGTTAATCAGCCAAATTGGAGGAGGAAAAAAAGTATCAAGAATGAAGATAAGAGAAACAAACGAACAAATATAATAAAATGGGATAGGTTATAAAGTCTGCAGATTATTCTTGATTTTGAGAGGTTATCTTCTTGCTTTTTCTTTTCTCTCCCTCTTCCTGGTCGGTGACTCTGTACCCCAGGTTCTGCCTCTTTGGCACGCTCAGGTAGATGTTTGCAGTTGATAAGTCTCTATGGCAATGTCATGTATTGTGCTTTAGTCTCGTTGGTAGTCAAGGCTCATTAGCATTTATAGGCTCTGACAGTGAGAGGGTCCGTGTTCCTGGAGCCTTTCTCCTAGTCTTTCCTTCCTCAATTAGTAGCCTGATAATCCAGCTATGGGGTTGCTGCTGCCTCTGCCTGGATAGTAAGAGGCTCAAAGAGCTGGCAACTCCCCACTCTATTCCCACTCAGCACAGGGCTCTGGGTAAGGCTCAGTCAGTCAGAGCTGCTAGCATAATCAGGTGGGCTTTTCGCCCACTCAAAGACCTCTGGCTCTGCCACTCTGTCCGGTAACACAGGCGGGCACCCACTTCCGGGGCACTTGGAGGAAACTCTCATTCACTATCTGCGTGCGCAGACCAGGATATCTGGCCAGCAGTCTCACGCTCTGAGTGAAACCCCCAACCGCATGGAAAAGTTGCAGCGTTGGAATTCGCTCTTGCTCCGTCCCCGTGCGCAGCTTTTGCAAGGCACTGGGGCAGCCGAGATTCCGCTTTTGCCCACACAAAGGCCCATGACTCTGCCCCTCAGTGCGATAACACGGGCGCGCACTGCTGAGGCACTCGGAGGAATCGCTCACTTCCTATCTGTGCGCACACACCAGGATATGAGGCCGGCCGCGTTTCCCTCTGAGTGAAACCCTCACCAGCATGGAAAATTTCCACTGTTGGAATTAGTTCTCACTCCCTCCCGTGCGCGGCTTTCCCAGGACGCTGGGGCTGCCCAGAGATTCTGCTTTCGGCCCACAGAAAGGCCTCTGACCCTGCCTGTCTGTGGGGTAACACGGACACCCACTTCCGGGGCTTAGGAAGAAATCTCTCGCCCACTAACTGCACACCAACCAGGAGAACGGGTAAAATGGCTGCCCCGCTTGTCTTTCTTTGTTTGGGTTTGGCGCGAGTATTAGCTTGTATTGCCCGGCTTGCCACAGGATCAGTTTTTCCTCGGCTAGGATCTCCGTGCCACAGCCTGGTTTGGCTGTTTGTGCCACGGCCTGGATCTATTCACCCCCTTTGCCCGCCTCAGTTTCTATATTCACAGTTACCAGAGAAAGCCACCCTGTTTAGGTTAGTGAGGAAGGCGGAGCATTTCTTACTCCCTATTTCCTTCAGGGTTTGGTTATATATTTAGCCAATTTTTCACTCGACCATACCTTCGGGTGTATTGTGAAGCATCTGGAGGCTCCAAGTATAGGTTTTTCTGTTTCTGGTTGAAGATCTTGTTGAGTTTTGGGGGAGATTTATCAGTATCGCTTCCTACTCCGCCATTACTCTGACGTCATCTCTGTACAAAATCTTTTTGAAGAAATCTCTGTATCTCTCATAAAAATAACAAAGAAGAATAAAATATGTATAAAAATTTTATGTTCATGGATAGAATCTATATTGTCAAAATATGATTTTTCTCCTAAATTGATCTGCAGATTAAATGCAATGCCAATCAGAATCTCAGAAATTTTTTTGTGGAATCAAGAAACAGATTCTAAAGTTTATGTAGAGAAGCAAAAGACTCATACTACCCAAATTCAAGGCTTACTATAAAGCTATAATAACCCAGACAATGTGATATTGGCAAATGAATAGGCAAATAGTTATCTATTGATATGGAATAAAAGAGAGAATCCAGAAATAGACCTAAATAAATAAAGTTAAATGATTTTTTACAAATCATCAAAGACAATACAATGGATAAAGAATAGTTTATTCAATAAATAATGCTGGAACAAGTAGACATCCAAATGCAAAAAAAAAGGAAAAAAAAGAGACAAACCTAGAAACAGATCATATATCCTTTATAAAAATTAAAGTTAACTCAAAAACGATTATACATCTAAATGTAAAATGCAAAACTCTGAAAGTCATAGAAGATAACATAAGAGAAAATCAGATGATCTTAGTTTTGCTAATTATTTTTTAGATACAACACCAAAGGCATGATCCATGAAAGAAAGAATTGAGAAGCAGGGTTTTATTAAAATTCCCGCTTTGTGAAAGACACTGTCAAAATGATGAGAAAAGAAACCACAGAAGGGGACAAAATATTTCCAAATGATATATCTGATAAAAGACTGTTACCCAAAACATACAATAAACTCTTAAAACTCAATAATATGGAAGCAAGCAAACAACACAATTAAAAAATGGACCAATGACCTTAACAGACACTTAACCAAAGAAGATACAAGAGGGAAATTAAGCCTCTGAGAAGAAGCTCTACATGATGTTATCAGGAAAAATGCAAATTAAAACAAGAAGATTACTATTCCATACCTGTTCAAATGGCAAAAATCTGAAACACTGACATCATCAGTTTTTGAGCATTTGTAAAATTCTCACACATTCCTGGAGGTAAGGCAAACTGGAAAACCACTTTGAAAAAACAGTTTAGCACTTTCTTACAAAACTAAACATACTTTTAACATACAATCTATCAATCATGCTCCTTGGTATCTACCCAAGAAAGCTGAACATATTTAGAACCTTTCTATAGAAGTTTGTTAGATACCAAAATTTTTCTCCTTGCATTTCTGATTTCAGTTGTCCATCTTTCTGCTCTTTTAAAAAAATTTTTTTTTATTTTGAAATGTTTTTGTATCACGCTTTCACACATCGTTTTCTCGGGATCTATTTCACAGCAACCAAAATAAGATAAGTAGTAAAGAAAGGGAAAGTTTCTACTGAATCTGTATTAGTCATTCTTCCCAATCTTTGAAACCAAAGCAATCATTTCTTTCTGTTTTGACCCAGCTCAGCTCCATAAATTACATACTCTACCTATAGATAGAAAAGCAAAGACACAAAGGTCATTTATTTTTCAAGGGAAGAAAAACGCTTTACATTTGTAAAAACATTAAAGCAATCATAATAGAGGGACCCAGTTCCTCTTTTGCTCTCTGCCTTTGTCCCTTTTCTTTCTTTCTGCTATGTACATTTCTCACCCTGATGAGCTAATTAAATGCAAGGTCTGCAAAAATAATTCTCAGAAAGTATTTTCCTGATGATTGTCAAAACTCTAGGCAAGGAACATGAAAACAGGAATGGTTTACTACTACATGTTTTGATTAAAGTAAAAAATAGCATAAGCCCAAACTGGAGGAAAAGATGTGGCTTTTGTCTATTCTTTGCTCCCTTGGGAGCAGCAGCCTGCTCTACTGGTGCTTCTTGATTTGCATCAGCTGAATAAAGCCTTTCTTCTCTGAGTCACTTAAATTAATTTCTTTTGACAGTTTATCTCATTCATCAAGGTCTACCGAAAAGTTCTGCCGTTTCTATCACAACAAGTTTCGACATGTAAGCACATGTTTATTTGGCGCATGTGTGCCTATTTTTATCACTTAATGTATACATACTGATGTAGCAAATTAACTAAAACAAAGTTGATTCATTTAGTCTTATGTGTGAAGCAATAGTGTACCCATGGCTACTGATAAAGTTCATTTACGCCACTGTAATTTTTACAAATTTCAACAAGGAAGAAATGCTACAGAAGCATGTCTGTCGCATCCACCATATTCCCTGGACTTAGCACCCTCTGACTATCACTTGCTTTTGTCCTTACAAAATTTTTTGAAGGGTAAAAAATTCAAAATTGAAGAAGATATCAAACAAGCACTGGTTCAATTTTTCACATTAAAAGGTAAAACATTTTTCAAAAATGGGATATACAAATTGTCCTCACACTGGCAAGAAATCATTAATAATAATGGCAATTATATTGTTTAATAAAATTTATTTACAGTAAGAAAAATTTGTATTTTGTTTTATTCCAAAAACGGACAAAACTTTCCAGTAGGCCTTATATTTTGTTTTATTCCAAAAACAGACGGAACTTTCCAGTAGACCTTATATTTTGTTTTATTCTAAAAACAGACAGAACTTTCTGGTAGTATATATATATATGCTACCATTCTAATGCTACCAAAATGATGCCACAGTTCAAAAGTCACACTCTGTTTCTTTATTAAATATGACAATAACATCATATTTATTTCACCCCTCAAACTAAGATCCATGAATGACTCCAGTTTAATTCACTATTAATTCTATAAATCAATTTATAACATCAGTTAATACAACTTTGAAAAAAAATTTAGATTTTCCTTTTAATAGTTTTCTCTCTTTTACACTGTTTTCTCAGCAACTTGAAACTTGGTAGTTGTCATTTAGCAATATGACTTATACCAATCTCACCATTCTCCTTTGAATCAACATAAAACATTCCGATGGAATCAACTTCATGTTGATTTATAAACCTAACTAGTTCTTGACTCATAATTTGCTGAGAAATCAAGAAAAAAGTATTAACTGGAACAAACGTTCTTTGTGCTTAGATCAAGTGATTTACTGTTGGAAGTAGACATCCGTCCATGCTCTATCTCAGAAAGAGTAGAGAAAAAGAGTACAAATTCCATGGAGTCAGCAATAGGCACATAAAAGTCCAGAATCTTGGCAAGAGAGGCAGGCAATAGGTTAGAGAATAAATTTTCACATAGCACCTATTTGAGAATCTTTGAGTCACTTTCTTCTGCTTTCTATAATTTTATTTCTGAAAGAATGGAGACTATGTGGGATGTAAAGCACTGACATCTAGAATAACTTAAAATGCTTCAGGGTGCTATACAAAAAATTGGCATTGCAGCTATAGTAAAACTAAAATCAGAAAATGACTTACCGTCTCTAGATTATGGTGTGGTCTGACAAATTTGCTAGTTAGCGTTCTTCTGTATCAGTAGATTATTTTGATATCCACATCACATTGTTGTTGTAAGGTGCCCTCCAAGACAGTCAGGTGATTCAGTAAACTGAGATAAGATAACATAGCTATGTTTTTGAGGAACTTTATATATAGGCAGTTTAATAAAAACAACTGGATTAGAACAATTAACTCTGGTCAAAAATACATTTGTTATGAATGGTCAATATGAAGTACAAACTCAACCATCACTGACACTTCAAATCCTGACCTGATTTCTAACAGATAAGTGATAAGAGAACAGCTTTCTTAAGTTTCTTGAGCTTTAACCTCATAGACTATGAAATGACAATTAAAATTTATATAAGAAATACTGTCTAATATGTGGGACAATAAAGACCCTCTTAATTTGTATCAATTTAATAAGATTGTAACATATGTATTTTTATGTACTGCCCTCAGTATATTGACAGTTATTTTTCTTTAAGGTTCACAAACAGCCCATAGTTAAGCAGTTAACATGCTAAATTAGAAAATTAATATTGTACAAATGTATTTACTGGCTTAAAATGTGTTACTGATATCTAATTGGAAGTAATTTATGAGTAACTTCAATTTAGAAATAACTTGTTACACAGTAATAGGTAATATATCTAGTAACTGGACTCCATTGCACAAGAATAGGTTTCCATTATGTAAGAAACTAAATTTTATTTTAGCACTTTGCATTAGCTTAACT
This sequence comes from Saccopteryx bilineata, assembly GCF_036850765.1. Lineage (NCBI taxonomy): Eukaryota > Metazoa > Chordata > Mammalia > Chiroptera > Emballonuridae > Saccopteryx > Saccopteryx bilineata. The sequence goes on from NC_089490.1 coordinate 382,762,248, forward strand.
AACTCAACTAGCATGTAGAGTTTCTCAGCCACTGATCTTTGAACTTATAGACATTTTGAACTAAACAGTTCTTTGTTATGAGAAGCTGTTCTATACCTTATATTAGCAACATATTTGATCTCTGCCCACTAGATACCTATCATAAGTGATTCCCCAAGTAATGACAATAAAAAAGTCTGTCTATATTGCCAAATATCCCCTGGGATACAAAATTAACCATGGTTGAAAATTCATAACTCCAGTGTAGTCATGAGATAATCATCAGACAAATCACTTATTGAAGAACATTCTACAAATACCTGATGAATAATTAAAACTGTCAAGGTCATCAAATACAAGAAAAATCTGAGAAACTGTCACAACCAAAAGGAACTTGAGGAGAAATGACAACTAAACAGAATATGTTCATGTTTTTGCAAACTCAGTAAACTATTTGAGTTTTGTGGGAAAAATTATTTTTGTACCAATTACATGGAATCTTATAATTACAAGTGTCTAACAATTTGATGATTTCTTGTAATATTATCTATCCAGAGTATTCTGATGTCATCCTTTGTGGTAATTTCAACCACAGGCTCCATTTTTTTTTCTTATTATTCATGACATTCACTATTTGGCCTTTTCATTAAAATGATTCAAGATGAATTGTAGGTCATTGAAATTTAGTTGGGAACCAATAGTTTACTGCCACAGATAGTAAATATAATTGAATACAAGTCATTCAATATTACCCATTTTTCAAGTTACAAAGTTAATATTCTTTTCTTTTGTGTGTGTGTGTGTGTGTGTGTGTGTGTCTGTGTGTGTGACAGAGACAGAGAGAGGGACAGACAGACAGGAAGGGAGAGAGATGAGAAGCATCAATTCTTAGTTGTGGCATCTTAGTTGTTCACTGATTGCTTTCTCACCTGTGCCTTGACCAGGGGGCTACAGCAGACTGAGTGACTCCTTGCTCAAGCCAGCAACCTTGGGTTCAAGCTGGTGAGCCTTGCTCAAACTAGATGAGCCCATGCTTAAGCTGGCGACCTTGGGGTTTTGAACCTGGGTCCTCCATGTCCCAGTCCAATGCTCTATCCATTGCACCACGGCCTGGTCAGGCCGAAGTTAATATTCTTTTTGTTCGTTTTATAATTATAAGACACTTTGCATAAAATCTACAGTATTTTTTAAAAGGTCTCTCAAAATCTGGATATGTGAAATAAATAGTATTTTAAAATAAATATATTTTGTTAAGCATTCTGCTAAGCACATTTTAAAAAAATGATTTATAACCAAGTAATCCAAATTTTATAAAGAATTTCTTCCATTTTGTGTGAAATAAAATGGGTTTTATGAGTTTTCTAAATGATGATATATGTGCTTTTATTTAAATTTCAAATCAAAACATCATCTTTTAAAAATTTTCTGAGAGCTTAAACTTTACTTAGCATCCAATCACTAGGTTGTTGTTTTATAAGCTGTATCATAATTTACCAATATACTAAAATGCATAATTTTGGAAAATTAGTGATTTAAATCTTGATATAAGGGTAAAAATATCATTTAGATTTTTTTATTTTAAACAATTCTTTCATATTTAGTGTTTATCCAGTATCTTATTTATATATTAACATATATTTATATTTAAAATGAATAATACCATTTCAGATCATCATTTCCAAATTTTTTAATTTATTTTTTATTTTTTAGCATTTGCCTTTGGAAAGTTTACTCCCCTTGAGACACCAAGATTTTCTGTAATCTTGGTTTTGTATCATGCTTGGTCATAAAGCATGTTTTTACTGCTGGATAAAAAATAATTTCTGTTTTTGACCTTATTATCATTTGAACTTTAGAAAATCTCTAATTAGCTGAGAACTTTTTACTTCCTCTGAAACAAAGAAGAATGCCTCATGTAACCTTTAGAGTCCTTCTAGAATAAAATTATTAATAACCAGTACCCTTCTTTTAAATCATCGCTTGAAAACTAGAGATGATAAAAAAAAGAAAAAAAGCATGGAGAAATTTATAAGAATATGAAACAGAAATGATTGATCAACCATTTAAATGTATGACCTAAATCTATTGTATAAGTATAAAGATATATACCAAGTGTGTATTTGTAAAAATAGCTCCATTACTTAAATTTCTTGAAGAATTATTTTGGTGGAGTAAATATGTGTGGAGTGAGGACCAGATAGTAAAAACTGCTAATACATGAAGGAGAAATGGAAAATATTGGATGCTCTCCAACCACCATCTGCTGTCAGTTTCTGCTTTATCTACAAAACATATTTAAACAGCTAGGCAATGTGAAGGTTATATGTAATTTTTCTGTTTGCAAACCGTATTCAGGCAAAATTTAGTCGGGGATATTTAAAATTTGATAAACTCCAAATGTTCAAGAAAAATAAGGGCATTCTTGCACAGAAAACCAGGCTTATTAACTCCTGTATACCTCAGTTTATTTATCCATAAAGTGGTGTAATAAAAATGACTGTATTGTGGTATTGCTTGGAGACTTAAATGAATCACTATACAAAAAAAGCTGAGAAGAACGCTTGTCATATATTAAGTATTGTATTACCATGTATTTTTCTCCTCAGGTCTCCTTGGAATTAGTCCTCAGTAGTATAGCTCCAGTCTCTAATTAAGAAAAATATAAGGTTCACTCTTGAGAAAAAGGCAAAAACAACCTAATTTTTCCAGTAACTCAGAGCTCTCTATGCTTTAACGATAAGTGGGAAGAATCTAATTCTATGTTTCTAGTGTAGAATACATATATCTACCTAAGCAATAAATGCCACCTTTTAGTTATGTGAACAATTTTGTAGTCTTGCAAGCATCTATCACAAAGCTGGATGTACTCTCCACCACATTTGAATATTTATATGTTTCTGTATAGTTGTAGTTTGCAGTATAAATATTGTTCAACATCATCTTTCCTTTTCATTTGCAAAACATTTCAAATAAAATCTGTTTCTAATTCTAGGAAATAATTATATAATATGTAATTCTATATTATAGTTAAAAGTTTTAGTTACATCCCAAGGAGAAAAGAGCAAAAAGAAAAGAATAATTAATGGGAAAGTACTAAACAATTCATAACTATTCAATTTTAAACAGAAAGATATACAAGACACACAAGTTAGAGGGGACCTTTTTCTTATATGTATCATAAGTTAAACAATGTTCTGGTTATCCAAAATTAACTCTCCACCTTAGCCAAAAACTTCATATTAAAACACAATTATAAAAGTTTATAAAAATGATTTTTATTCTTTCTTTTAAATCTTGAGTAAGTTACCTTCTTTCTCCAATTTTCAGTTTTCTAGAAAGTGAAATTTGTATACAAGGTTACTAGCTTAAGTTACTAGCTTTTAAAGGTTTCTAGCTTTGATATATCCTGATTTTTATATAATGATAATTTAAATTCACTATTTAAAGGATTCTAGATAAACAATATGAACATTGAACATTTTCCTGTACTCATAGTCTTGGCATATCTACTAATTGCTTAATTGAATTTTAAGCACAGTATACAAATACAATTATTTAAACTTTATACTATTATAATAGAATAAGTTATTTAATAATGTCTTTAATCAGTAAATTTGTGAAACTATATTGCTATGACAACATTCTATACTTAGTTAATTATGGTGATATCAGAATATATTTTGGATTTTACTTACCACATCACTTAGTAGGTGCTGATGCTATAGACAAATATGTCTAGGCTCTGGAATATGGCTAATAGATCTTTAAATCTTGACTGTCATTTTCTATGTGTCATCTTTAGTAAGTATTTCATAACTTTGAGCTTACTTGTTTTCAGAAGCTAAAATGAAAATATTAGCAATCTCATTGGCTGAGGTTAAAAGGGATAAAATATTTAGTTGTGACTCAGGACAGCTCTTCAAAATACATTTACATACTACACTTAGAATAATAGCATAATATAAAAGAATTATCATATTGGCTTTTATTACTTATGCACCATTCTCATGAAGTTATTTTTTTTAAATAAAAAATAAAGCTATCTATTGATTGTAAGCTACAGCTCCATTTAAATAGATATTTTTTAAAAGATGTAACCTTATGCAGAGTCAGAATTCTTTTATCAAATACCCACTATGTGGCACTCAACTACCTTTCCCTGGAGAAGAGCATCATTTTACTCATTCATTTACCTCTGTATTACTGCACCAAAAAATGCTCATAGTAGTCAGTGAAGCTATTGTATTGTGATATAGATGATTGTATAGTACACTATTGTTGTTATATACTGCTCACAAAATTAGGGGATATTTTAAAATGGATATGAAGCAATAAAATATTCCCTAATTTTTGTAAGAATTATAAGAGCCAATAAGTATTGGAATAAATATCTGTTGTTTGTTCAGAGCAAGGAAACATTATTCCCCCTCAGTAGCTATCTATAGCATCGTGTGAATTTCTGTTTTAAATTGATTGAGCCACAAATTAGCATTTCCCTCAGCTTTCAAAATTGCAGATTATTAGATTGAAGTTCAGAAATAATTGCTTTCAGAGAGAGAATTTAGTTTGTCATCTGTTCAATTCCATATTTTTATGACAGCCTGTTTATTTTGGTTTAGAATCAAGATATCCTTATTACCTCCACTGTCACTGTCACTTGACTTGCATGGCTTGGGAGAAGAACTATTAAGAATGCAAGAAAAGAGAACAAAGCCTAAATCTCTGAGTTTATTGACCTACTCATTTTTCATACATGACAAGAATGAGTTCTGAAAATATGTGTAATGAATGGAGGACTGAGAAAATAAAGAGAAAAAGAAAGGGCATTTTACTTGATTTTCAGAGACCATAGTCTATGTGAAAAGAGCTTTAGAAAAATGATGTTTCGCCTGTGACTTTTTTTTTTATACATTTTTTTTTTCTGAAGCTGGAAACGGGGAGAGACAGTCAGACAGACTCCCGCATGTGACCGACCAGGATCCACCCGGCACGCCCACCAGGGGCGATGCTCTGCCCACCAGGGGGCGATGCTCTGCCCCTCCAGGGCGTCGCTCTGCCGTGACCAGAGCCACTCTAGCGCCTGGGGCAGAGGCCAAGGAGCCATCCCCAGCGCCCGGGCCATCTTTGCTCCAATGGAGCCTTGGCTGCAGGAGGGGAAGAGAGAGACAGAGAGGAAGGAGGAGGGGGTGGAGAAGCAAATGGGCGCTTCTCCTGTGTGCCCTGGCCGGGAATCGAACCCGGGTCCCCCGCACGCCAGGCCAACGCTCTACCGCTGAGCCAACCGGCCAGGGCCTCGCCTGTGACTTTTTCTGCAGAGATAGAGTGGAATCAAAGTCCAGTTTGAAACTTGGGTGTAATTTCTCAGTTAATGCTCCATGGAAATAAAGGGACATTGCTTAGTACATCCTGGCTGCGACTATGGGGATCTTCCCTTCAGAAATCTGGAGCACTGATGCTGTCAAAACTGAACTTCATGGGCTCTTGTCCAGCTTCATGGCTCTACTCATTATTCTCTGAATACATATTTTAAAGATTCTGGATTCATATATTCATGCTGAGCAACTAAATTGCATCAAATCACCAAAAGCAATTAAGAAATTGATATAACAACCCCAAACTCTAAAAGAATGAACTGTATGTCAAAATAGCAAACCACTTGTTTACACTGACAAGTAAACTTGTGTGATGAGTTAAAAGAAAGTGTCACTTAGAGCAACACACATCCTACTGGTGGCAGGAAAACCTACTTGGAAACAAAGTAGTAAGAGAAACTTCCATCGCAAATAAGAGAACTGAATATACAAAGGCTGGAATCAACATTTGATAATAATCAAGAATAAAATTAAGTTATTACCTCCTGAGAAACTTGTTTTACTAACGTTATATACCTTACTAAGTGTCTTACAATTAGGTGACATTACATCCCAATTTGTTCAGACAAGTCTGCTTTATATTTGTTGAACTAGCATAACTTTCATTCTCAAATCTTTCCCAGCTTGGATGCTTAAAAGTTTTATTTTTGAAGAGTTTTGACAACAGTATAACGTTATGACTTTTTACATTTCTCTTTTTTTTTATAAAGATAAGTTGATTTAAACAAGTCTCTCTTTATTTTAATGTTTATTTACTGATTTTAGTGAGAGAGAAAAGGAGAGAGGGAGAGAAGCAGAAAGACCGATCTGTTCCTGTTTGTTCCCTGACTGGGGATTGAACCAGCAACCTCAGCTTTTTGGGATGATGTTCTAACCAACTGAACTATCTGGTCAGGGCCAAAATAATCACTAAACTTCTGGGTTTTTTTTTTTTTTTAATACTAATGTCATGGTTACAATTAAGTATTTGAATTTCTTTGAATTGATAGTTTTTTCATCCCTTCTATAGAGATAGATACTACGTTGGGATTAGAACAACACTAAATGTTTAATCTATAACATATATATATATATATATATATATACACTGTACATTATTATTATGTGCTTGAGATTTATATATTTTAACCTCTAACATATTAAGTATTTTATACTTGACTATAAATTAGATTAGATTTTGCCCATCCACTGTTGAATATTTCTTCTTCCATGAAAGGTATTTCACTTGTGTACTTTTATCCTTCATTTACATTCTTAAACTCATCATCTCAGTGTTATTTTCTGCCTCTTCTTCATATACAGAATTATTCCTCTTCCTAAGCACTTGTGGTCTTATACATACCTCTTATTATGCATCATAAATACCTAAACTCATCATTCTCAAATCATATTATTTAATTTATATTAAAAAATAGTCTCCATTACTTTTGGAAAAAAAGTGTAAAAAATTACACAAGCTAGTTGTAGGGGCTTTCCTAAACATACTATGCCAAAAACAAACAAACAAACAAACAAACAAAGAATAAAAGAAAGAAGGGAAAAGAAGGAAGAAAAGAAGGAAGGGAGGAAGGAAGGAAGGAAGAGAGGAAAGAAAGAAAGAAAGAAAGAAAGAAAGAAAGAAAGAAAGAAAGAAAGAAAGAAAGAAAAAAGAAGGGAGAGAGGAAAGGAGGGAGGGAGGAGGAAAGGAAGGAAGGAAGGAAGGAAGGAGAATGAAAGAAATAAGGAAGGAAAGAAAAATGGAAAAGAAAGAAGGAAAAGAAAAGAAGAAAGAAAGAAACGCAAAAACAAGAACAAAATCCTTCAGGAAACATAGGAAGTAGGGCTAACTTAAATCCAACAGACATGATATATTGCACGCAATAGTCAGATATGGAGGCATAGAACAGATATTCTGTGGTGAGAGTCACCACATATGTTGATCCCACTAGACTGGTACCTGCAGAGTTCAAGAAAAACAGAAATTTTAGAAAACCTATTACAGAAATACAGATAAAACAAACTAAAATTTGTTTGAGAACATTTTGAAATTTAAAATGAGATGAATAGAAATTAAAAAAGTACCCCACAGTCCACAAAAAAGTAGCAAAGAAGAGTTAACAAGATTGGTTACCTATAAACATCTGAAAAAGAGGATTTTATGGATAAAAATTACATTATTTTATATAAAAAATGATAGAATTACCCATGAAAGCATTACAATAATGAATACCTATGCACCAAATTATATAAGTCAAATTTATAAGTTAATCACTTCCTGATTAGATCATTTAATCAACAGTTCATAGATTCTTTTTTTTTTTTTTTTTTTTTGTGAGAGAGACAGATACAGAGAGAGCTACAGAGAGAGGGACAGACAAGGAGACAAGGACAGGAAAGGAGAGAGATGAGAAGCATCAATTCCATGTTCCATGTTGCGGCACCTAAGTTGTTCATTGATTGCTTTCTCATGTGTGCCTTGACCGGGGGGCTACAGCAGATCGAGTGACCCTTTGCTCAAGCCAGCAACCTTGGACTCAAGCCAACAATCTTGGGCATCAAGCCAGCAAATTTGGGCTCCAGCCAGCGACCATGAGGTCACTTCTATGATCCCATGCTCAAGTCAGTGACCCCACGCTCAAGCCTGAAGAGTCCATGCTCCAGCTGGCAATCTTAGGGTTTCAAACCTGGGTCCTCTGCATCCCAGTCAAAGCTCTATCCACTGGGCACCGCCTGGTCAGGGTATAGATCCTTCTTCTACCTCTGTAAAGTGATAATATCAAATTCATGCGGTTAATGTAGGGACAAAAAACAACATATTTATAATGTTCAGGTTAGTGCCTGATTTTTAAATAAATGCTAGGTGTCTGATTATTTGCTTCTCAAGAATAAAAAACATTTTATTAATGTTTGTGTCCTTGACACAGTCTTTGGCACATAGCAGGAACACAATAAATATTGCATGTATATTGTCATGATAATATTATTCTGTAACAAACTTGTAGCATTATTGTATGCTGGACACTAGAGTCACCTGAATGTTTGTTATTTGAACTACTTTAACCCGTTTGATTTTATGTTATGCTGAGTTGAGTTTCATGACATCTCATACTGTGAATGAGGCAAGGTTTATGTCAAGATGTACAATGTCAAAACACTGTTGCTCTTTTCAATTCCAATATTAGACTAGCTTTTCTGACCTGAATTTAAAATGAGCTTCGGAAAAGAAAACATCTGAAGAGCTCAGATACTCTCAATCCCTGTGCAAATAGTTTTATATTTTTCAATACCTGGGGTGAAGTAAAGTGCAAATCCTTTAGAAAATTGTATGCACTTTTCAACACCATGGGGAAACATTTGGGCGGAGTCTGCATTACAGAATGTAGGTAGTATGTGTGTAAACTGACCATTCTGTTCTACTAGTGTGTGTATGGGATGGAGTGAAGATTTGATACCACTGGGTTTTTTTTAAACTAAAATGAAAAAAGAACAAATAGATGCAAAAGGCATAATTTACCCAATGAGTTTCCATCCTAGGAGGTAAGACATATCAAAATCGTATTTAGCCTGACCTGTGGTGGCTCAGTGGATAAAGCGTCGACCTGGAAATGCTGAGGTCACCAGTTTGAAACCCTGGGCTTGCCTGGTCAAGGCACATATGGGAGTTGATGCTTCCAGGTCCTCCCCCCTTCTCCCTCTCTGTCTCTCTCTTCCTCTCTCTCTCCTCTCTAAAAATGAATAAATAAATAAATAAAAAATGTATTTACCTGCCTCTTTCTTTCTTTTTTTTTTAAATAATTTTATTTTTAATGGGGCGACATCAATAAATCAGGATACATATATTCAAAGATAACAAGTCCAGGTTATCTTGTCGTTCACTTATGTTGCATACCCATCACCCAAAGTCAGATTTTCCTCTGTCATCTTCTATCTAGTTTTTTTTGTGCCCCTCCCCTCCCCCTTTCCCTCTTCCTCTCCCCCCTCCCCCCGTAACCACCACACTCTTATCAATGTCTCTTAGTTTCACTTTTATGTCCCACCTACGTATGGAATAATGCAGTTCCTGTTTTTTTCTGATTTACTTATTTCACTTCGTATAATGTTATCAAGATCCCACCATTTTGCTGTAAATGATCTGATGTCATCATTTCTTATGGCTGAGTAGTATTCCATAGTGTATATGTGCCACATCTTCTTTATCCAGTCATCTATTTTTTTTTTATTTTTTTTATATATATAATTTTATTTTTTTAATGGGGTGACATCAATAAATCAGGATACATATATTCAAAGATAACAAGTCCAGGTTATCTTGTCGTTCAATTATGTTGCATACCCACCACCCAAAGTCAGATTATCCTCTGTCACCTTCTATCTTGTTTTCTTTGTGCCCCTCCCACCCCCTATCCCTCTCCCATTCCCCCCTCCCCCCCGTAACCACCACACTCTTATCAATGTCTCTTAGTTTCACTATTATGTCCCACCTACGTATGGAATAATACAGTTCCTGTTTTTTTCTGATTTACTTATTTCGCTTCGTATCATGTTATCAAGATCCCACCATTTTGCTGTAAATGTTCCGAAGTCATCATTTCTTATGGCTGAGTAGTATTCCATAGTGTATATGTGCCACATCTTCTTTATCCAGTCATCTATTGATGGGCTTTTTGGTTGTTTCCATGTCCTGGCCACTGTGAACAATGCTGCAATAAACATGGGGCTGCATGTGTCTTTACGTATCAATGTTTCTGAGTTTTGGGGATATATACCCAGTAGAGGGATTGCTGGGTCATAAGGTAGTTCTATTTTCAGTTTTTTGAGGAACCACCATACTTTCTTCCATAATGGTTGTACTACTTTACATTCCCACCAACAGTGTATGAGGGTTCCTTTTTCTCCACAGCCTCTCCAACATTTGCTATTACCTGACTTGCTAATAACAGCTAATCGAACAGGTGTGAGGTGGTATCTCATTGCCGTTTTGATTTGCATTTCTCTAATAGCTAAAGAAGATGAGCATCTTTTCATATATCTGTTGGCCATTTGTATTTCTTCCTGGGAGAAGTGTCTATTCATATCCTCTTCCCATTTTTTTATTGGATTGTTTGTTTGTTTGTTGTTGAGTTTTATGAGTTCTTTGTATATTTTGGATATTAGGCCCTTATCTGAGCTGTTGTTTGAAAATATCATTTCCCATTTAGTTGGCTTTCTGTTTATTTTGTTATCAGTTTCCCTTGCTGAGCAAAAACTTCTTAGTCTGATGTAGTCCCATTCATTAATTTTTGCCTTCACTTCTCTTGCCTGTGGAGTCAAATTCATAAAATGCTCTTTAAAACCCAGGTCCATGAGTTGAGTACCTATGTCTTCTTCTATGTACTTAATTGTTTCAGGTCTTATGTTTAGATCTTTGATCCATTTTGAGTTAATTTTTGTACAGGGGGAGAGACTGTAGTCCAGTTTCATTCTTTTGCATGTGGCTTTCCAGTTTTCCCAGCACCATTTATTGAAGAGGCTTTCTTTTCTCCATTGTGTGTTGTTGGCCCCTTTATCAAAAATTATTTGACTATATATATGTGGTTTTATTTCTGGACTTTCTATTCTGTTCCATTGGTCTGAGTGTCTATTTTTCTGCCAATACCATGCTGTTTTGATTGTCGTGGCCCTATAATAGAGTTTGAAGTCAGGTATTGTTATGCCCCCAGCTTCATTCTTTTTCTTTAGGATTGCTTTGGCTATTCGGGGTTTTTTATAGTTCCATATAAATCTGATGATTTTTTGCTCTATTTCTTTAAAAAATGTCATTGGAATTTTGATGGGAATTGCATTAAATTTGTATATTGCTTTGGGTAATATAGCCATCTTGATTATATTTATTCTTCCTAGCCAAGAACAAGGTATATTCTTCCATCTCATTATATCTTTTTCGATTTCCCTTAACAATGGTTTATAGTTTTCATTATATAAGTCCTTTACATTCTTTGTTATGTTTATTCCTAAGTATTTTATTTTTTTTGTTGCAATCGTGAAGGGGATTATTCTTTTGAGTTCCTTCTCAGTTGTTTCATTGTTGGCATATAGAAAGGCTATTGACTTCTGTATGTTAATTTTGTATCCTGCGACCTTACTGTATTGGCTTATTGTTTCTAGTAGTCTTTTTGTGGATTCTTTGGGGTTTTCGATGTATAGGATCATATCATCTGCAAAAAGTGATACCTTTACTTCTTCTTTTCCGATATGGATGCCTTTTATTTCTTTGTCTTGTCTGATTGCTCTGGCTAGAACCTCTAGTACCACATTAAATAAGAGTGGAGAGAGTGGACAACCCTGTCTTGTTCCTGATTTAAGGGGGAAAGCCTTCAGTTTAGTGCCATTTAATATGATGTTAGCTGATGGTTTATCATATATGGCCTTTATCATGTTGAGATATTTTCCTTCTATACCCATTTTGTTGAGAGTCTTAAACATAAAATTGTGTTGTATTTTATCGAAAGCCTTTTCTGCGTCTATTGATAAGATCATGTGGTTTTTGTTCTTTGTTTTGTTGATATGGTGTATTACGTTAACCGTTTTACGTATGTTGAACCATCCTTGAGATTCTGGGATGAATCCCACTTGATCATGATGTATTATTTTTTTAATATGTTGTTGTATTCGATTTGCTAGTATTTTGTTTAGTATTTTAGCATCTGTATTCATTAGAGATATTGGTCTGTAGTTTTCTTTTTTTGTGCCATCCTTGCCTTATCCAGTCATCTATTGACGGGCTTTTTGGTTGTTTCCATGTCCTGGCCACTGTGAACAATGCTGCAATGAACATGGGGCTGCATGTGTCTTTACGTATCAATGTTTCTGAGTTTTGGGGGTATATACCCAGTAGAGGGATTGCTGGGTCATAAGGTAGTTCTATTTTCAGTTTTTTGAGGAACCACCATACTTTCTTCCATAATGGTTGTACTACTTTACATTCCCACCAACAGTGTATGAGGGTTCCTTTTTCTCCACAGCCTCTCCAACATTTGCTATTACCTGTCTTGTTAATAATAGCTAATCTAACAGGAGTGAGGTGGTATCTCATTGCCGTTTTGATTTGCATTTCTCTAATAACTAAAGAAGATGAGCATCTTTTCATATATCTGTTGGCCATTTCTATTTCTTCCTGGGAGAAGTGTCTGTTCATGTCCTCTTCCCATTTTTTTATTGGATTGTTTGTTTGTTTGTTGTTGAGTTTTATGAGTTCTTTGTATATTTTGGTTATTAGGCCATTATCTGAGCTGTTGTTTAAAAATATCATTTCTCATTTAGTTGGCTGTTTATTTTGTTCTCTTGCTGAGCAAAAACTTCTTAGTCTGATGTAGTTCCATTCATTAATTTTTGCCTTCACTTCTCTTGCCTTTGGAGTCAAATTCATAAAATGCTCTTTAAAACCCAGGTCCATGAGTTTAGTACCTATGTCTTCTTCTATGTACTTAATTGTTTCAGGTCTTATGTTTAGATCTTTGATCCATTTTGAGTTAATTTTAGTACAAGGGGACAGACTGTAGTCCAGTTTCATTTTTTTGCATGTGGCTTTCCAGTTTTCCCAGCACCATTTATTGAAAAGGCTTTCTTTTCTCCATTGTGTGTTGTTGGCCCCTTTATCAAAAATTATTTGACTATATATGTAGTTTTATTTCTGGGTTTTCTATTCTGTTCTAATGACATTTTTTAAAGAAATGGAGCAAAAAAACATCAGATTTATATGGAACTATAAAAAACCCCAAATAGCCGAAGCAATCCTAATGAAAAAGAATGAAGCTGGGGGCATTACAATACCTGACTTCAAACTATATTATAGGGCCACGACAATCAAAACAGCATGGTACCTGCCTCTTTCTGAACACTCTCTGATTCCTATCTTTAAAATCTTAATGTTGGAAACTTGCAATTTCTTTGTTTTATTCTGCTCCAATTGCTTTAATATAGAGAATTTCCCTTTCTTTAAGAGAGTATTCAGTCACTCAAAGGCAGTGGCAAAACAGAAGCACCATGTTTCCAGTTTGTCAACAATATTTTAAATTTGGTGATAGGAACTATATATGCATGCATATATGCACATATGTATGTGAGATATATATATATGCATATATATACATATATATGTCAAATAAGTCTGTGTTTGTATTGTGTGATATAAAGTCTAAATTAAAATATACTCTAGGTTATGATAAAAAATAAAGTAATGGCTTGACCTTTGGTAGCACAGTGGATAAAGTGTCGATAACATTGAGATTGCTGGTTCAAAACCTCGGGATTGACCGGTCAAGGCACATATGGGAGTTGAAGCTTCCTGCTCCTCCCTCCTTCTCTCTCTCTCTCTCTCTTCTCTCTCTAAAATGAATAAATAAAATCTTTAAAAACACTTTAAAAAATAAAATAATGTACTACAATATAATAATATTATATTTTTATATTATTTACTGACTTTTTATATCACAGCTTATAATTTGTAGTATGATATATGAATACCAGTGTTTTAAAGTAGAAATATTTTTGAGAAACAGTGGTGTGATATTCTATAGTTAGTACCTCTCTAATTGCAGTCCATCTAGTTCTGATTAAAATGTATTTTATTTTTAGGGAAATAATTTAATATCATCCTAAATAATTATAAATCTGAACACCTTTAAAACCACCACTATTTAAGGTTATTGCTTGTTTTGAACAATGCTTCTCTTTACCTTTGGACATAATTATTACCTGGGAATATGCTTCCTGCTTCCACTTTTAATGTCAACTACTTCTCGTGTTTGGCTTTCAAAGTCTTTGCAAAAAAAAAAAAAAGTTTAACTGGAAGTATATGTTATGTGTGTTGTGTGTGAACTTTTTGCGTTTTTTCCTTTCTCACTCCCTCCCTTCATCATCATTCCTTCTGATCCTCCCTCTTCCAACTTCGTTTTTTCTTCTTCTTCCTCTCCTCCATTCTTTATTAATAGGAAAATAAAGTGTAATGATTAATAGCCTAGCCACTAGAGTCAACCTGCCTGGGCTTAAATCTTCTTTCATTTTCTGTCTGTGTAACATTTGGCCTCAATATTATTATTTATTTAATCTATAAATTAACATATTAATAGTATTTACCTCAAGAAATTTAGAGACTGAAACTACATGTTCATTGAGTTTAAAACAGCATATGTATTTTTTATTAGAATAGCTACCTTTAGCTTTATTTTGTTCCTTTTACAACCCAGTTCTGCATCTTATTTCAGAAAGGTCTAGGACTAATGATTTAGTGATAATGAAAATACATAAGTATAATCAGGTCGCAAGGCGTCTTAATGTAAAATAATAGAAAATAAAAATAAGATAAACAAAATGCTGTTTGGTGATCATTCAACCAGATTTGACAACTGGGAAAATTGCATAATAATATTGGGGGGGGACAAAAAGCTCATTATGACAAAACAAATTTGTATTATATTTAAATGTAGAAATGCAAACATAAAAACTAGGAAATATAGAGATTGAGATATTTAATTAAAAATGATGAAGTCTTTTTTTTTGTTGAGAGGCAGGGAGGCAAACAGACAAACTCCCACAGGTGCCCCAATGGGGATCCATCCAGCAAGCCCCCTATAGGGCAATGCTCTGCCTATCTGGGGGCCACTACTTTGTTGCTCGGGCAACCAAGCTACAATTTTAGTACCTGAGGGGAGGCCCTGGAACCATCTTCAACACCAGGGCCTGCTTGCTCAAACCATTCAAGCTATGGCTGTGGGAGAAGAGAGAGAGAGAGAGAGAGAGAGAGAGAGACAAAGAGAGGGGGAGGGGAGATAAAGGGGTGGGAAAGCAGATGGTCACATTTGTGTGCCCTGACCAGGAAATGAACCTGGGACTTCCATATGCCAGGCCGACGCTCTACCACTGAGCCAACCAGCCAGGGCCATAAAGCCTTTTTCAAAGTATATGAAAAGTCCAAAGTATTTACAAATCTGACTATATTAAACATAAGATATCAGATTGTAAAATTAATTATAAAGATAAAATAACTAAACTAAAAGAGGGATACAAATATACACTGAAAGACCTTTTTTTTTTTGTATTTTTCTGAAGCTGGAAACGGGGAAGCAGTCAGACAGACTCCCGCATGCGCGGGACCGGGATCCACCCGGCACGCCCACCAGGGGGCAATGCTCTGCCCATCCGTGGCATCGCTCTGTAGCGACCAGAGCCACTCTAGCGCCTGGGGCAGAGGCCAAGGAGCCATCCCCAGCACCTGGGCCATCTTTTGCTCCAATGGAGCCTCGGCTGCGGGAGGGGAAGAGAGAGACAGAGAAGAAGGAGAGGGGGAGGGGTGGAGAAGCAGAGGGGCGCCTCTCCTGTGTGCCCTGGCCGGCAATCGAACCCAGGACTTCTGCACGCCAGGCCGACGCTCTACCACTGAGCCAACCGGCCAGGGCCTGAAAGAACTTTTCATGTATGATAACTCTATTATTTTTTAAAAATACACCGAAAACTCATTTTTATGTATGAAAGCTGTATTTTTTAAATACATTAAAAAGGCTTTTTATGTAAAACAAGATTCTATTTGAAAAAACTGAAAGTCCCAACATATTTATATAAACATAAATTAATCTATTATAAAGATGATACACAAAAAAACCAATAAGCCAATGGAAACATCCCCACCATCACCAATAATCAAAGAAATGCCAATTAAATTCCAAAGGTATATATAGTAGTTCTCTATGATCCACATTATTCACATAGGGTATGTTCCAAGACCCCCAGTGGATTCCTGAAACTTCGAACAATACCAAACTATACAGTATTTTTTATACATAGAGACCTATAATAAAGTTTAATTGATAACTCATGTATATACTAAGATATTAACATCAAGTAATTAATAAAATAGTTCCATTATTATAATTCACTGTGATAAAAGTTATATGGATATGGTTTGACTTTCTCAAAATATCTTATTATACTATAGTCACCTTTTCACTTAAAGGAAGCACTTGACAGCTTCTCTACCATACCTGAATTCCATCCATCACCACTCTAGTGCCTTGGAGCCAATATAAAGTAAGGCAAGGTTAAGATGAATGCAGGCACTGCAGGACAGGAACAGTTGACCTGATCACTGGGTTGGCAACTAACAGGCAGGTAGTATACACAACATGAATATGCTAGCAGATAGACAAAGAGATGATTCATGTCCCTAGCTGGAGGGGCTGGCTGTGTGAGATTCATCATGCTGTGCAGAATGGTGCACAATTTAATCTTGTAAATTGTTTAAAATGTTTAGTGGAATGTTTTTACATTACTGAGGTCTAAATAGAGTTGTTTATTGAAACTTCCTGGTAATAACATTTTACATTGCTGTACAGTGGATCCCTAACAAAATAGCATTCATTCTGGGTTGTCACTATAATACTTAAATATTAAATAGTATGAACATGAGTAATTCTCTCCATATGTACTTTAATATTATATTCACAAAATATTTATGAAGCATAAGTATTAGAAAAAATAGTATTTGGAGAGGAGCAGTTACCAAATGTCAATTCTGGATGTCAAACCATTCCACAATAAATTTATTTCCACTAATATTGTGAGTCTTCAGTTCTTCTAGAATGCCACTCTCAAATATCAGAAATGGACATTTTTATGAGATTCATAATATAGAAATGTTTATTTCAGTACTATTCTGGCCAAAAAAAATCAATTTTTATTAATAGAATCAGAATCTTAATTTTGGAAAGAACATTTGAATTCCTTTCATTGAATCTTTTTATTTTACAGTTGACAAAACTGAAATTCAGATAGGTTTAGTATCTTACTCAAGATCATACAGGTAACAGATTTTGCATTGCTTATTTTCTCCTCTATAATATATGGAAATGTAAGAGGCATTAAAACATAAAAATAGATATTACAACAGAAAAAATATTTTCAATCACTGTAAGATTTATCAAAACCTATTAAAAAGGAGAACTACCTTCATTGAGTGAAGTATTTTATTGAATCCATTTAGTCATGAGGGCAGAAATTTCTATTATTTTTACAAGTCCTGATAGCTGTTTATTTTAAAGTCAGCCTCGATTCCAGCAGTGCCTTAATCAAAAAGTGATGAATACCTGACTCACTGAGAGCCAACAGAGAAAGAATACACACAGACATACACTGCACATTGTGATATTATCTAGTACATGGAAGAATAAATATGCACTTGGAAATATCTGTGTGAATCCTATCTATCCAGCTCTCAATCTGTAATTGTAATCCACAAAAAAGAACTATTATCTTTATATTGTCTTCTGTACCTATGCACAGGTGTGTGAGAAAGCATCTTACCTTCCAAAATGATTAACTAGGATTCAAACCTAAATTTTTCCAAATCCCTGGTTTTCTCATTAAGCCACACTCCTCCTGTAAATAGATGAGTGTGAGCCCTTGCACACCTATGCCGTCTTTCTCTGTATTGGATTTTGCATATTTCTTCTGCATTTCAACCCCATTAGTCTTTAACACGCCTATTCTGCAGCTTTTAAATTTACTTGGGCATCAACGGCTCCATCCCTTCCTCATGGAGGTTGACTCTGGTTTATAAAACAGAAAATAAAAAAATTAAGTAGATATGACATTGTTTTAAAATTGGGAAAGGGGCTGAACATTTATGCTCAAGGAAAAGCTTCTAGCAACATATTCCAAAAGTGCAGCCCTAGGACTAGTCTGTTAGTCTGAAAGAAAACAGCTGCCACTGCCAGCAGCCTGAGAAAGTTTCACTTTACTCTGCCCCTGCTTCTGTTTCAAGAACGGGACTTCGTACCTATAGTTACAGTCCTCACACTCTCACTATCATTGGCCCCATGATTGTGCCCAGCTGTGGAGAGACTGGAAAAAATGATAGTGCATATGCCTCAAGGTATATAGAGAAGATGGTCTTTGCTGACCAATATGACTCCTATGATGTGAAACTTCCCAAACATGATTGTCTGTCAGTCCTAGGCAGCCCCACTTAATGAAAATATTGATTCCATATGTCATTGTTTATTATTTTCATATTTCTATAGACTCAGATATATTGTCCCAACTATTTTTTGTACAGAGAAAATTACAGAGGTTAACATAACAACCTATTACAGACCTTCACAATTTTAATACAATTTAATTGCATTTATTTTTTCTTATCTTAATACAAAATCATTTTCATTGCTTTAATCCTGTATGTTTCCATAATTTAGAGTGAGATTGTAAAGATTAAAAAATACTGTTGGAAATTGATTGAAATAGACTGAGTTTAGAGGTTATCTTGGGAAAATTTATATTAAATCTTCTCATTTATAAACATAACCAATTTGTTTGGGTTCTTACCTATATTATTCAAAAATGTTTTATAGAATTTTCTCTAAAAAAGTCTCGCATAGTTAATGTTAGTTTTACTTTTAGAAACCCTGTTATTAATTTTTGTGGCCTTTATGGCTATTTTATAAAGTATCACATTTTCAAATAAGCTGTCGATGATTTGTAGAAATCATTTAATTTTTATGTGACTCTATAACAGAAAATCATGTTCTGTGCCAAATTTGCTAAATTGGAGCATATTGTATAGTTCTCTCATCAATGAAAACTATTATCATGTAATATACATCATTGTGAAATTTCAAACTGATATTCAAAAATGTAGCTGGGAAGCATACACAAAAACACCTCTATACAATTTATACACTCTTGTGTTAATGATTAAAAATTACTTTCTGTTCATTCATCAATTTGGTTGTTAAAAAAGTTACTTTTCATGTAGAAATTTCTAAAGTTTAAAAGGGCCTTCATAAAATGTTGCAATAAATAATATTAGAGACAAAGAAATATATTTATTTTTTAAAAACCCAGAGCCAAAATTAACAATGAAATACGAAATAAATTTTTGGTGAAAAACAATAAACACGCTTTTATTCTTATGCAATATTTTGTTTCTTCTAGTGTTTATTATTGTTCCGGTTCTTTGGGGTTTTTTTGTTTTGTTTTTAACATTTTTTATTACTGTCATGAGACACTCTCAGTATTAGTGTACATCACTGCTTCTGAAAACAATGCAGATATTTCTGCTTCTCCTTTTTGCTAGAATGACATACACCTTTTTCCTGTTTATGTGAATCATAGGCTTACAATCCCAGGTGTGGCTGATTACACTGATTGTTAAGTGCATGTCTTTGGTTCATGTTCTAGGTGCAAGGGGAATTGGCAAGAGATATCTAATTTACAGCTTTGTGGTAAAAGGGAGACTTTGTTTCACATGGCTGGGGATTTCTACAATACTGAATTGGCTTCAATTTCTAAATAGTCAAAATAATTTGTAAATAGTGGCTATATCAGATACTGGCTTATTTTTAGGAAACTACTTGGCCTTGATAATCAACTGCTTTCATTCACCAAAATTCACACATAGAAGCAATATAAGCAAGTGCAAAGAAATTGAAAATTAGATTTTAATCCCATCTCTAATATTTAAGAAGTAGGAATTGATCTAGATCATTGTACATAATCAAAATTGCTATTTCTAGCAAAAGTCAAGGTCGGGCTGTAATTTTCACTTAGAAAGTCACTGGTTAGGTAATTTTTTTTTTGAATTATAAGTATTTTGTTAGTGTTTAGATGAAGATTAGTTATACTTCAAAAAATTACGCCAAAGTTATAAGGATATCTTTAAATATTGGATTTTCAGTGTTTCATCTTCAAAGCCAGTCATATATAGAAAGGAAATATATGGATATTTAGGGGATAAATGAAGAAAATAGTGAGCATATGGAATTAAAATATTACTTTTTGGTATTCAAAATGAATTTTGAAAGTTCTGAGTGGAGTTATATTAGATTCCAAAATGTATTCCTACCATATTTTAAAACTAATCAGTCAGTTTTAAATTTCTCAAAGACCCCCATATATGTGTGAGTAAATGAGTCAGTTAGATGATAATAGCCAAAATTTAGAAGTAGGACAAATGCATTGTTCTGTGAGGAATTGAACATTTAATTATAATGTACACTTTATAAAATTTCAATTGTTTCTAATTCAGTTATTTTCATTAGTAAAAAAGTTTTAATTCCTCATGATGTCATCCAAAAGAACTATCTGTAAATTTAAAAGGTATATTTTGGGTCTATGTTTACATATTCATTTATTAATAATATGTATCATTTTATTAATATTAAAAATTAATATTGGTAGAAAATAAAAATTAGAGATAGTTGATTTACTGTATTAGTTATTTACGAGTTAGATGTCAAATTATAAATTTTCATTTATCTTTTGGATATTAGAAGGAAACAATTAAATACTGGGAGAGATCATATTTAGAAAGTTAGTAAAGAAGTAATTGTACACATACCACTCTTTTCCTTTGGAAAATAAATGTGACATGCTTTAGAAGCTAAAACAAGTTGTTTTGTTTGTTTGATTGTTTTGAATATACCTCAAACTTAATTATTTTTAAGAAGGAAAATATCTTAATTACTAACAAAAACTGCAGAAAAAAATAATTGACCTCCAGAGTTCATTTATTCATTAATCCAACAAATAATATGAACTTAGGCAACTTTTTTTTTAATGAGAGGAGGGGAAATAGAGAGACTGACTCCCCATACGCTCCAACGGGATCCACCTGGCAGCTCTGTCTGGGGCCAATGCCCAAATCAACCAAGCTATCCTCAGTGTTGGGGGTGATGCTTAAACCACTCAAGCCACTGGCGGTGAGAGGAAATGAGAGAAAAGGGAGAGAGGGAGGGAAAAGAAAAGCAGATAGATGATGGCTTAATCAGGGTATCAAACCCGGGACATTCGGATGCTGGACTGACATTCTACCTACTGAGACAACTGGCCAGAGCAAAAATAGGCAATATTTTAAATAGTTGCTACTTTTTTCCAAAATAGAAACCCTAATTATTCTTTCTGCAATAAAATGAATGTGTCTGTAATAACCCATCATGAGTTTGGTGTGCATTTATATTCAGTTTGGAAAGAAGTGTTCTATGAACAGATAGTATTTCATATGCCTAGGATACAAGTTCAGAATGAAAATAAACAACACTGTACAGTGATATTTTGTTATGTTCTAAGGTGATTAAGGCTATATATTATAGATGAAGGACAATTGCTAAAAAGTGATTGCCCTGTAAGGCAAAGACCTTTGAAAAAAATACCTACATCCACTCAAGTATGTCACAATATAGTTTGCATGGACATCATCTGTTCTTTTCCTGGCCCAGAGGGTGTCAGTCACACTATGCATAAATTCAGAAATACAAATGTTATTGCTTCTTTTGAAAGCTAAATTTTCTCATTATACTTCAAACCATGAATTAATTCTACTAATTTACACTCTATTCCACTTCATCTGGTCATTAATTCTTTTACTCATAAAAACATGCTTGACTCTAAATGTATGTGTAGTTTTAATATCCATTCTGCTAAAATATTGAGGAAGTATGTTTATAATTTTAATAGTAATGAATGATGATGGCAGTGATCACAATGATGATAGGAAGAAAGAAGTTTAATTTGATGATAATTAACTAGAATAATGATGGGGACGTTATTTCTAAAAACAGTTTCAACTCGTGTCTGTTGTTTATTGGAAGGGAAGCTAAAGAAAACCATTGTTGTTATCAGACAGTTATGGAGGATTAATATATATAAGGAAGAAGATGCTGTCATAAATATACTCAATATTTATTGGGACTGCCATAATTAATCACTCTACTTGTTATTTGATTCATTCATTCATCCATCCAATACATACTTATTAGGCTCAATGAAAGTGCTAGAATACCAGAGAGAGCAAAACTAGACATAGCTCTTACCTTCAAGGAATGGCCATCTTTTATAGACATAGATATTAGTTTCATGAGAGAAACAAATTGATGTTTCTCTCTCTCCTTCTCTTTCTCTTTAAATTAATGCCTATATTCCTTTTTAAAAAATCACATAGTTGCATGTAAAAAATATAAAGATATGGGTAAAAGTCCCAGCTTCATTAGCAATGATACATGAAACTTTTACCAAAATGCTTAGCTTCCTTTG
This sequence comes from Saccopteryx bilineata, assembly GCF_036850765.1. NCBI lineage: Eukaryota > Metazoa > Chordata > Mammalia > Chiroptera > Emballonuridae > Saccopteryx > Saccopteryx bilineata. The sequence continues at coordinate 382,784,636 of NC_089490.1, forward strand.
GGCGCTATTTTCTTATATTTACAATAAAGTATTTCTAGTACATTTCTAGTGCTTTAATTGCTCAGTAATTTTCTGGCATTTTCTATATTCTCTTCTGATTATGATGGTTCTTATACTCATGATACACCTATATCTTACAACAAATAGACTGTAACTAAGGCAATTAAATATTCTTTCTCTCTCTCTTTTCCTCTTCTTCTCCCTCTCTCCTTTCTAAGAATATATTAATATTTTGTGATATACCCATGGCAAGAGGCAGCTGAAAATGAGTAATTTGTAGAGTTCTAGAATAAGGTGCACTAGTCCCTGATATTATACTCTCTGAAGTTGTCCTATCTCTTGGATTTTCCAAAGATTGGGCAATTCCTCCAATACTTTGAGTTATATCATTTCCTTCCCAAAAAATGACTGATATTTATGCTGAATTCTACTATTTATTTTCTGCAACTTTTCATCAAAGAACCTGAATGATACTTGGTAAATATTCCTATGCCAATAATGTCCAGAACTGTTAAATCTTGGACGTATAAATTGAGAGTTGTGAAAGTGATTGTTAACTAGAAAATTCTACGTAAACAGTTCTTACAAGAACATCTAGATAATCTGCGGCAGCCACTGCAAAATGAAAGCAGAGACCCTTGTTCAAAATTATCTAGACTTTCATATGATGACTACTGTAGTCTGAATGTTTGTGTCCTCTCCAAGCCCAGAATTTTATGTTAAGATTCTAATACCCAATGTGATGGTATTAGAATACTGGGGTCTTCAGCAGATGATTAGGTCCTGAGGAAAGAGTTTGCCATGAATGAGGTCCCTGCTCTTATAAAAGAGGTTTCAGAGAGCTTCCTCATCACTTCCTCTCTGTGAGGATACCAGGGTAATTCAGTGATTCTCAAGAGGCCCCAAATGGCACACACTGTTCTCAGTCAGCTTCCAGAACTGTGAGAAATAAATTTCCACTATTTAAAAGCCACTCAGAGTGTATTATTTTGTTTTAACAGCCCCAAAAGACTAAGACAATGAGCACAGAATATCAAACCAAGTGTGAGGTCCTCCTGAGCAGAGCTCTGCACAACTTTATCGGTTGAATACCCATAAAGCTGGCCCTTGCATTACTTATTGTAGGAGACTTAAAATTAGAATACTCCCTTATTTTTTGTTAATTATTAAAACAAATGTAATTTCAGTAATCTCAGTGTTTCCAGTGACCTATTCACCATGGGCAAACTAAACAGATCAGAAAAAAATGGCATGCATTTTTGACTAGCAATTAAAATAAATAAAATATTAAAATTACTGATCTAAAGACTAACTTGTAGTGTAATATGGAAAAAAGTTGTTAATATTTGTGCTATAAAAATGATTTTTATTTTTCTAAAGTTTATCTATTAGATTAATTTAAAAAAATTTATTCACAATTATGAAATAATGAGAATGAATAGTGATAAAAGTAATTTTTAAAAAAATTATGAATTCTCAGTAAGTAGCTGCATGACACTGAAAATGTAAAATATTTTGTATGTAAAGAATGCATTTTGTATGCCTTCTTTGTCATGTCTCAAAAAACTTCAATTTCTTTTTTTCTTTTATCTCTTTTGGCAGTGGTGAAGATAAAATGTGAATTCCTTGAAAATGTGAAAGACATTCTACAAAAAGGTAATATCAACACTGTTGCTCTCATTATTATTGTCAGAATGTTATTCTCTAGTTGTTAAATACCCAGGGTGGAGCTTATACACTGAACTTCTGATATTGGAAGTATTTACTCAGGCACTTTTAATTAACTTAAAGAATTAGGAGAAAAATGTTCTGAATAGTACATAAATTCTAAATAATGAGACATATTTTTCTGACCAAAGATTGTGTTTTGATTATGTGACACTATCAACGGTTCCCAGCACAGCCTCAGATACATGGTATTAAACACAATTAGTAAAACTCTGCCCTGTAGTAACTCTGTAATCTAACTTCAAGGTTGTCTTTTATTGAAGGGAATTGGTTAATTTATGTTCATATGTCTATTTTGATTGCTTCTGACGTGTTATTTTAATAATCAAACTACATATTTGGAGTTTGAGTTCCATGCACTATGAACAATTTCTATCACTACATTTTACTTTGCCATGCCTTTGCCATTTCTGTGTGCTTCTTGAAATGAAAGTTTAGGCCTCCTAATTTTTCTAAGAATAGTTAGTTATAAAAGAGCATTGAAGGTTGAGATTTTTCATATGTTGAGTTAACACCATTAGATATTGCCAAGAAAGCAGGTGAACCTGCATTAATCATAGAATCATATAGCTAGAAGGGAACTCCAAAGGTCACATAGTTAATTCTCTTGACTCCATGTAGACTGCCTAGAAATTAACCCAGACAAATAGATGTCTGTCTAAGAACTTAAAGGTCAAATGACATTATGAATGTATGGACACCATAGCCAAGTGGAGTATGAGGTGATAATTCAGGCAATTTAAGTACAATATCTTCACATTGGTTCAATCATCTAAATATATGAGTATTTCCATGTGACAGCATTGTAGTTTAGTAGAATAAAGGGGTTTGAAGTCTGAAAGACTATATTAAAAGATTCTATTGAAAATGGAAGGAGAGTCTACGAAAAATATTCACATCAGTTACCGATTGCTGTGTAACAAACTATCACAAAGCTTAATGACTTAAAACAACATAATAACAATTTATTGCTCATGATTACACAGCCTGGCAAGGCTTAGAGGGCATGAATCATCTCTCCTCCATGTGGGGTTGACTGGAGCATGCTGACTTGAATTGTAAGATACAAGATTGCCTCACTCACATGTCTGGCTCAACAGATGGGAGTGCTGGGATTCAGCATGCTGAACCTTGAGCCTCTTGAATATCTTTGTGGACTCATCAGGAGAGTCTTAACTTTTTTTTTTTACCTGGACACTTGCTATCCAAAGGACAAAAATAAGAAGATCCATACCTTTCAAGGCTCATGGAACTGAGAGAGTGTCACATCTGTTGTACTTTGATGGTCCAATAAGTTATAAGGTCATTCATGAGTTATGTAGAATGCTTCTTAATGCGAGGAAGGTAAGCATGTACAGGGAAGGGTCACATCTCAGTAGAAGCTATCATAATACTTCATGTGAAAAATATGCCCATCTCCTTCCATCATCCCTACCCACAAGAACAGGCAGCACACAGCTCTTTCTGTTCCACAGCATTTCTAAAGTCCAGGTGTAACTTGCTCTCAGAGTCTCCAGCTTCTGCAGGCAGGCAGCATTCTTTGAATAGAACCCAGTTTCATTCTATGAGAATGACTCACTAAATCCAGAGCTAACCTCAGCCTTTGGCTCCTCCCTCTGGGATACTGGCTGCTCACTGATATGTCATTCCTTTATTATAAGAAGTAACGTATATTCGCTACTGAGTAGCTTTGTCTTTCTCCTGCTAAACAGTTGGTAACCAGAAGCCTCTTTTTATTTTGAAATGTCTTATTTTTTTTTTTAGTTCAAGCTGTCCAAGTCCTCTAATTTTGTACTAAGTTAATGTATCAAGTTAAACTTCATTAGACAAAGCTGTTCATGCAATGTCTTCAAAACAGGTCCTTCTCAATTATGAGCTACAAGCCACAGTTCTACTGGATATGGCTCTCAACGTTCTTTTTTTTTCATGTTGGGAGAATTCAGGATAAAATTCCTTAAGTCACTCTAAAGTTTAAAAATGAGGTTTTAGGAAGCACACTTAATTTGATCTTTTCACTGGCAGTGCCTGTATCTTAGCCTGAGGCAATTCCTAGTTTTGAGATAGAGGATTAGAAAAAAAACAAAAACTTTTCCAACCTAGAGAGTCATCACATGGAAATAGTTCCTCTAAATTCTGTTTTAAAATTGAATATTTCCTTCCTTAGCTCATTAATTTTCTTATATTTTACATAAGTAATTAAAGTCAGTTAGTATGTTTTTTAAAAAATGTATTCATTTTTAGAGAGGAATGAGAGAGAGAGAGAGAGAGAGAAGTGGGAGAGCAGGGAGCATCAACTCCTATATGTGCCTTGACCAGGCAAGTCAATTGGTACTTTTAACATTCTGCCCGGATATCTTCTTCGTCAGATGTGTTTTCTGTATTTTATTCTGACTCAGCAATTTTTTCCATCAATACATAGCACTGGTTTTCTTTCCTTCAGGCTCATGGTGCAACATCTTATTGCTTCTCCAGACTCTGCCAACAATCTCCTTATTTTCCATCCAGCCTCTTCCAACCACCTGGTTCTAAGCCAATACTATGTATTTTAAGTTTCTGTTATTTAGCACTTCATTTTTAGGTATCAGTGTCTATCTCACATACATATTACTGAGTAAATAACTACCAAATATTTAGTTACTTAACCATAATTTATTATTTCCCAAAATTCTGTGATGGATGGGTCTTCTGCTCAGTGACTGTTGCATTTAGCCAGGAGCAAAGGTGATGGTGGAACATCTAAGTTGGTTTTAATCAAACATGTAGTTCTTTAGCAGGGTTGATGGAAGGTCTGGTATCTGATGGGGTCTCTCTCCACGTATTTTTTCAGTGTGCAGTGTTCTGATCTGAATTGCTTTGCATGGCAGTTGGATTCCAAAACTGTTAATGTTCTCTGGAGTCCTCTGGAGCTGTGTGTTCAGATCTGACAGAGTGCTGTCTATACTGCCTTCTATAAAAGATAGTCATCAGCCTAGTTCAACTTCTAAGGCAAGAAACCACACCTGCTTATTGATAGGACTGTGGTATGTACATGGAGAGATTGAAAGACTCCTTAGAATTTATCTTTAAAGACAGTCTATCACTTGCCAATATAATTCTGGACATATAATGGATGATTGGTTGCCTTTCATACACATTCCCCAGATGATATAAATGTTAATATATTTTATAATAAATGCTCTTATTAAATGATAATTTAAAAATAAGTTTTACTCTCTCAATTTATTTACTATAGTAATCTGATTTTCCATTTCAAATTTCTCCTTTTTCAATAATAGAGGAATATCTTTAGTGACAAATGACTTTGGGAGATCAAGTAGCATGATAATTGCAAGGATGATCCTGGGTTTTGCAATTACAAATCATTGTGCACCTGTCCTTTGATATGCCCTGGAGCCTTTTTCATTAGGATGAGTAGTAAAGAAGGATAATAAAACCTGTGAATAAGAACACCAAACCTCAGCACTTGAAATAATATAGGATGTGGAAGAGAGAGATTATTCTGTGGTAGGTTTCTTTTCACTACCATATTTTTTTCTACTTATATATAAGAATTTAAATTTAGCAATTTAAAACTTAAATGAGCGTCCCACTCTCTCTCTTTGTTCAGTCTTTGATTGTATTACTTGTTCCATCCAATAAAGTTATGTGCTGTGTAGAGGAGATAAAGTCATGTAAGTAGTGATGTAAGTGAGATGAAGTAATCATCTATATTTTGTATAGGTATACTAAGTAATACCTTCAGATTAGATGGAATTTAAACTAATACCATAGAACCTGAATTTTTTTTTTTTTGTATCTTTCTGAAGCTGGAAACGGGGAGGCAGTCAGACAGACTCCCGCATGCGCCCGACCGGGATCCACCCAGCACGCCCACCAGGGGGCGATGCTCTGCCCATCCCGGGCATCGCTCTGTCGTGACCAGAGCCACTCTAGTGCCTGGGGCAGAGGCCAAGGAGCCATCCCCAGCACCTGGGCCATCGTTTGCTCCAATGGAGCCTTGGCTGCGGGAGGGGAAGAAAGAGACAGAGAGGAAGGAGAGGGGGAGGGGTGGAGAAACAGATGGGTGCCTCTCCTGTGTGCCCTGGCTGGGAATCGAACCCAGGACTTCCGCACACCAGGCCGACGCTCTACCACTGAGCCAACCAGCCAGGGCCAGAGCCTGAATTTTTTTATGCTTCTTTTTTATACAAGAATATATATTTTTTCCTCTCTAACAGTTCTCTTACAGTGTAGGACAAGCAATTTCTAGAGTAACTTCAAGAGTATGGACACCTTGTTCTTTTGGTGTCAGGCTTCAAGGGGTGAATTTAAAAGGCCCTGGAAGCACCCCTAGTTAGGAAACTCAGGCTGACATATTGGTCATGACAAAAGAAGTTCTGTGCTCAGTGTCATCAGTCAGGGTAGTAACAGGTTCCGGCAGGATGGTTTCCACCACTGGGTGATGAGAGGAATTTTATCTTTCTGAGTTTCACAGGCATTTCAGAAGGGCCTTTCAAATCTCTGTGTTGGCAACCCTGAGAAACAGAGCGTTACAATATGTTTTTAGGAATGACTGAAGAGGTCCCCTCTGCTCACCAAAAGCTCCATGGGGAACAGTGTAGTTTTGTTTTGTCATTTCCCCCACTTGTTTCATTTATTCTACACTCTAGTGTAAGAGGAAAGAGAGAGAAGTGAAAGGAACCCTGTGGTAGGGACAAAGGTAGTGATACGTGCCAAAAAGAGTCTTCAGTGAATCTAACTCATGGGCTTAGATCAGAAGAAGCTTAGAAAGATTACAATAGACAGTGAATTTTAGGTGATTGAAGAGTGAAGACCTAAAAGACACTCCTGTAGAGTTGGGGTGAGATGAAGAATGAGGCTTCGGGTATATCATGAGAGGGAGAAAGAAGCTGCATAAACTGGCTTCTGGGTTAATATAAGCAATATGTTATACACCAAAGGAACAGATTGATAATGGGATATGAGGGAGTCATACATGGACTCAGACAAACTACTAAGAAATAAAAGGCACTGTGATTAGGTACAAAGTAAAGGGAAATTTGAAGAGTGCTAAAACATGGAGTCATATAAAGTCTCTTTTTTACCCATACAAACAAATCTACTAAGTTTGTCCTTTATGCTAGATACTGTAGTAAGCATAACAAGAGAAGAAGGCTCTAAATTTTGAGGCAAACCCTTTTCATATTTTAAAAACAGGCATGCAGACAAATAGTTATGGTTCTATGTTCAGAATACTAAAGTAGAAACTAAAAAAAAAAATTTTCATTGTCATTCACAGATTCTTTAGTTATTTTTTTCCAGAAAGAGACTATATGTGCAAATGTAAAAATGTCAGTAAAAATTAATTTATACCATTGCAATGAATTTTTACCTTATAGTATGATCAGTCTCCCAAACATTTTGCATTTTTTATTTGAGGGATAAAGTTGTTCATATTCTATCTTATCCATGGAATCTTGCATGGTGACTGACACAAATTTCTTCTTCAACTTTTCCTGTCCATTTTATACATTTATACCCTTGTAAATAACCTCCTTTAGCCCCATGCTTTTCAGTTCATCACATATAAACTTACTTCTGCAGCCCATATTATACTCTAGAATTTTCCTAAAACTTTGTTATATTCTTAGTCAAATTGTTAACCCAAAAGTATACAATTATAGTCACAAAGAAGAAATAACAAAGTAACTTATATACTAACAAATATTAACTATTTATTATTAATCTATAATAATGTTATTATATTCTAATAAATTTACATGTATTCTCAGATTTAATTTTTCCAACAACCTGTGAGGTCATAATTATTATTTTTAGTTTTATGTATAAGGAAATAGAAGGTAGATGGAACAAAGCAACTTGACCAACATTAAAGATTCAATAAGTGGCACATTAAGTTATGAATTTACACACTATGTCATAAAGAGTCACCTAATTTGCCAGGCTTAAAATTCTACCACATAAAATCAAGAGTATAAGAAAGGATTTTTGATGTATTAAAGACCAATATTTGGCATTCATAAAAAAATTAACTACGTAAGGGTTGGATCTCCAGAAGCAGCACAATATAGGTCAGTGAAGAAAAGTAGTTTGGTCTTCCAAACCAAAATTTTTTGTTAAAGATATTAACTATTTATAAAAAATATATGCATGCATGTGTGTATCATGTTATTGCTTCCCTGGAATAAATGAGGTATGGTTTTTGCTATTCTTCTTAGTAAGTTAACCTTATATTAACCCAACTAACTTCCCTGTACATTAGATTTATATTTTCTTAAATGTATTATGTTAAAGAGAGACATCTACTTGTTGTTCCATGCATTTGTGCATTGATTGATTGATTCTTGTATGTACCCTCACCTGAAATTGAACCAGCAAATTTGACTTCTCAGGATGATGCTCTAATCAACTGAGCAACTCGGCAGAGGCAACGTTATATTAAAATATATAGAAAGGTGGAGAGAAGAAAGACTAGCTGGGAACCTCAGGACACAAAGAACTGTATAGTGAGGGTGAGCTGCCTGGGTTTTCCTTCTGCCTTATATGTTGCAGACTTGGAAGTTTAAAAGCTGGCGATGTAGAAATGCCAATGTCCACAGGCAAACAATGCCCCAACAAAAGCTTTCTCTCTAGCCAAAAAGTTAAGAAAGGACTTTTAGATCTTAATATTAATCCTCAACTCCAGTCAAACACCTCAGAAAAACCTATGGCCCCTACTACACAAGGTCAGGAAGGGCTGGATGGAGAGTCTAGGCATGTAGCTCTGCCGAGCGGTACAAGACTTCTTAATTCCCTACCAGATTGGAGTCAGGGAAGGCCAGGTAGAAAACCCAGACTTAATCCTGCTGAGCAGTAACAAATGCCCATAGTGTGCAGTGTCAGTAGAGCCACATGGGAGATCTGGACTGTCACCCCAGTAAGCAATAACAAATTGCTTCCCTGCCCCAGGTGTCAGAAATGTCCAGTGGAGAGTCAGCCCTTCCGGCACCACTCACAGTAATGAGACCATCACTCCCAGTGTGTCAGTATAGACCACACACGAAGGCAAAACTCCCACCCTGCTCAGCAGCAATAAAGAGCCTTCTTCCTTTGCATGTCAGAGGAGGCTGAGCGAGGAACCTGGACCTCCGTGTCCACCTGGCATATGTGGGGGCACCCTCTCTTCTTGCCCTACTGGAACACTCTCAGAAAAAGCCAGCCTCAGATGGGTTTAATATTCCCTCAGCCTGACTAAACTGACAGGTTTTTTCTTGCCTCTGGGCCTCTCACCTCTCTTTCCTTAGTGTATTGATTTGAAAATAAAAAATAAAAAAACCTTTAAATTCAAATTCTTTCTCTGCCCTTTGAGATGTAATTTTTTTAAAGCCTCTTACAATTTTATAACCCAGGGAAGTAATTCTCAAGGATTTGAAAGCCGTTCCTTCTACATGAACTCATCAAGGAAGAGGTTGTCACATAGCTCAGTCTCCGTGAGAGGGTAGGAGTCTGATACAGGTAGATGGATGTGTACCTTGCTCCAGGTTGCAGAAAAATCTCCTGTTAGGAAGATTGCAGAAAGTTCATTTCCTGGGTAGAGCTCATTAGTAAACACACATGGCCTAGCATTAGCTCTATCCCAAGCTTGTACAGACACTCCAAGCCTTCCTTTAAGTGCAGGTAAGTTGAGGTCGAATTCTAGTCTTTCTCAATTGCAATAGGCATAAAGTGTTCCTGGTCTGTTTAGCATTGGTGTGTTTTATGCTTTGATAGTAGCTCAACTGTGCTGTCTACCCAAATGTCCAGGTGTTGAACACAATCCGATGTTGCTCCCAGAACAAGGAGGATTTGAAGTGAATGAGAAAAGATAATCAATAAGTGCCAGCAGCACAATGGTATAAATATAAAAATTATCTGAAAAATGTTTTAAAGTGGCCAGGATAAAAAAAATGCTTTAATAGACAATTTAGAACATGCTTGGAGCAAATAAAAATATATATAAAGTTTCAGCAAAAAATAAAAATAATCAACAAAGAACAACAATACATAGAGATTAATCAAAAGGAAAATTTAGAACTGAAAGTTACAATAACTGTAATAAAAATGTAGAGGTTGGTCCCATCAACAGAATGGAGGTGTAACATTTCTATATATTTTAGAAACTTTGTACTGTGGTTCCTTATTTTATTTTGTCAAATGCTTAAGAAAAGAATATTATTATATCTGGCCTCTTAAACTAATTAGATAATTTAAAAAAATGAATCATTCTAGAAATAGGCTCCACCTCTATAAATTTGCCTTATTTAATTTTATTGATGAAGATTTTTGTTTTGGTAAAACTACCATTTTAGGTAGTCTTTTTAACATAACGTTTGACAGGTACACTGGTACCTTGAGATATGAGCAGACCAACATACGAATCTTTTAAGATACGAGCTGCAACTCTATTTGTAATTTTATTCGAGATTTGAGTGAAATTCCGAGATACGAGTCGTGATTTGGGAAGCTGCCACTAGTTGGTGCATTGGCACATGGGTCCAGTATCGGCAGCACAACACCAGCATCTCATTCTTTCTCACATGTTACCAGCAGAATCAAGTCAAATCTTATGTGCTGTATTTGTTCTTGCATCAATTTTGCATTTTTTACTAACTTTTTTTGTGTGCTATCATGGGGCCAAAAAAAATGAATGTAAAGGAAAGTGATGAGAAGAAGAAGAGAATGATGTCAATAGAAGTAAAGCAAGAAATAATAATAAAAAAAATCATGAGTGTGGTGTACAAGTGATTGAACTGGCAAGGCTGTATGACCGCAATACATCTACAATTTGTACCATCCTTAAACAAAAGAATGCCATCAAAAGCACAAATCCAGCTAAAGGAACTACCATTCTGTCCCAATTAAGGACAGATATCCATGTAGAAATGGAGAAACTTCTGCTGATGTAGGTGAAAGAGAAAGAGCTGGCAGGAGATACAGTGACAGAGACTGTAATATGCAAAAGGGCACGTATTATTTATGGCAACTTGAAGAAGAAAGAACCATAAACCTCAAAAGAGGCAGCAGAAGATACGTTTAGGGCAAATCATGGCTGGTTTGAAAATTTCAAGAAGAGATCTGGCATCCACTCAGCAGTGAGACATGATGAGGCTGTGAGTGCTGATGTTAAGGCAGCTGAGGAGTACATTGCACGTTTTGATGCGCTTATCACCAGGGAAGGCTACATTCCCCAACAAGTGTTCAACTGTGAGGAAACAGGATTGTTTTTGAAAAAAAAAAAAAAAAAGCCCTGGAGGACTTTCATCACCGCAGAGGAGAAGCAGCTGCCAGGCCATAAACTCATGAAGGACCGGCTCACCCTTGCATTGTGTGCAAATGTTAGTGGTGACTGTGAAGTAGAGCCACTGCTAGTGTATCATTCTGAAAATCCTCGAGCCTTTAAGACTCCCAAGATTCTTAAAGAAAAATTGCAGGTTATGTGGCGCGTCAGTGCTAGGGCATGGGTTATGCGGTTGTTTTTTATTGAATGGGTAAATCTCGTCCTTGGTCCTGCAGTGAAGAAATATGTTCAAGAAAATAAACTCCTAATGAAAGCATTACTAATCCTTAAAAATGCTCCAGCCCACCCACCTGGTCTTGAAGATGACATTCTCAGTGAGTTCAAATTCGTGAAAGTCCTCTACCTCCCACCCAACATAACTTCAATCTTGCAACCTAAGGATCAGCAGGTCATTTCCAACTTTAAAAAGCTTTACACAAAGCACTTGTTCCATCGCTGCTTTGAGGTGACTGAGAATACAAATCAAACCCTTCGAGGGTTTTGGAAAGATCACTACAACATAGTGATATGTTTACGCATTATCGACTTGGCATGGCAAGAGGCTACAAGAAGAACTTTGAACCCAGCATGGAAATGTTATGGCCTGATGTTGCAGACAGGGACTTCAAAGGATTTGAACCAGAGATCAAGTAGAAGTGTTGGAGGAGATTGTGTCTCTCGAAAAGCCGATGAGTCTGGAGATGAGGGTGACGTAAACGAGCTCGTCAAGGAACATGAGGAGGAACTCTCAATTGAGGAGTTGAAGGAACTACAGATGATGCAACATAAGGAACTTCTGCAAGAAATTAGCAGTGAGGAGGAGGTAGAATCGGTGGAAGTGATTTCTACATGTGAAGTTAAAGACATGCTGGCAATGTGGGAGAAGCTTTCAAGTTTCATTGAAAAGAAACACCCAGCCCTGGCCGGTTGACTCAGTGGTAGAGCGTTGGCCTGGCGTGCAGAAGTCCTAGGTTCAATTCCCGGCCAGGGCACACAAGAGAAGCGCCCATCTGCTTCTCCACCCCTCCCCCTCTCCTTCCTCTCTGACTCTCTCTTCCCCTCCCACAGCCGAGGCTCCATTGGAGCAAAGATGGCCTGGGCGCTGGGGATGGCTCCTTGGCCTCTGCCCCAAGTGCTAGAGTGGCTCTGGTCGCAACAGAGCGACGCCCCGGAGGGGCAGAGCATCGCCCCCTGGTGGGCAGAGCGTCGCCCCCTGGTGGGCATGCCGGGTGGATCCCGGTCGGGCACATGCGGGAGTCTGTCTGACTGTCTCTCCTCGTTTCCAGCTATAGGAAAATACAAAAAAAAAAAAAAAAAAAGAAAAGAAAAGAAACACCCAGAAAAAGTTATAACTGGTCATGCTTTAGCACTTCTTAATGACACTTGTTTGTCACATTTCTGTAACATTTTAAAAGACAGGCAAAAGCAATCCTTGGATAGATTTTTATTCAAAAGTCCTGCAAGTGAAATTGCCAAAAGTGCAGCCAAAAAGGCAAAAACAGGTGATGATTAAATGAAAAATACGTAATGTTAAGCTTAAAGTTAGGAAAGTGCATTTTTTTACAGTTAAACTTCTGTGGTTTCATTTTAAGTAAAGAAAGTGCAGTTTTAGTTTTGTTTAAAGTAAAGAAAATGCAGCTTTAGTTTATATTTAGTGTTAAGAAAGTACAGTTTTAGTTTACGTGTCTACAGTGCCTGCATCCCTTCCTCCCTCACTCCTCCTCCACCATTCACCTCCGTTAGCCACACTTGTCTGTCTTCAAGGTATGAAGACAGAACTAAATAACACTTTTTTCTTTTATTTCATATATTTTGTTATGCATTGGTAAAGTATACGTGTGTTCTTAATTAAAAACATGTTTTTTTTCATAATTTACAATGGTTTGGAGATGTTTCACAGGGCTGGAAGGTATTAAATCTATTTCAGTTATTTTAATTGGAAGAAATTTGTTTGGTATATAAGTTGACTGACTTATGAGCTCGGTTACAGAACGAATTAAACTCGTATCTCAAGGTTCCACTGTATTATAATAATTATCAGTCTAATGATTTATATACTATAGAACATAAAATTGTTGTTACCAGAGAAAACTAGAAGTTGTGTGGTTTTACCATTAAATAACATTGAATCACAGAGAGAAAAAGATACTCCTGATACTCCTTTTCTTTTTCTGGTCTTCTTATCACATCAAAGAACATCTCTGTTTAATATTACAATTTCTTTATAATCTCTCCCTCTTTTAACAAAGATGAAGCCTCAAGGTTAGAATCTTCACCTAGTGTGATATTTGGATATCTAGGTAGAATTGTGTAGTGTTGCTCTATTTTCAGTGTTTATTTACATTTGGTTATCTGCTATTTATAAAAAATTCTTTGTTTTCCATTATAATTGTGATAAGAAGTTTTAAGTTTTAAAAGGTCTTATTTTAAAGAAAAATAATAAGCAAAATAATATATATATAAAATTAAAATATGGCAAAACTCATGATGGCATTGTTCTAATGCAGAATTTTTATTTATTATTCATTAAATCATTGGACTTCCCATTAAGTGTGAGATTAATGTCTCAGTTTTCCAAGTACAGGAAACAAAACTAAATGATTTATTTCAGGTTCTACAGATAGTTATAGATAGATCCTACAACATATAGATTTAGCTGTTGGCTAGTGCCTCTTCTTTTAAAACAATAGTACCAAACATTAAGAAGTTAACACTTCCTCAACATAGGAATTGTAGTCCTTGTTATGTGATTCATTGTCACCAACACTGATAAAATGACTGTGGGGATCTTAAATTGTTTTTTGTAGTAAAACATAAAATTTTTAGCAGTAATTACTGAATTGGGATTATAAAAAATGGTAATGAGGTTATTTTTAATCACTTTAAATGACCTCAGATAAACTTATTTTGTCCATTATTACAATGCAGATTATTTAATAAAAATCTAGGCAGGCAAAAAAGGGATTCTTATGTTCTTTCTTCTGATAAGGCATCCATTTGTAAAGATTGTAACTCGGGGGTGGGACTGAATATGCTATTAAATTAAAAGAGAAGCCCTAAATAAATCTAAGACTTTGCATTTAATAAATAACTCGATGATATCTACAAGATTGAAAAGCATGGGCTAGATGGGTTGGAGAGAAAGCAAGAGAATATATTTGCATAAGTTTCACTCTAGAATTGAATTACAAGTTACATCTTCTAAAGGATCAGGGCAAGGATCACAGATATAGTAATGATAAGGGAACTGAAATGGATAGCTTTTATTATTCAAAGGCGTAGACTGTGATATTAATCAAAAGAAACCAAAAAGAGAATTCATTTTTCTTATTTGATGAGCATTTTGAAACCGAATTTAATGTAGAGAATGGGTACAACTCTATAAAAAATTTCAGTTTCCTCCATCTAATTCTACTGATGCATAAATCATTTTTGGTTGAGATACTCATGTAAGGTATTTAAGCCCTTCAGATTTGTCTTTTAGAGTTCTAGAAACATATGTAAAAGCACATTTTTAATGAATTGGCTTTTACTCCAATTCCATATCTCATCATCTGGATTAATCTTTTGGACCCCTTTTAAGAAAATCATAAAGACAAAAAAAATGGTATCTATAACTATTTTTCATCAAAATTTGTTTAAATGCATTGCTTTGAAATGACTAAAAGCTCTGCCACATAGGAGCGATTACTAGACTATTATACCAACTAAGGGCAAAAAAAAAAAAAAAAGCAAATTAGTTATTAGATTTAGTAACTAGAATAATAATTTACTAAATTTTTAATCTTTTCACTTCTGATGGTGTGCTGAGGATGCATGCTATACAATATTATCAACTTATGAATATATAGAATTAAATAGATGTGGGATACAGCTTTTGAATATTTAATAAACCAATATTGGTAAAAGCTAAGGTAGCGTAAATTCACAGGACAGTATAGTGAAAGAACTGTATTTAGGAGTTTGTAGTTAATAAATGAATTGTCACATAATATGGTAAAATCATATCTGTTTTACAGATGAGATTATAAAGCTCTAAAATAAAATTAATACTGTCCTTTTCTTTCTTTTTCTTTCTTTCTTTCTTTAGAGAAAGAGAGGGAGGGTAAACAAACAGGAAGGAAGAGAGATGAGAAGCATCAATTCTTCATTGTAGCACCTTAGTTGTGCATTGATTGCTTTCTCATATGTGCCTTGGTGGTGGGGCGCGGGGAGCTCCAGCAGAGTGAATGATTTCTGGCTCCAGCCAGCGACCTCGGGGTTTCGAACCTGGGTCCTCAGCATCCCAGGTTGAATTTCTATTCACTGTGCCACACCTGGTCAGCCAGCATTTTCTTTTGATAAACTACAAATTTTATGACAATTCTATAATAACAAGTATAAGCTCAATGTGTTTAGTAGACTGGCAGAGGTGTGTAAGAACAGTTGAAGTTTATTTTGTTATGCCTTCACAACATTGTGATACAGATATGGTCAAACTTCCAGAAGCGTTTGTAATTTAAACAATTAAGTGGAGAAGATTTCTAAGAGACCACTTCCCAAAATAATGTTTCTGCTACCTTATATGTCTAAGGAGCTATGATCTGCTCTGTTATGTATCCTATTCAGAAGCTTAAATGTTTTATGATGTGAAGCAGTGTTTCAGAACAAAGTGAGGATAGAATTAGAATGAGGATTTTAGGCATATAAGAGAAATGTTCTTATTAATAACCAAATTTGAGGCAAATTAGCCCATTTTCCCCCAAGACATATAGGTAAGAAACTTAATACATTAATTAAGATGCTTACTATTCAGTCAATTTGAATCATCAGGCCAGAAAACCCAACTGAACTCTCTCGCCTCGAACTTTAATTCAAAAGTTCTCTTGTTATCATCATTTCAACAAATGATAAACAATTGTTTAAGTTTTGAATCAATGCCAATAAGATACACATCTCTTGGGACAACAAAAGAGTCATTCTCTAATGACTTAGCTTGAGGAATTTCTGATTTGATCTGGGATTGATTAGAACTTATGATTCACGCCTGACTAGGCAGTGGTGCAGTGGATAGAGCTTTGGACTGGGACACGGAGGACCCAGGTTTGAAAACCCCTAGGTCGCCAGCTTGAGCACGGGCTCATCTAGTTTGAGCAAGGCTCACCAGCTTGAGCCCAAGGTTGCTGGCTTTAGCAAGGGGTCACTCGATCAGTTGTAGCACCCCCCTCCCCCATCAGGGCACATATGAGAAAACAATCAATGGACAACTAAGGTGCCATGAAGAAGAATTGCTGCTCTTCATTTCTCTACCTTCCTGTCTGTCTGTCCCTTTCTCTGTCTCTTTCTGTCTCTATCACAAAATATAAAAAAAAAGAAGAAAAAAGAACTTATGATTCACAAGACAGATAGTAAGAGAGACTTCATAAAATCTAGCCCCAGGCACAGAAATATATCACAAAAGGTTACAATTTTAATTTTAAGAGATTTCTAGGGAATCTCACCTAAAGTTCAGAAAAATGATTGGATTATTATAAAGATAAGCACTATTTTTCAGCTTTTTCATAAATTCCTCCTAAAATATTGGAGCTATTAAATAATGAAGCAATTGAAACTGAGTTGTCTTGGTTAAGAAAAAAAGGAATGTTCAAAAACATATTTATAGACTGCAAAACTATTCATCAATAAAAAAATCTTACATTGTCTACATTAAAAACATTAGATTAAAACTGATGATTTACAATGTGAAGTAACTCTGCAGTAATAATATTGTTGTTTAAAATATTTATATTTTACTTTGTGATAAGAATACCTGCACATCAGTATTGTAGCTCTATTTTACATTGACCAGTAGTAACAAAAGAGAGGGTTACTAAAGAAGAAAGTTAATTTTTGTACTTTATTTAAGAGAGAATTAACACAAAATTAAAAGGAGTAGAGATGGAAAGTCATTTTGTGAAACTCATGGAAGGGCTATATGATAAAGAAATGAGACATTGATATTTTGAAAATTTGTGAGAGATATCTAAAGAGAATACCAAACATTATGTTTGTTTTTAATTTGTTTTTTACTTTAGATTCATTATATTTTAAATAGCTGTTTTGGGTAAATATATTCTGACATTTGTTGTGTATCTAATACAAAAACATATGTTGACAATATAACGCTAGACAATGTAAGCTTGTATCCATTTTCATATTCTCTAAGTTCTATTCCAGAATAAAAAGCAAAATATAAACATTTTCAACCAAGAATTTAAACCTACCTTTTTACTGATAAACCATTGCCTTATCTGTAAGTCTTGTGTTTTGCCTTATCTGCAAAACACAAGAGAGGCAAATAAAATACTAATAGCTACTAGTAAACAAGAAATTATAGATTTATCTCAAACTAAACTTAAATATTTAAGGATAAAGAACATTGAAAAGAAGGATCCAGAGTTCACAGGTTCAATCTGACTTTTTAATCTCTTAGTGTGCTTGACTATGTGTACTTTGTGTCTGGCAAGAATCCCATCAGCTGCAGCACTATGCTGCTCTGTTTGAAGAGGTCTGAGTCCTTTAAGAATAGGTAGGACTGGCTGTGGTGTGCCACATTTGTGTTGTACAATGTCACAAAGAACAAAAACAAGAGAAATTAGTGTAATAGAAAAGTAATACAGTTTCTCTTTCATTTTATAAAGAATAAAGAGATAAACTAAAATATTTAGTATGTGTGTAATTTAATCATAATACCACCATTCTCTTTATTTTCTCTAGTGCTTATTAGAGCACCATCAATACCATTTAACTATCTATGGCCTGTTTCTTAGTCCATACATAGCCTGTGTCTCATATACACCTGTTGCTTTTATAAATTTCATTGTTACCCCTTTTGTTTTAAAAATATTGTGATTGCATATGTGTGAATCTTAAAAAATATATTATTTGTTTTAGTTTTAGATGTTTATGTAAATGATATACTCTAAGTTATATTCTGTGATCGTTATCTTCAATAGTATATGAGGTTTTTGTTTTTGTTTCTGGCTGTAGTTAGTTTTTCACTAGTATATATTATTGCATCAAATGATTTGCTGTAAATTTATTTTAAAATTATTATTATTTTTTTTTCTATTTTTCTGAAGCTGGAAATGGGGAGAGACAGTCAGACAGACTCCCGCATGCGCCCCACCAGGATCAACCCGGCATGCCCACCAGGGGCCACGCTCTGCCCACCAGGGAGCGATGCTCTGCCCCTCCGGGGCGTCGCTCTTCCGTGACCAGAGCCACTCTAGCACCTGGGGCAGAGGCCAAGGAGCCATCCCCAGCGCCCAGGCCATCTTTGCTCCAATGGAGCCTTGGCTGTGGGAGGGGAAGAGAGAGACAGAAAGGAAGGGGGGGGGTGGAGAAGCAAATGGGTGCTGCTCCTATGTGCCCAGGCCGGGAATTGAACCCGGGTCCCCCGCACGCCAGGCTGACGCTCTACCACTGAGCCAACCGGCCAGGGACTATTTTAAAATTATTTTTATGGCATTTGTTATTAAAATTATTTGCTTTAATAAACTCTGACTCTAATAATTGTCCAATGTATGTTTCTTGGCGTTCACATGCAAGAATTTCTCTAGAATACATGCAAAAGAAGAGAGAGTGGCAGATACTTTTCTATTAGTTTCTTTGAACTTTTTCTTAAATAAAATATTGGGGAGACTCTGGTTAACATAATTACAGAGGTTTCGGGTTCCCAATACTCTAACACATCTCTGGACACGGTATTGTGTGTGCACCACCCTCTCACACCCTCCATTTTAGGTGCCTCGTCTTTTCCGTTGAGATTTATAGGTATTCCCTGAGTGTTTGGTACCTTACATATTTTTGTTTGCTATGTAGTTTTACAAATATCCTCCCTCATGTTTTAACCTATCCTTTTACTTTTTTTTATGATGTATTGTAAAGAAAATCTTGGTTTTAATATAATTGGGTTTACCAATCTTTCTGTTTGTTATCAGTTTTTGTCATCTATTGTTAATTAAGTGAATTTGTTACCAAATATTATAAAAGTTTACTTCTATAATTTCTTCTAAATGGTAAAAAATATTTTAATATTTAAGCCTTTAATTTCTCTTCATTGTTTTATTTTTAAGTTGCCAGTTAGAAACTCCAAATTTTATTTTTCCCATAGAAATAATTTTCTTTTTCTTCAGTTACTGAACATTCCTTCCTCGACCCAGTAATCTGCAATGTCACTTGTATTAAATAACATGTTTCCTTATATAGCTGCATCTCTCTCTGGGCCCTGTCACCTTCTTCCTTCATTAATTTATTGTGTCCCTTCACAAGTACTACATTGTGAATATTCCTATTTTATATAAAAGTGAAGTACTTCTACCTTTTTGTTTTATTTATTGTCTTGGCTGTTTTCCTTTTGTTAAATAAATTTTTCATAAAAGTTTACAAATATACAAATATGCCACAGTCACAACTATACATAAAAATCAAATGTAAGAGTATGCATAAATATTTCAAGGGATATCATAAGCTAGCTAACACTGATATAAAGAAATAAACCATAATTAGTAATGAAAATTTTTCTTGTATTCCTCCAAGTCTCTATTTTCACACTCTTCCATAACAGCAATCATTATTTTGGCTTCAAACAGAATGAATTGATTTTTGTCTGATTTTGATGTATATTGGATAACATCATACTTATTATTTTATTTGGACTTTTTCCTCAAAATTATATTTCTGAGGTTTGTCCATGTTGTTGTGTGTAAAACAATTTTTTTCCAAATATGACTACATAATATTTCTTTTTTTTTTTTCTTTCTTTTTTTTTTTTTTTAATAAATTTTTATTAATGGTAATGGGATGACTTTAATAAATCAGGGTACATATATTCAAAGAAAACATGTCTAGGTTATTTTGTCATCAAATTATGTTGCAAACCCCTCGCCCAAAGCCAGATTGTCCTCCGTCACCCTCTATCTAGTTCTCTGTGCCCCTCCCCCTCCCCCTCCCCCTAACTCTCTCCCTCCCTCCCTCCCATGTCCTCCCCCCCCCACCCTTGGTAACCACCACACTCTTGTCCATGTCTCTTAGTCTCATTTTTATGTTCCGCCAATATATGGAATCATGTAGTTCTTGTTTTTTTCTGATTTACTTATTTCACTCCTTATAATGTTATCAAGATCCCACCATTTTGCTGTAAATGATCTGATGTCATCATTTCTTATGGCTGAGTAGTATTCCATAGTGTATATGTGCCACATCTTCTTTATCCAGTCTTCTATTGAAGGGCTTTTTGGTTGTTTCCATGTCTTGGCCACTGTGAACAGTGCTGCAATGAACATGGGGCTACATGTGTCTTCACGTATCAATGTTTCTGAGGTTTTGGGGTATATACCCAGTAGAGGGATTGCTGGGTCATAAGGTAGTTCTATTTTCAGTTTTTTGAGGAACCACCATACTTTCTTCCATAATGGTTTTACTACTTTACAGTCCCACCAACAGTGAATGAGGGTTCCTTTTTCTCCACAGCCTCTCCAACATTTGCTATTACCTGTCTTGTTGATAATAGCTAATCTAACAGGAGTGAGGTAGTATCTCATTGTAGTTTTGATTTGCATTTCTCTAATAACTAATGAAGCTGAGCATCTTTTCATATATCTGTTGGCCATTTGTATCTCTTCCTGGGAGAAGTGTCTGTTCATGTCCTCTTCCCATTTTTTTATTGGATTGTTTGTTTGTTTGTAGTTGAGTTTTATGAGTTCTTTGTAAATTTTGGATATTAGGCCCTTATCTGAGCTGTCGTTTGAAAATATCAGTTCCCATATAGTTGGCTGTCTGTTTATTTTGATATCAGTTTCTCTTGCTGAGCAAAAACTTTTAATTCTGATGTAGTCCCATTCATTTATCTTTGCCTTCACTTCTCTTGCCATTGGAGTCAAGTTCATAAAATGTTCTTTAAAACCCAGGTCCATAATTTTAGTACCTATGTCTTCTTCTATGTACTTTATTGTTTCAGGTCTTATATTTAGGTCTTTGATCCATTTTGAATTAATTTTAGTACACGGGGACAGGCTGTAGTCGAGTTTCATTCTTTTGCATGTGGCTTTCCAGTTTTCCCAACACCATTTGTTGAAGAGGCTTTCTTTTCTCCATTGTGTGTTCTTGGCCCCTTTATCAAAGATTATTTGACCATATATATGTGGTTTTATTTCTGGGCTTTCTATTCTGTTCCATTGGTCTGAGTGTCTATTTTTCTGCCAATACCATGCTGTTTTGATTATCGTGGCCCTATAATATAGTTTAAAGTCAGGTATTGTAATGCCCCCAGCTTCATTCTTTTCCTTAGGATTGTTTTGGCTATTCGGGGTTTTTTATAGTTCCATATAAATCTGATGATTTTTTGTTCCATTTCTTTAAAAAATCTCATAGGGATTTTGATGGGAATTGCATTAAATTTGTATATTGCTTTGGGTAATATGGCCATTTTGATTATATTTATTCTTCCTATCCAAGAACAAGGAATATTTTTCCATCTCATTGTATCTTTTTCAATTTCCCTTAACAATGCTTTGTAATTTTCATTATATAGGTCCTTTACGTTCTTTGTTATGTTTATTCCTAGGTATTTTATTTTTTTTGTTGCAATCGTGAAGGGGATTATTTTTTTGAGTTCGTTTTCTAATATTTCATTGTTGGCATATAGAAAGGCTATGGACTTTTGTATGTTAATTTTGTATCCTGCGACCTTACTGTATTGGTTTATTGTTTCTAATAATCTTTTTGTGGAGTCCTTCGGGTTTTCGATGTATAGGATCATATCATCAGCAAAAAGTGATACCTTTACTTCTTCTTTTCCGATATGGATGCCTTTTATTTCTTTGTCTTGTCTGATTGCTCTGGCCAGAACTTCTAGCACCACGTTGAATAAGAGTGGAGAGAGTGGACAACCCTGTCTTGTTCCTGATTTAAGGTAGAAAGACCTCAGTTTTATGCCGTTTAATAAGATGTTGGCTGATGGTTTATCATATATGGCCTTTATCATGTTGAGATATTTTCCTTCTATACCCATTTTGTTGAGAGTCTTAAACATAAAATTGTGTTGTATTTTATCAAAAGCCTTTTCTGCATCTATTGATAAGATCATGTGGTTTTTGTTCTTTGTTTTGTTGATATGGTGTATTACGTTAACCGTTTTGCATATGTTGAACCATCCTTGAGATTCTGGGATGAATCCCACTTGATCATGATGTATTATTTTTTTAATATGTTGTTGTATTCGGTTTGCCAGTATTTTGTTTAGTATTTTAGCATCTGTATTCATTAGAGATATTGGTCTGTAGTTTTCTTTCTTTGTGCCATCCTTGCCAGGTTTTGGTATAAGGATTATGTTGGCCTCATAAAATGTGTTTGGAAGTA
Source organism: Saccopteryx bilineata (assembly GCF_036850765.1). Classification (NCBI taxonomy): domain Eukaryota; kingdom Metazoa; phylum Chordata; class Mammalia; order Chiroptera; family Emballonuridae; genus Saccopteryx; species Saccopteryx bilineata. Next base: position 382,807,038 of record NC_089490.1, read on the forward strand.
TTGCTTCTTCTTCAATTTTTTGGAAGACTTTGAGTAGAATAGGAACCAAGTCTTCTTTGAATGTTTGATAGAATTCACTAGTATAACCGTCTGGGCCTGGACTTTTATTTTTGGGGAGGTTTTTAATAGTTTTTTCTATTTCCTCCCTGCTGATTGGTCTGTTTAGGCTTTCTGCTTCTTCATGACTCAGTCTAGGAAGGTTGTATTGTTCTAGGAATTTATCCCTTTCTTCTAGATTGTTGTATTTGGTGGCATATAATTTTTCATAGTATTCTACAATAATTCTTTGTATATCTATGATGTCTGTGGTGATCTCTCCTCTTTCATTTTGGATTTTATTTATTTGAGTCCTGTGTCTTTTTTCCTTGGTGAGTCTTGCCAAGGGTTAGTCAATTTTGTTGATCTTTTCAAAGAACCAGCTCCTTGTTTTATTGATTTTTTCTATAGTTTTTCTGTTCTCTATTTCATTTATTTCTGCTCTGATTTTTATTATCTCCTTTCTTCGGCTGGTTTTGGGTTGTCTTTGTTCTTCTTTTTCTAGTTCCTTAAGGTGTGAAGTTAAGTGGTTTACTTCGGCTCTCTCTTGCTTGTTCATATATGCCTGAAGTGATATGAACTTTCCTCTTATTACTGCTTTTGCTGCATCCCAGAGATTCTGATATGTCGTATTTTCATTTTCATTTGTCTGTATATATCTTTTGATTTCTGCGCTTATTTCTTCTTTGACCCATTCATTTTTTAGAAGTATGTTGTTTAGTTTCCACATTTTTGTGGGGTTTTCCCCCTCTTTTTTGCAGTTGAATTCTAGTTTCAAGGCTTTATGATCAGAAAATATGCTTGGTACAATTTCAATTTTTCTAAATTTGCTGATATTGTCTTTGTGGCCCAACATATGGTCAATTCTTGAGAATGTTCCATGTACACTAGAGAAAAATGTATACTCTGTTGCTTTGGGATGAAGTGTCCTGTAGATGTCTATCATATCCAGGTGTTCTAGTATTTCGTTTAAGGCCACTATATCTTTATTGATTCTCTGTTTGGATGACCGATCTAGAGCCGTCAGCGGTGTATTGAGGTCTCCAAGTATGATTGTATTTTTGTTAGTTTTTGTTTTAAGGTCAATAAGTAGCTGTCTTATATATTTTGGTGCTCCTTGGTTTGGTGCATATATATTAAGGATTGTTATGTCTTCTTGATTCAACTTCCCCTTAATCATTATGAAATGACCATTTTTGTCTCTGAGTACTTTTTCTGTCTTGTAGTCAGCATTATTAGATATGAGTATTGCTACGCCTGCTTTTTTTTGGGTGTTGTTTGCTTGGAGTATTGTTTTCCAGCCTTTCACTTTGAATTTGTTTTTATCCTTGTTGCTTAGATGTGTTTCTTGTAGGCAGCATATAGTTGGATTTTCTTTTTTAATCCATTCTGCTACTCTGTGTCTTTTTATTGGTAAGTTTAATCCATTTACATTTAGTGTAATTATTGACACTTGTTGGTTCCCTACTGCCATTTTATAAATTGCTTTCTGTTAGTTTTGTATCTAGTTTGATTCTTCTCTTTTGTTTTTCTATCATTTGTTTTTGTTTGTTTGTGTTCCATACTTCTTTCCTCTGTTGCTACCTTTTTTAAGTCAAGTGTTTTTGTGGTGGTTTTTTTAAGGGTGGTTACCATTAAGTAATGAAAAGGGTACCTACCATATTCATTGTAGTACCCTATCTTATAAGTATTTCTGCACTTCATCATCCTTTGCTACTGTTAATCTCCATCCTCTCCCCCCTTTTTTTCCTTTGTTGTCACAGTTCAAGTTTGGTTTTATTGTGTTCTTGGTGGAGCTGTTACTTGTGGTGTTGTTTTCTTTTGTTCTTTGAATCTGGTTGGAAAACCCCCTTTAGTATTTCTTGGAGTGGGGGCTTTCTGTTGATAAATTCTCTCATCTTTTCTGTATTTGTGAATGTTTTTATATCTCCTTCATACTTGAAGGATAGCTTTGATGGGTATAGTATTCTTGGCTGAAAGTTCCTCTCTTTCAGGGCTTTAAATATTGGGGTCCACTCTCTTCTAGCTTGTAGAGTTTCTGCTGAGAAATCTGATGATAATCTAATAGGCCTTCCTTTATATGTTGTACTCTTCTTTTCCCTGGCTGCCTTGAGAACTTTTTCTTTGTCATTGGTTTGTGTCATCTTTATTATGATGTGCCTTGGAGTGGGTTTGTTGGGGTTAAGAAAACTTGGTGTTCTGTTTGCTTCTTGAATTTGAGGCTTTAGTTCCTTCCACAGGCTTGGGAAGTTCTCGTCTATTATTTGTTTGAGTATATTCTCCATTCCATTTTCTTTCTCTTCTCCCTCTGATATACCTATTATTCTTATGTTATTCTTTCTGATGGAGTCAGACAATTCCTGTAGGGCTTTCTCCTTTTTTATTATTTTTGAGTCTCTTTCTTCTTCTCTCTGTTGTGCCTCAAGTTGTTTGTCTTCTATTTCACTAATCCTATCTTCAATCTGGGCTGTTCTGTTAGCTAAGCTTGTTACCTCGTTTTTCAGCTCTTGAATTGAGTTTTTCATTTCTGTTTAATTTGTTTTTATAGTTTCAATTTCCTTGGTAATATATTCTTTGTGTTCATTGAGTTGTTTTCTGATCTCCCTATATTGCCTTTCTGTGTTTTCTTGTATATCTCTGAGTATTTTTAAGATTTCTATTTTAAATTCTCTGTCATTTAGCTCCGAGGCTTCCAATATGTTAAGTCTTTTCTCCATAGATTTTTCTGCATCTATTTGTGTTACCTCTCTTTCTTTTGTATCCATAATATTCGATTTCCTCTTTCTTATCGGCATCTGAGGGTGGTCTTATTGATAGCACTAATTAGAATTAATAAAGAGTAAAAAGTAAAAAAAAAAAAAAAAGCTAAAACACCCCACCAAAAAAAACAGTAATAATTTATTATTTCCCCCTTTTTTTCTCTCTTCTCTTTCCCTCCTCTCCCCTCCTCAGGGAAATATCATGCCTATAATGGAGGGCCTGATTTGGGGTGAAGAGTTCAAGGGGCAAAAAAAAAGGGAGTAGGGACCTACTAAATGCAAAAAAAAAAAAAAAAAAGGAAGAAAAATCTTAGACAAGCATAAGATGATTTGCTTGTAAGTGATGGTCAACTAAGAGATATAATGAGAGGGATAAGAGGGAACCAGAAAAAAGGACCAAAAAAGAATAATAAAGAAGAAAAAATAAAAATAATAAGTAAAAATCTGTTGTATTAAGTGGAGCGAAGACTAAATACAATGGAGACCTTGGGTTGGGAGGACCGAAAATGCCACAAAAATAAACAAACAAGAAAAAAAAATAAAAACAAAAGCAAAAAAGAGAAATAAAGCCTTGAGTCCCAAATTAACTAATTTGTTCGTGACTGAGGATTATATGGGAGGAAAGTAAAATGAGAAAAGAAAAAACAAATAGAAAGAAAAAAATAAGAAAAAGAGAAAAACGAAGGAAGAAATAAAATAGAAAGAGAAAAAAACAAAATAAAGCAAGACAAAAAAAAAAAACAAAAAAAAAAAAAGAGGAGAGAGTGAGATTTAAGTGTTTTGGAGTATAACCTTAAAGGAGGGTGAGGATAAAGAAGAAAAATAAAATGCAACACTCATGGGTAGTGTAGTTCAAGAAAGGGAAAGCATAAGATGGGCAGAGAATAGAAGGACCGAGGTGGAGGAAATAAAGGCCAAAAGATAGAAGAAACAAACAACAACAACAACAAAAAAAAATTAGTGGATCAAGTTGTAAAGTCTGTGGGTTTTTCTTGATTTTGAGAGGTTAACTTCTTCCTTTTTCTTTTCTCTCCCTCTTCCTGGTCGGTGACTCTGTACCCCAGGCTCTGCCCCTGTGTCACTCTTAGGTAGGGATTTGCAGTTGATGGGATTCTATGGCAATGTCATATAATTGGCTTTAGTCTTGCTGGAAGTAAAGGCTTGTTGGTGTTTGCAGGGTCCAACGATGAGAGAGTTTGCTTTCCTGGATTCTCTCTCCTACTCCCCCCTTTCTGAATTAGCAGCCTGGTGATCCAGCTATAAGGCTGCAACTGCTTCTGCCTGGGGAGTAAGAGGCTCAAAGAGCTGGGAAATCCCCACTCTATCCCCACTCACTGCAAGGCTTTAGGAAAGGCTCTGACAGTCAGGGCCTCCAGTGTAATCAGGCGGGGGTGGGAGTCAATTGTTGTCAAGGTGACTGTTCAGCGCCTATCATTTAGTTGGACCTCTCAACCCAGGTTTTCCACACTTTGTAGCCTGTTTTTGCAGGGAAGAAGAGGCACTAGTCTCTGCTTACGACTAGTGTAGTATAGACCTTATTATCTGCCAAGTCCTTCTTGTTAGCGTTTATCCCTGAATATGGAGGCTCTATCAATCAGAAGTTGCCCCCGCCCCTTTAGCGAGAGGCACTAAAAAATATCATGCCTCTTGTCTTGGATCGCTGAACTGAGAGAGATCTTATCAATTAGAACCGAGGGTGCACAGATTTTATGGGTTAAGCTAATTTCAGTGATTGGGTCGCAGCTGTGCTTCCGAAGGTATTTTAGGCTGCCTGCGCGCGCCCCTCCCCCAACGCTTGATTGTTAGCTTGAATGGCTGGGTGAGATGCCCCGCCCACGGAGAGAATCTCCCAAGCCTCTCCCGCTTGCCCCGCCACTGGCGGCTGGACCGCACCAGGCGCAGGATAATGGAGCCCCCTGGGTGTGTGGGCCAGCAGGGTGTCTTGGGCGCGTGGAATGCCCAAGGCACGCGCGCCAATGGGGCGGTCCGGGCATCGGTGGCCGGCGACCCCCACTCGCAGTGTGCGAGCCGTTGGGAACGTCAGCGGTGCTCAACCGGACCGGGCGCGTGCGCGGCTGCTCGCGGGGGCTCGCGGGGGCTCGCGGTGGCGGCTCGCGGCAGCTCGCGGTTCCCAAGTATATGGGCTGACTCACCACAGGCGCACTTCCTTGCGGTTTGAAAGAACATCCCTGTGGTAGATTCCTCCACACCCTCGTCTCTCAGATTCAAGTGATAACAGTCCTTTCGCTATCAGTTTGTGTGGAACTCCGGAATGCTCCGAGGATAAATTTTTCTGTTTCTAGTTGATAAATTTGTTGTGATTTAGGGGAGAGCTGTCGGACGCGCTGCTCACGGTGCCATTTCCGTGATGTCACCCCATAATATTTTATTTAAGGAACAGAACGATGGCATTTTTATTCTTTCTACTGTTCATAGTCAACTTTACTGTATTGAATTTGGGGCTATTGCACGTATCACTGCCATGAATATTTTTAAACACACCTTTTAGTATGCATATGCATACAATGCTGTTGGGTGTATTCTTATTTTTTAATACTACTTTGCAGTCATTAATTTTTTTAAAGGTTGGACTGTTGACAAATTTTTCCTTTTTTTTTTTTGTCAGTCTAGGTATATCATCATTTTGCTGTATTTGGGTAAGAGATTTTTTTTTATAATTAAGTGAGAGATGTGAGACAAGGAGGCAGAGACAGACCCCTGCGTGTACCCTGACTAGGATCCACCGAGCAAGCCCCCTACAGGGAGATACTCTGCCCATCTGGGGCCACTGCTCTGTTGCTTGGCAACCAAGCTATTTCAGCACCTGAGGTGAGGCCATGAAGCCACTGTCAGAACCCAGGGCCAAGTTGTTCACATCATTCTAGCCATGGCTGTGGGAGGCGAGAGAGAGAGAGAGAGAGAGAGAGAGAGAGAGAGAGAGAAAGAGAAAGAAGAAGGAGGGGTGGAGAAGCAGATGGTCATTTCTCCTGTGTGCCCTGACTGAGAAATGAACCCAGAATTTTCATATTTTGGGTCCATGCTCTCTACTGCTGAGCCAACTGGCCAGGGCCAAGAGATTTTAATTATATATAGAATTTTAAGTTTTCTTTTAAATCTCAAATATTTTATTTCTTTCTATTTTTATTTTCAATATTTCTGTTGCTATAAATTTTATTGTTGATCTTTTAAAGTAATATTTTATTGCTCTGGCTACTTTTAAGAATTTCTTTTTGGCTTTGAATTTTAGTAGATTTACTATGATGTGCCTAACTGTGGTTTACTTTGTATATATTCTGCTTGTCATTCTTTCAGTGTTAAATCTCTAGCATGATATTTAATCAGTATTGAAATACCTTGTCACTTTGTTTTTAAATATTTTTCAACCTCATTTTCTTTCTCCTCTTTTTCAATGCTAGCTGCATTTATGTTAATTTTTTTCATGCTCCATACATTTCTTGCTTGTTAAAATAGTCTTTTATATTCTTGCTCATGCCTCAGGTTCTTTGCCACATGCAAATTGATACAATATAGATATAAGAGAATTATACCATTAAATCTAGGTGAGTTTGAATTTAATTTTTAATCTGTAACATAACTATTACAATGAAAGCAAACATTTGATTAAAACATAATTGATTACTGTCAGAAGTTACACCAGTGCTCTGTATATTACTAAAATAAATGCTACAATAAGAAATTTGTATCAGATTATTACATATTACAAGATAAGATTACTATGGATCAGCTTCATTCTAAAACCAAAGGATTTTATATAAGTTAAAAAAGCTAAAGGAGATCTTTCATTTCATTAATGCACCATCCATGATATGGTTTACATATTCTTTCTGAGAGGAGAATTGAAGTGATTCCTGTTTAGTCACCAGGGATTGAACTGGATGTCCGTGAGATTCCAAGAGCAGCCAAGGCTCCCTGTAGGTGGTTAACTACCAACAGAGAAAAAAAAATGTGAAAAAATAAAATAACTGTACTAAATTATCAACAAATAAAATCTGCCTCTAATATTAATTCATTAAAATGCGGCTCAAAACATTTGTTGACAGTAGGTTTTAGTTCTGATCTATATTAATGATTGTGTAGAACTGTACATATGACACTAGGAAAAGTTTACATTTATTCACAATGACTCTTGAAGGAGATTATTAGTCAGAATGGCACGTTTAAACCTACATAGCACAGAAAAATACCTTACACTATAAATAAATATGTGCTGAAGGAAGAAATTTAAATGTATAAAATATTTACTTTAAATAATATTTTGAGCAGATTTACAAGCATTTAAAGCACCACAGTTAATAAGTAAGACTGATATAGCATTCATATATTATATTTCTTGAAAATCTAACAATGTTTTAATAATTCTGAATGGGGCTTATTAATTCTTTGTTTATAATTAAGAAAACTAAAACTCAGAAAATAAATTTTACTTAAGAGTTTCTAATATCTCCCCTTTGAAAATGGTGTAGTTTAGAAACATGTATAAAAGACAAACTAGGGAACTAAATGCTATAAGAATACATCTTCTTATAAATTAACTAGAAAGCCCGGTGGTCATACGAAATGACCACTGTTCTAGATATTATAAATTGTAATTAAGATGATTTGTGCAAAGGTGTCTGCTAATTCAAACTGAATTACCCAGGGCAGATGGCGAGGATGCCCCTTTGCTTACTGCCCCACGGGGTTTCCCCCTTCTACTTGCTTAATTGCTTAAAGTAGAGTGCAATGAAGGAAACCACTAGCGGTACATTTCTTAAGAGCCACCGCTAGCTCAATAAATAAAGGTGATTTAAATAATAAAATGTTAATTCACATGTCAAAGATCTCTTAGTATACAACATTTCTTGTGTAGATCTTTCCATCATTTTTAAGCTCGCCTTGCAGAGGACCATCAATTATTTTTAATTTTATGTCCATTCTTTCATGAACTCTTGAACAGGCAACATAAAGTTGACCATGTCCAAATGCAGGCTCAGGTAAAAAAAATGCCAACACGCTTAAGTGTTTGACCCTGAAACTTATTGATGGTCATAGCAAAGGCAAGTTTTACAGGAAATTGTCTACGTCTCAATTGAAAAGGCAACCCTGTTTGAGATGGAGCCAAATCAATTCTTGGAATGACATGTATTTCACCTTTAGAGGAGCCAGTCAAAGACAGCTATTATGACATTTTTCAATTGGAGAACCTCTAGTCTTGTACCATTGCAAAGACCCCTTCTGGTGTAAAATTTCTTAACAACATAATAATTGCTCCAATCTTTCACCTCAATTTGTGAGGTGGCATGCCAGAAGGTGGGACTATTTGAATGCCGTGGCAATTTTACCCCATTGGCTAGTACAGTTACGCAAGCAACGAATAAGCTATCGGCGACAGACACTTAAGCCACATATAATAAAGAAGACTCTTGGGTATTGTTGAAATATAGAATCAACTTGCTAAGTTCCTGAACAAACCAAATTACCAAAAAATGAATAAATAAAAAAAGTTGTTCACCTACTGCCTCTGATACTATCATCTTTGACTCCAAAACTCAGAGTAGAAGAATTTCAACCAATGATTTATTCTGAACATTTCTCATAAATTCTGGACATTTCCTCATGGTTTTTGGATCAATCATTGACCTGACCTAACCTTCTTAGTTACTCAACTCAAGAGATTATGACTCAAGGCAGCCTTACTCCATACTGACATTAAAAAAAATAAAAAAGCCTTTCAATGAAATGAGACTTGAGTTACTTGAGATTCATGAGATTAAGATCTAATCCAGGGGTAGTCAACCTTTTTATATCTACCGCCCACTTTTGTATCTCTGTTAGTAGTAAAATTTTCTAACCACCCACCGGTTCCACAGTAATGGTGATTTATAAAGTAGGGAAGTAACTTTACTTTATAAAATTTATAAAGCAGAGTTAGAGCAAGTTAAAGCATATAATAATAATTACTTACCAAGTACTTTATATCAGATTTTCGCTAAATTTGGCAGATTAAATCTTTATAGAACAACTTACTGTAGTTAAATCTATCTTTTTATTTATACTTTGGTTGCTCTGCTACTGCCCACCATGAAAGCTGGAATGCCCACTAGTGGGTAGTAGAGACCAGATTGACTACCACTAATCTAATCCTTGCTTTTGCCAGAGTCAATGAGCAACTGTCTAAATTTCAACTTATTTTTAGAGTAATATATAGCAAAGATATAAACACCATGAAAATATTTCTAAAAGACATAGCAAAAACTGAAACTTTAGACCTAAAATAAAGATGCATTTTTTATTGCTCAGAGATGATACCAGTAGACTACAACAGTGTTGAGTACTTAAAACTATTTTTCTCTAATGATACCAATAAAATAAAATCAAAACCATACATATAATAATCATTTTCAACTAAGTACATAATAATTTAATTTAAAAAATTATTTTGACTTTATAGTAACACATACATAGAAGACTTTATAAATTATACTTAAACTGAAGCAGAAATGATATAAGTAACTTTTTAATTTTTTTATTTATTTATTCATTTTAAGAGGAGAGGGAGAGACAGAGAGGGGGAGAGAGAGAGAGAGAGAAGGGGGGAGGAGCTGGAAGCATCAACTCCCATATATGCCTTGACCAGGCAAGCCCAGGGTTTCGAACCGGCGACCTCAGCATTTCCAGGTCGACGCTTTATCCACTGCGCCACCACAGGTCAGGCGATGTAAGTTACTTTTGTAAGGAGAATTGTCTTTCAGACTTAGTGGTTTTTGACAATGATAAAAATATATTAGTTAATAATTTTGAGTCCTGATATACCAGGCTCTGTGAAGGATTATTTCATATAAACCTCAAACCAATCATATATGGCAAGTATTTTGACATTCGGTAGGTAATATTTTCATGCCCCATTTATAATTATGTAAAATAAGACTCAGGAAGATTTTTAAAATTGCTCTAGTTCTCAGAGTATATGATTAGATAAGACTTGAGCCAGATTACAAAGAAGGGCCTGAGCTCTTGACAATGCTACTACAACATAAAGCCTCATGTGTAAAAAGCTTATTCATTATTATGTGTTTCAAGTATATTAAACTCAAAACTAATAATTAAAATAGCTTTCCTAAAAATTATTTTCTTGTCAATGAATCTTAAGAATTCATAAAACAATCAATATAAAAAGAACTATAAGTTTGCAGGAGAAAAATTGACAGGAGGTGAAGTGAACAAAGAAATATAGTATCCTGAGGCAACTAATTATATTATATTAAAATAATTAACATTACACTAATAATATGTTTACACAAAGAAACATGGCTTAATGTAGGATTTAAAATTTTGAAATTAGTACTCTGTGCATATGTTGTATTATCATATGTTTCATTAGTCAGTAATTCATGTTGTACTTTTAAAATTTTTAAACCTCATAAGATTTTAATAAGTAAAATAAATAAATAAATAGGAATATTTAGAGGCCCTGAATAGGAACATAGAATAGGAACAGAGCTCACTGCCCTCAAGCAAAAGCCACAGTGGCATCACTGACAGAAAGTATGAACCCAGCACAATGCTGAACAATAAGAATAGAATTAGCAATTCTGATTAATCAATATGTGGGGACATTTGAGCACCTTCTCTTGCCCTTTTCTCTGCTCTAAAGATGGTCCCCTTCTGACTTCTTCATTCTTGTCCTTGCTTCTATTAGTGTATATCAATAAACGCCCATAATGACTAGGGGTAGGAGGTCATCTCATGAAACCTGAATAAGAAATTATGGGGCAGTCTCTCCTAGGTAACTCAGTGGATTCCATGAGGTCTCTGAATAGTCATTGTCTCTGCAACAGAAATTAATAGCAGAACCGAAGTCTAAACTACTTTATTTCTAACAAATCAGAAAAATAAAATAACTACATATTCATGTTAAATTGTAAAGATTTATAAACAAGTTAACTGGTTTTCACTGTAATCTTCTAAAACATTATGTTCAAGGTAATCTTAAAAATCAATATGAACAAGAATTTAGATTAAAAAAAGTATAAGAATAGAACTATAAATAGTGAGATGATAAAGAAGATAAAAACTCATGAAACCAACAGAGAACCAAAACTCCAATATCATGGAAATAAAGAATATTCTAAAAGTCAACAAAACAAACTAAACATGAAAAAAATCAAATTGCTAACAAAGATACATTTTTAGTCATAGTGAATCAGAATGGTTCCAATCTTAAAGTTTGAAATAATTTTTTGTAACCTCCCTCTCAAAAGAAATTATTTAAAAATAATTGTTATTGAAGAAATAATTACTGAAATTAAATATATTTTCAGTTTTATTTTTGTTTGATTTCAAATAAAAGTAAATGAATCCCTCTATATTTAATATGTATGTAAATGTACAGTAGAATATCTCATAATGCATATCTATCTATCCACCTTTCTATTTCTATTTGTATTTCAATAAATGAAAAGAAAGTGTATTGGGCAGTTTTTTACACAAAATTAATAATACTAGTTCCTATCAGAAAAAAATAGGGTTAATATTATTTCTAATTCTTACACTACTTGAAATAGTTGAATATGTATTACATACATCAAAATAATTTACCGTTTTCAATATAAAATAAATAACATCTTTAAATATTCCTTAAAATATTTCTTAAAATAATATTCCTTAAAATGAATTATCTCATAAAAATGTGGTTTATCTGTTCCCAAAGTATTAAATTAATTGTCCAAATATTAAATATAAATATGCCCACAGAACAAAGAATTATAAAAATCTGAAACATTAGCTGCAGCTAGAATAATTTCTATTAATTATCTTCATGAAACATAACTTTAGATTGTGTATGTATACCAGGTTTATAGACCACAGCGTGTCTTGTAACAGATGATACAGTCTACTCATTCATGTGTGTGGTACCTGACTCCGCAGGAAATCTACTGCACTTTTAAAACTATGAACATTCATTGTGTTACGACCTAATCCTTTTGCCAAAATTCCAAGTCACTGCTTTATTTATGTCTAAATTGAATGGCTATCCATTCTATACTCTACACTCTAAAGAAAATGATGTTGGAAGGGTGAAAGAAGTAAGGAGATATAGCAAAAAAAAAAAAAAAAAGCTTCACAGACAAAAACAATAGTATGGGAATTACAAGAGGGGTAAGAGGGAATGGAGGAAGTATATAGAAAACAGTAAAAAGGGGATGGAGGGTGAAGGAAGGAAAGAGACTTGACTTGGGGTGGTGAACATACAATACAATATACAGCTATGTATTGTAAAATTGTACACATAAAAACTATATAGTTTTATTAACCAATGTCACCCCAATAAATTCAAGAAAACATTTTTAAAAAAGAGAAAGAATGTAAAGATTTTGTCATTCCTAATTATGAACATTGTTCCACTATTGGTATCTGTTCTGTGATCATTTATTCTATTAATGAATATAATGGCTTCCATCAAAGTCAATTAGATGACTAAGTAGGGTTTAAACAAGGTCATTCTCCCATTACTGAGTACCTTAGCATCATTAATTTAATGGGAGGGAGGGCCACTAACCTGCTACAGCATGAAATAGGCTTAGTGGGAAACATTCAAAGATCAACAAGAAAATTATAGCTTTGTAGAAGTTATTATTAAAGAATTCATTCTCTCTAAGAAGCAAAAGTCAAAGCAATTAAGTGGCCTCTTTTTATTGGATACCCAAATATATATCTATTCACTGGAAGGTACTACATTGAAAAGTTCAAAATAAATAATATGGCTCTGTTATTTTTCTTGCTGCCTATGTAATAAAGAAAAAACAAAAAGTTGTTCCTTTCTCTTTGTTTTCCATCCCTATTTATGTTTTTCCTTTTTAATTCAAGGTCATATATTTTGGGCCCTAGGAAACTGTTAAACTCACAGTGAGCTTTGTTTCTGGTCTATGGAAGTGTTGTTTTTATTTTTAGGTTTGGATGTGAATCAAGGAGACACAGGTGGGTGTTAATACATTGTAAGTCCTCAGTGTGTGAAATTGAAAGCTTCTTTTAATAAGGTGACTGTTAAATATTTGCCATTTGCTGAAATTTATGATAATTTAATGTCACTGAATGTTGATTTTACCTTAGGAATTTTAAAGCATTGGTTGGTTCTCAAACAAATGCATTAGATTCACTTGGTGTGCTTGTCATTAATACATACTTTCAAGTTTAGAAGTCAATGATATAGTAGGGCCTAAGGTCAAAATCGTAAAGTGCTTCAGAAGAGAGCCACATTTTTAGAAACAATAGTTTAAACTTGTAGTTGTTAATCTTTCTTTATGTATTACTGAAATAAAATAAAATAGCTAACAGTTTTATTTCTCAAGATCCAATTTCTTGTAGAACCTTCCTTTTTCTGTCTGTACCTCAACATCATTTTTGATATGTTTGCAAACAGAAGTCAAGTTTCACTAAACTTAGCTTATTTTTCCTATAAAGAAATACTGGTGTTTGTAAAAATCAGCAAATCAGGAATATCATGCAAATCTTTTAAAAACATACTACTTGCAGTTATTGGCGTTTACCTTGTGATAAGGTGCCGAAAAGTTGCAAAAATTAATATCAGTATTTTGGAAAGAAGAGTCAGGCCTCCTTACCCCTCCTTTCTAAAAAAAAGAAAAAAAAAGTTAGTAACTAATCATAATTTAACTATAGTTCTCTGGAAGGATTGAGGCTACTACTTGCTAGACAACAAAGAACTTCCTCTTCCCCTTCAATAAAATCCTTTAGGAGACAATGTTTTCATATCCTACACTGATTCTAACTCTTTTTCCCCTCCTGGAGTCCTGAGAATGAGGCAGTGTTTCCCAACCTTTTTTGTGCTATGCCCCTTTCTAAAATTTTTATGTCCTTAACCTTTCTAAAATTTTTATGTCCCCCCCTATGTAACATACATAATTTTAACATTAAAAAATTGATTTGTTCACTTAATAAACATAAATGTTCTAGGAAGAAATCACTATAAAATTGTTAACAAAACACAGTAAGTAAAATTTCAAAACATAATAAAAAACAGAAATTTAAATTCCAAATAATTTTAATACAGATTTTTCTATATTAATTTATTATTTTAATTTAGTGTGATCCTTGTGCTTGATGCTTGCTGCACAGAGATTTTATATTAGGTTCCAATTTGGTTAGCTTTAGTCTCAAGTCTCCACGTTGTGTTATATCCAGCTGATTTCTTTTTTTTACCAGTAAATCATTTACAGCACTAAATCCACATTCAGCTAAAAATGAAGATGGAAACGGTAGCAATAGTTTTCTTGCACATTTGGTTGAATTTGGGTATTTGATTTCTGTTTCCTCACAAAGCCATGCCATCGCTACTTTGATATTAAATAAAGCTTTAACTGACTCATCATTTTGCAATTCTGCGAGTTCTTCTTGATACTGCATATTTGATATATCAGACAAATCCACTAACATTGGCTGCATCATCCATGTTGGGAAATCAATTTATTTGAATTCAGAAAATCTTTCTTTTAAATCAGCTGATAGAATATTCAAATGATTGACAATAACAAGTAAAGTGGTATCAGTTACTTCACATTTTTGGAGCCAATGAAACTGTTTAAAGTTTTTGTTGTTAATATGTTTCTGACATAACTCAATATTGGTAATGAAACCAAATATCTTTGCTTTTGCATCGACAAGAGTTTTATTTGTTCCTTGAAGTTGCTTATTTAATATATTTAGTTTTTCAAAGATAGCGGCTAAATAACTCACAAATGCTTTACCATCTATTGTTAACAGATACTTCATTTCAGGTTTGTCGCTTAAAAAATCACTAAGACTATCAAACACTTCCATAAATCTTTTCAAACAGTTTCCTTTAGATAGCCATCTTACTTCAGTATGAAGTAAAAAGTCTCACATGGTCTTCATTTTGTTCTTCACAAAATAGCTTGAAAAGACGCTCACATTTGGCACTAGCTTTAATAGCATTAATACACTTTATTACTGTATGTAATACTTCATTCAGAACAGGTGAGATGTTTTTAGCTACCAAGTTTTCCCTATGAATAACACAATGCACAAGAATCATTTCTGGATTCGCATCTTTCATCAATTTTAAGCAGCCATTTTTCTTGCCCATCATATTGGGAACACCATCTGCAGCACAAGATGTTCTATTTTTCATTGGTATATCATTGACATCTAAGTAGTTTTTTAGCTTATTATATATATCTTTGGAGGTAGTGGTGCTTTCTAATCTTTTACAGAACAACATTTCTTCAGCAAAATGTCCTTTATCAATATATCTTACGTAAGTTATCAATACTGCCTCACTGTCTCTCAAAGTTGATTCATCCATTTGCAAGGAGAATTGTCTTGTTTTCAGCTTTTCAATAAGTTGTTTTTCAATATCCTCACTCATTTCGTCTATTCTTCTGCTAACAGAATTGTTACTGAGTGGCATAGCTTTTACATCTTTGTCATCTTTTTCAAGAACCGTTTTAAGAAATGCTGATATTGATGGCTTTATTAAATTCTCTCCTATAGTGTGATTTTCTCCAGTTTTAGCGATGAATAAAGAAATTTGATAACTAGCCTCAAGGACACGATTATTACTTGAAGTATGAGCAGTAAATAGAGACTTTAATGTTGTTCTTTTTTCAAAATTTTTCTTTAAAGTTTTAAAGTAACTCAAATTTGAATTAATATGAGCACTATGTTTCACCTTCAAATGCACCTCAAGACAACCTCGTTTCATTGATTCGTTGGTCAAGCATTGCTGGCATAAAAGACAAAAAGGAATCCGCTCATCGTGAACAGCGGGTATGAACCCAAATTTTAAATATTCCTCTGAATATTGACGAGTTTTTTCTTGCTTGCACCACTCATTTTACTATGGGCTATAATAAAAATAAGATCAATTAAAAACTAATATTAAAATATGTGTTAAAATATATTCAATGTGACAGAGTAAATGTATACTAAAAATTCATATTTATTTAAATGTATATAACACGTTTACTACACTACCACCGCAAATCAAAAGGTATCTATATTTTTTCCACTTGACAAAATTTTCTGGAAAGTTATGCTTCTAAAATTAAAATTGTCGTGCATGCACTATTATAGCCCCAATAATATTTATAAAATATTATTGCTTTCTAGCCCCGTTGCAAGAAGTACTTAATAAAGAGTTTAATATTGATAAAAATAAAATCAAATACTTACCAATTATATCTATGCAATATATACATGTATATTTATTAAATCAATGAGCTTTTACAACAGTTTTGACTGACACTTATTTCAAATTAACACCAACTGAATGATGTGAAACACTACAAAAGTTGCGATGGGCCAATTAGGTGAGAATAACTGCATTGTTTAGTGAGTTTTTAAAACATCCGGGGTTCCCCGTGGCAGATGGCACGCTCCGTGGTGAACCCAGGATGAAGTTTACTTGACGACGTCAATCACCCAGTTGATATTTTGGTCTCATCAAATAAAATTATACTTAATAATTATTTACCGCAATTATTTAAGAATTGCATTTTTTGTTAAATTTGGCACCGATATCTAGCATTGCATTTAAATGGCCCGGGGCGAAAGAGTTAAAGTTGTGTCGAGTTCATTTTCAAATTGCCCCCCTTAACTATCGAATTGCCCCCCTGTGGTGCGTGGGCCCCATGTTGGGAAACACTGGAAGGGATCACGAGACAACTCCCTCTTGCTTGTAAAACCTGCATTCTGTAACATTTTATATGCTTCTAATAATCATCCCTCTTGAAATCCTTTATATGTATAAAAACTTGTAAACTAAACAAGCAGGGATTAGCTTATTGGTTTTTCTAATAAGCTAGCCCCAACACTTTTAGCAAGGGTATTTTAATTTGGCCTCTCTTTTTATCCTAAACTAACCATTTTGCTGTGATGACAAGGATGGGGCGTAGACATAGAAGAGTTGGGAATATCTTTAATATGTTAAACAACATTTATCGCTATTGTATTGATATGTAAAACAACAATTATTGCTACTATGTTACTTTGTAAGTTCTAATATGTAAGAATGTTTTTTTTTCCTTTTAATAGATCCGGTAGACGAATGTTGTAAGCTTGTTAATGATTGACTATTGTGTCATGCTCCCCCTCCTTTTCCCCCCAACCTGTATGTGATCAAGTGTATATAACTAGCCTCGGAGTGATATTCGAGGCTGCACGATTTGGGTTAGCTATATCCCATATAAGTCATATTTAGCCAGCTTATTAATAATTCTCCTCCTAAATCTTCTTCTGTTTCCTGCTCTGATGTCTCTATGTAACCTACGGAATTAAGGTACACTACTTTATAACAACCTCAATTCTTTAACAGAGGTTAAACATCTAACAATCATGTTTCTAGTAAGATCCTGATGATCTACCTGTTTATTTTCCTTTCTTATATTATCATGTATACATAAATAGCTTTCTCTTGTACCTTCTAATAAAAACTAATAATTTCTGATAACTGAAAGTTTTTAGGAGATTTCAATATTCTAAACTTGTTACTTACTAGCTGTGCAATATTTTGCTTATTCCTTTACTTTTCTATCAATTCTGCTTTTAAAAAAATAGAATTCTCCTATTAGAAGATTGGTGTTGGCCCTGGCCAGTTGGCTCAGTGGTAGAGCGTTGGCCTGGCGTGCAGGAGTCCCTGGTTCAATTCCCAGCCAGGGCACACAGGAGAAGTGCCCATCTGCTTCTCCACCCCTCCCCCTCTCCTTCCTCTCTGTCTCTCTCTTCCCCTCCTGCAGCCAAGGCTCCATTGGAGCAAAGTTGGCCCGGGGACTGAGGATGGCTCTGTGGCCTCTGCCTGAGACACTAAAATGGCTCTGGTTGCAACAGAGCAACACCCCGGATGGGCGGAGCATCGCCCCCTGGTGGGCGTGCTGGGTGGATCCTGGTCGGGCACATGCGGGAGTCTGTCTGACTGCCTCCCCATTTCCAACTTCAGAAAAATACAAAAAAAAAAGAAGATTGGTGTTACTATAGCTTAGATTTTATATGTAAACCTTAGCACAAGTATTAGCAAATGCAAAACATTCCATAAACATCACAGAATTAATATTGACATCTGTAAGGCCAGTAGACATGGCCACCATCACAGTCGCCTTGCCTGGCTCTTGCAGGTTTACATTTGATCCAGAGAGATGGTAATGAAATTGCGGAGCCAAAAACTGGTGGTCCATTTTCCTTTATTCTAGACTTGCACTTGGCAAGCAAGTAAAAACACAGAGCAGGGAAACACTTCCCTTTTTATTCAGGGCTCCCAAAGCCACAGACTCATCCAAGTTTTCTTAGAGTCAAAGGCTCCCACCTCTTTGCCTCCATTTTGGCTGCCTCCTCTCCCCCATGTAGCCTCTCTCTCTCTCCCCTGGAACAATGTGATCTCTCCAAAATGGCCTCCTAGCTCCTCCTTTTAAAACTTTTTGGTACAAAAGCCCTCCCCCAACACACGTTAGCATGACCAAGCCCCTTCTCAAGTAAGAAGTCAATCAGCCACCCCACATGGGCAGTGGCCATCTTTAACAGAGTGAGCAAAATATATCTTATCTGCCCAACATTTTTCTAATTATCATAATAAAATATCTTACTAGTATAAAATTATTTACAATATATATTATTTAAGAAAACTAAATATTATTCTCTTCATATAGTAAGCTAAGTTTAACCTGTTTGTTTGTTTTTTCACTGATCCTTCTACTACAGAAAGTTTTTGTGCCATACTTGTGTTTGTCTCAACCTAGATCAACAAAGGTAATAGTTAATCAATGTCTATATAAATAACATTCTAACATGACATTATGGGGGGTGCAAAAATAACTTTTCTTCCACCATTTAAGTTCTTCTATCTGTACTAATAATCAAAGTAACATGAAATGGATTTGCAGGAGAAAATGTCCAAAATTTATGGATGTACATGTAGGAGTACCTATGATATGGATAATTGGGCAGTTAATATTTATATTTTGAACAAAGGAAGATGGGCAGTGGTCTAGGATTTCAGTGAGAAAGTAGTAAATGTATAGGTAAAGGAGAGAGAGTCAATATGTGGCAAACAAATTCTTGCTGGACAACACACATACAAGGGGATACAGAAGTAAGTTCAACAAACAGGCTTTGCTAGATTTCTTCCTGTCTACCACAGGTCTTTCTTGCTGAGTGCCTTTAGTCAAGAAGGAACAGGGTCACAGGTCCTTTCTAAGTCTTTTATTTCATAATATCCATCTTAAAATCAATAACCCAAAAAGTGTATTTTAGGGATGAAAAAATATTAGGTCATTCAATAATTCTATAAGTTCAAGACAGAAACTATTTTGTAGTGTTAAGATAGTCTTTTTTTTAAATTAAATATTTTTAATGAATTTATTGGGATGACTTTGGTTCGTAAAACCATGGGGGTGGGGAAGTGGGTTGAGGGACTGGAAAAAGAAGATGAAGGCATTTACCAAAAAGCATGAATAATACACATAAACACAGACAACAGTACGGCAATAGCCAGAGGAAAAAGGGGTGCGGTAGGTGCAGGTGGACAGCAGAAAAGGAGGAAACGGGGAAGGAAAAAGACTTTGCTGGGGAGATAGGAGCACAATGTCTTTATAGTAAATTTAAAACCATTATAGAAAAAACAACTTTTGCATTTCTGTTCTTTAAGATGAAACATGATGGAGACACAGGAAGAATACAAGAGAATATAAGATCAAGGAGTAATAAGATTTAGTTGAATAATCTGTTTCTGCTGCAATTTGTATGTGTTACAGAAAGGAGGCTGTCAGAACTTAAACCAGAAAGCACAACCTGCTTTCCAGTGATATTTGTATCAATTTGAAAAAAAAATCAAAAGTGAATTAGAAATAACTGAAAACAAGGAGTTTCAAACTATTCACTTTGGAAAAGATTAAAGACAAAGAACTACACCAAAGGACTGATTAACTAAACATGAGATTTGCTATTATTCAACACAAATTAAACTAGAAACATAATCAAGTTAAGAGAATGTTCATGTTGAAACTTGATTTCAATTTTCTTCCCTGATTTTGTGGCTGATACATGCAAACATTTTATATATATATATATGGCATTTGTTACTTTCTCTTTTTGCATATCATTAAGTGCACATGGACTTTTTTATGTATCCATTATACTGTGATTGATTGTAGTTACCTAGGTTATGAATGAAATAGGTTCTGTAGGTTTGTTCTTAAGTTGAATTGTATGTAAGTTGGAACAGGTTCATTTACCTATTAAGTCCAATTTAGACAGATGTTTGTCTTAACATAGTATTTATTTTTACCTTTCTGTGCATATACATACTTTAACATTTTCAAACCAACAGAAGTTACCTCATTAGTAACCTTGGGACTATAGTACCTGTATTGTTTTTTAATACGGTAGCCAGTAAAAAACAGTGGACAAAGTTATAGCCTCATTTATACATTCTTACCCCAGTCATGTCTTTTAGCCAGTTTTTCAAAGAGGTCTGGTTATTTGTGATGGCATGAAATATCCTTAAGTGTTAAAAATAACTGCAATTTTGCAAAAAATGATTTAGAGAATAAACACAATACATTAAGCAGGAAAGATTCTATGATCCAGTAGTTAACTATAGCCCAATTAAGCCTACTGAGAAATAACTCTCCATGTCTCTCTCCTGTTCCAGAAAAGCATCAGAATTTAAAGTGAGAGATGTGTCTGGACAACAAGTTCTCCAAAACTGGTACCCAAAGGAATCTCTACGATAAGGTCCTGAAAATACAAGAAAATAAAGTTACACATCTGGTAAGGGATTGATAATTTAAAATTTAACAAACATCCTCAAGTAATTCTGATGGTAATGATTCACATGTAGGAAAATATCAAACAAATCTGTTGGTATGTAGGTTTTAGTCTCCATAAAAAGAAACTAGTTTAACTACAACACAGAGAATAAAACTGAAAAAGGAATACAGCAAAAGAGACTTGATGATAACACTAAAATAATGTATTTTGGAAACTTGTACCTATACACAGTGATAGAAATTGTTAACGCTTGATGAGTTTTATAAGAAATTTATTGGTGCATTTGCGAACAGATGAGCTGAGACCCTAGCCTAGTGGCTTCAGCAGCGAGAGGATGAAAAGCCTCATCTTAGAAGAGGCCGAGTCTGGCTGTATTTCTCCATGCAGAGGTAAACTGTTACCTGTGGTGGTTAAACAATGGGAGAGGGAGGCCAGCGCTAAGGAACAGAATGTTCAGATAAGTATTGAAGAGGTGACTAACTGGCAGGAAGTCTGAGGATCGGCAGGAAATAAGATATCAATCAGGACTGCTCAGGTGGAGAGTTACCGGAACTGACCTCTGCCAACTGGTGCTGGGACATCTAAAGTTCAACCTGGCTAGTTGAGGCATTTGGTAAGGTTCCCTGGACCCAAGCCTAAAGGAAATCTGGAATAATTATCTTCTTTCATATTTTATCTGAAGAGATTCAGAGAAATTCTCCCTAAGATGTGCTACGTTTGCATGTGAATCATTCTGAGTTGAAGGCAATCAAGACCCTGCAGACTCAGGATAAAGGTCTGCCCCTCATTTGACTACCTAGAAAATTCTAATTTGGGGATCTTGCCCATAATAAAAACTATTACCCAGAAATAACATTTTATTACCTATCTGTAAGGTAGGAAAATTCTTAATTACTAAACATCTGCTTTTCTTACCCTCATACAAATTACCCTCCTCCCCTCTGAAACCCCAGAAAATTGCGTCCTCTGCTCTAAAGCCCCAAGGTGATTTGCCTCACTTTTTGGTTCAAGATTCTACATATACCTTACTGCAGTGATTTTCAACCTTTTTTGAGCTGCGGCACATTTTTTACATTTACAAAATCTTGGGGCACACCACCTACCAAAATGACACAAAATGACACTCTAACACAGTACATATTATACATATAGTTAATAATATAGTTTCTAAATGTATTTATACTCACTTAGTGTGAAACCTGGGCCTGTTTAGATGAACACAAAAGAAATATCCTGGCAGGAATGGTAGAAAGACACACACGAAGCTCTTCCTCAACAGTTCTCAGTCTCTCTCTGTTTTTAGTTTTTATCGTAGTCAAGCTTGAGAAGCTCAGCTCACATAGATAGATATGTGGTTGAAAATGGGAGCAATGTTAAAAATAGCTTTGTTGGCCAGAATGGGGAACTCCTTGGCAACAGGTAACCAAAAACTGTCCAAAGGAAGATCAGCAAACTTTAGCTTTAAAGTTAGATAACATTGTGATGCATTGTATATCACCCTCTGTGGGGGCCTCTATTAAAAAGAAAAAGGTCAAATATCTATATACACCATCAGGATAGACATAACCAGCTGAGGCTGAGGCTTCATCTAGTGGTGGCAACATTTACCTCCAGTCCTGACCAGGATTAGAAATTGGGCCATGGGAAGGAGTAGCAGCTTCAACTCTCGCAGCGACCACACTATGACAAGTGCGCAGCAGCCCGAGCGGGGACCTTCTTGGGTGCAGATGAGAGGCGGCCTACTATTGGTTCATCGCTAGTGGTTGGGATGAATCCTAGAAGGTGATTGGTCAGTGAGCGTTCCCTATGCCTCCACTCTTCCTGTTGCTGATAGCTGGAGGGATTGTGAGGGGAATGTTTATGTTCGGATGGAGGCGGCTGGCGGCGGGCCAGATAAATAGCCTCTGCAGGCCGTATCCAGCACGCGGACTGTAGTTTGGGGACCCATGTTTAATTTCCCCACAGCACACCTGACCATGTCTCATGTCACACTGGTTGAAAAACACTGCCTTACTGCATCTTCATGTCTCTGAATCTCTCATTTGTGGGGGGTTCTCATATGTATGTATATAATTTTAGTTATTTTATGTTTCAATCTATCTCATGTCGATTTAATAATTAGGCCAACTGACAGAACCTAGAAGGGTAAAGGAAAATTTCTTTTTCTCCTATATACTGAGGAGACACTATGCCACTTCAGCCGCAGGTGTTGTAAAGTACCAAAAACTACAGAATTAATATTAATATTTTAAGAGGCTTGAAGAATGTTTTATTAATTTGGGTTAAGATGTACAGAGAAATTGTAAGAATAGTCTCTGTTCTGTGTGATTGGCATAACCAGGATGGCCCTTGGCATTGTATTGTAAAAGCAAAGGGAAGGAAAACATGGATTCCCAGACATTCTACCACACCTGTGGGGAGAGGGGTGAATGGCTAGCCAGGTGCAGGAAGAGAAAAGCCAAAATAAACCTTTTATTATAGCAATGACCATTTGCGGGCATTTGTCCCCATGGAAACTACCTCTCCTATGTAAATGCATGTGGTTAATATGTGTGACTCTGGACAGAGAGATGGTGGATAAACACTAGAAAATATAGAAATGCCTTTTAATATGTAAAGAAATATCTTTCTACCATTATGTTGACTCGTAAATTTTGTTTTCCCCAAAATGATGTATGGCTTGCAAATTGAACATGGTCCTATCATGTTAAAGGATATATGACTATAACCAATAGTGGTAAAGGGCTCCTAATTGCAATTTTTGCTTCTGTACTTCCCACTTGCAAAACTATAAAAACTAGGTAGAGCAAAGGGCTGGCGCACTCTCCCTCAGATTTCTGTCGGAGTTGCTGCTGCTTGGCCAAGCTAGACAATAAAGCTTTGGTGTGTAATCAATGGACTTTGTTCATGTCTTCAATGTTTCGAGTCCCTCCAGTTTAGGCTTAACATATACCTACACTCTATTTAAACATTAATGGAATTATATGCAACCCAAGAAAACCTTAACAGACAAGGGTTTTTCAAGTTGCATGATGGTATTTTACTTTCAAGAAAGAAAGCGGAAAATAAAACAAAACCAGTGAACTCTGAAAGACATGTAACTTCTGATAAAATCCTTCCATGAAGCCAAAATAGAAACAGGGTAGTTACAAAACCAGTGTGAAATTGCTTCTAGATCCAGCTCAGGAGCACAGGAAATAACTTCTAGAAAATGCAGCAAGCCTACTTTGTTATCTTTTTCTTCTTTTTCAAGGTCAGCTATTCTGAACTCAGCTGAATGCAAAACAAGATGGATACATAAAATATATGTTTTTAATTAATTCTTTTGGTTTCTGACATCATTAATTTTACATAAAATGAATTATTACACAGTCCAATTTTAATCCACTTAAATTTTACAAACCTACTTGAAACTTTTTCTCACTGCTTTGACAAACAAGTTTAAACATTAATAACGTATCCCTTCTATACTATGCATACTCTATTACACTATTTAATTGTACAATGTGTTTATTAGGATCTAAACTAACTACAAATGGTGATGTTGAAGTGAATTTAATTATCTTTTGTCAAAATGATAATTCGTTATCATTTAAGTAAGGTAATTATGGTTTGTGTCTGATGATAAGCATCATAATGTAAAAATTAATAATAAGACATTTTCAACAATTTAAATATATTAAAATTCAATAACTGTAATGGAAACTATTAGTGTAAAGCTTCTTATTGAAGAAGATTACCAATGATATATTAAATCAGAGTAAAAGTATTACTATTATCAAAATAATAGCACAATAGATGCTAGTAGAATAGTGCAAACTTGAACTTCAATTATAGTTTCTCACTGTTGACTGATAATATTGGGTTCTCAGTTGTAGTCATTTCATATGAAACAACTGTATTCCCAAATTTTCAAGGGAGACATATCTGCTCCATTATCCTTTTTGACAAATAATTCCATCCATCATATCGTCAGTCTTTCCAGTGTTCTCTCCTGTGTAGACTCAACTTTTTCTTTACAAATTACTCACCTATTTCCTGTTTGTTTTTTTCTCCACTCAAGTGATATAGTGGCTCTACTATTTTGTAAAGTTTTTCTAAATAGATGAAGAAATATTCACTATTGCATCATAAAGAGAAAATCCCTATGACTTAATTCACTAAACTAAAGTGTTGTTAGTAAACTAAAGTAGAATTGTAAATATTAATGCTGAGCATGTTTTACCTTGAAATTTTCTCAGGCAAATTGAATTCCTGGTAAGCTTTTTATACACCTTTCATGTTTTTAGATTTTGTGTGTTTCTCCTGCCAGGATATTTCTTCTCCTATAAATGCCTTCGTTTTCATGTTCCCACATATATTTAACCCTTAAGAATACTTTCTGAAGAAGGTTTCAAAAAGAAAATAGTTTTTCCTTCTTGTCAGTTCTGCTCTCTTGTCCTAGAGGCAGATGTTATATTGTATATTTACCCTTGATTAAATAATTATCCCTTTTTATTCCAAGAACAATAATTGTTACCATTTACCTTCTGGGGCCAATGAACCAATATAATTCTTTTTTATATTTTTAACTTATTTTGAAAATAATTTACTGATGACTAGATGATATTTTTAAAAATAAATTTAGTTATATATTTTAATAATAATATGAACACTTTTATTCTATATATTTTTAGTTTAATGGTATGTAAGCTTTAAATAAGAAATAGTTTTTTACTGCAATTAACTGCTCATCAGCTGTCATGAATGTACCTGAAATATATATATCTTTTTTTTTTTTTTTTGGTATTTTTCCGAAGCTAGAAACGGGGAGAGACAGTCGGACAGACTCCCGCATGCGCCCGACCGGGATCCACCCGGCACGCCCACCAGGGGCGACGCTCTGCCCACCAGGGGGCGATACTCTGCCCCTCGGGGGCGTCGCTCTGCCGCTACCAGAGCCACTCTAGCACCTGGGGCAGAGGCCAAGGAGCCATCCCCAGCGCCGGGGCCACCTTTGCTCCAATGGAGCCTGGGCTGCAGGAGGGGAAGAGAGAGACAGAGAGGAAGGAGAGGAACCAGGAATGGAACCCAGGACTTCTGCACGCCAGGCCGACGCTCTACCACTGAGCCAACCGGCCAGGGCTACATATCTTGATTGTACTGATTCCAGAATACAAATACATCTTCAAGCTTATCATTACTTCAGAATCTCTTTGCCCTTGTATTGTGAAAATTCAATGTTTTAGAAAGGTTTGACAGCTCACACTGCTGTTGAAGAAAAGATAGCTGTTTTTGTGTTATAATTAGAATATATATAATATACATACATACATACACACATATACATATGTTTTACTTTAATCACATTTGATTATACAATCATCTTAAGCATTTATTTACTTAGGAATATATCAGAAAATCTTAGAGAAAATATATTTTGAAAAAGATGAAATACACCCTGGCCAGTTAACTCAGATGGTTAGAGCATTATCCAGATACACCAAGGTTGTAGGTTTTATCCCTAGTCAGGGCATAGACAAGAATGACCTAATGAATGCATGATTAAGTGGAACAACAAATTGATGATTCTCTCTCTTTTTCTCTTTCTCTCTCTCTAAGATCAATCAATAAATAATTTTTTAAAAGATGAAAAGAAATGATACAGACTGGGAAAAATGTTTGCAAATCACGTATTGATAAAGGACTCATATTGAAACTTAACAGTGAAAATAATCTAATTAGAAAATGGACAAAAACATAAGAGGAAAAAATTTTAAATGAAATAATGTCATAACACTACTTTTTAGGAAAAAAATATTTTATGTTAAAAATTATATAAAGAAATATGCCTAGTTGAAAACTAAGTAGATAACAATTCCACATTCCTTTTTGTCTTTACTAAGATTGTTCATTCATTGATTCTTGAGATTTAAAACGTTAATCTAGGATATCATAATCTGAAGATTTACAGTCTGAAATTGCACTAATATGATGACTTTCATTATCCTTAGTGTCTAGAGTGCCCTAGTAGCAGAAGTCACTCGGGGTTACTCTGCCTTACAGTAAATTGCATCATAATTTATTGACGGCTCAAGTTAATTTAGATATCACACATTCTTCATCCTTGAGCAGAGCAGTAACACACAATTGATCAGAGCTTTCTGAAAATCAGGAATTTAATTAATTGTATCCATCACTGTCTCATATACTTTAAATGACCCCGATTTTGCCAAATGTGGGAGATAACGGGAACATTAAGGTTTTTATGGGCCTTATTTACTGGACTTTTCAGTGTTCTTCCATAACATATTAATAATATTTAGTAGAGTAGAATAAATAGTAAAAGGAGTGAAAATAAAGTTAATGATGGAACTCTCCAATCATTGTGCTTCTTGGAATGACATGCCTTGTTGCAAAGCTGTGTTTCTCTTCAATGTACTTATTTAAAAGTAATATGAATGTCTGGAAAAAAAAAACTTAGAAAGAAGAACCATTAACCAAAGAAAAAATTGGCCTGATTTTAGATTTTCATAATTCCAATTCATAAGCAAAGTTTTCTATTGTTGTCCAATCTTACATGAATGGGTCACATATAATCAGCCTGTTAATATACATCCCTCCTAGTTCTGTACTATATAAAGGGAATATCATCCTTGCTGGTCTTTCCTGTTTCTGAGCTGAAAGAATAAAATATTTAGAATTTTTTTCTGGGGCATGGATTTAGTTATGGTTTTACTTTTTTTCTTTCACTATTATCTATGATTATAGATTATATAGATACTGTATGTGTGTTTTATATGCAGCATTGCCAAATTTATCATGCTACATATTAGTACAAAGGCACTTTTCTAGCATTTTATGTGCCTTCAATATGGTAGATAAAAGAGGAGCTTAGACTTATTGTTGAGCTTACACATGCACTAAGATAAATTTTTACAGTATCTCAGTCTAAAACTCATTTTTATGTTTATTTATCCTTTGACTGATAAATTAGTTACATGTAACACTACCCATGTCCCCATATCAGATATTCCTCAGCTGTATATATATGTGGCATAATAAAAGACTAATTGTTTAACACATGTACATCCTTATTATCCTTTTGTTATTTATGGCAATTGTTTTGTTTTCTCTCTGGATAGCATGTGGTCTCAGAGTACAGAAAATCATGTCTAGAGGCTTCAAAAAATAATTTCAAACTCACAGGAAGTCAGTGACACAAAAAATAGCTTTTATTTTATTTATTTATTTATTTTGTTTTTGTATTTTTCTGAAGCTGGAAACAGGGAGAGACAGTCAGACAGACTCCCGCATGCGCCCGACCGGGATCCACCGGCACGCCCACCATGGGGCGATGCTCTGCCCACCAGGGGGCGATGCTCTGCCCCTCTGGGACATCACTCTGCCGTGACCAGAGCCACTCTAGCGCCTGGGGCAGAGGCCAAGGAGCCATTCCCAGTGCCTGGGCCATCTTTGCTCCAATGGAGCCTTGGCTGCGGGAGGGAAAGAGAGAGACAGAGAGGAAGGAGGGGGGGGTGGAGAAGCAAATGGGCGCTTCTCCTATGTGCCCTGGCCGGGAATCAAACCCGAGTCCCCCGCATGCCAGGCCGACGCTCTACCGCTGAGCCAACCGGCCAGAGCAAGAATAGCTTTTAATGTCTGCTGAAATAAATTTTATAAATGCATTTATTTATTTATAAATTGGTATTTCTATAATGGTCAAAAGATAAAATGGAGACAATTAAATAATTTAAATTTTTATTTTTCAAAGCATCTTCTTTTCTGTTTCAAAACTTTATTAACTTTCTATGAGAAATATCACTAAATTATAACAATAGAGTATAAAGAAACCACTATCCATCAGTGATGTCATTTGAACTTTGCCCTGATCTCCACATATATTATTGACCTCTTAAATCACAGGAAGTCTATAGTCCAATCTTGGACTGAAGACAAATAAAAAAAATTGATAAAGTTTAAAGAGTACTAAAAATTAATTTCATTTTCACTAGGTTTTTTGAAAATGTGAATTTTACTAAAAGTTTAAAATTTAGGTGGATGGGAGTATGTGCTACAAATGCATATTATTGCAGTAGATTTATTTTTTCAAAATTTTAAATTATTGAAAAACACATATAGTATATGTCTGTGTATTCATATATTTGAATAGCCATACTCCTTTTACCTAAAATAGTTTTTCACAAAAAAATTATTTTATTTTAATGTCTTTTGTCAGGTTGCATCTGATCAATTATAAATAAATAGAAAAGAATCAATATCTTTTAGGGCTTTAAAAGAGAAATGAATAAGAATTATAGTTATATAGGTTTATATTTTAGCTTTATGAACTCATGTAAATTTCTTTCCCAATTTTGATATAATTATTACTTATGTAGTGACATTATTATGCCATCATAAATAAATAATTTATATAGTAAAAATCTAAGTTGTAGTCTCTTAATAAAAAGAGAAATGATGACTTTTGGGTGACAAGTTTTCCTTTAAAATTGTTTACATGTCATTTACATTTTTAATAAATGGCTCTGATTCTATGTTTTCTGACTAAGCATTTGTCAAAATTCTTTCAGTGGAATTTAGTATATTTATGATAAGATTTATGGAATGTTTAAAGTTTTACCTCTGTTCATCATGTTAAGTCAGAGAAGTAAAGTCTCAAGTAAGAAATAAATTTACAGAAAAAAAGACTCATTTTTCAAAGAGATAATCCACAAATTGATTCAAAAATACTTGCCTTTGAACATGAACTATTCATGTTAATGGTGACATGCAAAATATAGGTGTACTCATAATGTTTTCATTTAATACTTTGTATTCTCAAACTAATAAAATCTTACATAAATCATTGTTTTGAGAAAAATGTCCCTAAATTACAAATTAATCAAAAGAGTACTAAAGTTTAAGAATGTTAAGCTTGGGCTGAATAGCTTGGTTGTTTAGAGCATCTTTTTGAAGTGCGGAGGTTGCTGGCTTGATCCCTGGTCAGGGCACATATAAAAATAGATCAATGTTCCTTTCTTTTTTCCTCTCTTTCTAAAATCAATAAAAAAAAATTTTTTTTAAAAGACATCTAAAAACCAGGAAACTCTTTCACCCTGACAATCTTTAATTTCACAGTAATCAGAATAAAGTAGGTTGCAAAAAGGGTGAATTTCCCAATCTTACTTAGTGGCCCCAGGGGGTCTCCCTGAAGGTTGTCCACAAATCCAGATCCAAGAATCTTTTACTTTTTGGTTCTAGAGAATATAATTAATATATGCTATTTAAACCATTCTATCAAACATGTAAAACTTCTAAGGATATTTCATAGTATCTTTATTTTTATTTTCCATCATTCTTTAAAATCATTTTAATGTGGCTGGCTCTTCCCTTGACCCTAAATGTAGACTCAGAAAGTCCCACTCAATTTTTTGGCCATATTTATTTAATGGTATCTCTAACCAAATATTACCATATCCAGTAGTATTCTCATTTCTACACTTTTCTTTTTCCTCACCTCTAACTTAGGCCTAATGTAAATGGGAAGCCTGCCTTGCTCACTGTAGTTTGACTCATTCAGAATTTAGAGATCAGGGTAGCAGGGGTATTACAGCCTAAATATTTGTGTTTCCAAAATTTATCTATTGAAACACTAATGTCCAATGTAATAATATAGGAAAGGAGGGCTCTGGAAGTGATTAGGTTATGGGAGTGGAACCCTCAAGAATAGAATTAAAAATTAGACACCACAGATATCCCTAACCTAGTGGTTCTCAAACTTTTTGAAGTCGGGGCACATTTAAAATCCTACAAATAATTGTAGCTGCACTATATACAAATTTCTGAGAATATGTTATAATAATTAAGTCACATATTAAAGAAAAAATATAAAGTCCAAGCATGCTTTTATGGTAATTAAAAAAAATAAATACTACAAAATTATATTTATTCTGACATTAAAAAACATTTTTATGTTACATTTTTTGAGTTATGCTTTTTAGAATTCATAAAAAAGAGGGGTTAAAAATAACAAAATGACAAAAAAGTTATCTTTTTATATATATAGATACATTCTTAGTAAGATTTAGTACATTCAGCAGGTCACGGTACAAATGTGTTAAGTCTTTTTATTATTATATTTATGAGAAACATGAGTCTGATGTATCCTAGTGATTTTTTCAATGTTTGGGCATATATTTGAAAGGCAAACACATTTCCTTATCAATACATTGAAGAATTCCTCTCTTTTGACTCTTAATTGTGTTGAGTGCAGAAACCTCTACCATACATATCATCTTAACTTTACACCAAACAAGGAATAGAAGAAACTTGCCTCCAGTCTTTCTGAGGAACATGCTGGGTAGTGTAAAGAATCCAGCACCACAGCTTAACAGTCTTATGCAACCTAATCAGGCAAGTGAGGTGGGGGGTAGGGCAGGCTGTCAGCTTACAATCAATTCCCCATACCTCTGTCCCCCAAAATCTAAATTCAAAAAACCCTGTTGGTTTTTTGGTTTCTAACAGGCACATATCTCTCTGGAATACCATAGGGCACATCTGGAAATCATCTAGGGCACACCAGAGTGACCTGGTGTACACTTTGAGAACCACTGCCCGAACCCCCTTCTGTCATCTAAGAACTTTGAGAAGGCCCCTATATGAGCTAGAAAGAGGGCCCACATGAGAGGCTACCACTGTCCTCTTGATCTTGGATTTCTCAGCTTCCAGCACTGCAAGAGATAAATTTCTGTTTTTTATAAACTATCCTGTCTGTCATGTTCTGTTATAGCAGCCCGAACAAACTAAGATATGGTAGGTAAGGGAGAAGAATTTAGAGATACCACTATTCTTTGTGAAAAACTAGCTTTGCCACACTTCTCTCTGGATATTTAAAGCGGATTTTTTTTCTTGTGAATTCTTTGATGGTTTCTTTAGTAATGCCCTGATGGATTGGGCTCTCTAACCTCCCAAATTATTAAGGTAAATAAATCTTTATTCCAGTTTGTCATAGCCTCCACCCCAGCCCCAAGGATTCCCTTGATACCTGCTTAGTTTTATGTGCCAAACCAGAGTCCTTCTTGAGAAAATTTAAGATGATTCTATAGCAAGACAGGCTCTCAAAGGACACACCTTTTCTTCATGAAAAACACCTCTGCATCCGCTTTCCTAACAGGTTGCTCAGTGAAGTTGCAATATTTTCTTTGCTTTACCAGTGGGTAACTAGCCAGCCAGTCACTTGTGTTATGATTTCTCAATGTTAATATATCACCTGAATATGTTTCACAACCTTTTGAGTAATCTTTTTGTAGACCACCACCTTCACAAACTGGAGATTAGCAGGGAGGATGCATACTTTGTGTGCAGATAAGAGTGAACACACTAATAACTCTTTCTTGCCCAACTACAAAAACATTCGTTTCAAGACTCTCTACATCAAGAAGTTTAAGAATCTCATAATCAGTTTTTTTTTTATTTTGTAAAATACTGCCTTTTCCATTCTTATGTATGACCTAGAACCTCTGTTTGAATGTGGCATCTACTGTTTGTGATCCTTTAGTAAATATTTCCTTTTTGTCATCGTGAAACTTTATACACTCGTGATAGAAATGAATTATTTCTCTTTCTCCTTACTATAGAATGAATTGTACCCCCTAAAAGGTATATTGAAGTCTTAACTCCTGGTATCTGTGTATGTGGCCTTATTTGGAAACAGAGTCCTTGCAGATGTAACTGAATTAAGATGATGTCATACTAGCATAAGTGGGTCTTGAATTCAATAAGAGAAGAAACACAGAGATAAACACTCAAAGGCAGAGACCATGTGAAAATACAGATGTATCAAAGAAAGGCAGCTCTATGGCATTGTATAAGTAAATCAGATGTCAGAAAAATAATTTTTCTCTGAATCACAATGACATATACAAGCACATACATATATTTGAAGAGTATTTCTTCTATCTTTACCACTTGGAATTTATTTTGTTAAATCTGACACAAAATATTTGATTGGATGAACATTCCCAAAATCCACTTTATTTTTGGCATTAAATAGCAAGAAAGTCAATAAAAGTGGCACAGTCAAATTATAATGGTTATAGTTCAGAATGAAACTGCAGCCATTAAAAAATTATGCCATAGTTTTGTTTTTTAAGGCATAGATTTTTCTAATGCATATAAGGTATTTAGAGAATATTGTTGCAAAATGAAATAAGCCAAAGCTGATCAATATTTAAAGTAAATAGCCTTAAATCATTTGGTGTAACTGGATTTAAAAAGAATAAAAATAATTAGATTTAGAATGCATAGGTATTTGGCTGTTTAAAAGTCTGGCCTTAGTACAGGTAAGCATTTCAATTTAAAACACAATAAATAGGAAGAATTTTAATTCATTGCTTTTGTGTAGTTTTGTATATTTTGTTCACTTAATTGATTTGAGTATATGGAAATAATTGACCCATTTCACTGTTATAATAAAGCGAATTTTGGGCATTTGAACCAAGAAAAGTTTTAGGAACTAACAGATATGGTTGTGCATTTGAGAATAAAAGTATAAACTGCTTAAAATTGCTGACAAATCCTTCTAAACCCCCTGGCGAATATCTTTGTATACCACTAAACATTCATAGTCAGTCATATATATATCAAGTAAATTCAGTTACTTCAAAACATTTATTGTGTTCGGCATAAGTTATCCTACTAGTAGCTCAATATGATGGGAACTTACAGTCTTTACCTGGTATTTTGCTAAGGGCTTTATGTGTATTCTTAGCTTTCACATTGTTTTGCAGAAGGACACAAATGTTATCATCTCATTCTATAATGCATTCAGCTTTTGCTTAAGTTTAGAAGATAGTAAATGACTGAGGTCGGATTCGAAATCAGGAAATCTGTGTTCCTAATCACAGTCTTTAATCACCATACTGTAACATCGGTCACTACTTTATATGGAATTTTATATTTAAATGTGTTACCCAAAATGAAGAATTTACAATGAGTATAGCCTTGTGAATGTGTTTGGCAAAAATTTGCTGTTTCATGTTATCGAACAGGAACATATCTGGAGAGTAGTGCCTACTGTACATACACAAGGTGATATGCCCCTGAAGCATAAACAATGGCTTGTGTAGAACGAATCATGAACAGTGCGTTGAAACCTATTCAAGTTTCAATGCCAAGCACACTTCTGGAAGGCTGTCACATGGAACTAAGTGAAGGTTTTATCTCAATTCTTCAATTTTATAGCCCTTCCCACTACTTTATCCCAACTCCCTTCTGCTGTATTATAGCCAAAAATATGGTTCTAAATAACATGGAGTCACAGTAAACCTGGGATAGTATGTAGAGTGAAAGAAAAGCTGTAGAGATGGAGGCAGTTGTAGCAATGGCACATTAGGAATCACATGGTGAAACTGTTAATTCTGCTCTATGACTTCTGGTTATCATAATGTGGTTGCTCTCAGGGGGAAAAAAAGTCATTGTAAACGATCTGAAGGTCATTTTTCAATGGATTCTTCTTTTAAAGCTGACCTTGAGAATTTTTTAAAGCATAACTTTCTTATCAGCAAAAAACTGAATTTAATTTTATAGTCATCTTATGTACATAGAAAATAAAATAACAATTCCATTCTCAATTACCTATTTCATGAACAAGTGCCCAGTTTTGCAGGAAGTAGTCTCTAACTAGTAAAAAATAAATAAAATAAAATAAAATAAAGAATATTGTTACAAGGTAGTAGAGAGGAACAAATTTATTTATTAGACATATATTTTAGGAATATGTAGAGATGATAGCCCTTTTGAATATAAGATAGCTATTTAATGCCAAGTTGTTGTCATCACATAATTTTTACGTATAAGTAGAAAGTTCAAGGCCTGATATTTTATACTATCATGTGAAAATGTCAGAGAAACCTCAGCATATTTCTGAAGGTAAATTTGAAGACCTCGGTTTCAGCTGTCACATGAAGGACAGTGCTATCAACTGAATGTGCCCCCCCCAATTCTTATGCTGAAATTCTAGCTGCCAATGTTGGGCTATTAGGATGTGGGACTTTTTCTCAGTAATTAGGTTACAAATAGGATTTGTGTTCCTTTAAAACAGACCCCAGAGTTCTTTGTCATCTCTCCTTCATGTGAAGACCCTTTTCTATAAATGAGGAGGTATGTTTTCCCAAGACAGAAATCTGCTGGAGCCTTGATCTTGTACTTCTATGTCATGAGAACTATAAGAAATAAATTTCTGTTCTTTATAAACCTCCCATTTCTGTACCTGTAAACTGCCATGGTATTCTGGTATATCAGCCTGAATGGACTAACACAGAGAGTGACCTCAGTCTATGGTTTAATGCCACTAAATCCTAAGGCCCTGAGATAACTCGACTTTAATAAATAGTATTCACAATTCCATATGACTCATGAGAGCCATCAAATTTTAAATTAAAAATTTAATTATAAAAATGAGAAATAATCTTGTAAAAAATTAACTGGGCCTATGTTTGCAGGACTGGTATCTGATGATTAAGTAAATAAATTCTCAGTTTTATTAAGTGTTCAGAATAGCATCCTAGATTGTTTACATGTCTTCTGGAGCAATAAAATTGTAAGCTCTTTCTCAAAAAGAAAAAAATTCAAAAGAATCAGCCCAAAGCATGCCATGGTTATGCTTTTTGTAGCATGGGTTAGTTTGCATAAGTGTCAATTTGTAATGCAAAACTAAGTGTGTGGGCAACATCATGTTTCTAAGTCTTTTAGACTATAAACCCAGGTTGTAACTCATGGTATATCTACCGAAACAGTGGCTACCAGAGAACACACCAAGTATATTTTATCTTTTTAATGTTTTATTTTATAAAATTTTTTTGTTTTGTTTTGTTTTTTTTTTACAGAGACAGAAAGAGAGTCAGAGAGAGGGATAGACAGGGACAGACAGACAGGAATGGAGAGATAAGAAGCATCAATCATTAGTTTTTCGTTGCGCATTGCAATACCTTAGTTGTTCATTGATTGCTTTCTCATATGTGCCTTGACTGCGGGCCTTCAGCAGACCGAGTAACCCCTTGCTTGAGCCAGCGACCTTGGGTCCAAGCTGGTGAGCTTTTGTTCAAAGCAGATGAGCCCACGCTCAAGCTAGCGACCTAGGGGTCTCGAACCTGGGTCCTCGGCATCCCAGTCCGATGTTCGACCCACTGCGCCACCGCCTGGTCAGGCTATTTTATAAAATTTAATGATTTGAGAGAGAGAGAGAGAGAGAACAACATCAATTTTTTGTTCCACTTATTTTTGTATTTATTGGTTGATTCTTGTATATGCCCTAAATGGAGATCAAACCCACAACCTTGGCATATTGAAACAATGCTCTAACCAACTAACAAACCTTGCCAGGGCCCCAAGTATATTTTAAATAGTCAATATGTATCACCCTCTATCACAGTCAATATTGCAATTTTAAGTTAATTTTTTAAAATCAACAAGTGATATTTTAAGATCCCCAAAATATAGGCCGTTTTAATATTTTTTAATTTATGGTTTTCTCTAATTTAAAAATACTTCTTTGTCAGACACTTTTTTGCCACTTAAAAGCAAAATTACAGGATTATTTATCAGAAAATTAATGATATTTCTCATAATTTTCTGAGATCCACAATGTCTTGAGAACAATAAGACATTTTTGTTGGTCCTCAGAATATCAGTATTTTTTTTCTGGGAGAACTTAAAGCAATATTTTCCACAAACAAAATACTCCTTTCTGATAATCCTCATTGAATTTCTTCTCCTTAAGGCAAAATCCATATAAAGAATTACTTATCTGATTTTTAAAAAGGATATTTGAAAGCATATATTTTCTGTCATTTAATTGGTAGATGACTCAGAATTTTGACTAAAAATGGGACAGATATGTCAACTGTAGTTCATGTACATTTCATGTATCCCAAATATATTATTATCTGTTATACACACAATTATTATAATTTTTGAAAACCTATTCAAATTTAAATAAATGTATAATATATTTCAAATATTTATATTTAATATATGCCAAAAAACTTGAGGAATGAAATAAGGATAATATGAAAGAAATACATTGAACTCTCCAAGGTGAATTCAATCCACCTTAGCTTACATCAGTGGTAGTCAACCTGGTCCCTACCGCCTACTAGTGGGCATTCCAGCTTTCATGGTGAGTGGTAGCAGAGCAACCAAAGTATAAATAAAAAGATAGATTTAACTATAGTAAGTTGCTTTATAAAGATTTATTCTGCCAAACTTAGCAAAAATCTGACATAAAGTACCTGGTAAGTAATTGTTATTATATGCTTTAACTTGTAACTCTGCTTTATAAATTTTATGAAGTAAAGTTACTTCACTACTTTATAAATCACCATTACTGTGGAACCGGTGGGTGGTTAGAAAATTTTACTACAGAGATACAAAAGTGGGCAGTAGGTATAAAAATGTTGACTACCCCTGGCTTACATGATTTTATGAATATCCTTTGAATTAGGTGTTATCATAAACATTGTATGATTTTAAAAATAATACTAAAAAAGGGTAATTAATTCAGAGTTTCATAGGTGATAATCAACAGAGATGAGTCAAATCTGGCCAAATTAGTTATCTTTCCACTATAGAAGGTAAGAGACTAAAAATACTGAATTGAATTCACAATCATGATTCATTGTACACAAGCCATTGTTTATACTTCTGGGGCATATCTCCCTGTGTATGGACAGCAGGCACTACTCTCCAGATATGTTCCTGTTCCATAACATGAAACAGCAGATTTTTGCTTTAAAAGAAGAAGACAGTCGTTCCAACTAGAAGATCATAGATTGATTTGGATAAGTAATGTCTCATCTAAATTTTAAAGAAAATGTACAATTTTGACCAGCAAAATAATAGAAAGAGGAGGACTTTGTAAATTAAGGCAATGGTATAGGAATAAATATGTAAATACAATGTGTCAATATGTTAGAGGAAGTCCTGTGTGGTAGAGGTAGAATGTAACTGTGGATGAAGAATAATAGGAAATGAATTAAGTGAGGTAGGGCCATTTCATGGAACAATATTTTGGAGTAAGTGGTTATGGGCTAGAAAATTTGAAATTATTGTTTAAGCAATCATGAAAAGATTTTAAATAGAGTTTTATAAACTGCTTCATAGAGATACATCCTTTTATAAGGACTTTTTTTTAAATTATAGTGGGAACAGAGATTTGGCATTTTATTTAATGGATAACAAGGACTTGATTTTCAAAGGTTGTTTTGGGTGGATTGTTACAGCTAGTCTATTAATTCTGGAAATTCACTGTATTCTTCACACACACACACACACACACACACACACACACACACACACACATTCTACCTGAAGAGTCAACAGCCATAGCAGCTATGATTGCTCTATGAATCCAAACTTTCTATTAAGTGGGCTATTCCAGGGGACAGACTGGGTGACAGGTATATACAGTCTTATTTGGCTTGCATATCTAAATGCACGTTCTTTGGAAAATAGTGCATGTTAAGGTTGATTTTTGTATTGTTATTTGTCTGTCTCTTCTGTCTTCAGTTTCAGTTGGTTCCAAACCTTGTAAGAGAAGAAAGTTGCTTTCTATTTCCCAACAAAGCTCCAGTGATTTGAATTCATTATCTTAGTAAATTGACCTTATCAACAGAATAGAAGATAGTTGAAATAGAAATAAATTAGCTCCAGTGAGATCATATGGGAGGCTATTGTAATACATAGCCATGAAGGTAGAAAGAAATTAAATATTATGAAACACATTAAGAAACTGAATCAACAAGCATTTATTTAAGCAAAAACAATGGAAAGGGGAAGAACCAACTGTACTGGATTAAACAATATAGCTTTGCAATTTATGAAGGTGCTTTAGTTATAAGCCTTAGCCAATTTAAACTTCAATATACAGTTTTCTGAGTAATTCACATGGGCCCTAATGAAAAAAATACAAGTGAAGGGTTTTTTCTTTCATTTTTTATTTTCCTATAAGGAATTATAGAATTATAGAAGTGACAGTGCCCACTTGGATTATTATTACAATTTTAATTAGAATATCAAATAACATTATGCCAGTACTATCTAGCATATATCTGGATAAATATTATTGTGAATAATAAAAATAATTTTCCCAGGATCTTTTTTGGTGGGTAATTCAAAATGCATTCCTTATGCACACTTTATCTCATTCCAGACACCGAAGAAAATTTAGAGGAGAATTAAGTGGCTAATTAATGCCTTACACTTTCATATACATCACTCTTCTGAAAGTGATATTATAAGTACCTCATCTTTACAAAGATGGCCATTGAGTTTCACTGCTTCTTTCATGTGCACAATATATTATGAAACTGTGATTAAATTGAGATGTTCCAGAAAGAAATAGAATTAAATTTTATTTAGTATACAATGCTGGGGACTTTATAGTTGTTATTGCATCTAATCACAAAATAAGGCATTATTATTGCCATATTAAAAGTAATGAAACAGGCTAAGATTTATTAAGCAAATTGTTGAAGTCACAAATTATTCTCAATGTGGACACAAAGAATTGACTCTAAAAAATATTAGTAGGGTGATTGGGTCAAATCAAGCACTTCTTTTTTAATTTCTGTATTTCTCTCATCTGTTAGTATTGCACAATACCCAATTCCCTTGGAAACTTTTAGCAAATTGTGTCAGAAAGATGTGCCTAAAGATCTCTATTAAGTTGCCTCAACTAGCATTATGAAACTACTGCAATACTCTGCCTAGATTTTGAAGGCAATTTCCAGTGATATTTCAAAATCATGAAAAGCACATTAGAGATAATTTATTTTTTATGCCAACAATAGCCCTTCTTTTCTGAAACCATACAATTTAGAGATGAAAAGGACATTACAGATTCTCTAAGCCTGCTGCTAATCAAATATTTGACTTCCCCACAATCTTCCTGTCCTCCCACCACTGCTGAAAACATCACAGTCTGAAGTAATGCAGTTCATATTTTTCAGTTAACTTCTTACTGAAACTTCTGCTGCAGCTCCATTTATACCCCAGTGATAGCTCTGTCTGCCAACCACGTACATCTGTACAATCTATCAGCCAGAAAGGCCCTACAGGGGAATTCA
Organism: Saccopteryx bilineata; assembly: GCF_036850765.1. NCBI lineage: Eukaryota > Metazoa > Chordata > Mammalia > Chiroptera > Emballonuridae > Saccopteryx > Saccopteryx bilineata. Next base: position 382,846,732 of record NC_089490.1, read on the forward strand.
GGACCAAAAATACAATGCAGAACGCATCTTCTGAGTGCGTGGAGGCTGACAAGTCCACTGTGTAGGTACCAGAAGGATGCTGACACAGGAAGGCACATATGGTATTTATTTCTGGAAGGGAAATGTATATTAGTAATTCAGGTTAAGAAGAAAAGAAAGGCAAAAATGGAATAGATATCACCTGACATTGAGACAGACTACAATACAGTTAGGTATAAGCAGGGCTGGGTACCTAATATGTGGGGCCCGATACAAATGAAAATGCAGGGCCCCTTGTTCAAAAGCTGAGAATAAAAGTGCTATAAAAGGCACTAAAATATAAAGCATTCCCATTTTGCCAGTGATCTCTCTTGAATTATCATGGTGTTTTTATTTGCTATTTAATATTTTTCTGTGTATTTTTTCATTTATTAGGACAATTTTTTCCATTATTCTTCATAATAAGTAATGCTAGTTTTAAATACAAATATATGAGTATTTGAGTCACTTGTGGAAACCCTAAAATGGCACAGTTTCTATCTACTAGCTCCTTCCCAGAGAGTTCCTCCAGTCAGCCCCAGATAACAAGTCCAAACTATACCTGGGGAGGACAGAGGAGAGAAAAGAGGTTTTCAGCCAAGTACAGAGCCATCCAGAGGGGCATTACCTTGGGTTTGGAAATAAAGAGAGATGCAGAACTTATCCACTGCCCTGAACACACAGCTTGTGATTGGTGTCAACTGGAAGCTAGAAACTAGTATCATCAGTTTCTGTTTCAACAAGTCACCATACATGCCCAACAAACCTGGCTGGGGAAGGCTCTAAAAAATGTATGTCAGTCATTTCTCTTTCCATTGTCCCAACCCAGGTCAGACCAGCTTACCCCACCCACCTGCAATAGGTGGCCTCTGGCTGCCTACTAGATATACCCTGGAGTCACTAATGGTGGGTAGCAAAGACCACCACTAGCCGTACCCTGAAATACCTCAGAGCACCGGTGCTGAACACTGGGCTGTGATCCAGGTCACCTGAGTTGTACTCACACCCAGGCAGAAGAATAAAACTAGAATATGAATTATGATATAATTTCATAAATTAAAAAGAGCCCTTACTAAGGTAATTATCAAATCTCAAAATGACATACAATTCTGAATTGCATTTTTATGCAAAATTATTTTCTGATATTACTAGCATATTCTCTCAACTACTTCAAAATACCTTTTTAAAGATCACATGCTGTAAAAACTCTGCATTTGAAAAACATAAGAAGAATGAACACACATTCAAGAGAGAAGAATAAACTATAGTGCAGTAACTTACTTCTAACAGCAAAGAAAAATGACAGGTGGCTTTGATCTTGTCTGGGCATTAATGAAACTTTGAGGATGTTAGCTCCCCAAACTAATTGGATGCCAAAGGTCACTGCCACACTCAAACAACCTCACTATATTGTCCCTCTCTGTCCATGTTGATTTTTATCAAGGAATTATTTCAGTGACATTCCCACAAGCAAGTTATACCTTTCATTGTGTTGAATATTATTTTGGATGTTTCAAAGACTTAGGCTGCATTGTCTTTGTCTTTTTATTACTGTAATGGTTTTTGGTGCAATATCATTCATGTTATCTTTTAATTTCTTAGTGCCACAGGGCACAAGCTGTCTAAGATTGCATCTGTCATAAACAGCTGAGATAGAAAAGACTGTGTGGTTGGGGATGTGAACTCCAAAGAAGCGTTAGTTCTGCCATCAGTTTATTTAACAGAGATGAGGGCAAGGGCCTCCAATTTTGGGGTGCCATCTGAATAAGAAAATACAGATGATCAAGTTAAACATCACATTAGTTATAGAAATATACCATGAAATAAAAGTGTATTTTGAAATAAACACTAAGCCATTGTGGGAAATAACTTGATAAGGAAAAGAAAATAAACATTCTTTGGATATTATGCAGTGCTTTGCTCTGTAGTTATACAGTGGAAAGCAACGAGAACATGAATTTATTTTTTATTTTATTTTTCATTTACAAAATATATTGATTTCCCCTTTAAAGCTTAAAAAAATCTCATATCATTCTCTTCTAGAAATTTTCTTATCATCTTTCAAACCACAACAATTTACTTATTTTTTTAAATACATAATCTAGTTTCAAAACTATTAATATCTTTTTTATTTTTATTTATTAATTTTTAGAAAGAGAGAAAGGGAGAGAGACATAAAGCATAAAGACACAGAGGGAGAGAAAAAGAGAGAGAGAGAGAGGGAGAAATTGATTTGCTGTCCCACTTATTCATGCCAGCATTGGTTGATTCTTGTGTGTATCCTCACCTGGCGTAGGGATTGAATCTGCAACCTTGGCATGTCGGGATGATGCTCTAACCAACTGAACTACGCAGCCTGGTTCAAAACCATTAATATATTAACTTAACTTACATTTAGAACTAACCCATAGTTTTTATAACCATTATGAATATAGAGATTAAATTATATACATAATATATAGAGATTAAATAAAATATATAAATTATTCCCACTTAGAATGAACCATTCTATATTTATATACAGTAATGAATTTTCCATTGCCAATTTGCTAATAAATGTTTGGGCTTTCCAATGGTCATTCTAATGTGTATAATATCCAAACTATTAAGAGATTGCTAATCAGATATTACGTGATGAAACTCTAAGTAGCAGAATGATCTAAAACACAATACACTCTTCAACCATGCTATAATCCAGTCAGGAGACAACACATGTGTTTGAATTAAACATAGGTAACAGATATTTTACATCTAATTGATAATGAGATTAAAGATCATTATAATGGCATTCAAAAATAGGTTTTTTGAAGATTGAATAGTTATTTAGTCATTTAAAGACAATTTATAGTTTGAAATTTAAGAAAAAATAAAACTAAATGGGCACGTAAAGTGTAATTTACATTTCAATTACCTTTCACTAGTACAAATGCAAATGATAATTAAAGAATAAAGCACACTCAGTTCAGTGAAATAGAGAATGATATAAACGTTAAGTTCAGGAAAGAACATTTTCTTGAAGTAGTTGGGGGTAGAAGAGCAAAACAATAGTGATTGCTAAGAGGCATGTAGAATCTGAGATTTGTGTCCCATCCAAATGAAACAATGCTACATAGTTTCACCAGCTTCATGGGAATTTAGACTCAAGTTGCTAAACTTGTGATATTATAGTAAATGTAAAAGATGTAAAATATGATGGTTGTAAGAAAGACTAGATAATATTGAAAAAAATGTGCAAGCAATGAAAATATAAGCAAAATGCTACAATTTTTGTAATTTCACTTGCATATAATAAGTGAAAGAAATGTTTGAGAATACAACCACGTAACCACCACCTGGTCAAGATATAGAGTACTCCCATCTTATTGGAGAACCCCATTGTAACTTTTCTAAATCAGAGTCATTCCCATTCCACAAACCTAAGAATCTGACCTGTATCAATAACAATTAGCTTTGCCATATTAACCCTGTAGTTCTCCATTTATTATTGTCCAGTACTGTATTGTGTGACTTTATAATAATTTATTTTTCTACTCTCCTGCTCATGAATATTAAGAAAGTCTATGAGTGGGAGGTGATAAAAGTATTTATACAACTGTCAAAATTTACATAGAACAAAATTTTTATAAAAACCTTTAAAATAAAAGCAACATGGAGAGTTCCATGCTACCAGGATATAAGCACACATTACAAGGATGCAGTGGTTAAAAGGTATGTAGTTAATGTTAACTAACACATAGATTAATGAAAGAAAATATTTATATAAAGCTCAAGGAAGGATTCCAGGACTTAGAAAATTTAACATACAATTTGTCTGACAATCCATAAGAAAAGGTGGATTATTCATAAATGATTTTTTAAGAATAACCATAAATATAACAATGAATAAAGTTGTTTGCAAAACTCATTCTTTATAAAACTGTAAATTCTAGGTAAAACAAGATTGAAATTGTATGTGTTATGTATCTTCTAAAAGCACCACCCCTCAAAAGTCCAGTAAGACATAAATAGGCATTTCAAAGATAAAGAAATATAAAGTTAAATCTATATCTATATATCTATATTTGTACTCTTTAGCTATGTATGTATATATGACTATGATTAAGTTCCATAATAAGAGAAATGAAAATATATCATCTTCCATCTATCATATTTGCAGAAACCAAAACTTTGATACATTGAAATGCTTAAAATATGAAAAAAGATATTAATAGAAGAGAAAAAATTTATCAAAATCCAAAACATATACAACTTTATACACACTATTTCTCTTTCTCAAACTTATGGATTTAAAATGTGAAAGAATGAAAATAAAATATTTTTCTCTTCATCTGTGTTTTTAACAGTAAATTTCTGACTGGCTTAATTATTTATTAAAAGGACACTAACTAAAAACATTATATTAATAAAACAGATACTATGATGTTACAGAAAATAATGATAAAGTTCTGTAAGCACTGATCTAAAATGTATTCTTAGATATATGATTAAATGAAAATGCAGAGGAGAGACAAGATGGCCACAGAGTAGGCAGATGTTCAAACTCCCACATCCCAGAACCAAAGTGGATTACAACTTAATTTTGAGAACAGTCATCTTGAAAGACCAACTTTGCTCTAAACTAAGAGGATTCTATAGCCAAGGACCATCAAAGAAGCCACGCTGAGACTGGTAGGAAAGGCAGAGACATGGAAAGGGCTGCCCCACTCCCAGGAGCGACTGGCAGACCAGTGGGACTCTTGCGGTTGGGAGGGTTGCCCTGTGAATTGTGGGATCTCAGCCCCAGAACGGGAGTCTCAGCCTACAGCCCTGGAGCCTGTAAGGGGTATATGGACTGTATTTGCCTGAGAAAGGAACCTAGACACTGATTGAGAAAAGGAGACAGAACTCTCAGACCCAAGCTCCATCTTAAAGTGACCACATGGAGAGCCTTGCTCACAGCCACCTGCCCAGGGTTCCAGGGATGAGGAATGCTGGGAGGACTGGAGTTGCCAAGGGAGAGTTTGGACTTGGAGGCAAAGGGAGAAAGGCTTTGAGGGACGTCCACCCAAACACCTGGGCTGAATCACTCCCCAAGTCTAAAGTGAACATTTTTGGGGGGAGCAACAGCACCAGCAAAGGGAAGAAATTAGCCCGCCCACCGGAGGCTCTCATGCTCCAGTCAGAACAAAGAGGCACTTAGAGGCAGGCAGCACATTAGGACACAGGTAGTGAGTGCTGAGGTCCGAGCTATAATGCCCCCACTACACTGCTGAGTGCTGGTGGGGGACAGATGGGCCAGCGGTAGCAAGGCATGGCTGCGGGGCCCAGGGTGGTTCGAGTGAGCATGCACGGGCCCACCTGCAAAGGTGGATGCTACAGCAGCCACTGCAGAGGTCTGAGCTTGCATGTGAGCCTGCCCATGGTGCAGTCCTGCCTTTGGTAGCAGCGGAGGCCGGGGTAACGTTGAAGCAGTCGAGCGAGCGCGTGCAGGAAGCCCACCCAAGGAGGTGGAAGCCACATAGGCTGCAAGTGTGGCCCAAGGAGACTGCAGAGGTGGTCTGAGCGGATGCACACAGGCCCTCTCATGGCAGTGGAAGCTGTAGCAGCCACTGAGGGGGGCTGGTGATGGCAGTGCCCAAGACCAGACACCGAAGATGGCATCAGCAGCGGCAGTGGCTGGCAGGCGGGCAGACAGACCACACGTTGGGAAAACAGAGGCCAGACACACTGGACCCCTATGGCCAAACCATTCTAGGTACTGAAAAAGAAAAACAAAATAAGTAAAAATAAATAAAAAGACTGAATAGAATGACACCCAAGGCTAAGGGGCAAGCCATATGCAATACCGTACCTAATCACTGAATTACAGTACTTAGCCTGACATGTAGCCAGCAATAAGAGGCCGCAGAAAGTGGATAACAGGGGAACATGATCTTTTAAAGGAACTTCCTCCAGGCCAAGAGTAGATAAAAGATAGCCTAGTAGTGCAGCTGATATTTACAATGGCACCTGGGCCCAGCAGAAGCAGCCACAAGATCTGGATCACCTGTGTGCAAAAAGGTTGATAAGAGACAGTCATAGGCAGTGACTCCCACTGATCTGCGCCAGGATCCAGCCAGGGAGGTTCAGGACAGGCAAATCCAGTGGCCAGATATGGAGAGCATCAGTTCAGGACTTCACAACCCTTGTTAGAGTGGTAGCTTATTATGTTAAGTGAATTAAGCCAGGCAGAGAAAGAAAAATATTATATGACCTCACTCATTTGAAGAATCCAATGAGCAATATAAACTGTGGAACAGAATAAAGACAGAGGTGGGATCAATGGGTCCAGAGGGATAGCAGACAGAGGGAAAGGGGATGATAGCAAGGGATCTGAAAAGAAGAAGATGTGGGGAACATGGGAGAGGAGGAATGAATTTGGGGGGACACTTGAATCTATGTAAACACAATAAATTAAAATTACAAAAAGAGTAAAAGCTTCTCACACCTGACCCAGCTAAGACTTAGAAAATGCTGAAAAAAATAGCAAAAAGAACAGTGATAGCTGATAAGTAGTCCACAGTGAATTACAAACAACAGCTGATGCCAACCCAAGAAGACCTAGAAACAACACAACTGAAAATTGAGGTAGACAATACCAACTCTAGACATAGCTGGCCACACAAACAACACACCCAAAGGAGGAATATATACACAGACAAAATGGGAAGACAGAGAAAGGCAATCCAAAAGAATCAACAAGAGAAATCTCCAGGAAAAACTGAATGAGATAGAAATAACGAAATTACCAGATGCAAGGTGAAAATAATGATTATTAGGATGCTCAAAGATCTTAGAGCAACAATGGATGGACATAATGAGCACCTAAATAAACAGATAACAGGTATAAAAGAGGACATTGAAATGATAAAAAAGAACCAGTCATAAATGACAAATACAATATCAGAAATGAAGACTACACTAAAAAGAATTAAAATTTCTTCATCCATCTGCTGGATGAAGCAGAGGATTGAATTAGCAATTTAGAAGAGAAGATAAATAAAAGCATGGAAGCAGAGTCAGGAAAAAGAAAAGATGCTTAAAAAGTGTGAAGAACTGTAAGAGAGCTCTGTGACAACATGAAGAGAAACAACATCCCCATCGTAGAGATTTCTGAAGGAGAAGAGAAAGAACAAGGTATGGAGAACCTGATTGAAGAAATCATAGCTGAAAACTTCCCTAAATTGATGCAGGAAAATGTCACACAAGTTCAAGAAGCACAGAGAGTTTCATTAAGGATGAACCAATACACATCATAATTAAAATACAAAAATTAAGAGATAAAGAAAGAATACTAAAAGCTGTAAGAGAAAAGCAGTGTAATACCTACAGAGAAACCCCCATAAGGATGACATCTGACTTCTCAACAGAAACATTAAAAACCAGAAGGGAATGGCAAGAAATATTCAAAGTAATGCAGAACAAGAACCTACAACCAAGATTTCTTTATCCAGCAAGGCCATAGTTTAAAATTGAAGGATAAATAAAAAGCTTCTTAGGCAAAAAAATAAAAATAAAAAAAACCCAAAACCTCAAGGAATTTGTTACAACCAAACTAATACTGCAAGAAATGTTAAGAGGCCTGTTGTAAACAGAACAAATGGGGAAAAATCTAATATATAAGAGTGGAATGTAGATTTAAAGAATAAAATGGCAGTAAATGACTACATATCAATAATAACCTTAAATGTAAATGGATTGAATACTCCAATTAAAAGACATAGGGTAGCTGCATGGATAAGAAAACAGGACCCATACATATGCTGTCTACAAGAGACCTACCTCAAAACAGAAGATACTAATAGACTGAAAGTAAAGGGATGGAAAAGAATATTTTGTGTAAATGGAAATGAAAAAAAGCTGGTGTAGCAATACTTATATCTGACAAAATAGACTTTGAAACAAAGTCTATAGTAAAGGATAAAGAAGGACACTACATAATGATAAAAGGAGCCATCCAACAGGTAGATATAACCATTATAAATATCTATGCACCTACTAGAAGAGCACATAAATATATAAAACAGATTTTGATGGACATAAAGGGTAAGATTAACAGCAATACTATAATAGTAGGGCATTCCAATACCCCACTAACATCACTGAATAGATCCTCAAGAAAGAAAATTGAGAAAGAAACAGCTTAAAGGACACACTAGATCAACTGGATTTAATAGACATTTTCAGAACATTTCACCCTAAAGCAGAAGAATTTACATTCTTTTCAAGTGCTCATAGTACATTCTCTAGAATAGACCACATGTTAGGACACAACACGAGTCTCAACAAATTTAAGAAGACTGAAATTACATCAAGCATCTTCTCAGATCACAATGGCATGAAACTAGAAATCAACTATAATAGAAAAACTGAAAAACACTTGGAAACTAAATAGCATATTATTAAATAATGAATGAGTTAACAATTAGATTAAGAAATTAAAAATTTCCTTGAAACAAATGAAAATGACCATACAACAACTCAAAATCTATGGCACATAGCAAAAGCAGTCCTGAGAGCAAAGTTCATTGCATTACAGGCATACCTGAAAAACCTAGAAATTTCTCAAATTAAGAATTTAGCCCTGGCCGATTGGCTCAGTGGTAGAGCATCGGCCTAGCGTGCGGAGGACCCGGGTTCGATTCCCGGCCAGGGCACACAGGAGAAGCGCCCATTTGCTTCTCCACCCCTCCGCCATGCCTTCCTCTCTGTCTCTCTCTTCCCCTCCCGCAGCCAAGGCTCCATTGGAGCAAAGATGGCCCGGGCACTGGGGATGGCTCTGTGGCCTCTGCCTCAGGCGCTAGAGTGGCTCTGGTCGCAACATGGCGACGCCCAGGATGGGCAGAGCATCGCCCCCTGGTGGGCAGAGCATCGACCCTGGTGGGTGTGCCGGGTGGATCCCGGTCGGGCGCATGCGGGAGTCTGTCTGACTGTCTCTCCCTGTTTCCAGCTTCAGAAAAATGCAAAAGAAACACAACAATTTAATAATTTATCTAAAAGAATTAGAAAAAGAACAACAAGTAAAACCCAGAGGAAGTCGAAGGAAGGAAATAATAAAGATCAGAGTGGAAATAAATGACAGAGGGTAAAAAAAAATACAGAGGATCAATGAAACCAAGAGCTGGTTCTTTAAAAAGGTTAACAAGATTGATGAACCTTTAACCAGACTCACCAAGAAAAAAAGAGAGAGGACTCAAATAAATAAAAATAGAAATGATAGTGGAGAAGTAACAAGTGACACAGCAGAAATACAAAGGATTGTAAGAAAATACTGTGAAAAACTGTATGCCAAAAAATTAGACAACCTAGGTGAAATGGACAAATTTCTTGAAACATATAATCTTTCAAAAAACAATCTGGAAGAATCAGAAAACCTAAATGGACCTATTACAACAAATTAGATTGAAACAGTTATTAAAAAATTTTCAACAAACAAAATCCCTGGGCCAGATGGCTTCACAGGCGAATTCTACCAAATAATCAAAGAAGAACTGACTCCTATCCTTCACACGCTATTTCAAAAAACTCAATAGGAGGAAAGATTTCTAAACTCCTTTTACGAGGAAAGAATAATTCTGATTCCAAAACCAGGCAGAGACAATACAAAGAAAGAAAACTATAAGCCAATATCCCTGATGAATGTAGATGCTAAAATTCTCAACAAAATATTAGAAAAATGGATTGAGCAATACATGAAAAAATCACAGACATCATGATCAAGTAGGATATATTCTGGGGAGGCAAGGCTGGTACAACATCTGTAAATCAATCAATCTGACTCATCACATAAACAAAAGGAAGGAGAAAAATCACATGATTATATCAATAAATGCAGAAAAAACATTTCATAAAATCTAGCACCCAGCCTGACCTGTGGTGGTGCAGTGGATAAAGCCTTGACTTGGAATGCTGAGGTCGCCGGTTTGAAACCCTGGGCTTGCCCGGTCAAGGCATATTATGGGAGTTGATGCTTCCTGCTCCTCCCCACCTTCTCTCTCTCTCTCTCTCTCTCTTTCTTATCTGAAATAAATAAATAAAATAAAAATAATTTAAATCTAGCACCCATTTATGATCAAAACTCTCAGCAAAGTGGAAATACAAGGAACATACCCCAACATAATAAAAGCCATTTATAACAAACCCAAAGCCAAAATCATACTCAATGGGAACAAATTAAAAGCAATCCCCTTAGGGTCAGGAATAAGGCAGGGGTGCCCCCTTTCACCACTCTTATTCAATATAGTTCTGAAAGTCCTAGACCAAGCAATCATACAAGACGAAGAAATAAAAGGCATCCAAATTGGAAAAGAAGAAGAGAAACTATCATTATTTGCTGATGATATGATACTGTACATAGAAAACTCTGAAGTCTCAGTCAAAAAATTACTGGAACTGATAAATGAATTCAGCAAGGTGGCAGGATATAAAATTAATACTCAGAAATCAGAGGCATTTTCATACACAAACAATGAATTCTCTAAAAGAGAAATTAAGAAAACAATTTATTTCACTATTCCAATAAAAAAATATCTAGGAGTAAATTTAACCAAGGAGGTTAAAGACTTGTACTCGGAAAATTATAAAACATTGATAAAAGAAATCAAGAAAGATACAAACAAGTGGAAGTATATACCGTGTTCATGGATAGGAAGAATAAATATTATTAAAATGTCTATATTACCCAAAGCAATTTATAAATTCAATGCAATTCCTATTAAAATACCAATGAAATACTTCAAAGATATAGAACAAATATTTTAAAAATTCATAATGGAGCCAAAAAAGAACACAAATAGCCTCAGCACTCTTGAAAAAGAAGAATAAAGTAGGTGGTATCCCAGTATCAAGTTATACTACAAGGTCATTGTACTCAATACAGCTTGGTAAGAAATAAACCCACACCTATATGGACAAGTGGTATTTGACAAAGGAGGTGAGAGCATACTATAGAGTAAAGATAGTCTCTTTAACAAATGGTGTGGAGAAAATAGGACAGCTACTTGCAAGAAAAAATATAAAACTAGAGCACCAACTTACACCATTCACAAATATAAACTCAAAATAGGTAAAAGACTTAAATGTAAGTCATAAAACTATAAGCATCTTAGAAGAAAACATAGGCAGTAAGCTTTCCGACATCTCTCGCAGCAATATATTTGCTGATTTATCTCCAATTGAAATAATGGACAGGATGAACAAATGGGACTATATTAAACTAAAAAGCTTTTGCATGGCTAAAGACAATATGAAAAAAAATAGAAAGACAAACCACACAATTGGAGAACATATTCACCAATATGTCTGATAAAGGGTTAAAATCCAAAATTTATAAAGGATTTGTAAAACTGAACACCAAGAAGATAAACAATCTGATCAAAAAATGGACAAAAGCCCTGGCCAGTTGGCTCAGCGGTAGAGCGTCGGCCTAGCGTGTGGAGGACCCGGGTTCTATTCCCGGCCAGGGCACACAGGAGAAGCGCCCATTTGCTTCTCCACCCCTCCGCCACACTTTCCTCTCTGTCTCTCTCTTCCCCTCCCGCAGCCAAGGCTCCATTGGAGCAAAGATGGCCCAGGTGCTGGGGATGGCTCTGTGGCCTCTGCCCCAGGCACTAAAGTGGCTCTGGTCGCAACATGGCGACGCCCAGGATGGGCAGAGCATCGCCCCCTGGTGGGCAGAGCGTCGCCCCTGGTGGGCGTGCCGGGTGGATCCCGGTCGGGCGCATGCGGGAGTCTGTCTGACTGTCTCTCCCTGTTTCCAGCTTCAGAAAAATGAAAAAAAAAATGGACAAAAGAAATGAATAGACACTTCTCCAAAGAGGATATACAGATGGCCAATAGGCATATGAAAAAATGTTCAACATCACTAATTATTAAAGAAATACAAATTAAAACCACAATGAGATATCACCTCACACCAGTAAGAACAGTGCTCGTTAACAGAACAACACATAATAAGTGCTGGTGAGGATGTGGAAAAAAGAGAACCCTCCTGCACTGCTGGTGGGAATGCAGACTGGTACAGCCACTATGGAAAACAGTATGGAAATTCCTCAAAAAATTGAAAATGGAACTGCCTTTTGACCCAACCATCTCACTTTTAGGAATATATTATAAGAACACTAAATTACTGATCCAAAAGAAGAAATACACCCCCATGTTCATGGCAGCATTGTTTACAATAGCCAAGATTTAGAAATAGCCCAAGTGTTCTTCAGTGGACAAGTGGATTAAAAAGTAGTGGTACATAGACACAATGGAATACTATGGTGCCATGAAAAAGAAGGACATCTTGCCTTTTGTGACAACATGGATGGACCTGGAAACTATTATATTAAATGAAATAAGCCAGGCAGAGAAAGAGAAATATCATATGACCTCACTCATTTGAGGAATCTAATGAACAATGTGATCTGAGAAATGGAATAGAGGCAGAGGCGGGATCAAAAGGACCAAAGGGAAAGTGGACAGAGGGAAAGGGGATAAAGAGGATGGGAACAGAGAAGGGAAAGAGATTGCTGAAATTATATATACATAACACAGCGTTGTAGAGAGCTGAAAAGCAAATCTTGGAGGGAAGTGGGGGGGAGCGTAGTGGGAAGGGAGGATCTATTTAGCGGGAAACTTGAATCTATGTAAACAAAATAAATTTAAATCAATAAAAAAAGATTGTACTTGATCAAGGTATAAAATGAGATAATACAGGCAAAAACATTATAAAATAGGGATATTCAAATGTACTAGTGGTGAAATCATGTTATTCCTTTAAATCACTCACCTAGGCTATGTGCATTTGTCATGCATATGATTTCCTATGTGTAAATCAATCCTCTTTGGGGACAATTCTTTTGGTGGATGATGATGGGAGTTGCTGCTCCTAGTAATATTTCTATACTAAGGTCAGTGAGATCATCCCTTATTATAAATATGAGATTGTGTTTTGCCATTACAATTTTAGTGTATGCCATGAAAAAAAAATGCATATCATTGGTAATTAAAACTATTCTACATATTAAATAAAAATAAAAATGCAGCCCTGGCCAGTTGGTTCAGTGGTAGAGCATTGGCCTGGCGTGCAAGAGTCCCGGGTTTGATTCCTGGCCAGGGCACACAGGGGAAGTGCCAATATGCTCCTCCACCCCTCCCCCTCTCCTTCCTCTTTGTCTCTCTCTTCCCCTCCCACAGCCAAGGCTCCATTGGAACAAAGTTGGCCTGGGGGGCTGAGGATGGCTCCATGGCCTCTGCCTCAGGTGCTAGAATGGCTCTGGTTGCAACAGAGCAACACCCCAGATGGGCAAAGCATTGCCCCCTGGTGGGCATGCCGGGTGGATCCTGGTCGGGCACATGCAGGAGTCTGTGTGACTGCCTCCCCGTTTCCAACTTCAGAAAAATACAAAAAAAATAATAATAAAAATTAAAAAAAAATAAAAATGCAAAGATAGGCATCATATCTTTTGAGTATTTTTATTCATATAAAAGAGTAAAATGATACAAATTTGATTTTATATGCTCAAATACTCTGAAAGAAGTAATTTCTAATACTATTGAGTAAGTCTAGCAATGGAGCCTGATGTACTTGAGGTCAAGGAGGAAAATGTTTACATGTACTCCTGTATTTTTACATTTTGAATCATATGAATACATTACTTTAAAAAATGAAGTATTTTTATAAGTAAAATATCATGATAACCCATTGTAAACTATGAAGCAGCATACAAATATAAAAGTTTATTTCATATTTTATTGCCATTAGGAACTACCTAGCTGTGAAATTTTCTTAAATGATTAGGCAATGCAAATTTTAAATTATATTTATTTCATTATAAAAACTAGAAATGCTCATTGCAAAATATGTGTTAATGCATGAGACAATAACTTTAATGTGCAAAGAATGCTCTGCAATTTCCAAAAAATCCAAACATATAAAAAGATAGCTTATAAAGAAAGAAATGAAAATGGCTAATAAACATGTGAAGATATTCAACACCACTAGTAGAAAGGATAACATAGCAATGGTATAATTCTTTTTAACCTTTTAAATTACAATTGCAAAGATTAATAACACTGAGTGCTAGTAAGTAAGTAATGAAACAGGTAGTCTCATGAATTACTGGTCTAAGTTTAAATTACTTCTGTATTTTAAAAGACTGAACTAAGTTGAGCAAATGCAAGTTTTCCTTTTACTTTTGTGAAAGTAATATATTCACATAATTGACATAATTTAAAATTCATAAGTTATAAAAGATGGTAACTAAAAGTTTACTTCACATTATCGTTCCTCTTTCTGAAGGCAAATATTGCGAACTTTGCCTTATGAATTTTTCCAGAAGTATGTATGTATGTGTGTGTCTGTGTATACTCATATACATATATGTATATATATATTATATATGTGTGTATATATTTATACATTTTAATATATATAACATTATCTCCCTTTCTTGTATCTGTGATACCATATTACATATATTTTCTACAATTAATTTTTCTTCATCTATTAATATTTTTTTATTTTTATGATTGTGGTGTGGGGTGGCTGCATATTCCAATGTGTGAGAGTATTATAATTTATTTGCAACTGCCTTTAGTGAATATTTGAGTTTTTAACAATCTGCTACAATTTTGAGCAACAATGCACTAAATAAATGTTCACATATTTTTAATTTCCAAAAGTAATAAATGGGGAAGGCAAAGTATCACAACATTAGAAAAGAGATTGGGAGACCTGGCCTGCTGGCTCAGTTGTAGAACATCAGCCCTGTGTGTTGAGGTCCCGGGTTAAATTCCCAGCCATGGCACACAGGAGAAGTTCCTACCTGCTTCTCCAGCCTTCTCCCTCTCTTTTCTCTCTCTCTCTCTCTCTCTCTCTCTCTCTTCTCTTCCCACAGTCAAGGCTCCATTGAAACAAAGTTGACCCGAGTACTGAGGATGGCTCAATGACCTCACTTCAGGTGCTAGAATAGCTCCAGTTGCAGTGGAGAAAAACCCAGAGCATCGCCCCCTACTGGGCATGCTAGGTGGATCCTAGTCAGGTGCATTCGGGAGTCTGTCTCGCTGTTTCCCCACTTCTCATTTTAGAAAAAAAAAATAGAAAAGAGATTGGAAACATACTTTGGTAAATATAAAAATCAAGAATTATAGAACAATATACTACTCAATTTATATTAATATAGATTAATGCTTTCAAAAGCAATAATGAAATATGTAAAATACTAATACTGACTCAATATAATATAAAATTTTATAAAACAATTATATAAAATATTTAAGGTCATTTTTTAAGATTCTCTATACATTCACTATTTCAACTCTGAAATCTATTTTCTGCCAACATGAAAAAAGTATTTGAAATATTTTATGAGTGAATGCTTGTACGTTGTTTAATGAATAATTTTGAATCTATTTAATCTAGTCCAAGAAAGAATGAGGAAAGCAATTGTACCAAACAATTGTTTTTAAGTCAGCAGATTTTTAACTGTAAAAACCTGTAGTTAAGAGTTTTAATAAATATGGCACTAAAAGCAAAATTGTAATACCATTTATCTAGATATTAATTTTATTAAACAATATTATAAGACATTATGTGTAAATACTGCACATATGAGTAAATATATTGAATATTTTGAGGAAGAATTTTCAACATTCATAATAATGTGTACTTACATAAAGTGAAGTTATAGAAAATAAGGGCTATGTTTTTTTGTCTTTTGTGTGTGTGTGTGTGTGTGTGTGTGTGTGTATTTTTCTGAAGCTGGAAATGGGGAGGCAGTAAGACAGACTCCCTCATGCACCCGAACGGGACCCACCCAGCATGCTCACCAGGGGGCAATGCTCTGCCCATCTGGGGCACCGCTTTGTTGCAACCAGAGCCATTCTAGTACCTGAGGAAGAGGCCATAGAGCCATCCTCAGCGCCCGGGCCAATTTTGCTCCAATGGAGCCTTGGCTGAGGAAGGGGAACAGAGAGACAGAGAGGAAGGAGAGGGGGAGGAGTGGAGAAGCTGATGGGCGCCTCTCCTTTGTGCCCTGGCCCGGACTCAAACCCAGGACGCCTGAATGCCAGTCTGACACTCTACCACTGAGCCAGCTGGCTGGGGGGGGGGCTATGTTTTTATTTGTAATGTTTTATATATTTAAAAATGATTTGAATTAAACAAGTAGTTCAACTTTTGGATACAAAGCCAGAAAAAATAGACATATATGTTCCCGATAAGCATATTAGAATAGTCATAATAGCCCTGGCTGGTTGGCTCAGTGGTAGAGCGTCGGCCTGGCGTGCAGAAGTCCCGGGTTCGATTCCCGGCCAGGGCACACAGGAGAAGCACCCATCTGCTTCTCCACCCCTCCCCCTCTCCTCCCTCTCTATTTCTCTCTTCCCCTCCCCAGTGAGGCTCCATTGGAGCAAAGATGGCCCGGGTGCTGGGGATGGCTCTTTGGCCTCTGCCCCAGGAGCTGGAGTGGTTCTGGTCGCAACAGAGCGATGCCCCCTGGTGGGCGTGCCGGGTGGATCCCTGTCGGGCGCATGCGGGAGTCTTTCTGACTCTCTCCGTTTCCAGCTTCAGAAAAATACAAAAAAAAAAACAACCCAGAATAGTCATAATAGCATTACTGTTTTAAAAAAAAACCTTAAAATTATTTGTATGTCTACCAAAAGAGAATAATTAAACATTTAATTTTATTTAAAATATAATAATGTATAGCAATTAAATAATTATCTATCATAAAATGAAAGGAAAGTCATATACAATATTGATTAATTCCACAAACATGATTTTGAAGGATGCCAACTGTAAAGTAATAATGAAATATATAACTCTATTTATATAAAGTTCAAAACAAGCAACTATTAACTATGATGATAGTAGTCAGTTGTTAACTTCAGCAGGGACTACTTTGAAATGAGGGGACTAAAAGGGATCTTGGATGCTGTGATGTTGAATTGTTTGATCTAGGCTCTGATCACAGACAGGCATGAACAATTTATCAAAATTCATCAAGCTGCACTCATGTTTTATATTCTAATCTGTATGCCACTTACAATTCAATATAAAGTATATCTACACTAAATTTACCTGAAGCAAATATGCAAATTAATAAATGTTAAATGTGAGCAGTAGAATCACAGATGTGTATGGTTGTTTTTAATAACATCTTATCTAATAATAAATTACTGCACTTTCAACTGTTAAGCATTGACTGCTACAGGCATTTCCCTACCAAACATAATAAAATATATGGAAGATCTGGTTCCAGATATCAGGTGATAGGCACAGAATTTCTTTGATGCTTGGAATAGAAGAAACATTTATATAAGCCCTGCAATTTTTCTACTTTTCTCCATAGAATGAGTTTCCCATTCACAGCCCAGGGAGTAAGATTCCAAAAGACACTATGGTCTCATTAACGTGAGGAGGGTTCATATTTGGCAAGAAAACAGTGGCTAGAATTCATGATGCTGAATTCAGAGAGGTTGTAGCAAGAGAGGCAATGGAGAGTGAGAAAGAGAAGGAGGACAGGGAGGAGGAGAGGCAAAGATCTTCAATAACTGAAAGAAGTGTTCATACAGAGACTTGTATGTTATGCTGGCATTTAAAATAACAGACGGAAAAATGCTAAAACTTTCAGAGAAAAGACAAAGCTCTCTAAAAGATCCATAAAAATCAGATTTACATCAGACATCTTGACCAAAATAATAGATACAATTTTAAGTTAAAAAAACTTAAAAATATTAATGGAAAAGGAAATAAACATAGAAAGTAATACCCAGTCTTATTATCATTAAAATACAGGATATAGTTACAAATAGTGTGCAATACATATGGTCTTTAAAGTGTACCACAAAAATATCTGGACTACAATCAATTTTATGGGCAGAGAGCAATTGCCTAGGGCTACAGAGATGGGGTAGGCATTAGCATGGAAAGTGATACAATGAAGAGCATTTCGGGTGTGATGGAAATATTCTGGTGTTAGTTGGCAGTATACATTAGCCACATCACACTTCTGGAGATGACAAACAATCCAGTTTCTCCCCATATAAATAGTAACAACATCAAAAAAAGTAATGCAAGTGGAAGCCGTAGATTGAAAGAAACATGTTTTTCATGATTAAGACTAATCTATATCTGCAGTAGAATGAAGAAAATAAAAAAAAAAGAGATAAGTTTAGGCCCTGGCTCAGTGGATAGAGCATCAGCCTGGAATGTGGATGTCCTGGGTTCGATCCCCAGTTAGGGCACACATAAGCAGCAATCATCTGCTTCTTTTCACTTTCTCACTCTCTTCCCATCTCACAGCCAGTGGCTCAACTGGTGCTAGCATTGGCCTCAGGTATTGAGGATAGCTCAGTTGGTATAAGCATCGGACTCAGACACTGAGGATAGCTCAGTTTATTTGAGCATCAGCCCAAGACAAGGGTTGTCAGGTGGATCCCAGTCAGGGTGCATGCAAGCATCCGTTTACTTCCCTCCTCTCATTTAATAAAAACATTAAAAATAATAAAAAGAGATAGGTTCATGATAACCATAAAAGTCATGATGGTGAATAATTTTGAAGGGAAGTTGAGACTTGCATTTAGCAGAGGGAACATTGAAACTTTTGTCAAGTGGCCAGCAAAGTTCCAGTACTTGACCTGGTGGTTGCTTATTAGAAAACAATTTACTTCATAATAATTATTTAATCTATAAATTTTTATCTTTCTTTATAATTATATAATAAAATTATTTTTAAAAGCAGTTTTGAAACCATATAGGCAATTAATTTAATAGATGAAGCTTAAGCCTATATATGATCTATTACATTTTTTAGCTTCTGATCCAATTGACATTATTGTTAAGTTTGAAACTTGAAAGGGTCATTCATTCATGTGTTAAATTGTTTAATTTATAAAGAACCTACTATAGTAGATCAGAGTGAAATTTTTTACTTTAAAGCATACCTTTCATTCAGAACAAACAAGTTATTTTTTTCTGAAACACAAACAGCTACTTATAGAGCTTTTATAGGTGTCTAAAGGAATAAAGCATCTCATTTCTAAACAATCCATTAGAATTTGTGATTAATTAGCATGAAGAATAATGAGGTGTCTGAGACCAGAGTACCCGGGCTTTAATTGATTGCCTGAGTTCCTGGATTAATAAAATCCAATTATTTTCGCATATAATGGACACAAAGTTTATTTCTATCCCTTTTAAGATGTTTACTAATGATATAAGAAAGAAAACAAAACAAACTAATTGTAAATGAACACCAACTTAAATGAAATCTCCAGGCTTGACCAAATATCCCTGGGTACAGATTATTAAGATCCTTATTTATCTGTAAACCACACATCAGTTTACCTGACTTGTGTGTTGAAGTAGGAGCAAGAAAGCGTTATAGATTTTTAAATAGAAATGACAGATTATAGCGCTATGGAACTGAAGAAAGGCTAATCAAAGGGAAATCCCTAGAGACTGAAATTTAAGGCTAGAATGGAATAGTTTTGTTGTTTTTGTTTTTGTTTTTGACTGATGTTAAAATGTCTCTTAAGGGACTCTAACAGTGCTTTCCGGAATCCTAGGCCAATTCAACTCCTGTTCCTGCTGTGCCTGCTTGTCCTTGTTGTCAAACACCCAGTCCTGCCTGTCTTTGATCCTGTCATATGTAATCTCTAGACTCAGTTTCGACTATTTCCAGACCACTTACGGTTGTAGACCTGGACCATTGAACACATACCTGGGATTACTTGAATTGGGGTGAGCCTATGGCTACTCTATGCTCAGTAAGGTTCTTTCATCAGCCCATCATTATCTTTTCTCCTCTTACTTGTTTTCTGTATCTTTATGAAACTTAACTTCCATTTTGACTGTTTTAACAGAAACTCTTCTTTAAACTCAAGCCATTTGCTTGAGGCTTGAATAGAATTGTAAGTACCTGATGAGATGCTAAGAATTACAAGGTGGTATGCTAGATATCATAATAGGCACTCTTTGCCTAGAAGAGTTTTAAAAATAGTTGATGAATTATAAACATTTACTTAAACTTAATGAATCAGTAAAGTATACTGGTAGAATTATATTTGAAAACCATGACCTGTGTGACAATAGCTTTAAACATCACCCATGCAGATGACTTATCTATTTATAATATATCTTTATCTCAAGCTTCCTCATGAAAGTTCAGGCTTATATACATGACTGCCACTTGATATGTCCACTTTGATAGATATCCACAGCCAAGCAACCGGTTACCACTATTTCCTCAGTTTTGTCATTTCTTGTAATAGTCACTTATACATTTTGTTGCTCACATTAAAAAGTTTGAAGACAGTTCTCCCCATCTCCTCCATTTCTCATTCAGTATGTCAGCCAACCCTGTAATTCTTCCCTAAATAAAGCACATTTGAGCACTCACTCACCATTATCAGCACCACAAACATGGCCCTGCTCCAAAGCTACAAGCTACCATCCTGCCTCATCTAAGTTATTACAATATTCTCTCTACTTCTTCCCTTGCCTGCCTACATGCTATTCTCAATAAATAGCCAGAATGGCCTGTTAAAACGTACCTTTAATCATGTCACAAAAACTAACTGCCTTTGTTCTCACTCAAAGTCTTTACAGTGGTCTATAAATTGTACATATGTTTTCTCCCCATTCAACCTGATTTCATCTCTTAGTTACTCATCTTCTTTGCATAATTTGACTTGTTTGTTTGGATATTTTTGTATTTATGTTTTCTTCATTCAAAATATTAGCTGAAATTCTAATTATCTCTGTAGATAATATCTTTACCTCCTTTAGGTCTTTAATTAAATGTGTTCCTTCCTTACTGTCTCTTTCTCTTATTATCTCTTTTAAAATATTATTTCTTAATATTTCCCATTCCCCTTCTGTGCTTTATATTGTTTGCTACAGTATTTGTCATGATCTAATAAGTAAATATGTGTTTCACTTATGTATTTTACTTTCTCTCTCCCTCCCCCAAAATATATATTAGCTTTGTGAGGCCAGATATATTTTGCATTTTATTCCCAGCCGATTCCCCTCCACCTATAATAGTTTCTGTCACATATTAGTTGTTCAATAATCACTTGTTAAGTGAATGACTAGATATGACTGTGGTGGACAGAATTACTGTTATAATTCTTTATTCTCTCTAGTAATACGATGAGACATCTATACTTTTTCCTATGTAACTTTGCAATGTTCTCCCACTTACAAAGGAAGAGGGGACTTTTCATTTCTTATCTAAGACTTGACCATGTAATTTGTTTTGGCCAATGGGAATTTAGTAGATGTGTACAAATATAGTCTTGAAAAGCTGTTGAATAATCATGTATACCTCTTGTACCTTTGAAAGCCCATGAGAACATTCCCAGACTAGCCAGCTAAACAAAACTAAACTCTCTAGAGCTACTCAGTTGAGCCAAGCTTACAACAAACTATTCGTAGGATATCCCCAGATACATAATAAATAAATACATACTATTTAAATCAATAAGCCACTGCGTTTAGAAGTATTTGTCATGCAGCAATAGCAACTTAAAAATGAACCATAGATCACATATTTTAGAAGCCGAAAATTGTACCATGCCTTCCTGATGAATAAATGAAACAATAAAGACTAAATAATAAATATTTTATATATTTACATAGTGACTATGAAGCCCAAACAATGTTATGTACTCAATTGCAATAATTTATTTTAGAATGTATTTCAGAATTTAGTCATTATTTTCTCCTCCTATAAGTTATTCATTTATTACTTGGTTCTTGTTTTAATTTTTTATTAAATAAGTTTTTTCTTATTTTACCTTAATCCATCTCACATCACTTTTATAAATAGCTGTGTAAAGTAATGATAACAAGTATTGTAATACCATACTTAGATTAATTTATATTTTGATACTGCAACATAAAGCTTGTTAATCTTTAATCAATGTAATGGAGTCCAAATTCTGGTCTAAATAATATTAAGAGGGTAAATTCTATAATCCATTTTCGGTGTGTAAAAGCATAGATTTGAACTGAGCAGTAAAAAAAATCACAGGACCTTGGAAGTGAAACTACATGTATATTTTACTTACCCTTAAATCTTTAATTTTCTAACAGGTTTCCATATCATGGTAAATTAGTTTTTATGATTATTAACACAATAAAATATAGTGTTACTGCCTCAAATACTAAATTCTGAAATGAAAAGTCAATTACAATTGAAAATTCTAAGTCACTTTAAGCCCGATTCTTTTATGTAAAATGAGTTGCAAATTTCCCCATAAATATTTGTTTAAAATAAAAGGCATTTAAATGTTTCTTAAATGTCATACTAGCCTTCAATTTCAACAGTTAATTCAGAAGACTCTCTCTTCTCTCTTACACACACACACACACAGACACACACACACACAAATTAGCTTACCCAAAAATTCGTTTTTCTTTTTTTTTTTTTTTTTTGTATTTTTCTGAAGTTGGAAACGGGGAAACAGTCAGACAGACTCCTGCATGCGCCCAACCGGGATCCACCAGGCATGCCCACCAGGGGACGATGCTCCGCCCATCTGAGGCGTTGCTCTGTTGCAACCAGAGCCACTCTAGCGCCTGGGCCAACTTTGCTCCAGTGGAGCCTTGGCTGAGGGAGGGGAAGAGAGAGACAGAAAGGAAGGAGAAAGGGAGGGGTGGAGAAGCAGATGGGCACTTCTCCTGTGTGCCCTGGTCGGGAATCGAACCTGGGACTCCTGCACGCCAGGCCGACGCTCTACCACTGAGCCAACCAGCCAGGGCCAAATTCGTTTTTAAAAATTTTCTTTTTTATTCTAATTGATTCTTTCTAACTACCCTAAAAAATATTAAGAACATATACAGAATTATTCTTAACTGCATGTAGCTCCAACATTTTACTCATTATGTCAGCAGACTTTATCTGTGCCAGTATATATAAAATTAAATTCAGGCATTAAAAATAAAGTTAATTAAATCAAAGTATTGAGTAAAAACTAGTGAACTCAGTAATAAATTATTATGTTGACTTTTTTCATTTTAATAATATAACTTATTAAATTTTTCTGAAATGAAATTTACTGGATTTGAACATACCACTTTTAAATTCAATTTTAAATTTAAACAAAGTAAAATCCACACTGTTATCAAGTTATGAACAACTTTGGATAATCATAACTTTGAATTTATATTGATCAGCTTGACTAAGCAGTGGCACAGTGGGTAAAAAATCAACTTGGGACATTGAGGACCCAGGTTAGAAACCCCCAGGTTGCTGTCTTGAGCACGGGGTCACTGGCTTGAGTGTGCAATCATAGATGTGACCCTATAGTCTCTGGCTTCAGCTCATGGTCACTGGCTTGAGCAAAGGGCCATTGGCTCAGCTGGAGCCCCCTGGTCAAGGCACATATGAGAAACAAATCAATGCACAACTAAAGTGCCACAACAACAAGTTGATGCTTCTCATCGCTCTCCTTTCCCTTGTGTCCTATTCTCTCTCTCTCTCTCTCTCTCTCTCTCTCTCTCTCTCTCTCTCTCAATTTATCTTTCTCTCTCTTGCTTAAAAAAATAATTATATTTATCAAACCAGTGCAGATTACTTGAACTTTTTATCACTCTATCTTCCGTATGGGTACTTAGACTACATTTTTGAAATTTAGTGGATTTAGAAATGAGGCTGGATAAAATCGGAGTTGAAGAATTTAACTGAAAATAGAACTAATCACCAAATTGGGGTGGGCAGAAATAAAACGTGTATCTAGAAGCAACAGGTAGTAGAGAATTGATAGCAGAGAATTCAAGATAGCAGATATTCCAACTTTGAAGGGCTCTCTGTAATTCCAAATAATTTCTCTTTGGATCAGCTTCTCAATCAATGATCTAAATGTGTTTCATAGAATTTTAGTGTTCTATCCATGTTTCTAGTGTTTATGAAAGTAATATAGCCCCAATGGAAAATTGGGCACTAAAGTAAAAAATCAAGCTCTTATGAGGTTTAGACGTCTAATTAGATGGACAAGAACAATGTGGTAGGAGGAAGGATGGTTGTTGTAGAGTTGACATGTGTTGACCCACATCCTTCATCAGTTTATTTTTTAATTATTTTGTCAGTGAATCTTTAATAAACATCCTTACTATGCTCAATTCTAGGATACAACATTAAAAAACATTTCCACTTTAAGGATAATATCTACTGGAGGAAAATAATCACATAGAGTGCGATATATTCTGGTTCTTGATCACATCAGTATTATTAACATTAAATCCCATCAACAGGAGAAGTGAAACTCTTCAAGGATTCTT
This sequence comes from Saccopteryx bilineata, assembly GCF_036850765.1. Classification (NCBI taxonomy): domain Eukaryota; kingdom Metazoa; phylum Chordata; class Mammalia; order Chiroptera; family Emballonuridae; genus Saccopteryx; species Saccopteryx bilineata. The sequence goes on from NC_089490.1 coordinate 382,871,045, forward strand.
CATATCCACAGCAAAGATTTGCTCAGCGGTTGGTCAGAATAGAGATAATCTAGGGTTGTTTCATTTACTAGTATTGATAAAATGCTGCTTTAACATTGGGTCATTCATTTATAAAATGGGTAATAGTCTTACTACAACATTGAGTGTCTGGTGATTCTCACTAAGTAACATTGCATGTTGAGATAATTAACAGAGTGCCTGGAATAATTTGACTGTACAATATTTATTAGAAATAGTACTTACAATACAATTTTAATTAGCAGCAATTAAAAAAAAAGCTATAGAAAGATGGGTTAGTGTACAATAGAAAATGTTGTACATATATTTTCCAGATACAGAAATCTGGAAGGTAAGAGTTAAAAATTTGAGAGAAGTTTACCGTAACTCACATGAATCTCTTTAATGCTGAAAAGCAAAACTAATATTCTTTATAACCTGATCACAAAAACATCAATAAGCATTTTACCATGGATTTGCATCCTTTCTGTCTTTATTTAATTCTAGCTTGCATAAACTATGCAATTTGCCCCAACCTCTTTTCCTTCATGAATAAATGCATTTCCTATTTAACTTGGCCTCGCATGATACAGCATATTACATTTTAGAAATATGAGGTTCCAGAAGTGTCACACAAATATAGAGCTCTAATGCTTTCTGATCATCCAAAACCCATGGTTAAAAAAATAATAATCCTAAATAGAGATAGACTGATAGTACGCTAGGAGATATTGCTGTTGCTAAATTTAATAAAATATGATCGACATGCTTAGATTTATCAGGGGAAGGATCATATTTTTATAACAATCCAAAATGACATAGAGCAAAATTTGCTGCCAGTGAATGGAAAGAGAAACCCCGTGCTCTGTGTTCTGTGGCAGAGTATTAACAATCTAGCATTGGAACGGGCAACGCTTACTGGACCTGTCCTTATTATCTAATCACCTTCACACACTGCTTTGCACTCGACTCTCTTTCTGCTGGAAGAACATTTGTTCTCGTTCCTAAAAGCTTTCAACTCGACATGTTGATTTTTACAGAGGGTTGAACTTCTTCAACATAGGAAAACATTTTAATAGGAAGTAGTTTGGGATGGAAAGGCCAGCTCTTCTCTTTCTCCTTTTTAGTATTTATATTTACCTAAGTGTGGATTCTCTACTAAGTCGGCATTGCTTAAGTGAAATGGGAGTTTACAAGAAACAGAAAAAGTGAAACCTTTCTAATTACACACACTTTTTTTGAACTTCATCCTTTACACCAATATAAAGAGATCATTATCCCATCCTTCTCCTGTGATATTGGAAAGCTGACAAGAGAATTGTATTTATTTTTCAGCTTATTATTGAAAGAAACAGATTTACTGACCCTTTTTATTGATGCTGAGAAATATTGCTGCATTTGCTGCCATTAAATACAGAGAAATAGTTCTTAAGTATGGGATACATTTCAAGAAATTGAAATGTCTTCTGCTCAATTATATTAATAATTGGAAGTGATTGATTAATAGAATAAATGTCGTCCTTAAGAACACAAACTCTAAAGACAATGAGTTTCAGATGAATCATATTTAATTTATTAGCTGCATGAACTTGGGTGAGTGACCTAATGTTCCGGATTCTTGTTTTCGTCTTTTCAAAAGACATAGATATTGGACAAAATATCCAAGTATATGACTCCTTGAATAAGAATAAGCTATACAAATGGTCAATAAGCACATTAAAATATGCTTGGGATCATTCACCCTCAGGGAGATGCAAATAAAATTTGTAATGGGATAGCATTTTACACCCACTACAATGACTTGAATCGATAACACAATATTTTTTAGTAGAATGTGAAAAAATTAATACTTTTTTATAGTGCTGGTGGAAATATAAAACGATGCAGCCACTTCAAAACAGTGTGGATGTTTCTCAAAAGTATAAACATAAAGTTACCATAATGCAGTAATTCTACTCCTAGGTATTATCACCAAGAAAAATAAAAACGTTTCCATGCAAAATCTTGTACACTAGTGTTCATAGAGGTATTATTCATAATAGTACCAAAGTGCAAACAACACAAATATCCAGCAACTGATGAATGAGTAAATAAGATGAACTATATCCATTAAATGAAATATTATCAAGGAATAAAAGTAAAAGAAATACTGATAACCTGCTACAATATTGATGAACCTTGATAACTTACCAAGGAAATAAGCGAGGCACAGAAGACCACATATTGTATGACATATCCATTTAAATACAACTACCACATGTCAAAAAAAAAAGGCTGATCTATAGAGACAGAGGTTAAGTTAATCGTTACCTAGGACTGGGAATGGATGTAGCATAAAAAGCAGAGTGGCTTCTATGAAGATTTGGAGGAGGTGATAAAAAAAAATTCTTAAATTGATTATGGTGATGGTGGTGATGGTTGTACAACTCAGTGAATATACTAAAAACAACTGAATTACACTTTACTGAATTGTATGGTAAATTAATTTTAAATCAATAAAGCTGTTATTTTTAGAAGGTAGTGATAATGATAGCTAGCCCATTATTTTTTGTGAAGGTAAATAAGGACATATAAAATATAGCACCATGTTTAATATAGAAAATAACAAATGACACAGTATTTTTTCTTCTTTTCTAACTTCTTTGGGGTTTCCATAGAAAACTCTAAGATTAGAAAGCAGTAGTGGTAATTTCCTTAAGCCATGTAAATTGAGATACATAAATAATGTTGAATTGTATAGGAACATGCAACTACCACATGAGGCAAATTAATCTTTAAGTACTAAGGCTGGTGATACACTGTGCTTTTTTCACTATATCATAATAAACCAATTTCAATACAACTCATTATTTTTTTCTTTATGATTTTCTTAAAATATTAAAGGCTGGTTTTTACTAATAGCACTAATAATATTGGGGTTTTTTATGTACCATATTTCATTTCCTAAAAATATATGCACCACCCTTTACATTTTCTCCAATTTTGCCCTTGATTTTGCTTTAATAACATAAGTTTCACTCATTTTATAATAGTAACTCCTGCCTCCTTATCTGTACTTTCACTTTTTTTTTGTTGTTGTTATTTAAGTGAGAGACAGGGAGGCAGACATACAGACTTCCACATGTGCCCTGACTGGCATCCACCCAGCAAACCCTCTACCCCTACTGGGTGATGCTCTGCCCCTGAGGGGCTGCTGCTCCGTTGCTTGGCAAGTGAGCTATTTTGACATCTAAAGCAAGGCCATGGAGCCATCCTCAGTGCCTGGGACAACTCACTCAAAACAATCGAGCCCTGGCTGTGGGAGGGGAAGAGAGAAAGAGAGAGAGAGACAGAAGGGGCAGGGGTGGAAAAGCAGATAGTTGCTTCTCCTGTTTGTCCCGACTGGGAATCAAACCTGAGAGTTCACATGCCTGGCCAATGCTTTACGGCTTGGCCAACTGGCCAGAGCCTGTACTTTCACTGTCTAAGGCATAAGTTGCCATGGTCAACCATAGTCTAAAAACATTAAATGGAAAATTACAGAATTAAATAATTTATAAGTTTTAAATTATGTGCCATTATAAATAGCGTGATGAAATTTGGTGCTCTCTAGCTCATGCTGCCTGAAATATGAATTTTCTGTTTTTTCAGTATTTCCACAATGTAACACTTCTCTTAGACACTTCCTGCCAGCTTGTCACTCAGTATCCATCTTAGTTCAGATCAGCTATCACAGTATCTCAGTGCTTGTATTTAAGTAACTCTTATTTTACTTAATAATAGTTTCAAGGCTCTAAAGTAGTGACACTGAGAATTCAGACATGTCAAAGAGAAGACATAAAGTACTTTCTTTAGTTGAAAAGGTGAAACTTTTCAACATAATAAGGAAAAATAATTGTATGCTGATGTTGCTAAGATCTATAGCAAGAATGAATCTTCTATTCTTGAAATTATGAAGAAGGAAAAGGGAATTTATTAGTTTTTCTGTTGCTCCTCAAACTGCAAAAGTTGTGGGCAGAGTGCATGATAAGTGCCTTAGAGAAGATGGAGTAGGAATTTGATTTGTGGATGAAAGACATGAACAGAAAATGTGTTCTGATAGACAGCAAGGTGTTGCATCAACAAGCATTGAGACCATATGTGGACTTCAGCCATTTACTTCAAGTAAGTGGTGGCTACACAGATTCAAGAATAGATTTGGCATTTTATCATCTGACATCATCACAGGAAGAAGTTAATACTATAAGATATTTTGAGAGAGTGAAAGAGAGATTACCTTTATATCTTTTATTACAGCACATTAAGTCCTCACTTAATGTCATCAATAGATTCTTAGGAGCTGCAACTGTAATCTAAATGAGGTATAACAAAACCATCATTGATAGGAAGCCCTTCCATTGCAGGGTACACTCATATACGCCATATTTACTCTGACTGCAAAAATGCCAATTCACCTCAAATGCAATGCACATATTTGGATGTGGGAGGAAATTGGAGGACCAAGAGGAAACCCACACAGACATGAGAAGAACATGCAAATTCCACACAGACAGTGGCCTAGCCAGGAATCAAATATTTTCCTCAACAAAGTTACAAAAAACTGATGTTGAACAGAATATGCTATTTACGGACCTGCTCTATATTTCTATAATTGTTCCATTTTTATATTTATTATTGTTGTTAATCTTTTAATGTACCCGACCTGTGATGGTGCAGCGGATAAAGAATCAACCTGGAATGCTGAGTTTGCCAGTTTGAAACCCTAGGCTTGCCCAGTCAAGGCACATACAAGAAGAAACTACTTCATATTGGTGTTTTCTACTCCTTCTCCCCTTGCTCTCTCTCTCTCTCCCCCTCTCTCTAAATCAATAAATAAAATTCTTTTTTTTTAAAAAATAAGGAGAATAAGAAAAAGTCTCTTAATGTACCTAATTTATAAATTAAACTTTTTTTTTTTTTTGGCAAGAGAAACAGAGACAGGGAGGCAGATAGGGTCAGACTGACAGGAATGGAGATAAGAAGCATTGACTCCTAATTGCAGCACATTAACTGTTCATGGATTGCTTTCTCATATGTGCCTTGACCAGAGGGTTCCCGCTGAGCCAGTGACCCCTTGATCAAACCAGACCTTGGGCTTATGCCAGTGACCTTCATCTTCAAGCCAGTGACCTTCAGGCTCAAGCCAGTGACCATGGGGTCATGCCCATGATCCCATGCTCAAGCCGGTGACTCCGTGCTCAATCTGGTGAGCCTGTACTCAAACCACATGAGCCCATGCTCAAGCCAGCAAACTCAGGGTTGGAACCTGGGTCCTCAGTGGGTGGATACTCTACTACTGTGCCACCACCTGATCAGGCTGTAAATTAAACTTTGTCGTAGGTATAGGGTGGGGTGAAAGTAGGTCTACAGTTGAGTACACAAAATAGAATTTATTTTTGTATTATTATTTAATAATTTTTGTATTGTTTCCCATACAAACAACCATAAACCTACTTTTTTTCCAACCCTGTATGTACATATAGGACAAAACATAGTACATAAACAGTTCAGTACTATCCACGGTTTCAGACATCTCCTGGAAATCTTGGAATATGTCTCCATGGATAGAGTGGGATTTTTATATAAATACTTTATCTTTACATTACTCTTAAAATTCAGGTTGTCTAATTAAGAGGTATTAAAGACTTTCTTAGTCTTAAATTGACACAACAATTTTCTACAAGTATGATGTTGCATCTTTCATGATGTTTTTAATTTGATAAGGTTTATTGGGAAGTGGAAAACTTTATAAGATTTCTCAGGGTTTCCTTAATTTACTTGTATCATTTTAGTTTCTTCTTTGTTTAAAATTCTTTGTTTTCATACTTCTCATTTTATATGTTAAATGTAAAACATGTTTTCAATTCTTAAAATAACTACACCTGAAAATATTAATACTGTTAGGAATCAATGAAAGCTGTACTATTTATATATTTTTTATTTTTAACAGTAGAGATTCTAATTTTTGAGTCTAGTATCAGGCTTCAGCAAAAAAAACAACAACACAGAATTTAAATTGTCATTATGTTCACAATTTAAAATAAACTAGTTGCTTAGGAAAAGCATTCTTATTCTTGGTAATATGCCCAGGAAGAAATGTCTCTTGTGAGCTGTTTAACAGAGAGGAATTTGTAAGTAACTGAACATCTTAATAAGTAGAATCTGAAGTAAAGGCTGATTTTTTTTAGATATTATTTTTTAGGATAGGTATTTGGAATCATGAAAAATCATGTCATTAAAATTGAGTTTTGCCTGACCTGTGGTGGCATAGTGGATAAAGCATCGACCTGGAATGCTGAGGTCGCTGGTTCAAAACCCTGGGCTTGCCTGGTCAAGGCACATATGGGAGTTGATGCTTCCTGCTCCTCCCCCCTTTCTCTCTCTCTCTCTCTCTCTCTCTCTCTCTCCTCTAAAATGAATAAATAAATAAAATTAAGTTTTTAGGTAGAAAGAGTTAATGGTGGTATTAGTTCATTGATGACTTGATTTAGAGATAGATTCTCTACATATGATATTCAATATGGTAGCCACTAGTCCCTTGTGACTTTCTATTTATTAATTATAATTAAGAAAAATTAAAAATTTATGTTTCTTGCCTGACCAGGTCATGGTGCAAAGGATAGAGCCTTGGGCTGAGACTCAGAGGACATAGGTACGAAACCCTGAGGTCGCCGGCTTGAGCATGGATTCATTTGACTTTAGCAGGAGCTCACTAGCTTGAGTGCAGGGTCACTGGCTTGAGCATGTGATCATAGACAGAACGCCATGGTCACTGGCTTGTGCTCAAAGGTCACTGACTTGAAGCCCAAGATCGCTGGCTTGAACCCAACTTGGCTGGCTTGAGCAAAGAGTCACTTGCTCTGTTTTAGCTCCCTGGTCAAGGCACATATGAGAAAGCAATCAATGAACAACTAAGGTGCTGCAACAAAGAATTGATGCTTCTCATCTCTCTCCTTTCCTGTCTATCTGTTTCTATCTGTCCTTCTGTCTGTCTCTGTTTTTCTGTCTCTGTCACAAAAAAATTCTGTTTTTCAGTCTTCCCATTTCATGTACTAATAACAATTTTGTTGAACAGAGACATACAACACTCCATCACAGCAAAATTTTTATTGGAGAGCATGTTGATTATTCTAGAATTGTCATTCTTTTTTAATTTTTATTATTTTTATCAAATATATTGGTTATAAAGTTATATACATTTCAAGTTCAGTTCTATGATATATCATCTCTAAATTGCACTGTGTATTCAGCACCTCAGATCAAGTCTTCTTCCATCAGAGTCAGTCCTAAATTTTTTTTTTTCCTGGAGTGGGTTTTTTTCTAAATTCAATGAAATCTGATCCAAAAGAATAAAGAACCTTCCCTCTTTTAAACAATCATTCATAATAGAATTTGCTAAATAGAGCTTTGTAAAAGTTTAGAAATGTCTAAATGTCACTTGAAGATTATTAAAAGTTCAACTACCTAATAATGCCATTTAAAGACAGAGCCAAAACTATGAGAAAAAACCCAGTTTCAGATTATAACTGTACCATTCCCTGACATTAATAAATTATTTAATGAAGAACTGTACAAAGATTATTTAAATTCTATTAAAATGATGGTGATGATAATATAGATAATTATAACAATAGTAACAAAATTGAGATTTAAAGTATTAAGGGCAACACTAATGATTTATATATTGTATATATTGCCCTATTTAATCCTCAAAAATTACCATGTTAGACACTAGTATTGTACCATTTCAGAGAAAAGTCATAAAAAAGTAAAGGAATTACACAAGGTAATTCACAAGTCAGAGGCAAATCAAGAATTGCATTTATTTGTTTGACTCTCTTTAGGATTAAGGTCTGCCATAAATAGGAAAAAATTGGATGAATGAAGCTTCATGTACGTCACAATTATAAACATTTTATTATGTGAAAAGATTAAAACAACCATAACCATTTGCCCATTGAAGGAAAAATAAATAATTGAAAATTACCTTTGTATATTAAACTTAAAATTCTATACCTTCCTAGAATACAAAAACACAACATAAAAGAAAAATTAAAAAAAATCACAAAAGCAAACCTGTATTACTAAATAAATATTAAACCACTATATGATTTTTCCATTGAAATTGTCAGTCACAAGCCATCAGTTGCCCTGTGAGTTTGCTTTCAGTATATTTAACCTAATACTTTTTATTTTTTATATAAAATATTTGAGATATACAAACACACATTTTCTTAAAAATAATCTTCTGTACTTTAAACTCTCTTCTATAAAATAAAGGCTTAGTGAATCCACTTACTAATCTTTAAGATTTGTTGGTGGTAGAAAAGTTTAATCAGATGCCATTTGTGAACATATTATGCAGGAATGTAAAACATGATGTTTAGATTCCTATGATGTACAATTCTTGCATTTTTTTAATTCACTTTGTTTGACTGCCCATATAATACTATGGTGTAAGTAACTGAAATAATGCATCATAAGTGCCTATTGATCACTCTTCCTTACAGTTTTAAAACAAATTTACCACACAGCAGCACAAAACAAATCCGTGTTACCACTCAACTCTACACTCACACACACACACATATACAAATACACACAATTCTACATATAACTCATTCATTCATGTATATATAATTCTAAATAAAAATTTCAGGCAACAGCAAATCAAACCAACTTTGACAATAACCTGACAGCAGAGAATCACTAAGAAATTTATGTTTTTTCTGAATTTTATTATATTAAGAAACCATGCAAAATTTACTTATAAAGATGGAAGTTATTAAAACCATGTCAACAGTAAATTAAATGTAAACATTAAAAGGAAAAGTAAGTTAAGTAAGTATCTTCTAGTGCTTTTGACATAGGTATTTCATTCCACAAAATCCCCACTGGGATGTTAAACTCTCAGTATGGCTGATTATATATAATCTATACAGAACAAGAGATTATTTTTAAATACTGATATATTACTACATAACTCCAAAATATCATAATAAGCCTTACCACCTCTAGAACTTTCTTCTTATCTGAATATTTTAACAACCTGATTTATAGGTGTCTGACATAGGAAAAACTCTGCTAGAGGCAGAAACCTGAATTTAAGTACCATTTTGGTTATACAATTGTTTAGAAATGACTGTTTCTTCATCTATAATATAGAGCTATGATGCCTTCTTCAGCAAGCTGTTTTATGGCTGGAGTGAAATGAAGTATATGAAAGAACTCTATAAATGTAATGAATTATAGTTATAATTTTCATTAATACAGTGTTTGGCAAAGGGAAGTAGAAATAGCATGAATGATTAGGTTCTAAAATGAATTCACCACTTATGTGGTCTGTACTTTTATTTATTTTTTTGTTCTTAAAGATTCCAGAGCTCACTGTAAAATTTCTTCTTATTGCCACATATTCAGTATAATTATTTTCAAAATGTCATTAAAATTAGCTTTTCACCATCTTTGGCAAACAGTATTAATTTTTTCTTTATTTTTCATTGAATAACATTTGTGACTTTTGAAATTCTATAATGTAATGGAGACCAAAATTATAAATACAATGGAATTTTCAAATTATGAACTAATTAATGCCTCACATGTGAAGTTTCTATTTTTGTTACAGTGTTTCACAATAGTTAGCAACTTCTATTGAATTAACATTATTTAATAACAACTGAGGTATAGATGGGAGTGTAGAAGAACACATATTTTCAATGAACAATTTGTGTTTCTCTAAGTTTGAAAGTAAAGACTAATATCAGAATTAAAGAGAATGGCAGAATGGAAAGAGGTTTAAGCTAATTGACATAAGGCCTGCCCCCCCCTCAAAAAATTTAGTTATCAAGTAACCATAAGAGAAAATTTAAATGAATATTAGCTATATAAAATCAAAATAATTTCCAGTGCGGTCAAAAGTAAAATAAGAGTTAAATAATAGTTGTGTAAGGAAGGCAATATATAATGGTGTTCTGAGGTTCTTGTTTAGTATAAAAAGATGATAAAATTATTGATTACATTTTGAGAAGGGAATATGTATGTTGTAATCCCTCAGATAGCTAATAGAAATGAAATGAATATATTCTATATTATGCAGGGATAAAATGAATTTTAAAATGTTCTATTGATCCAAATGACGGTAAAAGGAGAGTAAGAAATATAAAGAACATTTAAGATATCAAGAGTTCAATATATAATGATACTTATCAGTATATAGGAGAAATTTTATTAACTATAAACAGATTAAATTCTCTGATTCAAGTGCAAAGATTATTACAAAGCAAAAATTAACTATATACATTTTTCTAGACACAAAAGGAACACACACACACACACACACACATGTAGTTTATGTAAAATGAAGTTACGAGTTACCCTAAAAAATAATTAAGAAAATAATTTTGAAATTTTTTCATTAATGTTAGAAAAAATAATATTCATAAAAAGTAGAACATTATGGTAAGTAATGAGGATCACTTTATAATGATAAATCTAGATTTGCCAGGAATGTATTATAATTTAAAAATTTGTTTCAATCTGATAATATATTCTCTGACTACTTTGAGAAAGAAACTTAACCAAAATATATTTTAAAATTGAAAAAAAATGTATTTATAATGAGAGATTTTTATATTTCTCTCAATGACTGACAGAACAAGTAACAAATACAATAATGCCTTGGTTTTATAGACTGGTTATCATTGGTTTTGGTTTTCTTGGATTTTTTCCTTATAAAATTTGTCTTGGTTTTCGTGGGTTGCCTCAGATTTTGTTGGTGTGCCCACATGACCTCGCTGCTAATTTTGTGGAAAAAAAGGGTGACCCACGCGTTCTTCTGCTCAGTGTGACATTGTTTCCCATTGTTTGAACATCACTCTGCACATCTAGCCAAACAATTCCATTGTTTTGCAGTGTTTTTCTATTGATTGTGAGTGCTAATACTACAATTACATATAAGTGATTACTGTGTATACAGTATTCGGTGTAATGTGTTTATTTTGTGTTTTTCAGTTTCAAAATGTACATAACACACATAAGATAAAATCCCATGTGCTCAAATCTCATTGTCCCTGTTAAGTGTTTCCCTTGCTAATAAGTTAACCCTTTTCTTTTAGTTCCATCATGAGACTGAAAAAAGTTTTTATTTATTCTTTACATTAGTCTTTTACATTCATTATTAATTTCTTATTGTTTTTAGTATTAAACACTACATTTATTCTCTATAAAATGTGTTTTTGGTATGTATTTTGGAGTATCTAGAATGAATTAATTGGATTTACATTGATTCATATGAAAATAATTGCCTCAGTTTTTGGTGGTTTTGGATTTTGCCGATTGTTTTCAGACAGATTATCGACGAAAATTGAGGCATCACTGTATAAATATAAATTTATAATTAAGAACAAGAAATCTTAGCAAGATGTAGATTTCAATAGCATAACTAACAACCTCACCTTTACACACACACACACACACACACACACACACACACTAGATACTGGGCTGTTGTTAAGATTAACAAACTAATAGATTTAGAATACCTACCAAAATTTTTGTAAATAACTTACATAAAGTAAATGTTCTCTATTATTATTATTATTATTATTATTATTATTATCATTATTCTGGTTTTGAAACACTTCTACAGATTGTTCCTTTCCCTTTTTTAAGCTTTTCTCTCAACTCATCTCTTTATTTAAATATTTAAGCAGACTTATAAAGTTTCTAGATCTCTGCTTTCACATTCTATTTTACTCTATTTCATGCTCCTCTGAGATTGTCATTTCAGATTCTTCTCCTGGAATATTCTAGATTATTCATATTCTTGTACACATTGTATTATGATTCAGCCTTAGTGAAATAGTTCCTTTTTCTCCTTTTAATCAACATGCTCTTACCTCTATACTATTCCAAGTGACTTGATCGAAATGCCTTTTCAATATCTAATTTACCTGATAATTCCTTTTGTGATGGTAACAGTTTCTTACAGTTGATGCTCAATTGCATTTTGCCTGACCAGGTGGTAGCTCAGTGGGTAGAGTGTTGACCTGGGATACTGTGGACCAAGGTTCAAAACCCCAAGATTGCCAGCTTGAGCATGGGCTCATCTGGCTTGTGTATGGGGTTCCCGCCTTCAGGTTAGGATCATAGACATGACCCCATGGTTGCCACTTGAGCAAGGGATCACTGGCTCAGCTGGCGCCTCTGGTCAAGGCACATATGAAAAGGCAATTGATGAGCAACTAAATTGCCACAACTATGGGTTGATGCTCATCTCCCTTCCTGTCTGTCTGTCTGTCCCTATTTGTCTCCTGTACCCCTCTCTCTCTTTTTCTATCTCTCTCTTTCTCTTTCTCTTTTGTTAAAATAAAGCAAATAACTTTTATCGAGTTGGTCCATCTGTGCTGAATCTTTATCCTTAATATACACTCTGCTCACAAATCTACATGACTCTGTTCATTCACACACACACAAATATAATTTCTATTGCCTAGATTCTTCCTTTGCCTCATATCCAAGGCTAGCCTTCTCTTTTAAGTAAACACAACTTAAAAAAATATTAATAATTTATTCTTCTATCTTTCCTTCTAGAGCTCAACAACTTAGTTTACATCAAAGATGCGAAAAAGTCACCAAATTATGCCTCCTACCTTTAGCTAGCTCTAATTATTCAGAATATTGGCCAAGCCAAAGTGCATTTTGCCTTTTTATAAGCACAGTGAACAACACACATACACTTGCTTGGCAAATATGTGGAAGTATCTTTAGTGTACATTAATAACCTGAATAAATTACTTGACAGGTTGCAAATTTCAAAAAAAAATCAGCCATGCTTGAAAGATTCTTTTAAATATCTACTACCTATTAAATCATTCAGTAGTGGTGGTGGGTCTGTGTGTCAAGTGTTTCATCAGTGACTGCTTTTGTCCTTATTCTTCTGTTTTCTCAAAAAAATACTACGGTAATCTCTTGTCTCTGCTGCTTATATTATTCTTACACTGTTTATGTTTTATTCTTGTTTTACATAATTTTAATTTTATGATTTTAAGACAAGGTGTAAGTGAAATTGAAGAAGGTGAAATTTCCATGAGTTTTTAAGGTATGTAAAGTATCTCTGAGTCTGTTAAATGAAAGAAACAGATTTACTTTGATCCATCAATGATAATTACTTCTCTTCAGTTTAAGTGTGTTGAAACAGTTGGGAACATTTTATTATTGTCCTTAAGTAGGAAATTGTGCTCTTTGAAATGCCCAATTTTAAGGATTTAATTTTAGAATAATGTAAGTTTCTATATAGGTCCCTATAACTATTAGGCAGGGAAAATCAATAGCTCATAACAGGGTGATATGCCACCTGAGTAAGGTTATCTTTACTGTGAAACTGTGTCAAATGCATTAGCTAATTTTCTTACTATGTTTGGACCAAAACCATAAGTAATTCATAAACCTGTGTCAGTTGGAATGGTTTACATTGACCCTCAGATGTAAGTTTCGAGGACTATATATTTAATTAATTTTGTTAAGATATATAAAACATCAGTGGTTACATTTATCCATGTATTCACTCCTAAACTTCATTATCCCATGATTTCTCCATCACAGTATAGATTTAGTATTCCCACCCACATGCTTAAACCAAAACCCAGGGGTCATATATAATATTCTACTTGGCCTCACCCACCACAGTCAAACCATTAGGAAGTTGTTGGTTCTACCTTCTGATACATACTTTATTTCACGGTTCTTTTCTATGTTCATGGCTACAGTTCTAGCGCAGGCTACTCTCATTCCCCACCCTATTACAACAGACTGTTGATGGCTCTAAATGAGCCTCCATGTCCCAAAGTAATCATTACTTTTATATATAAATAGTTGTTAACAAATGCTTCAAACTCTAGTCCTCTAATGTCTTCTTAATGCACTTAAGGTATTGTTTCAAGCTTCTTATCGAACCAACAAAAACTGAGTATGACATGGGTCTTTCCCACCCATTTGACCTTATTTGTTACTCTTGTCAACCGCTCATCAATGATAATCAGGCCAGTCTCACCAGTGTTCTTTCTGTTTCCTGAACAAATACGTACAGATCATTTTAATGTTTGCTCTTTCTTTTCCCCCTAAAATGAATGCTTTCCTCCTAAATACTCCCTTTGCCTGACCCTTCTCAAATGTTAACATTTCATCAACTTCTTTTCTGGTTACTTTATCTACAATAACCTCCAAACACACACAGTACAGTCACTTTCTTTACCATATCACCTTGTTTTGTTTCATACACAGGGTATGTGACTATCTGAAATCAGTATTCTCCTTGTTCATTTTGACACCTCCCCTGCCAGAAATCCTGCTTCTCTGTGTATCACTTTATGTGTAAGCTTGGGAAAATGTCATATGGACGTCTTATGGCAAACATCAAATATGTATTTCATGAATGAAGTCCAATATTTTTATTACTTATTTATTTGTTTATTTATTTATTTTTTACAGAGAGAGAGTAAGAGAGAGGGATAGACAGGGACAGACATACAGGAACGGAGATAGATGAGAAGCATCAATCAATAGTTTTTTGTTGTGACACCTTAGTTGTTCATTGATTGCTTTCTCATATTTGCCTTGACAGTGGGGCTACAGCAGACCAAGTAACCCCTTGCTCAAGCCAGCGACCTTGGGTCCAAGCTGGTGAGCTTTGCTCAAACCAGATGAGCCCGCGCTCAAGCTGGTGACCTTGAGGTCTTAAATCTGGGTCCTCGGCATCCCAGTCTGACGCTCTATCCACTGCACCACCGCCTGGTCAGGCAAGTCCAATTTTTTTTTTTTCATCTTTTCTGAAGCTGGAAACAGGGAGAGACAGTCAGACAGACTCCCGCATGCGCCTGACCGGGATCCACCCGGCACGCCCACCAGGGGGCAACGCTCTGCCCACCAGGGGGCGATGCTCTGCCCATCCTGGGCATCGCCATGTTGCGACCCTCCTGGGTGTCGCCATATTGCGACCAGAGCCACTCTAGCGCCTGGGGCAGAGGCCACAGAGCCATCCCCAGCGCCCGGGCCATCTTTTGCTCCAATGGAGCCTTGGCTGCGGGAGGGGAAGAGAGAGACAGAGAGGAAGGCGCGGCGGAGGGGTGGAGAAGCAAATGGGCACTTCTCCTATGTGCCCTGGCCGGGAATTGAACCCGGGTCCTCCGCACGCTAGGCTGACGCTCTACCACTGAGCCAACCGGCCAGGGCAAGTCCAATATTTTTAATTAAAGTTATAATTTAACTTAATCTCTTTTCCTTCCTCTCTTCTTTCCTTTCTTCCTCCCTTCTTTCCTTTCTTCCTCCCTTCTCTCCTTCCTTCCTTCCTTCCTTCCTTCCTTCCTTCCTTCCTTCCTTCCTTCCTTCCTTCCTTCCTTCCTTCCTTTTTTCCTAACCTCCTTTCCTCCTCCCTCCCTCCTTCCCTCTCTCCCTTCTTCCTTCTCTTTGTTTCTTTGTTTCTTTCTTTTTTCTTTGTTTCTTTCTTTGTTTCTTTCTCTTTCTTTTCTTTCTTTCTTTCTTTTTTTCTTTCTTTCTTTCTTTCTTTCCTTCTTTTCTTTTTTTTCTTTATTAAGTGAAAATCAGGGAAGCAGAAAGACATACTCCCACATACACTCTGACAAGAATCCACCTGGCAAACCTCCTAGTGGGTGATGCTCTGCACATCTCAAGGTGCTGCTCCATTATTTAGCAACCAAGCTATTTTAGTGCCTGAGGTGAAGCCATGGTGCGATCTTTAACACCTAGGGACAACTTGCTCGAACCATTTTAGCCATGGCTGTGGGAAGGAAAGAGAGAGAGAGAGAAGGAAGAGGAGTGGAAAAGCAGATGTGTGCCATGATTGGGAATCAAACCTGGGACTTCCACATGCCAGGTTGAAGTTCTACTGCTGAGCTAACTGTCCAGGGCCAACTTAATCTTTCATTAGAAAGTATAGATACTACATGTGCAACTCTAATTCTTAAAAACTGTGAAAAGTTAGAAATCTCAATTTATGTTATACATCCCCCAAATGAAAATCTGTGAACCACTTGACTTTTTCAGCATAGGAGTAATAGGACCTAGGATAACTCTGCTGCCTTGAAACATTGATTTTATTCTTGTTGTGTGGTAAAGAAAATCATCCTACAATTCAGAGTACATCACTTTATTTTATTTTTAAATTGTTAATAGCCTGGCCTGTGGGGACGAAGTGGATAAAGTGTTGAGCTGGAACACTGAAGTCATGGGTTCAAAACCCTGGCCTTGCTGAGTCAAGGCACATACAGGAAGCAACTACTGCAAGTTGATGCTTCCCACTTTCCACTCCCTTTCTCTTTTTTCATTTCTCTAAAAAATTAATGAAAAAAACTTTTAAAATTTGTCAATAAGCCTACAACTTAAGAAAAATGGCAGAGCTTAATTATGTAGAACATGCTGAAAACAGATGCTCTCTAGCATAAAATGGATTATGTGAACTGTCAGAATTCATTGCACCTGAGAGCCTCTGAGTGCCAACACTGGTTCTTTTGGAAACCTGGCATGTGGTGACAAACAAAATTGTAGAATGACTCTATCTGGGTTGCAATATGAGTGAGTATAGTTCAAAAGTGGCTTCCCAGTTGTTTCACAACTAACACTGGTTTCTTTTGACACTAGAACTGCTCAGTGATGCAAAGTACCAGGGGACACTTCAAAAGGTATATATTTTTAAAAAAATACTGTGAAAATAAAAAAGAGAGAGAGGCAATATAGAACAAAACTTTATCTTTTGCATGATCAACTGAACTCGAAGGAGAACTCAAATAAGTTTTTTAAGCACTGTTGATATATAATTGATACACAAAAAATGCACAAATTTAATACACACATCTTGATGAGTTGGGACATATGCAAGCACCCATAATACCATCACCACAGTCAAAGTACTGAATATATCTGTGACCTTCAAAATTTTTCTTGTATAAATAATGCTGCAATAAACATAGGTTTTCAAATAAGTCTTCAAGACAGTGATAGTGATTTAATTTGCTCTGGATATATACTCAGCAGTGGAAATGCTCCATCATATAGTATTTTTTTTATTTGGTGACAAAGACAGAGAAAAAGACAAAGAGAGGGACAGGTAGGGAAAGACAGACAGGAAGGAAGAGAGATGAGAAGCATCAACTCTTTGTTGCGGCACCTTAGTTGTTCATTGATTGCTTTCTCATATGTGCCTTGACCAGGGGGGCTATAGCAGAGCAAGTGACCCCTTGCTTGAGCCAGCGACCTTGGGTCCAAGCTGGTGAGCCTTGCTCAAACCAGATGACCCTGCGCTCAAGCTGGCGACCTCGGGGTTTTAAACCTGGGTCTTCTGTGTCCCAGTCTGACGCTCCACCTGCTGCGTTACTGCCTGGTCAGGCTATAGTATTTTTATTTCTAACTTTGTTACAGCACCTCCATACTGTTTTTCATAGTGGCTGTACTAATTTTTATTTTTACCAACATTGCACAAAGCTCTAAACATATTTTAAGGTGTACCATGCTGTACTCTTAACTAGAGGTACTGTGTGGTACAGGAGAGCTCCAGTACTTATTCATTTTGCATGACTAACATTTATAACCAGTGAGCAACAATTTCTCATTTACCCTCTCCTCAGCTCCTAACAACTTCTATTCTATTCTCTGCTTCTATGATTTTGATTACTTTAGATTTCTTATATAAATACAGTCATTTAGTATTTGTCTTTCTTTTCTAGCTTATTTAACTTACCATAATGTAGTCTCCTCTAAATTCAACCATATTGTCACAAATGGCAAGATTTTGTTTTTCAAGGCTAAATAATATTTCGTTGTATGTCTACAAACCATTTTCCTTATCCATTCAACTGTGGATTGACAATTGACATATCAATACCTTGGATATTGTGAATAATGCTGCAATGAACATGAGAATGCAGGTATCTTTCTGAGATTTTTTTTATTCCAATTGATTTGGATGTATATCTAAATGTGAGATTGTTGGATCATATGGTAATTTTATTTTTAACTTTCTGCTGAATGTCATACTGTTTTCTATAGTGACTGTACCATTCTACATTACCATTAACAGATTATAGGGTTCTCTTTATTTCACACCCATGCCAATATTTATCCACTCATTGTTGCATTGGATAATAGCCATTCTAACAGGTGTGAAGTGATGTTTTATTGTACTGATCTCCATTTTTCTGATGCTTACTAATGTTAAGTAACTTTTCATATTTAGGATCTTTTCTTTGAAGAAAAATCTATTCAAGTTCTTTGTCCATCAAATCTGTTTCAAATCAAGCCAGAACTAGCTTTACTTACTCCCATTTCTCTCTTAATAAAGCTCTCCCCTTTTTCCAATATGCTATACTTGGATTTATTTGAAAATAAGTGTAATTTTTTAATTTTAGTCATGAAGTGCTGTAAATAAGTTACATGACTCATAGGTAAGTGGCTCATTATATGTTATATTATTACTAGAATATAAGAAAACTAGAATGCTTTCTCATGTTTTAATTTGCATATAATAAAATAAGCTAATCAGAATGTAAACTCACTAGACCATTAAGTTCCATCAGTGTTGATACATTACTTGCTAAGACCAAAAATCCCTTTCTTTCTTTCTCCTTTTCTGCACATTCTTGGTTGTGGTGGTGAGGAATTAGGTAAATAACCAGCAATTTTTAGTATTAAAAGAAGTTGGAAAGGAAGATGTAGGTTAGCAGTTTAAATACTTACTAGTAGCCCATGGAAAAAAAATACTAGTAATCCCAAAGCTCTGAAGAATATAGTAAATGAGGGAATGTGAGTGTCAAGGAAAGGAGGAAGTAAATAGTCATACCACAGAGGATCATTTGATGTTCACTGAAGCATGTGTAACTGTGAGACAATGGACAGTGTTATCTAGTAATCTGTATTACTGAAGAATACCTCCATCAGCATTTTTAAAATTAGAAATTATAAAACTTAACTCAAACTAGCACATGTAAAGAAAAAATATTGATTTATTACATGAAAATAGCCTTGAGATGATCTAATGCCAGGGAAGGAAGACTCCATGGCCATTGATTATATTATTTCTACTTGAGTTTCTTTATCTAGGAAGTGGGGAAAATATTAGTGTTTACCACATAGGGTGGTTGTGAAAATTAAGTAAGTTGGCATTTGTAATGCACTTATAAAAGTGTCAAACACAAAGTAAGTGTTAGCTATAATTTTTTAATAAGATATTTGTTTAAACCTGTAGAATAATTTGCACATGCTCTTTTTCTTTTAGAAGGGAGTCTTCTAGTGAGGAAATCAAACATTTCAGTGAAACTAAAATGTAAAGATTACAACAGAAAAGAAAATCTGGAATAAAAATAATCAATAAGATTAAATAATTATGCTATCTTTGTGAAATAGATTTCTCCTTCTTTAGAAAAAAAATGTTAAAAGGAATAATAGCTCAATATAATCTTTAAATATAAAACACTACTAAAGCATTCTAATTTAAAATATGTTTTCTTATTTTAATAATCACAATCATTGGTATTTATAATTATGTGAGCAAAATATGTGGGTGAAACAGATATGTAGGACATATTTCTATAAAAGTAATGGTGACACCTTACATGTGTATTCAACAACATTAACAAAATAATACAAGTAGTAAGTCAGGCATATTATTAAGCATATGCTTAATGGACAAGCTTTAAAACTTAATCAGGTCTATAATCCCTTAACTTTTCAGAATCTCCTGTCCCAAACACAATACTTGTCCTGCATTGATTGTTACCTAACTTTCCTCCATCCATATATATATATAATATATATATATATTTGTTCAACTTTCAGAGAGGAGAGAGAGAGAGAGAGAGAGAGAGAGAGAGAGAGAGAGAGAAAGGGGAGGAACAGGAAGCATCAACTCCCATATGTGCCTTGACCAGGCAAGCCCAGGGTATCGAACAGGCGACCTCAGAGTTCCAGGTCGACGCTTTATCCCACTATGCCACCACAGGTCAGGCCTCCATTCTTATATTTTAAGGAGAGAGATTTCTTTCTGCCTGACCAAGTTAGATTTTCCTTATGTGGACCGATTTTAATTTCTCCCGTCTAATAAAACATGACCAACCTTTATTTTCTCTTTCTCTTTATCATGTTCCTTTAAATGCTCCATTTCTATGTGCCTTTTCCATTCCATCATTAAAAATCATTCCTCATCCTGCTTATATTGTGGGTATGTCAGTTCTCTGTATATCTTATTACATATATATACCTCAAAAGATAATTCATACTCACTACCTCTTCTGTTCATATTCCATTCCTTTTTCCCTCACTGTATTCTCGCTTCCATGTCCTCCATGAGTCAACAAATGTACACTGCTGGGACTGGGTGAGGAGTTATGGGGGCGGAGAAATAGCAAAAAAGGACCAAAAAAGAAAAAGAGAGAGAGAGAGAGAAAATTTTATAGACATGAACAATAGTGTGGTGATTGTAGGGAGGGAGAGATGGAAGAGGATATAGGATGGACTAATATGGTATAGAAAGATGTGTTATAGAATTGGGCACCTTTAAACTGTATAATTATGTTAATCAATGTCATCCCAATAAATTCATTTTAAAGTAAAAAAATGGTACCCTGAGCTTAAATTATTTACCAAATATCCTTAGCTTTGGATTTTCCACTTTTGCAGAAAAATATTGGCACTTATTTTTTTAGACTTATTTTGAAGATTTAATAAAATAACATGAATACATTTATATACAATGCCTAGCACATCAGAAGAATGCCAATAAATTTTCATCAATATTAATGGCATATTTAATTAATAAATTTAAAATTATTCCTGTGAAACTCCACTAATAGAGTGAAAATGGAAATTGTATATGGAAAATGAATAAGGCATAACTGTAAGCATGTTTTCAGAAAACAGTATTTACATCATCGTGGTAGTAATAAGAATGCCCTTTAATTTAGGTAGATCGACACTTTATGAACTTCTTCAAATTTCCACTTACAGCATAAACTAACACCTCTCCTTGCCTGTTCAAAATAGCAAGATCCCCATTATGGGAGGTCTCTGGATTCTTAAATGAAACATCATCTGGAATACACCAATATCTGGCAGTTATTTGAAGGGGTGATAGACTGTTGTATTAAATCTGCAAAGATTAATCACTTGGATGAGTGTGAGTTACCATAATAGATACATCATTTGATTTTTTTGTAAGAATATTTACATTAATTTGAATACAAAAAGGGTTATCTCCTTAGGGGGTAAAATTGAAATTGATCTCTCAATTGATTAACATAAAGAACCAATAGGTCTTTAATAAATGGTTGAGTCACACTTTAAAAATATACACCAATGTTGTCTATACAGTCTTAGAAATTTAACATGTAATGAGCAATCATCATTTCTCAAAATTTTCTAGTATATTAAATTTGTATTTGTCTAAACAAGGACATTGATAAGTAGCAGAGACTAAATGTTGCTTTTAGAACAAATGTGCTTTCTTTTTTCTTTTTTTTTAAGCAAGGGAGAGAGAAACAGGCAGGAAAGGAGAGATCTGAGAAACATCAACTCGCAGTTGTGATACCTTAATGTTCATTGATTGCTTTCTCTTATATGCCTTGATTTGAGGGGGCTCCAGCCAAGCAAGTGACCCCTTGCTCAAGCCAGACTTTGGTATCATGCCAGTGACCATAGAGTCATGTCTATGATCCCATTCTCAAGCCGATGACCAGGTGCTTAAGCTGGTGAGCCAACAGTCAAGTCGGCAACCTTGGGATTCAATCCTGAGTCCCAAGCATCCCAGGCCGATGCTTACCACCTGGTAAAGCACAAATGTGCTTTCTTAAAACAGGATATTGCAATGGTGAGAATATGTTAGTCTATTGTCTATATGGGGCGTAACTGGGTTACAACACAGTTCCATTTCTACAATAGTGACATAACCCGAATTTTGGTGTAAGTTGAAACACAGCCTAGCCTGAGTCACTTACCTATCCTAACAGAGTAGTCAAATCATAATCTAGAACATAAAAACACAACTAAGCCACAAAAAAAGGAGAAGGACATAAATATGCTATACTGAACACTGTACTGTAGTAACAGAAAATTGACAAGAAATGAGTGTAAAGAAAGTACAAGGCTAATGGTATAAGCCAGTGGTTCTCTAAGTGTGCATGAGGGCACACTGGTGCACCCTAGATTTTTAGGTGTGCTCTATGGCAGTGGCCCCAACCCCCAGGCCGCAGACCAGTATCGGTCTGCAGAGAAAGAATAAATAACTTATATTATTTCCGTTTTATTTATATTTAAGTCTGAACAATATTTTATTTTTTAAAAATGACCAGATTTCCTCTGTTACATTCATCTAAGACTCACTCTTGATGCTTGTCTCAGTCACGTGATACATTTATCCGTCCCACCCTAAAGGCCGGTCTGTGAAAATATTTTCTGACATTAAACCGGTCTATGGCCCAAAAAAGGTTGGGGACCACTGTCCTATGGTATTCCAGAGAAATATGTGCCTGTGGAGGCATAACTCAAAAAATGTAACATAAGAATGTTTTTTAATGTCAGAATAAATTTAATTTTGTCATATTTATTTTGTTTAATTACCATAAAAGCACGCTTGGGCTTAATATTTTTTTCTTTAATATTTGACTTAATTATTATAACATATTTTTCAGAAATTTGTATATAGTGCACCTACAATTATTTGTAGGATTTTAAATGCACCCCAACTTCAAAAAGTTTGAGAACCACTGGTGTAAGCCAAAACACTCACATCTCAATTTTTTTAGGTTTTTATGGGAGTGAGTATTGTAAATTAAAACTGTCATATATTGAGACTGTCATAACCTGAGGACCTCCTGTATACTCATCTTGGGGAAATTACACTTTTGTGTGCTAATTTTGAGTTTTCATGATTGGCAAATATTTAACTGCATGTTCTTATATGCTTTTCATATCTAAAAAACAGTCTAGAAATCACTAATCTAGACAATCTTAATGAATGATATTATGAAAAAGCTAATACATCTGTACAAATAATATACTGCTCACAAAAATTAGGGGATATTTAAACATGAATATGAAGCTATAAAATATTCCCTAATTTTTGTAAGCAGTATATTACCAGAAAGGGAATAGTGAGATCATTTTGCTACTATTTATTTTATTACAGGATTTACTTTTGGTGAAGATAATAAAAAATAAACTAAGACTAAATTGTATAAATTAGAATAAAAAATAAAATGATGAAGGAAACAGCTATCAAATATATCAGATATTAAAAACTGATGTAAATCTAGTAATATAGTTAGAAAAAATTAAAAAAAATAAAATATGCAACATTATTAAAGTCAATTCTAGTGTATTTTACAACTAGTTCTATTATCATCTCTAATGTATAACAAGTTGGAAGACCAGTAGCCATGGCCACTATCACAGCCGCCTCGCCCTTGCAGGTTCGCATTATATTCAGACAGACAGTAATGAAACAAGGAGCCAAGAACTGGTGGGCCATTACCTTTAATCCTAGCTTGCACCTGGCAGGCAAGTAAAAACACATACTGGGCTTTAAAACCCACTCATTCAGTGCTCACAAAGCTACTGACTTATCTGAATTTCCTAGAATCAAAGTTTCTAGCTCACTAGCCTTATTCACCTCTGTTCCCCATCTCCTTCTCTCTGCACAAACTCTGCACAAACTGGCTTCTCCTTCAACACTCTGCCACCGTGGCTGCTTCTCCTGGCCTCCTCCACGTGGCCTTTCTCTGCTCTCCAAACTGCTCTCTCCTCTAATGCTAATCTCAGGAACCGAGAGAGCAAGCTCCCAGACTACCCTACTTTATGGTGTAGAAAATAAAACCTTTAATCCAATATAAAAACAAGGAAGTCTCTGATACAAAATCACTTATCTGAGGCATAATGGGATTCCTCACGAGAGTGCACCACCCTACGTCAAGCAAAGGTTACCGGTGTGTGTGTGTGTGGGGGAAGCTTAGTCTTAAAACTAAGCCTCAGGCTATAACGACCTGGCCTGCTTACAGCCTGTTCCCCCCACACAGTGCAAACTATAAACAAGCAAACATATATATCATATTTACAAACTTATTTGACCAACACAAGTATTATCAGAATATTATTTATTGACAAGAAGTAATCAATGAGAAATCACAAGTTTGTTTTATTGAAATGGAAAACAATGTTATGATTAAAACCAAATTTTTAATGCTAAATATAAAGTAAAATTTAAATTGCATTTGCTTTTATTAAACTTAATTGAGTATTTCTCAAAATATATTGACTTATCTATTATTTTGTTTGGAATATTACTGAATCTAGATGGCAGACATTTGAAGATATTATTCTACTATCTTTTTATTTTTCTATACTTTTGAAAATTTTCTTGAAAGTTTGAAAAAGTAAAAAGCCACTGCTTAAGAGTTGAAAGTATAGAGTTGAAAAGGGAAATGGCTCTGTGTTAAGTAACTCATATAGCATCTCTGCTATATGAACACATTTATACTCAAAATGTTTGCAACAGCCCGTCTTAAAACTCTAAGATAAATTTATAAGGTCTGCATAGTGAAATCATACCTGAACTTCCATGATGCTTTCTCGCACATCGTCCAATGACAAGATAATAAATCTATCATTGGGAAGAGAAATTATTTTTCTCTTCCACTTTTTTTTTTAGTTCTTATGGCTGGACTAATAATAATAAAATTGACAGAAGACTAAATTAACAGGAGAAATTCTAATTAAATGCTTGTGCAATTGAAAAATCACATTATGATGCTCTGGTCATACAATAAGGTCCAAAAAAGAAAAAAAAATCAAACCAAGCACTTTTTTATACCATTATGTAGAGGCACAAATAGGAAAAACAAAGAACAGGGACAGAGTTCAGTGTCCTGAGGCAAAGGCCACAGTGAATTTACTGACGAAAGTACTGAATGCAGTACTATGCTGTATGCAGCACAATAAGGATAGAATTAGCAATTCTGATTAATCAATAAGGAGACATTTGAGCTACTTTGCTTGCTCTTTATTTTACTCTAAAGAAGTTCCCCTTCTGGACTTCCTCATTCTCTTCTCATTCTCTTCTTTGCTTCCTGATTTCCTCATTTTTGTCCCTGCTTTGATTTTGCATAAATACCCATAAGGACAGGGCTGTCTCATGAAACCTGTATAGGGGATTTTGAGGTGGTTTCCCCTAGTTCCCTCAGTGCACTCCACATGGTCTCCGAGAATTCATTATCTATGTGACACCTTTAGACAGAGAAACTATAAATTTGTGATGAATTGACAAGACAAAAATAAATTAGTGCTTCCTGGAAAAGAATTTAAAGAAGCTTTGCATATTTATTAGTGAAGAATCTAAACAAAGTTTGGGTTTGTGTAGTAAGTTAATACAGAGGCAACAAGATTTTTTACATATGCTATTCAACTCTGAGTTCTTTAACCCTAGTGATAAGGGAAGAGGAGTCTTTCAGTTGTAGGGAGGACACATTTTAAATAGGAGATTTAACCTCTATTCTTAGGGGGAAGAGAGGTCAGAGTGTTCTTACACTGATAATTTTCTAAGTAACTCTAATTCAAAATAATGAGAATGGGCTTGAGAAATATCTTGGGTTAGTGTTCTCAGGCCCTGAACACTGTCATTGACCTTTCTTAAGGTCAAGAGCTCCCTAGATCCTTAAATATTTATTAATTTTATTTCCATTTTAATTTTTAGTTCTAGACAAAGTTATTAAAAACATAGCTTTATGAACTTTATAGAACATGAACCCAGTAATTCTTAAGTTTCCCTTAATTTTGGATATCTTATTCACATTCTCATTAGCTCTAACTAGGTCTATTGCTTCTTTAAAGTATTCTATAGCAAGAGTATTCTTGCTGTAAAATATCTTAGTGTACAGAAATATAAACACAAATGAGAAGGTTATTTTTTACTTTTTTATGCACACTTTTTGTTTATCTGTGCTCTTAAGAGAAACATAATTCTATGTAATTAGGCGAGTTTTATGGTATAATTGTTAGAAATAAGATTAAAAATCAATCAAGCATGGTATTGAAAATTAATCAGCAATGATGATATAGAATCTAACATGACAGTGAATCAAAGAGAATATCATTATATCCCTCAGACACTATTTAAATATGAGTATAATTAATTTCTATATTTGTGTACAAATGTAAATAAATTTTTATTGGTTGATTTTAAAGAGAAAGAAAAACATTGATTTTTTTTTGTTTTACTTATCTATACATTCATTGGTTGATTCATGTATGTGTCCTACTGGGGATTGAGCCTTCAACTTTGACATATCAAGATGATGCTCTAACCAACTAAGCTACCCGGCCACAGCCCATGAATATAATTAAAAGTAAAAATGTATTTGTTAATTGTCAAGACAAGATTAGTTGTTTTATATGCTAATGATAAGAAAGAGAAATAACTACAAAATTATATAATATATGGGGTAATAAATAAAAAGATAAAGTTTATTTCCAAATAGCCATAACTAACAAAATAATTATTCTGTTCATATTTATGGGGAAATTCCAAGATTTAACTTTATTTTTCTGATATTTCAAAGCTTGAATTTAATTAAATAACTAATTGATTACAAGGACTTTTTTCCTTTAGTTTTCACATTAATTCAACACTAAATGATTTCATTAATATTTTAAAATATTTAGTATTATATAGAATATAGATAAAAGAAGATTCTAACTTATTTCAATTAGAAAATGTGTTGGAAAAGTATCATTTGTTTTCAGTCACATTTTTATAATGGAAATTGGTGTCTGTCCCTAATTTGACTTAATGGAAAGGAAGATCAAGTTCTTGACATATCGGATAAGATATCAACACAATTTGCAGGAACACTTGCCACTTGATGATGAAACTGTCAGAATTGTACTAATGAGAAAGGTATTCTTTGATTTGATGCTTTGTTCAATGTTAATTATGTAGTTAGGAAAATGAAGAGTTTATATTCTGATATAAAATTTCTACTAGATAAAATGGATTTTTAAAATCAAGAAGGCAAGCCAAAATAAAATACCATTTATTTGATATATTGCTCAAAGTGTACCTTCAGCATGACCTTCAAAAGTCATGTAATTTGTTAGTATTAATAGATAATGTTCATCTAGATTCCGGGCAATAATGCTGTATGGATAAGTTTTAGTAATGCTGGTTCCATATTCTAACAGTTGCAAGTTAGTGGGGTTTAGTGATAAGCAATTAAGATTAAAAAAAAAGTATGTACTTATTTACGTAAGTACATAAAGTACTTGTGTACTTATATAATACTTAAAGTAATATGATATATTTTGTTTGGATATACAAATATATGTTACTCATCTTCAAATACTTGAAGGTCTATTATGTACAAGAAAGAGTAGGTTTATTCACTCGGGTTAAATTTGTAAACAGGACTGCAGCAATGAATAGCACTGACTGCTAAAGAAAAGATTCTATGTTACAACAAACTCTACTAAATTATTCCTATAATTTTCTTGAACTGAATTTTCTATAATTTTCTGAAATTAACAATTATGTTATTGTTAATTGTTGTAATTTACAACAAAAATTAACAATTATGTTATTGTTATAATTTACAACAAAATTGGTATAAACTATTAAAATACATGGAAAATAAGTTAGTTGACCTTTAATTTCAAGAGACACTTATATATTTACCAGAAATGTTATATATAGTTAAACTTAAAAATTTCTCTTTAGTCAATTATGACCATTTTATATTTTAAAAAGTAATCCAGTTTCCTATTGGTTATATTACATATCTTTTTAAATCATATAGTCATTCACGGAGACGGTAAGATTATTTCTACTGAAAAACCGAGGCAATTTTCTATTTAATTTAATTTTCAAACCATTTTTTCTTGACATTTTAGGTAACTTGGGAAAAAGCTGTTTTATTTTTAATTTTACTTGAATATGCACCCTTACTTCGCAACAGAATCTTTAATCAAGGTGGATAACTCAGTAATATTGTGCCTACATAGGTAGATTTCTCCTGCATGCCTGTGAATGTTTTACTCTTGTTACTCTTAGCAATGTCTTAATTCTGAGGGACTGTGCAATAATCCCCGTATATATTTTCATGTACTCCTACTACAGTGCTGCCATTTACATATTCCACAAACACTAATTATTTTTATAGAATGCACTTAACTTCATCTCACTGCAGAAATCTCATCTTGAGGAAAGGATGAAACTCAGTTAATTGCAATCTGGAAAGAATAAAAGAGTATGTGCCTTAAACAGGTGCAACCCCCTGCATCTATTTTGTGACTGTTTATGAATAAACATAAATTTTAAGATATGACATTTAATCTTATTTTTTTGTATTCTATACACCAATGATAAGTTATGGGTGTTTTTTTTTCTAAGCTTTTGGTTTGTAGGATAAGTTATTATTAGAAAAATAAGTGAAATTAAATCATGTTACATACTCTGTAATGGGTATTTATAGGTATTTTAATTTAAGCAATTCTTTTTCACTGTCTCTCTGCTGTTTTATTTTTTAACTTGGATAAAAAATAATCTAATCAATCTCCTCCAAAGTCATGGCTGGTGAATTGTTATTACTCAATACATTTGGCAAAGGCCCCTAAATTCCTTGCACTACAGGATATTCCAAGAAATTGAAAATATTCTTCCAAAAGGAGTTGGAAGTATTTTTAATGCTTTCATATGTCTATAAACTCTATACCTTATCAATTTTAGAACATTCAAGACTCTGACCTCACAAAGTCTGTCTTCCAGAGAAGAGTATATGAACAATCTTATTTATTCATGCATAAGTTTAAAAATGGAAGAAAATTATGTGTAATATATATTTTTTTAATTTTATTTATTTATTTATTCATTTTTAGAGAGGAGAGAGAGAGAGAGACAGAGATGGAGAAGGGGGGAGGAGCTGGAAGCATCAACTCCCATATGTGCCTTGACCAGGCAAGCCCAGGGTTTCGAACCGGCGACCTCAGCATTTCCAGGTGGACGCTTTATCCACTGCGCCACCACAGGCCAGGCTGTAATATATTTTGTAATGTAATGAACAAACAGTTTACCCACTGTCTCTGAGACAGTTTCAGAATTGTAGCATTACTTCTGTCCTCCATATATAATTTAGAAAATAAGCAAAAAACCAAAGTAAAAGCAAAACAATTATGACAAAAGCAACAAAACAAAACAAAACATACACACATTATAAAATAAGTACCACGAAGTCCAATAAATCCTGATATTTCTCAGGAAGGTATATTAAAATATTTTGTAATATCAAATTATTTGTAGAATATTTATTTCAATGCCTCTACTTTGTTGACTCCATGGCCTGCCTCTTAGCTTACATGGTACTTATTCTGAAGGAACTCCCAGATTCCCTGTCCCCAGTGTCAATGCCACACAAGTCCATAGGAGGGTGTATGATGGATATGATATCTATGGTTAGATTATATCAAATGACACATCTGACTTAAAGAAAAGATTATCTGGGTGGGCCTAACCTAATCACAAATCCTTTAAAAATTAAGGAGTTTTTTTTTCCAGAAAGCAGAAGCAAAAGAAGAAGTCATGGACTCATTGCATAAGAAGGATTCAATATTCCGTTGCTGGCTGGAGATGTAGTTAGTTATGTGAAAAGAGATGTGGATGGCCACCAGAAGCTGAGAGCAATCCCAACCAATATGAATTAATAGAAGCTTTCAGTCCTATAACAGCAAGGAACTGAATTATCCTATTCAAAATGCACTTTCTCATTTAAAAATGAGCTTGGAGACAGGTTTTTTCCCCAGAGCCTCTATCTGAGAGCTCCGCCTGTTCAACAAGTTGATTTGAGCCTGAGACCCAGTGGAGCCCATTGAACCCAGTCAGCCTACTATACTTCTGACCTACAGAACTATGAACTGACGTATGGATGTTTTTAAAGACACTAAGTTTGTATAAGTGCAAAAAATTATAACTATAAAAATCAGGTAAAGAAAAGGCAGTACAACTAATATTACAATACTGCAGAATATTTGATGCTGTGGGCCAAGCCATTCAGTTTTCAACTTATTTTAATAGCATTATTCAATTTTGAGATAAAAATCTGACATGTGCTCTCAGTATATATAATATATAAATATGTACCACTATAGTTGAATTGAGACAACTGTCTAGATAAAGGCAGGCTTTGTTTAATATTAATTTTTAACATATATTAATTTTACTAATATTACATTCTAATTTATATTTTTACATATTCTCCATATTTAGCTGGTATTGTGTTGAACACTCCCAAAGGTTAAGTAATAAATGTTAAAAAATTATATAAAAATGTGTGATAAAGAGGACTTAGGTGCCTGCAACAAATTCTTTTTCTTTTCAATATGTTAGAAAAACACTGGCTAAAGGCAAGAAATAATTATAGCCAATATTTATGAACTAATACAGTACCAAATGCAGTACTAATACAGTATCTAATACAATTAAGGTCACAGAAAGGTTCATCATTGTCTATTACATTGGCCTCATAACCAATGCATACATGCTTTCTCACTCTTTTAAAGTTCTCATTGGTTCAGGAAGTTCTCTTAAAGTTCTTGGTTCAGGAGTGTAGAGGAAAATTGACAGCTGGAAGTGTGGTTGTTTATTGTCAGAGCTTTATTTTCCATGTCTCAGTATGGAGCATGGACAAGTAAGTCTATACTGAGACCTAGAAATTGAATAATATACAGTAAATGCCAGGACACATCTTACAGAAAGAGGACTAATACCTTTTTAATAACATAGTAAAATTTCTTTCTTTTTTTAAAATTTATTTATTTTAGAGAGGAGAAGGAGAGACAGAGAGAGAGAGAGAAGGGAGAGACAGAGAGAGAGAAGAGGGAGGAGCTGGAAGCATCAACTCACATATGTGCCTTGACCAGGCAAGCCCAGGGTTTCGAACTGGCGACCTCAGCATTTCCAGGTCGATGCTTTATCCACTGCGCCACCACAGAGATTTCTTTGTTTCCTCTTTGTTTCTCCTTTGCAATTTACTCTTTGTGGCCCTTTATACAAATGTGTATCATAGAATATTTATTATATATAATTATGTAATTACTGATTTACACAATTGACTTCTCCTCCATGGGACTGTGCATATTTCCAAAGCAAAGACAGTATCATTTGGGCTTGTTCCAGGATCCAAGAGAGAAATTTAATGATATATATTTGTTAAATGAATAAACCTAATTTGCACTGATAAGTTATTAGCTGATGAGTGTTCCTTAAGTTAATAATTTCAGAGCAATGGCTCTCTACATGAAGTCAGCCCTTACAACAAGTATGTAGACCGAATGAAGAAATTTTAGACAAATATGGATCTTCTGGATTTTTTTCTATTAAGTTTGTCTTTTGTAACACTTATAGGAACACATATTTATATTTCTTAGAAGGGTGGTACAAGAATTTATGAGTAAACCTGAAATAAGAATAGAAAATGCTGATGTTCGGTATGTGACATACAAATAAATATTCACACACAATTATCTCTATGTGACTATACATAAATAAATATAGGTTTCTGTATATCTGTAACAAGATGCATTTTTTTGCTAAACCTAAAATATTACTACATTTAATCTAGTTTAATAATTAGTCTATTTTTATTAATCTTTGATTAGAACTTGGAGAAATATAGATATTCAGGAATAGGGAATCATTTCACATTATTTAGTACAAAGTGAGTATAGAAACATTGGAAGCTGGTCAGGGATTCTTTGTCTTATTTTTGAGCCAGAGCAGACCAGATCTCAGATGCCCTTATTGGGAAAGGGAATCTAGGAATTTGAATGCTTTTGAAAGATCATATATAAATCACAAACTCAGAAATGTTTGCTATCAAAGCATTTATTCTCTATGTAAATAAGGCATGTGCATTTCTTTCTTGTTTTTCATTTTTATTTAAAATGGCTCTAATTTCTACCATTTGCCAAATGTTAGTCTCTCAAAAATGTGTGCTTGATAGTCCCTCAAAGGGAATTTCTTGCAGAATAAATCCACTAACACTAATGCCGAGGGAAAAGTAATGCCCATGTCAAAACAACAGAGCAGAATACAATTAAGTAAGACAGCCTGTGTATTATAAAATGAGAAATTGATTTTTTTTTCATTATTTTAAACCTTCTCTATTTCAAACTAAGATTTATTAATCACTTTTATTTTTTTGGAGGTATACAAACTGTCATGAATCAACAAGAAAAGAGACAAAGGCTTTTGTAACCTCAATTTCAACTACATGTTATTTTAAAATTCCCATTGCTAATAGAGTGTGTTATTTAAAAGCAAAGAAATCAGGGCATCACATGTAATTTGCACATTTAAATTTTGCTCACAAAAGTATCTTTGTAGCTCACTAAAAATGATACATCCACATGCTAGAAAATGTATAACATAGTGGAAAATGTGATCAGTCAGAGAGTAGGTAAAATAGGTATCAATATAAAAACCAGGGCAAGGAATACTCTATATTTTTTTATGGGTTGTAAAGCAATGTCTAGCTGTACTGACTAAAAACTTACCCTTTTCCCTAGGGATGCACCATAGTTTTGAGGGTTTTTTTATGAGATGAAGTGGGGAATGGTTCAGGCATGTTTCGGTCCATTCATTCAAGTTACTAATGAGCATCCATTGTCCAGGAGAAGGGTTGATATAGGTCATTTGCTTTCTGCTGTCATTGAACAAGACAATCTTTTATATGGCTGTTTCCTATCCTATCTTATTGAGACCAGCTCTTCCTCTCAGGAGGCTGGGCCATCATTGAATGAAGCCAGCTGACCAGTCTTGCTGCTAGGTCTGTTGTCTGTTCTCTACCACTTCTAAAATTTTAAATCTCCAAAGTTCCTCTTCCAGTTTGAAAGTCTTTCTTCTCTCTGCTTCAGTCTTCTTCTCTTCTTGACCTCCTCAGAAAATCCACTTTATTTTATTCTTCTACTAGAGACCTCAAAGGTTCATTAAATTCCAAATAAAATTTACCAAACATTATTTGTTATTTTCTTTCCAGAGAAAGGAACTAAGATTTGACCTGTGAATATTATTTCAACAACAACAAAAATCAGTTCAATTTCCATGTTAAAATAGATGGACCATTCAGTTCTTAGAATACTGCCTGCCTTGTATGTCCAACAAGAACATCTTTGTATTCTAGTGCTTGATGACTAAATCACTTCATGAAATGGAACTTTAATGAAGTAGGGACCTGCTCTGTGAATCACATGGGATCCTTTAGGATAGTAATAACTCCCACATAAAGTGGAGTCTCTGTGGTTGGTGTTTTCCCCAAGTTCCTGAGGTCCTTTATCCTGAGTTCTAGATGATTGTTGTTGTTGTTGTTTGTTTTTTGTTTGTTTGTGTGTGTGTTTTTTTCTACATCTTCTGGAATATTGATTACTCTGAGTGATTTTTTTTCAATCCTCTGTTTGGCTTCATTTCCAAGAGAATTAAAATTTTAGCACAAGTAGAATACACCATAGTTGTTGATCAGAATTTGGTCTGTTTTACATTAAGTAAGAAGTTAATTTGGGGCATTAATATGGGCTGGTTCTTTGTTTCTTGTTGCACCTGCTTCATAACCTGGAGTCATTTTCTTCTCTCAGACTCCAGGACACACTGACGAGGATGGCGCTTCTGTTAATACGTGGTTATAATAGAGAGAAAAATCAGTGGGCAGCTGTTACATCCCTGTTCAGTTTTCTGCAGGTAAGTGACAATTTCCATTTTCTCCATTTCCTGGCTTTCCAGTGTCAGACGATGGAAGAGATATAGTGCCAACAAATTTTACACTCCTGAGGAACATGAGAGATTCCTCTTACTGATCTGTCTCTGCTTACCAAACCTCCAGTTCTCTATGTCATCTACACTGAAACTGGTGTGCCCACTCCACAAAAGTCATCATAAAAACCTCACCATTAATGAAAAAAAATGCACTAGCAATTATTACTCTTGTTATGAACACAATAATAACTGCTACCCATGGGAAACATGTTAAGCTCTTTGAGATCCATCCAGTGTGTTTAATATCTATCTAATCAAACTACTTCTATATGTATAGATAGGTAGATAGATAGAGATAACTACAGATCTATAGATAAAGATATAGTTATGGATATAGATAGATATCTTCATCTGAGTAAATTTTATAATTTTTTTAAAAAAATTAAATATTGTAATTTTTATTTTATCACATAATAGTGTAACAGAGGGTGTAAATAAAAATGTGAAATTAATACAATATATATTATTTAGCTAGCATGGTTTTTAAAAATTAAATTGGTTTCCAATATTTAAACACATTTTCAGATGTATGTATTAAAAAAATAAAGGGATTAGCAATATTAGATATGAATTTGAGTCTTGCAATACTTGACAATTACAACACTGTAAGGGCAACAGCTCTTCTAGTTGGGGCACATGCCATGAGCTTCTTAGTTTACTATTGAGGCCCTGAATACAAACATAGAACAAGGACAGAGTTCAGTGCCCTTGAGACAAAGACCAGAGTGACTTTACTGGCAAAAGTACTGAATGCAGTACTGTGCTGATCATAGCACAATAAGAATAGAATCAGCAATTCTATTAATCAATAAGTGGAGGCGTTTGAGCTACTTTGCTTGCTCAAAAGAAGTTCTCCTTCCTGACTTCCTCATTCTGTTTTCCTCATTCTCTTCTCTGCTTCCTGACTTCTTCATTTCTGTCCCTATTTATATTTTGTGTGTATCAATAAATACAAGTAAGGACTGGGGGTCCAGGCCATCTCATGAAACCTGTACAGAGGATTGTGAGGCGTTCTCCTCTAGGTCCCTCGGTGCAAGCCATGTGGTCTCCAAGTAGTCATTGTCTATGTGACAGTTTCCCATAGTCTTCACTGGTAATTTACACTCACTTCCATTACCTGCCTGTCTCATAGAGTTATCTGTAGTTCTGATTCCTGTTATTCACAGATTTCTATAAAATAAAGTATCTTCCATGAAAATAATATATAATGTACTATAAGGTCCCAAACCATTCTCTAATTTTGCATATTTTGTATGTATAAAGTTGTGGTTCTCAGTGTGCGTTAAGGCATTTTGCTTTGCAAGGGAACATCTGGGAACATCTGAGAATGTATGGAGAAATTGTTGCTTGTGGAGGGTAAGTGGATGATTATATTAAAATTTAGTAGGTAGAAGCCAAGAAATGCTGATGGATATCCTAGACTGTATGGGACAGTTACTACAACAAGAAATAATCTAGCTCAAACAATAATTGTGTTGTTATTTAAAATCCTTGATTAAAGACCTGGCTAGTTGGCTCAGTGGGAGTGTGGCCCTATGTGTGGATATCCCAGGTTTGATTCCTGGTCAGGGCATACAAGAAAAATGACTATCTGCTTCTTCACCCCTCTCCTATCTCCTTTTCTCTTTCTCTCTCTTCCCCTCCCAAAGCCATGGCTTAATTGGTTTAAGTGCATCAGCACAAATGCTGAGGATAGCTCTGTGGAGCCTCCACCTCAGGCACTAAAAATAGCTTGGTTGTGAACATGGCCCCAGATAGAGTTTGCTGGGTAGATTCCAGTTGGGATCATGCAGGAAACTATAACTCTATCTCTCCTCCTCTCAGTTGGAAAAAAAAGAGAAAAAAATCCTTGATAGAGAGATTGTATACATAGCTATTGAACAATTTTAAGTATTAAAGTCAATTTCTATAAAACAGAACAAAAGATATAGATAGATTTTACATAATTAGTAACCATTGTCAAATTTCTCTTAAGAAAGGTGTTTCCAATAGACACAGTATAAATTTTTTATTTTTTATTTAATAAGAAAATTTATAAATAAATTAGACACTGTTAAAATATTTATTTATTTAATAAAAAATAAATATAAGACAATTAATTTTAATAATACAAGATAGAGTGTAATAGAATTTGAGAAAAATATCTATAATCCCTTGTACATAGTCTTGTCTTGATGTACTTTTGAGCACAAGGCTGTCTTTGAAGTAGAAACTTTTCCTGTACCTTCTTTACAGTGTTGAGGACACACTTCAAGTTCAATAAATATTTAATCACGATAATGGGAGACATTTTGAGACTGCCTGTTAGAAAAAACATTGTAGTAAGCAGTTTAATGTTAATTAGCATTCATGGCATTAACAATGCCTGAGGACCACACAGAAGCTGAAGAATTATGACATATTTAAAAAAAGAATTTCAAAATAATATTAAAAGACTTCCCTTTCCTTTAGCTTTTTTTTTCCTTTTAAAGATATTTTATTTTTTCCCTAATGAGGAATTTCTGAGTGTTCTGAAACTAGATTCAAAAACTAACCAGAGATAAAATTTCAAGAATATCTACTTTACACAGAAAAGGAAATAGAAGGTTGTAGAAAGATATTTTAGGTGAACTGTAGCCCAAATTCTAATGTAAATTCAGATAACTCAAACATAAATGGAGTGAGGAATATGCTAGTGTTAACGACACTGGATGCAGCAACAGCTTAGATGGAAAGTCAGAGACCAAGCAGAGAAGGGTGTGGGGAGGTTGAGGAGGATGGCTTCCAGGCAGCAAAGTATAGTTAGAAAAACATCAATGCTTGACCTGTAGTGGCACAATAGATAAAGCATCGACCTAGAACACTGAGGTTGCTGTTTCAAAACCCTGGGTTTGCCCAATCAAGAGACATATGGGAGTTGTTGCTTCCTGCTCCTCCCCCCATTCTCTCTCTCTCTATCCTGTCTAAAATAAATAAATAAAATCTTTAAAAATTATGTGTGACTTAGTGGGGTGGTTACCTGGTAACATGTTATAGGCTGAGATGGGGTGAGGTGGGTACTGTGCTGGCGTGGTGGTACCACTCACTGGCTCAGAATGACAGTTCAGTCATGATCAGGGGCATCTACATTTGAGTTAGTGGTAACAGCAGCAGCAAAGCATCCTAGGGTCACCGTGCTGTAGGATGTGAACCTTTCTAGTTCCAAAGTCACTCTCATAGTTTTAGGTACTTGTTATAACCAAATAGCTAAAATCTGTAGTTATTATCTACTTCTGTGTAACACAATACTCCCATTTCAGTGACTCAAAATAGTATCTATTTATTACTCACAGTTTTTGTTGGTTAATAATCCACAGACACCCATATTTCTGGGTATCTATGACTCAAGTTTTCAGCAATGGTTGCAGTTAAAGTGTTTGTTGAGGTAGAGTCAACTCAAGACGTAACGGAGGCTAAAGAATTTGCCTTTGTTTTTCACATTAAATTACTGACAATTTTTAGAAGATCTCTCATGTGGAACCCAACTCAGAGCTGCCTCGTTACATGACAGCTAGCTTTCCCAGAACAAGTCATCAAAGATTGACTGAAAGGGTGTTCAAGGAAAGAAGCCATTATCTCTTTATAATGGAATATAGCAACTGAGGCATCATTTCTTCTTTATGGGTTCAATGCACATAAATAATTCCAGCCAAGGTATGGACATCATGGAGAGACATGGACACCAGGAAGCAGGTGTCATAGCAGACCATCATCAGGGGTCCCAGCCAGTGAAGTTTTTGCTGATTGATATATTTGCTGATGTAGGCTATATCCTGAACAACCTTTACCAATCTATTTGAGTGAATCAGTTTTAGAATGTCTACAGATTTGGGAGGATTATCACTGTGAATAGCCAATTTCCCACTTGTCAATATACACATATGAAGCAATTGTTTCTCCAAGACCTCCCAATGAAGAACAAGTGGTTAAGTCAAAAAGAAAGAATTGGATTTATTAGCCCTGACTGAATAGCTAGGTTGGTTGGACCATTGTCCTGAAGCATATAGATTACCAACTCAAACCCTGGTCAGGGCATATACACAGGATCTGTGTTCCTGTCTGTCTGTCTCTTTCTTCTCTCACTAAAATCAATAAACTTAAACAATCTTTAGAAAAAAAAGAACAGAGTTTGTTGCTGTTCTCACCTCCTTAATTGGTGTCAAAAGCAGTATTCAAATAAGTAATAGGATATCTCAGGCCTCAATAAGAATATTATAGGAGTCAAATATCCTATTTTTTTTCTCTGGGGAGAATCCTCTTCATCATATCATTTATCCTTTAGAAAAGATCCACTTGCCCTGGTCAGATAGCTCATTTGATCATAGGATCCTCCCAAAGTGCAGAGGTTGCCAGTTTGATCCCAGGTCAGGGCACATACTGAAACAGATGTTCCTGTCTCTCTCTCATGCTCTCTTCTTTCCTGTCTCTAAAGCCAATAAAATAAACATTAAAAAAACTAAGGTCCACTTAATATAGAAAAGTAATAGGTAAACCAAACAGGCATGCAAAGGGGCAATTGCCTATTATGTGGGTCATGGTGGGGTGGTGGGAAGCAAACGAAGTGATACAATATTCTTTCACTGTTATAACAATTTTTGTACATATCAGCTAAGAATTAGTTCCACTGGAGACTATGGAGATATATCAAAGTAATGAGTTCTGCTCTCAAATATGTTCTGGTGTTTAGTATATTTATGATGATTTTGCATACCACAACTGTAAGCATATTAACATGGCATACTGTGCGTAGGATATTTGGGACTATCTCAACACAGACTTTTGACGGATTGGTGTGTTATTTTGGGAAAAAGCAGTATTGTTTTTATGACAAGGCAGATAATAGTTTAAATTCTGGCTTTGTCGTTTATTTTAAATAATGAATACTAATGTCTGTGTTATAGGATGTTTTCAAGAACTAAAGCAGAAAATAACATTGAAGTCCCACGTAGAGCTTGTTATACAGACAACCCTCAAAAAATAACAAACTACCCAACTTGTTAACAAGGCATCAAGAAAAGCATTGTATTCCCTGTCTACACGTCAGATATTTAGTAATTTGTTTTTGAGTTTAATCATTTTAAAAAACAAGTAATAGGCCCTGAGAGATTTGCCATTTAAGTTATTTCAGGCTTATTTCTATACATAGCACAATGCAAAGGCTAAAGAACTCTGAATTAGATGAAGTTAACCATGGTTCACTTTCTTAAAAAATGAGTAAGTTGGTATGTTTGATTGCTGTGCATTGTTAGAGCTAAAAAAATTTAAATAATGGGGTATGGGTCACTTCACCTGCAAAATAACAAAGAGGCATAGATGACTAAGTTTAAGCATGTAGAACATGTTTATATATTTTTACATGTTGAATTATATTAGAACTTAGATTTAATATAAATTTAAGTTTTGATCTACTTTAGCTCTTGAACAGGTAAATGCCAGCATGAAAATGTAGTTCAAGGGAGGTTTTGATAGTAGCTTTGAGTACAATAAATTTAATCAAGAAGAGGGTGAGAGAAATATGGTAAATTGATAGATCAACAATTGAAAAGGGGATAGATCTTACAAACTCCTTAGTGTTTAAATCAGTGAGTGATTCATGAGCTTATTTATATTATGTTGAAGTTACAATGGATTGAATAACTCATATAGAGCATGTATCTAAATTTATAAAAACTGTGTTTATTTGTATCATCTTAATAGGTATATATCATTATGTAATATCATACAATTAGGTGTTTTGTTGGAAATTCAAGTATGACATTTAAATGAACCTCTAACAGTGTTTTCATGTGAGAAATTCTAATAATTAATTAGATTATTCATATAATCAATAATATATGTAACAGTTTCCAATAAGAAAATTGAACCATTATTTTTATAGACTTCTTTGAGAGAGACTGTTAGTCTAAATTGTTGATATTATACAACCTCACTCACTAATTAATAGGTTGCTATATAGAAATTTCCCACAGGTTAAACTGTTAAACAGACCAATGGGGGGGAAAAAAACAACTATGAAGAGAGTAGATGAGATTGCAGATGATCAGCTGTTTAGAAAATGTAAGGAATTTTGTATCTCATCACCTAATGTTTTAAAATTAGCTACTTCTAGAATGCATGGACCTGATAAACTTGGGTTGAAACCCAGTTTGAAGTGTATTCTTTACATCATTCTGACTCTGTTGGACATATTATTTTGTGCCAACAAAGTGTTTGGGAAATCATCTTTCTACACCCTCATTGAATTTTTCCTTCTGTTTTTCAGCTCCTATCATTTTTGTGGGTGGTCACAAAATTCTCTTCCAATTATTTTTGGACAATTCCCAACAGCTCTTCCAAAGTATTTTCTCCTTCATTTGCTCTTGGCACAACATAAAATGCCTTGGAAGTCTTTTTTTCCCAGGTTTGACAGCAATTTATATTATAGTAGTACCTTCATCCATCACAATTTTTTAAGAGTTATTTTAACTGCATTTTTCTCTGTTTCAGTCTTTTATATACATACAAGTATATGAATATATATGGGCAAGTTGTAAAACTGAGACCTCCTAATGCAAGCCATTAGAATAAAATAAATTTATATGTTTTCATAGCCCCATTTATTATATTGTAATTCTCTAGGGAAATATGAAATCAGGTCTAGATTTATAGATATTAAGAACACAATTCTAACTTTTGAAGAGTGCTGTATTCTATCTATTTAATTTAAGTGATTCAAACACAATTGACATAGAATGTTTACCTGAAACCTATGTACTCTTATTGATCAGTGTCACCCTGTTAAATTTAATTTTCTAAATAAAATTTAAAAAACAAAAAAAAATGCAATTTACAATCCTAATCAAGAAATGAACATTTTGTTAAATTCCTATTGTTTTAATAATGTACAGTATTTTCTACTTTTTACTATTGTCTCCTCCAGTGCTCTTTGCTATGAATCTTTTTTTTTTTTTATTTTATTATTTTTTTTTGTATTCTTCTGAAGCTGGAAACGGGGAGGCAGCCAGACAGACTCCCACATGCGCCCGACCGGGATCCACCCAGCACGCCCACCAGGGGGTGATGCTCTGCCCATCCGGGGCGTCGCTCTGTCGCTTCCAGAGCCAGTCTAGCGCCTGGGCAGAGGCCATGGAGCCATCCCCAGCACCTGGGCCATCTTTGCTCCAATGGAGCCTTGGCTGCGGGAGGGGAAGAGAGAGACAGAGAGGAAGGAGAGGGGGAGGGGTGGAGAAGCAGATGGGTGCTTCTCCTGTTTGCCCTGACCAGGAATCGAACCCGGGACTTCCGCATGCCAGGCCGACGCTCTACCACTGAGCCAACCGGCCAGGGCCCTGCCATGAATCTTTTGCTGAGATTACTCTGTTTTACAAATTAGGCATTATGACATTTGATCTATGTTTCAGTCACATGGACTTAACTCTTTTTGTTTCTATGGTGGTGAGACATAAACCTGGAAAATGGCAGTAGCATTTTCTCTTTATTGCAACACCAATGACTTGCATATTTTTTGCCCAACTGTTTAAGCATTAACTCTCATCCCAATAAAAATAAAATTGTTTTTCACTGTTTCAAGGAATATCTCTAATAGTTCTCTTTAACACTGCTACTCAATATATGGTCTCTATCGTGGTACCTCTTTGTGAATGCTATGTTACTTATCCATGTAAAACAAGTAATTATTAAAAGCATATAGCAAATTTATAGTACTTTGTTATTGCAGTAACTTTCAAGTGTATTATCAGAGAATTCTTATTGCAGAACAAAAAGGCAGAATCATTCAGCTGTTGTCAAACTCACCTGATGAGGCATATGTAGCACTCATATGTTGAAGGACCATATTTTTGGTTCATTAAAGATTATATATATAAATATATATATTTATATATATAATTATATATATATAAATATATATAATTTTTTTTTTCCAAATGAGAGGAGGAGAGATAGAGAGACAGACTCCCGCATATACCCCAACAACTCCTGTCTGGGATGGATGCTCTGCTCATCTGGGGCCATGCTTACAAGTGAGCTATTTTTAGTACCAGAGGCAGAAGCTCCATGAAGCCATCCTCAGTGCCTGAACCCATGCACTCAAACCAACTGAGCTATGGCTGAGGGAAGGGAAGACAGAGAGAGAGAAAGAAGGGGGAGGAGTGGAGAAGCAGATGGTTATTTCTCCTGTGTGACCTGAATGGGAATTGACTCTGGGACATCCACACATCCGGCCAGGAGCCAACCAGCCAGGGCAAGGTAGAATATATTTTTAGATGTTATTTTCCAGTATAGGTTGAGCCACACTACTCTGGAAAAATGAGCATTCAAATTTTGGTAACTTCTATTGCCACTGATTGCTTAAATATATATTTAGCTTCAATCCTCCATAACCTTGTCTTCTCAAGATAATGCACAATTCAGATATCTTTGTAATTATGAGAATCATTGCCTAAGGGACCGAAAGTACAGTAACTATGGTCTTAGTTCACCTGAAAGTCTAGCAGAAGTTACATATTATTA
Organism: Saccopteryx bilineata; assembly: GCF_036850765.1. Taxonomy (NCBI): domain Eukaryota; kingdom Metazoa; phylum Chordata; class Mammalia; order Chiroptera; family Emballonuridae; genus Saccopteryx; species Saccopteryx bilineata. The sequence goes on from NC_089490.1 coordinate 382,913,433, forward strand.
ATGGGTATATTGGGTAGGAAGCTAAAAAACTATAACATAACTCAAGAGGCTTTTTAAAAACATTTCTTCTGAATTTCAGGAAAACATTGGGAAAAAATACATTTACTTGGAAATTCTTAGGGAAAAACAAATAATTTTCCTGAGAGGTGGAACATAATTTAAGTATCTGCAGTTTCTTAGCAATATTGCTTTTCTCAGGGAAGAAAAGAATGAAGACAGGGGGAGAGAGAGGATTTCCCCCAGTGACTCCATGAAACACACTGTGAGATGACCCTTGAAATCAGGGGGTTAGAAATAGGCTAGACTTTTTGTCCATCTCTAAACATGATTTCAGCTATAGGGCTTTTATAAGGTTTTAAAATATGTTCTTGAAAATTAGGAAAATAAATGACATAATTTTTTGTTTTCCTTTTCACGGTTTTACTTTCTGCATTTTCAGTTAATTATGGTCAACTGCAATCTGAAAATATTAAATGAAAAATTTAGAAATCCACAATTTGTAAGTTTTAAATTGCATACTGTTTTGAGTAGCATGATAAAACCTCTGACCGTTCTGCTCTGTCTCACTGTGGATATGAATCATCCTTTTTATCCATGCTGTATGTCCATGCTGTATATCCATGCTGTATGTGTTACACATTCCTTAGACACTTGTTAACTGTCTTGGTTATAAGATTGACTGTCCTGGTATCCCAATACTAGTGTTCAAATAATGCTTATTTTACTTAATCCTGGCTCCAGAACAGAGATCTGGATATACCAAAAAGAAGCCTGATTAGATTGTAAGAGCTAAAGAAAGTGCTGTGTTGAACATGGGCTTCCATTATCTAACACAAATCTTAGCTCAAAGTTGACTGTCAATATGTTGTAGGAAGAATTGGGACTTCCAATGGAACATAGAAACTTTCTAGCTACTCTGCCCCATTCTACCACTGCTCTATCCTTGTCACCTTTAATATAAAAGATTTTTACTTACTCTTCTTTAGCTTTCATAGCCTTTTAACATATTATTCTTTTTCTCTTTTCTGTATTCTTCACCTCATAATTTTTGCTCCTGACTCTATATGGTACACGTGGGTCACAATCACAAGCAAATCTCTGTAAAAAGAGACTTCAAAAGCATTTCTTATGAATTCTAGAATGGGCTTAACCTTTCCACATGGAAGTATGAGAGAAAAGATATGAATCAATTTTCTTTATTTAATTTTGAAAAGATAGTTACCGATTTTATACACAAACTTCCCACAATATAGTTTCTTATTTTTTTTTAAGTGAAAAGATTAGAGATAGTGAGACCAATGCCTGCATGCACCCCAACTAGGATCCACCTGGCAACACCCGTCTGGGCCAATGCTTTGCCCATCTGGGGCCATGCTTGCAACCGAGCTATTTTTAGCAGCTGAGGAGAGGCTATAGGAAGCTATCCTCAGCAACCTGGGGCAAAGAGCTTGAACCAATCAAGCTATGGCTGCAGGAGGGGAAGAGAAAAAGAGAAAAAATATAAGAGAGAAGGGATAGAGGAAGGGGTGGGAAAGCAAATGGTCATTTTTCCTGTGTGCCCTGACCAGGAATCAAACCCAGGGTTTCCACACACCGGGCTGATGCTCTATCACTGAACCAACTGGCCAGGACCTATATTTTCTACTTGTTGGGAATGTATCTTGAGGGTTGATGTATTATTCATAAAATATGAAATATATATTTTATAACTGTGGATAACTAGCATGTTGGTAATGTTGATTTCAAAGCAGTTCATCAAATTGGTATAGTTAGGGGAAAAGGAATAACATTGATTAATATATTTAGGAGGTAAGGGAAATAATTAAAGCTCATAGCAAAATTTATAAATATAATTTAATCAGTGTTTGCTAAAAAGATCACAAATCATTAGATAATTAATCTAAAGCAAAAACTTTCACTTAGATTTTCAAAAAGACCATTTAGATTTTATTGACTTCAATAAAATTATTTATGTTTCTGAGTTATTTTTGAACACAGTCAATACTTATTTTAAGATACTTTCAAAACTGATATAGGTAAAAGTGAAAAATAAGCCAGAGTTTTGTGAATGTCTTTGTAATGAAATATTTCTATCTTTCATTATGCAACTTTTATAACTTTTCAATTAATCTTTAAATAAAATAGTTTTTATATATTATTATTAATTAGTCAGTTAAAGATTCTACTTTTTTATTTCTGAAACATTCCTAGATATCTTCAAAATAATATTTCCTTGACTTTTCATTTGATCTTAAAACATCCTTGAACTTATTCAGGTTACCATTTTCCAAGTTATGAAATAAAGATATCAAAACAATAACAACAACCTAAAAATTGGAACTGAAATGTAATTTGGTCTGTAACAATTCTCCTATTGACTGAATATCTTTTGATTAACTGAATATATTGATATTTAGAATGTCTTTAGAAGAAATGCTGTCTGACTTAAAGCAGGACACTTTGACAAATAATATAAGAATGCAAAATAACAGTCATGGTTAGTCAACATATTTTTAAATAATTTGAAAAAAAAGGAAATTAGATAAAGATAACACAAAGTCTATGTCTTAGAGATTATTACAGTAGTACCTCTTATACTTGAAAAATACCAACAAGATCCCCAGTAGATGCCTGCAACCTCAAAGAGTACTAAACTCTGTATATACTATGTTGTTTCTTGTATATATATATATATATATATATATATATATATATATATATATATAACACACTGTGTTGTATAGCAATTATACAGCTGGAATACTGTGAATTCTTTTAGATTGGAAAATTCTTAGTTTATTTACGTTGCATATATCTAATTCAGTGACTGGTAAATATCAGATATCTAATAAATATAATATAAATGAATGAACATTTCTTAAATAGCTTTAGCTTTTGTGTCTGCATAAGTCCAGCATCTCAGAAACAAAAGGATATTATTCCTTATAATTCTTACAAGCATTTAATTGATTTTAATATACAACTGTCATTCCATGTAGAGAAAAGAAATGAAAAACAGATAAATCTTTTTGCATACCTTATTCCACACCCAGCCCTGCCCAACATGAACATTTAAAAGGAGAAGCATGATTTGGAAGATCCAGGTCCCCAGGTTCGACTCTATCATTCTGAGGTCTTAGAAGGGAAAGAATAAAGAAGTATATTCCCTGAGGAGACTAATCAACTAACAAGGGTGTTTTTCAGTTATTCTCCCTTTTATGTTGCCCTGATAACATTCTATCATTGCCAGTAAAGAAATGGGGCTGTTGCTGGAGATTTCCCTGATGAGGAAGAATGCACATATTGTCCTAAATTAACAGAAGAAGAGGCAAGAGCTGAACATAACAATGTTCCTTCTATTTAACTTTTTTCCCTCCAGTCTCTATCTGTTCCAAGTGGGAGGCATGACCCACCCACCCCCACCATCCAGCATTCACATCGGGATCAAGATAGACTTCAATCTGTTCAATCTAGTAAGCCTTATTACCCATAATTCTTTTTCACTTCTCTAATTTCTGTAGGGATGATTTGATAAGAAGAAACAACAGTCCATGCTAGATGGCCAGTCTCTAAAAGAATACACCAAAATGTTAACACAGATGATGTGTAGGTGAATGAGTCTGAAATAAATACATATATTAGATTTTTAAATAGTTATGGTATCAAGACATTATTATTTTGCATTTTTATAATGTGAACTAAAGTGCTCTTTAGGATTGTTGGAGTAGAGCAGGGGTCCCCAAACTTTTTACACAGGGGGCCAGTTCACTATTCCTCAGACCATTGGAGGGCCAGACTATAAAAAAAAACTATGAACAAATTCCTATCCCTTTTCTTCCAAAATCTTATTTTAAAGTAAAAAAACAAAACGGGAACAAATACAATATTTAAAATAAAGAACAAGTAAATTTAAATCAACAAACTGACCAATATCTCAATGGGAACTATGCTCCTCTCACTGACCACCAATGAAAGAGGTGCCCCTTCCAAAAGTGCGGGGGCTGGATAAATGGCCTCAGGGGGCCACATGCGGCCCATGGGCCATAGTTTGGGGACCCCTGGAGTAGAGCATTTAATTTTGTCTATAACTAAAGTGAGAACCAAATGAATATGATTACTTGCAAAAGGTCACTGAGCTTTTGATGGCAAGACTTGAGTTTTAGTTGAGTTCTTTCTAGCTGGCCAAGAGCACTTTCCATTTTACCATATTGCTTTCATTAAAATAGGATGAATTCTTACAACTAATTTAACTCAGATGGCCCTGGCCAGTTGGCTCAGTGGTAGAGCATCTGCCAGTGTGTGGAGTCTCAGGTTTGATTCCTAGTCAGGGCATACAGAAGAAGTGACCATCTGCTTCTCCACCCCTCCCACTCTCACTTCTCTCTCTCTCTCCTTTTCTGCATCCATGGCTTGATTGGAGGGAGTCAGCTCCTGGTGCTGAGGATGGCTCCATGGCCTCTGCCTCAGGCTCTAAGAAAAGCACAGTTGCTGAGAAACAAAGCAATGTTCCAGAAGGGTAGAGCATCGCCTCCTAGTGGGCTTGTTAGGTGGATCCCAGTCAGGGCAAGTGCAGAAGTTTCTCTCTCTACTCACCTGCTCTCATTGGAAAAAAAAGAGAAAAAATATATAATTTAACTCAAATAGGTAAAGTGAATTAAGCAAAATCAAATAATTTGAGAGTCTTAGACAAACAGACCTTATGTGAGCAAGATCAGGATGCTTTTAGGTGTTATGGACTATGTTTTAATGAAATCTTTAGGTTGAAAGGGACTTCCTCATTTCAATCATTTCAAATACAGGGGGTCCTCAGGTGACACAGTTCCGTTCCTACAACAGTGACGTAACCCGAAGTTTGGAGTAAGTCGAAACACAATCTAGCTTAGGTCACTTACCTATCCTAACACTTTTGTAAAATCATAATCTAGAACATAAAAACACAACTAAGCCATAGAAAAAGAAAAAGGACATAAATATTTTTCCCTGTAAATGTACTGTAGTAACAGAAAATATAACAAATAATGTGTGTTAAAAAAAAAATTCCTTACCTTTATTCTTGTGGTTGGCCTGCACATTGGAAGGGGCATTACAAGATGGGAGAGAGTGACCTATTGAGAGGATGAAGCTTGAGAGGCTGGAGAACCTGAAGAAGGTGCTGGAGATATTGAATGATGGTGAATCAGGATTGCCTAAGAAACATTCAGGAGATGCCAGAAATGATTCTACCTGTACTACAGGTACTACAGGTGTTTCACCTTGAGAAACAGCTGATGTAGAGGGTACACGATCTGTTGCAGGTTTCTCTACCTTATTAAAGAATTGTTCCAAGCTAGTCTGGAAGGTCGATGAACTTTTCTTCCAAAATCTGCCTATAGCATTGCAAGCCATCCACAACAGCTCTGTAGACCTTATTGAATCTATCATAGCTGGGGTCCTCAGCTTGAAATTTTGCCAACCTATCCTCTACCATAGAAAAACCTTCCAAACCCTTGGTTGTAAATCTCTTGGGTTCTGGGGTTTCTATCTCTTTATCTTCAATCAGCTACTTCTCCAGATGAATGAGCTCCTCAGCAGACAGCTCCTCCCCATGTGATGCCAGTAGATCTGTGACATCCTCAGCCTCTACCTCCAAACTAAACTATTTACTCATGGCAACAACCTTCTCTGTTACAGCCTCCACTGACTTCTCAAAGCCATGGAACTCATACACAAACTGGGGACACAGATTTTTACATACACCAGTTAAGTTTGTTCGCCATCTCTATTTTTTTGTTTTTATGGAAGTGAGCATCATAAACTCAAAACCTTGTATATTGAGATGATAGTAACCCGGGGACCCCTTGTACATAAGATTATTTATTTTTGTTGAACCTATTTTCTTTTCTTTTCTTTTTTTTTTTTTTTTTTTGTTTTGTGACAGAAACAGAGTGAGAGACAGGCACAGACAGACAGGAAGAGAGATGAAAAGTATTAATTCTTTGTTGCAGCACCTTAGTTGTTCATTGATTGCTTTCTCATATGTGCCTTGACTGAGGTGCTACAGCAGACCAAGTGACCCCTTGCTCAAGCCAGTGACCTTGGGTTCAAGCTGATGAGCTGTGCTCAAACCAGATGAGCTCGCGCTCAAGCCAGTGACCTCAGAGTTTCGAACCTGGGTCCTCTGTGTCACAATTTGATGCTCTATCCAGTGCACTACTACCTAGTCAAGGTGTTTAAACCATTTTCAGTGAGATCTGAACATTATGAAATTAAATCCCCTCAAAAATTTTAATAAAAACATCATTGTTCTTGCAAATTTAGCAGTTTGATGTGACAATATCATCAGATAATAAATTGAATAAGCATATGTTGTTCAGTGCAATTACCGTTTCTTCGGTTTGATGAAGTGTTTGTATGGGTTCCATTGTGGGGTGAAGCACAATTGAAATCCTGGACTAGGTTATTCCTGTATATTACACTGGTTGTATTTTGGGGGGGGTGACTGATTTGAGGGTTAAGGGTAATTATTAACTAGCTCATTTTTTAGGTGCACAGACCTCTAGCTTTTGGTTCATTGGCACTGGTTATGTTTTATACAAATTGCTATTGAAAGTGATTTTTTGATAGGTGATTGCAATCAGGATAATAATATATAATTTTGATTAATCAAGAAAGTTTGATTAATTTCAGTGTTAATCATATCAATCCCAAACTAGAATGAAATACTGCTTACTGCCATTTGGGATGAGTAAAGTTCCACAGTAATTTGAGCCCTTGTTGAAGTTCTTCAAACTCTGAAGTTGCCTAATATTTCTAGTTATTTCTATTGATGAATATAAGTAATGTTTCCTTGATTTCAAATGTCTAAATCCTCAAACTTAGTATAATATATAAAATCACACTAAGAAAACTATTCCCCAAAAAAGTATTATTTAAGACCATTCTGTCTCCTTTCTTTCTTTCACCAAAACCTAGATATAAATTGGAGCGGTCACACACACTCACACACACACACAGACACACACACACACACATAGTGTTCCAGGATAAATGATTATTTTTTCATATTTGTAACTACGAGTTTTTAAACTTAACAATAACAGTTATACTTTAAGGCCCTATATTTTCAGTTTACTGTTCCAATAGTCTACACTACTAGTTCCAATTCCTTATAAAATTTTCACCCTTACTCTTCACATTTTTATCTATCAAATTAATTATTCTGACAAGAATGTCATAAATACCTCCTCTGGAAACCCTAAATAATAGCCTCCTTCATTCTATCAGAAAGATAATGAGGACAGGTTAAGGTTTGAGACCTCTGGAGAACAGCTAATACTTATAGCTCCAAGGCAGGCTGACAAAGAACACACAAGATACACAAGGGAGTTCCAGGTCCAGAAGCAATGTTGAATTTTTCCTACTAGAATTTAACATTTAACATATGTTAAATGTTACTACAAATGGTTTCCTACTTCATTTCTAGATTCCAAGAAACAAATGCAATAAATAAAAGTCAAGTTACTGAGCTGTGTCATCTCCACACAATACTACCGAATTAGTCAATTAAAAGGCAAAAAGAAAAAAAAAAAAAAAGCTTAGTGTGCCTATCACTATTTAGAGACCAAGCTCTAGAGTAGAAGAAAGATACATGAGGTATCTAATCCCCAGTTCAGCATGGTGATTTTAGCTAACTCACACTAAAAAGTGGCAAAATATTTTATTGAAGGAATATGGGAAGCTGTGGTATAGCCAATTCCCGTGTTACCTAGGAGATGGGACAGCATCACAATCACCTCTCAGAGAATTCATTACCTTTGGTTTTCTCTTTGCATTGCTTGTTTCTCCCTATCATAAAATTGACAATTTCTGAAGCCCAGGGCATAATCATTTACTCTTCTTTCACTTATGAAAATCAACTTCCTTTTGCTTCAGTCACTTCTTCTTAGGAATGGCTACCATACTTAAATTTCAGACAGTGATCAAGACAACGGTTTCTAATTGTGTTTGAATTATCATCAAGAATCTGTTTCTTGCACAACAGCATATGTTTAATTATTTTCTCTCATGCATGAAATCATTCCGGTTTTCCCATTTCTGCTAATGGCCACTTTATTTCTCTGAAGTCATAATCCCTTGACTCAATTTCTTTCCTATTATTCCTTCGTCACTTGCTATTAATAACCTCATCAAATCACCTTTTAGGTAATTTCTCAGGTTTATGTCTTTCTCTTCACTTTTACTATTTTATAAGCAAATTTGAAATACTCTCCCCTCTTTTAAACCCAATAAATTCTTGAAATTTCAGTTAATGCTCTATCTTTTTAAAATATCTTTCTAACCAGCTTCCTATTCTGACTTCACTTTCTCTAATTCTTTTTCTTTTTATTAAGTGAGAGGAGGGGAGATAGTGAGACAGAATCCTGCATGTTTCCTGGCCCAGGGATGGGATTCAAATAATTTAACAACCAGTTCATTGCCCAAATGACTGTGTATTAAAAAATGATATACCGAAAAATAGTTTATTATTTCATGCATTTAATACTTAAATAAGAACAATAAAAGAGGTACAATAACTAGATTATATTATGAAAAAGTTGTAAAATATTAATGAAAAGATATTAAATAATACCTGACAAAAACAATAAAACTATTTGTTTAAGATATTTCCATATTGCTTCTTGATTGGCATCCTCACTTGCAATTTTTTCACCTATAGGCAGAATGAACATTACTATGGGTGCTTAGAATATGCTGATGTGCAGATGAATGTTAAAAAAGAAAGGAATGTAAATTTGTGATTTCCACATTGGGCAGCTGCCCTGGCACCCACCTTAGAGAGAACCCTGATTACAAGTACCATTTTAACAACTGGTTCGCAGAACTCAACAAAAAATTAGGTGTTTGTTTTGCCAAATCCATGGGAACTGGGTGAATCCCACTACTGCCCTGACTGGATCCACCCGGCAACCCTGTCTAGGGACGATGTTCAAATCAACCGAGCTATTTTTAGTTCCTTAAGGTTGACATGCTCAGACCATCTGAGCCATCCTCAGTGCCTGGGGTCAAGCTGAAACCAATCAAGCCACTGGTGTGGGAGGGGAAGAGGGAGAGAAGGTGGAAAGGGTGAGGAAAAGAAGCAGATAGTCGGCTTCTCCTATGTGCCCTAACAAGGAACCAGATCCCAGTTGTTCATACTCAGAGCCAATGCTCTACCCACTGACCCACCAGCCAGGACCTCTCTAATTCTTTTTTACTTATTAATATTATTAATTTATTATTCATGTATATAATCTTGTTATTGCATTAGGTCTATAAATTTATATAGATGAAATATCCTTTATTTTTTACTGTATTTAAACTAACAAATCAAGATTAGAAATCTTTTACCAATGTTCTCATCTAGTCTTTTTTACTAATATTCACAATTTGATGATGGATTTTTCTTTAACATTTGTATATGTTTATATATGCATATATATAATGCATATATATACACATATACATATATACATATATACATATTTGTATATATATAGTTACAATAAAATGTGTAATAATACAAAATTATAAAAATCCTTGTATATTTTGTCAAATTAATGGACAATGGTCATTTTTTTTAATTGGTAGATTCAAAGATAGTTTCATGCTACAACTCTCAACAAAGGTAGATTAATCAAAGGTAAATTCATTCTACAACTTTCAACAGCTTTGACATCAGAGTTTTCAAGACATATCATTTTATTATTTATGAAATTTTAAGAAAACTGTATTTTGTAATTATTTTTTTAAATATGAAATGTTTTGTGAGGCTACTAATAATTATTAAAACCATTTGTCACTATGTATATTGGACCTCAGGAAAAACACTACTTTATAGTTTGGTATCAGTGGAATAACATAGTATCAATACTATGCAAATTTCTCTATTTTTTTTTAATTAAATGAGAGCAAGGGAGACAGAAAGACAGATTTTCAAAAGTATCCCAACCAGGATCTACCCAGCAAGGCCCCTTTGGAGCATGCTCTGCCCAACTAGGGATGTTGTTCCATTGCTTGGCAACCAAGCTATTTTTAGTGCCTAAGCCAGAGGCCCAGGGACTTGCTACAATCAGTTGAGCCATTGCTGTGGGAGAAGGAGATAAAGCAAGAGAGAGAGATAGAAGAATGAAGAAAAAGGATGAGGAAACAGATGGTGGCTTCTCCTGTGTTCCCTGACAGAAATTGAACCCAGTGCATCCACATGCCAAGATGACACTCGAATACTGAGCCAACCAGCCAGGGCTACAAATTTCTACATATCCAAATGTACTGGGGTGGAATAAATGATATTTATTTCACACTTATAATTTTATATTTTGTGACTGAGAGAGACAGAGAGAGGGACAGATAGGGACAGACAGACAGGAATGGAGAGAGATGAGAAGCATCAATTCTTTGTTGTGGCACCTTAGTTATTCATTGATTGCTTTCTCATATGTTCCTTGAAAGGGGGGCTACAGCAGACTGAGTGACCCCTTGCTCAAGCCAGCGACTTTGGGCTTCAAGTCAGTAACCTTTGGGCTCAAACCAGCGACCATGGGATCATGTCCATGATTCTATGTTCAAGCCAGTAACTCATGCTCAGGCTGGTGAACCCTACCTTAAGCTTGTAAGCCCACACTCAAGCCAATGAGCCCATGCTCAAGCTGGTGACCTCGGGGTTTGGAACCTGGGTTCTCTGTGTCCCAGTCTGATGCTCTATCCACTATGCCACCACCTGGTCAAGCCAAGCTTATAATTTTTAATTTAATTAAGTCCAGCAAATATGAAACAGTGTTAAACTTCAGGAACATGAGCATTATGGAAATGCAGACATAACTAGAACCTAGGTTACATATACATTCTGGGTCTGTGTTTAAACTATGTGATGTCTAGACTCTTTTTTTTTTGGATAGAATCAGAGGATGGGACAGATAGGGACAGACAGACAGAAAGGAAGAGAGATGGGAAGCATCGATACTTCATTGCGGCATCTTAGTTGTTCGTTGATTGCTTGTTCATTGATTACTTTCTCATATGTACCTTAGGTGCGGGGCTAAAGCAGAGCAAGTGATTCCTTTTTCAAGCCAGTGACCTTGGATTCAAGCCAGCAATCTTTGGTTTCAAGACTGCTAGTGACATTGGGCTTCAAGCAAACCACCTTTGGGCTCAAGCCAGTGATTGTGGTGTCATCACTATGATCCCATGCTCAAGCCAGCAACCGTGCACTCAAGCTGGTGAGCCCATGCTTAAGCCAACCTCAGGGTTTCTAACCTGGGTCCTCAGCTTCCCAGTCCGATGCTCTACACACTGTGCCACTGGTCCGGCTAGACTTTTTTTTAAATTTAGTGAGAGAAGTGGAGACAGACACCCGCATGCACCTTGACTGGAATCCACCCAACAAGCCCACTAGGGGGAGATACACTGCCCATTGGGAGCGTTGCTCCGTTGCTCAGTAATGAACACTTCTTAGTGACTGAAGTGGAGGCCATGGAGTCATCCTTTGCATCCAGCCCAAGACAAATCAAGCCATGGCTGCAGCAGGAAGAGAGAGAAAGAGATGTGAGAGGGGGAGAAATGTAGAAGCATATGGGTGCTTTCCTGTGTGTACTGACAGGGAATCAAATCCAGAATATCGACATGCCAAGCTTACGTTCTACCACTAAGCCAAACAGCTAAAGCGTAGACTTTAAAAAAAAAACACATTTATTCATCGAGAAGAAGGGAAAGAGAAAGAGATAAAAATATCAATCTTTTCCTGTATGTGCCTAGACAAAAGATCAAATCAACAACCTCTGTGCTAATAAGTATCACGTACCCAGTGCCTATTATGTGCTAGATATTTTGCATATATGTCTAATTCTCAAAGTAGCAATTTTAAAAAGGAAACAGATAGTATTCAAGGTCTTAATGTTAAAATATTAAGTCTATAATACCATGCTTCTTTCCTGATTTCATTTACATTATCCTGCTTCCTGCTGATTGAATTTATCCCTGGCTACATATATGTATATATATTGGAAATTTTAGACTTTTCTTTGGCTAAATGATATAGATCATAAATGAATGAGGATCCTTAAGAGTAATCTTTAGTATTTTGTTGTCATTTGTTTATTTAATTACAAATATCAAATTATGTGAAAGTTAAAGATGGTTCAAAGACCAAAGTTTTTGCCAAAGTAGTCTCTGCTCTTGTGGTCACCATACTTATGCCTCCCTCTTACTGATGAAACCCTTTTGAGTACAAGAAGAGTGGAGAGTACCCATTTTGGCCATGCTGGCTGTGCTTCCAGATCAGTGAAGGCTGCTCCTATTAGAGCTTTATTTGATTTCTGAGTCTGCAAATGCGCTGCAGCCATATTTCTGGCACATGCAGTACCACCTGTTATATTACCTGTTTCCCTACAATCAGTTCTGCCCTTTTGTCAGGGACTGTAGACTTTGTGACTGAAGAATGTGAAGTCTAGAGGGCTGCATTATGTGGGCAGCATGCTAAATTCATTCCTTGCCAGCATTACCGCATTAAGTGACCCCATACACTTTAGGTACATTTAAGGTTCTTGACACTGACTTGATATTGACATATTCCTAAGAGGAAGACAAGGAAAATAAAGAAACTGAGACCAGGAATGTCTTCCCCCTTCTATTCTCACAGCTAAACAAGAGTTTATAATAAAAATTCTGAAGTCGCAGGTCCAACCTCCCATTTGATGCAGAAATCCCCTCTACAGAATCTCCACAATGACCACAAGAATCATCAAATTTTGCTTGAACACTTCCCGTGTGAGAGAAAGCATTATTGTAATTCACCAGTGAAATCCTCTTGTGTTAGAATGTCTGCTGGTACAGGGGCATGCACTTTAATATTTTATAGCCACTAACAAATTGGATATTGAGGATGCAGGAGTGGCAACACAGTTGATTATAAAATTTAGAGCAGTTACATACAGCCTTGGGGAACCCGGGAGAAGCATTGGGATAATCCCTAATGTGGCATGGCCTCCAAAAACAGGCTCTTTGGCCCTGAATACTTCCAAATACAATGTGTTTTTGGATGAACTTCAGTACCAAAAATGCTGTAGCAACTTTAACTCTTCTCCCAAAGCACCTTGGCCCCATATTCTAGAAAGTATGCCTACCCTTACCTCCGGTTTGTACTCTTCTTCCACAGACACTCAACCAGTTTGCCAGCGAGTGGAATACCATGGATAATGCTGTAAGTCTCGACTGGTGGGTTTAGCATGTAAACGAGGTGTTCCCAGTAAGCAAAAAAGATCCTTTAGATCCGAACGGGGACACAGTTAAATGTAAAAAGAACGGCCAGTGGCAAGCTTCAGGTGGAGCTGCTGTTTTTTAATGTTATGGATTGAGATATTTACTAACTTCATTGGAAGCAGCCTTTTTAACTCTAAGTTCTCTGTACCCTCTCTTATGGGGGTGGCCAGCAGCATAACATCAGATAATGCGAGATGGCAGCTGGTGCAAATGATGCCCACAGTCACCATGTGGACAGCGTTGTGCACATCAATCACTTCTCCCCTTTTTCTGACCTGTACGAAATCGCTCTCAAACATCAGCGCCTTCTTGAACATACTGTAATCCCCCCTGTTGTACAGATGTCACTGCAGTTTCCCCATGGGGGTATTATAAATGCTCCTTCTAGGGGGACTTCTGCCTATGTAATCCAGTAATTTGGGTTGTTTACTCATGGCTCCCTTTTATCAGGAGAGTTTAGGGACTCCTCTCTACCTTCCTCACCACACCTCGCTGAGCGTCCTGTTCTATACGCCTCTCTAACAGGTGGGTTAACGGTGGTTCCTGCAGGCTTTTTTGTCTCTGAGTGACCTACAAGAGGGTAGGGGCGCTGATGACTGACTTCTCAGGAAGTGAGGATCTCCGGTCCCCGTAGAAGTCAGAGTGCGCTGAAGTCCAGGCCCACCGATCTTGGTGTGCCCTCGGGAAGGACTTGCTCTTCAGCCATATACAGGGCTTCACAGGAAGGTTGCTGCTTCTGATTCAGCAACTTTAACCGCCAGTTCAAATCACACTGCTCCTCTCTCTACTCTCTCTCTGCCGGAAGCTGAAGCCTCCAACTACGCCCAAACTAGTAGGGTGGCTGCCTTATTACTCCGCTTCCCACTGTGACCTGTGCCCATGACCTACCCCCTTTGTCTCTGTTGCCTGACAACCCCTCCCTTACCTGAAGGCCACTGTCCTTTCCACCTCTCCACACCACCCTGCCCGTCACAGCCAGCAGACCACCCCTCCTGCGAGGGCTCCATCTAAGAATCTTAATACATAATGTCAAATTGATTTCCAAAAGAGTTAGACTAATTTTCTGTTAGATATGAAGTTAAAATATCCATAGTCTTTTTTTCCAGCACTTTTGATTAGAATTAATTGTAGAAATTACCTTGAAGAAAGATTTGGAAAAGATAGCCTGGGAAGTGCAGGATTATTTCCAGGTTTATTGTATCAAAAAATAAAATAAAATAAAATAAAAAAATAACCAGGAATTAAATCTTAAAATGGGGAGTTGGTTAAATAATTATGGAATTTTCTATGGCAGCACATTCTGTATCCATTGAAAATAATTACGTAATTTTTTACTTGTTGAAATAAAAAGATATCCTGGCTTTTATTTTAAAGAAAATTAGCAAAGCAGATAGATTTCAAAGTAACATTATATGTGTGTTTCAATTTATGTAAAATCACCTGTGTGTGTGTTTGGGTTTGAAAATATGTTCAGTGACATGTTTAAAGTGCTTATCTGGGTGTTGAAGTTTTAATTTTTTATACTTTCTATCTTTATTAGGATAATTATAATTTCTGTTAATCCGGAGAATAAAGTTATTTTATTATCAATGTCTATTTGTATAGTCATGATACTTTTTATATATATTTTGACACACCCTCAAAAGGCTGCTGAGATTTTTAACCTTCCTAAATGTCTGTACTCTGATTATACCGTGTAAAGAACCTCAAACATTATATCTCTATTCTAGACCCACTATCAGATTGTGTATAAAGTAGGCTGAGAGGCATTCTCCTTCCTAGCGCCTGTCTTTTTCCCTCTTCTTTCCCCAAACCCTGCCCGCGGAAGTTTTCCTTGCCTCTCTTTTTCTCCTAAGATTCAGGGGCCCTTCTGTTTTTTGACCCCATTTTTTTTTAAATCAAGTGAGAGGCAGGGAGGCAGAGAGACAGACTTCCACATGTGCTCTGTCTGGATACTCCTGGCAACCACTTCTGAGGTTGATGTTCTGCCTATCTGGGGTAATTGTTCTGTTGCTCAACAACCAAGCTATTTTAGTGTTTCAGGCGAGACCATGGAACCATCCTCACTGCCAGGTGCCCACTTGTTCATTAGAGCCATGGCTGGGGGTGGGAAAAGGAGAGAGAGAGAGAGAGTGGGTGAAGTGATGTAGAGAATCTAATGATCTCTTCTCCTGTGTGCCCTGACAGGCAATCAAACCCAGGTCTTCCACATGCTAGACTGGCCCTCTACCACTGAGTGAACCGGTCATGACTGAGTCCATTTTTTTCTATCACTCACTTTTACCTCTGAAAAAAAAAAAAGTCTGAAAATTTTTGCCAACTATAATAAATAGTATCAATTCAAGAAGATGGGGTGACGATGTAACCAACATATGTATGCACACACATGTGTCGTCTGTGTCTAAGAGTTTTGCTTGTTTGTTCATTTCTTGATTTCAGTTTTTTATTCCACATATGAATGAAATCATATGGTTCTTGGCTTTTTCTGTCTGACTTATATCAGTTAGCATGGTATTATCAAGAACTATCCATGTCATCACAAATGGCAGTGTTTCATCTTTTCTTATCCCTGAGCAGTGTTCCATTGTGTGTGTGTGTGTGTGTGTGTGTGTGTGTGTGTGTGTACGTACACACACCAGATCTTCTTTATCCAAATCTCTGTCAAAGGACACTTTGGTTGTTTCTATGTCTTGGCCACTGTGAATAATGTTGCAATGAAGGTAGGGATATATGTATTTTTACAAATAAATATCTTCAAATTATTTGGGTAGATACACAGAAGAAGCATTGCTGGGTCATATCATAACTTTATTCTTCATTTTTTGAACATCCATACTGTTTTCCCTAGTGACTATACCAGTTTACATTACCACCAGCAGTGAATGAGGATTCTTTTTTAGCCACAACCTTTCCAAACCTTGTTATTATTACTTATCTTTTTGATAACAGCTACTTAAGGTGTGAGGTGGTATCTCATAGTTTTTCTTTCCTTCTTTTTTTTTTTTTTTATATTTTTCCTTAGCAAGAGAGAGACAGGAAGGGAAAGAAATAAAAAGCAACTCATAGTTGCATCACTTCAGTTGTTCATTGATTGTTTCTCATACATTTCTTAAGTGGTTGTCTCAAACCAAGCCTGTGACTCTGCTCAAGCCTGCAACCTTGGGCTTCAAGCCAGCAACCATAAGATCTTGCTGAGGATCCCACACTCAAGCCAGTGATCTAGGGGTTTTAAACCTGGGACCTCAGCATCCCCTGTCAATGCCCAATCTACTGTGCTAGCTCTGGTCAGGCTCATAGTAGTTTTTCTTTTCTTTTCTTTTCATTTTTCTTTTCTTTCCTTCCCTTTCCTTTCCTTTTCTTCCTTTCTTTTCTTCTTTTCTATTTTTTTTTTTTTGTGTGTGTGTGTGTGAGAGAGAGATGGATGAACAGGGACAGACACACAGGAAGGGAGAGCGATGAGAAACTTATGCTCATAGTTGTGGCACCTTAATTGCTCATCTCAAATGTGTCATGACCAGGAGGCTCCAGCCCAGCCAGTGACCCCTGCTCAAGCCAGTGACCTTTGGGCTTAAAGTAAGCGACCATGGGGTCATGCCTATGACCCCACACTCAAGCTGGTAACCATGTGTTCAAGCTGGAGATTTCAGGGTTTTGATCCCAGGCCAATGCTCTAGCCATTGTTCCACTGCCTGGTCAGGCATGCTCATAGGAGTTTTGATTTGAATTTCCCTACTAGCTAATGAAGTTGACCATCTTTTCATATATTTGTTGGCCATTTCTATATCTTCTTGGGAGAAATGTCTGTTCAGTTTCTCTACCCATTTTTAACTGGATTATCTGTTTGCTTGGTGTTGAATTGTATGAGTTCTTTACATATTTTGGATATTAACTCCTTATCTGAGCAGTTGTTTGCAAACATGTTTGCAAAGATCTTCTCCCATTTGGTTAGTTACCTTATTGTTTTGTTAGCAATTTCTTCTGCTATGCAGCAGTTTTTTAGTTTAATATAGTCCCATTTATTTATTTTTGCCTTTATTTCTCTGCCTTTGGGGTCAAATTCATAAAATCTTCTCTAAGACCAAAGTCCATATGTTTAGTACCCATGTGTTAATATATATAACTTATTGTTTCAGACCTTATATTTTGGTCTTTGATCCATTTTGAGTTAATTTTTGTATATGGAGATAATCAATAGCTCCGTTTCATTTTTTTTTTAATTTTTATTTTTTTGCCTGTGGCTTTCCAAAATTCCAAGCACCAATTATTGAAGAGGCTTTTTCCCCCCTCCATTGTACATTTTTAGCTTCTTTGACAATAATTATTTGCTCATATACATGTGCTTATTTCTGGCCTCTCATTTCACCCTGAATATACCCAACCTCGTCTGATCTCAGAAGCTAAGCAAGGTTGGGTGTGTTTAGTACTTGGACAGGTGAGTCTCCTTCTGTCATCATATTTCCTTCTCTGACTCTGACTCCCCAGTCTTTCTTTTTTCCTTCTTAGGACCCTACTGATTACATTAGGCCCACCTGCATAATTCAGGATTATCTTCCCATATCAACCACATATGCAAAGTCCCTTTGTCGTATCAGTGAATATAGTTACAGATGCTGGGGAATGGGAGGTTGACCTTTGTGGAGTCATTATTCTGCCTAGTACAGTTAGATATGTAAAAGATTATTTTAGAATCCAGTTTGTTTATTTCCTTAATTAATATTTTTTATGATAACACAATGACTCAAGTAGGATGAAAGGAAATTATGCCATCTAGATGGCTGTCCTTATATTCTTCAGCTGATAACCTCAATAGAATTATGAATTTTAATGGCTATTTTAATGTTGTAATTTTTTTTTAACAAACTAAGAGAAGCTAACAAAATAAAATATTATTAACAGCAATTATTTCCATTAGTATTGTTTTAAACATTTTAAAGAATTGGCAGGCTTGTTTAAAATACTTTACCATTATTCCCAATTTAAGGATGACAAAACTGAGGCTTTGAGAGTAATATATATATATATATATATATATATATATATCCTCATTTTTTACCCTGATCTACAGAATAGTATGTCCATGCCAATGTGACTCTGTGTTTAGATGTCTAATATTTTGTCTAATATTTATCTCAATAATGACATGCACAAAATCTCTTGATTTGTACTCATCCAATATATGGATCTTTTAGTTTTTCTGCACCTCAGTGAATGATCTTCAAGTGCAGAAACCCAATTTATTATCAAAGCTTGCTGCCCACAGCTACCAAATATGCCCCACATCTGCCCATTACTCACTTATTTCAGCATTTGTGTCAAGTCCAAGCACCATAATCTCCCTTCTTGTCTCTAGCAAGATACCCAGAAAGTCACCCTGCCCTGAGAGCTGGACACGTTCCTCCTACTGATGCTGAATTGGTGACCAGACAAATGGGAGAAAAATCCCATAGAATTTTTAAAAAGTTTTCGGTATAGTTTATTTGCCTTTTTATTATATGTTTTATTTTTCATTAATAAATAGTTTTTCTTCTTTTTATTTATTTATTTTTTATTTATTTACAGAGACAGAGAGAGACAGTCAGAGAGAGGGATTGATAGGGACATACAGACAGGAATGGAGAGAGATGTTCTCATCAATCATTAGTTTTTCATTGCGACACCTTAGGTGTTCATTGATTGCTTTCTCATATGTGCCTTGACTGTGGGGCTACAGCAGACAGAGTAACTCCTTGCTCAAGCCAGTGACCTTGAGTCCAAGCTGGTGAGCACTGCTCAAACCAGATGAGCCCTCACTCAAGCTGGCGACCTAGGGATCTCGAACCTGGGTCCTCTGCATCCCAGTCTGACACTCTATCCACTGCGCCACTGCCTGGTCAGGCAATAAATAGTTTTTCTTCTTTAAGATGTTTTTTTTTTTTTTTTTTTTTTACTAGGCATTTATTTGGTTGCTGAAGCTTCTTAAGGTTTCTAGAGTTCTCACAAAGCTATTTTGGTCCTTAGGCCATTGTTAATTTGGTGCCTCAGTAGGGGAGTAGGGGCCTGGCGCCTCCTAATTTGCCATATTACTAATGCCACTTGTCAATTTCCTCTCTCTTGCTCTCTCTTTTTATTTTGAGCTATTCTAATAAGTTTGTAATGGTATCTTGCTTCTGTTTTAATTAGCAATTCTCTAATGACAAATGATGCTGAGCATAGGTATGTCTTAGGTATTTCTTCCTTGTTGAAGGATCTTTTCACGTATTTTGTCCACTTTTTAATTGGTTTGTTTTCTTACTGTTGAGTTTTAGAAACACTACTGTACAATATTTTTAATACATTTTTTGGAACTATTTTATCCCAGTCAGTATTTTCCTTTCATTTTTTTTTTTACCCTTTTAATATCTTTTACAGAAGTTTTTGACTATAATAAAATCCAAGTTATATATATTTTTTATTTTATTATTTTTTTTTCTGTATTTTTCTGAAGCCGGAAACGGGGAGAGACAGTCAGACAGACTCCCGCATGCGCCCAACCGGGATCCACCCGGCACGCCCACCAGGGGGCGACGCTCTGCCCACCAGGGGGCGATGCTCTGCCCCTCCAAGGCATCGCTCTGTTGTGACTAGAGCCACTCTAATGCCTGGGGCAGAGGCCGAGGAGCCATCCCCAGCGCCGGGGCCATCTTTGCTCCAGTGGAGCCTCGGCTGCGGGAGGGGAAGAGAGAGACAGAGAGGAAGGAGAGGGGGAGGGGTGGAGAAGCAGATGGGCGCTTCTCCTGTGTGCCCTGGCCGGGAATTGAACCCAGGACTTCTGCACGCCAGGCCAACGCTCTACGACTGAGCCAACCGGCCAGGGCCTATTTTTAAAAATTTAATGAACCATGCTTTTTGTGTTCCCTTACTCCCTTTAATTCTTAGTGTATTATCTCATGTAATGCTAGATAGATATTTGTTTCTTGGCTTTCTCCCTCATTAACAAATAAATTCTTTGAGAGTATGTATTTTCCATACTGTGCCCCTGCAACTACACTGCAATGTCACATCAATGCATTCAATAAGTAGTTTAAGAATACTTTAATAATTCCAGCAGTACAGTCGTCCCTCGCCATATCGCAGTTCACTTTTCGCAGTCTCACTGTATCACGGATATTTAAATTGTATATATCTAATTTTGTATCAGAGATTTTTTGCTATATCATGGGATATTGCAGTATATGAATATTTTTATATATTTATTATTTTAATTACTTTTGTGGTAAAATAAGCATTTTGTAGCCTATAAAATTGTAAAGGTGTATAAGAGTGTGGGGAGGGTTTATGAAACCTTAAAATATATGTAAATAAAAAATAAAATAAATATAAGGTCACTACTTCGCAGATTTTCGCCTATCGCTAGGAGTTCTGGAACCTAACCCTTGCAATAGACAAGGGACCATTGTATATGAATATATCACATGTAAATATATATATATAATGACATGTATAAATAAACGTATAATTTCAAAGTCATGTTTTAAGTCAATAGTTTCCAAAAATTTAATATATAACTCAATCAATAAAAAATTAACTCTCACACCTGAGTGCCCTGGCCGGGCACACAGTAATAATTTTATCTATTTTAATATATATATACTATTCTCTAATAGAAACCATGAAATCATAAAACATATATTTGTATAAATATAAATATCTCACAGACTTTTTAAATATTTTTTTCTGAAATATCAACTTCAGAAACCAGTGCTTCAAGTCGTTATATTTATTTCCCACTTTATATAAGGGTACTATCATAGCCTTAGTCTGGAATTTTCAAGAATATAATGACAGATATCATAGGAGTAGTATTGCTGGGTGAAGGACAGACGTGGAGCATATTTCTAAGTCTTTTTTACTTAATCTGTTTCTTATTTCATACTTTTTATTTTTTTTTCTCTTTTTTTTTTTTTTTTTTCATTTTTCTGAAGCTGGAAATAGGGAGAGACAGTCAGACAGACTCCCGCATGCGCCCGACGGGGATCCACCCGGCACGCCCACCAGGGGCGATGCTCTGCCCACCAGGGGGCGATGCTCTGCCCATCCTGGGCGTCACCATGTTGCGACCAGAGCCACTCCAGCGCCTGGGGCAGAGGCCACAGAGCCATCCCCAGCGCCCGGGCCATCTTTACTCCAATGGAGCCTCGGCTGCGGGAGGGGAAGAGAGAGACAGAGAGGGAAAGCCCGGCAGAGGAGTGGAGAAGCAAATGGGCGCTTCTCCTGTGTGCCCTGGCCGGGAATCGAACCCGGGTCCTCCACACACTAGGCCGACGCTCTACCGCTGAGCCAACCGGCCAGGGCCCATACTTTTTATTTTGACCCCATGGTTTCCCTTCAGTGCGTCAGATCAGGTATTTACTGAATTGGAGATGTCTTGCCTTTCCAGATCATGCTACACATATTAGGATTGGCAGAGGTCAATATAGTACACAGAGAGGTAAATATTAAAATTTGGTCAGAGATGCATAAATCATTTTTTATAAATTTTATGTTAATTGGCCCTGGCTGGTGGCTCAGTAGATAGAGCATCAGCCTGGTATATGGACATCCCAGGTTCAATTCCTGGTCATGGCACAGAGGAGAAATGACCGTCAGCTTCTCTACCTTGTGGACAAGTCCTGCCGGGGGTGAGTACAACGGAGACACAAAGATTCAACTCCGGGGACCAGGTTCAGTGACGCAGATCCACTTTATTCAGGAAGTAAAGTAGTTTATATACATGGGTTACAGCATGTCCTTCATAGCCAATGGCTGAAAAGATCAGGGAGTTACGTGGTTGGTGCTAAGTCACTTCCTTATAGTGGGCTAGCTTTTTTCTTGGGTATGCCCAGGAGGCTTCTGGGAGCTGGAGTATTCTCACAGCATTGCATCAGCCGCAGCTGCTAGGAATGTGCTCTGCACTCCACCCACACTACCTCAGCCAGTGGCTTGATTGGCTCAGGCATGGCTCCAGGTGCTGAGGATAACTTGGTTGGTCTGAGCGCATTGGCCTCTGGCACTAAAAATAACTTGGTACTCAAGCATCGGCTCCAGACGGGGTTGCCAGTTGGATCCTGGTAGGGGTATGTGTGGGAGTCTGCCTCACTAACTCCCCTTCTCTCACCTAAAAAAAAAAAAATCTTATATTAGTTAAACAGATGCCTCTGTTTCATAGAAAGCTCTATTATTTTAGAAGTTAGAGTTTATAAAATATTTGCAATGTTTTAAACAAAGTATTTATATTTAGAGAGCCTGTGTGTTGAGTAGTGACCCCCCAAAAATTTACAACCACCAGAACCTATAAATGTGATTTTATTCAGAAATAAATTTTTGCAGATGTCAATCCATATGATAAAATGAGGTTATACTGGATTAAATAGGACCAAAATGCCAATGTAACTGATATTTTTTGTAAGAGGAAATTTGATCACAGAGACACAGACACATAGGGGAGGAGACCATGTGAAGTGAGAGGCAAAGAGTGGTTTACAGTGATGCTTCCAGGAGCCAAGAAAGACCAAGGATTGCTGCCACCACCAGAAGCTAAAGGAGATTAAGAAGGTTCTTCCTTAGAGCCTTCAGGGGCAACTGGTCCTGCTGACAACCTGATTTTGGATTTCTAACCTCCAGAAGTGGAAGAATACATTTTATGTTGTTTTAAGCCTCACATGTTTGTGGTAATTCTTATGGCAGACCTAGGAAACTAATAAGATAATATATTTATTATATAATTATATGTGTGTATATATATATATAATGAACTAATATATATACTGTATATAATAAGCTAATATATACTATGTATAATATATATGTAATGAACTAATAAGTTTATGTATATAATAAGTTTATTTAATATGTATATATATATCAGGTTTAACCTTCTGTAATTTTTTGGACATTAATTTAAAAACTTGTTAATAATAGTAATCACAATTACAAATAACTTAATTAGTTTTAAATGTACCAGAGTTATTTTTTAATTTTTGTTTGTGGTTTGTTTTTTGCTAAATGCTTTTAGATATAAATGTTATTTAAATGTAACACTATTGTCAACTAAGGAGAAAGCTATTATTTTTACATTTTATGTACTAAATTGAGACTTCATAGTTAAAGTAATTTCAGAAAACCAGCAAGTAGCAGAGCAATGACTTATATTCTGGTCTCTGTTACTCCAAGGCTCAGGTTTCTGATACTGAATAGCACATTTGAGGTAAGATTTTCACGATAGGTAAATATTCATTTTACTGCAGCAAATTTAAAATTATTGCCACTCTTAATTTGTTAGTGAAAGTTTGGCACATTTAGGTTGTCTATAAATACTTACTGAGTGAATAAATATATGCAGAATTGCAGCATTTTTTATATGATCATAATTTTTAAAAATTTCTTTTGGCTGCAATATGGAGAAGTAAATTTTAAAATGGGAAGAAAAACTGATTTTATGTTATAGCATCTGTTACCCAAAAACTAAAACTTCTTTTCAAATGAAAGCAGCTGCCTTCAAAAGTGCAGAAATCAACACAAACATTTATAGGGGCCTCTAAAAACCATAAACTAGTCAACAAGCACGAAGAGCTTTTCTTCTAAGAATGCTCAAATGGACTATAAAACAATACATTACCTTTATGTTTTCATGGCCCATTAAATCTTTTTTAATCCAGTAAGCTTCTGAATCAGTAAGTTTTAAGGATGCCAAGGTAGTGACACTTGCTCTGATGTCCATTGCAATGGGCACCATTATTCAGTCGCTCCTATCTTTTATTGTTCACTCCATAAACATTTTTAAACCCTCAATTTAAAAACATTGAAATAAGAATATCTGTTTTATTTACTAAAGCAAAGACAGATTTTCAGTCTTGTCTCTTTAAAAAGAATGTGAGATCTGACTGTATATCTAAGCCCTTCTGTTCAAGAGTAGTAAGCAACTGGTCAAATATTGGCCTTCATAAATATCATGGATTTAAGAATTTTAAAATGTCTCACTTGGGAATCTAACATATAAAGGAGATATCTTATGTGAGTTAAATTATGTCTCCCTCAGAAGATATGCTGAGTTCTGACCACCCCCAGGACCTATGAATATGACCTTATTTGGGAATGGGGTCTTCGCCAACATAATCAAGTTAAGATAAGGTCAGTATTTTACTAGTGTTTACCTAATCCAAAATGACTGACATTCTTTTAAGAGAGAAGTCAATGCCACAGAAAGGTGAAGGCCAAGTGAAGACAGAGAGACATAGAGGGAAGCCAACTCTATAAAGATAGAAGAGGAGCCTGAGCAGGCGGTGGTGCAGTGGATAGAGCATCGAACTGGGATGCTGAGGACCCAGATTCGAGACTCTGAGGTCGCTAGCTTGAGCATGGGCTTATCTGGTTTGAACAAGACTCACCAGCTTGAGCCCAAGGTCACTGGTTCAAGCAAGGGGTCGCTCGGTCTGCTGTAGCCCCCCAGTCAAGGCACACATGAGAAAAAGCAATCAATGAACAACTAAGGAACCGCAACAAAGAATTGATGTTTCTCATCTCTCTCCATTCCTGTCTGTCTGTCCCTATCTGTACCTCTCTCTGACTCTCTGTCTCTGCCACAAAAAAATAAAAAAAATGAAGATGGAGTAGGAGATTCATCTTAGTCTGCTGCAAAACAAGGAACACTTGGGGCAACCAGAAGCTGAAAAAGACAAGGAAGGATCCTCCCTTAAAGCCTTCTAGTGGAGCATGATCCAGCTAACACCTTGATATGAAACTCCTAGTCTCCAGAACTTTGAGAATAAATCGCTCTTGTTTTAAGCCACTTAGTTTGTGGTACTTTGTTTTGGCAGTCCTCGGAAACTAACAGCACCTAAACTTCTGCCAATAGCTCCAGATCGACTTGGTTATATGTATCAAGAATCTGGTGCCTGTGTTTCCTGCTATTCTAAGGGATGTGGGGCCTTCAGTGTAACCAATAGAATTTCTAGCTGCTGAACAGGTCTTAGGTTTCATCAGTAAATAAGTATTCAATACATACAAATTAAGACCTCTGAAAGGCTTTAGCTGCTAGGAAAAAACAAATATAAATCATGGAACATTTCTTTCAGAAACATTATGAGGGGCACATATTGAACATTTGAAACAGTCTCATTTTTTTTAAATCAATTTTCCTAGGTAGTTAGTTTTCCTGGCATATAGCATGAGGCATACAGCTCACCCCCCCTTTTTTTTCTTTAAATTACATTTATTGGTGTGACTTTGGTTAACATAATTATACAGGTTTCAGGTACTCAGTTCTACAATACATTTTTGTACATCATATTATGTATTTATGCTCCCAAGTCAAGCCTTTGTCCATCATCACGTACCCCCCTAAACCCTTATCCACCCCCACACCCTGACAATCACCCCACTGCTGTCCCTATCCATGAATATTTTCTCTTTTTCTGCTCAATCCCTCTACCTCCTCACCCCACCCCACAGCTGTCAGCTGTCAACCAGCTCTCTATCTTTGGGTCTGTCTCTACTTTGCTAGTTGGTTCATTTTGTTCACTAGATTGCACACAGAAATGAAATCTTATGTTACTTGTTTTTCTCTGATGGGCTTATTTCACTTAACATGTTGCTCTTCAGGTCTATCCATCTATACTGTAGCAAAAGTTAAGATTACTTTTTTATGACCTAGTAGTATGACATTGGGTAAATGTACCACAGCTTTTTCATCTACTTATCTAATGATAGACACTTGGGCTGCTTCCAAATTTTGGCTATTGTAGATAATGCTGCAATGAAATGGGTGCATATATTCTTTGAAATTGGTGTTTTGAGTTTCTTCAGGTAAATTTCCAGAAGTGAAATCTCTAGGTGATAGAACAGTTCCACTTTAAATTTTTGAGGTAACTCCATACTGCTTTCCACAGTGGCTTCACCAATATGCATTCCCATCAACAGTGCACGAGGGTTCCCTTCACTCCATGTCCTCGCCAACACTTGTTTGTTGATCTATTTTGACAGGTATGAGGTAATATCCCGTTGTGGTTTTAATTTGCATTTCTCTGAAGATTAGTGACATTGATCATCTTTTTATATGTCTATTGGCCATCTGTATGTTCTCTTTGGAAAAGTGTCAATTCAGGTTCTTTGCCCATTCTTTGATTAGATTGACTTTTTATGGTATTCAGTTTTACAAATATTTTATAAACTTTGTATATTAAGCTCTTATCAGATATTTTGACAAATATGTTCTCCCATTCAGTGGGTTGCTTTTTCATTTTGTTGATAGTTTCCTTTTCTGTGCAAAAACTTTTTAATTTAATGTAGTACCATTTGTTTATTTCTTTCTTTTGTTTCCCTTGCCGAAGAGATATATCAGAAAAAAAAATGAAAGACTTGTCTGAGATTTACTGCACATTTCTTTTGATCTGGGCACTTTCTGACATATTAAACATGAAGCATTACTTTCAATCAATTAGATGATGATGACTATTATTTTTTTCTTCTTTTCCAAATGAAAGGAGGGATGATAGAGAGACAGACTGCTGTATGCACCTCCCACTGGAATTCACCAGCAACCCCCATCTAAAGCCAATGTTGTGCCCATCTGGGGCCAAGCTTGCAACCAAGCTATTTATGGTGCCTGAAGTAGAGGTTCCCAGGAACCATCTTCAGTGCCTGGAGATAGTGCACTCAAACTAGTCAAGCTATGGAGGAAAGAGGGGAGGAGAGAGAGAGAGAGAGAGAGAGAGAGAGAGAAGGAAAGGAAGGATGGAGAAGAAGATACTTGTTTCTCCTCTATGCCCTGATCAGGAATCTAACCTGGGACATCCACAGGCCAGTGGACACTCGAGCACTGAGCCAACTGGCCAGGGCTGATGATAACAATTATAGTTATAACAATTATATTTTTAATATTAATAAATTCTTAAGGAATATGGTAAGGTGATCATGACTTGAAAATTCATACTATTACCCTCCTGTTCAAAGGAGAGAGAGTGTACAAATTATGTACAATTTTCTGTCTCTGACTAGCTATGCTAGACATATCTACCAGAAAATGGGCTGTCTTCTCTTTTTCTTCATATAGCATCTAAGGAGTTGGCATAATCCCCTTGAACCTTGCTTCCACTACTGCCTACTGCAAATGTCGCTACTAACTTTCTAGAGTGTTCATGGAAATCTCTTGTGTTTAGTCAAGGAGTCAATATAGATTACTTAGCAGGCTTTAAATTCATAGAACCTGTCAAAAAATATACCTTTGGTGATTATTGTAAACTCATATTTGGCTGAATAGTAAACTTTCTAAGTTCTTTTATAAAAAATGCTTATTTTTAAAAAAGATATCCATTTCTCCCATTCAGATGACATGACCCTGTCCTGAGACCACGGCTAAGTCCACAAAAATTACCAGGTTAAAACAGTTCCCATAACTATTCCATTCACTAGGAATTTGATGCTGGAAACTAGTCTCCCCCCCTCTTGTTACATAGTTTGATGAACAGTAAAAGTTGGTCTGCTTAAAAATGAGAATGGGCCTTCCCAGTGTGTGGATGTCATGGATTTGATTCCCAGTCAGGACACACAGGAGATGTGATCATCTGCTTCTCTACCCCTCCCCCTTTCCGAATTCTCTCTCTATCTTTCTCTTCCCCTCCTGCAGCCATGGCTTGGTTGGAGCTAGTTGGCTCAGTGCTGAGGACAGCCCCATGGCTTCAAATAAGCTGCTAAAATAGCTCAGTTGCCAAGCAATGGAGCAACATCCCAGATGAGCAGAATATCTCCCCATAGTGGGTTTTCTGAGTGGATCCACATGGGGGTGCATGCAGAAGTCTGTCTCTCTGCCTCCCCACTTCTCACTTAAGAAAAGAAAAAAAAAGAAATAAAGAAAAATGAGAATGAAGACAACATGCCAGGAAGCATAGAGATAGGAGCATAAGATACTTTTTTTTATAAGATACTTTCTGAGGCCTAGCTACATTCCCAGTTTGAACCTCAAAACTAATAGCTGAGCTAGCTCAAGTGAGCCTTCAGTAAGTTACAACCAAAGCAGTATTACCTAATACACTGATTCAGAATAGATTGCAGCATATATTTTTAGCTTTGAGAGGATGGAACTTTATATGTTATCTGTCATGATATTTTTTGTATTTTTATTATACTGGGAAGAAAGTTATTTTGTGTACTAATCTGATTGTGGGAGAGGGAAGAGAGAAAGAGTAAATGATCTAACTCCTCTCCTGTTATTTGTGAACCATCTCTTTCCATAACACATTTCACCTCTCTTTACCTCAGTTGTCATTTTCGTCCAAGATAAAGGATGACATCTTATTGGTAAGTCTGGAGGGAGAAACCTAGCATCTATAGCCAAGTCTCTTTCTTCTCCTTTTTGTGATCTATAATCAACAGAAAATGTATGCTCTTTACTATGCTCTAAGTTTCAAGGTACCTGGTCTTATCTCAGAAAAGTGAGCAGAACATACAGAAAAGGTGAAGTGGAGCTTAAAAACAACAACATCACATATATTAATCCAACTACTTTGAAACCTCAATGGGCAATTTATTTTGGAAGAGATAACTAGCCCTGGAACATTTATAGGTCAAGGCCTTTAGACTGTTGCTGTGGAATAACATCGTGGTATATTTTTTGGTAGTCCCTATCTACTGCTGCATCTTAAAACTTAAGATGGTGTGTCCTTTTGGCATTACATGGGGCAGTTAGATCTGCAACAGCCACTTCTAAGATAGCAGCATAAGCATAGACATACCTGGTACCACCATGTGCCTTGATTTCCCTCTCTACCCACATGGTATTTTGTCCTCCAGACCTTCTCAATATGACTTGATCTTCTCACAGCATGATGGTCTTAAGTTAGTTGTATTTTTAAAATAGTGTCTGTGGCCCTGGCCGGTTGGCTCAGTGGTAGAGCATCGGCCTGGCATGCATGAGTCCCTGGTTCGATTCCTGGCCAGGGCACACAGGAGAAGCACCCATCTGTTTCTCCACCCCTCCCCCTCTTCTTCCTCTCTCTCTCTCTTCCCCTCCCGCAGCCAAGGCTCCATTGGAGCAAAGTTGGCCCGGGCACTGAGGATGGCTCTGTGGCCTCTGCCTCAGGTGCTAGAATGGCTCTGGCTACAACAGAGCAATGCCCCAGATGGGCGGAGCATCGCCCCCTGGTGGGCGTGCCGGGTGGATTGCAGTTGGGCGCATGCGGGAGTCTGTCTGACTGCCTCACCATTTTCAACTTCAGAAAAATACAAAAGAAAAAAAAATAATAATATAATAATAATAAAACAGTGTCTGGCTTCCAAAAGGGATATTCCAACAATCCAAGTAGAAGCAACAAGGCTTCTCATATTGTAGCATCAGAAGTCCCAAAACCTTACTGCTGCCTTATTTTATTGGTTAACCAAGTTATAGACACAACTCAGATTCAAGGGGAAAGAATTGGACTTTTTTTCTTGATGAGAGCAAAGCAAGATCACATGCAGAAGAGCATGTTAGTAAAATACATTTGGTCCTACCTTACCTGTAACTGTTGCATCCTGGGTGAATGTGCTTTCCTAGTTAAGACTAACCAGCCTGACCTGTGGTGGTGCAGTGGATAAAGAGTAGACCTGGAACACTGAGGTTGTTGGTTGGAAACCCTGGGCTTGCCTGGTCAAGGCACAATATGAGAGTTGATGCTTCTTGTTTCTCCCACTTCTCTCTTTCTTCTCTAAAATGAATAAATAAATTTTCAAAAAATGTAAAAAAAATATAAAAAGGAAGACTAGCTAAAAAGATTTTTACCTTGGTCAGTCTTTGTAGCATATAGTAGCTTTGTCAAATGTCAAGCAACTATTTTCATAAAACCAAATTGTTAGTCAGCTCTAAGTCTTACACAATAAAACTCAGGACTTAGAAAAGGCAAAAATCTAAAACTGAGGCCCTCATAAAAAGGGTAACCAGCAAAAATACAGGCTGTAGTGGCCTGAACTATAGTCTGGTCTGATAGGTGGCCTCCAACTATTCTGTCCACAAGAAGGGGTTAGATAGCTGAATTGTGCACTGCCATTTAGAGAAGAAGCATGCTTTTGTTTCAATATACCTACAGGTTGAATCTGCCTGACTTTGGCCTGTAAAAAATGAGGTTTTGCTACACAGATATGATAAAAGAAAAAAATATTATTTTTGTATAAATAGAACTTAAAGGCCTTCAATAGTAAAGCAATTTTTTCCCACTGTTAACATGCAAGGTAGCTGACTTTTGAGTGTTCTGTAGAAACATACCAAGTTTTAGCAAAGTTTAAGGTTTAAAATTTATGACTGTCTCAGATAGGTAGCACTAGCTCAGCTGGCCAGAATATAATTCTGCATTTAGGATCATACTGGGAATTTGCTAGAGATTAATTTCACATTCAGGTTAAAGAGACAAAGTTTGATATCCCGATTTTGAATTAGCTCTGAATTTTTTAACTGACAGTGGGGAAAGGTCATCCTTAAGATACAGGCTTCTTAAACCAAAAGAATTTCATAGCAAGAAGCAATATAAACACTCCCTTGTGACATAGGACAGAAGACACCTCTAAAAGAAATGTGAATGCTCATGTCTATATAAAGCCCACACATAAACTAATACTGGTGCAAAGACAACAGAAAAAAGAATTAGACTACACGTGGCAAAGGCTGAGAAAGACTGTTTAGCCTTTTATCATTAAAAATAATGTTGACCAAGCTGAACTTTTAATGTCTTATTGAGTACTTATTTCTGTTTTTGATTGTTTTGTTATTATTATTGTTTTGTTTTATTAAAATTTTTTGAATTTTGTCAAATTCTACATCTATTGAGATGATCATATAGTTTTTTTAAAATAATAAACAATGTGCCTGACCAGACAGTGGTGCAGTGGATAGAGTGTCGGACTGGGATGCAGAGGACCCAGTTTCGAGACCCCAAAGTTGCCAGCTTGAGCGCAGGCTCATCTGGCTTGAGCAAAAAGCTCACCAGGTTGGACCTAAGGTCACTGGCTTGAGCAATGCATTACTCAGTCTGCTGAAGAACCACGGTTAAGGTACATATGAGAGAGCAATCAATAAACAACTAACGTGTCGCAACGAAAAACTGATGATCGATGCTTCTCATCTCTCTCCATTTCTGTCTGTCTGTCCTTATCCATCCCTCTCACTGACTCACTGTCTCTGTAAAAAAATAAAAATAAAAAACAAACAATGTCTTACATTGATTGAATTTTGAAGGGTTTTTTATAGGTGAGAAAAGGAGAGATATTAAGACAGAGTCCTGCATGTGCCCCAAATGGATTTCACCAGGCAAACCCATCTGGGACTGATACTCTAGTAACACACTAGTTTTAGTGCCTGAGGCTGATGCACATCAAAGGAGCTATCCTCAGTGCCAGGGACCACACTCAAACCAATGGGGGGGAAAAGAGAGAAAAGGAGTGGGGGGAGAAGCTGATGGTCATTTTTCCTGTATGCCCTGACCAGGACTAAAACCCAGACTACAATATGCCAGGACAATGCTCTATCCATTGAGCCACTGGCAGAGGTCAGGTTTTTTCATTTAAGCCAACTTTGCATGCAGGGCTACATCATGCTATATTATCCAGGATAAAAGATAACTTATCTGATTAGTATACAGTCAGATTTTGTTGATTTTAACTAGCTGATATATTGAAAATTTCTCCATTCATATTTATAAAAAATATTTGCCTGTAGTTTACTTTTTTAAATGTCTTTGTCCAGTATTTTACAACATAATGGTTGTGCTGTAGTTACTTAAAAAGTTTTTGAAAAATTTATATAATTTTTTTAAACATTTAGTAAAAATTACCAATGAAGCCATTTTGGGGAATTTTTTTTTGTGTGTGTGTGTGTGTTTTTTTTTTAAATAAATTTTTATTAATGGTAATGGGATGACATTAATAAATCAGGGTACATATATTCAAAGAAAACATGTCTAGGTTATTTTGTCATTAAATTATGTTGCATACCCCTCGCCAAAGTCAGATTGTCCTCCACCACCCTCTATCTAGTTCTCTGTGCCCCTCCCCCTCCACCTAACTCTCTCCCTCCCTCCCTCCCATATCCTCCCTCCCCTCACCCCTGGTAACCACCACACTCTTGTCCATGTCTCTTAGTCTCGTTTTTATGTTCCACCAATGTATGGAATCATGTAGTTCTTGTTTTTTTCTGATTTACTTATTTCACTCCTTATAATGTTATCAAGATCCCACCATTTTGCTGTAAATGATCTGATGTCATCATTTCTTATGGCTGAGTAGTATTCCATAGTGTATATGTGCCACATCTTCTTTATCCAATCTTCTATTGAAGGGCTTTTTGGTTGTTTCCATGTCTTGGCCACTGTGAACAGTGCTGCAATGAACATGGGGCTACATGTGTCCTTACGTATCAATGTTTCTGAGGTTTTGGGGTATATACCCAGTAGAGGGATTGCTGAGTCATAAGGTAGTTCTATTTGCAGCTCTTTGAGGAACCACCATACTTTCCTCCATAATGGTTGTACTACTTTACAGTCCCACCAACAGTGAATGAGGGTTCCTTTTTCTCCACAGCCTCTCCAACATTTGCTATTACCCGTCTTGTTGATAATAGCTAATCTAACAGGGGTGAGGTGGTATCTCATTGTAGTTTCGATTTGCATTTCTCTAATAACTAATGAATCTGAGCATCTTTTCATATATCTGCTGGCCATTTGTATCTCTTCCTGGGAGAAGTGTCTGTTCATGTCCTCTTCCCATTTTTTTATTGGATTGTTTGTTTGTTGTTGAGTTTTATGAGTTCTTTGTAAATTTTGGATATTAGGCCCTTATCTGAGCTGTTGTTTGAAAATATCATTTTCCATTTAGTTGGCTGTCTGTTTATTTTGATATCAGTTTCTCTTGCTGAGCAAAAACTTTTAATTCTGATGTAGTCCCATTCATTTATCTTTGCCTTCACTTCTCTTGCCATTGGAGTCAAGTTTATAAAATGTTCTTTAAAACCCAGGTCCATGATTTTAGTACTATGTCTTCTTCTATGTACTTTATTGTTTCAGGTCTTATATTTAGGTCTTTGATCCATTTTGAATTAATTTTAGTACACGGGGACAGGCTGTAGTCGAGTTTCATTCTTTTGCATGTGGCTTTCCAGTTTTCCCAACACCATTTGTTGAACAGGCTTTCTTTTCTCCATTGTGTGTTGTTGGCCCCTTTATCAAAGATTATTTGACCATATATATGTGGTTTTATTTCTGGGCTTTCTATTCTGTTCCATTGGTCTGAGTGTCTATTTTTCTGCCAATACCATGCTGTTTTGATTATCGTGGCCCTATAATATAGTTTAAAGTCAGGTATTGTAATGCCCCCAGCTTCATTCTTTTTCCTTAGGATTGTTTTGGCTATTCGGGGTTTTTTATAGTTCCATATAAATCTAATGATTTTTTGTTCCATTTCTTTAAAAAATCTCATAGGAATTTTGATGGGAATCGCATTAAATTTGTATATTGCTTTGGGTAATATGGCCATTTTGATTATATTTATTCTTCCTATCCAAGAACAAGGAATATTTTTCCATCTCATTGTATCTTTTTCGATTTCCCTTAACAATGCTTTGTAATTTTCATTATATAGGTCCTTTACATTCTTTGTTAGGTTTATTCCTAGATATTTTATTTTTTTTGTTGCAATCATGAAGGGGATTATTTTTTTCAGTTCGTTTTCTAATATTTCATTGTTGGCATATAGAAAGGCTATGGACTTTTGTATGTTAATTTTGTATCCTGCGACCTTACTGTATTGGTTTATTGTTTCTAATAATCTTTTTGTGGAGTCCTTCGGGTTTTCGATGTATAGGATCATATCATCAGCAAAAAGTGATACCTTTACTTCTTCTTTTCCGATATGGATGCCTTTTATTTCTTTGTCTTGTCTGATTGCTCTGGCCAGAACTTCTAGCACCACGTTAAATAAGAGTGGAGAGAGTGGAAAACCCTGTCTTGTTCCTGATTTAAGGTAGAAAGTCCTCAGTTTTATGCCATTTAATAGGATGTTGGCTGATGGTTTATCATATATGGCCTTTATCATGTTGAGATATTTTCCTTCTATTCTCATTTTGTTGAGAGTCTTAAACATATAATTGTGTTGCATTTTATCGAAAGCCTTTTCTGCATCTATTGATAAGATCATGTGGTTTTTGTTCTTTGTTTTGTTGATATGGTGTATTACGTTAACCGTTTTGCGTATGTTGAACCATCCTTGAGATTCTGGGATGAATCCCACTTGATCATGATGTATTATTTTTTTAATATGTTGTTGTATTCGGTTTGCCAGTATTTTGTTTAGTATTTTAGCATCTGTATTCATTAGAGATATTGGTCTGTAGTTTTCTTTCTTTGTGCCATCCTTGCCAGGTTTTGGTATGAGGGTTATGTTGGCCTCATAAAATGTGTTTGGAAGTATTGCTTCTTCTTCAATTTTTTGGAAGACTTTGAGTAGAATAGAAACCAAGTCTTCTTTGAATGTTTGATAGAATTCACTAGTATAACCGTCTGGGCCTGGACTTTTATTTTTGGGGAGGTTTTTAATAGTTTTTTCTATTTCCTCCCTGCTGATTGGTCTGTTTAGGCTTTCTGCTTCTTCATGACTCAGTCTAGGAAGGTTGTATTGTTCTAGGAATTTATCCATTTCTTCTAGATTGTTGTATTTGGTGGCATATAATTTTTCATAGTATTCTACAATAATTCTTTGTATATCTATGATGTCTGTGGTAATCTCTCCTCTTTCATTTTGGATTTTATTTATTTGAGTCCTGTGCCTTTTTTCCTTTTTGAGTCTTGCCAAGGGTTTGTCAATTTTGTTGATCTTTTCAAAGAACCAGCTCCTTGTTTTATTAATTTTTTTCTATAGTTTTTCTGTTCTCTATTTCATTTATTTCTGCTCTGATTTTTATTATCTCCTTTCTTCGGCTGGTTTTGGGTTGTCTTTGTTCTTCTTTTTCTAGTTCCTTAAGGTGTGAAGTTAAGTGGTTTACTTCGGCTCTCTCTTGTTTGTTCATATAGGCCTGACGTGATATGAACTTTCCTCTTATTACTGCTTTTGCTGCATCCCAGAGATTCTGATATGTCGTATTTTCATTTTCATTTGTCTGTATATATCTTCTGATCTCTGCGCTTATTTCTTCTTTGACCCATTCATTTTTTAGAAGTATGTTGTTTAGTTTCCACATTTTTGTGGGTTTTTCCCCCTCTTTTTTGCAGTTGAATTCTAGTTTCAAGGCTTTATGATCAGAACATATGCTTGGTACAATTTCAATTTTTCTGAATTTGTTGATGTTATTTTTGTGGCCCAACATATGGTCAATTCTTGAGAATGTTCCATGTACACTAGAGAAAAATGTATACTCTGTCGCTTTGGGATGAAATGTCCTGTAGATGTCTATCATATCCAGGTGTTCTAGTATTTCGTTTAAGGCCACTATATCTTTATTGATTCTCTGTTTGGATGACCGATCTAGAGCCGTCAGCGGTGTATTGAGGTCTCCAAGTATGATTGTATTTTTGTTAGTTTTTGTTTTAAGGTCAATAAGTAGCTGTCTTATATATTTTGGTGCTCCTTGGTTTGGTGCATATATATTAAGGATTGTTATGTCTTCTTGATTCAACTTCCCCTTAATCATTATGAAATGACCATTTTTGTCTCTGAGTACTTTTTCTGTCTTGTAGTCAGCATTATTAGATATGAGTATTGCTACGCCTGCTTTTTTTTGGGTGTTGTTTGCTTGGAGTATTGTTTTCCAGCCCTTCACTTTGAATTTGTTTTTATCCTTGTTGCTTAGATGTGTTTCTTGTAGGCAGTATATAGTTGGATTTTCTTTTTTAATCCATTCTGCTACTCTGTGTCTTTTTATTGGTAAGTTTAATCCATTTACATTTAGTGTAATTATTGACACTTGTGGGTTCCCTACTGCCATTTTATAAATTGCTTTCTGTTAGTTTTGTATCTAGTTTGATTCTTCTCTTTTGTTTTTCTATCATTTGTTTTTGTTTGTTTGTGCTCCATACTTTTTTCCTCTGTTGCTCCCTTTTTTAAGTCAAGTGTTTTTGTGGTGGTTTTATCAAGGGTGGTTACCATTAAGTAATGAAAAGGGTACCTACCATATTCATTGTAGTACCCTATCTTATAAGTATTTCTGCACTTCATTGTCCTTTGCTACTGTTAATCTCCATCCTCTCCCCCCTTTTTTTCCTTTGTTGTCACAGTTTAATTTTGTATTAAGTTTGGTGGAGCTGTTACTTGTGGTGTTGTTTTCTTTTGTTCTTTGAATCTGGTTGGAAAACCCCCTTTAGTATTTCCTGGAGTGGGGGCTTTCTGCTGATAAATTCTCTCATCTTTTCTGTATTTGTGAATGATTTTATATCTTCTTCATACTTGAAGGATAGCTTTGATGGGTATAGTATTCTTGGCTGAAAGTTCCTCTCTTTCAGGGCTTTAAATATTGGGGTCCACTCTCTTCTAGCTTGTAGAATTTCTGCTGAGAAATCTGATGATAATCTAATAGGCCTTCCTTTATATGTTGTACTCTTCTTTTCCCTGGCTGCCTTGAGAATTTTTTCTTTGTCATTGGTTTG
The DNA here is from genome assembly GCF_036850765.1 of Saccopteryx bilineata. NCBI lineage: Eukaryota > Metazoa > Chordata > Mammalia > Chiroptera > Emballonuridae > Saccopteryx > Saccopteryx bilineata. The sequence goes on from NC_089490.1 coordinate 382,950,290, forward strand.
TGTCATCTTTATTATGATGTGCCTTGGAGTGGGTTTGTTGGGGTTAAGAAAACTCGGTGTTCTGTTTGCTTCTTGAATTTGAGGCTTTAGTTCTTTCCACAGGCTTGGGAAGTTCTCGTCTACTATTTGTTTGAGTATATTCTCCATTCCATTTTCTTTCTCTTCTCCCTCTGATATACCTATTATTCTTATGTTATTCTTTCTGATGGAGTCAGACAATTCCTGTAGGGTTTTCTCGTTTTTTATTATTTTTGAGTCTCTTTCTTCTTCTCTCTGTTGTGCCTCAAGTTGTTTGTCTTCTATTTCACTAATCCTATCTTCCTTCTGGGCTGTTCTGTTAGCTAAGCTTGTTACCTCGTTTTTCAGCTCGTGAATTGAGTTTTTCATTTCTGTTTGATTTGTTTTTATAGTTTCAATTTCCTTGGTAATATATTCTTTGTGTTCATTGAGTTGTTTTCTGATCTCCCTATATTGCCTTTCTGTGTTTTCTTGTATATCTCTGAGTATTTTTAAGATTTCTATTTTAAATTCTCTGTCATTTAGCTCCAAGGCTTCCAATATGTTAAGTCTTTTCTCCATAGATTTTTCCACATCTATTTGTGTTACCTCTCTTTCTTTTGTATCCATAATATTCTATTTCCTCTTTCTTATTGGCATCTGAGGGTGGTCTTGTTGATAGCACTAATTAGAATTAATAAAGAGTAAAAAGTAAAAAAAAAAAAAAAGTAAAACACCCCACAAAAAAAAAAAAAGTAATAATTTATTATTTCCCCCTTTTTTCTTTCTTCTCTTTCCCTCCTCTCCCCTCCTCAGGGAAATATCGTGATGACCTGTGAATTATATTATGCTAAATGGAACAAAAACTGCCTATAATGGAGGGCCTGATTTGGGGTGAAGAGTTAAAGGGGTAAAAAAAAGGGAGTAGGGACCTACTAAATGCAAAAAAAAAAAAAAAAAAGGAAGAAAATCTTAAACAAGCATACAAGCATAAGATGATTTACTTGTAAGTGATGGTCGACTAAGAGATATAATGAGAGGGATAAGAGGGAACCAGAAAAAAGGAGGAAAAAAAAGAATAATAAAGAAGAAAAAATAAAAATAATAAGTAAAAATCTGTTGTATTAAGTGGAGCAAAGACTAAATACAATGGAGACCTTGGGTTGGGAGGAATGCTAGTGAGTTAAAAAGCAATGTAAAAAGTACCCAAAATGCCACAAAAATAAACAAACAAACAGAAAAAAAACAAAAACAAAAGCGAAAAAGAAAAATAAAGCCAAAAAATCCTTGAGTCCCAAATTAACTAATTTGTTCGTGATTGAGGATTAAATGGGAGGAAAGTAAAACCAGAAAAGAAAAAACGAATAGAAAGGAAAAAATAAGAAAAAGAGAAAAACGAAGGAAGAAAAAAAAGGAAGAGAAAAAAACAAAATAAAGCAAAACAAACAAACAAACAAGAAAACAAAAGAGGAGAGAGTGAGAGTTAAGTGTTTTGGAGTATAACCTTAAAGGAGGGTGAGGATGAAGAAAAGAAATAAAATGTAACACTCATGGGTAGTGTAGTTCAAGAAAAGGGAAGCATAAGATGGGCAGAGAATAGAAGGACCAAGGTGGAGGAAATAAAAATAATAATAATAAAGGCAATAAGATAGAAGAAACAAACAACAACAACAACAAAAATTAGTGGAACAAGTTGTAAAGTCTGTGGATTTTTCTTGATTTTGAGAGGTTAACTTCTTCCTTTTTCTTTTCTCTCCCTCTTCCTGGTCGGTGACTCTGTACCCCAGGCTCTGCCCCTGTGTCACACTTAGGTAGGGATTTGCAGTTAATGGGATTCTATGGCAATGTCATATAATTGGCTTTAGTCTTGCTGGTAGTCAAGGCTTGTTGGCGTTTGCAGGGTCCAACGATGAGAGAGTTTGCTTTCCTGGATTCTCTCTCCTAGTCCCCCCTTCCTGAATTAGCAGCCTGGTGATCCAGCTACAAGGCTGCAACTGCTTCTGCCTGGGGAGTAAGAGGCTCAAAGAGCTAGGAAATGCCCACTCTATCCCCACTCAGCACAAGGCTTTGGGAAAGGCTCTGGCAGTCAGAGCCTCCAGTGTAATCAGGCGAGGGTGGGAGTCAATTGTTGTCAAGGTGGCTGTTCAGCGCCTAGCATTCAGTTGGACCACTCAACCCAGGCTTTCCACACTTTGTAGCCTGTTTTGGCTGGGAAGAAGAGGCACCAGTCTCTGCTTGCGACTAGTGTAGTATAGATCTTATTATCTGCCAAGTCCCTCTTGTTAGCGTTTATCCCTGAATATGGAGGCTCTATCAATCAGAAGTTGCCCCCACCCCTTTAGCGAGAGGCACTAAAAAATATCATGCCTCTTGTCTTGGATCACTGAACTGAGAGAGATCTTATCAATTAGAACCCGTGGGTGCGCAGATTTCATGGGTTAAGCTAATTTCAGTGATTAGGTCCACAGCTGTGCTCCCGAAGTTATTTCAGGCTGCCTGCGTGCCCCTCCCCCAACGCTTGATTGTTAGCTTGAATGGCTGGGTGAGGTGCCCCGCCCATGGAGAGAATCTCCCAAGTAGGGAAGACCGCCCTGGCGCCTCTCCCGCTCGCCCCGCCGCTGGCGGCTGGGGCGCACCGTTCACAGGATAATGGGGCACCCTGGGTGTGCGGGCCAGTAGGGCGCTCTGGGCGCATGGAATGCCCAGGGCATGTGCGTGAATGGGGTGCTCGGTGGCTGGGGACTCTCACTCGCAGTGCGCGGGCCGCTGGGAACGTTAGCGGTGCTCGCTCTGCAACCGGATGGGGCGCGCGCCGGCGGCTGCTCGCCACTCCTGAGTGTGGGCTGACTCACCACAGGCGCACTTTCTCCGCGGCTTGAATGAACGTTCCTGCGGTAGTTAGCTTCCTCCGCACCCTCGTCTCTCAGATTTAAGTGATAACAGTCCTTTCGCTTTCAGTTTGTGTGGAACTCCGGAATGCTCTGAGGATAAATTTTTCTGTTTCTAGTTGATAAATTTGTTGTGATTTTGGGGAGATCTGTCGGACGTGCTGCTCACGGTGCCATTTCCGTGACGTCACTCATTTTGGGGAATTATTTCAATGACTAATTACATTTCTTAACTTCTTATAAGTCCATTTAGATATTCTATTTCTTCTTGAGTCAGTTTAAGCATTTTGATTCTTTCTAGGAATTTATGAACTTTATCTAAATTACTAATTTGGTACAAATTTTTTTCTTAAAATACTTTTTACTTCTTTATTGTCCGTACTGATGTTTACTCTGTTTTTCTTGGTATTAGTAATTTGAGTATCAGATTTTATTCAGTCCATATAGCAAAAGCTTTGTCAATTTTGTTAATCTTCTTAAAGAACCAATTTTTGGCTTTATTAATTTTTGCTTTGTTTTCTAATTTTTATTTTACTATTTCTACTCTAGTTTTTATTATTTACTTAGTTTTTCTTGCTCTGAAGTTAGTAGTCTCTCTTTTTTTTTTTTTTTAGTTTTTTAAGGTGGAAGCCATGGGTATTGATTAAAAATCTTATTTTTCTAATAGAGACATTCAGACCAATATATTTCCTTCTAGTCATATATATTTTATACTATTATCTTCATTCATTTCACAGTAATTTTGTTTCCCTATGACTTCTTTCAACAATGCAACTATTATTAAGTGTAAAGTACTAACTTCTACATATGTGTGAATTGACTGAATTTTTTCTGTTATCTACTTCCATATTAATTTCATTGTGGTCAGATAAAACACTTTTTATGATTTTAATACTTTTAAATTCATGGAGGCTTACTTTAAAGCAATATATATATATATATATATATATATATATATATATATATATATATATATCTGAGTAAAAACTTTTAGATTGGGCCTTGGACTTGATATCATTAATATACTCTGATAATAATGACTTTTGATGAGTTTTGGAGATTTCTGAGTTAAAATTCATATCAATCAACATTATTTCAAAGAAAATAACTTAAAGGATGGCTAATATTAGGGAGTCAACTTATACATATGTCAACAGAACTGTCATATGCAGGTGTTCATCTTCCCAAGGGAAGAGATTTCAAGTCGCCAGGTCAACAAATGCTTTAAGTTTACCAACACTGAATTAACAGACTGTGCCTCCAGAATGATCTTAGGGATTATTTCTTTATAACTTCTGATATATCCTTCTATGTGAAGAAACTTCTATTTTTATGATACATCTGGCCCTTTTAAAACCAGTTTTCTGCCTGACCAGGCGATGGTGCAGTGGATAGGGCATCAGACTGGGATGCAGAGGACCAAGCTTATCTCAGCTTTGAGACCCTGAGGTCACTAGCTTAAGCACGGGCTCATCCGGACTCACCAACTTGAGCATGGGGTCACTGGCTTGAGCATAGGATCATAGATGTGACCCTTGATTGCTAGCTTGAGCTCAAATGTTGCTGACTTAAAGATCAAGGTTGCTGGCTTGAGCCCAACATTGTTGGCTTGAGCAAGGGGTCGCTCACTCTGCTGTAGCCTCCCAGTCAAGGCACATATGAGAAAGCAATCAATGAACAACTAAGGAGACTAAGGAGCCACATCGAATAATTGATGCTTCTCATCTCTCTCCCTTCCTGTCTTTCTGTCCCTATCTGTTACTCTCTGTCTCTCTCTCAGTGTCACAAAAATAAAACTGACAACAACAATAAAAAAAAAAGTTTTCTAATTATTACTCCTAAGAAGATGAATAAGTTAACTGATTATTGGGTTTGGAAGAAGAAATTATGCATATCAACCAACGCTCAACCGTCCCTCTTGTTAGGAACAGGCCTTCCTATAGGAATCAAAGTCTACTCTGCTCCTCCATGCTCTGAGTTTTACCAGAGAAAGCTATTGGAGGAGGAGCCCTTCAGCAGTGAATTGTCTGTTGCCTCATTTTTATGCTTCAGTATTAGTAAGTCCATTTGGCTTTAGATTCTAAATTCTATTCTTAAATATCAGTGTTAAGTATTGGTTTATTTAGAACTTAGGGAAGTGGGCAGTTATTAACTGGACTACCTCAAAATTCCTCTTGTATCATTTAGGCTATTTATTAGAATCTGTAGTCAATATGAAAATACAGAGCAACAAACAACCAATGTTATCAGAGTTCAAACACATAATAACCATTAAGGAAATTTCTGTTCACAAAGATCTAAGCTTGATAACGATTCTGGTTCTTATTATTGTGATTTTGAGCAATTCATATAAATTCTTCAACTCTCTAATTTTGTTATTTTTTATATATGCATATACTGACCCCAATTTTATTGCATTTGGAGTTTGTTAAAATGAGATAATAGTTTTGAGATTTAAAAATACAATAAATAAATAAATAAGCACATTAAGACTGAAAGTTGGTAACATATACCTACCCAGAGATTAACAAAATAGAGAGCAATCCCCTAAAACATTTATTATACATAACAGAGCATTTGAAATAAAAATAGTAAATCTAGGTAATTTGAAAGAGACAAATAGGTCTTAAAGAATAATTAGCATGTTGAAGTTGATTTTTTTTCCTTTTTTTGATAATAGAGAAAATGAATTTTTCTCCCCATGGAAGTATTTAAATTTTTGGAACTTCAATTTTTTGTTTTAATGTCTCCACTAAACTATGAAAACAAATCTTATTTATCTTTATTTTCTGAGAGTCCAGCACAAAGTAGGCACTCAGCAGATTTGGGTTAATTGAATTGACTGGCTAAAGGTAAATAATCATGCTAAACAAGGCATGCCAGACCCTCTGTACCTGCTGTTTAAACCAGGTAGAGAAGCAATTATAAAAGAGACTAGAGATAATACCAAGTTTCAAAAGGATAGATAAGAAGGGAAGAGTTTATCCTAAGCTCTTCTGCTCCTTATATCCTAATCTTAATTTATTTTAGTTATCTATTATATTTTAGAATACTATACGAGGCACTGGAAATACAGGAAAAATGAAAAGACAGCATTTGACCTTAAAAACCTTAGGTCAAATAATACAGACATTGTATTAAATGTAGTATTCAAGATATGTATGAGAACAGCAATTCACTAAGCAATTATTTATGTACAATTTCTTCTACATGGATATTTCAGGGATTGTCTCTAAATTCACACACCAAGCCTATGTAGTTGGTATTCAATACTAGAATTCAAAAATAAGGAAACTGAGGCTTATAAAAGTTAGTTAATTTTCCTAGGGAATGCAACTTTGAAAATGATTCAGCCAACATTTGAAATTAGATTTGTTTGGACTCAAATTTACTCTTCCTTCTGTGCTATGCACTATTTTTCATTAAATGCCTTGGGAGTAGAGAAATGAAAATGGAAAAATGTAGGTTCACAAACTCAATGATAAGAAAGAATAACATATTAATATACAGTTGTTCTGAAGGAATTGTGTGTTTTAAAACAAGATCATGGAGAAAAGTCTATAAATAGAATAAGTACAGATATGTGTAAGCTAGAGTTTGTTGATGAGTCCCTTCAGACCATTCCATATGTAGCCAGACCCTAGCATAGCCCAGGCCACTGGGAGATAGTGGTAATAAAGAGCATGGGAGGTGTCACATTGCCTTCCATGTGATTCCATGCCATAGAGGTGGCTCATTACCCTCTCTAGGAAACACTGGTGGTCAGAAAACAGTGCTAGTAGCAGGAAAAGTCTCTTCCCTAAAACCTCATATAGAGAATGCTTTTCGTGTCTTTCTATGATTTTAGCTGCCCTATGAGGTGAACAGTCCATGGTATCAAAGAACTATGGCCATTAGTCATGAGACTTCTGCTTCTAGGCATTTACAGGACACTAGAAAAATTCCTTGCTTGAGGAACCCACAACCCACTTCTCCAGAGCTTCTTCTAAGAAAGTAAGCATCAAGCACATCTCCTGGGGAAAGAAGTGTTCAAGGAGCAACTATTTGTGAAGTGTGTGAACTTGGGTAAGTGGGCTGTGGTATCCATGCATATACCTGAAACCCTTTGTGTAGTTGAATGCAGTTCATAAAGAGAAAGAAAAGAGGGCATTTGAACCAGGGGCTAAGTGTTAGCAATCCTTGGGTCAGCAACAGAAGACTTTGAGAATTCCAATTATAGTCTTGGACTTTTTTTTAAAATATTAAATGATAGGCAGGGAGGCAGAGAGATAGACTTTCACATGTACCCCAACCAAGATCCACCTAGCAAGCCCTTAACTGGTGATGTTCTACCCATCTGGGGCTGCTATTCCATTGTTCAGCAACAGAGCTATTTTAGTGCCTGAGGGGGAGGCTTCACTGAGCCATCCTCAGCACCTGGAGCCAACTCTCTGGAACCATTAGTGCCATGGATGTAGAAGGAGAAGAGCGGGGGAGGGAGAGAAGCAGATGGTCACTTTTCCTGTGTGCCTTGACTGAGAATTGAACCCGGGACTTCCACATGCCAGGCTGATACTCTACTGCTGAATCAACAGGGCAGGGTCAGTGTTGGACTTTCAAGTTAATTTTAACATATATTTGTAAAATATAAGTATAAAATAAAAATAAAATTACATTAAGAGAGAGGAAGATATTTTATTTAATATTTTATTAGCTTATGTGTATGATGTTTGTAGTATATATGTGTGAATATAATATAACGTCTGCAAATTGTGCACTTGTTTCAAGTCCTCTTACAAATGTGAAGAACAGGACTGTTGGGAAGAATTCTGCTGGTCCGCAAAAGAAATCTTTCGCCCTGGCCGGTTGGCTCAGCGGTAGAGCGTCGGCCTAGCGTGCGGAGGACCCGGGTTCGATTCCGGCCAGGGCACACAGGAGAAGCGCCCATTTGCTTCTCCACCCCTCCGCCGCGCTTTCCTCTCTGTCTCTCTCCTCCCCTCCCGCAGCCGAGGCTCCATTGGAGCAAAGATGGCCCGGGCGCTGGGGATGGCTCTGTGGCCTCTGCCTCAGGCGCTAGAGTGGCTCTGGTCGCAACATGGCGACGCCCAGGATGGGCAGAGCATCGCCCCCTGGTGGGCAGAGCATCGCCCCTGGTGGGCGTGCCGGGTGGATCCCGGTCGGGCGCATGCGGGAGTCTGTCTGACTGTCTCTCCCTGTTTCCAGCTTCAGAAAAATGAAAAAAAAAAAAAAAAAAAAGAAAAAAAAAAAGAAATCTTTCACTGAAACCCCAAATTTGAACTGGAGAGCCACCGTAGTGAAATGTTCAGTGCCTGAACGAGGGCTCTCTTAGTGCTTTCCTTTCTCTAGGGCCTAAAATTTAAACCTGTACCAGGGCAACATTTCCTGAAATGCAGGTTATGCTCTTTTACTTTGATTTTGCTTCTAAATTCAAAATAGAATTAAATAAATAAAATAGAATTAAATAAGCTCTTTTCTCTGATTAATTATTAATATGTTATTTACTTGAAAATTAAGTACAGTGTAATGTAGTTGCCAAGAAAGAGGCCAAGGGAGTGAGTGAATAGTAGATTTCCTGTTAACAATTCTGCATGATATATACGGCTTGGAAAAGTAATCAATTTTGATTGGAGATACTGTCTCCAGGGAGGCTGGTAAAAATGAGCTTTCTTTGCTTCTTATAGCAATATTTTTGAAGCTACTGAAATTGAGGTCATAAAGGGTTGATCGTTATTCTTTGGGGGCTTCCTCCTATTACCTCTGTAACTCTACATACCTTTTTAAAATATGGACTTGCTACGTTGCTTCAGAAGATTTACATGTGTCTTAAAAATAATCTGAGAATTTTTGCTTTTTGTTTTGTTTTTGGTTTTCCCTAAATTATCATATATATATCAAAACTAAAATATTTACCAAACACAATTTGTGAGTAATACTCAAGAGTTTTCACTATTGAAGGTAAAAGTATTTTATAAAGATAAAAATCATGACCTTTCACTTTTTTAAAAAAGTGAGGAAAATGAGTTCCAAAGAATGTTTATTGCAGATATCTGTCCTGCCGATGATCATCCATTTAGGTAGGATCTCCACATTTCATCTTGTGCTCCTCTGTAGATTTGCTCATCACCAACTTTATGGCATATAGGCAGCCCCTGGGTTATGATTGAGATTGGCTCTGTAGGTTTGTTCTTAAGTAGAATTTGCACATATGTTTAAATAGTATGTTAAATACTATTAAATACAACTCAGGCAGATGTTTGTCTTAATATACTATTTGTTTTTTACCTTTCTGTGCCTATAAATACTTACACATTTTCAGATACAACCTTAAACACTCTTGGATGATGCAGAAGATGATGGACTTGTTGGAGAGGATGGGACTAGTGTTAGAAAGTCAGTTTGATTCTGCTGCTGGAGTCAGTTTCTGGAAGTAGGCATCAAGGGAGGTTTGTACAGAGCTTTTATTTTTCTCATTATAAATGGTCCTACAGCATCTCAGGTGTTTGGTAACTGTGCAGTAAACTTTGTGAACCCTTGTATCAAGGTCTTGCTCTTCTAACCTTGTCATTCCTGTTTCAATGAGATGGAAAGCATCAGCTAATTTTTTTGTTGAAAACTTTTTCAGTCCTGGAGTTTCTAGTCCCTGTTTTCTTCCCTAAATGCTATCCTCCCCTGCTCTAGTTCCATAAGGTATTCACTGGTTAGTTCTTTGCCATGGGAGTTGAGTAGCTCTATGACATCATTTTCACTGATGTCCAACTGCAGTTGATTACCACTAGCCCTTATGGTGCTCCGTTTGTAATTACAAGTTGTACGTAAGTCAGATGTTTGTAACTCGGAGACCTACTATATTGCAAAAAAGATGTCCTCTCTCTTCTTTTCTTTTACTCTGTACCATTATATATCTTCCAATTTTTTTAATTCATGAGATCTTAAATTGAAAGCTCTAAAATAATATTTAAGATAGCCTTAGTCTCTGAATATTATGTACTCAGTGTTTTGAGATCAGTTATTTTACTTAACTCTATAACAATGTTTGGGTCAGCAATGGACCATATATATGACAACAGTTCCATAAGATTACATTGGACCTGAAAAATTTCTATCACCTAGTGACATTGTACCCATCCTAAGTAGTAGCACAATGCTTTACTCATATGTTGGTGACGATGCTGTTGTAAACAAACCTACTGCACTACCAGTAGAAAGAAAGTATAGCACATACAATTATGTACTCTGCATAACACTTAATAATAATAATAAAGAACTGTGTTACAGGTTTATACTTTTTATTGTTCTATTAGAGTTACGTTTTCCTCTTATAAAAAATAGATTTTATGTAAAACAGTATGTTGTGTTATGCTGGCAAGAGCCTCATATACCTTGTATTTACCACATGTCTTGATTGCATTTTTTTCTTTTGTGTTGATTTATCTCATGTTGTTTTACATAGCAACATGCTATATAGGCTTGTAGCCAAAGAGCAATAAGTTATACCACATGATCTAGGTGTGTAGTACGCTGTACCGTCAGTCTAAAGATATGGTACTTGTTTGATAAAGGTGGGAACATATTCTTACGTTTAGACTAAACTAGAAAGAAAACCATTTTTATTTTCAGATAGCCATAAAGATTTAAGTTTGGAAATAAACCAAACAAATTCCTTATCCTTGTTCAGTTCAATTATTCCTTGGATACATTAAATTTATTCACATCTTCGCACATTTACCTACCTTTCCCCATGCCTAGAGTGCTCTTTAAACAGACTTTTGTGTATCTAGCCTCTTACTGGCACTTCAGGTTCAACTCCATATTCTCTTTTTAGTGAGGACTTCTCAACTACTCAATCTGAAGTAAAGCAATTCTCTTTTACCTTCGTAACTGTCACTCCTATTATAATCCTCTTTTATATTATTTATTTTTCTGTACACTGATACATTGCATATATCCTTCATCCTCTACCTTTCAGGAATTTGAACCTGATGATGAGTGAGACTTTGTCTATTTATGGTTATATTTTTTAAATGTGGAAAGCCTGGCAAATAGTATGTGCTCAATAATTGTTGACTGAACAAATTAGGTTAAGCTAATGTTTGCCCAGTATATCTATTCACACACACACACACACACACACTTTTTCTTCTGTTCTGACCAAGAGACAGACTCTTGAGTTTAGAAGGTTGGGACTACATTCTTACCCTTTTTGCAAAACCACAGAAAAGTATGATCTCTAAATTTATCTTACCACTCTTCTCCTAAGGGAAGGAATTTCTTTTATCATGATTAAAGAGAGACATCTTTTTCTAATGCTCTGGTTGTGTGTTGTGACCAGTGATGATTTTATATGCAGTATTTAGTAATACCAGCTTTAAGATTAAGCATGAGGCCCTGGCCGGTTGGCTCGGTGGTGGAGCGTCGGCCTGGCGTGCGGGAGTCCCGGGTTTGATTCACGGCCAGGGCACACAAGAGAAGCGCCCATCTGCTTCTCCACCCCTCCCCCTTTCCTTTGTCTCTCTCTTCCCCTCCCGCAGCGAGGCTCCATTGGAGCAAAAGATGGCCCGGGCGCTAGGGATGGCTCCTTGGCCTCTGCCCCAGGTGCTAGAGTGGCTCTGGTCGCGACAAGGGCGACGCCCCGGATGGGCAGAGCATTGCCCCCTGGTGGGTGTGCTGGGTGGATCCCGGTCGGGCACATGCAGGAGTCTGTCTGACTGCCTCCCCATTTCCAGCTTTGGAAAAATACAAAAAAAAAAAAAAAAAAAAAAAGATGAGGCATGAATCTCAAGGAAAAAGTAAGTCAGAAAATATGACCAAAGAAGCTCAAAACCTGACAGTCAAGGAAAACTACAACAAATTATTATTAATAATAATTAATAAACCAAAGTTAATAGAAAGCAATTTTGACAAAAAAATTCTGGAACTAAGGCAATAATAGACATTAAACAATTCCATTAATAAAATGGGAGGGGGACATGAAACCTATACTTACACTAAATACTGTAGATGTCAAAGAGTTTTCAAAATTTTATCAATTAAAATGTCAAAAATATGCTTTAAAATGAGAAAGCTATTTTTCTGAATTATGATAAATATAGAATAGATAAAATAACATAGAACCTTTAGAAAATTAAAAGGGACACTGTATTTTATTTAGAACTAATACGTATTATGACCTAGTATTCAAAGAGGACCTGAAATAATTAAATTTCTAATTGACACTTAGTAAAGAAACTAGGCCTATGTCTATATTTAGAACAGTTTGAGATTAGTCTTTTCAAAATATATCTTTATTTTTCTTTATTAAAAAGACTGGCCATTCATTTATACTTTAATGAAGCATTTATTAAACAAATATTTTCAAGAAACCAATATGTGTCATGAAATATGAAGAATAATAAGAATATAGAAATAAACATGATTATGAAAAGAACCATGATCTTAGGAAGTTTCAATCTTATTTCTTAAAAAAAAATAGAATGATAAAATAATTCAAGAAGTGTCCCTACTAGAGAGGTTTTTGCCATAATATTCTAAGAATTTAGAAAATGAGTGATTAACAAAGAAAATAATTTTGATGTAGGGTTCCTTGAAAGATGAGAAGTTAAGGGTAGGATTGAATAGGATGAAGAATAGAGGTGAAACTCTCTAGAAAAAATGAGTTAGTTAAAAGATGTGATTTACATATTTTGCATATGAAACACACAAGAATACTAGATATTTTTAAAAATATGACAAAATGCTAAGCATAATACAATCACCATGGCACTATAATAGCCTTCCAAATTGTCTATAAAAATATGTATGGTTATTCTACATATGAAATGGTGGTCTTCTCAGTATTTTATTGCTTTTTTTTTTTTTTTTTGTCTCTTTTTTTTTTAAATTTTTTTTATTTATTCATTTTAGAGAGGAGAGGGAGAGACAGAGAGAGAGAGAGAGAGAGAGAGAGAGAGAGAGAGAGGAGAGACGGGGGGGGGGGAGGAGCTGGAAGCATCAACTCCCATATGTGCCTTGACCAGGCAAGCCCAGGGTTTCGAACCGGCAACCTCAGCATTTCCAGGTCAATGCTTTATCCACTGCGCCACCACAGGTCAGGCAGTATTTTATTGCTTTTTAAATTGAATTCTTTATTGCCCTGACCAAGTTTTCTTATATACTCATGAGGCAATTATTATTGATCCCAAGAAGCAAGAATTTGTCTTCAATGGTAGTTTGACAAATGCTTCCTACTTCTGCTTTATAGCAAATCACATCTTACTCTAACCCACACTGACTTTATTTGCTAAATAGTCTTTCCAACAGGTCTCATTATAATATCAAGTATTCTCAGTATGTAAAAATACATTTTTTAAATGAAGTAAAATTTGACCATATATTTGTAAGCATTTGTTGCTCATTGATGATGAGAAAACACTCTACTATTTATAATGCATGCTGAGAAATTCATTTTATCTGAAATCTCGTAAGAAATTGAGTGGTTGAAGTTTGTCCTAGAGTGTAAATTTGAGTGATAAGAATTTGGAAATAAAAAAGGAACTGATTATAAAGTTTCTTGAAAGTCCTACTAAGAAAATTAAATTCTCTTTGTTATTGGAATTGGAATTTTTGGGTTGCCTAAGATAGAAATCAAGAGAAAATCCCAGAGAAATTTCCAGACAGATTTTTATTAAGTTTATGTTCCAGCACACAGGAGGCAGCTCAGAGGACAGAAGGGTGCTCTGAATTGGCTGGTGGCTGGTTCTGCTTGGCTGCTTTTATAACCTGGGGACAAAGTAGACTTGCATGAAAAATAAGACCTTTTGAAAAGCAACAGGCTTATGGAATTTTCCATGTCAGGGTATGAGATGCAAGTAGTTAAAAAGGATAAGGTTAGACATTTTTGTAGGGTGGGGAAGACTCTCATTCTTGTGTGTGAGGAGCCATTGAGCCACTTCACCCGCAGGTGTTGTAAGGTACCAAAAACTACAGAATTAATATTAATATTTTAAGAGGCTTGGAGAACATTTTATTAATTTGGGTTAAGGTGTGCAGAGAAATTGTGAGAATAGTCTCTGTACTGTGTGATTGGCATAACCAGGATGGCCCTTGGCATTGTATTGTAAATGCAAAGGGGAGAAAAACATGGATCCCCCGACATTCCACCACACCTGTGGGGAAAGGGGTGAATGGCTAGCCAGGTGCAGGGAGAGAAAAGCCAAAATAAACCTTTTCTTATAACTATGAGCCATTTGCGGGCATTTGTACCCACGGAAACTACCTCTCCTATGTAAATGCATGTAGTTAACACGTGTGACTCTGGACAGAGAGATGGCAGATGAACACTAGATAATATGGGAATGCCTTTTTAATATGTAAAAAGATATCTTTCTGCCATTGTGTTGACTTGTAAATTTTGTTTTCTCCAAAATGATGTATGGCTTGCAAATTGAACATGGTATTATCATGTTAAAGGACATATGACTATAACCAATAGTGGTAAAGGGCTCCTAATTACATTTATTGCTTCTGTACTTCCCACTTACAAAACTATAAAAACCAAGTAGAACAAAGGGCTGGTGCACTCTCCCTCAGACCACTTTTGGAGGAGCCGCCGCTTGGCCAAGCTAGACAATAAAGCTTTGGTGTGTAATCGACGGACTTTGTTCGTGTCTTCAATGTTTCAGGTCCCTCCTGATTAGGCTTAATAGTGTGTTTATCTGCTGTTTTTCCTGGCCATCTCGCTTCCTTGGGATCCCAAGGAGGGGCAGAGCGGAGGAGCCAGCTCTCTGGGTTTTTTTTTTAATCTGGTGTCTTTGAGATCTTAGGCCCAGGTTCCTATGGTATTTTTTTCTATACTATGCAATGAGCAATATACTCAAGGAATCAAACTACCTTAACTATGTTTTAGGCAGATTAGTTTACAAAGGAAAATATACTATATAGATCAGTATCAAATGAGGAGGTTAAACTCAGGGTGTCCCCATTAGAATGTTTTGTTCAGAGCAAGTACTATTACTTTAAATAGAAAAGATGGTTGAGGAAATAAAGTGGAAGGCGTGTCTATAAAAATCACAGCAAACAATCCAACAGTACCTGGTATGTTGAAAACATACAATACTTGCTATGTTTGGTACCATTTGATATGATAATGAAGTCTCAGATGATATCAATTTCATCATCATCACACCAGCATTTTAATTTTGTCTAAAGTTTGTCTAGATTGTAACCCAGTTTGAAAATATCAATAAATTATGACCAAAAATAGTTTTTGTTATTATAACTCTCCTCGGAGTGAGTTATTAGGTACTCTGTGGCCTGAGGGTTGCTAATCTTTCAGACTGCCTTTGCACAAGCCATTCTGGAATCTAGAATACTATAAGTTAATAGCGTTGTTTCCTCTGCTTGATGTGATTTAATGGTAATCAATGTCACTTACCAACTCATTAAAAAGCCTTCTTCACAGCTCATCAAAAACTAAAACCTAGGGGAGTTGAAACATTCCAGTCAATTAAAAGACAAAGGCAGCAGCATTTTTTGAAAAACAATTTAAAATGAGCACATAAGATAAAAGCTATGTGAAAGTATTCATTAGCATGTGGAAACTCTGCTTTTATTTGAATCAAGTTTTATAAAGAGGCTTAGTCTTAGTCTAAAAAAAAAAGAAATATATATATATATATATAAATTTTTTTATATTGTTTAAATAAAGTTTAAAGTTTCCATACTTAAAACTTAAAGCAAGGCATTAGAATAGTCATGCAGCCCTGGCCGGTGGGCTCAGTGGTAGAGCGTTGGCCTGGCGTGCGGAGGTCCCAGGTTCGATTCCCGGCCAGGGCACACAGGAGAGGCGCCCATCTGCTTCTCCACCCCTCCCCCTCTTCTTTCTCTCTGTCTCTCTCTTCCCCTCCCACAGCCAAGGCTCCATTGGAGCAAAAGATGGCCCGGCCTGATCTGTGGTGGCGCAGTGGATAAAGCATCGACCTGGAAATGCTGAGGTCGCTGGTTTGAAACCCTGGGCTTGCCTGGTCAAGGCACATATGGGAGTTGATGCTTCCAGCTCCTCCCCCCTCCTCTCTCTCTCCCTCTCTCTCTCCTCTCTAAAAATGAATAAATAAAATAAAATTTAAAAAAAATTAAAAAAAAAAAAAAGATGGCCCGGGCACTGGGGATAGCTCCTTGGCCTCTGCTCCAGGCGCTAGAGTGGCTCTGGTCTCGACAGAGCAACGCCCCGGATAGGCAGAGCATTGCCCCCTGATGGGCTTGCCGGGTGGATCCCGGTCGGGCGCATGCAGAAGTCAGTCTGACTGCCTCCCCATTTCCAACTTCGGAAAAATACACACACACACACACACACACAAAAAAAAAACAGAACAGTAATGCAAAGTGTGCCTTCTAAATTGCAGATCCTGTTTTCATTGTTTAAAGGCATTTTTAGTTTCATCATCTTCAATGTGGGAAGACAGAACTAAAAGACTATAATTATATAATAAAATAAATTTTCAATTACCTATTGTTGATCAAAGCAAGTAACCCTCCTCCCCCCCCAAATAAACCCTAAAATCTAAATTAAATTTTTTAATTTATTCAGTTAGGTTTACTCATCTATGCTTTTGAGCTTTGTTTTCTGTTTTGTTTCTGTAGCCTAAATTACTGGACCACCCACCTTATTTTCTTGGAAATGTGGTTTTAACTAGAGGGAGCACCTGTGAGATTCATGAAAAAAGTACACTTTTTCAAATGAAATGTGCATTTCCCTTCCCCTGAATCTTCAGGAACTTTTTGCAAAGGGAAATAATTTTTCAGAGTGATGAAATCAAGGGCTCTGAGAGCTACATAACTCTCAGTATACCTGAAGACACCCTGCTGCTTCCAAGTGCCGAGAATTGCTGGAGATGAAATGGAAAGGAATTTATCCCCTGTACTGAAGGAGCAAGCTGTTCTATAGCCAGTTTCACTGGAGCAAATCTTCTGGCTTTATTTTTGAGGAAATATAATTGCCAGTTGCACAGGAAGCTTTTTATGTCTTTCCAGAAAAACAAAACAACAACAACAAAACACTGTTCTTTTTTTCCAAAATGACATTGATTTAGTGTAATGGGAAAAGTTCCACTTGCTAAGCATTTTTTTCTCATTATAGCCAACAAGATATTAAATTAGATGTATGGAAGAAACTGTTACAGTAATTCTACATTAGGAACTTGCATTAAAACTTACATTAGAAAGAAAACCACAGGCCCAAAATGGCGTCACTTGTTTTAATACTCAAGATACCAAACCTAGACTTAATACCTAACCTAAGTGCAGTTTTGACTTTCACTAGAAATGTAATTTTAATCAAGGAATCTAGAATTTGCTGGTCACCACCAGTAAGATAATCTGTCACATGAGCCCTTTTTATCTCATAAGAAGGGATAATCAACTTCACATACGTCTAGAACTCTAGCCCCATTCCTTCCTCTCCAAAAGAAGACCGTCAGGCCTAAAAACAACATTTTCTTTTGCTAATAACTTCTTTGCCTTGCCCTTCCTCCTATGAAAAAGTTCAATTTAGTTCAACTCCTCAGAGCCCCTTCTACTTGTTGGATGGAGGCTGCCTGATTCATCAATCACTTCACAAGGTCAGTTAGATCTTCATTTTTACATGGTTAACTTTTTTTTAACACTTGTAATAATTATCTGCTTGGTAAATTTCATCAGACTTGCCTAAAAATTTTATGAGTGGTAACTCAGCTCTCTTACCGTGTATCTGAAGAAAGAACTAGGTTTTTAGTGAAAACCTTTTTTATTTACTTTTTTAATTTATTGACTTTAATGAGAGAGGAAGGAAAAAGCAAAAGAGAGAGAAAAACTTTGATCTTTTCCTGTATGTGCGTTGACCAGGGATCGAACCAGCAATATCTATACTTTGGGATGATGCTTTAACCAACTCAGCTACCCAGCCAGGCCTCATAACTATATTTTAAGAGAATGAGAAAACACCAGAATGTTCTAAAGTTATCATATTCTTTTTATTATTAATTTTAATGGGGTGGCATGGATAAATCAGGGTACAGATGTTCAGAGAAAACATCTCCAGGTTATTTTGACATTTGATTATATTGCATACTCATCACCCAAAGTCAAATTGTCATATTCTTATTTATGTTACAATATAAGTTGTATTAGATTCTTTTCAGTTTGAAATTAAATATGGAATGCTGGAATAACTATTTCAAAATTTTTTGTGTATTTTCTAGTAATTAGGAAAAAAAGGAAATGGCCCCCAAAAGAGAAGACATACACGTTTCCATTTATAGATACACATTCAAAATTGGTAATATGTACAGAGCCAATTTGAAGAAATTTCTTTAAAACAAATTACCTCTACTTCATAGGAACCATTTTGAACCAGAAGTGGTGGAAGGGACAAAGAAAAAAAAAATTAGATGTTACAATCTTAAGTATCAGTAAGTTGAGGAATTAAATATTTAAAGTTCTTACCACTCACAATTTTTAGCAACAGTGGTGTATTTTACTGTTTCTTATGTCAAGTTATTATCAATTTATTTATCCCATCATCATCAAAGCCATGCACAGCTGCCAATCACGGCACTTGGTCAGAAAGAGATTAGCACATTTACCACTTTAACCAATTCTGCCATTGGGGGTGATAATACCAACTGATAAAAATCTTATTGCCCTGGCCGGTTGGCTCAGTGGTAGAGCGTTGGCCTGGCATGCAGGAGTCCCAGGTTTGATTCCCGGCCAGGGCACACAGGAGAAGCGCCCATCTGCTTCTCCACCCCTCCCCCTCTCCTTTCTCTCTGTCTCTCTCTTCCCCTCCCGCAACCGAGGCTCCATTGGAGCAAAGTAGACCTGAGCGCTGAGGATGACTCTGTGGCCTCTGCCTCAGGCGCTAGAATGGCTCTGGTTACGACAGAGCGATGCCCCAGATGGGCAGAGCATCGCCTCCTGGTGGGCATGCCAGGTGGATCCTGGTCGGGCACATGCGGGAGTCTGACTGCCTCCCCGTTTCCAACTTCAGAAAAATACAAAAAGAAAAAGAAAAAAAATCTTATTAATTACAAGAAAATGAAACATTTTAGTAAGCCAATTTTGTCATGAAAAGAGAGAAATGAAAATAGAAACAAAAAAGAAATGAAACATAGTACTTTCTAGACAGGAACTAAGATAAGTATTGATTTTGTTGATTTATTCCATCCTCAAAGGAGCCAAGTACTGCTATTATACATATTTTACAGATGAATAAATTGAGACCTAGAAAATGAATTTCAAATCTAGTAGGTGTGGGATACAATCTGAAAATGCATGCATTATAGAACCCCTCACTCTTAGAAAAGTGTATTGACTTATGGAGATATTTCACAGATAAATATATTGTTTTAGTTAGTCCTTGAAATTTTTGGTTAAATTGAAAACACACATTGTTAACTTAAATTTTTTAGGAAATAAGTGCCATAAACTCTAAAGCAAAAGAACTATTACTACTTAAATTCTCCTTTCTTGCTGAAATAATGATGGTTTTAAGAGACTATGTGAATATTCTTTCTTAAGATTATTTTCTTTTGTTACTAACTTAGTTTTTTATGTCAATAAGCCAACTGTTTGTCAAGGACACAAATGAACAAGATTTATATCATAATTTTTTTTTCTGCAAAACACTATTAAAGAGAAAAAGATAATAAGAAATAAAATCTCTGCAATTTATAAAATTGGACATCTATTGTACAAAATATAAATAGTTTGAGAAGTTGATAATATTGCAACTCTGCTTTCTTTTTGTCCTTTAATGTGTTTGCTAAAGAGGCCTTCTATTTGTCCAGAAAAACACTTGATATAAGTAAAATAATTTTAATTGCAACAACACATTAGATTCATTAGACCTTTCTGTTTTTAATTGAAATTTCATTTACTTTGGAGGCAACATTAGTGTTTACTTTTTATGAAAATCTTTAAAAACCATTTTTGTGAAAAGCTTATGGGGACTCTAATATTAAAATGTGTTCAATATAACCTTATCAGTGACTGCAAATCATTTTGTTTAATTAAACTTTAGCTCCAGGGTTTATGTACCATTCATTCATTAAATAACCAAGTATTGATTATGTCTTAGATACTGTACTGGACAATGAGAAAGCAAGAATAAGTAAGAAATTGAAAACAAAATATGTCATTTATCGTCCATTGTCTCACAGCTAATCAGTGAAACAAACAATTGTCATAATATAGTATGTATTCTATAGTAGAATTTGATATAGGGCGTTAACAGAACATTCAAATGAGGGGAGCTGATTTTGTTTCCTGTCTGTACTAAGTTATGTAGTACCCCCTCAGAATTCATGTGCATCTGAAACCTTACAATATAGCCTTATTTGGAAATAGAATCTTTGTGAATGTAATCAGTTAAGCTAAAATAAGGTCATACTGGATTAAGAAGAGATCTAGTCCAGTATAATTGATGTACTTATTATGGAGAAGAAAATTTGGATACAGAGACACAGAGGGAGAAGATGACTTTAGAAAAAAAGGAGGCAGAGATTGGAATTATGCTGCCCCAAGTCAAGAATTCTTCCGAGAGCCTTTGGAGGGAGCATGGCTGCTTACACCCCGGTTCTATGCTTTTAGTTTTTCAAACAGTGAGAGAATACATTTTGGTTCTGCTGGTTTATGGTCATTTTTATGGTGAACCTCAGAAACTAATACAGATTTTGGTGCCAGAAATGGAATGGTTGCAAAAAACAAAAAAATGTACCTAAAAATTTGGATGTAGCTTTGAAATTGGGTGCTATGTGGAAAGTTTGGAAGTATTTTTAGGTGGATGACTGAAAAAAATTAGATTGCCTTAAGCAGACAGTTTATCAAAATAAAAAAGTTAATAGCAACTCTGGTGAGGGATCAAAAGGAAGTGAAGAATAAGTTAGAGAAATCCATTGTGCTAAAGAACTACATATGTCATTATTAACAGAATTTTGGTTTAACTAGGAACCTTAAAGACTCTTCTAGTGAGGTCTCAGAAGGAAAGAAAAAAACTTGTTGTTGGACATCAGTGACAAGAGATTCCTGTTATAAAGTGGCAGAAAACTCTGCTGAATTAAGTGCTCGTGTTATATGGAAAGGATAACTTGCAAGCTATAACTTGTATATTTATCTAAGGAAAGTCCTACCAACCTCTCGAAGGTGTGCCCTGGTTTCTCTTAGTTTATAGCAAAATGCAGGAGGAAAGACATAAATTGAGAAAAAAAAATTACACAAAATGTACTAGCACTTAATGCTTTGAGTAATTTTTAGTCCATCCAGTAGAGTGCTCAGAAAACATGTGCAAGGATGTTGTTTAATAAACTTTCCTGAGGAGATTATATGTGTGACACATGAATTCAATCACCTGTCTCAGGAGAAGTGAGGAATAAAGATTGGTTATATAGGAATAATGTAAAGAAAATTTTCTTGTATGGTGGTACAGGTTCCTTTGACATACATGCAAGACAGGCAAGGTTTTTAAGAATACTATATCAGCAAAAATACTGCCAGTTTGAACTGAAGGGGGAGAGACAGGGCAAAATGGAGAAATGCTGGTGATCTTTTGGGATTATATAGGCAGAAAACAGGTTAATAGAACTACTCAGTTGAAAACACATGCTATCAGCAAAAGGAGAAATGATATTGATGGAAGAGGTAAAGGCCAGGTAGGCAAGCCCAGAATAAATGAACTTCTATAGACTCAGAATTGGCTGATGATGCCTCCATGTACCCAAAAGGCAAAGAGCCTCCATAAACCCAGGGGTCAATAGAACCACAGATGATTATTCTTAGGCCTTGAAACCCATTGGAATTTACCCTGTTGGATACTTTAAACCAGTAACTACTTTATTTTTTCCCTCCTTGAATGTTCAAGTCTATCTTTTACCAGTCCCATTGCTTTAATTTAGATTTAAGTCATCTGTTTTCTAGTTTCACAGGTGCACAAATGGCAAGAATTTTTTCCCAGGGATGTATTATACCCAGAATCTTGAAATTTGAAACTTTTTGAGTTATTTACGTGAAATATTGAATTTATAGTTAATACTCAGATGGATTTGGGAGAAGCTGTATTTTGCATATGGAATGGATGTGAAGTTTTGGTGGGTTAGCACCCCCTCAAAATTTATGTCTACCAAGAAGCTCAAAATGTGACCTTATTTAGAAACAGGGGCTTTGTGGATTTAATCAGTAATGTTAAATGATGTCAAACTGGGTGAAAGCAGACCCTACAATCAATGATTGGTAACCTTATAAGAATAGAAAATTTGGACTCCAAAACACAGACACGTAGAGATAAAACAGGCATGTAAAAAGAGACAGGCATAGATTAGAGTTGTACTGCTCCAGCTAAGGAATGCCTGAGACCCCCAGAAGATAGAGGGTGCAAAGAATGGGTCTCCTATAGAACTGTTTGAGGTTCATGGTAATATTGACACAATAGCTTCCAGAACTGTGAGAGAATCAATTTCTATTGTTCTAAGCTACCAAGTTTATGGTAATTTCTTATAACAGTCTTAGCAAACTAACGGTGTGGAAAATAGATCGTGCTGGGCTTTGCAGAGGAGGAAATAGTTCAATTGACTTTTGAATGATAAATATGTGTTTTATAAGAAGAAATAAATAAACTGTGTGAGATAAGAAATGGCTGCATCATTAAAGAAAGATAAGTTTATTTTTGAGGTAAATTGTGGCTTTATGAGTTCCACAGGAGTAACACACATTGTCAACTGTCAAATTTATGAGATAGAATACTATTGGGGCAAATTTGTCTTAGAAACCTTAACAATATGGGCTTTGCCTCATATGCATGACTAAAGTTTTCTATGATAATGACTCTTATTGTTGAGTCTGATTAGTAAACACATATTTGCTGTTTTATTGAGGATAATGGACATCTAATAAACTGCATCTATGAAGTACAGAATGTTATGTTTTCAAAATATGTAGGCATCTGTGAAACCATCCACAATCAAAACAATTTAGTTTTTATTACCCCTACTCTTTCCTCAGGCCTCTTTGCTCTAGCCTCAGATGTCATAGGTCTACTTTTTATTGCTATAAGTTAGTTTGCATTGTCTTCAATTTAAATTAATGAAGCAAGATAGGCCATATTCCTTTTGGTCTCATTTCTTTCTCTCACTATAAGTATTTCACAATTTACATGTGTTGTTCTGCATATGAGAAGTTCATTGACTTATTGCTGAGCAGTAGTCCATCATCTGCATATGATACAGCTTGCTTATATGTTTAGTGTTAATGGACATTGTTCCATATTTGAACTATTACAAATACAATTACTATGGGCAGTTGTGTAATTGTCTTTGTGTAGAGGTTATGGGTTTAATTGCATCCTTTCACATATTCATATGTTTAAGTCTTAACTCCCACTCTCTCATACTATACTTAAAAATAAGGACTTTAGAGTAGTAACTAAGTTAAAATGAGGTAACTTGGTGGGCCACCATCCAATATGACTTGTGTCCTTATAAGAAAAATAAATTTGAACACAATGCCTTGTGTGATGATGCACAAGGAAGACACCCATCTACAAGCCAAGAAATAAGGCCTTGGTAGAAACCAACCTGGCAGAACCTTGATCTCAGATGTCTTGCCTCCAGAGCTGTGAGAAAATAAATTTCTGTCATCAAAGCCACTCAGTCTATGGTAGGTTATGTATGGTAATCCTAGCAAACTTATATATGCATGTATGCTTTCATTTTGTTATGTAATATCTAGAAGCATAATGTCTGAGTTGTATTATAGGTGTATGTTTGAACTTAGTAAGAAACTGTCAGACCGTTTTATTAAGCAGTGATAAATTTTAAGTTTCAACCTGCAGTATATGAGGGTTCAATTTTTCCACATCTTTGACAGTGCTAGATATAGTCTTTTTCATTTTAGTCATGTTAGTAGTAGTATAGAGGTCTTTTATTATAATATTAACTTGACTTGCCTTTCCCTGATGTCCAGTAATGCTGAATATCTTTTTTATATCTTTGATATTTAAAAACAAAGTAAAGTGAATTAAATTCAAAGATAAGGCTTCCAAAAATAAAAGGAGAAAAATAAATGTTTCTATTTATTGTGCCCAGCTATTTATTTTTTACAAATTAATCTATTTTTTTTCCTTTGAATACTTCAAGTCTTGATCTAAAGTGCCTCTAGAGTTTATGGGAAAAAGCAATGAAGAGACAAGTGAATATTCTTATCATTGAGGAATTGCTCGTTGATACTCACTAAAGGACCCTTCACTTAAATTCTGTTTGGGCCCTTTCTGTTAGGTTACATTTTGTATTACATCTTGATTACATGCTAGTTTTAGATTATAGTAATCCCTCTTTACTCTCAGTTTTTCTTTCTGTGGTTTGTTATCCATTGTCAACTGTAGTCTGAAAATAATAAATGGAAATTTCCAGAAATGAGCAATTCATAAGTTTTAAAATGTGCATCATTCTGAGTAGCATGATGAAATTTTGTGTCATCCTGTCTATCTCACCCAGCTGTGAATCTTTCCTTTGTCCAGCATATCCACACTCGCATGTTGGTCACTTAGTAGTTGTCTCTGTTGTAAGGTCGACTGTCCTGACATTGCAGTGTTTGTATTCGAGTAACCTTTATTTTACCTGATAATGGCCCCAAACTGCACAAGTAGTGATGCTGAAAATGAGATTACCAAAGAGAAAGTGTTAAGTGTTTAGATGTATAGGAAAACACCCAGATTATATAGGATTTGATGCTACTCACTGGGGGTCTTGGAATATATTCTGTGCAGATAAAAGTTGACTAATGAACACCAAAGGATTTGGAAAATTATTCTAAAGTTTGTTGGTATCATAGTTCTTCCTGAATTAGGCAATACTACAGTCTCCTGCCATTACCTACAAGTAGCCATGCATAGTTTTGTAGGATATGAATAGAACCTCTAAGTGATATTATCTTGTCTTTTTTTAATTCCATCTATGCATTTCATTTAACTTTCATTTACTAATGCATGAGTGATCAAAGTAATATTACTTTGTGGCTAAGTAAAGGAATACTGATCAAGATTCTCTGGTTTTATGTTTCATCTCTACCAGTTATTATGTGTGTTACTTTGTATAAGTTGTATGATTCCTCTGTGTCTCAATGTCCTCATTTTAAAAAGGGATATTAAAATGGTATCTCCCTTCTAGAATAATAAAGCATATTAAATAAATAATATATCTATCACTTAGAATAAATAATATGTAGTAAGTACATGATAGTATGAGCCTGCTTTGGAAAATATACTTAAAGTTTCAAATTCTGGAGCTTATTGTAGGATTTAATTAAATAATATTAGCAAAGTAACTGATAAATGGTGTTACCAATGAGTGAAGCAACTCCTTAATTCACTCTCCATTTCCATTAAAATAAACTCCAAGGGGCATTTAAATTATGCTTTTGGGGCTGGTGATTGAAAATTATGTTGATATAAAGAAATGTTGATACAAAGAGAGTTGGTCTATGTTGTTTTCCCATATAAAGGCAACTCAAATTATAATAAAGCAGTTCTTGGTAGACTTTTGTTATTCTGTTAGCATCATTTTAGTTTAGCTATAAAGGGCCAAGTGCTAATACCAAAGTATTTTCTAGAATGCCAGGTCAATCAAAGTGCCTGGTGTTCTAATTCACTTTTTTGTGGGCAATGTCTATGGATACTGAATCCATATTTTATTAATAAAATAAATTTTAAAAATTAAGTTTTTTGACTAGTGAGACTTAAGTGCTGCATTTTAAAATTTATCTGTACTTTTAAAGGTCAGCAATGATACCAGGTGTGAATGAATGAATGCACCTATTAAAATGAGTGGTTAATTAAAAGTAAAAGGAATAATATATTGAGATTTTTACATGTTTTTCTAGGTTTGGAGGGTTCTCATTTTTAAGTAAGTGTTTGAGACAAATGCTTGTTAATGCTGGTTAATGAAGGTATTAGAAGAGAGAATGAACTTTATTTGTGAAAAAATATTTCATATGGAAATATTTCATTATTTCTCCACAGGTAATTTTTA
This sequence comes from Saccopteryx bilineata, assembly GCF_036850765.1. NCBI lineage: Eukaryota > Metazoa > Chordata > Mammalia > Chiroptera > Emballonuridae > Saccopteryx > Saccopteryx bilineata. Next base: position 382,976,199 of record NC_089490.1, read on the forward strand.
CTTACAAAGAGTTCTGCAAAAATGTATTTTGCTAATTTCAATTATCTCACCATTAGGATGAATGGTTTTCTTTTGCAAGCAGCTAAGAGCATTTCCAGCTTCGTAATGTGTTTGGAGAGCCCAAAATGAGTTATTATTTTATTTTTAATTCAAACTTGGCTTCAATTTGGTCCTCTAGGAGACATACTGAAAGAGATTTGGTTTTGAAAAATAATGAGAATAAAATATTAAGGGTTTATGATATGCACTAATTGTTTTTATTTTCATCCCCTAATGTCTGAAGATGCCTCTTAGTGATATTTCCAAATGTTAGCAGGTGCTGAATATGTCAAATTTGCACCTGCAGATTTACATGAATATGCTACCACTAAGCTTCATGCTGAACAGTATATGGCAAATTCACTAAAAACAGATGGACCTAGGGACAGTTGGAGTTTGATTAGAAAAATAAAAATAATAACAAAAGCAATAGCAACAAAAACCTGGCAAATATATCAATGTAGTGCTTATCTTTCATTGGATTAGGAAACACAGTAGGTATTTCAGCATAAAATTACTAACATTAGTATAAAAACTAGAAGAGAAATTTCATAGTCTCCTCAAATCAATAACACAACTAAAGTAAAATGGAATAATGATATATAATTTCAGTTGCCTCTATACTAAACTAGGCACAAGTCCCCCAGGGTCAGCCCATGAACTCTACTGTCAATTTTGACACTTCTAAATCCATTATCTGTTGTATTCTTTCATGAGCTTCATAGATTCTTCATTCAACTTGATTCTTTAATTACAGAATTTTTTCATTCTCATTGCCAGTAACTAGCCTCCTCATTATTTCATACTTGAGTTATTGCAAATATTTTCTCCTACTATCAAGGCAAGGTGATTGATGGGAGTCCATTTTTAAGATATAATTTTGATTGTAAATCTATCACTACCTGTGTAAGTCTTCCAAACTTTAATTACCTGATATCAAGATAAGACCTATAATGCTAAAACTTTGGAAGAATGAAAAAAATAAAACAAATAGTGTGAAATTTTAAAGCTACTTATAAAGTAAACTATGACTCAGAGACAAGTAAGTAGTGTATGTAAAATAAAACAGTAGACTACTTGGTACTCTATAAATATTTATTCCTGTTTCTAACCCAATCCCCCCCCCACACACACACGGGGGAGGAGGGACAAATAAGGAGAAATGGATGTGAAAATATACTTTGCATGGGGTGGAGGGCATAATGCGGTGTGTACATGGTTTTATATTAAGTGGACACTTGAAATTATGTCAACACAATAAATTAAAAAATAAAGAAAAATATGCACCTTATTTCCTTTAAAGGTTAAAAATAAGCCAAATGTATTAAACATTTATTAGGCTTATATAAAAGTATTTTTGTTATCTTCTATTGACTCTCCAGATGCAATTTCCATTGTTTCATACACTTCTTTCTGCCCTGTAATAGGAAGTGAAACTGTCAAGACCAGTTAAGAAGATATTGTCATGGTTCAGACAATAGATAATGATAGTTTGACCTAAAAATGGATATTCTAAAAAATGGTCAAATTTAGATGTTTTTAACATTGAAATGAGAACCCATGCAGTTTGAGAAGATATTCCATGGCATGGGGAAGGGGCAGGAGAGGAAATATTCAAAGTTTATTTCTAAGATTCTTGTTTAAAAAACAGAATAAAAATCAATGCAATAAAAGTGATTAAAAGTTTGAGAAGCCTGGTAGAAGAAGGGACAGATACATACAAAATCTGGAAGGAAAAAGAAGGTGCAGTATTTGTTTCATCCATAATGGCATTATTATAAATATATTTTATTTTATATATCTGAATTTTCTAGATTTTAATTAGGATGCAAGTTGTTTAATATTAATATTAAGAATTCTATTACCTTTTATTCTGCCCACAAACAACTGTCCTTAAACTCAAATATAAAAATAAGTTAAATGTGATAATAAAAATATACAATGAAAGTATAATAAAAAAAAAATCTTGAGAGACTATACCAATAGCATACAAGTTAGACTTTGGAATGATTGATATTACTAGAGGAAAAAAAGAATACTTCATGTTGATAATAGGTTCAATTCATCAAGAGAACATAGACATCCGAAATGTGTATAAGTTTAGTAACAGTGCTTTAAAATATATGAAACAATAACTGAAATATGTTGAGAAAATAAATAAGAAATCTACAATTATAGCATGAGATGTCATCACTTTTCTCAGAAATTGAAAGAACAAGTAGATTAAACATATTTACACTTAAATGTATCAGAGAGTACACTAGAATAAAAGAGACTAGCAAATAATTTGATATAATTGATGTTTACAGAACACCTTAGTTGACCATCATATAATATACTCATCTAGTGCAAAAGAAACATTCACCAAAATAGATGATATATTGGGCCATGAAAGTAAATCTTAATAAATTTTAAAAGGTTAAAACCATAGAGGTATTATATTATCAGACCACAGAAGAATTGAACTATAAAGCAATAGCAGAAAGATTACTGACAACGTTGAAAATCTTGAAAATTAAACACCTTTTAAATAAGATATTTTAGAGACTAAACATTAATAAGAAAATATTTTGAACTTAATGAAAGCATACCTTATTAAATTTGGGGTATTCAGCTTAAGCAATGCTTACAAAAAATTTTATAGCAGTATATTTTAAAAAGGGAAAACAAGTATTAAAATTAATGATACAAGTTTCTGCTTAAGAATCTAGAAAAGGTCAGTAAATAAATTTAAAGAAAGCAGAAGAAAGAAAATGTAATAAAACAAACAAACAAACAAAACTGTAAAATAATCAGTGGACTAAAATTTGGTTTTCTAAAACACCAATAAAATTGATAAAACTTGTCCCAGAGGGAATAAGAAAAAGTAAATGACTAGACAAATTACCTGAAACCTATGTAATCTTATTGATCAATTCCACTTCATTAAATTAATTTTTTTTCAGTTAGAGGAAGGGAGATAGTGAAGCACACTCCTGCATGAACCCCAACCGAGATTCGCTTAGCTATCCCATCTGGGGCTGATGCTCAAGTAACAAGCTATTTTTACCATCTAAAGCTGATGCACTCCATCAGAGCGAGCTATCCTCAGTGCCAGTGGCTATGCTCAAACCAATTGAGCCACTGGCTGCAGGAGGAGAAAAAGAAGAGAAGGGGGTGGGGAGATGGCAGAGAAACAGATGGTCACTTCTCCTGTGTGCTCTGACTGGGAATTGAATCAGGAAATCTGTTTGCCAGGCCAATGCTCTATCCATTGAGCCACTGGCCAGGGACTAATTATCTAAATAAAATTTAAGAAAAAAAATAGAAGATTTTATGTATTCTAGTTTATAATTTATCTACAGTGTCTATTATGAACAACTATGCCAATATATTCTATAACATAGAGGTTATAAAAAATTGCTTACAGTACTCAAATTAACAAAACTAACTTAAGGAGAAATATATAGCCTGAATAAATCACTATTTATAAAATAAATTTAATTTGGTTTAAAATACTTTCCTAATGAAAACCATGATCTGATCACTTCCCCACTAAATTCTAGTTAAGGAAGAAATAACACCAATTCTACACAAAGGTTTTCAGGGGAAAAAAGAAAAGAAAAGAAAAGGGCATGTCTTACCTCATTGAATTATGTCAATGTTACCTGCACACCAAAGCCAGATTGAAATTACAAGTAAAGAAATTTGCTGAACATTATTCTTCATGTGTATGCATACAACATTCCTTTAAAAATTTTAGTCCACTTTAGCCCTGGCCAGATAGCTTGGTTGGAGCGTCATCCAGATGCACAGAGGTTGCTAGTTCGAACCTGTTCAAGGCACCTATAGGAACAGCTCAATGTTCTTGTCTCTCTCTCTCTCTCTCAAAAAAAAAATTCAGTGAGTATTACTAGCATTACAAAGAAAATAATAATAAAGCATCATAACAAAATGGAACAGTAGTAGAAATACCAGGATGATTGATAAACTAATCAATACAATTTAAAAAGTCATAAACTAAATTTTTTAATCAAATGACTATAATGAACAAACAAAAATCATTTTTGAAACTAAAAACTTTACAATTATTATTATACTTTACTGTGAATGAATGCTTTCTTACTAATTTTGGGAATAAGTCAAGACTGTCTGCCTTTAGCCCTTCAATTCAATATTGACTTAAGGTCCTAATCAACATAAGACAAGAAGAAGAACAAAAGTCATGCAGAACAGAAAGGAAGAGCTGAAGATGGAATAATTTACAAACTTTGCCCTATTTACATAGAAAATCTTAAGAAATCTTCGAAAATTTTCCAAAACCATGTAATAAGTTTAGCAAAACCAGAAAATTTTAGATCAATATATATTACTGTAAGCCAATAAAAATTGAAACAATAAAATGACATTTAAAATAGCATAAAACTCTTGAATATTTAAGGACAAATTTAACAAATATGTGAGAAATACAAAAACTGCAGAATATAAACAATGATGAAAAAAATTAAACATGGGGTAAAATATCAAGGTCATGGTTTAGCAGATTCAATAATATACTACTGATTCACAAATAATTAATGTATAGAGTCATCATAAACCCAACTGAGATTTTAGTGAGTTTTCCAAATAGAAATTGATGGTTTAATTCTATCTTTTTAGAAATTTACATTCCCTAGAATAACCAAAACAATTTTGGTAGAGAAGGAAAATTTTGGAGAATATGATGCTATCTGATTTCAAGGCTTACAATAGTTATAACAACCAGTGTATTATGATATTGTTTTAAAGATAGATATACTGATTAATAAAACAAAAGAGTCTATAAATAGAACCATACATATATGGACAAAGGTTTACCAAATAATAAAATACTAAGAAATAAAACAGTAGTGAATTACTTATTTATGCAAAAAAGTAGATCTCTAAAACATATGCTCCATTTAAGAAGCCAGCCACAAAAAATAATATTTACATTGAATTCATCAACTAGATGATAATAGAAACCACATACATAGGTGCCTCGGGTTTGGATCAGGAAATATATTGATTGCTTATTAGGATGTTTCTAATTTTGATTGTGGTTTTAGTGCATAATAAATGACTACATACCTATTTCAAAACTCATTAAACTATCCTAAAAATGGATAAACTTTCTACATCAAACAAAGCTTACTTTAAATAATTATTTATATTATATATTACATATACAAGGTCTTTATTATTACACATATCATATTTTAACATACCCTCACATCCACTGACTAGATTTTATACTTTCTTGTAATATTTTTAATAAGGTTTTTATTTTTGAATAGTTCTAGATTTTGAGAAAAGTTAAACAACAAGTTTCTAACCATCCTGCTTTTTCTATTGTTGATACCTTATATTAATAAGGTACATTTGTCACAACTAATGAACTAGTGTTAATACATTATCACTAACCATACTCCATAATTTAACTGTTCAAATTTGGTTTTAGAAGTGTCCAATTTAATAAATCTTTCACTATTCTAAATTCTTGGATGCTTACATTATGATTATTTTTGAAAATCTATACTGTTTTATTCTTTACCCTTATTATTATTTTGATTTTCAATCTTTCTAAACTTATTTGTGTATGTCATGATTTATGAGTCAAATTTTAATTTTTCTCTAATCCTATCTAATTGACCTAGAACAACTTATTAATAAGACTATCCTTTTCCTATCAACGACTGACAATGTGTTTGTAGTCAGAACGTGAAAAGAACTTCTGCAAAGGAATAAGATTAAGAAACAATCTTCATCTTAATCTGTTGTCCCTAATGTGTTATTAGGAACACTTAATTAAAGAAATCTGCTCAGAATACATGAATTGTATTTTACAAACAAGCATATCAAGTCATCAAATATATAAAAACTTCCTTTATTTCATTAGTTATTAATTCATGTGTGTATGTGTGTGACAGAAACAGAGAGAGGGACAGATAGGGAGAAACAGACAGAAGGGGAAAGAGATGAGAGAGGCATCAATTTTACTGGGAAACAAATTTTTTTATTTTCTGTTGCATGAGGTTTTAGAATTGTTTCTATATATCTCTGTATCGCTGATTCCAAATATGAAATCTGTTTTGGGGTGTATGCTCCACTTTTTATGCAATTTTAATTTCTTTTTGTTACACTTAATGGCATGCATTGGTTTTTATTTTTTTATTATTATTTTTTTTCATGCATTGGTTTTTAAATTGAAGTTAAAGGGCAATGACTCTTGGATTGAACATAACCACAAGGCAATTAATGTTTTACAAACATCACTTTTACATAATTATAGCTGCTTTTAAATGTAAAAAATTATTATTGAAAAAAATACCCTCTTATTTTGTTTTAAGATTAAAACATGGCTTCTTCGAGTAGGTGTAAATGTAAGAATAATCCTGACACCTTCTGTTATATATGTGGCTATTATACACTTCAATGTCAAAGGCAAAATATTTCATCATTTGTGACATGTGCATATATTGCCTATTTGCAAGTTCCCCTTGGCGATCAAGTTAAGAATTGGGCTCTTCATATTGTGTGTCATAATTGTGAGAAAATGCTTTGTGACTGGATAAAAGAAAAATGCAAAGGAATGCCTTTTGGTATTCCCATGGTTTGGCATAAACCAAAGGACCACAGCAGTGACTGTTATTTCTGTCTGATCCATACAAAGGGCATCAGCAAAAAAAAAAAAAGGCATATGATCACATATACTAATATCCCTTCAGCAATACAACCTATCCCACAGTCTGAGACACTCCTGGTTCCAGTTTTCAATGGTTTTATTTCTTCTAAGAACAAAGAAAGTGAACATGGTGATCAAGTGTATTTGGTAAGATGCATGAGGAAATGCTTGTAGAATCTGAAGAGTCTTCTGATGCCAAGCAGTCATTAACCAGAATTGAATGACTTAGTAAGCAATTTGGGCCTATCAAAGAAAGCAGCTGAGTTATTAGCCTCCAGCCTTCAAGAAAAGAATGTACTTCATCGGACAGCTAAAGTATCCCATTTCAGAAAGTGTGAACAAATTTTTGTGGACTTTTTTTCTAAAGATAAACACTTTGTTTACTGTCATGATAACAGTAGTCTTCTCAGCCAGCTAGGTGTTACCACCTATAGTCCAACAGAATGGTGGCTCTTTCTTTTTTTTTTTTGTATTTTTCTGAAGTTGGAAACGGAGGCAGTCAGACAGACTCCCGCATGCGCCCAACCAGGATCCACCCGGCATGCCCACCAGGGGGCGATGCTCTGCCCATCTGGGGCACCGCTCTGTTGCGACCAGAGCCATTCTAGTGCCTGAGGCAGAGGCCACAGAGCCATCCTCAGTGCCCGGGCCAACTCTGCTCCATGGAGCCTTGGCTGCGGGAGGGGAGAAACACTGGACACAGATGGGATTGGCCAAAATGTGAAGCTCTGGAAGTAGGGATGTAAAATAGTGTAAATGAACCTGTAGTTAAGAGAGACAGGATCATTTTTCCCCCACTTCACATCGAACTTGGCTTAATGAAGTAGTTTGTTCAAGCTTTCAATAGAGAAAGCGAACACTTTCAACATATTATTTCTGCTTTTCCTGCCTTGTCTTTTGAGAAGATAAAAGTGAGTGTATTAGATGGACCTCAAATTTGAACCCTCATACGTGACAATGAATTTTCCAGAAAGATGAATAAGGAGGAGAAAGCAGCATGGCAGTCGTTTGTGGCAGTTACTAGAAATTTCTTGGCAACAAAAAAGCAGAAAACTGTAAACTTCTGGTTCAAAGGATGCTGTTGGCTTTTCGTGACAATGGATGTAACATGAGCATTAAGATTCACTTTCTGAACAGACACCTTGATAAGTTTCCTGAAAATCTTGAAGCTGTTAGTGATGAGCAGACTACTGCTAGAGCATCAAACAAAATTGTCCTCAACAAGTACACAAACACAAGTACTACAAATGCAAATTTTGGCTTGTATAGAATTTAAATAAGTTTTGCGCAAATTTTATAATTAAAACAAGTATTTTAATATGTTCTATTTTGCAATTGTAGACAAATTATGATACAATCATATCTTTTAGTGTATTAGTCATGTATTTATTGCATTATTTAAATTATATTTTCACAAAGATGATGCTCAATAAGACATTCTACTTCGTTATGTTAAACTAAATTTTGAAAATTTTACTTTAAGATGAAAACCTTAAATTTGGAATTACAAAAAAACTGTAGCTTACAGAGAAAACCTAATGTTAGATTTGAGATCAGCACACTCAAATTAGGCAAGAATAAGTATTTTGTGAATGCAACAAAAATTTTATTCCCCAGTGTTTTTCATTGTGGCACCATAGTTCTTCATTGATTGCTTTCTCATATGTACCCTGACAAGGGAGTGGGGGAAGCTACAGCAGACCTGGTGACCCTTTGCTCAAGCCAACAATCTTTGTTTCAAGAGGGTGAGCCTTGCTCAAACCAGATGAGCACACACTCAAGCCGGCAACCTCGGGGTTTTGAACTTGTGTCTGCTGCATCCCAGTCTGATGCTATATACACTGCTCCACCACCTCGTCAGATTTATTAAATATCAATTAAATGAAAATAAAAATCACAATAGGGAGGAGACAAGCTGGTGATGGAGTACAAAAACATACCAACTTTCACCTCCCAGAACCAAAGTAAATTACAATTTAATTTTAAGAACCATCATCTGGAATAACCAACTTTGGATTAAACTAAGAGGAATCTTCAACCAGGAAACACTGAAGAACATTCACTGAGACTGGTAGGAAAAGTGGAAATGCAGAGAGGACTGCCCAGCTCTCCAGAGTGAACAGCAGCCAGGAGAGACACACATGGTGGGAAGTGAGTTTAGCAGAGAGGGGAGGGTCCTGAACCCCAGGAACAAATCTTCAGCCTGCAGCCCCAGAGCCTAGAAGAGACGTATGGACAGTATTTAGCTGGAAACAAGTCAGGATACTATTTTTGAGAAAGTGACTGATTTCTCAGACCTAGGATTCTTCTTAAAGGGACCACGCAGAAAACCTCTCTCGCAACCACTCACCTGGGGCTTGGGGGATGGGGAGAAAGGAGAGGACCAGAGCAACGGGAAAAGAGTTGTAATCTAGAAGTCACAGGGAGAAACACTTTGAGAGACAGTCACCCTAACCCCTGGGATGAGTCATTCCCCAAATCTTAAGTAAATATTTCCCCTGGAAATAGCAATACCAGCAAAAGGAAGCAGGAAACCAGCCAAACAAGCTCTCATGAGGTAATTAGAGCATAGATGTTTAGAAGGAGGGAGCTTTCAGGACTACAGTAATGAGTCTTAGAGACTGAGCTGCACTGTCCCCACCCACAAGGCTAAGGGCCTGTTGGTGGGTGGGCAGCCATGGGACATGGAAGTGTAGTTTTCTCGGCAAGGGCAGAAGCCATCTGGGTACAACTGAATCGCAGGTGTGAGCTCGGTCTTGCCCAGATAGGGAAGAGGGGATGTGCAAAAGAAGTCAAGTTCAGCTGCAGGCCACCTGCAATCCAGCCAGCAGGGGGAAGGGAGGAAGCCCCAGAAGGGGTGGAGACCCACCCTACAGCAAGGGCACAGGAGTGCAGCCTCACCACACCTATGGAATCTAGGCTTGTTGCCTGAATCGGAGCCTGCTCTGCCCGCGGGGGTGGAGCAAAAGCATAGAACAGGTGGAGTCCCGTGATTGAGTGTGGGCACACAACGCTGCCTGGCACATGAAGCCAAGTCTTGCAGCCATCCTGCGAGCAGGCTTCTCCTGCAGGGGAGGGACAAAATCCCAGAATCAGGCAGAGACCCACAGCTGAGCAAAAGTGCTCACCCATGCCCTCAAGGTAGAGCATAACCCCACCCATGGGGGCAGGGCAAAGGCCAAGGCCACCGAGGCTTGTACACCCGAGCATGTGATCATAGCCCCTCCCATGAAGGAGAGGCAGAAACCAGAGCAACAGCCCAAGTGAGCTGGCAAAGGCAACACCCATTCCCAAATGCCCAAGGCAGCAGCAGCAGAAGGTGTGCCGGGCCTGCAGACAGAATACACCTAGGGAACACAGAGGTCACACCCAGTGGATTCCAGTGGCCAAAACCTTCTTTTACACAAACAAGATGATAAGGTAGAGAAATGCAACACAAATGAATCAAGAGAAATCCCCAGAAAAGGACCTGAATGAGTCAGATATAACCAAATTAACAGATGCAGAGTTTAAAATAACGATTGTTAGGATGCTCAAAGATCTTAGAACAACAACAGATAGTCATTATGAACACCTAAATAAAGAGATAGCAAATATAAAAAAGGACATTGAAGTAATAAAAAAGAATCAGTCAGAAATTACAAATACAATAATGTAAATGAAGAACACAATGGAAGGAATTAAAAGCAGGATGGATGAAGCTGAGAATAAAATCAGTGAGTTAGAGGACAAGATAAATGAAGGCACAGAAGCAGAGCAGAAAAAAGAAAAGACTCAAAAAGTCTGAGAAAACTCTAAGAGAGATCTGTGACAACATGAAGAAAAATAACATCCGCATCATATGAGTTCCTAAAGAAGAAGAGAAAGAACAAGGGATAGAGACTTTGTTCAAACATATCATAGCTGAAAACTTCCTTAAATTAAAGCAGGAAAACATCTCACAAGTTCAAGAAGCACAGAGAACTCCATTAAAGAGAAACCCAAAGAAATCTACACCAAGACATATCATAATTAAAATACCAAAGCTAAGTGATAAAGAGAAAATATTAAAAGCTGCTAGAAAACAAAAGGCTATCACCTACAAAGGAGCACCCATAGCCTGACCTGTGGTGGCGCAGTGGATAAAGCGTCCACCTGGAAATGCTGAGGTCGCCGGTTCGAAACCCTGGGCTTGCCTGGTCAAGGCACATATGGGAGTTGATGCTTACAGCTCCTCCTCCATGTCTCTCTCTCCTCTCTGTGTCTCTCTTTTTCTCCTCTCTAAAATGAATAAATAAAAAAAATAAAAATAAATAAATAAATAAATAATTGCTAAAGGAGCACCCATAAGAATGACTTCCGACTTCTCAACAGAAACACTTGAAGTCAGAAGAGAATGGCAAGAAATATTCAAAGTAGTGTAGAAGAAGAGCCTACAACCAAGACTACTTTATCCAGCAAGGCTATAGTTTAAAATTGAAGGAGAAATAAAAAGCTCTCCAGACAAAAAAACAAACAAAAAACAAACAAAAAAAAAACTCAAGGAATTCACTGCAACCAAACCGATGCTGCAAGAAATGCTAAGGGGCCTGTTTTAAACAGATAAAAGGGGAAAAATAATATAGCAAAAGAGTAATACAGTTTTAAGAATAAAATGGTAATAAACAAATACATATCAATAAGAACCTTAAATATAAATGAATTAAATGATCTGATCAAAAGACATAGGGTAGCTGCATGGATAAGAAAACAGGATTCATACATATGCTGTCTACAAGAGCACACTTTAAAACAAAAAATGCACATAAACTGAAGATAAAAGGATGGAAAAAAATATTTCACGCAAAAGGAAATGAAAAAAAAAGCTAGAGTAGTAATACTTATATCAGACAAAATGGACTTTAAAAACAAGGCTACAGTAAGAAATAAAGATGGTCACTACAAAATGATAAAGGGAGCAATCCAACAGGAAGATATAACCATTATAAATATCAACACAACTAATATAGAAGCACCTAAATATATAAAGCAGACTTTGATGGATATAAAGGGAGAGATCAACAACAATACTATAATATTAGGGGATTTTAATACCACACTAACATCACTAGATAGATCTTCAAGAATGAAAATTAACATAGAAACAGCAGACGTAAAGGACACACTAGATCAACTTGATTTAATAGATATCTTCAGAACCTTTCACCATAAACCAGCAGAATATACATTCTTTTCAGGTGATCATGGTACATTCTTTAGCATAGACCACTTGTTAGGGCACAAAAGCAGTCTCAACAATTTTAAGAAGATTGAAATCATATCGAGCACTTTCTCTGATCACAATGGCATGAAACTAGAAATCAACCACAACAGAAAAACTGAAAAACACTAAAACATTTGGAAACTAAATAGCATGTTATTAAATAACAAATGGGTTAACAATGAGATCAAAGAGGAAATAAAAAAATCCTAGAAACGAATGATAATGAGCATACATCAACTCCAAATTTATGGGACACAGCAAAAGCAGTCCTGAGAGGAAAGTTCATAGCATTACAGGCATACCTTAAGAAGCTAGAAAAAGCTAAAATAAACAACTAGACTCTGAAACTAAGAGAACTAGAAAAAGAACAGCAAGTAAAGCCCAGAGGTAGTAGAAGGAAGGAAATAATAAATATCAGAGCAAAAATAAATGACATAGAGGCTAAAGAAACAACACAGAGGATCAATGAAACCAGGAGCTGGTTCTTTAAAAAGGTAAAAAAGATTGATGAACCTTTAACCAGACACATCAAAAAAAGAGAAAGGACTCATATAAATAAAATTAGAAATGAGAGTGGAGAAATAACAATTGACACAACAAAAATACAAAATATTGTAAGGAAATACTATGAAGAACTGTATGCCAAAAAATTAAACAACCTAGATAAAATGGACAAATTCCTTGAAACATATAATCTTCCAAAATTAATTTGAAAGAATCAGAAAACCTAAACAGACCAATTACAACAAATGAGATAGAAAGTTATCAAAAAACTGCCAACAGCCTGACCTGTGGTGGCGCAGTGGATAAAGTGTTGACCTGGAAATGCTGAGGTCGCCGGTTCGAAACCCTGGGCTTCCCTGGTCAAGGCACATATGGGAGTTGATGCTTCCTGCTCCCCTCCCTTCTCTCTCTCTGTTTCTCTCTCTCTCTCCCTCTCTCTCTCCTTTCTAAAATGAATAAATAAAATTAAAAAAATAAAAAATAAAAAACTGCCAACAAAGAGGCCTGATGGCTTCACAAGTGACTTCTACCAAATATTCAAAGAAGAACTAACTCTTATCCTTCTCAAGCTATTTCAAAAGATTTAAGAGAAAGGAAGACTTCCAAGCTCCTTTTATGAGGCGAGCATAATTCTGATTTTTAAACCAGGCAAAGACAACACAAAGAAAGAAAATTATAGGCCAATATCCCTAATGAATTTAGATGCTAAAATCCTCAACAAAATATTAGCCAACCAGATCTGGCAATATATGAAAAAAATTATACACCATGATCAAGTGAGATTTATTCTTGAGAGGCTAGTCTGGTACAATATTTGTAAATCAATCAATGTGATTTATCACATAAACAAAAGAAAGGAGAAAAACCACATGATAATTTCAATAGATGCAGAAAAAGCATTTGATAAAATTCAGCACCCATTCATGATCAAAACTCTCAGCAAAGTGGGAATACAGGGAATACACCTCAACATGATAAAGGCCATCTATGACATACCCACAGCCAACATCATACTCAATGGGCAAAAATTAAAAGCAATCCCCTTAAGATCAGGAAGAAGGCAGGGGTGCCCCCTTTCACTACTCTTATTCAACATAGTCCTGGAAGTCCTAGCCACAGCAATCAGACAAGAAAAAGAAATAAAAAGCAACCAAATTGGAAAAGAAGAAGTTAAACTATCATTATTTGATGGTGAAAATATTGTATATAGAAAACCCTAAAGTCTCAGTTAAAAAACTACTGGACCTGATAAATGAATTCAGCAAGGTGGCAGGATATAAAATTAATACTCATAAATCAGAGTCATTTTTTATACACTAACAATGAACTGTCAGAAAGAGAAATTAAGAAAGCAATTCCTTTCACTATTGGAACAAAAAAAAAATAAAGTACCTAGGAATAAATTTAAAGAGGGAGATTAAAGACTTGTACTTGAAAAATTATAAAACATTGATAAAAGAAATCAGGGAAGAAAAAACAATTGGAAGCATATACTGTGCTCATGGTTAGGAAGAATAAATATCACTAAAATGTCTATACTACCCAAAGCAATTTATAAATTCAACACAATGCCGACTAAAATACCAATGACTTAGTTCAAATATATAGAACACATATTCCAAAAATTTATATTGAACCAAAAGAGAATGCAAATAGCCTCAGCAATCTTGAAAAGGAAGAATAAAGTGGGAGGTATCACACTTCTGGATATCAAGTTAAATCATACTACAAAGCCATTGTACTCAAAACAGCCTGGTACTGGCATAAGAACAGGCATATAGATCAATGGAACAGAACAGAGAACCCAGAAATAAACCCACACCTTTATGGACAACTGATATTTGACAAAGGTGGTAAGAGCATACAATGGAGTAAAGACAGCCTCTTCAACAAATGGTGTTGGGAAAATTGGACAGCTACCTGCAAAAAAATGAAACTAGACCACCAACTTACACCATTTATAAAAATAAACTCAAAATGGATAAAAGACTCTAATGTAAGCCGTAAAACCATAAGCATCTTAGAAGAAAACATAGGCAATAGGCTCTATGACATCTCTCACAGTAATATATTTGCTGGTTTATCTCCACAGGCAAGTGGAATAAAAGACAGGATAAACAAATGGGACTCTATCAAACTAAAAAGTTTTTGCATAGCTAAAGACAATAGGAACAGAAAGAGAGACAAACTAGACAATGGGAGAACATATTTTACAGTACATCTGATAAGGGTTTAATAACCAAAATTTATAAAGAACTTGAAAAATTCAGTACCAGGAAGACAACAATCCAACCAAAAATGGGCAAAAGAAATGAATAGACACTTCTCCAAAGAGGACATACAGATTGCCAATAAGCATATGAGAAAATGCTCAACATCATTAATCATTAGAGAAATGCAAATTAAAAGCACAATGAAATATCTCCTCACACCAGGCAGAATGGTGCTCATCAACAAAACAACACAGAATAAGTGCTGGCAAGGATGTGGAGATTAGGAAACCCTCCTGCACTGCTCGTGGGAATGCAGACTCGTGCAGCCACTGTGGAAAACAGTATGGAGATTCCTCAAAAAAATAAAAATCAAACTATATTTTGGCCCAGCTATCCCACTTTTAGGAATATACCCCAAGAACACCATAGCACTGTTTGAAAAGAAGAAATGTACCCCCAAGTTTATGGCAGCATTGTTCACAATAGCGAAGATCTGGAAACAGCCCAAGTGTTCGTCAGTGGACAAGTGATTAAAAAGCTTTGGTACATATATACTATGGAATACTACTCAGCCTTAAGAAATGATGACATCGGATTATTTACAACAACATGGATGGACCTTGATAACATTATACTGAGCAAAATAAGTAAATCAGAAAAAAACTAAGAACTATATAATTTCATATATAGGTGAGATGTAAAAATGAGATTCAGAAACATGCACAAGATTGTGGTGGTTACGGGATGAGGAAGATAGGGAGGGGGTTAGGGGAGGGGAGGGGCACAAAGAAAACCAGTTAGAAGGTGATGGAAGACAATTAGACTTTGGGTGATGGGAATGCAGCATAATCAAATGCCAAATAACCTGGAGATGTTTTTTCTGAACATAAGTATCCTGATTTATCAATGTCATCCCATTAAAATTAATTTAAAAAATCACAATGGGATACCATTATATAACAATCAAATGGTTAAAGTTTAAAGATAAAATATTTATATATATGATTGTGAAATATTAAGTAACATCTATTCACATTCACTACTGTGGATGAGTTTATTGATATAATTTTTTGGAAAACTATTCAAACCATCTTTTAAATTTGAACATATTCACTTATATACCCAGCAGAACTGAGTATGTTTCTGTGACCAAAATATATGTACAAGAATGATTAGAGCAGGCTTATCAGCTCCTATGGAAAATAGCCTGGAGAAGTTTATAATGTTATAGTAATACAATGTAATAATAATTATTACATTATATTTATGTAATAATTTTGTATTTATATTTATATATATAATGTAATGTATAATGATTATATTATATTTATGAAGCTTAAGAAAAATAATGGTCAAATATCAAGACTTAAAAATAAATTATTTTATGATTCCATTTACATAAAGTTCAAAGATAAGCAAAGCTTATATATTGTATTAGGAACCAGAAGAGTGTTTTCTTTGTGGTGGAAAAGGAAGTTAGTGTTTAGGAGAAATCTTGTCTATATCCTTGGATGTTGGTAATGGTTTATTTCTTGACTTTGGAAATATTTATATGAGTGTGTTTAGATTTATAATATTTGTAGATCTAGAGACTTAAAACTGTAAAGTTTATGCAATGCTTCAATTAAAAAATAAATGTATTATTTAAAAGAGAAAAAATAAGTATTAAAAGATCTATGATCAGAGTGGTATATCTTGCTGAATATCATGGGATTTGCCTCATTAAAAATCAAAAGGATTGTTGCTTGGAATAAAGATGAACTTAGAATTTAAGGCTTCCTAAGACAGTGATGCCAGAAGCTTACTCTTTTAAAGATAAGTTGTGCTGCAGAGAAAGTAGTCTGGAATTTAAAAAAAAAAAAACAATCTGTATTATCTGATTTGAAGTGTACCTGTTTTAAGGACCTGGAAAATATATAAATATTACATTCACCTCTTTAAAATGACTTCAAATTCAGAGAATAACAATAAAAGCAATAATTATATGATTTTCTTTACAAGATCATATTTTTGTGCATCAATAATTTATAAGGATTAATTATATTTTGATGAATAACAAAGCAATAAGTGATTAACTTTGTTTTACAAAGTGCTTCTACCCGAGATAATGTTTTGCATTTCTAGCTTTAGCACGATCCATCTAGATCTGACATTTATGAATTCTTAGATGGAAGTGCATAGAATGTTCATGCTAAACACTAATAATGAATTTAACAAATGCATAGGGCCAAGTGAAATACTTTTACTCACTGGTTAAAAACATAGGACAATCAGTGACGTCAGAGAAATGGTGCAGTGAGAGGTGCTCCCGATACGTCTCCCTGAAACTTCAACAAATTCAACAATTAGAGATAGAAATACAATCTCAGGAGCATCTGAAATATACATACATCAAACAAAGGTATGATTGGGTGAAAAAGGTGGCTGAATATATAATCCACTCTGAAGGAAATAATGGAGTATTCCACTTTCCTCACTGATCTGAGGAAGGGCTTGTTTCACTTGGAGCTGAGAGGAAGGGAAGACTGGGGCTGAGAGAAAAAGCTGGGCTAGGGTGGAGATATTCAAGCCAAGGAGAGAGTGTGCCCATGGCTCAGCCCATGCAGAGCTAATGCCAGCATCAGAACCCAGCAGAAATGGGTGAGCAGTTGCCTTGTTTACTCCCAGTCGGTGAGTGCAGGCAGTGTGTGAGTGGATCCACCTAGAGTTTTGAGTGTGGGTGCCTGCATTCCCAGACTGAAGGGCTGGATCAGAGACTGTCAGTAGTCATCATCTGCATAGGCTGTGACCAGAGTTTCTGAATAATACTGGATTCCCTAATAATAGTGCATGGAAAGTGCATGAAAGCAGGCTTTCCTACAACCAGACCTATCTAAGCGCAGCACCTCTGCCAGCCATACAGGCTAACAAAGCACACTCTTGGGGAACAGAACTGTGGAAGTGGTGTGGGGAAGGGCACTCGGGCAGTTTGCAGACAGCCTCTGGAGAGCAGACCTGTGGAGTGCTGAGATATACTAGACATGCCTGGAGGTTCACAGAAAGACAGCTGAAAGGCAATCGGCTCCCAGCCCTGCCTGATTACACTGGCCACTCTGGCTGGCAAAGCCTTACCCAGAACCCGGTGTTGAGTTGGGATAGAGGGGGGATTTGGCAGCATTTAGAGCCTCTTGCTCTCCAGGCAGTGGCTGAGGCAACTTCACAGCTGGGTCCCCAGGCTGTTAGTTCAGGAAGGAGTGATTTGGGGAGAGGCTCCAGGAAAACGAACTCTCCCATTGTCAGAGCTTGCAAATGCTAACAAGCCCTGTGAACCAACAGGACTGAGGCCTAGTTTATGTCATCACCATAGCAACACAACAGCAAATTTCTGTCTAACAATGCAGAGTGCAATAAGGTCAGAACCTAGAGTATAGCACCATTGGCCAAAAAGAGAAAAGAAAAAAAAAAGAAGAATATGATTTCTCAAAACCAGAAAAAATCCACAGTCTTTATAACTTTTTTTCAGTTTTTTGTATATTTTATCTTCTATTTCCTTCCACCTTGGTCATTTTATCCTCTTTCCATTTTATTCTATTCTTTTCATTTTGAACTTTATTACCCATGTGTTACATTTTTTATTCTTATTTTTTCTGAGTCTTACATTCCAAAAACTTAACTCATTTTTTTTCTCTCTATCTCTTTTTGTTTTTTATTTCTCTTTCACTTTTTCTCTCATTTGAATCTCACCACAAACAAATTATTTTATTTTGAATTCAATTTTTTTTCTTTGTAGCAATTTGTGTGCTTTTTACTTTGATTTTTATCAATTAATGCAATTCCCATAAAAATTCCAATGACATTTTTTAAAGAAATGGAACAAAAATCATCAGGTTTATATGGAACTATAAAAAACTCTGAATAGCCAGAGCAATCCTAAAAAAAAAAAGAATGAAGCTGGGGGCATTACAATACCTGACTTCAAATTATAGAGCCACGATAATCAAAACAGCATGGTATTGGCAGAAAAATAGACACTCAGACCAATGTTATAGAATAGAAAGCCCAGAAATAAAACAACATATATATGGTCAAATAATTTTTGATAAAGGGGCCAATAACACACAATGGAGAAAAGAAAGCCTCTTCAACAAATGGTGCTGGGAAAACTAGAAAACCACATGCAAAAGAATAACACTCGACTACAGTTTGTCTGCTTGTACTAAAATTAATTCAAAATGGATCAAAGACCTAAATATAAGACCTGAAACAATAAATTACATAGAAGAAAATATATGTAATAAACTCATGGACCTTGGTTACAAAGAGCATTTTATGAATTTGACTCCAAAGACAAGAGAAGTGAAGGCAAAGATAAATGAATGGGACTACATCAGACTAAGAAGCTTTTGCACAGCAAGAGAAACTGACAACAAAACAGACAGCCAACTAAATGGGAGATGATACTTTGAAACAACAGCTCAGATAAGGGCTAAATATCCAAAATATACAAAGAACTCACAAAACTCAACAACAAACAAACAGTCCAATAAAAAAATGGGAAAAGGACATGAACAGACACTTCTCCCAGGAAGAAATACAAATGGTCAACAGATATATGAAAAGATGCTCATCTTCATTAGCTTTTAGAGAAATGCAAATCAAAACTACAATGAGATACCACCTCACACCTGTTAAATTAGCTATTATCAACAAAACAGGTAATAACAAGTGTTGGAGAGGCTGTGGTAAAAAAGGAACCCTCATCCAGTGTTGGTGGGAATATAAAGTAGTACAACCATTATGGAAGAAAGTATGATGGTTCCTCAAAAAATTAAAAATAGAACTACCGTATGTCCCAGCAATCACTCTACTGGGAATATTCCTCCATAACTCAAAAACACTGGTACATAAAGACACATTCAGCCCCATGTTATTTGCGGCATTGTTCACAGTGGCCAAGACATGGAAACAACCAAAAAGCCCTTCAATAAATGATTAGATAAAGAAGAAGTGGTACATATATACTATGGAATACTACTCAGCCATAAGAAATGATGACATCGGATCATTTACAACAACATTATACTGATAACATTATACTGAGTGAAATAAGTAAATCAGAAAAAACTAAAAACTATATGATTCCATACATAGGTGTGATATAAAAATGAGACTCAGGGACATGGACAAGAGTGTGGTGGTTACAGGGGGGACAAAGGGGGGAGAGGAGGGGCACAAAGAAAACCAGATAGAAGGTGACAGAAGACTATATGACTTTGGGTGATGGGTATGCAACATATTCATATGTCAAAATACCCTGGAGATGTTTTCTCTGAACATATGTACCCTGATTGATCAATGTCACCCCATTAAAATTATAAAAATTAAAACATAGGACACTTGAATCTTTGTAAACAAAATAAATTAAAATTATAACTTAAAAAAGATCTCTTGGAAAATGTTTGCTTAGTCTTTTCTAAACTCAGTTGAGTTTGAATTTATTTTTACAAAATTCAGATATATAGCAGCAATTTTGTTTTTCTAATTATATAACAGTTTGTTTTTTCAGTTTTTACGACCAATAGACTAACCATGAAGACCATATAGTTAAATTAACAGTTGAAACTTATTCTCAACTATAATAGTAATCATTTGACTTTATTTAATATAGTAAAAATTTTTTTTCTTCTGATGAGACCTGAGTATATAAGGATGCTTGTTCCACAAGGCAGATAGTACTTTTGTCATTTTTAAAACTTTATTTACATTTTGTCATTTAAATATGAATACTACCTATAAACAATTCAGTTCCTCCACTTTCCTATCAACAATAGAATCCATAATGTGGAGTGGAACTATGTAATTTAAAATAAAAAACAGTATGGGCCCTGGCCATTTGGCTCAGTGGTAGAGTGTCAGCCTGGCATGTGGAAGTCCTGGGTTTGATTCTTGTTGAGGACACACAGGAAAAGTGCTCATCTGCTTCTCTACCCTTCTCCCTCTTCTTTCTCTCTATCTCTCTCTTCCCTTTCCACAGCCAAGACTCCATTGGAGTAAAGTTGGACCAAGCGCTGAGGATGGCTCCATGGCCTCTGCCTCAGGCCCTAGAATGACTCTGACCACAAAAGAGCAAAGCCCCAGATGGGCAGAGCACCACCCCCTGGTGCGCAAGCCGGGCGGATCCAGGTCAGGCGCACGCAGGGAGTCTGACTGCCTCCTCACTTCTAACTTCGGAAAAATACCAAAGGAAAAAAAAAAAGAAAGAACACTATGGAGGTTTTTCAATAAATTAAAATTTGAATTAAAATATAATATAGCATTCTTACTTGTGGGTATTTATTCAAAAGCATTGAAATCAAAATATAAAACAGACATTTGTATTCCTGTGTTCATTGCAGGATTATTCACAACAGACAAAAGGTGAAAACCTAAATGTCCATTGATGGATGAATGGTTAAACACACTAACTCAACAAAGTTACAGGGTTATTCAAAATTATAAAATTGAAAACAAGCTAAATGCCAACAATAGAAATATGATTACTTAAATAATGGCTCATTTACCAGATAGAATATTTTGCATTCATTAAAACAAATTTATAAAATATATAACATTGTAATGATACACTAAAGTGTTATTTTTTAAAATACTGAGTATACCATCTTAAAAGTTCATGTATATAATGACATAAACTATGTGAAATATTCATGAAACATCTGACTGGAAAGAAACACATAAAATCACCAAATACATAGTTATAATTTTTGGTTGGTGTGATTACATGTGTTTTTTCCTTGCTTATTGGTATATTTATTTCTAAAATTTGCACAAAATATGTATTTTATAAATACATAAAATTTTTAGACATTAAATAGAAGTCGGAGTTAAACAAAAGAGATAATCTAATAGGCTCAAGTCAGATATTCTTAGCAAAGTCCATAAAAATAATGACAAAATGCCAGTAAAGATAAAATATAATAAGACCTATTAACATTATTTGTACATTTATTACATTATAGATCATATTTTAAGAGATTTTCAGTATTAGTCTTCTAAATGATGACAATCACCATATGACATAGTACTATATTTATCTTAAATTAACATTTCAAGAAAATAATACAATTTATGAATAAAAATTTGCTCAGCTAACAAGTGCTCAGCTAATAATTCAAACCCTGGTAGTCTGGTCCCAATAAGCTAAATCTTAAAAAAAAAAAGATCAGAACTGTTTGTCCTTAATATGTTCCAGTATTCCAATTATTTTTTTACACAGAAAGGAAACACTAACAGTATTTTAACCTTCAAAGTTGTAGTTAAAAATGATTTATACATACACACATAAAAATATACATGTATACAAATATAACCATAATGATTAATTTTCATAACTTTCTAAGTGACATTTGTGAATAATTCACAATGAATGACTTATATGCTCTAGAGAAAAGATATGCATTTGTTAATTAAATCTAAGGGTGAAATTTTGTCATATTGCTTGTGACAAGGCATTCAGAACCTAAAGATTTGAAATTATAAGGACAAAATAAAATATAGAGGCTCCAATATATTCAAGCATCTATTTTAGAGAACTTGAGTCTAGACACAGAAGTGTTATTATGTTAAATCTACAGTTTCTTCTTTATTTACCTAATGTGTTTTGTAAGGACCTTACATCACCAAATTCTCAGACAATCCTCCATCTCCACTTTAGACGTGAATTCATGCCAAAAAAGTGGAGAGAACTTTTCATTGATTTAAATGGAGATTTGGTTTTAATTAAAGCTATTAATAATGTTATATGAAAAACCTTTTTAATAAACATTTCATTAACACTTAACCTTGAATTTTAATCAAAACACACATGTTAGATTCAGGGAGTACTGGAGCTGCCAAAGAGTGTAACTATTGCAGGAACAGTAAGTGCTGATATGGCTCCTGTAAGGCTGGGAACAAAGAAGGTCAGAGACCCTTATCAGAAGTTTAGGTTTGAAATTCGCCACGAAGCTAAAACCGGCCCCTGTTGCTATGCCGGCCCCTGTTGCTATGCTGCGTGTGACCTCCCTAGCCAATAGCTAAACTGCCACATCTGCTTCTGTCTATGCTTGCTCACTTAGGATATATAAGGGCTTGGCTGTAAGCTCCAGGCGCGGCTCCCATTTGCAGCTCCTTGTGGGCACGGTGTCTCCGGACATCTCGGGAGTTCACCCCTGCGCAGGTTAAACTGGCCAATAAAGTAACATCTTAACTCCTGAAAGTCTCCGACATTTGATCTCGTACCCGGTGGATGCTACAACACACACATAAACACACTTGTGCACCCATGCACACACATATTTCTAGGTACAAGTGCTTATTGCCTAACAGGGTTCTAATGGACTGAAAGAGTTAAAATACTACCAACTGATCCCAAATCAGCAAACAATTTATTACCAACGAAAGAATATAATGTACCACAAAATCCCAAAACAGATCTTTATATAATACACTTGCCAATTTCACTTTAGGTCTACACTGAAACACTGATATCAACTTCCTAAGTAAATCAGCCATGCCAATTCAAATAAAAATACTATTTGTTTAGGCAAACTTCTATTCTTAGGAAATGCAAACCTTGCAGAAAAGTGTCCGATGTTCACCAGTGTTAATGATGAGCCGTCTATGCCTCAAATTTATACTTTTGGAAACATTGCCTCATTTTTATCAAATTTTTAAAATACTAGTTGTAAGGAGCAACATAAGTGTGTCTCTTTGCAGAGAAATAAAGAAACTCTGAGCCCAGGTTCTTTAGTTTTACGGCCTTGAAAAAATAAGTTGAATATTCTGGACCCTGTTTTATCATTTCTGTCATAATATGATTACTGTGTCTTCCTTTCTAGCATTAATGTTCAGTGATTCTAATTGGGTGTGCATGTGCTGTTATAAAAGGTAGATGATAACTGAGTTGCATGTTTTCCTGTAAGGAATAAATAGGGTATGTATAAAAACCATTAGCACGTAATAATGGCAGTGCCTTGTAGTTTTTCTGATTTTCCCCATTTCTAAATGGCAACTGCATTCTTCCAGTTACTCAGTCCAAACCTGGACTTACTATTGACTCCTCTCTTTATCGCACATGGCCCTTCCTGTGCACACAGGAAACTTGTTTGTTCCAATTGCTCTGTACTTCTTCATATCCACTAAAATCACCCTGGTTCAAAGGTTATCTGTCTTTCTTTCTGTAGAGTTTATTCTCCATACACCCACCAAAATGATATTTTAAACTTGTAAAATGTCACTTTTTTGCTTAAATCACTTACCATCTTCTCAATTCAGATTGAAAAATAACTTCTTAAAATGGCTTATGGTGCCCTGAATGATTACACTTACAATCTCAATGCACCCTCCTTTTTTCTGTCACCATTATCCACTGCTTTATCTCCCTGCTCCTTGTTTTGGTCAAGGTGATTATGCTCCTGAATATGTCAAGCGAGTTCCTGACTGAGGACCTTTGCATTTGCCCTTCGTCTGCTTTAAGGTCTTGTCACAGCCTGACCTGTGGTGACACAGTGGATAAAGTGTCAACCTGGAATGCTGAGGTTGCTGGTTCAAAACTTGGGGCTTGCCTGGTCAAGGCACATATAGGGATTGATGCTACCTGCTCCTCCCCTTCTTCTCTCTCTCTCTCTCTCTCTATTCCCTACTTTCTCTCTCTCTCTCTCTCTAATAATGAATAAATAAAATCTAAAAAAAATATTCCTTTAAAGGTCTTGTCACATTTCTGTATTGCTCCTTCAGGTACTAGTTTATATGTCACCTTAGAAAAGACTTCTGTGTTTTTTCTTATCAAATAACTTATACGAACCACTTGTTTTAATCACATTTTTGTAACCAGGCCTTAATTATCTCCATAGTCCCACCTGACACAGTAAACATGCACTTGCTAATTTACACTCTGTATTTTCTACATGTAATATGTTATAAGAAAGCAAGATATATCATATATTTTGTTTTTTCTGTATCCAGAAGTCTAATGGATGATAAGAGCATGATAAATATTTCCTCCTTAAAGAACAAGTTAATGAATAGATTATTCTGCACAATGTGTATTTTCAATAATGTTTCATATGGAAAAGAAAGAATCTGACAGAAATTAACTGACGTAATGAAATAATTACCTTTGCAAAATATAGTCAAGAAAATTCATATTTTAGAACTGATTCATCAGATAAACATACGCACACACATACAAAACACACATAGTGTGATGAACACATGAGACAATATACAGATGACATTTATAGAATTATACACCTGACAACAATATAATTTTATTAATCAATGTCACACCAAGAAATTCAATAAAAAATAAATGAGAAAAAACGAAAAACACACACACATATAAAACCAAAATCATGTCTCCTTCCCAAACAATAAGCAGAGTGTTAACACAGAGAAGATGCTTAGTAAGCACTTGTTGAATGGATGGGGTAGGAAAAGATGACTGGGCATAAATGAATGAATGATAAGCCAAAAAATAAATTAAACTAAAATACTCTTGAATTTAGATGAATAAAAAAGAATGTGGAGGCATTATCTTACATGAATAAGAACATCACCATTAGAAAGGCATGGACATAGTGAGGATACTGTTTTGCCTGACAGAAGTATAAGAAGAGGTATTTCTACATAGCTGAAAAGATACAGATTTGGGAGCTACTCCAACTTAGCTTCATTACACAGGTCTGCAACATTATATTTGTATAACAAACACTAAATATCTTTCTTAACCTATGAAAGCCTCAGTGTTCTCATCTGCAAACATAGATATTTATATATTGTTGTCATAAGGTCTTAATACAATACAATAAAGGCATTGAAATAAAATAAGTGCTCAAAAATGATAACTAGTATCATTTGGTGAGGGCAACCTTGTCTATACCATGTTATCTCTGGTAAACCATTTAGCCTTGAACGCTATGGTGCCTTTAAGATGAGTGGAATGCCTAGTTTAAAAAAAAACCAAAAAACAAAATGCATTTCAGTTTTCACACTTTAACTGATTTAATAATGCATTACTTTAGGAAATATTATATTTTACACTTCAGCTAATTCCAGGCTAAAACACGTCATTATGGTTCAAACAAGAGGCTTTATAATCAGATTCATGTTTCATTTTGTGCTGTGCACTACACACCTGTTTGACACTGGACAAGTTAATTAGCTTTCTAAGGCTCATTGATCTCATCTCTGAAATAAGGATTAAAAAGTACCTCTATATCTTATGGTTATTGTGAACCCTGAAAAGTATATTTTTTTACAAAGCACTTAGTGTTATGTAGATAAGCATACACTCAATTATTCTTCACAACAAGCTGTGATTTAAGCATTATTTCCATTTGCAGAAGGAAGTAGAAGCAACTAAGAGAGACAGTAATTTCCTCAAGGTAGCAAACCTAAGGAAATGAAAGGGCTGGATTTGTACTTAATCAACCTGGTTCTAGAATACTTCTAATCCCCTATATTGCCCATCTATTCTTCTCGTAGAAATGTGCAGTAACACTGAAACCATTTGAAAAAAGAAGAGGGTACAACATTTTTTATATCCCTAGAAATCATCAGAGTCCTACAAGTACTAATCTTGCTGGAGTCCTAGGACTTTTACATTATGCATAGGCTTCTCTAACAAGAGTTGGAATCTCAGGATAATGCAGATTGGTTTGACCATGGGTAAGTATTTTCAATTTTGTCTTAGAATTCAAGGAAATTACATGGTTTATAGTCTGTTGTGTCTTTGTGTCTTTCATTTAACTGTTGGATTTTATCTAGTCTGTAAGATATTCATACTGATATGTCAGATATCTGGAAAAACTGGGAAGTGGCAAGTTTTAAGAGAAACTGTATCAAAATTATTTTTACGACATTTATATTTATGGTCACATTCTGCGCTTTATCAGCTTTGAGATGCAGTGATTCCCTTTATCTTTTTGATCTTCAGTTTCCTCATGTGTAAATTCAGAACTTATACTTCACAGAGCCATGAACATCAAATGACATTATGTCAAATGACATAATGTATAGTAAAAGAGTTTGGAAAATGTAAATATAGACTTAGCATGATTTGTGTTACATCATTACATTTTCAGTCTTGAATGAATGGCATATTCAACCCACAAATTACATGTTCCATCTCCATCTTTGAGACATGAATTGTTTCTGGTGCAGAAGTTCCCTAAAAGTACATACAAACTGTGAAACTTCAAAAAAGAATAGCCTATTTTCCCTTGAGATATATTAATATAATATTTGACACACTGCCATACCATACCTTTTTAAACATAATATATGGAACCCAATTTAGCTTTTTCTTGATGATTCATGAGTATGAGAAACATGAGTGACTGAACTGAGTATCACATAGTAATCCTATCAGAGGCGATTAAATTGAATAAGCTGCTACCATGCCACTAAATACCCTCTTTGCATAGTCTTTATTTTTGGTCCCTTAAATTGTCACCCATTTCCTCTCTTATGCATAAAATCTTTAGTACTAAATGTAGCTTTTTAATGATTATTTTAACTTATTATTATTATTATTTTTATTAAGTGAGAGGCAGAGACAGACTCCTGCATGCACCCTGACCAGGATCCACCAGCAAGCTCCCTGCAGGGCAATGCTCTGCTTGTGTGGGACATTGCTCTATTGCTCAACAACCAAGCTCTTCTTAGACCCTGAAGTATAGGCCATGGAACCATCTTCAGTGCCTGGGGCCAACTTGCTCCAATCGAGCCATGGCTGCAGGAGGAGAAGAGAGATAGAGAGAAGGAGAGAAGAGAGAGGAAGAGGGGTGGAGAAACAGATGGGCACTTCTCCTGTGTGTCCTAACTGGAAATGGAACCAGGTCATGCACATTCCAGGCTAATGCTTTACCACTGAGCCTACCTGCCAGGGCCACTTATTTTCTATAGTCTCCTCTAAAAAATATTATTTCCAAACAAGAGCATTAAGATTAGTACAAGAGCCTGACAAGTGGTGGCGCAGTGGATAGAACGTCGTACTGGGATGTGGAAGACCCAGGTTAGAGACCCCGAGGTCATCAGCTTGAGTGCAGGCTCATCTGGTTTGAGGAAAGCTCACCAGCTTGGACCCAAGGTCTCTGGCTCGAGCAAGGGGTTACTCGGTCTGCTGAAGGCCCACGGTCAAGGCACATATGAGAAAGCAATCAATGAACAACTAAGTTGTCACAACAAAAAACTGATGATTGATGCTTCTTATCTCTCTCTGTTCCTGTCTGTCTGCCCCTATCTATTCCTCTCTCTGTCCCTGTAAAAAATAAAATAAAATAAATAAGATTAGTACAAGAGAATAATTAAATTTAGAGTGAATCAAGAGTCTCTTCTACAATAAGACATACAGGTTTTGGCAAAAAAAATAAGAAATTTAAATATATAGATTAAGGCTGGAGAATCTCTATAGAGATTGGTTCTTAGTTGGCTAGCTGATTTTGCAGAAAATCTTATCTTTAAATGACTGGAGTGTACAATGAATTCTCAAAATATTGGCAGCTTCACATATCTTGTTAGAGTGAAAAAAAGTCTGTGACTATTCCTATGAAGGACTATAAAATAGTTTAAAAATTAGACAGAAATCTTAGGCTTTAAGACTTAAACTACTCAGTGAGTTTGGGCCAGAAAGTGTCCTGATATTTATATGGAAATCCCATGTTCTGTGTGCAAGCTGTTTCTTAAAAAAGAGACTCATTTAATTTTTCTTATCTAGAAAATATCAGAAAATGAATGAGTGGCTTATTTATTTTAAATGTACATGCTGCTTTCTTAATAACAAATAACTTTTAGATACTGCAAACATTGTTCATTTTTAACACATTTAGATATTTGTACTTAATATATGCAAACAACTTACTGAATTCCAAAACAAAGAAAGCAAGGAGTTATTTAATTTAAAAATATATTTGACAAATTTACATTACTGCAAAGAAAACCCCTCTTTGGGCCTTTCGGAATTGTGTGCAGCATATGTCTAATTATCCCTCTACATAAAGAAAGAGGGTTGCCTTGGCCTGTTGGCTCAGTGGTAGAGAGTCGGCCTGACGTGTGGGAGTTCTGGGTTCGATTTCCGG
Organism: Saccopteryx bilineata; assembly: GCF_036850765.1. Lineage (NCBI taxonomy): Eukaryota > Metazoa > Chordata > Mammalia > Chiroptera > Emballonuridae > Saccopteryx > Saccopteryx bilineata. The sequence continues at coordinate 383,004,975 of NC_089490.1, forward strand.
CCAGGGCACACAGGAGAAGCACCCATCTGCTTCTCCACCCCTCCCCCTCTCCTTCCTCTCTGTCTCTCTCTTCCCCTCCCACAGCCAAGGATCCACTGGAGCAAAGTTGCCCAGGGGCTGAGGATGCCTCTGTGGCCTCTGCCTCAGGCACTAGAATGGCTCTGGTTGCAACAGAGCAACACCCCAGATGGCAGAGCATGTCCCCTGGTGGGCGTGCCAGGTGGATCCCAGTCGGGCGCATGTGGGAGTCTGTCTGACTGCTTCCCTGTTTCCAACTTCAGAGAGAGAGAGAAAAAAAAGAGGGTTTTGTTTAGCCGTATTTACAATGTGTTCTCACTTCCAAATTTCATGTTTAACCACAGAAAATGATAAGTCACAACGAATGTCACATTACTCTCATCCCAAGTAGAGAAGCGAATAAGCCTAAAGGTGAGACCGAGTCTGTGCAGTTCAGTCATCAGCCGCGCTCTGCTACTTTATTGGCTTTTCTACCACCTCTTCAGGCTCTTCCTTTACTCTCTGTGCTTCCCTCATAATGGAATATTACAAAGCAAATTATTTTTTGTTTGTCAGGCTTATTTTAGAGGTACAATAAAGCTTCCTTTGACTAATTTCCATTACAAAAAAAATAGATTGAACTGAAAGAATGATTTTAAAAAGTTGATGGATAATAAATGAACCAAAATTAAAAGCTTTCTCGCTCATGAGAGGAAGAAATACTCAGTATTGCTGACCTGTGATGGGTTTTATCTTCTTTCAGGAAAAGTGGCTTTACTTGTCTCTGCTTTTCAAGCTGTTATTAATTCTTAACTTTGAAAGAGTTTGGAAATGAGGACATACATACTTTTCAGGTCAGCATGTTCTCAGAACATCTTGAGTAATCTAAAATATAATGGAACAAGTTATAGAAAATGATTGATGTCAGGAATCTTTGCATCTCAGAGTTGGTGGTCTATTTGTGATTTTCCAATCATGTGGAACTCTTGTATTTTACACACTTGATAAAAATGGAAAGATTTAATAAAAAGTTTTGATGATAATGGGTGGATACAGGTGTGGCTAAAAGCCGTTCCTGTACAACCCATTTTGGTTGGAAAGTTCCTTAGCTCCCCTTGTAGAATATGCTCTTCAGTGATACTGTGTTTAATTTCTTAAATGGTTATTATTTAAGAAAATATAAAGATTAAGTGATGAAAGGAGGGTATATTGAGGTACTCATTATTATTCTCTCTTTTGCTTCTTTCCTTTCAGACTATAAGCAAAGTAATATTAAACACATGTTGTAACAATCCTGAAAATAAAGAGAGAAATAATGAGAATGATAGGAAAAATTTGAACCAAGGACTGCATTCTAAGAATATTTTATTTATTTATACATTCAATTTTAATATTAGTTTAAGTTTAAATTTTGTCTTTCATTTCTGCCAGAAATTTTAAAATATTTGAAATATCCAATTAGTAGTTTTCAGCTAAGTTCATATATGGTGAAAGGAGAGCTACAGAAGTTAATGTTTGAGTTATAACAATGCACCAAATGATCCTTCGTACTTTTTTCATTTTTTATTATAGAAGCTAATGAGTATTGTGATTTTACAACTACGCAGTTTTTTTTTGCTGATTTATACCATTTATCTCTCCCAGATTAATCTTTCCAAAATATTGCTATTATCTAAACAAAATTTCTCTGATCAAATATCTTCATATTCCCACTATATATTAAATAGACTCTTTCAAAAGCATATAATCCCAGCCTTCAATAATGTTGCCCTAGTTTATCATTCCATTCCTATTGACCGCTATGCACATTTTCTTTTCTATTTTCTTTATTTTTTATTGATTAACTCTAGAGAGACAGAAAGAGAAAGAGAGGGAGGGAGAGAGAGAAAGAGAGAGAAAAAGAAGAATTCATTTTGTTGTTCCATGTAGTTGTGGGTTCATTGGTAGCCTCCTGTGTGTGCCTGACTGCGGATCAAACCTGCAACCTTGGTGTTTTAGGATGATACGCTAACTGATTGAGCTAGCTGGCCACGGCCTACTCTGCTTTTCATATACACCATCTCTCCAGCTAAGTCAAGCTACTTGCCGTTCTATAAATATAAGCTTTTGGTGTATGCTTCAAAAAATACTATGAGAAAAATTGTTTATGTAAAATTTTATCAAAACCAAATACCACTTTATTAACAAGCAAAAACACTACCCACATATTTAAGATAGACAATCATCAGTGGCTAAATGTTCAAAAAGCTAGTGTTATAATAGAAAGTATCATCCTGGCCTGAAAATGAAGTTAAAAGACAATCTACAAAGTTCCAGATGCTCTGGGGATTGTGCGAAACCAATGAATGAGATCCAGGTGATGTGGTGTGACTACCCATTTCCCAACTGTCCCTGTCACATTCGGTGGCACCTAAGGAAGGCCAGCAGTGCTCTGCGTCTTCCATAGTATGCCCAGCACTTGAGCCACCTCTGACACCAGAAGTCTTACCACTGTAACTAGTCTGCAGGCAGCTACAATTATAATCAATTTATTCATGTTTAATTAAAAGACAATTAAGATGACCCCTGTGTTACATACTGATTTACCTCTAAGTCATTCACATCTGCTAATCTCATGCTGTTCCGCAACTCCTAGAACCCGTTTACCATGCCTCTAATACAGATGGTCTGTCACCAGCCAGGTCTTCTACACCTCGGTTCTCCTCTCCAAACAGTCTCATAACATTTCTACGTGCAATCTGAGGGGCACTGCCTCTATTGTTCTCTTAATGGTGGCTACTTGTTTCTGCCGCACCCAGATGATTTTTCCTCATTACTCTCTGTCTTAATAAGTCTGTACTGCTATAGCATAATATCACAGGCTAGGTGGTTTTAACAACAGCCATGTCTTTCTCACAGTTCCATAAATTGGGAAGTCCAAGGTCAAAGAGCCAGCACATTCAGTTCTTAGAGCCCTTTGCTTTCCTCTCCGATCGATGGCTGTCATCTCACTTTGTGTTCACATGTGTTCTTCTTCATGCACAAGAAAAGAGAGCAAATTCTAGCGACTCTTCCTTTTCCTATAAGGACACTAAGCCCACCATGAGGGTTCAACTCACATGATCTCATCTAACCTTAATTAACTTCCAAAGGCCCCACCTCCAAATACCATCACATTGATAATTAGATTTCAACAAAAGAATTGTGTGAGGTGGGGTCGTGTGGTCGCAAATATTCATTTCATAACACTGCCTTAAATCCAAGAAGCTTTAAAACTCATGTTATCCAAATGATATTTCAAAATTTAACAACTTGGTCAGCCTTCTCTTATAATTGTTACTCATTATAAAATATTCAACATCTGGTAGGTCAAAAGCCCATGCCACTAAAAATTTCAAATTCTTGGCATCCTTATTTGAAATAATTTTTTCCTCCAGCCTGTTTTATTTTTCAACCCCTTCTCATAGTCATTTCTTAGACATTTTTTTTTACTAGCAATAAATATGATATCTAAAATCTTGTCTTAAAGAAGCCTCCCTTATTACAATCTTATAACATTTCAACTTACTTTTCATACATTTCAACAACTCCTTGATTTTTCTGAATTATACAATCCATTGACATTATCATTTTTTTTCAGTAGGTACCATTATCCCCAGGTCTGCATCTTACTCAAATACACAGCTCATACCCTTCAATTTATCCCCAACACATAACCCAGTCTTCCTCTGTGTTTCTCATTTGGAAAGTCTACAACTGTGATCACATCCAAAACCACCTAATTTTCAGAAACAAGTGAAGATTCTAACATACCTCTCTTTAAACTTTATGATTATAAATGTGGTATGCATGATCACAAGAGCTGGTCAGTAATATTTGCTTTTATTGCCAGTTCCCTTTTCCAATATCAGCGACTGAAAATTCTACTGGATATAATTCTGCACTTTCTCTTCTCAAGGAGGAATTCTTGGATTGCCTCCTGGAATGACTTCTAATTGTGCAGCAGTATTTTCTCATGTGTTTTGGCATTGTGGTTTCTTCCTACTCTGTGTTTTTGAAGATTACAGTGTACATAAGCTTTATTTTCAGAGACTAAATATTTCTAGCCCATTGCTAGTATCTTTCCTTCAGATGGTTATTTTTAGCTCTTTTTATTTGCTATTTACATCTCTCTCTCTACTCCTCCTCTTGTCTCACTGCATGTGGAACAAGAGAAAGGGGGAAGGTATTTTTTTCAGAACTTTATCTTGACCCAGTCCCATTCTTTCCAGATTAAATATGTTATACTTCAAACACAAGTATATGCATGTAGATAACCCTAAAATCTATACTTTAATTTTTTTCTGTCCTTCAGACCCTGCCTATTGTAAAAGTTATTTTTTTTCAAACATATAAAAAATGCAGCATATTTAAAGATAAACTCATTTTCTTCCTAAACATGCTTTTTTTTTAAAAAAAATACAAGTTTCAAATAATGACAGCATAATTTATTTATTTGTCCATTCTAAAAATCTGCTAGGGCAACACCATTGGTGCTTCCTCTCCATTTCCCTCGGTTCTCAGTCAGCCAGTCCCAGGCCACTATCACAGACGACCTTGTCTTACCTGGATGACAGAAACAGTATCTAATTGAGTTCCCTACTTTTGGTCTTGTTCTTCCCTGGTCCATTTTTCTAGGTATTTATAAAAACTATTTTAAAATACAACTTTATCAATTTAATATTCTACTCAAAAGCTTCAAGACATTTTAATGCTTTTAGTCCACCATGAAAATCATTGTTGACTGTTTAAACAATGGAAGCAATTTCTTCCATTTTTCTTGCCAGTAGATCCTGTCTCCCACTACACTCACTAAACACAGCGGTAGCTTTTTTCCCAGTTATGCTTGCAGTATCAGGGTAAGTACATAACTCAGTCTTGGCCAACCAGACCTGAGATATGACTCAATAGAGAGATTTTCATGAACGTTATCTTCTGCGATAAAATGAGACAGATAAGTAAAGATTATTGTATTCACTCCTATTGTCCCTGTGGCTCTGTTCTTTCTGTTCTTCAGTATATTTAGAATATGGCAGCCATTTCAAAAGGAAGTCAGAGCATGACATTTCTTTACTTACAACCCTTATTTGGCTGCCTGTATCCTTTTTAATAGCAGTCAGAGTCCACAGAGTAACCTGTGAATTTCTACATAATCTGTATACCTTCACGTTTCCTGTTTTAAAACTGTGAGTTCTCTCCCCCACCACCATCACACACACTTCTCTTCTCCTTGCTAACTCTGCTCTCATTAATAGCTTTCTCTTTTATTTTTTCCTCAACTTGGCAAGAATGCTATACTACCTGTTGGACTGCTCTGCTTCTTGGTAACTTCATGATAGCTTCCCTAACCTTCTTTATATTTTAAGTACAATGTCACCTATTATTAGAACCTACCCTTGTCATACTATCTATAACTGCAACTAACCCCTTCCACAAAATTGACACACATGCATAAATTTTCAATTCCTCTTTATTTTTTTGGTTGGGATTTTTACTAACTAGCAGACACTATATTTCATTTACACATTTGTGGTGTGTGTGTGTGTGTGTATTTCTCCTTACCTCAATATATACTCCATAACCATAGGGCTTTTGTCTATTTTGTTCATGGATGCATCCTTAGTACCTGCAGTGATGCCTAACAACTGATTTTGATAAGTGAAAGAAAAGCCCATCTTGTTTTAATTTTGACACTTATATATAAGAATGAGATGCTGTTACTGGTATCTCTACCATGTGGAGAGATGTATCTGATACTTTAAGGATACCAGGCAGTGTGGAAAGTTAGGAAAAAGTCCTAGGTCCTTAATATAGCTAAGCAATTGATCCAATCCTTGCACCACCTACCTTTGTCCTCCCTCCTGTTACATGAAACTAATCATGCCATAATTTATAAAGCTATAAGGTTTACACGATTCTTTAGAATTTACCTTCCATTTATATCTCACTATCTCTTAACTTTAAAATTTGCAATTAGTGCTCTGGCCTTGCTCAAATGTTTTCATTCCTAGAACAAGTAATCTTCTTACTTCTGAGAACCTGCTCACCAGTACTATCTTTAAACACTTTGTCCAGAAGCTTCACTTTTATAAATTCTATATTTTCTTTAAGACTCTTTTTGTTATGTCACTTGTTTGGAGCATTCTTGACTCCTTGATAAAATAAGGTGTCCTTTCACCACTCCTCCGCGCTCCCTACCAGGCTCTGTGCGGCTTCTTCTTTGCTCCTTGATAACATTATACTGAGTGAAATAAGTAAATCAGAAAAAACTAAGAACTATATGATTCCATACATAGATGGGACATAAAAATGAGACTCAGAGACATGGACAAGAGTGTGATGATTACCGGGGCGGGGCACAAAGAAAACCAGATAGAAGGTGATGGAATACAATTTGACTTTGGGTGAGGGGTATGCAACATAATCAAATGCCAAAATAACCTGGAGATGTTTTCTCTGAACATATGTACCCTGATTTATCAATGTCACCCCATTAAAATTAATAATAAGAAAATAATAAGGTATCCTTATTAAGCATTCCTGAAGCACTTATAACTCTCCCTAGCATTGCCTTTTAATTTCATTTTTCTGTTTTGTAATCACTATTTGAGCTACCAGTGACTGAATCTATGTCAGTCTTGATTATCTTTCTTCCTCTAGAATTAGCACATCGGCTGGAATAAACATTTAATAAATGTTTATTAATTAATGAATAAATAGATTCAATGAACAAAATACCCAATCTATATAAATATCTTCATTTTCCCCTTGTCAACATATGATTCCTACAATACAAATAGCTGCTACCATTTCTTAATAAAAACTATCCAAATGTTTAGTTATTTTTTAATCAAAATGACTACATACTATTAAAATATAGCTTTTAATTTATGTGATTATGAAAAATTTATTTCTCAGTTGTGAAATTTTTTTCTCTCCAGTGAGTTTTTGAGATATCTGAAGATATTTTTAATTTGCTTCTATTGAGAGTTACTTTTGGCATCTCATAGAGACAGAAGTCAGTCTGCTGAACATCCTATAATGCACAATACAACCCTCTTACTCTATCTCTTTAGTAAATAATTATTTAACCCCAAAATTTAATAATGGTAGAGATTGAAACATTCTGTATAAAATGCAGCAGTTGTCAAATTGCTAATTACCTCATGATAAACTCAAAGAATGTGATGTTTTAATTTATATTTTTGTAAGAACAAGGATCCTGACAAGGTGGCTAAGTGGTAGAGAGCTGACCAGTGTGTAGATGTCCTGAGTCCAATTCTCAGTCAAGATACACAAGAGAAGCAGCCATCTGCTTCTCCACCTCTCCCTCTTCCCCTTCTCTCTATCTTCTCCCCCACAACCATGGCTTGATTAATTTTAGTTGGCCCCTAGTGCTGAAGATGGCTTCTCTTGGTAGCCACCTCAGATGCTAAAAATAGCTCAATTGCCAAGCCACTAGAACAACACCCCAGATGGGCAGAGCATTGCCATGTAGTGAGCTTGATGGGTGGATCCCAGTAGGGACGCATGTGGGAGTCTGTCTTTCTGCATCCCTTGCTTTCACTCAAGTAAAGAAAGAAAAGAATGATAAAAGGAAAAACAAAGTGACATTTTTTCTTTTAATCTGCTGCTGAGTTGGCACTTAAACCTCAAAGAAAAAAATAAAAAGCTTACTGCTTTGGATCAAGTGACCCTCAATAATTTGGCCAGACTCCATAGATCTTGCTGATGCCACACATAAGGTGTGGCTCAATAGCTGTGAGATGCCGGGGTCCAGCCCCGGGGGGGATCCAGGGGTCCCACAGGAGGAGACGGCGTCGGCGAAAATCGAGTGAGAGAGCCGAATTCTTTTCTTTCTCTTTATTCTCTAGTTAGCATTTACTGCCAGGCATCTCTACCAAATGCTAGTACAGCTTCTTTTTTATACACACACACCAAGTTACAATTACATAGTATTAATCATTGCTTCTGTTTCACTATGTTTACATGTTTCCAGATAACAGTTAATTTATATCTATAAACTACAAATCAGGTGGCAAATCATTCAAAGTATAATTAAAAAAATAACTTGAATAGCGATAACATCCGTAAAAGCTTTTAAAGGATTAGTACTAACTAATAACTCAACTTTACTGTTGTTGTGAGTCAAGGGGCAGAGAGAGATTAACAGACAAAATCATTAAGGACTAGCAAATGACCACCGCTTGCTCAGGCAAATGGCCTTGAGTTTATGCAGTGTCCTAACTTTCCTCACAAGATAACAAAAGGCTTGCCCATTAAGAAATTGACATAACATTAAGAGTAACTTTTACTTAAAGATATACAGAGTGCACTCGCAAGATAGTTTTGTTGCAACATATTTTCAGAAGACATTAATTGCTATTGCTTCTATGTATGCCCTTCTATACCTCTCATTATCTGAAGAAAGAATTTTTGGGGAGGTATGCAAACCTCATAAGAGTGTCTCACTGAGAAAGCCCAGCAACTGCCTTCAGTCATAAAACAATTCTCTTAGCAAAACATTCTTTTCTTGCTGACTGCATTCCCATTCCAGGCCACGCAACGGGCCATTCCATAACACCTTATCTAAGATTCTATTGTTTAGTCAAACTTTATTTATTTACTATATTCACTCACTAGTAAATTCTAACTATATTCTTCTTAGAGTGTTCCACTATTTGCAGATCAAATAAGCAAAAAGAAAGGAAAGTTTCTCTACTCTATCACATGAAAAGGCTAGGGAGGAAAAATGATGAATTAAGTGAAGGCCGAAAGGTGCTCTGTGCACAGCCACTGCCTTCTACCCATTCACAAGTCACAATCTTTTCTTTCTAACATGATTAAGAAGAAATTCTCCTACAAACTTAACCCTTTACGAGGGATATCATAGCCAGCCTCTTATGTCTATGAGCCCAGTTCAAGGGGCTTACAGGCTTTTCTGTGGAACTTACACCTTCTGTCTCATTTCCAAAGAAATTACTACAAATCTACAGGGAAAGCACGGTACTATTATCCCTGTGCCACAAATAATAGCACACACCCAGAAAAGGGGGGATATAAGGCCAGATTAATTCAAAAAGTCAAAGGGGGAAGTATCGTTGTGCCTATTCTTTTTGCGGTGACTTTGTCACCCTGCAGCCATTGGTCTTCACTGCAGTGACTTTGTCACCCCGCAGCCATTGGTCTTCTCTGCTGTGACTTTGTCAATCAGCAGTTTTTGGTCTTCTTCTGCTGTGACCTTGTCAGCCAGCAGTTGTGGGTCTTCTGCTGCTGTGACCTTGTCAGCCAGCAGTCGTTGATTGGCTCCCGACAGTGAGACATATAAGAAAGAACTTGGGCAATATTAAAACACAACCTATATTTTAAAGAAAGCCACAAATAATTGGGATCATAACTTGAATGGATTCAGGTATACTTAGCTATTATACTAGTGTCTTCCATACCCTATTTGGCAGCCTGTATATATATGCAAAAAACAGGGGAACAAGGAATACTGGAGAATTCTGGGAGGTTGTGTGCTTATCTCCTCTACTTCCTTAGGAGATGCTCCATTATAAAGCCAAGTAAGTAGGATTTAAGAACCATGAGTAAAAACCGGGAGTACTTGTACAATGGGAAAACTGGTCTCTTGTTTCTGATTTGGAGACTTGCTTATGCAGGAGACTTACATATCTGTTTCCTCTTTTTATTTAGCAGGGAAGTATAAATTCGGACAGAAATGGCAATATATAAAAAGAAAAGGATGCCGGTTAAACAGCCTGCATATATTTTTCTTTCAATATGAGGTGACAAGGGTAAAGTTTGGCATGGGTCAAGTGAAATTGCATAATGTAACCGGAATTAATATGTCTTGCTATTGCCTCAACCCAATTGACCCATTTAATGTGAGTTTCCAAAATACGAAGCAGTGAGTGATGAGAGTCAAAGTAGGAGGTGGGTGAAAAGTTTGTTCATGTTAAGCTAGATGTCTTTAGTCAAAGCATACAGTGGGTTTCAGTAGGTACCCACACATGTACTAACTGAGAGAATGGCCTTCGGAATGCCTGCAATACATATAATATTGAATAACTCTTCACCAAAAATATTTCCTTCAGACTCCAGTATATGAGAATCTAGACCCAGAAGAAGGATGAGAAAGGTGAACAAAAATACTATGTTTCTGAACAATGGAAGTAGGAAACAAGTGTAATTAAATTAAGTATGAAATGGAGTATTAACTGAACTAATGACTATACTTTAATTACTAAAATTACACAGAAAGTCATTAAATCTGAAACAGTGATATTGAATTCTGATGGTACAGAGGTTTTATTATCAGAATTTGTGACACAGATCAGTATAACATAGAACTATTTGAGATTTGTATCACAATAAGTTTTCATATTCCTCAATAAAGCAATTCCTTTGCTAGACCATTTGTTTTTATATCACACCTTGCTTTTGTGTAGTTCAATGGGTTTTCTCATTTATCAAATAATCTTTTTTTTTTTCATAGAATGAGTGAGGCTGAAATGTCGGTTTTCCCTGAGAAATGTATCTGAGACTGGGAGAAGTTAATTTATCCAACTAAAATTACAGGCTTAGTTGTAAACTGTCCAAAATACTTTACCCATTTAAATTTACACCTTCAATCTTAAATGGTAAATAAGTCAGTCTCTGTGTAAATGTTATAAAAGTTTCATTCTTATATAGGAGTTCTCAGATACTTGTAACAAAAATAATTTTATTATTTTAATTTTCTTGTTCTTACAAATATGCAGTCTTACAAATTTTTTTTAATTTGTATTTTTATTTTATTTTATTTTATTTATTCATTTTTAGAGAGGAGAGAGAGAGGGAGAGAGAGAGAGACAGAGAGGGAGAAAAAAAGAGAGAGATACAGAGAGAGAGAAGGGGAGAGGAGCTGGAAGCATCAACTCCTATATGTGCCTTGACCAGGCAAGCCCAGAGTTTCAAACTGGCGACCTCAGCATTTCCAGGTCGATGCTTTATCCACTGCACCACCACAGGTCAGGCCATAAAGGACAAATTTTTTTAGGAATTATTTATGTATTTGAATGTGTTGGATAAGTTTGTATGAGACCAATACTAACAACATAAGTAACTATTTGTATGTGTCTCAGGACTATCCATGCAACCAAAATCCATGCAAACCAAAGTAGCAGGGAAACACAAAAAGATGAACATGACATTTAAAAAATATATACATCTGCTAATTCAAAATGATAGCTAGGGAACTGAAAAGATGAGCAGTTTCTAATGGCTAAACCAGACGTAAATTTGACATCACAACTGTTAATATAGAGAGGCCACTCAAAACAACCCAGGCCAAGATGACTGAAAAGCTTGAAGTTTATCCTTTCCTGAGGAAGATAACATCATACAGACCCTCTATGACCTCTAGAAAGTTTTATTAAGCATTCATAGCAAAAATTAGACTGACAATTTGAAGTTATTAAAATGGAACACTATAACTGTGACTTAAATGCTCAACAAAGTAAATGAAGATGATGAGATTATATTTTTCAGCAGGGAATAAGAATATATAAAGAAACAATTAAAATTATGTAATCTGGAAAACCAATACCTAAAGCTAAGAACAAATTCAATGCCTGTAATAGCAGAATGGGTATAGCTAAAAAGAAAATTAAGGTAATGGAAAATAGTTTATAAGAAAATATTCAAACAGAAACAAGGTTTGGTTTCTTTGATTCACTGCTCTAAATATAGCAATTTGTATATAACTGAATATAGTAGGTATATTACTACTACTTCTACCAGTTCTTATCACTACTATTTCCTATTACCACCACTACCACTAGTTTTACCATCAAAAGTATCAATTAACAATTATTAAACATCACTGTATGTTAAGCATGATTTTTAAAATTTTGAACGTATTTGATTTATAATGCAATCTTCTTAAGAGGGAAATAATATTCACTCCGTTTTATAGACAAAAAACTGAAGCTCAGCAGATTAAATTGCTTGAGATCATATATTTAGTGAATAGTTAATATCAACTCAATCTCTTTACCAATCTCACTACTGATTCTCAAAATGATTAAGTGTTGAGAGCTGATGAAAATAAAGTAAGAGGTTTTATTGGAGGAAGAGTAAGGAAGATAGAGGGATGGATACAGATCATTCCTTGCTGCCTAATTACTTTCTGCTTTATCTGAAAATTTTTCATTCATTTGTCTTTGTCTAATAGGCAGTGTTCTTATGAAAGCAAAATCTTGATCATTCTGACTCCACATTATTTTAATACAGAAAAATGGGAAAAAGTAACATCTGATGTATATTCCCAACTTTGCCATCCACAATATTAGTTAACACATCTTAATTTCTATAACTTTCAAATCAGTTCAATGCTAAGTACTACTTACTGTGGACTTTTGTACTGGGAGAAGATTCACTTCTTTATGCCTTGTTAGAAAAGTTAGAAGGTTAATGACTTAATGTTGAGAAAACATGTCAAGTTCAAAGAAAACATTTGCTAGGCACTACTGATTTCACTGAAAACAAGCAAAGAGAGTTCTACTGAGAACATGTGAACTGCATGCCAAGATTAAGTAGTGACAGTATCTTTGAAGTTCCTAACATCTCCAGCTCTGAGAGAATTTACAGTTCTAAAAATTAAAAAGTTATTAGAAAAATACATAATTTATATTTCTACATTTTATGTTTTAAAATTTTAGTGTTTGAAATAATCACAGTGCTTAAAAGTGTGAACTTACTGAAGAGTGGAAAGAGTGGAGAGAGCTAAAAGTATAACTTAGATAACCTATTTGACTAACATTTTGGAATTGGGGTCTATAAAGGCTTAAAACTTCCAAGTCTCACTCAAAGAGTCATATTTTAAATCTCTTAAAACTTTAATATGCCTGACCTCTGGTGACACAGTGGATAAAGCGTCGACCTGGGAACACTGAGGTCACCGGTTCAAAACCCTGCACTTGTCGGGTCAAGGCACTTATGGGAGTTGATGCTTCCTGCTCCTCCCCCCTTTCTCTCTCTCTCTCTCTCTCTCTCTCTCTCTCCCTCCCTCCCTCCCTCCCGCCCTCCTCTCTAAAATGAATAAATAAAATTTAAAAAAGTGTCTGATTTTATTAAAAAAAACACTTTAATAAAATGACTTCATTTTGGTTGACCTTCCTAAAAGACTCTGTCATTTTCTGTAAAAAAAAAAAAAAGAGTAAAGATGCTCTCAGAAAATTTCTTGGAAAAGATTTCTCTGACTTAACAAATGGCTCTTAGACTATTTTAGGTCCCCATCTATTCTGGCTTCTCATGATTTCAGTTATACATGGTCAAGCACTGTCAGAGAATAATAAATAAAAATGTTCAGAAATATTCATTAGTTTTTTTTTAAGTTTTTATTCATTTTAGAAAACAGAGAGAGAGAGAAGGAGGTAAGATCAAGAAGCATCAACTCCCATATGGCTTAGTGGTAGAGCATCAGCCTGGTGTGTGGAAGTCCCGGGTTTGATTCCCAGTCAGGGCACACGGGAGAAGCGCCCATCTGTTTCTCCACCCTTCTCTTTCTCCTTCCATTGGAGCAAAGTTGTCCTGGGCACTGAGGATGGCTCCTTGGCCTCCACCTCAAGCACTAGAATGACTCCTGTTGCAGTGGAGCCTTGACCAGGCAAGCCTAGGTTTTCAAACCAGCTACCTCAACATTCCAGGTTGATGCTATATTCATGGCACCACCACAGGTCAGACAATTAGTTTTAAATTGCATAATCTAAGTAGCATGAAATTTTGTGCCATCCCATGCTGCCATATATTTCTACTTGGAATGTAAATCATTCTTCTGTCTAGCATCTTCACATTACACTTGCTCAGTTAGAATCCTCCTTAGTTATCAGGTCAACTAGCATGGTGTCACTATGCTAGTGTTCATGTAATCTCTTATTTTACTTAACAATTGCCATAAAGCACAAGATAAGTGATGCTGGCCATTCAGACATGCCAAAGAGAAGCCATATAATGCTTACTTTAAGCAAAAATGTGAGTACATATATTTTCAGAGAGCGATCACAATCATATAAGTTTTTTCAGTATGTTGTTATAGTGTGTTCTGATTTATTATTAGTTATTGTTAATCACTTACTGGGCCTAATTTTTAAATTATACTTTATCATAGTTACAATATGTGTGTGCGTGTGTTTGTGTATTACCTCTATAATTTCAGGAATACCCTGGGAATTGTGGAATGTATTACTCATTGATAAGGGGGGTACTACTATGTATTTATTGTATTAGTTAGTCTTAAGTCATTTAAAATAAATTTTCTTAAACAGAAAATATATAATCAAATTAATAAGGGTTACTATATTATATATCCAAATAAAACTAAACATCATACAGGCAATGTGACATTTAATTATACAAAAGTAAATTAAGAAACACATAAAAGAGTGGGAGCATTTAACATTTCTTATAGTTGTCCGAATTTTACATATTTACAGATAGTTTTTTTCTTTATTCATTTTTAGAGAGGAGAGAGAGAGACAGAGAGAGAGAAGGGGGGAGGAGCTGGAAGCATCAACTCCCATATGTGCCTTGACCAGGCAAGCCCAGGGTTTTGGACCAGCGACCTCAGCATTTCCAGGTCGACACGTTATCCACTGCACCACCACAGGTCAGGCATATTTACAGATATTTAAAACTTGAAATAATTTAATTCTTATTGAAGCCTATGTATAACACTCCAGTTATGTTTTTAAGTCATTCCATATGTTTGTAAATGATAAGCATCATCACAATCAATTTTTATGCTTCTGTACATCCTAAGGTTAAAAGAAGTGACATAAAACAGTACTAGTTGTGCTTCGTCTCTGCTAAGTTTAAAATTTTTTTTTCTTTTTTTTTGTATTTCTCTGAAGCTGGAAACAGGGAGAAACAGTCAGACAGACTCCCGCATGCGCCCGACCGGGATCCACCCGGCACGCCCACCAGGGCGCGACGATCTGCCCACCAGGGGGCGATGCTCTGCCCCTCCGGGGCATCGACCCGTCGCGACCAGAGCCACTCTAGCGCCTGGGGCAGAGGCCAAGGAGCCATCCCCAGCGCCTGGGCCATCTTTGCTCCAATGGAGCCTCGGTGCGGGAGGGGAAGAGAGAGACAGAGAGGAAGGAGAGGGGGAGGGGTGGAGAAGTAGATAGGCGCTTCTCCTGTGTGCCCCGGCCGGGAATTGAACCCAGGGCTTCTGCACGCCAGGCCGACGCTCTACCACTGAGCCAACCAGCCAGGGCCTAAGTTTAAAATTTGATTAATGCTATTCAGTATCATAAAATACCCACTATTTTAATTCTTCAAAAAAAAATCTTGTTCCTTTATTTAGAAAACATTTTTGAAAGTCTACTTTATGCTGGTAACTTTTTAGACCTTAGAACTGTAGTAGTAAATAATACTGAAGCCCTGCTGTCATGGAGCTTCTATTTGCTAAAGAAAAAAACAGACACAGAAGTTGAAGTATTCTAAAGACTTTAATGAGGTTAATGTGAAAAAGAACGAACAGAGTCAGGAGGTAAGTTAAATGAAATGGAAGGGAACCTTGCAGAAGTAGCAACCTTTGAGCAGAGACTGGCAAGGAGAAATCAAGCAAATGAGCATGTGGTGTCAGGGAACCCAGCACAGGAACAGCAGGTGCTGGACCGAAAGGAGATTTGCATGTTTAGGTATTGGAAAGAAAGTCTACGTGGCTGGAACACAGAAAGGCTGTTATGTAAGGAGTGAGTCCCAGAAGAAGAAAAAGACAGCTGTCAGAAGATTTAGGAAGCTATTGGCATAGTCCGGGTGAGAAATGACACATGGTCTGGCAGCAACAGGAGAGATGGAGCAGGGTCATTGGTATTCAGAGCACATTCACTTATTGACTTTTAAGTCTTTAATTAAATTGAACCTCTGAAAGTATTTGCTGTTGGTATTACATTTTCAGATTCTAGTGTATCTTCTTCAATTAGTTTTGATTCTTAATTAATGTAATTAATTTGTTTTTCATTAAATCATTCATAGCACTTATCATGTTGGAAAGAAAACCACATCTGGAACTTAATAAACTAGTAAACTAGAGATTATTTATACTTTACCTTCTAAGCAGGATGATAAAAAAAAGGGAAATGTGATTTTATTTTTAAAATATAATTTTCTTTTGTATCAATAAAATATGATGCATTTGGCAGCTATTCAAATCTTGGACAGCAATATGCTGAATAAGTTGTTTTGACAAATTGATTAAAATTTGAAATATGACCAAGAAAGTTACTTGTAAATTTTTAGGTTTTTTTTCTTTTATTGTACAAGAAAATATCCCATCTTTAAAAACTCTATCACCTAACCTCTAACAGATGATAATTTTCATTGAACAAATTTTATATGTCGGTATTGCTATACATATGCTACTTTTCTTTAATGTACCCCAATGGTCCATTTTTTATAACTTTTAATATTAGAAGGTAGAACTTCATATTATTTTTTTTTAAAAGAAACATTATCTATTACAATAAAGAAAAAGTCATGTATTTGGAGATTTAAAATCAGCTTCAAGTCTTTCTCTACTCCAGCTCCCGTCTGTGAGGGGAAACTTTTCTCAAGCCATTCTAAATTGTTTTCTACTTTGACTCAAGCCCTTTAATGCCATTAATGTAGCCATGTACAGGGTTTTAGAATACTAAGTCTGCTTAACTGACTTTAATTAAAAAAAAAACATTTAATTCAATATTTAACTTAACAAAAGGAGAATGTCTGGACAAATGTTACATTTTCACAACCAAGCTGTCACTATCAAACTACATCATTTTCATCTTCACCACCCTCAATATTTCTTACTAACTTAAAGTTTATATTGGATAGTTTCAGTAAAATTTCTGCCTGATGTATATTTTTAACCGATGTCAGGCTAATCTGTCTGGACTTTGTTGTCCTGTTGACTCAAACTCTTCTGGAAAAAAAAAGAATATTCTGATACCTGATTTTTTACATATATCAAAGAGATTAAATGTCTTACCCAAAGATAATTAGGGAAGTAGGGTAAGATGAGGGACTAACCAGGTCCTACGTGACCTTTGCTTTTTGTTCATGTCATCCATAAACCATTCATCTCACTCTACATATCTATTAATGTGCCCTGTCTCTTCTCCATTAACAAAAGCTATGTATTCAACTTTATCAGCCCAATGACCAGCATATAGTATGCATTTAATAAACAAGAGTTTAATTTTTTTTACTATGCCAGATGCAAATTAATTTGCTTTAATGTTCTCATTCTATCAATTATTCTTTTTAGTCATTAATTATTTCCATTTTTAAATGTTTTCAGTTTAACTATATTTTCATTGACTTGAAGGTGAGAGGAAATAAAAAAGAAATCGTTCATTTATTTGGTGCCTTTCATCATCTTGGTGCATCAACTGGATAAGGCCAAATGCAAACGTGCTTGCCAAAAGAGCTATGTAGTCCTGTCAATTTCTGCCTGCTGAAAACATAATTCTTTCACAGTAGCCAGCAATAAGGAGATTTGGAGCCAAAAAGCAATGAGTCTGCTTTCCTTTTTAACTTGTATCATGTTGTGCATTTGGAGCCGAGAGCTAAGTTATTTTATTCCTCTCTTGTCACCAAAAGAAATGTGATTGTTTTGTGATACTTTTCTATGCAGGTGATAGGTGAGGCTCAAAGAACTATTAAACATGAATTGACCATGAAGTCTTAAAGTATTTTATTAATTTCCTGAAGATGCACTGTTTTTTAAAGGAATGTTTTGCTTAGCAACTTTTAAAAGACAAATTCTGTAAAACCCACTAATTAAGAAGAAAAGTACTAGATAATATGGATATGTAAATTCCAAAGTAGACTATAGTTACAAAGTCTCAAAGATTTAATCTTTGTTATCATATCTATTATGTAACAGTAAGTATGGATGTATGACAAGTAAACACCATTTTGTGCTTCTAAGAATGAGAGAGCTAAGCTTAACATGGAAAATGTATTTGAGGCACATATGGTTTTCACAATTGTAAAACATTTTCTAGGACTCATTCCAATAATCATGTGTAACTCAAAGTTACACAGCTGCCCACCATGTTTTCCAGTATACTGTGTACTTCTTATGTATGCAATATCGCCTCCCTAGAGTTTGACAATGTAGTATTCTTAATGCACAGAAGACAGTCAAGAAGTTTATCCTAACTATTTTGACACACAACCATAAATATAATATGGATATATAGATAAATAGATAGACTTCAAAATAGGTATACATAGGATTGATACTTTGATATCTCTATTTATAGCTATACTTATATCTTACATATATATATACACACCTAAATTTATATCTATCTATCATCTATCTATCTATCTATCTATCTATCATCTATCTATCTATCTATCTATCATCTATCTATCTTTCTATTCATCTATTTATATCTATAATCTCAAGAACCAGGCATCCTGTTTACATTTCAGCCTCCTAAGAAACATAAGCTAATATAGTTTTTATTTATAATCTTTCAAATGTTTTCTTTTAAAGTTTTTCATTTAAATTAAATTGCATCCAGATTTTACTCAATACATTGTTATTTTCATAAAAATTCAAGCAATAGTAAATGCACAATAATTGAGCCAGATTTAGTGGTAGTCATGAATTATTACATTTCTTTAAATATTGGTACTAATTAAATCACCCTAATCATTTATACTTATTTTTTTTTAAGTTTTTGACAGAGACAAAGAGAGCTAGAGAGAGGGACAGATAGGACAGACAACAGGAAGGGAGAGAGATGCAGCAACTTAGATGTTCACTAATTGCTTTCTCATATGTGCCTTGATGGGGGGGAACACAACAGAGCGAGTGTCCCTTTACTTGAGCCAGCGACCTTGGGCTTTAAGCCAGAGACCTTTGGGCTCAAGCTAGCAACCACAGGGTCACATCTAGAATCCCATGCTCAAGCAAGCGACCCTGAGCTCAAGCCAGTGACCTTGGGGTTGCAAACTTGGGTTTTCCACATCCCAGTCCAATGCTCTATCTACTACTCTACCCACTGCACCACTGCCTGGTCAGGCTATATACTTAATTTTTATTATGGCTTATATTCCTTCATGCCATTGGATTTTGCTTTTAGACTTATATGTTCAGATAAATAATTATTCAAGTAGACATATAAATAGACCATATGAATATTTATGAGGATAAATCATTGAAACTTGAAATAATTAAAATTGAAACAAATAAATACATTAAGTTTACATGTAAAGTGAAAAACATTCTTATGTATATTAAAACTGCTGAGGCTAAATATTAACTTTATTTCTCTTACAATTCTTTTTTTTTTTTTTTCATTTTTCTGAATCTGGAAACAGGGAGAGACAGTCAGACAGACTCCAACATGCGCCCCACCGGGATCCACCCGGCACGCCCACCAGGGGTGAAGCTCTGCCCACTAGGGGGCGATGCTCTGCCCATCCTGGGCGTCGCCATGTTGCGACCAGAGCCACTCTAGCGCCTGAGGCAGAGGCCACAGACCCATCCCCAGCACCCGGGCCATCTTTGCTCCAATGGAGCCTTGGCTGCGGGAGGGGAAGAGAGAGACAGAGAGGAAGGCATAGCGGAGGGATGGAGAAGCAAATGGGCACGTCTCCTGTGTGCCCTGGCCGGGAATCGAACCCGGGTCCTCCGCACGCTAGGCCGACGCTCTACCGCTGAGCCAACCGGCCAGGGCTCTCTTACAATTCTTAAGAATAGTGTGTAAGTGTAGGTATTAACTTATTTTTCTTTATTTCTTGAGTCCATCAAAAGATATTAGATTAATTTTTTTCAGTATTAAGTAAATGCTTAGTCCAATTTAAATATATAAAAATTGCCACATTAAGGAAAAAAAGACTGCATGTTTCACCTAACATGTACTTGATTATTCTTTATACCATTAGTAGAATTTTATATTATTTTCCCTTTACTAGTTTAAAGTTGTCTGTAATCTACTTAAATTTGATGGGAGATTAATTTAACATCCAATTAAAAGCCAAGAAAAATATTATTTTATGAGTACATAGCTCCTTAATGTAGTGTTCAATGTTTGTAATAAACCCCTGTGTTATATGAAGAAAAAAATGAGTTAGAATCATGGTTCTCATAATTTGGTCTCAGATGACCAGCAACAACATCACCTGGAAAACAATGAGAAATGCAAATTATCAGGACTTAATCAAGGACTGTTGAATCAAATATTGTGAGGTGATTTCCAGAAATCTATCTTTCAAAAAAGAAGAATGATTTTGATTTGCAGAGTTTGCCTGTTTCTGTAATATGAATGCTCCCATCATGGTCAATTTGCCACCACAGCTACCTATAGAGGATTATGATTTGAAAATCACTAAGTTGAATTACAGGGAAGGGGATAAGAGCACAGTTTTAGACAGCAGGTAAGTTTTGGTTTAGCCAGTGATACCTTTATGTATTTTGATCATAAGCAAAATATGTTACTTGTGTACTTATTAATTTCTTTTCATAGGTAGGGTCTATGAAGGGGTCTGTCTAATGGTGTGATAATCTAAGAGATAATTTTAAAAAAGAGTGGAGTTACATCTTTTTTAAAAAATGTTTTATTTTATTTGTTTTAGAGAGAGAGAAGGGAAAGACCACAAAAAGAGAGAGACGGAGAACATGGATCCTGAACAGGGATTGAACCAACAACCTCTGTGCTTCGGGACAATGCTCTAACCAACTGAGCTATCTGACCACGGTGAGTTACATCTTATACAATGGTTAAGTTCTAAAGTCAATGTTTAAGGTACAGTTTTTTATAGATCAAAACACCTTATCAAATTACTTAAGCAAGTCTATATGTTCAAAAGAGCTCCTTTTCCTCCATTGTAAGAAGAGAGCTCTGTTTCTTCAATAAAGCACCAGATAGAATCATTAGCTTGTATAAAAAGAATGTACTATATAAAAATTGCTTTTTAAATTTTTTTATTTTGAAATTAAATTTAATGGAGTGACATTAGTCAATAAGAGTGCATAGATTTCAGGTGAACATCTTTATAGCATTTGCACTGTTGATTGGGTTGTGTGCCCACCACTCAAAGTCAAATCATTCTCCATAATCATATATTTGTCCTTTTTTACTCCCCTCCTCATCCTCCCTATAGTAACCACTTCACTTTTACCTGTGTCCATGAGTGTCAGTTTTGTATCTCACCTATGTGTGAAATCATATCTTAGCTTTTTCTGATTTACTTATGATATATAGCTGTTTATGACAACATGGATGGACCTTGAGAACATGACTAAGTAAAAAATAGCTTATTTTTCACACCAGGTTAACATAGAGAGCAGTATGATGCTCATTTTGTGGGAAGGTCACGAACTGAGTACAACTGGGGTGCAATCAAATTACAATTTACACTCTTAAAAAATGATTTTAGAGAAAGGCAGAGAAAGAAAGAGCAAGAGAGAGAGAAATATCGACTTGTATTTCTTCACATCCATGCATTCACTTGTTGATTCTTATACGTACCCTGACCCAGAGTAAAACATGCAAACTTGGTGTATCAGGAGGACCTTAGAAAAACTGAGAACCCAGCTGAGGCCATGCCTTAAACTCTTGCTTCCTTCCTGGACATAGTGGAATTAAAATTATTTTTGCTATTGCTACAATCGTTGCTGTTGTTGGCATTGTATTGTTATTCTTTCTTTGGTTATTATCTTTTTTAGACAGTGCAGAGTACAAATTTTGAAATCTACTTAATTAATTCCAGATACTAGGTTTTCTTACACTGATGGTTTTAATAGTTTATTTAATGTTGTTTAATAGTTAATTAATGTTGTTTTTTTGCAATTTGAATAGCACATAGTAGTACATCCATATACTACTTAATTATTTTTGTTTGTGAATGCAACTGGTTTGAAATCTACAATAACCAGATCCTCAACAATTGTTCAAAAATTTCTACCTCTTCCCCCCCAAAAAAATATTGTCAGAATAGTAGCAAAAAAAAGCATAAAACATCTAGTTTCTGCTACTTCTTGAGTTTAACACATTTCTTAGAACTAGGTCAATACATTTTATTTTTACTACTTTGTTTTAAAAAGACTACATATATCTGATGGTTCAAATTTCACCAAAATATCGTTTTTTTCTATATTTTATCCCAATATTTCCAGCTGCCTTTGACCAAAATAAGTAATTCTTCTTTTACTCTGACATTTGCTCTTTTCAAATGTATCCAAATTTACCTATTCCCCATTCTGGTTAGCTGTAAATATGTATTTTTTTAAATCTTTTCAAATATGACAGCCCTCTAATCAATTTTAGTGTTTTTATTTCAGACCTTAATTCAATATAGTCTATAATTTAACTATTATGAGAGAGTTGACTAGGCTGAATATAATGCTCTTTAGTCTGAATTGGAAATTTTGGAGGCACTCTTGGAAAACCATTCACTACTATAATTATAAATGTATAGTGAAAATGAACCCAAAAGACATTGTTTTTCACTTGATTTACATTCTGAAGCTCATTGGTGTTTGAACATTTTCAATTCCTATGTAACTGAATGCAATAATACATTCTTTTTCTGGCCTCTTAAGAATTAATGAGGTTTCCAGTATCCATCATATTTAGGCAAAATCAATAAAACTCAACTTTTAAGGCTGCTGTAATACCAGTGAAGAATCTTGGCTCTTGCTTAACCACTGAGTTTGATGGTTAATTATTCTCAAGAAACTGAAAAGCAAATAGAATAAGAAAGCTTCTGTAATAATTAGTAGAGCTTCATAATGAGATTTGTATTTGTTAAATTTTGCAGAAGTAATTAAAATGTTTGTTAATACTTAATATTCTTGATCATCAAAAAGATAAAAATCCTAACACTGTCCAGTAATAAAGATTTCTTGAACCCTTCACCTTTCAAAAAGAATTTGAAATTATATTATTATTTTATATTTTGTTATAATAGGGAGCACCTCTCTTTTAAAAAATATATTTTACTAATCATC
This sequence comes from Saccopteryx bilineata, assembly GCF_036850765.1. Classification (NCBI taxonomy): domain Eukaryota; kingdom Metazoa; phylum Chordata; class Mammalia; order Chiroptera; family Emballonuridae; genus Saccopteryx; species Saccopteryx bilineata. The sequence goes on from NC_089490.1 coordinate 383,027,992, forward strand.
AGGAGATTTTAATACTTCTAACTCTTTTGCTAATTTATGTGTGATTGTGGCTAAGTAACCCCTAAATAAAATATGTCCTGATTCCAGTTATCTTTTAAGAATAATTTGGAAAGATTGCAGTAGTGATCATCACTGGATAAAACTGTCACTTTTACTTTAATGACCAGGTTTGAGAATGCCCAATTCACACTAGCAAGTGAGAATTAGTGTGCTTACAAAGGAGAAAATGTGTATTAGAGTCAGGCTGATCAGTCCTTCCTTGTTTCTTGTCAGCTGGATGATCTGGGATATACAACTTCCATTGTATGAGTTAAGCTTTTTCTTTCAAAAAAAATGTGGATAATGTCATTTACCTCACGCACATGTTAAAGTGATAAATATGTAATGGATCTAAGATATTAGCTTTTCCCTGATGTATAGTTTTAAAACATGAACTATTAATTTACCCCTGTCATGCTTTCTTTCTTTGTCATTTTAGAATTCGATTATATGTTGTATCAAATCTGTGAATGCAAAATAAAAGCAAGAAATCTGAGCAGTCAGTTTAGGAAGATGAGAGAAAGTAAATATAGGGGTGAGCAACAGTAGGTTTATAACTGTGATTCTGCAAGTTGATTTTTATGCTATTATTAATTTTTGCAGTATTTTCCATATGAACAACTGTGAACCTACTTTTGCCCATTCTGTATAAGGAATCCTAATGTTCACTTCACTTGTGTCCTTGAGATAGCTCCTAAAGAACATTGGTGGAAGTCTAGCTCTTAAGGAACCAATATGGCGAGCATAATCTATAGTACTTCATACAACTTTCAGTGACTTACTTTTCTCTTTGACAGACTTTTTGATTTAATTTTTTACCATTTTTCTTCTTATTTCTGATACAATCTGCACTCATACCTTTGTGATTTCTTAAACAAATGCTATTTACATTTCAATCTTAGATATTTTATGCTTACCTTCCCTGCTTCAAACATTTTTGCCCAGATATTTTCCTGGCTAATTCCTTGACTTAAATTATGTATTTTCTCTAGTATTTCCTTATTAAAGTGTACTCCTATTAATATAATTTTTAAACCACACACAACTCTCTATTCCATTATAAAATTATTTTTCATTAAAGTACAGGTTTTGAGGATTAAAAACTTTATCACTTTGCATATCACTATATTCCCTGTGCCGGGGCAAGTGGCTGAAACAAAGTAAGTTCTCTAAACCTATATTACATACTCATATTTTCATAAATAATTGTAGTATTTTGGAGGATTTGGGGGCAGATATGTAATTTATGTATGTATGTATTTGTGTATGTGTGTGTGTATTTGTGTAAGTTTATGTATGTATTTGTATATATTTATGATTTTTTTATTTATTTATTTTTATTTATGATTTTCTCATGTGTTTGAGTATGGAAATTTTAGTTCTTGTTTTTATAGTTTGGTTTGTGATCCACTTTGAGATATTTTAATTGTAGTAGATATATATATTATAAAATTTAGCATTTTAACCATTTTTAAGTGTAAAATTTGTGACATTAAATACATTCACAGTGTTGAGTAATTATCACCACTCTTTATTTCTTTACCCTACCCAAAAAACTTTCTACTTTTTAAGTAATAACTCCCCATTCTCTCTTTTCTTATCCCTTAGTAAATTCTATATATAGAATGAATTCTATATTTAAATAATGTTCTCTATTCTAGGTAATTCATGTATATAAAATATATATATATTTACTTTTGTGTCTGGCTTATTTTACTTAGCATAATGTTTGTATAAATTTCATTTATGTTATAGTGTATATTAAAATGCCATTTTTAAAAAAAGACTGAATAATATAACATTATTTATATATACCACATTTTGTTTATTCATTCATCCATTGATATATATTTGGGTTGTTTATACTTTCTAGATATTGTGACTATTGAACATCTGTGCTTTTCAATGTATGAAAATTTTACATTCAATTGGTAAATAAATACTGAACATTAGGTAATAACATGCATGCTGAAGTATATAGGGAAAGAACACAGAAGTTATGAACATTGCTTGCCATGACATTGGTGTACAAATATGTATTTGAGTCCCTGCTTTCAATTACTTGGGGTCCATACCTAGAAGTGGAGTTGCTGAAGCCTATGGTAATTCTATGTTTAACTTTTTGAGAAACTATCAAATAGTTTTTCATAGTAACTGTACAATTTTACATTCCCACAAGCAATGAATTAGTATTTTAGTATCTCTAATTCTCACCAATTTTTATAATTTTTCTTTTAAAAAATTAATCATCCTACCAGGTGTAAAGTGGTAGGTATCCCATTGTGATCTTAATTTGCATTTCCTTAATGATCAGTGATCTTGAGCATTTTTTCTTGAGATTATTACCTATAGACATGTAATGTCTTCCTTAAAAAAATGTTTAGTAAGTCTTTGGCGCATTTTTAAATTTGTTGTTGACTGGTAGTTCTTCATTATGGCTATTAATTTATCATTATATGTATGTTTTGCAAATATATTCTTTCATTCTGCAGTTTCTTTATTTTTGTGTGTATTATATAAAGACAGTCAATGTTTGTTGGATTTTCCTCATAAATTGCATGCTTCTGTGTTCTTTCTTTAAATACCTTTGTATGAATATTATTACCTCATGTTCAGTAATTATTTACCAATTTAATGTAAAATTTTTATATATTGAAAAGCACAGATCTTAATAGTACATTTGCTTAGTTTTGACAAATGCATACACCTGTGTAACTGACACATTTATCAAGATGTAGAACATTACCATCATCAGAAAATTCCATGATGTTCCCACCATCTTTTGCACAGATGTAACCATAATCACTCCTTTTTATTTCCCCCAACCACAGATTTGATTTAACTGTTCTGGTGCTTCAAAAACTTTAAGAAAAAAGAGAATATATATTTTTTGTATAAGGCAGAGGTTCTCAAACTTTTTGAAGTTGGGCACATTTAAAATCCTACAAATAATTGTAGGCACGCTGTATACAAATTTCTGAGAAATATGTTATAATAATTAAGTCAAATATTAAAGAAAAAAAATGAAGTCCAAGAGTGCTTTTATGGTAATTAAACAAAGTTAATATGACAAAATTAAATTTATTCTGACATTAAAAAAACACTTTTATGTTACATTTTTTGAGTTATGCTTTTTAGAATTTGTAAAAGAGGGGTTAAAAAATAGAAAAAAAAGACAAAGACAGTTATCTTTTTATATATACATAGTTACATTCTTAGTAAGATTTAGTAAATTTGGCAGGTTCTGGCACAAATGTGTTAAGTTTTTTCATCCCTGTGTTTATGAGAAACATAAGCCTGATGTGTCCTAGCAATTTCTTCAATGTTTGGGCATATATTTGAAAGGCAAACTCTCATTTTCTCATCAGTACATTGAGGAGTTTCTCTTTTTTTACTCCTGTGTTGAGGGTAGGAAATCCTAATTCACATAAACAGGATGTTGAAAATTATAGTAAACTGTTCAAAGCTTTTTTAGGTATTGCCACGTATTCTTTTATAGAAATCCAAAAGGCTTCAAGAGACAATTCCTTATGTTTAATCATCAATCTATTGTAAAACCACCAGCATACAGATCATCTTAACTTTACACCAAACAAGGGAAAGAAGAAACTTGCCTCCAGTCTTTCCAGGGAACATGTAGTGTAAACAATCCAGCACCACAGTTTAACAGCCTTTTGCAACCTAATCAGGCAAGTGACATGGGAGGCTGGGTGGACTGTTAGCTTACAGCCAATTCCCCACACCTCTGTCCCCCAAAAATCTAAACTCCAAAAACCCTATTGGTTTTTTGGTCCCCAACAGGCGCATATCTTTCTGGAATACCATAGGGTGCACCTGGAAATCTTCTAGGGTACACCAGTGTGCCCTGGCTCACACTTTAAAAACCAATGGTAAGGTAATGATTTTCAAATTTATTCATGTTGTTGCACATGATTAGTAGTCTGTACCTGCATAATGATGATTATTGTTTTATTCTGTAAACATTACATGTCCTTATCCTTTATTAATTGGCCGTTGTGGCATTTCACATTGCTGTGCTAGCTGCTGTGATCATTTTGTACAAGTCTTCTTTGGTGGACATATGTTTTTATTTCTCTCGGATAAATAACTAAAATTTGAATTTCTGGTCATAAACTAGACATATCTTCAATTCTTTAAGAAACAGACACAATTTACTTCAAAGTAGTTGTCCTTTTCTTATGTTTCCACCAACAATGTATGAGTTTCAGTTGTTCCACGCTTTATGTTAATATTACATTTTTGCATTTTGTCCATCTGACATCTTGGGAGGTATGCTGTATAGTTTCATAGTGGTTTTATTTATCTTTATGAATAATAATATTGTGAATAATAATATGAAACAGATTTTAAGGTGCATATTGTCCATAATATATTCTCTTTTCTGAATTGAATTTCCAAATCCTTTGCTTGCTTTTTAACTATATTTTGGTCATTTTATTATTGAATTGTGATAGTATTTTATATACCCCAAGTAAATTTATTTCATTTAATAATACCTTTAGAAAAAGAGATATTTTTAATTTTGATGGAGATTAATGTATTTTTTGTTTATTTTCTTCACTGACCTCTTCAAAAATTGCTTATTATCAAATTACAAGTAAATTATCCTACATAATATGGTTCTGATCTTAAATATAGGCCCAGGACCTTTTTTAAATTAATTTTTTTAAGATGTAAGGTAGGAGCGGAGGTTCTGTTTTTCGTTCTCATAGCTAGTTCTTCCAAGATCATTTATAGGCCTATTTCTTTCCTTTTCCTGTAGGATAATTTTGGCTCCTTATTAAAAATCAAATAAGCATTTTAATTTGGGTCTATTTCACAGTTCTCTTCAATATTTCATTCATCTAGTTGCTCATCTTAATCTCCATATTATTGCACCATTTTAGAAAATCTTGATGTCAAACTCAGCTCTTCTTTTTCAAGATTACTTTGTATATCACAGGCTCTTTATTATATAACATTTAAGATCAGTTTCTATTAAACAGTTTGTGGACAAAATGGTTTGCCTTGCTTTAAATCTGCAAGTCAACTTGGAGAAAATTGACATCATAACCATGTTGTGACTTTGGTCCATAAATATGATATGTTTCTATTGATTTTGTTTTCTTTAATATTGCTCTTTGATATTTTTCAGTGAGGTGTCTTGTACATCTTTTGTTAAATTTATTCCTAACAATTTTACTGCTTGAAAATATAAATGGATTTCTAAATTTAATTCTGAGGTTGTTTCCATATCTTGGCTAATATGAAAAATTAGCCATGAACATGGAAGTACAGATTTCTCTGTGAGAATTGTTTTGTTTCCATATTGTAAGTAGCTGCATCAACCTATATTCCCACCAACAGTGTACAAGGGTTCCCTTTTCTCTACAACCTCATGAACATCTGCTATCTCTTGTCTTTTTTTTTTAGGGTTAGTTATTGATTTATTTGAGAGAAAGAGAGAGAGCAAGAGAGAGAGAAACATCAATTAGGTGTTCCCCTATGTGCCCTGACTGAGGATCAAACTCACAGCCTTGGTGTTGTATCAGGACAATGTTCTAACCAACTGAGTTATCCAGCCAGGACTCTTGTCTTTTTTTTTTTTTTTTCATGAAAACCAATATAACAGGTTTGTCATATGATATCTCAATGTTGTTTTGATTTGCATTCCCCTGATAATTAGTGATGTTGAGCATGTTTTTAATTCATTCCATTAGCCATATGTATATCTCTTTGGAAAAATCTCTATTCCGGCCTTTTTCTCTTTTTTTTACAGAATCAATATTATTGCTATAAAGTATTATGAGTTTTTTATATTGTTTAGCTATAGTTTATACAGTTTAGATATGGCTTGCAAATATGTTCTCTCATTTTGTAAGTTGCCTTTTCATTTTACTAATTGCTTCTTTTGCGGTGCATAGGCTTTTTACTTTGATGAAGTTTCACTTAGTTATTTTAGTTATTGTTGCCTGTGCTTTAGTGTCATATCAACAGAAAACATTGCAAATGTACAGATGATGTATTATGGAATGGTGCACTATAAACCTATATGCTTTTTTAACCAGTGTCACACCAATAAATTAAATAAAAAAACATTGCAAGAGACCAATTGAATAATCCAGCAATCCCATTTCTAGGTATATAACTAAAAGAAAAAAAATCAATATCTCTCAAAGATATCTGCATTTAGTGTTCATTGTGACACTATTCACAATAACTAAGATATGGACACAACTAAGTGTACATTGAAGAATTAATGAATGAAGAAAATGTGGTGTTAATATAAATTGAATATAGATATGGATATAAACAAAACAAAATGTTATTCAGCTGTATAAAACAAGAAATACTACCATTTGGGACAACATGGATGAACTTGGAGGACATAAATGAAATAAGTTAGACAAAGAAAGACAAATACTGCCTGGTATTACTTATTTGAGGAGTCTACAAGAAAGAAAGTTGAATTTAAATAAATACAGTAGAATGGTGGGTGGAGGATGGTAAGTAGGGAGAGTTTGGTAAAAGAATATACAAAATTCAGTTATAAGATAAAAAAACTTCTGACAAATTAATGTAAAGCATAGTGTCTGTAGTTAATAATACTGTATTATGTACTTGAAATTTGCAAAGATGGTAGATTTTAAGCATTTTTGCCTCCTCCTAAAAGGTAACTATGAGAGTTGATGGGTATGTTAACTCGATTGTGTGAATAATTTTATAATGTAAACATTTATCAAATCAATACATTACATATTTAGATATATTGCTAACGTATTTTCCAATTCTACCTCAGTAAAGATGGAAACATTAATTCTTCCAATCTTAATCTCTTCAACTCACTAAGTCTAACAAGTTCTAATTGGGTTCTTTTTACCTGTATCCACAGTCTTGAAGTTACCTTCATACTTAAAGTGATTATAAGGTTTACTGTGTTGTTCCCTTTCTTTCATTTAGTGTTCTCACACCTGCGTTATCTGTATTCTAAAGTCTGAAACTATTTTTAAAAAATAAGTTGTTTATAGAAAAAATTTATGCCTGGTCCTATTTCTCTACAATAACTTTCACAAATTATTTATTTTGATTTATATTTTTACCTTGGCTGTTACCACTAGTAACAATTATTGAGTACCAACTTATAGCTGAAATCACTTTTCCAGGCATTGAGAGTAAAAAGATATAAACATTATCTTTCTTTATAACAGTGCTTCCCATTTATTAAGAGATATGACACTCTTATTTAAGAAAATAATAATGATTTAAACATGCATATATTAAATGACCAATGTTGACTATGGTAGTCAAAATGCAATGATAATGTCATTGAATGAGTGACATCAATAGATAAAGGCATAAGATATAAGATCTTTTATGTGGATATATAGTTTTGGGAACATGTGTTTGTTTTTTGCATTGAATCTGCATAGTAATTTAGAGAAAATTGGCATGGAAACATTGACATTTCCCCAACTATAATATAAAATAGAGCTAGTCATCCCTTTCTACTGTCCCCATGGGACAGTTGAGAGACTCTGCGGAAGTCAGTGTGAGTCAAGGGAATAGGTGCTAGGAAGGAAAATCACCCTTTAATGCTCACCCTTATCCCATCTCTTTAGCCCTAACCATTTTCCAGCAATACAGAAATTCTATATCAGATCCTTTATGCAGATTAAAACTGGCATCTTTCTTAGATACAGCCACAATGACAATGCTGTTTTGGGGGACAAACATCTCTGGTCTTAAAGGTTCCCACGTGAGACATTTCAATGCCAGAAACATCATCTTATTATTCTTAAAGTCATATCAATTCTCAACTTGTACCATTCCCACTGGGTTTTAGTCCTCAACTAACTTCTTTACATCTCATTTAGAGGCTTTGAATGCCTGTTTACCTATATATTATTTACATTTACTTGCTACTAGCTGGAGAATATTGTTAAGAAACTACAATACAAATAAGTGAGTTGAAAGTCAATAGTTGAATTGAAAGCAATGTTTCAGGTAAAGGACCTGCTATTGGGCTATTTATTCTAAGGCTGTCATTTAAAAGTAATTAGAATAACTATTAATGGTTAATAGAGGAAACATTTTTAAAACAATACTGTAGTTAGATATAGGACAATATACAAAAACCATGAACTAGATCTGGCTTTTAAGAAAATGTCTTTAGCCTGACCAGGTGGTGGCACAGTGGATAGAGCATCAGACTGGGACACAGAGGATTCACGTTTGAAACCCCGAGGTCACCAACTTGAGTGCAGGCTCATCTGCTGGCTTGAGCAAAGGATCACTCAGGAGAAATCAATCAATGAACAACTAAGGTGCTGCAACAAAGAATTGATGCTGCTCATCTCTCTTCCTTCCTGTCTGCCTGTCCCTATCTGTCCCTCTCTCTATCTCTCTCTGTCTCTGTCACAAAAAAAAAGAAAAAAAAAGAAAATGTCTTCAATGTAAGAAAGAGTAGGATGTTTCAGAGAGAGAATAATGACTGTGAAAGTCTTGTTTTTAGGACAATATTCTTATTCATAAGGACTATATTTTTATTCATACTCTACACACAGCTGACACTCAGTTAAATGAGTCTACTGATGTTAGAACATGTAAGATTCCCTTTGATTTTCCATCCGTATCTGTTGCCTGCACTACAACTCTATTAATACACTTCCAAATTTCACACTGCCAGTGAATTTCAAGATGAAAACTAGAAAATATTTAGATCCTGGTACAACTAGTACCAGTGTTCCTTTTCCTGCGATAGGTACAAAATACTCATCAATTTTTCCAAGAAACACTTTATAGATGGTCCAGGAAGAGGATATTCTTAGTGTCAAAAACAAAAATAAAAGTGTCATATTCCAGAATAATCAATTATAAAAATCTATAATATTTTGTCTAGATATAAAATTAGTGTAGAATTTTGATTTAAAGAGAAATCACTTCACCAAATATAAATGAAGCAACACAACACAAGCAAAACAATGAAAACCAAATTATTTTATTTAAGTATAGTTATTTGGAATGTTATACAAATTGTTGTCATATTTAATGCTTGTAAATAACATTTTTATATAATGACATATTGAGGGAATCCTCTTCAGTTGTGTTTTATTTATTATGTTTCTAACAATAAACACTGCAACTTACTAATTCTTTATGCCTACTCTTTCTAAGCATGTGCATAACTTACAAATAACAATGTTTTATTAATAACTTGTTAATAAGATGTAAATAATTGCTTCATTAATATAAGCACACTACTATTTCCTTCTGGTTGCTTAATCTTCAACTTGTCTTGCAATCTACACATAGGATTGTAACATATTTATCAGTTTTATTTTACATGCAAGCAATAATCTTGTAAGTACATTTAAGTTTACAAGCACTGTTTACATGGCCCAAATCACTGTATTTTTTCCAATCTTTGAAAATTGATCTTCTAATTATGTGATAATTACTATTCAGTGATAGGGTAATTATAGAGTAATTGCTAAGTCATTATTGACTAATAACATTGTAACACCATGAAATTATAGGGTATATAAATGCGTGCCAATTTTTACATACTAAAGCACAGTACAGAAATCCAATAATTATATTTTGTTGCATTGAAGGAAAGCATACAATAAATCACACAAATTAGTTTTCAGTATTTCTATATGTTAACAAAATTACCTCAACACTAATCCTTTATTACTTCTCTGATGAAATTAATTTTTGTGAAAAAGAAATGGTAGAGAGAATATATGATAAGAGTTTATGTTTTCTCTTTGAATATCACTGCAAATATTACCTTTTTACTTTTAAACAAGCTGTATTATACATTACAAATGAGATTTCTTAGGGAAAAATTCTAGTGCTATCATTTTTAAAGTAGTTATCTCACTGAAGTGGGCACAAATTTGACAGAACTAGCTTTTATTACTCTAATACATATTCTAAATTTACTTACACATTACTTCTTATATGAAACAAACAATACTTCTGTGGAAAAGCAGATTTTGAAAACTCAAATGTGTGTTTCTGTAAGTCTTTGGTGTCATAGAAGGCAAAGAATTATTAGGAGAGTCTTCTAGAGTAAAAGAAAACTAAATCCATGACAAGTAACCATAATAAAAGATGCTAGCTTAAATCCTGGGTCATAAATAGTAACAGCTATCTGTCAATATATAATGGAGCACTATGTGGCTATAAAAAAGAAGGAACACTTACCTTTTGTGACGGCATGGATGGACCTGGAGATTACTATGCTAAGTGAATTAAGCCAACCAGAGAAAGAGAACTACCATAAGACCTCACTTATATGTGGAATCTAATGAACAAAATTAAACTAATGAACAAAATTAAAACAGGACATGGACGCATGGACCATACTGACAGCTGTCAGAGAAGAGGGAGGGTAGGAAAACAGAATGAAAGAAAGTGAAGAATCAGCCAAAAACATTACACACACACAGAGTCAACAGTGTGGTGATGGCCAGAAGAAAAGGGGGTGAAAGCTAGGTGGAAGTGGACAGAGGTAGGAAAATGGAGACGGAAAGAAACATTGCTAGGAGCAGAGAACACACGATGCAGTGAGCCGATGGTGGTTGTTGAGTTGTGTCTTTAAAACCTGTATGAGCCTGACCTGTGGTGGTGCAGTGGGTAAAAGCGTTGACCTGGAATGCTGAGGTTGCCGGTACGAAACCCCAGGCTTGCCTGGTCAAGGCACATATGAGAGTTGATGTTTCCTGCTTCTCCCTCTGTTCTTTCTATCTCTTTCCTCTCTCTGTCTCTTTCTCTCTCTGTGTCTACTCTCTCTAAAAAAATGAATAAATAAAATGTAAAAAAAAAAACCCAAACCTGTATGATTTTGTAAACCAATGTCATCCCAATAAAGTCAATAATAGTTTTGAAAAAAGTAACAGCTATAGGATATATGGAGAGTATTGGAGAGGTTGGAACTTGAGTTATATTAAGTAGAAGTATTGCATTTGTGTTAAGCTTGCTTATTGTGTCCATTATATTGATTTAGGTTTAGTAACATACTTGTTTGTTGATAAACATGCTTTTCTATTAACTGCCATGCTCTATCATTTCAGGAAAAGTAATGTCACTTCACACACTCATGCACACATGCACACGCACATTTATGGAGAGAGAAGAAAGGAGGGAAAGAGAGAGAAAAAGAAAGAAAGCATCAATAGTAAATGTTGAAAAGAAGGAGATATAAGTAAATATATAATACATATATAAATGCTAATTGTAATATCCTTGCAACTTTTTAATTTTTATTTTCTAAAATAAAGTTAAGGGAATTGTTTCAAATATTTTTAAGAGTCTGAAAGTTTCACTTAGTTCAACAAACATTTAAATTAAGTATAAAACAGACTTATTCAGAATTAATAGTTTCTTGATTGACATATATATACACAGAAGTAACTGGTTTTTAGAAACTAACGCATTACCTGAAATGTTCAAGATTTTTACATGTGAATTGATATAGTCTGGACAATGACTTAGAATTGCGTAAGAAGACAAAAAGTAAAAAATCCAGGAATTTTAAGAATAATTATTATGATATCAATAAAAAGATGAAAGGGTGACTATGTTTTACCCGGCGAGTGCAACAAAGTTTTATGGCCAAGAGAAAAAGAAAACAACTACCTCGGCATTATTTTTTACTTAAGCTTGTCTTATTATGTGTTGCTGTGCTTCTCTTAATTTGATTTACCTTTTTTCTTATATTTCACCTGCATACACCTGCTATGTGTGTGCATGTATATTTATATATATATTACATACTATACCTGCTACATACATATATAGTGTGTATTACATACTATATTCAGATATGCAATAGATATAAATACATATAATGGCAAATTTCTTCTACAAAGCACTTGGTGAGTTTGGTAGAAGGAAGTGAATATGCCTATCTCCCCTTCTTTTTCTAATGCTCATAGGAGACTAAACCCTTTTCTAACACATATACACACATACATACACACGCCATTGAGAGGAGAAAGATATTTTTAAAACACTCAATAAAATCACTTGTGTATTTAAAAATTTAGCATGAAAGCTTTGTAATATATCTCAAAATATGACTCCTGAATTGTAAATAAATTTAATACTTTTTAGTTGAATTAACTCTAAAAAATCAGATATTTGAGCTACAGCTATATAATGTTTATGGTGTCAGTCAAATCAAAAGAAAAAACAAGTTTCTGAATAATTCTGTATTTATTACTTGATATAAATGTTCATATATTGTGGGAAAAATATATCATAAAGTTGGCTTTATATTAAAAAATAAATATTTTAGAGGAAAAAAATATTAGGATGAGTGTTTAAAAAGCATTTGAAATAAAGATAAGTTCTTGAAATGATAAAACAATCTTAAAGTTTGGTAATAGAGTCACATGCATTATAGGAAGACAATTCATCCAACCTCACACCAATTTCTTACATGGAAGAAACTAAGATGTACTTGATTATTATGTAAAATCATCTGTAGTAAACTTAATTGTAATATAATCTCGATGTTAATTTTATTACTATTTCTTTTAGTGATTCTCTTGCTTTCAGACACATACAGTGTGTCCGTAAAGTCATGGTGCACTTTTGACCAGCCACAGGAAAGCAACAAAAGACGCTAGAAATGTGAAATCTGCACCAAATAAAAGGAAAACTCTCCCAGTTTCATACCTATTCAGTGCAGTTCGATGTGGGCTCACGCACAGATTTTTTAGGGCTCCTTAGGTAGCTATCCGTATAGCCTCTACAGATTCATCACTGACTGATGGCCTACCAGAACGGGGTTTCTCCACCAAACTGCCGGTTTCCTTCAACTGCTTATCCCACCGAGTAATGTTATTGCTATGTGGTGGTGCTTCGTTATAAATGTGCCAATATTCACATTGCACTTTGGTCACGGATTCGAATTTAGCGAGCCACAGAACACACTGAACTTTCTTCTGTACCGTCCACATCTCGACTGGCATGGCCGTGGCTGCTCCGCTGTATACATGGTGTTACATCATCATCTGCGCATGTGCACATGCTGCCACATCATCCCACAGAAACTGGGAGGGTTTTCCTTTTATTTGGTGCAGATTTCACATTTCTATCATCTTTTGTTGCTTCCCTGTGACCTGTCAAAAGTGCACCATAACTTTACGGACACACTGTATTTTGTTTCTATTATGTTTTCTTTACTCATGAAAACTATTTTTAAAAAAATAAGGATAGTTTTTCAAAATAAGTGGTTTTAACATAAAATGCAAATTATAGTCTATATTTTTATCTTTTGAAGGTAACTTCTTCACAGTAAATGTGATATCCTGAATCATTAGCAATTATTATTAAGCCATTATTGCTAATATCTTTAATTAAATGATAATATAATAAATACTTAATTTCATGTGAATTTATGAGATTAATTTGATAATCTTTTGAAAATAAAATTACTTATTGAGGATCATAGCTATCAAAGTTCCATTTCTTCTTTAAAATCTGTCATCTTTTCCCATACAGACACTACTATTTTCTTATCTTTCCCCTAAAGCTATATATTATATGAAATCTTAGCCTCTTTTCTCCATCATGTAGTAAAGATGAACTAAAAATTTAACTTATTATTTAAAAATACTATGATTAAGAGCATTATTCTTATGCAAAAAAACACAAACTTTGAAGTTTATTTAGTTTAATAAATTATAGTATTTTCCAATTAAAATTCATTCATATTCCACACAACATTGAGAATATCAGTAGAAGTTTACTGTGTCTGAATATTCTAAATAAGTCAGTTCTGGCCCTGGCTGCATAGCTTGGTTGGTCAGAGCATTGTCCTGACATGTGAAGGTTATGAGTTCAATTTCCAGACAGAGTACATACAGAAACAGGTGAATGTTTCTATCTGTCTGTCTGTTTCTCTCTCCTTACCTCTCTCTAAAATCAATACATAACTTTTAAAAAATAAATCATTCTGGACTCTTATAGAGTTTTTGTTCAGCAATATACTATATGTTCTTTATATTTGTGTCATATATTTACAGAGCTGTTTAATTTTTATTTTCTCCATTAAGCAGCAGGCACCCACTCTCTTGATATATATATACATGCATATTAATATATATATGAATATATATATACACACACATCTCTGCATCATTAAATACTAAATAATGCATATTAATTTAGATAAGGTATTGAATTAATGATCCTATCAAATGGGGCAAAATATCTTTCAAGAATGATTAGAGAAAACTAACAACTTTACAACTATTAACATTTGCAACCACTAATATATTTTTTCTCTGAATTCCCAGCCAAAATGTGATTAAGGTGTTTCATCAGAAAAATCACTCAATTTCATTGAAAATGTTTATTTGTCAGTTTTTATCAGATTTTAAAAATTAAATTACTATATACAGAGAGAATTATATCAAATATCTTTTGAGTTTTCTCTGAAGGTATCAAAGCTTTTTCTTTCCATTAAACAGAAGGAAAATATAGATCTGTCCTTTTCAGATACATTGTAATCAGAAGTGAGCTAGACAATATAACAATGAACCCAAAAAAATGTCATAACTGCACCCTCTAAGAAATGTAACTAACTTAAGGAAATATCATCGACAGTGCACTAAGTAGGATATAGATATTGACAATATTTAAATAATTTGTGATATTTCTTATCATTAACTTTTGAATTCCTAATATACATTTTTAGGCTGTAATTATGTTCCTTAGTTTATGTATGTGGAATGGAACCCAATGAGTTTCTGCAATCACACAGCTAGTTATCCACCTAGCTAAGGCAAAAACTTAGGGCTCTGAAATACTAGGAAGAAGGTTTTCAGTTATATTACTCTGAGATATTATTTAGTATGAAAAACTAATTTTGTGTTTATGCTTTTGTTAATGTTCACAGCAGAACTAAAATTTTTAAATAAATTATGTTCTCTAACATAGTTATATATTTGTTTAATAAAGCCAAGCCTAACCTTTCTAGGATAAAAGTTATTACTATTGTTATTAAAAATTTTTAATAATAAAAGTCTCTTTAACAGTGTAAGATATCCTGAAGGATGGGCTTCATCCACTTCTGCATTCTATTCTTTGCACATGACACAAAGTAAGAGATAAAAAATTAAGCAGCACTCCACATTTGCCTAAGCCTGAATGGCTTTTTATGAAATTCAAACAAAGTGCTCATGTGTTTTCACCAATAAATATAATTAATCTATCATGCTAAAGGAAAATGTGCGTGCTTAGTTATTTAAGTAAAAATATCTTCTATGAATTATCAGAATAGATGCTAAATATGCTTTTCTATTGATAACCTAGAAGAATTATTTTATTGGTACGTGGGTGAGCAGCATGATATCATCTGCTTTTTAATATAGTATATTTAGGATTTTTGCAACAAAGATTTATTCTTTGAGTAAAGATATCTATTTCTTACCAACATCAGCATAATAATCCTTATCCATAAATTATGGCCCCCTGTGAAATCAGGAATCTACATGAACTTGATAATCACCCTGTACTGTGTAAGGTGGACCTTGGTAAACCATTTCTCCTGTACGCCAAGGGCTCCATCCTAAGAGTAAAATGGAATGTAATAAAATAAATCTTCATACATAATGAAGTCCAGTTTTAAAAAGTATGAATAGCCAAAAATATCTCAAACAATGTGCTTAGATTAGTTAAAAGAGTCTAAAAGCCACAGATGACAAATAGAAGTAAAGGAGAAGAATTTTTTAGAGTAAAATATTATTATAAGGTACCATCATCATAATCCTCAAATTACTTCTACAAATACTTTTGCAATGATAATACTCTTTCCACACAATCAAATATAACCACACAAAAGAGATGGCAAGATTACCTGAGCAAGAACTTTAGAAATGAGAACAATGATATAGCTAGAAATGACAAATATTAGAATTGTCGCACTGGGCTGAAAATAAAAAATATGCATTTGTGCATTAAAGAAGATAAAAGCGCCCTGGCCGGTTGGCTCAGCGGTAGAGCGTCGGCCTGGCGTACGGGGGGACCCGGGTTCGATTCCCGGCCAGGGCACATAGGAGAAGCGCCCATTTGCTTCTCCACACCCCCCTTCCTTCCTCTCTGTCTCTCTCTTCCCCTTCCGCAGTCAAGGCTCCATTGGAGCAAAGATGGCCTGGGCGCTGGGGATGGCTCCTTGGCCTCTGCCCCAGGCGCTAGAGTGGCTCTGGTCGCAGCAGAGCGATGCCCCGGAGGGGCAGAGCATCGCTCCCTGGTGGGCAGAGCGTTGCCCCTGGTGGGCGTGCCGGGTGGATCCCGGTCGGGCGCATGCAGGAGTCTGTCTGACTGTCTCTCCCCGTTTCCAGCTTCAGGAAAAAAAAAAAAAAAAAGAAGATAAAAGCTAAGCTTCAACAATTGGACAGAGAGCCAGAAACAATAAAAAGGGACTAAGGCATATTGAAGACAAATATTTATAGAATTTATTGCAGTGAATAATATCATAATCTAAAACAAGGACTCAATGAATGTACATAACAGCAGATCATATAAGGTGGAAGAGAAATAATGAATAGGAAGTTTGGCTGAAACAAATTGGGATGCAGCATTTGGAGACAGAAATCTGAAAATTTTACATAAAATAAAAGAAACAGAGAATAGAGAACAGTCTCTAATTAATTAAACTCTGATGTTTAATTAGAGTTTTGGAAGTGGATAAGCATATTAATGAGGCATAAGTAATATAGGAGGTAACATTTGAAGAATTTACAAAATGCGTGAATAATTTTAGCTCATAGTTTCAAAAAATTTTAGGATGCCAAGCAGGGTGAATGCAAATAAAGCTCCGTATAAGTTATCAAAATAAAATTTGAAAAAAAGAACTAGACCACCTGTTGGTACCAGACAGGAGGACAGCAGAATAATGTCACAGAAGGATGGTTGTTGGTTACAGAGGATGTCCCCAGCCACCAGCCTAGCAACTGAGAGCATCCTCTGAGCCATAATCAGAGCCTGTGTATGGTCAGGAGGAAGTTGCTCGTCCAGGAAGACACCTTGCCTGCCCTGAGACTTCAGACAAGGAAAAAGACCATGCTTCATGTAGCTAGGGTTTGCAGAGCTTGACCCAGGCTTACACTGTGCTCTGCAGAGCATGGGTACTGTTTGAAGAGGACCTTTCACAGCGCCTCTGGCCTGCCTGCACCAGGAGCCCAAACTCTGCTCCTCCTGGATCTTGCTGTTGATTATGGACCTGGTACAGGTGCTGTGGGGTGGTGGGGGGAGCATGTACAGACAGACATTGGCAGTGTGGCAGGCTGAGACCAAGGTTCTGCTTATTGCCTTGTTTACTCCTGTACCTTTCCAAATGTGGGGCCAGAGCCCTCCCCTGATCCCTGCTGATGAAACCGAAAGCCCACTAAGCTGTGTTCACTCTCCCTTGTCCTTAAAAGTGCTTTACAGCTATCTCCAAGGACAAGTGTGTGTGGCCTGGTTGCATGTTTTGTGTTAGGGAATAAGGCCATGTTTGTGCAAATTCTGATAAATATAAATAAGAAAAAAATCATTGTCAATAGTCTGAAAAGCGGGTGTGGGATGGTGGGTAAGCCAAATACAAAGAGAAAAATATTACATGATTTTAATTATGTAAAATATGTACAAATGGTGAATTTATAGAGACAGATAATAGATTAGAAATTACCAGGGATTAAGGGGTAGGTGGGAATTAGTAGCTATTGCTTAATGTTACTGAATTCCTATTTAGATTGATGAAAAAGTTTGGGAAATAGTGCTGATGGTTCCAAAACATTGTGCATGTATTGAATGCTACTTAATTATACAATTAAAATGTCTAATATAGCAATTTTTATGTTATAATTATTTAGCACAATAAAAATATACATGTTAAGAATAACCCTATAAATATTTATATAATTATCCTAATTAAAAATCTTGCCACAATGGAAACTCAGATAGCTTCACTGTCAAATTCTACTTAATATTTAAGGAATAAATAATGTCAAAGATACTGATATTACAGATTCTTTCAGAGAATAGAGTAACAAAAAATATTTCAGGATTT
The DNA here is from genome assembly GCF_036850765.1 of Saccopteryx bilineata. Lineage (NCBI taxonomy): Eukaryota > Metazoa > Chordata > Mammalia > Chiroptera > Emballonuridae > Saccopteryx > Saccopteryx bilineata. The sequence goes on from NC_089490.1 coordinate 383,046,101, forward strand.
ATAAGGTGGTATGTCCTTGATACTAAAACCCAACAAATATTTTTAAAACAGAAAAATTACATTTTAGTGTCACTCATAAAATTAGATGCAAAAAGTCTAAAGTATCACTGAGTAAATATGACAAAAATATAAAAGAAAATGTATCATGACCAAGTTGGGTTTATCACAGGTACACATTGTTTAATATTAGGGAAACAATGCATAGAATTTACCATATTTACAGAATATAGAATAAAAATTATGCAAACATGTATAATAAATGAAAAAATATTATTGCACCTAGGAATAAAATATAACTTCCTTATTCTTATAAAAAATACCTAAATTATAGTTTCTTTGCTAATCACAGATGATATGATTGTGTAAGTAAACCTAAATGTAAAATATATATATATATAATTATCAGCTTTTATAATATATAGAAATATTATCATTAAGCAGGATAAGAAAAAACTTTCCACAAAGAAAAATTTGATAAATATGATTAAAATTAAGAATAATCTCTTCAAATTACACCATTCAAACTATTTCTTTAACTTTTGCATTGATTTGAGTGAGAGAGAGAGATGAAGGGAGAGAGGGCGATGCATCAACTCATTTCAATTAGTTGTTCCACTTAGTTGTGTACTCATTGATTGCAAGAACAGTGTGGTGATTGCTGGGGGGGGAATAGTGTTAGGAGGTGAAGAAGGGTATAGGAAGGATTAATGGTGGTGAATGGAGACATGACTTTTGGGGAATTGAACACACGATATAGTCTACAGGAGATGTATTATAGAATTGTCCACTTGAAACCTGTATAATTTTGTTAAGCTGTCTTATCCCAATAAATTCAGTTAAAAATAAGTAAAGAAAATAATAAAATGAAATACAAGTTAAGTCTGAGAGAAGACATTTGCAATATATATAGCTAATAAAGTACTCATATAAATAACATATCAATTGATATATATATAATAAATTATTTATACTACAGGTATTGAGAAGATAAAAAACTGGGCAACAGACTTAAACAAGCACTTATGAAGCATAAAGCTATAAATGGTTCATAGTATAAAATTAAAAGTCACAATAACATACCTCTATAGACTTATTAAAATAGGTGAAAGCAAATGACAATGACAACATAAGAACAGAGACTCTCATCCGCGGGTCCATAGCTGATTGGTGTGCAGTTGGTCTATAATATTTCAATTCAACTATAATTTTTACTCTGTAGAAATGAAAGCAATTTTTTCTTTCAGACAAACATAGTCAAATCATGTTATCTATGATAGCCCCTTATAGAAACAATCTAAATACTCATGAACAATACAATTAATAAAAAATAGTGGCATAATCATCCAGAGAAACACTGTATAAGTATAAAAATAAACAAGTACACCTCTAAGCAACCCACTAAATAAACCTTAAAAACAGAAGTTCAAGAAAACAAGCCAGGCAAAAATAATTTATAATAATGTTTGATATCAGTTACATACACTAAGAATAAAGAAGATTAAAAGAATGGGAGTAAGGTTGAAAAGTTCGCTGGTAAATTTATAAATAAGCCAGCAAGGGAGTAATAATTATAAAACTAAGGGTATGGAGAGAGAAGGTATGGCTGAGAAGTTGAATGAAAAGAGGCTTTGGCGGTACTAGTAATGTTATTTTTCTTGGATAGGATTAAGTAAGCATTCTTTTTATAGTAACTTGTAAGCTATACATTTGTTTTATACACAATCCACTCTTTTAGTTCCGGTCTTCCTACTCTTATCTTCTCCACTGCTAGCAGATGCCAACTTCTCTTTTAGAGCTTGGATAAACCTATTTTTCAGATCAATCTTGCGTCCAGTCCCCAAGCCTATCACTGCCCCACACTGCCTTGTTAATATACTCACATAGCACTTTGTATTATTCCTCTATAATTTATCACAACTAGTACGAAGTACACTCATTAGTGAATTGTTTATTTATTTTCTTTCTTCCTCCCTATACTATAGCTGCATAAGAATAGAGACCCCATCTCTCCCCGCCCCCTCCCCATTTAATTTTTTCTAATTTAGTCTTCGCTGCCTAACGCACATCAGGCCCATAGCAATAACTCAGTAAATATTTGTTGGTCAATTTCCTGTGGGCGTGAACAATGATATCTTCAGCATTGTCCTAAAATGTAGGAACTCACAAATTGATTCTCACAATAAGAGAAACATGCTATCTAAAAATTCAGGGAAGATTTAAGCAGAACAGAACTGTTCCTTTATAGGTTTAAAACTGATTTGATCTCAGTGCTTTTCTAAGTAATGGAAAATATTCAGGCCTATCTAAATGGAATGGGACTATCTATCTAAATGTTGTTACATACAGGACAATCTCCATGCATCAGGTTTTATTTATCCTGTTTTAGATATGGCTCTTCTAGTGAGCAAACATAAAACTTATGCCTCATTCTATTTCCTTTTTATTGTTTTTCTCTATCCTGTTTTTATCAACAATTCATATTTTGCTAATATCTGCCAGCTTATGTTTTCACTGTCACTTACCCAGCAATATAAGATTTATTGCATTTTAATAGTTTTAGTACCTTCCATACCGCACTTGGAGGACCTGCTCATAAATTATAGGATCTATGCCTTTGATATATTTGTATGAAGACCATTTTTCTATCCAGATTTCTCCATCTGTCTTCGTCACCTGTCTTTTCCTTTTTTTGCCCATCTTGTCTGCCAGCTGGTGGTTTACTAACGTTTTTAAGTCTTTTCTGCCTCTCGTAAAAATCTATGTTTCTCCTATTTGCTAGTAAATTGTCCAGCGGTGGATTTCTAAGTAGCTTAAACTTAAGTATTTTAACTTAAGGCCCCAGAGTGAAACATAGCAATTGAACCATATATCCTTAAAATGTCCTTGGGTACTGTCATAGATACACTGGGACTTCTTAGGTAAGGATTCTTTTTATTGTTTGAAATTCAATGATGATTTTAAAAAATATCTTGTTTATTAGCTTTTATTATGACATCTACTTTCTAAAACTATATACATAAACAGTGCTTAACTTGAGCTAGTGTTTTTGTTACCCTCTTCCTCTCTCTATCTCTATCTTTATCTCTGTCTCTATATCTATCTATCTCTCCTTTCCTTAAAGAAATAGATTTCCTGAACTGGCATACAGTGATCTAAAAACACTCTATTAAAGGCCTGACCAGGTGGTGGTGCAGTGGATAGAGTGTCGAACTGGGATGCAGAAGGACCCAGGTTCGAGACGCCGAGGTCACCAGCTTGAGTTAATTTGGTTTGAGCAAAAGCTCACCAGCTTGGACCCAAGGTCGCTGGCTCAACCAAGGGGTTACTCAGTCTGCTGAAGGCCTGCGGTCAAGGCACAAATGATAGAGGAATCAATGAACAACTAAGATGTCGCAATGCGCAACAAAAAACTAATGATTGATGCTTCTCATCTCTCCTTTCCTGTCTGTCTGTCCCTGTCTATCCCTCTCTGTTTCTCTGTTAAAACAAAACAAAACAAAACAAAAAACCCCAAAACTGTGCTAAAAACACTCTATTAAGTTAAGAATGGACCTAATTTTTTACATTTTCAAAGAAAAAATATACAGTGTGTCCATCAAGTCATGGTGCACTTTTACCGGTCATAGGAAAGCAACAAAAGACGATAGAAATGTGAAATCTGCACCAAATAAAAGGAACCCCCCCACAGTTTCTGTAAGATGACGTGGCAGCATGTGCACATGTGCACATGATGATGTAACACCATGTATACAGTGGAGCAGCCCACGACCATGCCAGTCGAGATGTGGATGGTACAGAGGAAAGTTTAGTGTGTTCTGTAGCTCGCTAAATTCGAATCCGTGACCAAAGTGCAATGTGAATATCATTGCTTTTATAACGAAGTACCACCACATAGGAATAACATTACTTGGTGGGATAAGCAGTTGAAGGAAACCAGCAGTTTGGTGGAGAAACCCCGTTCTGGTAGGCCATCAGTCAGTGATGAGTCTGTAGAGGCTATACGGGATAGCTACCTAAGGGAGCCCTAAAAAATCTGTGCATGAGCCCACATCGAACTGCACTGAATAGGTATGAAACTGGGAGAGTTTTCCTTTGATTTGGTGCAGATTTCACATTTCTATCGTCTTTTGCTGCTTCTCTGTGACCAGTCAAAAGTGTACCATGACTTTACAGACACACTGTAGAACCATTCAAATAGATCCTGACCCCTTCAAAACAGGGAACAAAATGTCTAATACTTAATATATTTTGACAAAATAAATACATTTTTATCTCTTAGAAAAAGCTTCAATTATTACACTTTATAACCAGATTTTGAATTTAGAACATAACTGCAATACAAGGAAACAGAGATGAGGTGTGACGCAAACGTAAGCAAACAAAAATTAAATGGAGTCTGGACCACAATAGATCTAATAATCAAGAAATGTCAAAGACACATAGTTTACCACTCAAATGGAAACTAGGCTGTACAGTAGTACCTTAAAACAGGAGTTTAATTTGTTCTGTAACCAAGCAAATAAGTTAGTCAACTCGTATATCAAACAAATTTCTCCCACTTAAAGTAACTGAAATAGATTTAATCAGTTCCAGCCCTGTGAAACATCCCCAAGCCATCCTAAATTATGAAAAAAGTCATTTTTAGTTAAGAAACACACATGTATACTTTACCAATGCATAACAAAATATATGAAATAAAACAAAAAAAGTGTTATTTAGTACTGTATTCTTACCTTGGAGACACACGAGTGTGGCTAACGGAGGTGAATGGCAGAGGAGGAGGGAGGGAGGAAGGGATGCAGGCACTGTGGACACATAAACTAAAACTGCATTTTCTTAACACTAAATGTAAACTAAAACTGCATTTTCTTTACTTTAAACAAAACTAAAACTGCACTTTCTTTTTTCTTTATTTCAGATGAAACCACAAAAACTTAATTGTAAAAAAAAGTACTTTCTTAACTTTAAACTTAACTTAAGCTTAACATCACATATTTTTCATTTAATTATCACCTGTTTTTGCCTTTTTGGCTGAAATTTCGGCACTTTCACTTGCAGGACTGTTGAATAAAAATCTATCCAAAGAGGCTTGCTTTTGCCTGCCTTTTAAAATGTTACAGAAATATGACAAGTGTCATCAAAAAGTGCTGAAGCACGACCAGTTGAAACTTTTTCTGGGTGTTTCTTTTCAATGAAACTTGAAAGCTTCTCCCACATTGCCTTTAATTTCACTTGTAAAAATCACTTCCTCTGACTCTACCTCCTCCTCACTACTAATCTCTTGCAGAAGCTCCGTACGTTACATCATCTGTAGCTCCTTCAACTCCTCAGTTGAGAGTTCCTCCTCATGTTCCTTGATGAGCTCGTTTAGGTCACCCTCATCTACCTCCAGACCCATCGACTTTCCAAGGGACACAATCTCCTCCAACGTTTCTACCTTGGTCTCGGACTCTGGTTCGAATCCTTCAAAGTCCCCATCTGCAATTTCAGGCCATAACTTTTTCCATGCTGAGTTCAAGTTTAAGGTTCTTCTTGTAACCTCTTGCCATGCCAAGTCAATAATGAATAAACATATCACAATGTTGTAGTGATCTTTCCAAAACTCTCGGAGGTTTAGATTTGTATTCTCAGTCACCTCAAAGCAGCGGCAGAACAAGTGCTTTGTGTAAAGCTTTTTAAAGTTGTAAATGACCTGCTGATCCATAGGTTGCAAGATTGAAGTCATGTCGCGTGGGAGGTAGAGGACTTTCACAAATTTGAACTCATCTAGAATGTCATCTTCTATACCAGGTGGGTGGGCTGGAGCATTATCAAGGATTAGTAATGCTTTCATTAGAAGTTTATTTTCTTGAAGATATTTCTTCACTGCAGGACCAAAGATGAGATTTACCCATTCAATAAAAAACTGCCGCTTAACCCATGCCCTAGCATTGACACGCCACACAATATGCAGTTTTTCTTTAAAAATCTTGTGAGTCTTAAAGGCTCAAGGATTTTCAGAATGATACACTAGCAGTGGCTTTACCTTACAGTCACCTTTAGCTTTTGCATACAATGCGAGGGTCAGATGGTCCTTCCTGAGTTTATGGCCTGGCAGCTGCTTCTCCTCTGCAGTGATGAAAGTCCTCCGGGGAATTTTTTTCCAAAACAATTCTGTTTCATCACAGTTGAACACTTGTTGGGGGATGTAGCCTTCATTTGTGATAAGCACAGCAAAACATGCGATGTACTCCTCAGCTGCCTTAACGTCAGCACTCGCAGCTTCACCATGCCTCACCACCAAGTGGATGCCACATCTCTTCTTGAAATTTTCAAACCAGCCATGACTTGCCTTAAACATATCTTCTGCTGCCTCTTTTTAGTATATGGTTCTTTCTTCTTCAAGTCACCGTAAATAGCACGTGCCTTTTCGCATATTACAGTCTCCATCACTGTATCTCCTGCCAGCTCTTTCTCTTTCATCCACACCTGCAGAAGCTTCTCCATTTCTTCATGGATATCTGTCCTTAATTGGGACAGAATTGTAGTTTCTTTCACTGGATTTGTACTTTTGATGGCATCCTTTTGTTTAGGGATGGTACAAATTGTAGATGTATTGCAGTCGTACAGCCTTGCCAGTTCAATCACTCGTACACCATGCTCATGTTTTTCTATTATTTCTTGCTTTACTTCCATTGACATCATTCTCTTCTTCTTCTTACCACTGTCCTTTACACTCACTTTCTTCGGCCCCATAATAGCACACAAAAAAAGTTAGTAAAAAATACAAAAATGATGCAAGAATGAGTACAGCGCACGAGATTCGACTTGATTCTGTGGGTAACACGTGAGAAAGAATGAGATGCTGGTGTTGTGCTGCCAATACTGGACCCATGCGCCAACACACCATCTAGTGGCAGTTTAGTAAATCATGACTTGTATCTCGGAATTTCACTCGGATCTGGAACAAAGATACGGACCGAGTCGCAGTTTCTATCTTAAAAATTCATATGTTGGTCTGCTCATATCTCAAGGTACTACTGTACTAAGAATTCATGACAAGTCATAATTAAATTGTGGGCATTACAAAAGTTGGTCATTGCGCTTTGAAATTGGGGTAAAGGTTGATCTGTGTTAAGTGAACAGAAGTCACTGAAGGCTTTAGGAGAACAGATAAATTCAGCTAACTCAAACAGCATTTTAAATGTTCCTTTTCCTCCTCTTTCTCTTCCTCATACCCTCTTCCATTTCTGCCCTCTGTTCTCCCCCATTTCTCCTCCTTCTCCTATTTCCTCTCTCTCTTTCCTTTCCCTCCACTCCTTTGCTTCTATTGATTAGAATGTCACCAAGTTCTATTCAGCTTAAACTTACAGGATGCATACTTTCCAAAAGCCATTTATCGCAAAGTTTAAGGTGTGCACTAAGTTCAGTATTCTAGTGTCACAGGTTTCTCTTGTCTGTTCTTTTTGATTACTGCCGTGTCGGTTGGAAAAGAAGCCAGCTGTGGCAATTAGCCTCATTATTTTGAATAATATTTTAATTGATAGACATTTATTCTTATAAATATGAAGTAGACATATTTATAGGAATAAAATCCTTTTCCACAATAAACATGTGCTTTTTTACAATCATATTCTGTTATTATTATGAAACTGTCTAATAATTTGTAGATATTTTTCTGAAAATCGATTTTTGCCTTCTCCAATCTTTCATGTAAAAAAGATTAAAACACCTATGTTCATTTCATTTGCTTTGTAGTTGTAATGGATAATATACTTCTTCATTATATTTTATCTTCATAAGGACTAAAATATTAGCTCTGTGGGCAAATAGATAAGTATAAAAAAAAGTCAGAGCTTAGAAATCATACAATTTTTCAGTAACACAGACTATCCTGCAATTGCCAGCAGGGAGAAATTCTGCATAGGAGACTGTCAGAGAGAAGGATGGTGACATTCTAGCAGTAGGGTATACACAAGGATTGAAGACATCTTTGATGATACTGGCATAAAACAATGGAAACTAAATAAATGGATTTGGAACAAACTACATGCTATCAAATAGTTTAATGTAGCATATGATAAATATATTTTTATTTAGGAAAATAAATTTAACAGAGTGTCATTGATAAATAAGAGTACATAGATTTCAGGTAAGTATTTTTATACCTCTTGAACTGTTGAGTGTGTTAAAATTATTTTTAATTACCATATATTTGTCTCTCTTTACTCTCCACCCCTAAACCCTTCCCCCACAAACTCTTTTCCCTGATAACCACTTTACTTTCACCTATGTCCATGAGTCTCATTTTTATATCACATCTATGTGTGAAATCATATAGTTCTTAGTTTTTTCAGATTTATTTTACGCAGAATAATGTTCTCAAGCTCCATCCATGTTGTTGTAAATGGCAATATGTCATCATTTCTGTTGGCTGAGTAGTATTCTATTGTATATGTGTACCACATCTTCTTTATCCAAGTCTCTATCCAGGGGCACTTTGGTTTTTTCTATGTCTAGGTCACTGCAATGAACACAGGGGTTGCATGTGTCTTTACTATGAATGTTTTTGAGTTTTGGGGGTATGCACCCTGTAGAGAGATCGCTGGGTTATATGGTAGTTCTATTCTTACCTTTTTGAGGAACCACCAACTTTCTTTCATAATGGTTGTAATAATTTACATCCGGGGAGAGGGAGATGTAAGGAAAATAGAGGGGGTTTGGAGAAAGGGTATAAAAAGGGACAAATATAAGATGATGGAGAATGATTTGATTTTGGATGATGGATATACAACATAATCGATTAATCAAATAATATAGTGGTTTACCTGAAATCTATGTACAATTGTTGAGCAATGTCAAGTTAAATTTAATTTTCTAAATAAAAAATAAAATTAAATTAAAATTTCAACATCGAGATAAGCACTTTAAACATTTCACTGAACATGTTTTCAAAACCACATACACACAAACACACACACAGATGATTTTACATAAGTTGTATCATGCATATAATATTAGTTTGAAATCTATTTGGTTTGCTTCTTTAAAATAAAAACTGTAGGACACCTTTTTATTTCAATAAGGATAAAACTACATAATTATTCTGGATACAGATTGTTCTATCATAGAATGTTCCATAATTATTTAACCAACTCTCCATTGTAAGATTATATTCCTAGTTATTGTTTTATGTGGGTTTTTTTATACAATAAACTTGAAAAAATCCTGTACTTCCCTGTTTAACTTTTCCAATTCTCTCTTCAAGGTAAATTCTACAATTAATCTTAGTTGTCTGCAATCAGAAGTTCTGGGAAAAAAAGACTATGGATATTTTAACTTCATACCTAACAGAAAATTAGCCTAACTCTTTTTGGAAATCAATTTGACATTATGTATTAAGATTCTTAGATGGAGCCCTGGCGGGAGGGGTGGTCTGCTGGCTGTGGCGGGCAGGGTGGTGTGGAGAGGTGGAGAGGACAGTGGCCCTTAGGTAAGGGAGGGGTTGTCAGGCAACAGAGACAAAGGGGGTAGGTCATGGGCACATGTCACAGTGGGCAAGGGAGTAATAAAAAGCCCCCCTACTAGTTTGGGCGTAGTTGGAGGCTTTAGCTTCCGGCAGAGAGAGAGAGTAGAGAGAGAAGCAGTGTGATTTGAATTGGTGGTTAAAGCTGCTGAATCAGAAGCAGCAACCTTCCTGTGAAGCCCTGTATATGGCTGAAGAGCAAGTCCTTCCCGAGGGCACACCAAGATCGGCGGGCCTGGACTTCAGCGCACTCTGACTTCTACGGGGACCGGAGATCCGCACACCCCCGGGAGGGTGCAGGCTGGTGCAGGAGCGACTGTCTCTCTTCCTGAGAGGTCGGTCATCAGCAACCTTACCCTGTGGTAGGTCAGAGACAAAAAAGCCTGCAGGAGCCACAGCTTGCCCACCTGTTAGAGTGAGGTAGGGAAGAGGATACTCGGCAAGGGGGGGTGAGGAAGGTAGAGAGGAGTCCCTAAACTCTCCTGATAAAAGGGAGCCATGGGCAGCCAACTCAGTGTGCGGAATCACACAGGCAGAAGCCATCCTGCAGTGGGCATGTTTAGTACCCCCATGGGGAAACTGCAGCGACATCTGTACAACGGGGAGTACAGCATGTTCAAGAAGGCGCTGATGTTTGAGAGCGATTTCGTACAGGTCAGCAAAAGGGGAGAAGTGATTGATGTGCACAACGCTGTCCAAATGTTGACAGTGGGCATCGTTTGCACCAGCTGCCATCTCGTACTACCTGATATTATGCTCCTGGCCACCCAGAAAATAGACAAAAAGGGTAAACAGAACTTAGAGTTAACGAGGCTGCTTCCATTGAAGTTAGTCAAGATCTCAATCCATAACGTTAAAAAACAGCAGCTCCGCCTGAAGCTTGCCACTGGCCGTTCTTTTTACCTTCAACTGTGTCCCCGTTCGGATCTAAAGGATCTTTTTGCTTACTGGGAACACCTCGTTTACATTCTCAATCCACCAGTGGAGGCTTTCAGCCTTACTCACGCCATTCCAGCCAATGACGCCGTGGCCAAATCTCTGTTTGTGAAAGAAGAGTACAACCCGGAGGTAAGTGCAGGCAGTTTCTAGAATTTGGGGTCAAGGTGCTTTATGAGAACAGCTAAAGTTGCTACCGTGTTTTTAGTACTGAGGCTCATCTATAAATGCGTTGCATTCGGAAGTGTTGAGGGAGAAAGGAGCCTGTGTGTGAAGGCCATGCCACAATAAGGAAGTTCCCCGTCTTCTCCAGGGTTCCCCAAGGCTGTATGTCAGACAGTCTTAATTTCATAATCAGTACCGTGTTTCCATTGCAGCATCCTCAGCATCCAGTTTGTTAGTGGCTATAAAATATTAAAGTGCATGCCCCTGTACCCGCAGACATTCTAACACAAGTGGATTGTAAATGCATATGATCATATTCAGTGGTAATTACAATAATGCTTTCTCTCACACGGGAAGTGTTTAAGCAAGACCGGATGATCCTTGTGGTCATTGTGGAGATTCTGTAGAGGGGATTTCTGCATCAAAGGGAGGTTGGACCTGAGACTTCAAAATTCTTTTTTTTTTTTTTTTTTAATTATTTATTCATTTAAGAGAGGAGAGGGAGAGACAGAGAGAGAGAGAGGAGAGAGAGAGAGAGAGAAGGGGGGAGGAGCTAGAAGCATCAACTCCCATATGTGCCTTGACCAGGCAAGCCCAGGGTTTTGAACCAGTGACCTCAGCATTTCCAGGTCGATGCTTTTTCCACTGCGCCACCACAGGTCAGGCCAAGACTTCAAAATTCTTACTATAATAAGCTCTTATTTACTGTGAGGAAAGAAGGGAGCAAATCTTCCTGCTCTCACTCTCTTTATTTTCCTTGTCTTCCTCCTAGGAATATGTCTTGGGTTGCTCTAGGGAAGCGGTCAATATCGAGTCAGTGTCGAAAACCTCACATGTATCCTAAAGCGTGTGGGGTCTCCTGAATGCGTTTATACGGAGAGGGAAGAATTCAGCATGCCTCCTACATAATGCATTCAATACTTCACAGTCTTCAGTCACAAAGCCGAAAGTGTTTGACAAAAGAGCAGAACTGAGGACGGGAGCAGGGCTATAACCAACGGTACCGCATGTGCCAGGAATGTGGCTGCAGCCTGTTTGCAGACTCAGAAGAGAAATGAAGCTCTAACAGGAGCAGCCTTCACAGATCTGGAAGCACAGCCAGCGTGGCCAAAATGGGTACTCTCCACTCTTCTTGTCCTCAGAGGATACTTCCAACACATCACTATGAGGGAGGCATGAGTATGGTGACCGCAGGAGCAGAGACTACTGGCAAGAATTTTGGGCTTTGAACTGTCCTTAACTTTCACAGAACTTGGAATTTGTAATTAAATAAACAATTGACAATAAAATGCCAAATATTGCTCTCAAATATCCTCATTCATTTATGATATATATCTATTAGCCAAAAAAACCTCTAAAATTTCATATATATATATACATATATAATATAAACTGGGGATAGAAGCAACCAATAGAAAGCAGAATAATGTAAATGAAACCAGGAAAGCAGTGTGACATCATAGACTTTAATGTTTTAATGTTATCACCTTGAATAATGCTACCTGTTTCCTTCTTAGAATCATTACTTTAAGAATTAGATGTTATACATGGGAGATGTCTGGCAAATAATAGGCACTGGATAAATGGTTAGGAGGTAGAAAAGTCAATTTGGGTTTAATTATACTTTCTAGAAAGGGCTTCATTCTCCCAGTCTCTTCATTCTTGAATTCTGTTCTAACTATTTGGCCAACTTAAATCTTATTTAATTGCTTTAAAATTAAACTAAAACACCCAACATATTCAATTAATCTTAATTTTTATCTCCTAATGTTACTTAGAATTCCTATTTTTCATGACTAAAGAAATTGCTTCCTCGAAATCTTCAATAATCTGGTCACAATGGAAGTATAACATGCCACAAAAAAAAAACTGGTACATAAATATTAGGGAAAACCTGCATACAAGATCAAAATATACACAAAAACTGGAAATTAAATAATCCTAGCATTATAAGATACTTTTAAATAAAAAAGTCTATTTAAGAGTCCAGAAGTGCCTTGGTCAGATAGCTCAGTTGGTTGGAGCATCATGCAGAAGCATAGAGGTTGCCACTTTGATCCCTGGTTTAGGCACATACAAGAATAGACTGATATTTCTCTCTTTCTCTATCTCTCTCTTTCTCTCTCTCCTCCTTATTTCTTGCTAAATATCAATTTTTTAAGAAATGTCTAGAAGTGAGGTATCACACAATATTACAACACAAAATCAGAAATGTATAGGCAACCTGGCTTCCAATTAAGTCTCCATTTCCATAATCCTCATGTCTCTGAAGCTTAACACTGTGCTTCATATTTGCTGAATTCAATTAAATTAAAAATTATTAATGTCAAATAATTATTGTTTATTCCCTCCCAATAAATCTGGGTATTTAGAAATTTGCAGCCCTGGCTAGTTGGCTTAGTAGTAGAGCATTGGCCTGGTGTGTGGATTTGATTTCCGGCCAGGGTACTTAGGAGAAGTGACCAACTGCTTTTCCACCCCTCTCTGCCCCCTATCTCTTCCCTTCTGGAAGCCATGGCTTAAATGAGCAATTTGGCCCTGGACACTGATTTATTTATTTTACTCAGAATAATGTTCTCAAGGTCCATCCATGTTGTCATAAATGGCAATATGTCATCTTTTCTTTTGACTGAATAGTATTTATTCCATTGTATGGTTGTTTCCATGTGTTTGGCCACTGTGAATAATGCTGCAATGAACATACGGTATACGTGTCTTTATGTACCAATGTTTTCAATGTTTAGAGGTAGATTCCCAGTAGAGGGATTGCTGAGTCATGTAGTAGTTCTATCCCTAGTTTTTTGAGGAACGACCATACTTTCTTCCATAATGGTTGTACTAATTTGCATTCCCGCCAGCAGTGAATGAGGGTTCCTTTTTCTCCACAGCCTCTCTAACACTTGTTATTACCTGTCTTGTTGATAATAGCTGATCTAACAGCTGTGAGGTGATATCTCATTGTAGTTTTGATTTGCATTTCTCTGATAACTAGTAAAGATGAGCATTTTTTCATATATCTGTTGGCCATTTGTATGTCTTGTTGGGATAAACATCTGTTCAGGTCCTCCCCACATTTTTTAATTGGATTGTTTGCTTGTTTTTTGCTGAGCTTTGTGATTTTTTTTAATATATTTTGGATATTAACCCCTTATCTGAGCTATTGTTTGCAAATATCTTGTCCCATTTGGTTGGCTGCTTATTTGTTTTGTTGTCAGTTTCTTTTGCTGTGCAGAGGTTTTTTAGTTTAATATAGTCCCATTCATTTATTGTGGCCCAAACTATCCTTCCGTTGGGGTCAGATTCATAAATTGTTCTTGATGGCCAAGGTCCCCAAGTTTAGTACGTATGTTTTCTTCTATGTAATTTTTAGTTTCAGATCTTATATTTATATTTAGGTCTTTGATTTATTCTAAATTTATTTTTATGCAGGAGGACAAACTACAATCAAGTCTCTTTGGTTTGCATGTGGCTTTACAATTTTTCTAGCACCATTTATTAAGGAGACTTTCTTCTCTCCATTATGTGTTTTTAGCCCCTTTTTCAAAGATTATTTGTGTGTGTGTGTGTGTGTGTGTGTGTGTGTGTGTGTATATATATATATATATATATATATATATATATATGGTTTTGTTTCTGGGCCTCAATTCTGTTCCATTGGTCTGTCTGTCTGTTGTTTTTTTGTTGTTTTCTTCCCCAATACCAGGATGTTTTGATTATTGTGGCTCTGTAGTACAATTTGAAGTTAGGCAGTGGGATATCTCCAGCTTTATTCTTTTTTCTCTCGATTATTTTTACTATTTGTGATTTTTTAATGGTTCCATACAAACCTGGTGATTTTTTGTTCTATTTCTTTAAAAAATGAAATTGAGATTTTGATATGGATTGCATTATATTTGTATATTGCTTTAGGTAATATGGCCATTTTAACTATGTTGATTCTTCTAATCCATGAACATTGAGTATTTGTCCATTTCATTGTATCATGTTCAATTTCTTTCAATAATGTTTTGTAATTTTCAATATATGGGTCCTTCACATCTTTTGTTAAGTTTATTCCTAAGAATTTTATTTTTGTTGTTGCAACTGCAAAAGGAATTGTTTTATTGAATTTACTTTCTGAAGTTTTATATAGGAAGCTATAGACTTTTGTATATTGATTTTGTATCCTGTGATTTTACTCTATTGGTTTATTGTTCTAATAGTTTTTTGGTGTAGTCTTAGGGGTTTTTTATATACAGGATCATGTCATCTGTAAAAAGTGATACCTTTACTTCTTTCCCAATATGGATGCCTTTTATTTCTTTCTCTTGCCTGACTGCTCTTGCTAAAACTTCCAGAAGTATGTTGAGAAAGATTGATGAGAGTGGGCAACCCAGTTTTTTTTTCCTGATTTTAGAAGAAAAGCCTTCAGTTTTTCATCACTTAGTATGATATTGACTGATAGTTTGTCAAATATGCATTTATTATGTAGAGGTACTTTCATTCTTTACCCATTTTATTGTTTTAAACACAGATGGATGTCGTATTTTATTGAATGCCATTTCTGTGTCTATTGATGAGATCATATGATTTTTGTCCTTTATTTTGCTGATGTGGTGTATTATGTTAATTATCTTATGTATATTGAACCATCCTTGTGCTCTTGGAATTATCCCACTTGATTGTGATGCTTTACTTTTGTAATGCATTGCTTTTGATTGGCTGGTATTTTGTTTAGGATATTTGCATCTGCATTCATTAGATATATTGGTCTGTACTTTTTTTGTTGTCCTTGCAAAGTTTTAGTATCAGGGTTATGCTGGCCACCTAAAATGTGTTTGGGAGTATAATTCTTCTACTTTTTTTAGTGACTTTTAAAATTTTTATTCATTTTAAAGAGGAGAGAGAGAGAGTGAAAGAGAGCAAGAGAGAGAGTGAGAATGTAGGGGAGGAACAGAAAGCATCAACTCCCGTATGTGCCTGACCAGGTAAGCTTAGGGTTTTGAACCGGCAACTTCAGCATTCAGGGTTGACACTTTATCCTCTGTACCACCACGGGTCAGGCCTTATTCTATTTTTTGGAAGACTTTGGAAAGACTCTTCTTTAAATATTTGGTAGAATTCACTAGTGTAGCCATCTGATCCTGGACGTTTATTTTTGGGAATGTTTTTGGTAGTTCTTTCTATTTCCTCTCTGCTTGTAGATCTATTTAGGTTTTCCAGTTCTTTGACACTCAGTCTAGGAAAATTGTTTAGTTCTAGGAACTTATCCATTTTTTCAAGATTGTTAAATTTGGTGATGTATAATCTTTCATAATATTCTAGTATGATCCTTCATATATCTATAATGTCTATGGTAATTTCTCCTCTTTCATTTTGGATTTTGTTTCTGTGAGTCATTTCTTTTTCCTTAGTGAGTCAAGCCAGGAGTTTGGCAATTTAATTGATTTTTTTTAAGAACCAACCCTTTGTTGTATTAATTTTTTTATAGTTTTTTGTTATTCTCTAATTTAGTTATGCTCTATTTTTTACTATTTCCTTTCTTCTGCTGACTTTGGGTTGCCTTTGTTCTTCTTTTTCCAGTTCTTTAAAATGTGATGTTAGGTTGCTTACTTGGATCATTCTTGTTTCTAGACATAAGCCTGTAATGATGTAAACTTCTCTCATCATTGCTTTTGCTGCAATGATAAAAAGTTTTCCCAGAAGTTTTGATATGTCTTGTTGTCATACTCATATGTTTATAACTCTTGATCTTTGTTTTTATCTCTTCTTTGACCAAGTCATTTTTTAAGAAGTATGTTGTTTAATTGTCAATATATTTGTAGAATTATTTATTTGAACTATAATTTGAAAGTCTTATGGTCAGAAAATATGCTTGGTATAATTTCAATCTATCTGAATTTGTTGAGGTTAGTTTTGTGGCCATATTTATGGTCTATTCTTGAGACTGTTACACACAGACTGGATAAAAATGTATAATCTGATATGTGGGAATAAAATGTTCAATAATTATTTATTATGTCCATTAGGTCAAGTGTGTCATTTAAGTCTAATATTTCTTTATTGTTTTTCTGTGTAGATGATTTACATTAAGATATCAATGGTGTGTTGAGGTCTCCAAGTATGATTGTGGTTTTGTCTGTATCTATTTTTATTTTTTATTTTTATTTATTTATTAGAGGAAGAGAGGGAAGGAGAGAGAGACAGGAACATCCAGCTGCTTCTGCATATGCCCTCACCGGGTAATTGAACCAGCAATCTGTGTACTCCAGAATGATACTCCGACAAACCCAGCTATCGGGTCAGAGGTTTTTTGTTTTGTTTTGTTTTGTTTTTTTGACAGAGAGAGAGAGATGGAGAGAAGGGAAAGGAAAGGGAAGCTTTTATTTATTGTTCTACTCAGTTGTACATTCATTGGTTGTTTTCTCTGTATGTCTTACCAGGAATAGAACCTGAACTTTGTGGTTCAGCACAATGCTCTTAACCGACTGAGCTAACTGGTCAGGGCTGTTCTATTTTTAGATATATTAGTAGATATCATATATTTTGGTGTTCCATGATTTGGTGCATACATATTAAGAAGTGGTATGCCTTCTTTATAAAATGTCCCGTTTACCATAATGAAGTGTCCATCTTTGTCTCTTGTTACCTTTGTTGTCTTGAAGTCAGCATTGTCAAATAGTAGTATAGCTACACTTACATTTCTTTTGATATCATTTTCTCAGAGAATCATTTTCCAACTTTCACTTTAAGTCTATTTTTGTCCTTGCATTTTAGATGTGTCTCTTGAAAGTGGCATACAATTTGCTTTTTGATCTAGTCTGCTACTCTTTATTGAAGAGTTCGGTTCATTTACATTTAGGGTAATTATTGATGCTTGAGGATTTTCTATAGCCATTTTATGTTTTGTTTTCTGGTAGCTCTGTCTCCTTTGGTTTTTCTCTTTTGTGTTTCTGTAGTTGTTTTTGTTTGGTGATATTCCATACTTCTTTCTTTGTCACTTATTTGTAAAGCTATGTGTTTCTGTATTGGGTTTTTCATGGGTGGTTATCATTAGGTTATTAAGAGAAAATTTTTCATTTGTACAAGAGTTCTTTGTCTTATGAGTCCTTCTGTACTCCATCTTCTTTTGCTACTGCAAATCTTTATTCTCTCCCCTTTCATGTTATTGTTATTACAGATTATCTTGTTTTTATTATAACATTGTTGGAGCTTTTACTGGTAGTGTTGTTTTGTTTTGTTCTTTGGACCTGGTAGAATAACCCCCATGAATATTTTTTGCAGTGGGGTTTTTCTGGTGATAAATTTCTTCAGCTTTTGTATGTCTGAAAATATTTTATTTCCCCCTTGTATTTGAAAGATAATTTTAACGGATATAATTTTTTTTGGCTGGTAATTCCTATCTTTCAGTATCTTAAATGTTTTGGTCTACTTTCTTCTGGCTTTTAGAATTTCTGCTGAAAAGTCTGATGATAACCTAACGGGCCTTCCTTACATGTTACATGTTATCTTCTTCTTTTTCCTGGCTTCCTTGAGGATTCTTTCTTTGTCATTGTTTTTCTTTTTCCCTGAAGTGAGAAGTGGGGAGGCAGAGAGACAGACTCCCGCATGTGCCCGACTGAGATCCACCCAGCAAGTCCACCAGGAGGTGATGCTCTGCCCACTTTTGGAGCCATTCTAGCACCTGAGGCAGAGGCCATCTTCAGTGCCCAGGGCCAACTTTTCTCCAGTGGAGCTTTGGCTGAGGAAGAGGAAAAGAGAGAGAGAGAGAAAAGAGAGGGGAAGGGGTGCAGAACCAGATAGTCACTTCAACTGTGTGCCCTGGCCGGGAATTGAACCTTGGACTTATACACACCAGGCTGACACTCTACCAGTGAGACAACCAGCCAGGACTATATCATTGATTTTTGAGAATTTTATTACAATATACCTTGGAGAAGGTCTGTTTGGGTTTAGGTAACTCAGCATTCTGTTTGCTTCTTGGATTTGAGGGTTTATCTTTTTTCATAGGCTTGGGAAGTTCTCATTAATTATGTATATTTGTTTGAATAGGTTTTCCATTTCCATGTCCTTTTCTTCTTCTTCTGATATACCTATTATTGTTATATAGCTCTTTCTGATAGAGTCAGATAATTCTTGTAGATCTCTATCATTTTTTAAAATTTATTAGTCTCTCTCTTCTCTCTGTAGCATCTCTAGTTATCTGTCTTTGAAGTCAGTGACTCTCCTATATGTGGCCTGTTATATTGGCTAAATTTTCTACCTAAGTTTTCAGATCACATATTGAGTTTTCTATCTCTGTTTGGGTCTTTTTAAAATTTTCAATTTCTTTGATGAAGTACTCATTTGTTCATTATTTTTTTAGCTCATTAAATTGTCTATCAGTGTTTTCTCATATATCATTGAATATTTTCAGAACTCCAAGTTTGAATACTCTATCATTTAACACAAAGTTCCATGTGAGTGTGATTGCTTTCTGGAGATTTTTTTATTTTCTTCTTATACTATGTCTCTTTCTTGTTTAGCCAATATATTAATTTTATTCTTCTTTGATGGCATTTGAGAGTGAATTGTTTAAAAATATAACAAAAAAATCTAATTAAATTAAAAATAAAAATAAAAAATTAATGAAATATAAAAATATTTAAAATAATGAAATTTATAAAGAAAAACCACAAAAGAAAAACAATGAGCAAAAGCCAACAAAATTACAAAAACACCCACAAAAAGAATAAAAATATAAAAATTAAAGAAAATGAAATTTTAAAGAAAATAGAAGAGATTTCAGTTTTGAGACTTTTTATTTTTTTCTGGTAGGTAAGTTGGATTACAAATTTTAGCTCTGTGAGATTACTAGGCTTACCTCTACTGAGATCTTGCTGTTGAAATGCTGAGGGGCAGTACTGCTGTAGCAATAATGAGTGGGACATGTTGTATGGGTTTTATGACTATAGCAATGATGATCTCAGGACTCTGGGCACTCCTATCCATGTCTTAATAGACCAGAGAACCAGATACAGAGCCTCTCTTCTTCAGGGGAGAATGTGTCTCTGGAGAACTAGCTCTGGGGCATGTCTTTGCCACTCTCTATACCTCATGAGTCGAGGAAGGTAGGATCTGGGAGTCTGGGGAGCCACACTTTGTTTGTGTCTTTCTGCATGTGAGCTACCAGCAGTTGGTTGAAACACTGTTCACGACCCCTTGTTCTTTTGCCTCTTTGGTTCTGTATCTTCCCCACTGCCCCTCAATCTCACTGTTATTTCTGGTGGTAGAAGATTCAGCCATTCTGGATTTCTCCCCTCTCCAGAGCCTACCACAAGTATGTCTTTTTTTTTTTCTGAAGCTGGAAACGGGGAGAGACAGACAGACTCCCGCATGCGCCCGACCGGTAACCACCCGGCACACCCACCAGGGGTGACGCTCTGCCCACCAGGGGGCGATGCTCTGCCCCTCCGGGGCATCGCTCTGCCGCGACCAGAGCCACTCTAGCGCCTGGGGCAGAGGCCAAGGAGCCATCCCCAGCGCCCGGGCCATCTTTGCTCCAATGGAGCCTTGACTGCGGGAGGGGAAGAGAGAGACAGAGAGGAAGGAGGGGGGTGGTGAAGAAGCAAATGGGCGCTTCTCCTATGTGCCCTGGCCGGGAATCGAACCTGGGTCCCCCACATGCCAGGCCGACGCTCTACCGCTGAGCCAACAGGCCAGGGCGGCACAAGTATGTCTTATCTCCTGTTTCCCTTCTTAACACGTTCCACCTTTAGTCAATTCCACATGCAGATCTTTTCAGGCAAGCCTGCCAGCCCAGCTCAGTTGTCTTGCTGTGTTATAGCTATTCAATGTTGAAATTTCAAGGGAAAAGACCAAGGGTATCTCTCACACCACCATTACTCTGACATTATCTCAATAAAATATTTCATATATGTACAAAAGGGACTTATTCAGTAAATATGTATTTTTTTAAAAAGCATGTATCAAATATCAATTCTAGAGGTAAATAATGAAAATAAAATCTTTAAATATAATTATTAGAGTAACTAAAATCTCTAAAATAAACTAGTTGCAATTTAAAAACAATCAAGGCCCTGTCTGATTGCTCAATGGATACAGTGTCAGCCTGGCATTTCAATACTGAGTCAGGGCACAGAGGAGAAATGAACATCTGTTTCTCCTTATTTTCCCCTTTTTCTCTCTCTTTCCCTTCAGCAGCCAATGGTTCAATTAGTACAAGAATGGCCACCCAGGGGCTGAAGATAGCTTCATTGTAGTACATTAGCCTCAGGCATTAAAAATAGGTCAGTATTTGAGCATTTGGTCCCTGATGGAGTTGCCAAGTGGATCCTGCTCAGGGCAAATGTGGGAGTTTGCCTCACTATCTCCCCTCCTCTCATCTTAAATAAATAAATAAATAATAATAAAAAAGAAACAATCAAGAGAATTATTTAAAAAATAAAATTTTGAGACACATGAATGTCCAAAAAGGAAAACCATTATTAATTAAGAAGAGAAAAAAGCAGAATATGAGAACATGTATCAAAAAATATATACTAGCCTGACTTTTGGTGGCGCAGTGGATAAAGCGTCGACCTGGAAATGCTGAGGTCGCCGGTTCGAAACCCTGGGCTTGTCTGGTCAGGCACATATGGGAGTTGATGCTTCCAGCTCCTCCTCCCTGTCTCTCTCTCCTCTCTCTCTCTCTCTCTCTCTCTCTCTCCTCTCTCTCTCTCTCCTCTCTAAAATGAATAAATAAAAAGAAAAAAGAAAAAAATTAAAAAAAAGAATTTGTTTAAAAATATATATATACTATATTAAAATAATTATATATAATATCTTCCTTTTAAATTATCAAAGATAAAAAATAATAATACTTAATATTGTAATAGAGCTTGCATCACTGTGGGAAGGTAAATTAGCATAACTATATGGGAAAACAATTTTACTGCATCTAACATAAAGATTTGAACTATTTCACTACATGAAAACTAATATAATGGCATAGTCAATATCGAGAAAAAATATATTCAGATTGTTTTGAGAGGTAATTTATAATTTAAAAAGTAAAATCCTTATGTATCCAAGCCTTGAAAAATAGTAGGTAAGTTATGATACAGAGCATACTTCAATATAATTTATCCAAAATTATTACTTTTTTGTTTGTTTGTTTGTTTTTTCTTTCTGAAGCTGGAAATGGGGAGAGACAGTCAGACAGACTCCCGCATGCGCCCGACCGGGACCCACCCGGCACGCCCACCAGGGGCCACGTTCTGCCCCTCCAGGGCGTCGCTCTGCCATGACCAGAGCCACTCTAGCACCTGGGGCAGAGGCCAAGGAGCCATCCCCAGCGCCCGGGTCATCCTTGCTCCAATGGAGCCTTGGCTGTGGGAGGGGAAGAGAGAGACAGAGAGGAAGGAGGGGGCGGGGGTGGAGAAGTAAATGGGCACTTCTCCTATATTCCCTGGCCGGGAATCGAACCCGGGTCCCCCGCACGCCAGGCCAACGCTCCACCGCTGAGCCAACCAGCCAGGGCCCAAAATTATTACTTTTAAGGATTAAATGTGTTTTATTGTTTTAATAAATAAAAAATTTTAAATTTTATATAAAGTATAATAAAATAAAAACCTCTAAAATTGTGCCAAAATGTTAATAGTGGCCCAGGGAATGTAAACTATGATATTTGTTCTTCTTTTCTGTGATTTCCAGACATAATATTGGTATGAAAAAAATTATTATTTTAATTCTAAATTTTTTTATTTATTTTTTATAGAGACAGAGAGAGAGTCAGACAGACAGGAATGGAGAGAGTTGAGAAGCATCAATCATTATTTTTTTGTTGTGACACCTTAATTGTTCATTGATTGCTTTCTCATGTGTACCTTGACCATAGGCCTTCAGCAGACCGAGTAACCCCTTGCTGGAGCCAGTGACCTTGGGTTCAAGCTGGAGAGCTTTGCTCAAACCAGATGAGCTCGCACTGAAGCTGGCAACCTCGGGGTCTCAAACCTGGGTCCTCCACATCCCAGTTTGACACTCTATCCACTGCGCCACCGCTGGTCAGGCTAAAATTCTTAATTTTAGGTAACACATCTAGTCAGCATTTATTTTTTATGTTTACCCTCAGGAGCATCTCTTCACCCTGTGAATATAGTATGCCATTTTATATTGACAATTGAGGAGTCTTTCATAAACGTATTATAGGGAGCTCACCAATAACTTCTTGTTATCTAAAGACTGTATTTTCAAAATTTATGATTTTGGTAAATAATTTTAGTTGGTGCCATAAGGATTGAGCACATACAATATGCTATTCCTTCTGTTAAAATTTTTGTGTAAGTGATTATTTATCTTTTTCATTACAATCAAGGTTAAAAAAACATTGGCATTAATTTCCTGAATCCCTGCCAGTAGAAACTATTTCACATTTGCTTGTGACTAATGTTCTTGTCACTTAGATTTAGATAATTTTCTTTAAATAGAAAGTGAATATTCTAGAACTTAATTAGGGACCTACTTAACATAGCACATGGATTAATACTCCTAGTTGTGGCTGTCTCATTCAGAGAAGACTTGTCTTTATTCCCTCTATTAAGTATTGTTATAATAATAATAATTATTGTTATTATTATTTTTTTCTATGATTTTTACTCTCGCATATTGTTATTATGAGGAGAATGTAAAAGGAGAACACTGTATACCCAATAGCAATAAATGATTCTCTATATCTCTGTGTTCAAATTAAGTGAATATTTGGAGTTTCAACTTTAAAATAGCTACCACATCTGAAGACCCCTCAAAAGTTTTTTTATAAAATAAATTATGAAAACCAAAAAAGGAATAAAGCTGTTTCCCAGGTTTAGGGCTATACTGAATGATGAAAAAGATATTGAAAGACCCAAAAATTAAATTTAAGTCAATGAAAAACTAGAATTGAACAGAATGCTTTTATAGAAAATGCCTGTAATAGTTATTTAGTGAAAGAGATCTAAATGTTTAGATAACTGATAGTTATTGAAATAAATTATTTTTATTTAAGTTTAATTGGGCATGTTTTATTCAATATTCTTTAAAAATAAGATTCACAAATATAATCAAGATGGCTATATTACCCAAAGCAATATACAAATTTAATGCAATTCCCATCAAACTTCCAATGACGTTTTTTAAAGAAATAGAGCAAAAAATCATCAGATTTATATGGAACTATAAAAAACCCCGAATAGCCAAAGCAATCCTAAAGAAAAAGAATGAAGCTGGGGGCATAACAATACCTGACTTCAAACTCTATTATAGGGCCACAACAATCAAAACAGCATGGTATTGGCAGAAAAATAGACACTCAGACCAATGGAACAGAATAGAAAGTCCAGAAATAAAACCACATATATATAGTCAAATAATTTTTGATAAAGGGGCCAACAACACACAATGGAGAAAAGAAAGTCTCTTCAATAAATGGTGCTGGGAAAACTGGAAAGCCACATGCAAAAGAATGAAACTGGACTACAGTCTCTCTCCCTGTACAAAAATTAACTCAAAATGGATCAAAGATCTAAACATAAGACCTGAAACAATTAAGTACATAGAAGAAGACATAGGTACTCAACTCATGGACCTGGGTTTTAAAGAGCATTTTATGAATTTGACTCCAATGGCAAGAGAAGTGAAGGCAAAAATTAATGAATGGGACTACATCAGACTAAGAAGTTTTTGCTCAGCAAGAGAAACTGATAACAAAATAAACAGAAAGCCAACTAAATGGGAAATGATATTTTCAAACAACAGCTCAGATAAGGGCCTAATATCCAAAATATACAAAGAACTCATAAAACTCAACAACAAACAAACAAACAATCCAATAAAAAAATGGGAAGAGGATATGAATAGACACTTTTCCCAGGAAGAAATACAAATGGCCAACAGATATATGAAAAGATGCTCATCTTCTTTAGCTATTAGAGAAATGCAAATCAAAACGGCAATGAGATACCACCTCACACCTGTTCGATTAGCTGTTATTAGCAAGTCAGGTAATAGCAAATGTTGGAGAGGCTGTGGAGAAAAAGGAACCCTCATACACTGTTGGTGGGAATGTAAAGTAGTACAACCATTATGGAAGAAAGTATGGTGGTTCCTCAAAAAACTGAAAATAGAACTACCTTATGACTCAGCAATCCCTCTACTGGGTATATATCCCCAAAACTCAGAAACATTGATACGTAAAGACACATGCAGCCCCATGTTTATTGCAGCATTGTTCACAGTGGCCAGGACATGGAAACAACCAAAAAGCCCATCAACAGATGACTGGATAAAGAAGATGTGGCACATATACACTATGGAATACTACTCAGCCATAAGAAATGATGACATCGGAACATTTACAGCAAAATGGTGGGATCTTGATAACATGATACGAAGCGAAATAAGTAAATCAGAAAAAACCAGGAACTGTATTATTCCATACGTAGGTGGGACATAATACTGAAACTAAGAGACATTGACAAGAGTGTGGTGGTTACGGGGGGGAGGGGGGAATGGGAGAGGGATAGGGGGTGGGGAGGGGCACAAAGAAAACAAGATAGAAGGTGACAGAGGACAATCTGACTTTGGGTGGTGGGTATGCAACATAATTGAACGACAAGATAACCTGGACTTGTTATCTTTGAATATATGTATCCTGATTTATTGATGTCACCCCATTAAAAAAATAAAATTATATAAAAAAAAAATAATAAGATTCACTTAAACCTTAAACATTGGAGACCAAATTTTAAACCTATAAAAATTATTCTTTATATTTTAATAGGAAAAATTGGTAATTTTACAAATAAACTAACAAAGATAAACACTTGTAAGAATAGACTACAACATAAATTTCTAAGATAACTATTCACCTACTTTTGACCACAAATAAAAGAAATGTACTTTAGATTGCCTACCTTTTTATGTCCATAGAAAAATTTTTTCCAAATATAAGTTGTGTCAAAAATAATAATTTGCAGACCAGAGAAGAACTATAAAATGGAATTGAGTTGAAGATCTGATAAATAACGATTTGACATGTAATCAAAACAGCTAGTTTCTATTTGAAAAGAGAAGAGAAAAACTAAATATATAGAAAGCAGAGTACTCAAAGTGATAGGGGAATCTGAAAGTTAGAATTTGGCTTTAGTAGTTGTAGCTTTTAGTTGTAATCAATAAGAAATTATGTAAGGATTACAGAATAATTTGCTTGTGATTCTCTCTTAATGGCCTTGCCCCTGGCCTTCCCCTTTGAAATGTGCAAGAAGTTTATCTTTGCAGTAGGGCCTGGGATACTCCTTGGAAGCAAGCATCTGGGAGGAACCCAGCCCTAGAAAGTGCTGTGGAGAAGCCCAAAGATTGAGAAAGGAGACAGCCAGTCTGCACAATTCTGTCACAGGAAGACTGCAAAGACAGAGGGTTCATTATCTGAGAACAGAACTCTTAGTAATCCCCTGTCTACTTGACTAACTGCATAAACTTTGCCCTTTGCCCCATTACTAACAGCCCAGGGATGCTATAAAAAGAGTCAGCAACATGAAAATATTCAGACAGTTCTCTGGACTTGAAGTTTGCTGCCTTCGGTGGTTGTTGACAGTTTGATTAAAGACACATTTCACTTGGTCCTCATCATTGTGATTGGCTCTGCAATGAGAGGCAACTTGAACCTCTGATTATTCCAGTGACATATTTCTGTCAACTCCAGGTGGCACAAATTGCAAGATCTCTGCTAAGTCCCTGGCAAGAGTCTCCTAACTTAGGAGTCCTAAGTTTTCTGAACAGAGAAACCCTTGGGAGCTAGACCTGGAATCTCCCTAGCAGCTGCTGAGCATGTATTTACTTGGGGAGGTTGATTGGCTTGACTCCTAAATGCCTCTCATCAAAATCACCTTTCGACTGAGGAGGAAGAGTGTCTTTCTCGTCTGGCTGTATGCTGAACTCACAGGTTGAGATTGATCGTGTGAATTTAGAGGTACTTCTCGGGTTCTGTTTTCTGGTTACAAGTTCTGTCTGGTCTGATAACATGGGTGGCACTGACTCTATTTCTAGTAACAGTCCCTTGGGACATCTTTTGGCTTATTGCTAGACCTATATTTGTAAATTTATAAGGTAACATCAACTTAAAACAGCCAAAATTAGCTCTTCTAAGGCCTAAGTCAATTTTTGAATGCAAAAATTAGAAAATATCTGCTCTAAAATTAAAATAAATGAGTAAAAATCATTTTGACTACATATATTCTATAATAGCCTTATTTCTGTATTTAAATGCTTTGGGCATCTTTGTTTTAAAATTGGAATATGTGCAGAGTGCTCATTTAAACTTAAATAGAATAAAATATTACATTTTGAACTTGTTTTTTTGTTTTCATATTCTGTAAGATTTGGACATACTAATTATTTTTCTCTGTGTTCATTCTCTTTAGTTTTAGGAGCCAAATAGTGACTCTGTTTTGGTTTTATTTATGTGTCATGCTTATGTCCTTGTATTAGATTTGTCTTGTTTATATGTAAAATTATACTCAGGTATAAAAAATAAGAAGAATCAGTTTCAATTTGAGAGTTCTCATATATCTGTCTGTCTGAAATTCTCACTATTCTATGTATACCGAGAGTTCTCTGTCCCTGCTCTTTGAAATTTGTGCTATCTGGACCTTGTAAAGGTCATTTCCAGTACCAGCTAATATATAATAAAGTTCTAAGACTAGTGTTTCAGTCCCTTCTTCTGAAGAATTTAGTTTATAAATACTTGTTAATTTAAACTCTATCCCTATTTTAGATTTTTTTAGGTTTTAAAATAGGCAGTTCAGTCTTGGTTTTGCCAGAGTCCATTAGTCCGCTGGTCAACTTATAGCTATAAGTCAATGACTAATCAAAATTTTGTTATACACTGGCTTTCATGTGGTTCCGCAATGAAGATCCTACTCAGAAAAAAAGATAAATTGATCATTCAAAGTGAAGAAAGAAATCTCACTCCCCTCCCAGACAGTAAAATTCAAGGGGAAAAGAAGAGGCTTATAAACATCTTAAAGCCCCCTCCTGGGAGCTTCTGTGGTCCTCAAAACAATAGAAATATTTATACCACTCCAAACTTTATGCAGGCTGTAGGAATAGAAGGGGAGATACCACAACATCAATGTAAAAAGGGGGATAAAAGTGAAAATGGCACTTTTAAAAGCCAAATGGTTCAGAAGTAGCCCATGCCTGATATATTCCATTCTTCCTCTTCAGCATCCTGGAAAAGTTGTCAAGGAGAAATAAAAAGTTTTGCCTTCTCTACAACTATTTATAATACTGTTTATATGAATAGTAAAATATAAAATCATTCCAAAAAGTTTTTTTTTAGAATCAGGTAGTTTAGAAAAGCATTTGATATTACTACTAGTATAATTTTAATTAATGTCTTTTTAAGTTTTTAAGGAAAATACGTTTGTTTTTGCCTATGGTTACAGAGGTACCTGTTATCTCTGTTATGTCTTTTGAAAATATGAGTGTGTTTGGCAATAAAAGAACCTGTTTCTAAAGGTTATAAAATATGTTCATAAAAGTAACAATTTAAAAAATGCTAACTACTCATTTTTGGTTGTCACTGAAAGTTAATGTTTCTGGAAATTAAAAATTCTAATTAATTAAAAGGAAACTATATACCCCTGGCCAGTTGGCTCAGTGGTAGAGTGTCAGACTGTTGTGTGGATGTCCCAGGTTCAATTTCCAGTTAGGGCACACAGGAAGAGCAACTATCTGTTTCTCTACTCCTCTCCCTCCACCTTCTTTCTCTTTTTCTTCCCTCCTATAGCCATGGCTCAATTGGTTCAAGCACATTGGCCCTGGGCTCTAAGAATGTCTCTGTGGAGCTTCTGTTTCAGGCACTAAAAATAGCTTGGTTGCAAGCATGGTCCTAGATGGGCAGAGTGTCAGCCCCAAATGGGGGTTGTTGGGTAGATCCTGGTCAGAGCACGTGTTAGAGTCTGTCTATTGCCTCTCCTCTCACTTGGAAAAGAAAAATTAAAAGAAAAAGTGTTCTAAAAATTCTGTGAAAATCGATGAGTCTACAAAGTTTTGATATACTTTAATTTGTAGTACTGATTGTTATCTTTAAATGTTGTTACAAAATTTTTTGTCAATTGTATTATAATCAGGTTTATAACAATATCACCTTAAGTTTTTTGTTAGAAACAGTCATTCTTTTGTTCTAATGCATTTGCAAATATAACACATCTTCAGAAAATCCATGAAAAGGGCTCAGACTAATCATAAAATTTAAGAATAATCATATTATACCTTTGATCTGAATAAAGATTTATAGAAGTATAAGAAATAACTGGCCTGATCAGGCGGTGGCACAGTGAATAGAGCATCGAACTAGAATGCAGAGGACCCAGGTTCAAGACCCTGAGGTCACCAGCTTGAGCGCAGGCTCATCTGGTTTGAGCAAAGCTCACCAGCTTGGACCCAAGGTCGCTGGCTCAAGCAAGGGATTACTCGGTCTGCTGTAGCCCCATGGTCAAGGCACATATGAGAAAGCAATCAATGAACAACTAAAGTGCCATGAAAAACTGATGATTGATGCTTCTCATCTCTCTCCATTCCTTTCTGTTCCTATCTATCCCTCTCTCTGTATCTGTAAAAAAAAAAAAAAAAAAAAGTAAGAAAAAGAAATAACTGGATTCATAGAAATACTGACAAATAATCCAAATAAACAGAAAATGACTAGGACTAGATACAATAAAAATAATTATTTATATGACTTTGTTCAATACATCATTGATTTTGAAATATTTTCATTTTCCAAATATAAGAAAATTGTTTCTTAGAAGGATTTAGTAAAGTATACCTTTTTCAACAATATTAAGGTGTTTATATTTTTCTCCCTACTCAATTCTAGCATCTCTTAATGATTAAGTATTATTGTAATAGTAACAGTGGTGGGATTCAGCCGTTTTGCAAACTGACACTTAATTTTTTGTTGAGTTTGGTGTTAGAATAGCACTTATAATCAAGGTTCTCTCTAACATGGGTGCCTAGGCAGCCGCCCAATGTGGAAATAGCACATTTACATTTCTTACTCTTTTTAATGTTCATCTGAGCAGTAGTGTATCCTAAGCGCCTGTAGTAATGTTCATTCTGACCATAGGTGAAAAAACTTGTGAGGATGCCAATCAAGAAGCAGTTAGGAAATATATGAAATAACAGTTTTATTGTTTTTTTGTCAGGTGTTATTTAATATTTTTTCATTAATATTTTACAACTTTCTTATAACAGTCTAGTTTTGTGTATCTCTTTTATTGTTCTTATTTAAGTATTAAATGCATGAAATAATAAACTACCTTTTGGTATAGCATCTTTTTATACTAAAAAAGGTCATTAGGGCAGAGAACTGGTTGTTAAATTATTTGAATTACACCGCTGAATAGTAATACTTATTTGCATAAGTCCAATAAAAATATGTTCTCTTTATAAGATAAAGAAAAGTTTCCAATTATGGTTTTATTAACCAAAACTTTGACTGGAATTTCATGTTTAAAAAGCACAAACCTAGGCTTTTGATGTCACCAGAAAGCTTGAAGGAGTTAAGATCAACTGTGAAGCTGATCAAAGCTCTTGAGGCGGCCTCAAGAGCTTGAGGTATTTATCCAAACTTCCAGGTACTGCAAAACCTGATAACAACTGTGTGACTTGGCTTTTTGCCCAAAAGGGCCTATTAAGGCTCAATCTAATATTCCTTTAAAAATTCTAGCAAAATAGACTTTAAAAAGCCTATATAATAAATTGCTGTTCTTGTTGTGTTTATGCAAATTATCATGCCAAATTGAAACTAGACTTAATACAGTATATGAATTAGTCTTAATTTGGCTCTTTAATAAAGATGAGGGTAATTTTATGGAGAAAAATATTTTAGTAGAATCTATATAACACACAATTATAAATATCAGAAACTAGACTGGATCTTGAATTTTTATAGTTTTCCTGGAAGTTTTAACAACAACCCTCTAAACTAATACATTTTTTAACCCATTCTTTGACTTAGAATTATTGAGAACTAAATGATTTTGTTCTATAAGATGATTCATTGTAATTCATGTTATACTGGCTTTGCCCCAGTAACACTAAGATTTATAACACAGATTGTCTACAACAGGTTACAAGCACTACTTGTACCCTAGATGTCATCACCACCCCCTTCCATGGTCATGCCTCGTCATCCCTTTGACAGAAAACAAAATCTCGACTCTGAAGAAAAATACTGCCTCTCTTCAGCAGGAAGCAGCTACAGAAGAGACCCTGCCCATCTTTTCCCTGAATGAATTCAGAGCCACTATTCTTGAGGGGGGGTGTGGTAGGACTGACATGAGCAGAGTAAGAACTATTAGCCAGGCTTAGGAGGTCACCACGGTGAAAAATCATGGGTGCTTAGTTAGCAACAGGTAAAATTGGGAAATTAAAATCCTCACTCCCAGGGTTACCAATCTCTATTAGCATATCGCTGGGCATGCGGATTAAACTCTTAGCAGAGGAATCAGACAGGAGTCCAGATAATAACACTTAAGCATTAACCCCTAAGAATAACATCTGAGTCTCAGCTGCATTTCAGTTCCAGGCCCAGGAAAGCGATAAAATAATTACTTTCATATAAAAGTTATCACATATATATGATGATGATGATGATGACTGAAACTAAGAGTGGTGAATGATAAGGGAACCCAAGAGTTAGAAATTCAGCTTCAGTAATAGTAGTTTTTAGTTGTAATCAATAAGAAATGATGTAAGGGTTAGAATATAGTTAATTTGCTTGCTATTTTCTCTTAATTGCTCTCTGGCATTCCTGTTTTGAAATGTGGCTAGAAGTTTATCTTTGCTGGAAGGCCTGGGAAACTCCTTGGAAGCATCTGGGTGGAGCCCAGTCCTGAAAAGCACTGACGTGGAGCCTGAAGATTGAAAAGGGAGATGACCAGTCTGAACCATTTTGTTGTGGAAAAAATGCAAAGACAGGTGGTTTGTGATCATTATTATGCATTTTTAATTTTTTAAGCCTGCCATAAAAATTTAAGGCATTTTGAAACTTGTACACACACTGAGAAACATTGAGACCCATTACACGAAACTAGTGGTAATAGAGTAGAATCAGAGAAATTTATAGAGCAGCACCTCAAATATAGTTCAAACTAGCAAAAATATGTTTTTCTTTTTAGGAAACTTCAATAAATGAGAGCTCAAGTTTTAAGAATAAAGAAGATGGGTGATTTGGTTACTGGTCTTAAAAAGAAAAGCTAAAAGACCTAATATCAAGAAAGGAAGTTGTGCTATACTCAAAGTCACATAAATGGAAAGGAATAAAGAAGCCATTAAAAGTTACCCCTACACACAAGATCGGAATTGATAGCCTCAAAGTAAGAAGAACTTGTTTTAAACATCAGCCCTGTGTTAAATTGGCTTATATGATTTAACTTTATCAATGAGCTTTGTCATAAAATGTCTGTCCTCAATTTCAAATATTATCTGGAGGGCTGAGGGAGGACTATATGTCATCTTTGCAATATTCCATGATACTATTGATAATTATCTGAGAAATAAATGTAAAATGCATAGATATGGAAATTACAACTAAAACAATAGTTCTTGGTTTTACTCCCAAATAACTACAGGAAGACTTCAGACTGCCAAAAGTTAAAGTGCATTTAGGTATCGTTTTATAATGTGAACAATTATAACATTTACTCACACCTATTGTATGGTGGATCTGAATAAAAAAATATGAATGCCAATTACTTCATAAAGAGAGATTCTTTTTTGATGTATTCCTTCAACCATAGATTGCTTTAAAAAAATATTCAGGCCAGGCAATCAGTCTTTCTTTTTCTCACTTACTACTCTCCATTCTCATCCAACTGCTATTTTATCTTTTTACTATTTCAAAAAGGATCTTATAAAATTTTCCAAATATGACCTGAGTGTTATAAAAGAATCATAAATTTAACTAGTCCGAGAGTAATGGAACAGTACCTACTCTTTAATACTAATATCTTCTTTAACTGGAAAGAGAGTAAGTTAAATTTACACAAACAGAAGGAAAGAAATATATAATAAAAATTAAAGCACGACTCAGTGAAACTGAAAACAGGAAATCAGTAGAGAAAAATCAATGAAATCAAAAGCTAATTCTTTGCAAAGATCAATAAAATTGATAAGTTCATAGCCAGGCTAACTAAGAAAAAAAAGGAGAAGTGATGAATTACAATTATTATAAATAAAAGAGGGGATTCCATTACAGATCTTATAAACATTAAAAGGTTAATAATAAAATACTATGGACAACTCTATGCCCACAAATTTGATAATCTACATAAAATGAACCAATTCCTCGAAAGACATAATTTGCCAAAACTCACTGAAGAAGAAATGGACAATCCAAATAGGCCTGCATCTAACAAATAAATTGTATCAATAATTAATAAACTTCCAAAACTGAAAACACCAGGCCCAGGTTGGCTTACTAGTGAATTACACAAAAATTTAAAGAGTAAGATTATAGCAAATCTCTACAATATCTTTCAGAAGATAGAAGCAGAAGGCATACTTCCTAACTCATTTAATGAAGCCAGAATTACTCTAAAATTAAAAGCAGAGAAAGAAATTTCAAGAAAGTAAAGCCATATACTAATATGTCTTATGAATATGGATGCAAAAATTCTCAACAAAATATTAATAAATTTAATTCAACAGTGTTTTAAAAGAATGAAACACTATGACCAAGTGGGATTTATTCCATATATGTACAATAACATATTCAAAATGAGTCAGTGTAATACATCACAACAAATGGCTAAGAAAGAAAAATCACATGATCATATCAATAGAAATAGAAAAGGCTTGCTCTGGCCAGAGAGCTCAGTTGTTTAGAGGGTTGTCCCATTATGCAAAGGTTGCAGATTTGATCTCTGTTTAGGGCACCACTTGGAGAGAAACTCAGTAATACCATTTAGACATTAATCTTTGTGCACCTGCTATGTCTCTCTCTCTCTCTCTCTCTCTCTCTCTCTCTCTCTCTCTCTCTCTCACACACACACACACACACACACTCAATACAAACAATATCTTGTACAAATTCAAAAATAAAAGAGTTAATGTGAGAGTTGTGTTCTTCTTTTACAATGACAAGATGACCCCTGTGCTATTAAAATAAGAAACAATAATAATTAACAAAACTAAACTTAAAAATAGGTTATAAGCCTGCAAACTTTATACAGCATTAAACTGTCTTAAAGTAATCCTTTAGTGTGAAACTTTTCTGAGCATTATAGTTTAATTACTTAACATGTATAATTATAAAAAATAAATTAAAGCTAAAAATAAATGAGACAAGCAGAGAGCTTTCATATGACTACAAGTGAAGTTCATATATAAATGACAGCATCTGTCCTATCACTTTAGGTGTAGAAGAGAATCACCCATTGCTTCCTCTGCTATTGGACAAATTGTCATCATTGTGAACTCTACTGATTCTTTCTGTATGTTATACAAGAATGGGATATAAAAATTTCTTAATCTTTTATTTTTCTTAAACCATAGATAGATAGTTCGTTCATAATTTAAATTCTTTAAAGACAATTGAAGGCTTTTCATTCACTTCAATTATATTTTATTTTTAAATTATTTTTTGACAGAAACAGAGAGAGAGTCAAAAGAGAGGGACAAATAGGGACAGACAGACAGAGAGAGATGAGAATCAATTCATCGTTGCAGTTCCTTAGTTGTGCAGTGATTGCTTTCTCATATGTCCCTTGACTGGGGGGTTACAACAGAGTGAGTATCCCCTTGCTCACGCCAGTGACCCTAGGTTCAAGCCAGCAACTCTGGGCTTCAAGCCAGTGAACTCTGAGCTCATGCTAGCAATCGTGGGGTCATGTCTATGATCTCATGCTTAAGCCAGTGACCCCGTGCTCAAACTGGAGGAGCCCACACTCAATCTGTTGACCTTGTGGTTTTGAACCTGGGTCTGCTGCAGCCCAGTCTGATGCTTTATCTGTTCCACCAGAGCCTGGTCAGGCTTACCTCAAAAATATTTTAAATTTCTTGTTATTCAATCTCATGTTGTTTCTGTGGGGAGTTTAGGCCACTTTTATAAGATTCAATCCTAGATTTATTCCCTTGATAAAGCTAGGGTTTTTGAGATAACATACTTATTTTAAAAATCAGTATAAAGCTATGTATTCAAGACTCAACTATAAAGTAACCACTATCATACCATTGTGAATAAAGGATTCTTGAAAATCTACCAATTGGAAAATTAATGGAAATAAAAGACACAGAGTGCCTGACCTGTGGTGGCGCAGTGGATAAAGCGTCGACCTGGAAATGCTGAGGTCGCCGGTTCGAAACCCTGGGCTTGCCTGGTCAAGGCACATATGGGAGTTGATGCTTCCAGCTCCTCCCTACCTTCTCTCTCTGTCCCTCTCTCCTCTCTCTCCCTCTCTGTCTCTCTCTCTCCCTTTCTCTCTCCTCTCTAAAATGAATAAATAAAATTAAAAAAAAAAACACAAAATATTAAAAGACACAGAGCCTGGCTAGTTACTTCAGTCAGCTAGAATGTTTTCTCCAGACACTAAGGTTGCAGGTGTGGACTCAGGTCGGGGCACATATGGGAAGAAACCAATAATTGCACAACAAATGTCTTCTTCTCTCTCTCTCTCTAAAATCAATCAGTAAAAAAGAAATAAAAGGCACAGAAAAAGAGAGAGAGAAAATATCTGTTTTCTATGATGACTTATGTCACTAATAAATATCAACAGAGAACTGCAGAAAGAAAACACAGAAAGTGTTGAAGGCTGTATCCATAGTCTACTTGCTTAGAGAACAACAGGTGGGATATCAATCTTAATCTATGTGGCTGTCAGAAAATACAAGGGCTTGGCAAGAATTTTTATATTTATCATTTTTTAGAAATAAAAAAATAGACCTCCAGTAAATTTTCTTACTTAAAGGTAAGGGCCATATCTTGTATTTCTAGGTTTCCTAAAACAGGTACTTCAGCAAGAAATGTTTAAGAAATAAATGGTAATTTTATGTCGTATCATTTTTGAATCCCAAGGATAAATATATTTGCCAAGAAGGATGTCTTGTGGTTAACTGGGCCTAAATTCATAATCAGAGTCTGGCAGCCATTGTTTACAAAGGCTTCTCACACATTGCATATCAGGGAAAAGCCCTAATTAAACTGCCAAGCCTCCTGAACTATGTTTCTGCTGTCTGAGCCTAACCTTATAGAGGAGTTCCTAGAATCATATTTTCACCCATGAAATGAGACCTCCTTTGTCCAATTAGAGCTGTGCAATTATTTCATCATTTACATCATTACCAACCAATCAGAATGGTTTCATAATAACTATAATCAGAATGTGGTATTCCAACCAATCAGGACAATGATATTTGGGCCAATCAAATAGTGCAAATTTGGATTCTTTATTATCATAAAAGTGGGACAATTAGATACCAGAGTGGGCATTTTCTGTATATATGTGGGTCTTCCCTTTGTCTCAGGGTAGCACACTTTTTGTTTTCACTGGAGGCTGTATATCCCTAATTTGCAAACTGTTTTCTTGAATAAAATTTCTCTTCTTTCTGTATCCTATATTTGTGGCTTTTGTAGGCATTAGATTGGTGGCAGTGAATTTAAGTTGACACATTAGTGTGCTAAAATTTAAATGAAATAGCTAATTTAATTCAATATTGAAAATTTTAAGATATTATCAAAATCACTATTCCCTCCTAGCATTATTTATATCATCTTGCAATGCTTACCTTTAGATAATTTTAAAATAATGCATAATTATCAAATAATTATATCATGACTGTACAAAAAATTAAACTATTTTAAAGCATTTTTTACTTTCCAACTTCTATCTTCTTCCAACTACATCTTGAGAAACAATAATTAGAATACAGTAGCTGTAAGTGCCTTTAGAAGTCATCTCTTCTAAATTAAAACTTTTTCAGATAAAGAAAATGGCATGCAGTGATGTTAAAGGATGATTCTACCAAGAAGTTATTAATGACAATTACGAATACTGTTTTTTAAGAATAAACAGAAATTGCTATTTGGGTTTTCTGTTTGTTTGATTTTAACTTTAAAATCTAAATATATACAGGATATTTTATATATAAAATGCCAAATAAAAATAGTTTCACTTTGGAACTATGGTCACACAGAGCATTTTCCAATGACCTTCACCGCAAAAAATATTCTGAATGATAACCTGAAACAACATGCAGGTGAAAAATATCTAATTTTATTGCTTCAGTAACTCAAAAAATGGAGACTGGAATTTCACCAAATTTTCAATGAAAATCCTCAGTTAGAAATGAGGAGAAAAATGATGATGAATTTCAAGCCAATATCTTTTTGAAGGCTTTAAGTGGCTGCAAATAGGACTTCTCAAAAAATGCTTCCTCAGCTCCTGCAATAAAGTGGTGGTATAAAGCTGTAATAAGCACAATCATTTTGTGTTAAACAAGAATGAAGAAAACTTGTAATATTTTTTATCAGTCACTCCATTGTTGGAGTCATCCCCACTGTTTAATTCTTTGAATAGATAAGATTTTCTCCAGTTTTAATAAAATAGCTTTCACTAAGCTTTTTTCATGAATGAACAACAACGACGAAAACACCAGCTTTTGATAGATGGAACCATTGTGGCTTTTTAATATTAACACATTGTATATGACTAACAATTTGACATCACTTGAACCTTACTTTTCATATACTTGCTTTTTTGTTACTTCCCTGAAATAGGAGCCTTGATAATGAGAGAGGTTAAACATTTCAGCCTTAAATATATTTATTTTTATTCTGTAATTTTGCCTTTATAATTTTTTTACTAATATGTGTTAGCATTATCATCAATATAGGAGTACTTAAATCATGTTTTTCATATTTGAAAAGTACTTTAAAAATTGTTTCTCTTTTGTATCAAAGAAGAACACTGCAATCAAGCCACCAGGACTCGAACAGTGGATGTTAAAGGGAAATCGGTAAAACATTTTGTTCATTAAATTTACATCTAACAAACAGTAAAGTTAGGTCACAGCAAAATTGTACCAAATGGAGTTGAACAGTAAAGAAAAATTGTATTTAAGACCATTTCAATAGGGTTTAAGGCTATTGCAATAGGGGTGACAAAATGAACTCAACTCCTCTGAAATAAAAGCAAAAATTTTAAATGCTGGGATAAACTAATGGAAAAGTCCTGGAGGACTTTAGAGGGAATGTTGGTGGATGTGATTTTTCCCTCTGTGGTTGGTAATTGGTGTTTATGGAGGTTAGGTTTCTACACACAGAGAGACTAGAAGACAGGGCCTTATCTTTCTTTGTGATTATATTGCAAAGGAGAGATGGTTTCAAGGTTCTTGAGAAAGATGAACCAAGCCTGTAGAAGATTTATATCTTTAAGAGTTAGAGACAGAATTTATAGTCACAAGTTTTCTAAAGAAAATGTTTGTTAAAATATAGTATTCTTAAACTGAAATAGTCAATTAAGTGTGTATGATTATTTTGTGTGCTTTAAATAATATAAAGTCCACTATATGACTTATATTAACTTTTAAACACAGAGAGTTCAGTTTAATAAAATTAAATGTAACAAAATTAAATGTAATAAAATTATTGTTTATATTGCATTTTTTTCATATATAAGAATATAAGCTCAAGTTCTCTAATAATATACATATTAAACAATTGATATAGGTTTTTTTTCTAATTCATTTTTTTAATTTTTTTAATTTTATTTTTTAATGGGGTGACATCAATAAATCAGGATACATATATTCAAAGATAACAAGTCCAGGTTATCAATGGACTTGTCGTTCAATTATTTTGCATACCCATCACCCAAAGTCAGATTGTCCTCTGTCACCTTCTATCTTGTTTTCTTTGTGCCCCTCCCCCTCCCCCTTTCCCTCTCCCATTCCCCCCTCCCCCCCGTAACCACCACACTCTTATCAATGTCTCTTAGTTTCACTTTAATGTCCCACCTACGTATGGAATAATGCAGTTCCTGGTTTTTTCTGATTTACTTATTTCGCTTCGTATCATGTTATCAAGATCCCACCATTTTGCTGTAAATGTTCCGATGTCATCATTTCTTATGGCTGAGTAGTATTCCATAGTGTATATGTGCCACATCTTCTTTATCCAGTCATCTATTGACGGGATTTTTGGTTGTTTCCATGTCCTGGCCACTGTGAACAATGCTGCAATAAATATGGGGCTGCATGTGTCTTTACGTATCAATGTTTCTGAGTTTTTGGGATATATACCCAGTAGAAGGATTGCTGGGTCATAAGGTAGTTCTATTTTCAGGTTTTTGAGGAA
The DNA here is from genome assembly GCF_036850765.1 of Saccopteryx bilineata. Classification (NCBI taxonomy): domain Eukaryota; kingdom Metazoa; phylum Chordata; class Mammalia; order Chiroptera; family Emballonuridae; genus Saccopteryx; species Saccopteryx bilineata. The sequence continues at coordinate 383,085,061 of NC_089490.1, forward strand.
CCACCATACTTTCTTCCATAATGGTTGTACTACTTTACATTCCCACCAACAGTGTATGAGGGTTCCTTTTTCTCCACAGCCTCTCCAACATTTGCTATTACCTCTCTTGCTAATAATAGCTAATCGAACAGGTGTGAGGTGGTATCTCATTGCTGTTTTGATGTGCATTTCTCTAATAGCTAAAGAAGATGAGCATCTCTTCATATATCTGTTGGCCATTTGTATTTCTTCCTGGGAGAAGTGTCTGTTCATATCCTCTTCCCATTTTTTTTATTGGATTGTTTGTTTGTTTGTTGTTAAGTTTTATTAGTTCTTTGTATATTTTGGATATTAGGCCCTTATCTGAGCTGTTGTTTGAAAATATCATTTCCCATTTAGTTGGCTTTCTGTTTATTTTGCTCTCAGTTTCTCTTGCTGAGCAAAAACTTCTTAGTCTGATGTAGTCCCATTCATTAATTTTTGCCTTCACTTCTCTTGCCTGTGGAGTCAAATTCATAAAATGCTCTTTAAAACCCAGGTCCATGAGTTGAGTACCTATGTCTTCTTCTATGTACTTAATTGTTTCAGGTCTTATGTTTAGATCTTTGATCCATTTTGAGTTAATTTTTGTACAGGGGGAGAGACTGTAGTCCAGTTCCATTCTTTTGCATGTGGCTTTCCAGTTTTCCCAGCACTATTTATTGAAGAGGCTTTCTTTTCTCCATTGTGTGTTGTTGGCCCCTTTATCAAAAATTATTTGACTATATATATGTGGTTTTATTTCTGGACTTTCTATTCTGTTCCATTGGTCTGAGTGTCTATTTTTCTGCCAATACCATGCTGTTTTGATTGTCATGGCCCTATAATAGAGTTTGAAGTCAGGTATTGTAATGCCCCCAGCTTCATTCTTTTTCTTTAGGATTGCTTTGGCTATTCGGGGTTTTGTATAGTTCCATATAAATCTGATGATTTTTTGCTCTATTTTTTTAAAAAACGTCATTGGAAGTTTGATGGGAATTGCATTAAATTTGTATATTGCTTTGGGTAATATAGCCATCTTGATTATATTTATTCTTCCTAGCCAAGAACAAGGTATATTCTTCCATCTCATTATATCTTTTTCGATTTCCCTTAACAATGGTTTATAGTTTTCATTATATAAGTCCTTTACATTCTTTGTTATGTTTATTCCTAAGTATTTTGTTGTTGTTGTTGCAATCGTGAAGGGGATTATTCTTTTGAGTTCGTTCTCAATTGTTTCATTGTTGGCATATAGAAAGGCTATTGACTTCTGTATGTTAATTTTGTAACCTGCGACCTTACTGTATTGGCTTATTGTTTCTAGTAGTCTTTTTGTGGATTCTTTGGGGTTTTCGATGTATAGGATCATATCATCTGCAAAAAGTGATACCTTTACTTCTTCTTTTCCGATATGGATGCCTTTTATTTCTTTGTCTTGTCTGATTGCTGTGGCGAGAACCTCTAGTACCACATTAAATAAGAGTGGAGAGAGTGGACAACCCTGTCTTGTTCCTGATTTAAGGGGGAAAGCCTTCAGTTTAGTGCCATTTAATATGATGTTAGCTGATGGTTTATCATATATGGCCTTTATCATGTTGAGATATTTTCCTTCTATACCCATTTTGTTGAGAGTCTTAAACATAAAATTGTGTTGTATTTTATCAAAAGCCTTTTCTGCATCTATTGATAAGATCATGTGGTTTTTGTTCTTTGTTTTGTTGATATGGTGTATTACGTTAACTGTTTTACATATGTTGAACCATCCTTGAGATTCTGGGATGAATCCCACTTGATCATGATGTATTATCTTTTTAATATGTTGTTGTAATCGATTTGCTAGTATTTTGTTTAGTATTTTAGCATCTGTATTCATTAGAGATATTGGTCTGTAGTTTTCTTTTTTTGTGCCATCCTTGCCTGGTTTGGGTATGAGAGTTATGTTGGCCTCATAAAATGTGTTTGGAAGTATTGCTTCTTCTTCAATTTTTTGGAAGACTTTGAGTAGAATAGGAACCAAGTCTTCTTTGAATGTTTGATAAAATTCGCTGGTATAGCCGTCTGGGCCTGGACTTTTATTTTTGGGGAGGTTTGTAATGGTTTTTTCTATTTCTTCTCTACTAATAGGTCTGTTTAGGCTTTCTGCTTCTTCTTGACTCAGTCTAGGAAGGTTGTATTGTTCTAGGAATTTATCCATTTCTTCTAGGTTGTTGAATTTAGTGGCATAAAGTTTTTCATAGTATTCTACAATAATTCTTTGTATATCTACGGTGTCCGTGGTGATTTCTCCTCTTTCATTTTGGATTTTGTTTATATGAGTTCTTTCTCTTTTTTACTTGGTAAGTCTTGCCAAGGGTTTGTCAATTTTGTTAATCTTTTCAAAGAACCAGCTCCTTGTTCTATTAATTTTTTCTATAGTTTTTCTGTTCTCTATTTCATTTATTTCTGCTCTGATTTTTATTATCTCCTTTCTTCGGCTGGTTTTGGGTTGTCTTTGTTCTTCTTTTTCTAGTTCCTTAAGGCGTGAAGTTAAGTGGTTCACTTGGGCTCTCTCTTGTTTGTTCATATATGCCTAAAGTGATATGAACTTCCCTCTTATCACTGCTTTGCTGCATCCCATAGATTCTGATATGTCGTATTGTCATTTTCATTAGTCTGCATATATCTTTTGATCTCTGCACTTATTTCTTCTTTGACCCATTCATTTTTTAAAAGTATGTTGTTTAGTTTCCACATTTTTGTGGGATTTTTTCCTCTTTTTTGCAGTTGAATTCTAGTTTCAAGGCTTTATGATCAGAAAATATGCTTGGTACAACTTCGATTTTTCTGAATTTGCTGATGTTGTTTTTGTGGCCCAACATATGGTCAGTTCTTGAGAATGATCCATGTACACTGGAAAAAATTGTATACTCAGTCACTTTGAGATGAAATGTCCTGTAGATGTCTATCATATCCAGGTGCTCTAGTGTTTAGTTTAAGGCCACTATGTCTTTGTTGATTCTCTGTTTGGATGACCGATCCAGAGCCATCAGTGGTGTATTGAGGTCTCCAAGTATGATTGTATTTTTGTCAGTTTTTTTTTAAGATCAATAAGTAGCTGTCTTATATATTTTGGTGCTCCTTGGTTTGGTGCATATATATTAAGAATTGTTATGTCTTCTTGATTCAGTGTCCCCTTAGCCATTATGAAATGGCCATTTTTGTCTCTGAGTACTTTTCCTGTCTTGTAGTCAGCATTATCCGATATGAGTATTGCTACACCTGCTTTTTTTTGGATGTTATTTGCTTGGAGTATTGTTTTCCAGCCTTTCACTTTGAATTTGTTTTTATCCTTGTTACTTAGATGAGTTTCCTGTAGGCAGCATACAGTTGGATTTTCTTTTTTAATCCATTCTGCTACTCTGTGCCTTTTTCTTGGTGAGTTTAATCCATTTATATTTAGTGTAATGATTGACACTTGTGAGTTCCATATTGCCATTTTATAGATTGCTTTCTGTTAGTTTTGTGTCTTCTTTGATCCTTCTCTTTCATTTTTCTATCTTTTGTTTTTATTTGGTTGTATTTCATACATCTTTCCTCTGTTGCTATCTTTTTTATCTCATGTGCTTCTGTGGTGGTTTTTTCCATGATGGTTACCTTTGAGTAATGAAAAGGATCCTTACCCTGTTCATTGTAGCAAACTATTTTGTGAGTACTTTTGCACTCCATCGTCCTTTGCTACTGTTAATCTCCATCTTCTCCCCCCCCCTTTCTTTTTGTTGTTGTCACAGTTTAAATTTGGTTTTATTCTGTTCTTCTTGGAGCTTTTACTTGTGGCTCTGGTTTTTTTTTTTTGTTCTTTGTATCTGATTGGAGAACCCCCCTTTAGTAATTCCTGGAGTGGGGGTTTTCTGATGATAAATTCCCTCATCTTTTCTGTATCTGTGAATGTTTTTATTTCTCCTTCATATTTGAAGGATAGCTTTGATGGGTATAGTATTCATTCTGAAACTTCCTCTCTTTCAGGACTTTAAATATTGGGGTCCACTCTCTTCTAGCTTGTAGAGTTTCTGCTGAGAAATCTGATGATAATCTAATGGGCCTTCTTTTATATGTTGTATTCTTCTTTTCCCTGGCTGCCTTGAGAATTTTTTTTGTTGTTGGTCTGTGTCAATTTCATTATGATATGCCTTGGAGTAGGTTTGTTGGAGTTAAGAAAACTCGGAGTTCTGTTTGTTTCTTGAACTTGAGGCTTTAGTTCTTTCCACAGGCTTGGGAAGTTCCATCTATTATTTGTTTGAGTATGTTCTCCATTCCATTTTCTCTCTCTTCTCCCTCTGATATACCTATTATTTTTATGTTATTCTTTTTGATGGAGTCAGATAATTCTTGTAGGGCTATTCATTTTTTTTTTAATTTTTGAGTCTCTTTCTTCTTCTCTCTGTTGTGCCTCAAGTTGCTTGTCTTCTATTTCACTAATCCTCTCTTCTATATGACCTGTTCTATTAGCTAAGCTTGTTACTTCATTTTTCAGCTCGTGAATTCAGTTTTTCATCTCTGTTTGATTTGTTTTTATAGTTTCAATTTCCTTGGACATATATTCTTTGTGTTCATTGAGTTGTTTTCTGAGCTCCCTAAATTGCCTTTCTGTGTTTTCTTGTATATCTCGAAGGATTTTTAGGATTTCTATCTTGAATTCTCTGTCATTTAGCTCCAAGGTTTCCAATATATTAAATTTTTTCTTTATAGATTTTTCCTCATCTATCTGTGTTACCTCTCTTTCTTTTTATCCATGATATTTGATTTTCTCTTCCTTAATGGCATCTGAGGGTGGTTTTGTTGATAGTATTAATGAGATTTTATAAAGAATGGAAAGTTAAAAAAATAAAAAATCGAAGAGTTGTTTTTTTAAAAAAATTAATAATTAAATAAAGAAAAATAAAATAAAATAAAAATTTTAAAAAAGAAAAATTATTCCCCCCCTTCTTTTTTCCTCTCTTCTCCTCTCCCCTCTTTCTTGAGAAAATCTTGTGGTGAACTGTGAATTATAACAAACAATGCCTGTAATGTAGGGCCTGAATTGGGGAAAAGTAATAAAGGGACAAAAAAAAAGAAAAAAAAAGGGGGTATGGACCCAGGAAAAGCAAATAAGGAAAAAATTTGGGTCAAGAATAAAATGATTTGCTTTTAGGTATTGGTTGACTAAGAGTTATGATGAGAGGAATAAGAGGAAAACAGAAAAATGGGGGACAAATTTAAAAATTACTATTGTATTTAGTGGAACAAGAACTAGATAAAATTGAGAGCCAGGGATGGAAGCACTTCTAGTGAGTTAAAAAGGTGAAGTAAAACCCCCCCGAAATACCACAAACATAAGTTTGAGTCCCAGATAAGATAATTTCTTTGTTATTGAGATTTGAATAAGAGGAGATATAAAGGAGAAAGGAAGAACTAATATAGAGGGAGAAAAGAAAGAAAGAGAGAGAGAAAAAAGAGGGAACTACTAAAAGAAGAAAAAAGAAAAAAAGAGGATAGAGAGTGAGAGAGAGAGAGAGTGTTAAGGGTTTTGGAGTGCAACCCTCATAGAGAGAAAGGAAGAGCAGAGAAAAGATAATGGGAGATGTAACACTTATGGGTATTGTAGTTCAAGGAGAGGAGAGAGTAAGACCGGCAGAGAGTTAATCGGCCAAATTGGCGGAGGAAAAAAAATATCAAGAATTAAGATAAGAGAAACAAACAAACAAATATAATAAAATGGGATAGGTTATAAAGTCTGCAGATAATTCTTTTTTTTTTTTTTTTTTTTTTTTTTTTTGCATTTTTTTTTTTTTTTTTCTGAAGCTGGAAACAGGGAGAGACAGTCTGACAGACTCCCGCATGCGCCCGACCGGGATCCACCCGGCACGCCCACCAGGGGGCGACGCTCTGCCCACCAGGGGGCGATGTTCTGCCCATCCTGGGCGTCGCCATGTTGCGACCAGAGCCACTCTAGCGCCTGAGGCAGAGGCCACAGAGCCATCCCCAGCGCCCGGGCCATGTTTGCTCCAATGGAGCCTTGGCTGCGGGAGGGGAAGAGAGAGACAGAGAGGAAAGCGCGGCGGAGGGGTGGAGAAGCAAATGGGCGCTTCTCCTGTGTGCCCTGGCCGGGAATCGAACCCGGGTCCTCCGCACGCTAGGCCGACGCTCTACCGCTGAGCCAACCGGCCAGGGCAGATAATTCTTGATTTTGAGAGGTTATCTTCTTGCTTTTTCTTTTCTCTCCCTCTTCCTGGTCGGTGACTCTGTACCCCGGGTTCTGCCCCTTTGGCACGCTCAGGTAGAGGTTTGCAGTTGATAAGTCTCTATGGCGATGTCATGTATTGTGCTTCAGTCTCGTTGGCAGTCGAGGCTCAGTAGCATTTATAGGCTCCGACAGTGAGAGAGTCCATCTTCCTGGAGCCTTTCTCCTAGTCTTTCCTTCCTCAATTAGTAGCCTGAGAATCTAGCTATGGGGTTGCTGCTGCCTCTGCCTGGATAGTAAGAGGCTCAAAGAGCTGGCAACTCCCCACTCTATTCCCACTCAGCACAGGGCTCTGGCTAAGGCTCAGTCAGTCAGAGCTGCTAGCATAATCAGGCGTGGTTTCCGTCCACTCAAAGATCTCTGGCTCTGCCACTCTGTCCGGTAACACAGGCGGGCACCCACTTCCAAGGCTTGGAGGAAACTCTCGCTCACTATCTGCGTGCGCAGACCAGGATATCCAGCCAGCAGTCTCACACTCTGAGTGAAACCCCCAACCGCATGGAAAAGTTGCAGTGTTGGAATTGGCTCTCGCTCTGTCCCCATGCGCGGCTTTTGTAAGGCGCTGGGGCAGCCTGAGATTCCACTTTGGCCCACACTAAGGCCCCTGACTCTGCCCCTCTGTGCGATAACACGGGTGCGCACTGCCGAGGCACTTGGAAGAATCTCTTGCTCACTATCTGCGCGCAGACCAGGATATGAGGCTGGCCGCATTTCCCCCTGAGTGAATCCCATACCAGCACAGAAAAGTTCCACTGTTGGAATTAGTTCTCGCTCCCTCCCATGCGCGGCTTTCCCAGGGCGCTGGGGCTGCCCAAAGATTCTGCTTTCGACCCACAGAAAGTCCTCTGACTCTGCCTCTCTTTGGGGTAACACGGACACCCACTCCCGGGGCTTAGGAAGAAATCTCTCGCCCACTATCTGCACGCGCCGACCAGGAGATCGGGTAAAATAGCTGCCCCGCTTGTTTTTCTTTGGGTTTGGCGCGAGTGTTAGCTGTATTGCCTGGGTTGCCACAGGATCAGTTTTTTCTCGGCTTGGATCTCTGTGCCACAGCCTGGTTCGGCCGTTTGTGCCACGGCCTGGATCTATTCACTCCCTTTGCCCGCCTCAGTTTCTATATTGACGGATCCCAGAGAAAGCCGCCCTGTTTAGGTTAGTGAGGAAGGCAGAGCATTTCTTATTCCCTATTTCCTTTGGGGTTTGGTTATATATTTAGCCAATTTTTCACTCGACCATACCTTCGGGTGTATTGCGAAGCATCTGGAGGCTCCAAGTATAGGTTTTCTGTTTCTGGTTGAAGATCTTGTTGAGTTTTGGGGGAGATTTATCGGTATCGCTTCCTACCCCGCCATTACTCTGACGTCATCTCTCTAATTAATTTTTATTGAGTTATTTTTCTAGTAAGACAAGGGAATAAATGGGATAGATAGGTCTTTTGACTTAAAAAATTAGAAACAAAAATTAGTTTATTGTTTGAATATTTTATTTTTTATATATTACTTTGAAGTTTAGAGATATTTTATCTTTAATCCAAACTGCTTAGCTTACTAATAATATAGCCCATGTTGTATGAAATTGACAGACTGAAATCAGCATTCTTGAGGCTTTTTAATAGATTTACCAATACCTCTACATTAAAGTGTGAGCCTTTGGGCAAATAGCTTTCATTTTCTTCCTTTAGAAATCACTTTTCTCATAGGTGAACAGAAGGGATTGAAATAAATAGTCTTTGTTTATTGCAGATCCATATTTCTGGGACACTGGATTCACTCAAGATATAGCAGCTGGGGAAAAAAAATCAAGATAGATGATTAGGTCAGCTTAATTAGAAACTAAATGACATCAGTAACTGGTTGTTTTCACAGTTGTGATATTCCTGCCACAAGATGCTTCTTCCTTTTAACAAAACTGCTTGTTTTTGAGTTTCTGTAAAGACAGTAATATTGTATCTGATTGACAAAGATATTCCAAGTACAAATTTTGAAAGCTTGTGAACCAATACAGAGAGAAAACATGTAATAAAGTATAAATGAAAATATATCCGCTGGAATATCAGATTTCAATGATTTTGAGGTAAAATTTTGGGCTTCTGTACTTCTAAAAATAAAGTAGGTGTTGATATCGGTCAAGATTTTTTAGAAGGGAGGGTGCGTAAGGGTAGGAGCGGGTACTTATATGATATAAGCTGTGAGTAATGGCAGATGTGGGTACTTTTATGCCTTTGGAGAACCTATCTGTGGAGCTGATGTCCCATAGACAAGATAACGATCCTCAACACCTAGCTTGTCACTTTACTAACCTGTGAATTATTAAATTTTTATTATAGAAAATCTACTGCTCATCGGAAGCGAATTGATTTTTTTGCAGAACTAATAATTGATTGAGTTTTGGTTAACAAGGATGGTAACAACTCTCAGTCCACATGAACTTCTGAAAAAAAACCCCAGAAATATGTAAATGCTGAAAGATAATTTCTTAATTGTGTAACATTTATTGTTTAACCAGTTATAGTTTAATGTATTTTAACTTATAATTGCAGTTAGAAACATTGAAAGTTAAAAAGAAAGGAAATCAGAAAGATGGTAGAATAGAGTGGAAGCCCATAAAAAATGTGCACACGCACACACGCGCACACACACATACACACACACGCGCGCGCGCGCGTGTACTCACTCACACACACACAAAACACACACGCACTCGTGCGCAGTATTCCCTCTTTATCCATGGTTCCACTTTCCTTGGTTTCATTTACCTGCGGTAAACCTTGGTCCATAATCATTAAATGAAGTATTTTATAACCAAGCAATTTCTAAATTTAGAAGTGTGCCCTGTTCTGAGTAACACGATAAAATCATCTCTGTCCCACTCAGGCCATGAATCATCCTTTTCTCCCGCATATCCACGCTGTTAATGCTAACCACAAGTAGACACTTAGACAATTCAGTTGCTTCACTGTTGCAGTATCTCAGTGCTTGTATTCAAGTAACCCTTATTTTAATTAATAATGGCACTATAATGCAAGAGTAGTGATGCTAGCAATTAGGATATTACAAAGAGAAGTACTCAGGTGAACGGTACATATTGTCAGAAGGTCTATAGTAGCCTAATGCTATGTCGTAATGCTTACGTCGTTCATTTCATCTTATCACATAGGAATTTCACACCATATTATCACAAGAAAAAGAGTAAGTACAGCACAATAAGATATATTAAGAGAAATCATGTTTACATAACTTTTATTACAGTATACTGTTTTTAATTACTATATTTTATTATTAGTTTTTTATCTCTTACTGTGCCTAAATTATGTTAAACTTTATCATAGATATGTATAAATAGGAAAAAAAAGCATAGTATAATAGAATTTTGTACTAATCAAGGCTTTAGACATTTACTGGGATTCTGGGAACATATCCCCCACACAGAGAAGGAAGGAATACTAAATATGAAATTCAAAACATCCTGAAATCATTGAGAATTTTGACAGGTATGGCATAGTCCCTGAGGCTTCACACAGTGAAATTGACAATGAGATGATGTTATCCACCAGCGATAAATGTGTAGTAAGCCACAGCAATCATTCTAAAAGCTTATAAACAGAATATAGTTGTTTACTTATTTTAGATATGGATTTTGCCTTTGAGAAGACTCAGCTGAATCTAAATCTTACTAATTCTTAAGAGTTTTCCTGCAGTGACTTTTAAAAATCACACATACATATTTTTAATAAAAATCATTAGATATGTTTGCAAGTGAAATGTGTGTTCTTGGATAGGGACCAGATATAAAGTTTAAAACCAATATATAAACATTGATGTTTATTTTAGGTCACTTTCTGAATTATCTTAAATGATAAAACGCAAGTCGTGAGAGAAATTTTGGTGAATCATGCTCCCTTGTAAATATACACAAATATATTTTCATTCAAAATGAGGCATATGTGGTTATAATGAGCTGTACTCATCACAGAACTCTATAACTTGTATATTTTAATGTTCATAGTCATTTCATTACTATAGACAAGTTGGATTTAACTTTATCTTTTTATATAAATTAAATAGAGACGTGTTTTTATCGGTCAGAATAAAGAACTCTATGAAGATATGTTTATTAGTATTTCATGATAAAATAACTGGTGAAGAACTTAACTAGATATATGAATATTTTGTGGTGCATAATATTATTTAGAAAAACAAATAGACATAAATTATAAAATACAAAATTAGTGAAGTCAATGAAATTATCTAGCTTGAAGACATTGTTACCTGACCAGGTGGTGGCACAGTGGATAGAGTGTAGGACTGGGACTCAGAGGACTCAGGTTCAAAACCTCGAGGTCGCTGGCTTGAGTGCGGGCTCATCTGTTTTGAGCACAGCTCACCAGCTTGAACCCAAAGTCACAGGCTTGAGCAAGGGGTCACTTGGTCTGCTGTAGCCCCCAAGTCAAGGCACATATGAGAAAGCAATCAATGAAAAACTAAGGTGTGAAGAATTGATGCTTCTCACCTCTCTCCTTTCCAGTCTGTCTGTCATTGTCTGTCCCTCTCTCTGTCTCTCTGTTTCTGTCTCTGTCATACACACACATACACAAAAGACATTATCATTCATTACATTGTTCATTATTTCTTTTTATTTCCAAAATAATCTTTCTTTCTTTTTATTCTTCTAATGTATTCTGTGGGGTGAAAATTAGGGTAGTTTTTTTTAATCAGTTTTTTTGTATTTTTGGATAATTTGTGTTAAAATAAGAAGCTCACTCTTAACCAAATGTACAATGCATTAGGTAGGGAAAGAGAGTTAGATTGAGATTTTGAAAGCAAGAATCAAATGTTAATTTTCTTAAGAGAAAAAGAAAATCACCACCGTAGGTAAACATCTGAATTAGGTAAATAAGCACATACTTACATACATTAATGGCTTAAAAAATTACTGAGAGATTTCCCTCCCTCCAAGTCCAAACACTCTCAAGCCAAATCAACACAGCAAATTGGTAAATTTGGCATACTTTATGATAAAAAATATATATTTTTAAGAGTGGATTGAAGAGCAAATTATTTTATTTACAGCTCAGAATGTTCCAGGCCCAATAATAGATACAAAACTAGAATAATAAATTAAAATATAGCAAATATTACCAAAAATAGATTTCTCCTACTTAATAAGAGGAAATGCTTTTAAATTAACATGTTTATATAATAAAATTTAAAAATATATTTTAAGTTTCAATGCATATAAAATATAATCACTGTAATGATAAACATAGTTATAAACCTAAACCAAACCAAGCTGATTTTAACGGCCTTGTCTGCAGAGATAACTCACTGAAAGCTTCGAAGCTCTTTAGAGTTGACTTTGAAAGCTGTGTAGAACTTCCTCAGGAAACAATAGAGGAGACCATTTTGCATAACTGAATCAACAAAGGCATGAAACAGCTCGATACTTTTAGGCAGTGAAATTTATTCTTTTCTGAACTAGTGGGCTCAGGAGTAGAAGCCACTGACTTTTAAGAATTGAGTATGAAAAACTAAAAAGGTAGCCAAGGTATCTCTGAAATGTTAAGGCAGTGATATCCTGAATGTGATGGGAAATCATTATTGGTGGTAAACAAGGAATAACATAATTAGATTTTCATTTTAGAAAAATCATTTTGTCAGCATTTAGAAGAGCTTAACATAGGGGTTTGTTCCAATCACCCAACTGAATCCCCCTGTCATCTACCTCTTTAGCTGTAGAGACATTAAGATGGGCTTATTTAAGGTCATCACCGTGGCAAAAGGCTGGCATCACAAAAAGTTAACCAAGGGCCTTTTATGTAGTTGCACTTCACTCCAATGGCTCTTGGAAAAGGATGCATCACTTGACTCTTGCATTTTGCAAATTTCTGGTAGCCTACTTAATATATAAATCACATGGCATCAGATGGATGGAGTTAAACACAAAAAAATGTTTTCAAATATTATTAAGGACACATACTGAGGTTTTGGTAAGATAAACACAATACATATCATTGTCTTCCCTTTATTTTTTTTTCCTTTACAGTCTTGCGTGGGCAAGAATGGAGCAATATATTAAACGACCCCACCCTAGGCAAAGTCTTTTCCACCCCATCTGCCAATCCAAATGTTAAATTGTAGAAACAACAATGGAATGGCCTTCTTGGTAACCAAACTATAGCAGTGGTTTTTCAGAAAAACACAAACTATTACTATTATTCATTCTGGAAAAGCCAAGCTCTAAAACAGGAGAAGTAAGAGCACAAAGGAAAGGGGAATTGAATAAGCACAATAAAAGATAGTAATGTCAGAATATCAGATTCAAGTGTTTCTTTCTAAAAATAAAATCACTGTCAAACCAAGAGAGCCTTGAGATTAGGAGAGAATTAGTGAAGGATGCACAGAGACATGGTCAGGGCAAACAACCCATTTTCAGGTCCTTTGAAGATTATAACAAAAAAATAAAGCTGTAACAAAAGCTAAAGTGTCCTTAAGTAGTAAAACAGCGGTAGCAGTTAGAGAAGACAAGCTGCCCTGGTCCCTGTGTTGTTCACAGCAGCTCCCTGTTCCTCCCATTTAAAGGGTAAACTTACCTATATTCCTAGAAGATATAGGCTTGACTCTGCTCAGTAATCTAAGAATTCTGGACTAGAGTGCTTGAGGGAATAAGGGGTGTAGCAAGCTGATGGCTCGATATAAAAGCAGTTGTGAGAATCATATTGAAACATCAAGAAAATTATTGGCTTTCAATATTTTGTAAATAATAAAATATAATGGAAAAATCAATGAAAAGACTTGCAGTATAGTTCTAAATCTGGTCTGCTACTTTCTAAACTTATATCTCTGAGAAAAAGGGAAATATATACTTGTATATCATATTTTTTGAAGCATAAAAATATACCTGTGGAGCAATTAATGCTATTGATTTTAGATCAAGAAATTATGAATGTCTATTTTTGAAATTAAGAACATGTAAGGACATAATTATAATTAAGTGACAGAATTTTAATATCTTTAATAAAATATTAAAGTTCAGCCTGGGATGTGGAGGACCCAGGTTTGAGACCCCAAGGTTGCCAACTTGAGTGCGGGCTCATCTGGTTTGAGCAAAGTTCATCAGCTTGAACCCAAGGTCGCTGGCTCGAGCAAGGGGTTACTTGGTCTGCTGTAGTCCCACGGTCAAGGCACATATGAGAGAGCAATGAACAAACTAAGGTTTTGCAACGAAAAACTGATGATTGATGCTTCTCATCTCGTTTCATTCCTGTCTGTCTCTATCTGTCCCTCTGACTCTGTAAAAAAAAAAAAAAAAAAAAAAAAAAAGTTCAATTAGAAAATTTTACTTACAAATTTTGCAGACTATTTATAAAAGACACTTATAGACACAGATAACACTGTAGGAGTTACAGAATTGAAAGGAGGTGGGAAAAGTGGAAGATTTTAGAAAGGGGTTAGATGGTAATGGAGGGAGACTTGACTTGGCATTATGAACATACAATGAAATATATAGATGATGTATTGTGTAATTGTGCATCTGAAACCTGTATAATTTTAATCAATGTCACACCATCAAGTTCAATAAAAAATAAAAAAATTTTGGCCATTCTCTATCTTTAAAAAATGAATACATTTGTTAATTATATAGTGATTTCTTATTGAAGAAAGGTAGATTTCTGATATAAAATAAAGGACCAGCAAGAAAACACAAACAGCGTCTTAAAAGCATAATTGAAAATGTTTTTCAGTGTCTCACTGAACTTTAAATTTTCCTCAAATTAGCTTCATAATCCATGAAATATTAGAAGCATTAATTAATTCATTTATATGCTTCTTCATTCACTTGGTCACTTGACAAATTCTTGAGTTCTCACCAGGTGCTGTGACCTATACAAAATTAATAATATTATTGGATGTAAAGCACTTTGACAACTTTACTGATAGCAAAGAAGCAGAGGAAAAAATTAAAATTAGAAAAAGGCACAAAGACTTGTGCTTACCAACTGAGAGTATCTAGTGCAAGAACAAGAAAGGTATTCACACATCAATACACTGTGTGAGTAAACATTCACAGAAACCCATGTTCAGGTGGTTGTAACCTTTGCATTGACTTCATATTAATATTTAAGGGTGAGAGTAACATTTAATTCGATTGTACCAGTAGCACAGATATTATTATTCTCAATGTACTGAGTTTCAAAGAAGTTATACATAACTGTGTATATTCTGAAGCTCTGTCCCTTAGCCACTCTACCTTTCGAAAGAAAGAGGGAGATTGGAACTTATCATTATTAGAATGTCCTTTCATAGAACAACTTTCTCTCTGACACTATCAGCTAAAGGAAGCTTATTATATTACTTAAAATTATTATCAATAATAAAGATTATAATCAATAATAAAGATGTCAATCCTGATCTGTGGTGGTGCAGTGGATCAAGCATTGACCTGGAACACTGTGGTTGTGGTTCAAAACCCTGGGCTTGCTTGGTCAAGGCACATATGGGAGTCGATGCTTCCTGCTTCTTCCCCACTTCTTCCTCTCACTCTCTCTCTCCTTTATAAAATGAACAAATAAAAATATTTAAAAAATAAATTAGAAAATTTATTTAGAAAAAGATGTCAATATTTTTAAAAGGAACATTTGTCAATGGGAACCGCTATGCTTCAGCTACCTCTCTGAGTTCAATGTAGAAGGTTTTATTTAATTTCCAATTAGGCTTCTCTCCTGACCTCTGATCTTCTCTCTTCTCTTCCTCCTCCCCTTTATTCTCTTCCTCCTATCTCTGTTCAACTTCTAAATTTTTAATTGATTTTAAAATATGGAAATTTTGCAAAAATAATGAGAACTTCTGCAAACACTTCATTCTGCTTGCCCCAATGTTACCAATTGACAAAACCAGGAAAGTAATGTTGGTAAATACCACCTACTACTAAACTATAGGTCTTACTCAAAACTCACTGTTGTTTTCCTACAATTTTTTTTTGTTGTTTGAGAATCCCAAGTAGTATAATTGTGTTCCTTCCTCCACTCCAATCTGTGACATGTCTTCAGTTTTCCTTGTCTTTCATGACCTTGATGCTTTTGAAGAATGATGGTCAATTATTTTGTAGAATATTCTTGACTTTGTGTCTGTCTGATGTGTCTTCTTTTATTAGACTGACATTACACACTTGAACAAGAATAACAAAGATGTAATGATAAGTTCTTCTCGGTACACAAAATCAGATATGATATTACTACTATCCATGATGTTACCTTGACCATCTGGTTAAGGTTTTGTCTTCTGGGTTCCTCCATAGAAAGCTTTCATTTTTTATTTAATAAATATCTTGGAAGAAGAAACTTTAAGATTCTAAAAACATTCTGTCTCTACTCAAGATCTTTACTTCACTCTTAGCATATGCATGACATTGGACAGGTTATTCAAGTTCTATGCCTCAGGTTCCATGTTTTACAACAGAGATAATAATTATTTTATTAACATAGGTCTGTAAGCATTATATAAAGCATCTCATGTAAAGTTCTTAGCAAAGTCCTAGTGTACAGTAAGCATTCAATAAATATTTTATAAAAATAGAAATGATAAGAGCTCTAAAGGATGAAAAAGTTAAATAAATAAACAAACATCAAAATTCAAATTAAGAATCTAGAAATGATGGGCAGTCAAATCCTATCTTACTTTAAAGACCGAGAGAAATTTGGAACAGTGGAAAATAAAGAAAGCAGGGAGTAAAATTTGGGAGATGAAGCTGTAGAGTTTGGGAACACCTAGTATCAACGTTAAGGATTTGAGTCCCTATCCTAAGGCTTTAATTTATTCTAAATAAATATAAAAGATCCTAAACATAGCTATTTGACAATGATAAAATCAAGCAATAACATGGTCTGAAATTTAGTTTAAGAATATTCTGTCTGAGATCTGAGTAATATTGTGGAAATGCAAAAGGAAGCCCCGCTCTCCCCAGGTCTCCAGTGAGGACCCTAGATAAGAATGACGACAGTAGGGACAAAGAAAACAGAGAAGAGAAATCATCTTCCTTTAAGATTCTTTTCTCTGTGCATTTTCTGCTGTACTGAAAAGTACCATTTGCAAAAGCTAGACAGCCAGGTGTTATCCTCTTATAGTCTTCTGAATCTACAAAAGAAAAGTCAGATGTCTCTTATTTTACTTTCACAACAGCCCTATGGCATAGGTGCTTTTGTTATTTTAATTCTATAAATGAAGAAATTGAAGTTCAAAAAGATTAAATAATCGATATCTTCTCAAATACATTGTTTCAATTAATCACTGAATCTTGTTCTTTATAAATACTAAGTATTTCTTTTTTTATTTATTTTAAAGAGGAGAGAGAGAGACAGAGAGAGAGAGAGAGAGAGAGAGAGAGAGAGAGGAGAGGAGCAGGAAGCTTCAACTCCCATATGTGCCTTAAACCAGACAAGTACAGGGTTTTGAAGTGGCAACCTCAGCGTTCCAAGTTGACACTTTATCCACTGCATCACCACAGGTCAGGCCAATAGTAAGTATTTCTTAAATAATGGCTCCTTCCCTTTCTTTCTGCTGCCACTAGCTTGGTTCAGGTTTCCCAAGCTATCCACCAAATTCCTTCTAACTTGAAGATTTTCTCAGCCTTGCCCACCCACAGTCCATCCCACCTTTGCAATCATAGTGATTATAGTGTACAACCTATGGTAGGTACTAAATATATAAATATAAATACATGGATTCAATTTAGTAGTTAGAATGGCTGAAGATATATATAAAACAATAAATATGCACATTAAACATTTCTGGTGTTTATTTTTAATAATATAAAATAAAAATTATTAATGAAGTTAAGAAAATATGTAGAATTTTGATATTTACATCTCTATATGTGTAAACAAATGAATTGTAAAAGCTAATTAAATACATATTTACCTGACTATGAAATAGGATCTACTTTCTTATTTCTCATTCTAATCTAGTTCTTATATGTCTGTTTAGACATTATTTAAGCAATTGTAATGATGACTATTGCTAAAATACTATGCCAGTCTTCAAAGTACGAAGACACCTTATATTTTTGTTGCTCAATCTTATGATTAAGAAAATAATTTTCCTTTAGCTCCAGATTCATGGCTTTCTGTTTTGATTGGACCCCCACTTTCCAGACACAAGATCTGTTGTATAATCAATCATGATTACTAATTTTGAGCCCTGACGTTTCATAATTTGGTTGCTAAAAATGCATTTATGTCCCTGGAAGAAATAGATTTTGAGTGTGCTTTTTGGCTCGTCAGACATGAGCATAAAGTGGTGGGAACAAGAGCGTAACATGGAGAGACAGCAGGTTTGGCAATGAAAGTGGAGGCATCAGGAGTCTCAGCAGGCAGACAGTATTTCTAGACGCTTCACAAGCATCGTGTCATGAGTCCAACCTGTTCAAGTCTCTCCTATCTATGGAGGCTGGTTCTTGATTAATATCAAGTCAAGTATTTTGTCCTTGTAATGTTTTACTTGGAAAGCCTGAGGTTAAAGATGAGTTTTTCTTTTCTCTGTGAATATTTTATCTCCCATGTATAGACAGAGGACTTCTTTCCCCACAAATCAATTCCAGTATGCTGAATCACTTTTAATGTAACAGTTTTCTATTAAAAAGGATTAGATAACCAAGAAAAACACAATGAAATTATAGATGAAGATCAAAGATGCCTAAAAGAAATATTGAGTTTTTCTTTTCTAGTGGGTTTTTAACATACAAATAATTTTAATCTTTCACTGAAGTCATGTGGAACACATCCCTCTGTTGTAATCTTGATAATGGTAGTATAAATTGAGTAGCTGTTGTGTATGCATGTATAGAAGTCCTGATATCAGGATATTATATCTGTGTCTAATGTCACCTCTGACACTGTTACCTTAGGATATTCACTCAAATGCTTTGAGCCTCAATTGCCTTGGAGATAATCAGTTGTAATCCTATTGCCAATAACAGACAGTCACAGTTTATCTTTGTTGATGGGAGTTTAATATAAGGATGTGTGCTAAAATGTCATGATACAGGAAACTGGGTTAAGAATTTTATAATAGTTTGGATCTTAGTGTTTCAACACTGCAATGATGAAGCTAAGAGAAAAATAGAAAAATAAACATCAGATAAGGTAAAACCAGAAGTGTAGTATTTCACATTATCCCTATGAACATAATTTAACAATGTCAAGGAATATCATTTGACTTACCTAATTTATCACCATCCAATATGGACCACCTCAGTTAGAAATGATTGTGTACCAAGCCACCTCAAAGAGAGTTGTTGGTTTTTATTCTGATCTAACCAGGCAGCCTTTGAACCAAAAATTAATTCCTGATATAATTAATTGTGGCTTGCATAGTAACTTAAAATTCACTGATTCACTGGGTGAACATGATACGTCATTGTAATTTATTTAGAGAAAAAGTATTTGAGGCAATTTCTTCAGAAGAGAACTGAAGAGATTTGGGGGTGATTTTGATTAATATACAGTACTTCTGTTTCTATGAAATGATATGTGTATGCATGTGTGTATACACATTTATGATGTACATATGCTTATATTATAAAGTATTATGTACATTGTGAGTTACTACTATATCATGATAAATAAGAGATTTTGAATAATTTTATGTGTTTTATAATGTATTACCAGTTGTGAGCAAAGATATCTCATTTAACAGATTAAAATATATTCAATTTTAATTATCATTAAAATCCCAATTAGTCTGTTACTAAGTGAAAAAGATTTTATAGATATCAGTTATATGATATTATTTAACCAATACAGTCAATTCTCATTATTTGATTTTTTTGTATTTTCAATTTTATCCACTTTCTAATAAAGTGATTTGGATCTCCTAAATCAACACCTGTTATACTAAGTCATTCAACAACATGCATAGAGAGGGAATTTAGAGTTGCCCTGGTCATGCATTTCCAACTGAGATCAAGCAAGGCAACACTTTTGCCTGCTTGTTTCAGCTCTTACACCTTTTGCAGTTTTTTGTATTGCCACAGTTTGTGCATTTTTGTGCTTTTTCTTGGTAATTTTGTTGTTAAAAGAAGCCTCTAAGTGGAGTGTTAAAGTACTATCTAGCGTTCCTAAGCACAAGAAGGCTGTATGTTATAAGCTTTACAGACAAAATAACATAGGTTAGAAATATGGATGATGACTTTGATTATATATTATAAAACATGACTAGTACAAATTTTTTAAATTAACTGTATTTCTCCTGCTCTGTTTTCTGCTCCCACATGGCATAGAGTGAGAGAGTGAGCAAATGAGTAATTGTAGAAGAAATTTTCTTTCATCATGAATTAAGATTTAGGGTTATTTTGTGTAATATAAACACTCCAGCAGCAATCATAATAATAAAAAAAAACTTTGGAGAGATGTGAAGAAGAACAAGGAAGAATGTTGAGTGGGGAGTTAATCCTCCTCCCCACTGATTCTGTTATTGCTGAACTTCACGTAGAACTCAATTATAGACTCACATTTTAAGTGAATATTTGCATATCTGTTTCACCTAAGAGACCATGGATTTCCTACGGGCAGAGACTACATCTGACTTACAAAATTTGAGTACAGTCATGTATCGCTTAACAATAGGAATACATTCTGAAAAGTGCATCATTAGGCATTTCTGTCACTGTGCAAACATTGTGGAGGGCACTTACACAAACCTAGATGGCTAGCCTACTATGCACATAGGCTATGTGGTATAGCATTGCTCCTAGGCTACAAGCATGTTACTCTATTCAATATTGTAGGCGATCATAACACAATGGTAATTATTTGTCTATCTAAATATACCTAGACATAGAAAAAGCACATAAAAATACAGCTTAAAAGACAAAAATATGGTACAATTGTATAGGGCACTTACTATGAATGAGAATTGCTGGATTGGAAGTTGCTCTGAGTGAATTAGTGAGTGTTGGTTGAATGTGAAGGCCAAACACAGGGCAGTACACTTATTGTAGACTTTATAAACACTGCACATTTAGTCCACACAAAATTTATATAAAGTATTTCTTTCTTTAATAATAAATTAATCTTAGATTGCTGTCATATTTTTACTTTATAAACTTTTTAAATTTTGGAACTTTTTGATTCTTTTATAATACAGTGGTACTTTGAGATACGAACAGACCAACAATACTTTTTAAGATACGAGCTGCAACTCGGTCCATATTTTTGTTCGAGATCCAAGCAAAATTCCGAGATACAAGTTGTGACTCATGAAACTGCTGCTAGTTGGCGTGTTGGCGCATGGGTCCAGTACCGGCAGTTTGATATACGAGTTGAATGACTTACAAGTTTGGTTACAGAAAGAATTTAATGCGTATCTCAAGGTACCACTGTAATACTTATCACTGCACAGTTGTGTATAATTTTATAGCCTTATTTATAAGCTTTTTTTGTGTTTTTAATTAATTAATTAACTAGTTTTTTAATTTTTTGTGAAAAACTAAGACACAAAGGCACACAGTAGCTAGCCCTACACAAGGTCAGGATCATCAGCATTACTCTCTGCCACCTCCACATCTTTTCCACTGGAAGGTCTTGAGGGCTAGTAACACCCACGGAGCCATCATCTCCTATGGCAGGGGTTGGGAACCTATGGCTCGTGAGCCAGATGTGGCTCTTTTGATGGCTGCATCTGGCTCGCAGACAAATCTTTAATAACAAAATAATAACTTTAAAAATATAAAACATTCTCATGTATTACAATCCATTCATTTCCTACCACTCATGTTCATGATTGCGGGTGGCTGGAGCCAGTCACAGCTGTCCTCCGGGTCAACACCAAATTTTTATTGGATAATACGTAATATACATGGCTTGTTGTATGGCTCTCATGGAATTACATTTTAAAATATGTGGTGTTTATGGCTCTCTTAGCCAAAAAGTTTCCCGACCCCTGTCCTATGGCAACAATGCCTTCTTCTGGAACACCTTCTGAAGGGCCTGGTTTGGTTACTTTATTTCTTTTTCTCATTATAGATCAGTTTGTTGTCACTATGAACAGTCCTTTCTATAAATGAAAACTGTTCAGTATTGAGTTACATTTTTGATTTAACTCTTTAAAAATAAAGCTTGTTGAGATGCACAAAACAGCTTTTACTAAATACTTCCCTAACAGATTTCTTGGAAGCTTTTTCTTTTTTCTTCTCCTGAAGTTTCCTTTTCTCTCACCTTTTCCTCAGCTCTGCGTTCCTGTTTCAGCTCCCACAACTTCTCATCAGTAAATGCCTCAGGAGCTCCTCAATGTCATCCTCACCCACACTTCAGGTTACAGCTGTTCGTCATCTCTACCACAGCCTTTTTGACTTTTGCAACCTTTTGCTACATTATGAGGGTAACGATGTTAGGACAGCTAGGATGTCACTGGGCAATAGAAAATCTTCAGCTTTATTATAATTTTATGGGACCAATATCATTGTACATATACAGTCCATACTTGACAGAAACATTGTTATTCAAGGTTGCACCGACATATTCATAATATTAGTATTTTTTCAGAGTCAATATCCATATTTCAATGGCTTTTATTCTGTCTGTTAAAAGAATCCCACAAGTATTTCTGAGAATACTGGTCGATATTACACCTGTACTCATTTACACAACTGGCTCTCTAGAGTTGCTGTGACACCTGACTCATGGATGGTCTGCTTGTTTCACATTGCTCTTTCTTCTCTCAGTACCACCCTACTGACTTTGTTCAATTTCACATATCATGATGAATTCTGCTTGTTCCTGACATATCTGACACCAGTGCTACTCTGTCTAGGCAACGGCTGACAAATTGGCCAAAATCGCCACTACTATCTGTTGGATACCATTCTTGTTTTCCAGGTTCTGCCCTCTTCCCCAGATATCATCCTCATAGAAGCCTTCAATGGGTGTCAAGCTTGAGTAATACTCTATGATATTGTGGAAGTAGAATATCACTCTGATTTTGTTTGTACATTCCAGGAAACAAGTGACATAGAATGACTTCTTGAATCCCAGTCTTAGAAATTTTCAGGAAAAAAGAAAAAAATTATATATATATATATTTATGCATAGTGCCCTCTCACTAGAACAGAGAAAGTTGTCTCTGACAGAATGTAGTAAATAAAACTAACACCATCCTATACAAGGGAACTTTTTCAATCATAGGTTATGACATATTTTTTTTAGTCCAAAATTGTATGTTATTCAGTGCAGGTGCACAGCCTTATTGACTATTTGGACACTGACTTTACAACATAATCAATAAGTCCTCTTTAACAAATTATTCAATCTCCATTGGCCTTGCTTGCAGAGGTCTGTGGGATTAAATTGGCATGTATGCTTGAACAGTATTGAAATAAAACTGACATTATTGAACAGTCAGTGAGTTTTAGTTATTGTTTTTCCTTTAAGAGGTGTTCACACTTCATACAATGGATGTAAATCAGATTTGCTCCATGAGTTTTCCAGAAATGTTCAAACATACGTTAATAGTAGGTTTGGACACACACACACACATCTCTGAATTTTCAGTACCTAGTAGCTAGCACATGTTAAGTGTTCAGGAGATTTTTATTGAATAAATGATAACTACAGATAGAGGTTCTAAAATGGGTGGGAAGTGTCTGTGTCACTAACACATAGTACTGATTTTATTAGGCAAGGCAGGAGAGCTATCTCCTCTCTAGCAATAAGCAAGGTGTCTTGTTAGTATTCTGTAAACATTTCTTAGATAAAAATTATTATCTTATGCTGAGTAATTTTTATGCCATGCATTGTTTAATACCTATTATCTTATTTTACTGTCCAGTATGGTATTTTCTTTTTAATATTCCTATTCTAGATGAAAAAAAACTAAAGCAGAAAGAGTAAATAATCCGTCTAAATTGACACAGCTAAAATGGGGCAGGGTGAGGAATTACTTATTGATAATCTGGATATGAAAGCATGGTCTTCATTACAGTCTTAACAGAAGGTGAATGACTGAAAGAATGAATGAGAATTTAACAAGGATGTAGATGCTAATCTAAGACTGGATCTTCTTCTGTCAGCTTGTCTAAATTTGAATATCAATCCTCTTGTTAGTTAAAAGATTATGGGCAACTTCATAACGATTCTCTGCCTCAGTTTCTTAACCTATTTAAAAGGGACAAACTTGGTATGTATCTATATCACAGGTTGTTATGAGGATTAAATGGGGAAAATTTGTAAACCACTTACTTAATCAGTACTTGAACCCGAATATGTGCTTAATAAATAGATAAAATTATTGTGTTAGTTGTTCTTGATTTTATTCTTACTTATACTTTCAATATTTTATTTATTTATTTACCAACAAGATAAAAATATTGAATTGCTTTTACGATCTATATTTATTTTATGTATCCATTTAAATGAGTTCTAAAATATCTTATGAATAAAAATGTAGGCTTTAGTTCTTTGGAATGTAAATTATTTAATAATTTTAGAGACAGGGGGTGTTGTATTCAACTCTTGTGGACACAGATATAGAAGAAATACAGACATACTGTTCATATGCAGAACACTTATGAAAGAGCGAGGAAAATATATAGAATTATTCTGAGAGATCTTTGTGTGAAAATAATAGCAAAATGCTAAGATATCATTTGTGATGGTTATGATTGTTCCTACAATATCCTTTAAATAAAATAACATATTTTACACAAATGGGTTAAAATACAAATGATATATTTTCTTTTGAGAATTATACAGAACCAGAAAATATTTATCTGTTGGTGCTTTTTATCATTTCTCTTTATAGTACAGACATCAACAAAGATGCTAACCTGCAACAAATCACTCAAGATTGTTTCTGGACTGAAGCAATAAGGCAATTATTTCAAGATGCTCGGAATGTGGCCTGCAAAAATTAAACAGTTCTCCCATGGCATGTAGACCATGATAATTATTCCTGGGCTACTCTTGTGAAATTGTACCATAATCAATATGTTTTGGAACTAAAATTTTACATTTACTTGTTAGGCTTTTATATAAGTGATGTCTTAATTTAAATTTTAAATTATAATTTGAGACCTATGTCTAAAAACTGCAAATCACTTTAAAGCCTACATTTAAGGAGTTCTCATTATATCTAATCATCAAGATCTCCACAATCACAGTCTTTTGAAATTTGTATATAAATACTCATGTTTTCTTAATATTCTGTTTATATCATTAATTGCCAGCAGTACTCAAATATTGTACTTTCTACTACCCTAAGAGCACCTCAGTGAAGAAGATGGGTCTTTTGCTCTATAACCAATTCTCTTCTTTGGCACATTCGAGGTATACACTATCTACTGAAATGAAAACAATGGCACAATTACTCAATTTATGCACAATAATAAATTAATAAGCATTGAGGAAATACACATATGTAAAATATTAAACATTTTTTGTGATCTTACTTTATTATTTATCTATCAACATACTGTTACTAAAAATAACAGTTCTGGAAGGTTACATTACCGTGTATCTTGGAACAGCTGATCGATCCTTCACATCATTGATATGATAGTTCTAGTAATAAATAGTTCAAAAACAGTTTCTAAAACAACTCTTAATGTATGCACAGCATCTATTCTGAGCAACAGGCACTTCTAGGTGAATCAATATTTAAGAAGGCATATGTAGCTAATTCAAAGAAGTGATAAATGATATGAAGAAAGAGCAAAGCAAAATAAGAAAATAGAGAATGGTAGATTCTGGTAGGTCTTCTACTTTGCATAGGGAAGGACTATTTGAAGAAGTAATATTCAAGGAGAGAGCTCAATGAAGACAGGAAGGGAAGAGTGCAATGTGGAGAAGAACGAGGTACTCTGTGGTGTAGAAATAATGTTTAAGGCAAGAAAGAACTAGATGTTTTTTTAAGGAACTAAGAAAGTTTTAGGGAAGCAGAAGAGTCAGCATGGCTGAAATAGGAAATAGTTTAGGTTGGAAATTAAAACACATTAGGCCTTACAACCTGAGTCAGAAAGATGTATTCTATTCTAAATGTGATATAAACCACAAGAGAATTTTTAGTCTTGGAATGATATGATCTTATCTGAGATATTAAAAGAAAATTCTGATGGCTAGATGGAGGATAAACCAGACTGGAAATAAACACACTACTATGGTGGTCACTGAAGTAGATCATGTCAGAGATGATGGTGGCTGGGGTTAGGGTGATCATGGTAACAGTGGAGACAAAAGGTATATTTCAACTTATTCTTTGAAAGTCGACTTTCCAAGACATATGAATTGGGTTCAGGATGAGATTGAAAGTAAAAAGGATCAATTACTTCTTAGTTTCAGAAAATGAATAAAATATTAATGTGAAGATGAGAAAACCAGATTTTGTTTATACTAGAAAGTATTTATGTATTGGCTATATTGAGATCATTTAAAAGAAATGTCATCAGCTACTTAGTTGTAAGGTCCTAAAACACATCAGGCTATAAACTTGAAAATCAACTATGTATAACAAAACTAGATGAACTCACAAAAAAATGAAAATACACCCTGGCCAGATAGTCCAGTTGGTTAGTGTGTTGTCTGGTAGTACAGAGTTTGCTAGTTCAATCCCTGGTCAGGGCACATACAAAAATAAGTTAATGTTCCTCTTTCTCTCTCTCTCTCTCTTTCTCTCTCTCTCTCTCTCTCTCTCTTTCTCTCCCTTCCTCTCCCGCTAAAATTAATAAATAATTTTTGAAAAGAGGAATATACAAATATGTACATGTGTGTTTGTGTGCACACACATATATATAAAACAGAAAAAAGTGGTTAGGAAGCTGAGCGCATGGGTCATTCTAGCATTTAGGAACAAAAATAAAAAAGATTTCAGCAAAAGAAGATGAAGTTGTAGTAGCAAGGGAAAGAAGAGAAAAGAAGATCAGAGAGATGCATATATAAGTCAGTGAAACTGAATTTAAAGAAGGATATCACCAAATTTACCAAATACTACTGAGACTATAAAATAAGAACTGAGAATTGATTATTTGATTTGAATAATTTGCTAAAGATAACTAATGGATCATGTTGTAGCTCTTTATTCCTTTTTTTTTTTTTACAGAGACACAGAGAGAGAATCAGAGAGAGGGATAGACAGGGACAGAGAGACAGGAGCACAGAAAGATGAGAAGCATCTATCATCAGTTTTTTGTTGCAACATCTCAGTTGTTCATTGACTGCCCTCTCATATGTGTCTTGACCGTGGGGCTACAGCAGACTGAGTAACCCCTTGCTTGAACCAGCAACCTTGGGTCCAAGCTGGTGAGCCTTGCTCAAACCAGATGAGTCTGAGCTCAAGCTGGCGACCTCGGGGTCTCAAACCTGGGTCCTCTGCTTCCCTTCAATGCTCTATTCACTGCGCCTCCGCCTGTTCAGGCCTTATTGCTTATCTTCACAATATTATTATTAATGATAATCTTGACAATAATGACTGATAGTGATGATATTGAGACAGCAGTTCCAAGTATGAGGTGATGAAATAAATATAGAAATTTCCATATTCCATTAGATGTTTTACATAAAAGAAAACATATAAATGAAACTGTATAGGAGATATGGAGTCAATAAAGGTGTTTTATATTTTCTGTAATTTTTAAAATAAAATTGGGATGTGGTGGAAATTGGATTTTCTTTCATTAGCACCACAAATACAAAGTTTTTTTGCTGCTCAGTATATGTTAGCATTCTTAGAAACAGCTCAAAGACTTTGAGTCTATCTGGTAATTTCTCTCAACATAACTGCCTCTCTATATGCTATATGTGTGTGTGTGTGTGTGTGTATGTGTGTGTGTGTGTGTATATATATATATATATGTATATGTATATATACACACCAAGAATCATGTTTTTTTAGCCACCTCAATGAAGCCATCTTTCACCATTAGAGACATTATAATTATGTCAAAATGCTTGTTTTCTTGTTCTTATTATACATTATAATTTTAATAGTTACTCTCTGACATGTTCACAATATCTAGCTCTTTAATTTTATGGGATCCGAAGTCAAATTGCATGTGCTCAAATTCTAGTTTTTATGTTACCATATGTGACATCTTTTTTTTTTTTTTTTTGTATTTTTCTGAAGCTGGAAACGGGGAGAGACAGTCAGACAGACTCCCGCATGCGCCCAACCGGGATCCACCTGGCACGCCCACCAGGGGGTGACGCTCTGCCCACCAGGGGGTGATGCTCTGCTCCTCTGGGGTGTCGCTCTGCTGAGACCAGAGCCACTCTAGCACCTGGGGCAGAGGCCAAGGAGCCATCCCCAGCGCCTGGGCCATCTTTGCTCCAATGGAGCCTTGGCTGCGGGAGGGGAAGAGAGAGACAGAGAGGAAGGAGGGGAGGTGGAGAAACAAATGGGTGCTTCTTCTATGTGCCCTGGCCGGGAATCGAACCCGGGTCCCCCGCACGCCAGGCCGACGCTCTACCGCTGAGCCAACCGGCCAGGGCTATATGTGACATCTTTGACAACTGTCTTATTCTTTTTAAGCCTTGGTTTTCACACACGCAAAATAATACAAATAATAATGTTATTTTTTCATTATTTTATATTTTCCCTCCATTATCTTATTATATATCCTTAGTTCCCTAGATCTCTGGTTAATGCTTTTTACTCAACAAATGCTAGTTAATACAACTGTCCACCATGTGCATTTATATTTATTCAGTAATTATCAATAAATATTCATTATTGTAACACTTTTTATAGGTCAATAAACAACAACAACAAAAATGATGACAAAACAGTATGGCTGTGCTAGAGCATCAGCAACTTATTTTTATTAAACAATGTAATCACTTACCTAAAATTTCTAAACTCCAACTACCAAAAAGTAGAAAATTGATGCAAACTCTTATAGAGCCAAAATAAGTGTCTTTGTATATAATTATGCATTTCCCGATTATAGGAGGCCAGTGTTGTATATAATAGGCAATATATGACTTCAGAACCTTTATAAAATTTTAGAGTTCTAAGTTCCAATTTATATATGGCCTCAAGGATTGTAGTTAATTGAGTATGGACTTATGACATCTGTCCTTCAGCTGAGTTCATTTATTGGAGAGCTGTTTCCCAAACAATGTTTATTAGAGTGTTCTTTCCACTTTATGAAAACCTATCAAAGATTTTTGTGGCAAATGGAGCTATTATCTAAGCTTTAATTTTGACATTTTAAATTTACAAGTTATGGTTGAGGCACAAAAAGTGTAGTGTACATTTTATATTTCAGAAAGCATATATAAAAATTTTTCATAATAAAAAAATCATAAACCAACTTATTCTGGACATTGGTTTAATATTATACAAATAAAACCCAACAATATTCCTTTATGGGCCCTTTTTAGAGAATAGTTGTTCTTAACACAAAATAAACATTCTGGTGTAGAGTGGAATTTAAAGTGATTTCATATGGAAATGATTTACTACAGAAATTACAGAACACCCATAGTGACAATGGCTGCTATCCTAATCCAGCCTCAATCTTTATTCACATAACTCAAGTTATGAAGAAGGTCTTCCTTTCCTTACAACGCTAAAAAAGTGTTTGCCACCTGTGTCTCACCGTATATCTGTAAATAACAGATTGCACCAATTATGTTAGTGTTCTGTTGCAATGCAGTAAAATAAAATGCAGCAGTGGAAAAGATTTATAGGCAAATGCCTCCTTTAGAATTCTGAAGCTGATAAGCAGAGATGTATGAATTATTAAAGTGAATAGAAGCTTTATTGACAGGCTTGTAATCAAACTTTGCTTGCACAAAACAAGAAACCTGTGACTAATTTCAAATAATGGTGTTTGCCTAACAAAATGGGACATTTAAAGGTCAACTTTATAATCAAAATCTGATTCCAGGGAAGGGCAACACTGTTTCTTTAGTCTTCTATTTATTTAGAATAGATATCATATTGAATAAAATAAAGCACAATGTCACCACTATAAACTAACAGATTCTGAAGAGAATTTATAACGATTTTAATGTATGCTAGTCAGTAACTGAAGAAATCCTAAGGGTTAGAACTTTAAATTATAAGTGATAGCCAAAAATAGACAAACACCAGTTTCTCTTTTTTTATCTTCACTCTGAATTAACAAACACAAAATTATATAAACAATTTTTCTGTTACATAAATATGACTATCTCCTTTTTTCTTCAACTTTCTCCTATGAAAAAATAAATGAAGACAGTTAAGGACTAAGGTGGATAGGAAGGAAACTCAGAGCAATCTGACATTATACAGCATTGGACACCCCATTACATTTATTTATCAAAGTAAAATCGGTCCCTCTTTCCTATCAATGCTACAACTTAACTCTCAATTTAAATACGTGAAACAGATAAAATATTAATTTTTTGAAGTAACACATTCAAAAATAAATAAAAATCTCTAATCCTAGGCTGTCTTATTTTTATCCTATTTACCATAGCTTGCCTCACACCTATCCATATCTACAAAATAAAATGCATTCTGCTTTTAAGGTGCATTAAACCTTCAGTTACTCAAACTAAGTTAGTTCAGTGAACATCTCTAAAATATAAAATGAAGTGAAAAATTTAGATGCATTAGTGCAAACTAGATTAATTATATAGATTTATATGTACTATTTTTCCTGAAACCCGGAAGCCCATTCTAACAAGGATGCTTTTCTTTTTCCTGTTTGAGGTGTGGTTCTAACTGGCACATCAGATCCTAAGCACCAAGTGGATTAGCTGGTTTTGCTTTCTCTACTTTATGGCACTGATTGCAATAATTTCAGTATTTTTCTATAGCATTATAGTTCTTGATTTCAAAAGTTTATGAAGAGAAAAAAAAAACCCAAAAACGATTTGTTGTGAATTACTGAACTCCTACATGAGAATTGAGTTATTATTGATATAAGAAGTTGAAAAAAATTACCTTTAGATCTGGCACCAGAATTCTTATTTTGGAAGTCCAACTACTACACTGAAAGAACCTCAAGCTAGAGACTCTATGAGGTAAATAACATATTTATTATTTTAAGTCTTGGTGGTTAGTTTTGCAGCAATAGATAATTCAATTATATGCATTTAAGACAAAAAAATTATTACCTATTTTGACTATTTCTACATCCTTCAGATTTAATTTGCAATTTTATTAAATTTTTCTTATGCAGTTAAAATAAATGCATATTCTACAGATGTGCCGTGTATTCTGTGTATGCTACCTAGTTAACGAGACAAATTGAGTTGTCCAGATATTTTTATTCTTTATTATTTTTTTCTCTGCTCATTCAGTCAATTGCTGAAAGAGAAGTATTCAAGTACTCAGATATGTTTGCTACTTGTGAGTTCTTGCTTTACAATCAAGATACTATGCTATTAGTTGCATACAAATTTATGATGATTACATTTTTCTAGTTTATTAACAACTGCACTATTATGAAGTACTTCTCTTTATATCTATAATATAATTCATACTCAATGGTCTACTTTGTTCTATGTTTGTATGGCTGGCTACATTAAATTTCTTTTTCAAAAACATCTTTGCATGACAACTATTTTTTACATTTTTTTTTCTGAAGTTGGAAATGGGGAGGCAGTTAGACAGACTCCCACATGCGCCCGACCGGGATGCACCCGGCACACCCACCAGGGGGCAATGCTCTGCCCATCTTGAGGTGTCGTTGCAACCAGAGCCATTCTAGCGCCTGAGGCAAAGGCCACAGAGCCATCCTCAGCGCCCGGGCAAACTTTGCTCCAATGGAGCCTTGGCTGCGGGAGGGGAAGAGAGAGAGAGAGAGAAAGGGAGGGGCAGGGGTAGAGAAGGAGATGGGCGCTTCTCCTGTGTGCCCTGGCCAGGAATCGAACCCGGGACTCCCGCGCAACAGGCCGGCACTCTACCGCTGAGCCAACCGGCCAGAGCCAATTTTTTACATTTTTATTTTAAACATTCTCATTTCTTTTATTTAAAATATCTTTCTTCTACACAGAAAATGTTTTAACTTTATAATGGATTATTTAGTCTATTTACATTTGATATAAATTGATGTATTAAGATTTATAATTGACATTTTACTGTCTGGTTTATTTTTCCACATATTCTATGTTCCTTTATTCTCTGTTTCTTAAATTAGAAATCATTATTTTTTCATTTTTTATCTATTAAATTGTTTATTGTAAAATATTTTACTATTTGTTTAATGGTAATCCTACAATGTACAACATACAAGCTTGACTTACTAGGTTTTAATATAAATAAGTACTAGCATCACTTCCCAGGTAATTATCTTTTTAACTTCCTCCCATCTTTGGTGTTATGATTTCTTTGCATTCTATTTCTACATTTATTTTTAACACTATAACTCATTACTATTATTTTCTACAGCCAATATTTATTTAGATTTACCCTTAGTTACCATTAGATTTATTGTATCTAATGTTCTTTGCTCTTCTTTTCTACATTTCCACAAGTCAACCTGCCATCATTTTTCTTTTGTCTGAAAAATACTCTTTAGCATCATTATAGTGTGGGCTTGTTGGTAATAAATTATATTTCTCGATTTTTGTTCACTAGAAATATATCTATTTATCTTCACTTGTAAATAATGTTTTCACTTGGAACATAATTCTAGGTATGTAGTTATTTATTTATTTTTGTATTTTTCTGAAATGAGAAGGAGAGAGGCAGAGAGACAGACTCCCGTATGCGCCCAGCCAGGATCCACTGAGCATGCCCACTAGGGGGTGATGCTCTGCCCATCTGGGGCATTGCTCTATTGCAACTAGAGCCATTCTAGTGCCTGAGGTGGAAGCCATGAAGCCATCCTCAGCACCCGAGCCAACTTTGTTTTAATGGAGCCTTGGCTACGGGAGGGGAAGAGATTGAAAGAGAGAAGGGAGAGGGGGAAGGGTAGAGAAGCAGATGGATGCTTCTCTTGTGTGCCCTGGCTGGGGTTTGAACCTGGGAAATCCACATGCCGAGCCAACGCTCTACCATTGAGCCAACAGGCCAGGGCCTAGGTATGTAGTTATTTTAAATGAGCTTTTAAAAGATGAAATTTTTCCTTTTTTCATGATTACTAATCTCATATTCTGTTGATGCTCATTTGAATATAGTCTTTTTTTTTGTCACTGTAGTATTTTAAATATTCTTTTTTGTCTTTGATTTTTAGCAGTTTCATTACAATGTGCAAGAGTTTGATTTCTTTATATTTATCCTGAATGGAGTTTGCAGTACTTCTTAAATATGTAGCTTGATCTCTTTCATCAACTTTGAAAAATTCTGTCATTATTTTTTTAAATACTACCTTTGCCATTTTTCTCTCCTTATGATAATGCTTTTGCTGTTAAATATTTTTACAATACCCATATGTCTCTGTATTTTCTTCTTTTTCTTTCTGTATTCTAATCTGTATAGTTTCTACTGTCTTATTGCAGTTTACCAGTCAGATCTTCAGTTCTCTATTGTACTCCTAACCCCATACATGGTTTTTTAATTTCATAGTATTTATCTTCTCTGTTTTAAATTCTCATTGATGGTTTTTATATATAATTTAGTTATCTGATGAAATTCTCCATCTTTTCATTCATTCTCTTTGATATATTAATCACCATTATAAAAAGGTTTATATCTGAAAACTTCAGTATCTGGGCCACCTCAAAACTTTATTTCTTTTTTCTTAGTCTTTCCCTTAGAATGTGCCTGATAATATTTCACTGTGTGTTGGCCATTGTATTATGAAACATTGTAGAGAGATGATATTATTCCCCTCCAGAACATTCACTCATTCTTCTCCAAGCTTCTAGAATAGAGAAGCAACTTTAATCCATAACCAACTAAGAGGTTGTTTTTCATACCTTTAACTGTTTGGGAATTGATCTGATCTATTTCCCAGTCACCTCTTTCCAACTTGCCAGGACCTGAACTATTTATTTTCAGTAAAGCTAAATGAATAGTCAGCATTGTGTGACTTTCAAAGCTTCATTTAACATTTTAGCTACTTTCAGCTAGGATTCTTAGCATCTTTACAAGTGTGTATTAACAACTGGAAAATAATGTGAGGAGAAAGCCAGGCAGAGTGTCATGTTCAACCATCTCTGCACATTTCTTCTCTCCAGGAACCCTCCAAATTTTGTCTGCTGAGGCAGCCAGGTCTAATTTTTTTTTCTTTATTTATTTTTCCTCCTCATTCCTCTGAAATTGCTGAAAGCTCCATGGCTTCTCTGCATCATATTGATTTTCTTCTACCTTGTTTCTTAGGCTTTCACTCTGTGCTACTTAAGGATTAGAAAGGGCTCCAAGGAGAAAAATGAAGTAGATTGCAAAACTCATGTCAATATATTTCCTCTCTTTCAATGGTTATGACACCTCTTGTCTCGAATGCCTTCAGAACCCTTGTTGACTGCCTGTGCATGTTTATTTTTATTTTATTTTCCATGTTCCCACCTTTTCTTACATTACAATAAATAAACTGTTTGGGTGGAAGTTATTCCAGCATTACTAGGAGAAGGAATCCTGAGGATCTTTGCATTTCAATGAAGACATTTTTCTAGATACAGTTTTATTAAAAATAATTAAATACTTTGATTTCAGTTTTGCTATGTAAAAAATATACTTATTTATGAATTATTCTCAAATGCTAACCAGTTATATAGTATCTAAAAATTACATTTTTATTAAAAAAATATATCATTCCCTTTCTATAGGACACACTACAAGCAACTCAATCTTTTTCTTCTTGAATTAAATTAGGTAATGGAATTAAGATTATCTTCTAGAATAAGTCTAGGTTAAAATCAATTTTTAATTTCTTAAGACAGTGGGTCCTTGTAGAGGAATAAACTAATTGACCAATGAAACACAATGAGTGCCTCTGACAGTCTTGAGTAAATATATAACGTTAATAATCAGTAGATATGACATGGTTAGTCATTGGCAAAATAAAAGACTGTTTAACAAATAAGGATGCTAACTGATTTATAAAATTTGAAACAGGGAAAACTAAACAAACAAACATAATCCCCCAAAAGTCATAGCAGTAAATCATTCTACAAGAAGCAGTGGATGTGACAGGAACAGTTCCAATTAGCAAATATAAGTTTTCAGATTTGTCTAGCTCTTGTTTTGGCTGGTAGGTTCAAAATTGTCATATAAATAAATTAATGAATTAATTTTATAAGAGTGTCATTTGTGTTTTATTAACAATAGTGTTATTTAAACTTATAATTATGATTAATCCAATCTATGCAACTAGACTTTAAAGCAAAATATAAGAAGAATTAGATAAAAACTGTCATCTAATAATCTAACCCAACCTTTTAACTATAGCTAGCAGGGCTTTTGGGTTTAATTACTGCAATTCTAAAAATCACAGAAGACAGCCAGTATTTATTATACATGTTGTAAAATGTGTAGTTTTAAAATTAAGGGTTGCGTTGATTAGAAGATCTAGACTGCATCTCCAATGACCTCCAAAAGCGTATGTTAAAACAATTTTCTCTTTATTATTTAATTTGTAGTAAAGATGTATCTTCTATGATTAGGGTTGTGCAACTTCAAATATCAATGTCAACTTTCTACAGAAAAGCTTAAACTTGTGTATCAATTTTTTCAGTTTAACATTTTATCGGGACATTTTAGTGAATGAAAAATAAGAATCTCTCTTCTCCTTTTTCTCCATAAACAAATACTGCAAAAATGCTTTGGAAAATGATAATAGGAGAAAGAAATTTGGATGATTGTCTCATGCTTTTCATAGTCAATATTTTTTTTTACTATAAAACATTCACAGCTTTCCATATATATACAGAAACATTTCAATATTTTTTAATTTAGAAAAAGTAAAATGACCAAAACTACTATATACTTAAGATTACTTTCAAGTAAAACTGTATTTTGTACTGATATTTACATAAATAGCATTTAGGTATCAGAGCATTTATACAAGAGATATGTTTATTGAATCTAAAAATATTTTTGATCAATATATTGACTAAGAACCCCAGAATATTAAAAAGAAATCCCTGCCAACTTGAGTAAATAAAGTCATTCTGTAGAGAAATAATGAATGTCAGTGCAGGGGCACTATTTCCTCTCTATATATCAATACTAACTTTATGAATTTATAACACCTTATCAACAAGTCAGAAAATTGAAGAAAAATAGTCAATCATGTCATTAATGAGGTAATACAAGGGTATATACACACGCACATATACATGTAATCAGTAAAAATATATCATTGCATAAGACAAAATATAGAATTCTGTATTGCAATAAAAAATAAAAGATATTACTCTATGCTTTGGTTTATATAAGGAAATTTTAAGTGGAACTTCTTAATATATTTTGAAACTAATCAGAAATATCCTAAATACTGTCAAAATATTGGATAAAAAATTGTCTAGGGCTTAAAGACAAGAAATTTCTTAGGGCCTGACCTGTGGTGGTGCAGTCGATAAAGCGTTGACCTGGTAATGCTGAGGTGCCGGTTTGAAACTCTGGGCTTGCCTGGTCAAGGCACATATGGGAGTTGATGCTTCCAGCTCCTCCCCACCTTCTCTCTCTGTCTCTCTCCCTTTCTCTCTCCTCTCTAAAATGAATAAATAAAATTAAAAAAAAAATTTTTTAAAGAAATTACTTAAGAACAATTGAATATTTAATTTTTCTATGATTATTGGCAATTTTGCATTTATTCTTTGTTTAGAAATAATATTTCTAACTGCAGTGAAATAGTTTACTGGAATGGTAAGTAATCTATCTTTTTAATATGTATATACATTTAGTTTATATATGTGTGATATATGTGATATGTTATATATATATGTGATATGATATATATATATATATGATATTTGTTATTGTTTTTAGGTTTGAGGCCAAAGTACATTTTTAAGGTTATAACCTCTCAGATTTCTATAGCTTTAGTTATAATTTTAGAGATTTCTTTTTGGGGAGTGTCTAACTTTTTTTTTTAAGCTTGCTAGAACTTAATCCACTATAATGATATCTACCCATCACAATCCATAAAATTAACACATTCATTTACTGATTAACTACATAGAATAGTAAAATAAGGACCACATACAAATTTTGTAATGAACTGGTATAATTTAACAGATCGATCCTTGAATTCCCATTAGATTACTTTAATTCATATAGAAATATGAATAGATATAGAAATAAATGATAATTGACCCCCATCTATGTGCATTGGATTGAAAATTCCATGGAGGTAACAATAGTACCTCTGAGCTTTACACAATGTAGACACTCACTAAACATTTACGGGATCTAATTATTCAATGGTTTTGTTATAAACTAACCTACAGAAACAAATGATATAATGAAAAGGGAATTAAGGAATTGCAAATATCATAGTAAATTAATCACAAATGATTTCCACCAACACAGATTAAGAAATTATTCTGAAATTCTCACAGGAAAGGTTCTCTGGATTTGTACATTTATGTACTTGGCCCTTACAAGTTCTCCTATATATGGTCCTGGGTTGCTGATTATGGATGTGATAAGAGAGCCACTAAATCCATAATAATTTTGGCAAAGTATTACTGAATTCATATGCAAAAGCTGTGGCTGAATTTTATGTTATCCATAGTCCTATTTTTAAGTATAAAACAAGAATAATACATTTATTAGTCCTTTAGTATTATGCAGTATTACATGGCTATGTAATTAACTCATTTAATTCACTGTAGATGAGATGGTTGTCTTGATTTAAAAATACATGTTCTTTTTTTTTTTTTTTTTTTTTCATTTTTTCTGAAGCTGGAAACAGGGAGAGAGACAGTCAGACAGACTCCCTCATGCGCCCGACCGGGATCCACCCGGCACGCCCACCAGGGGCGATGCTCTGCCCACCAGGGGGCGATGCTCTGCCCATCCTGGACGTCGCCATGTTGCAACCAGAGCCACTCTAGCACCTGAGGAAGAGGCCACAGAGCCATCCCCAGCGCCCGGGCCATCTTTGCTCCAATGGAGCCTTGGCTGCGGGAGGGGAAGAGAGAGACAGAGAGGAAAGCGCGGCGGAGGGGTGAAGAAGCAAATGGGCGCTTCTCCTGTGTGCCCTGGCAGGGAATCGAACCCGGGTCCTCCGCACGCTAGGCCGACGCTCTACCGCTGAGCCAACCGGCCAGGGCAATACATGTTCTTTTAACTGTATAATTTCATAAAACTTTTAGATGTTTGCTTTTTGTAAATTAATATTGAAATAGTATAAAAGTAGATATATATGACAATAAAAAGGGATTCTGTAATCAAAACATTGAAAAGTAGTAAGATTTTTCCAACGGTTTTTATACAATTTAAAGTAACTATACTATTTTTGAAAGAAATTCATTTATAAGACCTAAATCACTATATGGCAATTTTTAGCCTCAAAATATAGCTGAATTATATGCCCTCTATTTATTTATATAGAGGGCATAAAATAAGTGAAACAAATACCAAGAAAACAACAACAAAAAACAAAAAATTCTTCAGTCAGTTGGCACCTTGTAGAAGAGACCAAATTAGTTTTTCTTTTTTTTCCTATAAACTAAGACAACAAGAATTCCAATCAAATATACACCTTTGGGTAATAGTTCCCCAAAATAAGAAGCTTTGATTAAATTGAGATGCATCCTGATTTTTTATGGTGACTATGTATCAATTAAAACTTACCCATTTTCTGAGCGAAAACTGCTTAAAAGATCTTTTGTTCTTCGGTAAGGAGTGTATAAACCACTAATTACAAAGCACTGCTCAGCTTTCCCACTTACTTTCATCTTGTGAGGAGATTAATAGCCATCCTTGAGACACCGGCTGCTTTCTATTTGTCAAAAAGAAGCCAGTGGCTGGCAGCTCTCCTAGAGGA
Source organism: Saccopteryx bilineata (assembly GCF_036850765.1). NCBI lineage: Eukaryota > Metazoa > Chordata > Mammalia > Chiroptera > Emballonuridae > Saccopteryx > Saccopteryx bilineata. Next base: position 383,123,171 of record NC_089490.1, read on the forward strand.
CTGAGGGAACAGCGTACAGGAACTTCGCATTGTTGGTTACCTGAATATGGGAACAAAACAAGGACCTTCAGACTCTGATGAGAGACCCTGAAGACCATGATGGTTTTTTTCCTATTTTGGTTAATACAACTCTTATAGCCTTAATTTTATGCTACGACTTATTTTATGGTCAAAAACGGCAGCAATCATGCAGAGAGTGATTTCTCCATTATTTCATGACAAACCATGTCTAAGTAGTCTAGGAGCTGATTTTTCTTTTTTTTAACTGTACCTTTCATTTGTCCTCAAGCTTATGTGATCTTAAAAACACTGAACATTAAAGAAATAATTAATCTATGTTCTGCAACCATCTTTCTGCTTGAACTTTAGTTGTAATGCTTGTACTGTAATTGCCTCAAAACATATTTGTTAGAAAGAAACTCAAGAGAGGAGTCAGGGAACATGGAGTAGGAAGCACTAAGAATCTACTTTCCCACTAGACAGCAGTTGAGTGGGCAGACTCTTCCTGATGTAATTGTTTTGGAACTCTAAAGTCTGCTGAAGGCTTGCTACTTCCAGGGGAAGATTTGGACAGTAAATTGTGGTTAATTTTGTTCAGTCTCAGCACTTAACACAGGAACAGGTATCCATTACTCACCTCCAGCCATCTGGCAGGCAGTTGTGAATATATTGTTGGAGACCCTTGTTCACAGTCTGTGGAAATGTAAAGTGGACAGACAGGACCATGTCCTCCAAGTACTGGGGACCTGTGCTCTGATCACTGCTGCGTCTGATCACAGAAGTGCAGACAAACAGGTGGGCAGTCATTGTTAACCTCTTCCCATGGTTGAAAGCATTGCCAACTCTGGCTGAATTTACTTCCAGAGCAATTAAAGGGCCAGTTGTCCTTTTATCTCCCTCTTATTTTTTTTTAAACTGTTAAGCCTAATTCGGGGGGACTTGAAACATTGAAGACAGGAACAAGGTCCATCGATTACACATCAAAGCTTTATTATCTAGCTTGGCCAAGCGGCGGCTACTCCGACAGAATTCTGAAGGAAAGTGCGCTAGCCCTTTGTTCTGCGTAGTTTTTATAGTTTTGTAAGTGGGAAGTACAGAAGCAAAAATTGTAATTAGGAGCCCCTTACCACTATTGGTTATAGTCATATGTCCTTTAACATGATAGGACCACGTTCAATTTGCAAGCCATACATTATTTTGGAGAAAACAAAATTTACAAGTCAACACAATGGTAGAAAGATGTCTCTTTGCATATTAAAAGGCATTCCTGTATTATCTAGTGTTCATCTGCTATCTCTCTGTCCAGAGTCACACCAGTTAACCACATTCATTTACATAGGAGAGGTAGTTTCAGTGGGGACAAATGCCCGCAAATGGCTCATTCCTATGAGAAAAGGTTTATTTTGGCTTTTCTCTCCCTGTACCTGGCTAGCCATTCCCCCTTTTCCCCACAGGCGTGGTGGAATGTCTGGGGATCCATGTTTTCCTCCCCTTTGCATTTACAATACAATGCCAAGGGCCATCCTGGTTATGCCAATCACATAGTACAGAGACTATTCTCACCATTTCTCAGCACACCTTAACCCAAATCAACAAAATGTTCCTCAAGTCTCCCAAAATATTAATATTAATTCTGTAGCTTTTAGTACTTTACAACACCTGTGGGTGAGGTGGCTCAGTGGCTCCTCAAAACTTTTGGGGGGGGATCCAGCCACTAAATAATAAGAAATTAAAAACACTTTTATATACAGGGTTAATTAGTGCATCCCAGGAAAAGGTTCAGGAAAAACTTAATAAGACATTGAGTTCAGACCACAATTGAATCCTTGGCAGAGAGAGAGCTGATAAGAATCACAAAAACAACCACAACAAAATAAGGTTTATACATGGAAAATTAATTATATAATACAATCTCCCTCATAATTGCAAGAAAATTGCTTTCAGTGGCAAGAATTTACATAAGGACCAACATTTTAAAGCTGATAGATCCAAGTATATGATATATGTATATCAAACAATGATTAGCTATGCTTGGCAGTTTTTCAGTACCCTGTTCCTTGGTGAATGATGAATGTGAATAAAGTAAGGGCAGTCATAGAACACAGCCTTCAGGCTGTTTGGGTTCAAAATTAATGACTACTACACTTCGGTCCCTAAAGTAGAAGTGGGGTTCTTTCAGCAGCAGAGTATTACATAGTCCTATTATTGGAAAGTCAATTCTGAATTGCCAATGGGGATTAGAATTGTCAACCTTAAATATAAAAAAATGCCAGTTATTTTATTAACAAAAAAATAAATAAAATAAAATAAAAAAGAATGTATTCAAAAATGGCAGAGAAATTGCAGTTCACAACAGGAAAACTATAACAAACCATAGGTATGTTTGGAGAACAAAGTACTTTATAGAGAAAAAGGGAGAGGGGCTAAGATGTGCTGTTTTAACTAAAATGTCCATTGGAGGAAACTGGGCATTTGAAACATAAAAGTTTCCAGTCTATGGCCATACCACCCTGAACACACCCAATCTCCTCTGAAACATAATAGTTTCCCATTTTCTGAGTCATTGCAGTTTTTAATTGGCTAAGTCTATTGCTAAGCAAAGAAAATAATCTTCCTTCTTCTTGCTAGAGTAGTAAGATAAGTTTGTTCCTGTTGGTAAATGTAAAGGTACCTTCCTGTGAGGTTCAGTGAGGGGTACTGCATGAGAGCTCCCCCTTCAAAGTTTCCTTACTCCATTTTAAATTGTTTCCTTTATCATTTTCACAGAATACAGTAGACAAGAAAGGCCTCATAAACACATTTTACAACTCAACGATTCAAAGGAAGGTTTGAGCAGGCTTAAAATTTCATTAGACTTTTTTAGGTGCTAAATCAGAGAGTAGGACATAAAGGAATTGAAAGGCACTAGGAGCCTGACCAGGTAGTAGCACAGCACAGTGGATAGAGTGTTTGCCTGGGATGTAGAGGACGCCAGTTTGAAACCCCCAAATTGCCAGCTTGAGCCTGGATTCACCAGCTTGAATGCAGGGTCGCTGGCTTGAGCATGGGATCATAGAAATGACTACATGGTTGGTGGCTTGAAGCCCAAGTTTGCTGGCTTGAGCAAAGGGTCACTGGCTCAGCAGGCACCCCCTGTCAAGGCACATGTGAGAAAGCAATCAATGAACTAAGGTGCTGCAACAAAAAATTGATGTTTCTCATCTCTCTCCTTTTCTATCTATCTGTCCCTCTAACTTAAAAAAAAAGGCACCAGGGGACTGTTAGAGTTGCATGGTATGAACAGGAGGGTCAACAATCACTTATAGGCATGTAAGTAAAAAAAATAGAATAAGAAATTTAATGCTAAGACTTACTAGAACATAAACCAGACTTCAAAGATATTCAGCTATGGAATTCAATCTAGATGTTAATTATAATTTAAAATAAAATTTTAAGTTTTAACTATCTATATTAGATGTAGTTTTATATTAATTATCAACCCAGTGATGTGATTCAGCCAGTTCGCACTGGTCCCGCAGAATTGATACCTAATTTTTGGTTGAGATCAATGAACCAGTTGTTAAAATGGTACTTGTAATCAGAGTTCTCTCTAAGGTGGGTACTTGGGCAGCCGCCCGATATGGAAATCACAAATTTACATTCCTTACTCTTTTTTAACATTCATCTGCACAACAGCATATTCTAAACACCCATAGTCATGTTCATTCCTTCTTTAGGTGAAAAAATTGCAAGTGAGGATGCTGATCAAGAACAATAAGGAAATATGTTAAATAACAGTTTTATTGTGATTTTTGTTAGGTATTATTTAATATATTTTATTAATATTTTAAAAACCTTTCTTATAAAACAGGCTTATTTTATGTACCTCTTTTATTGTTCTTATGTATTAAATGCATGAAATAATAAACTATCTTTTGGTGTGTCATTTTTTTAATACTTAAAATGGTCATTAGGGCAGAGAACCAGTTGTTAAATTATTTGAATCCTACCACTGTATCGACCTGACAATAAGTAGTGCTGTTGCCCAAAAACTAAAGAGAAAAAATAAGAAGATAATAGAGAGAAGACTTTTCTTTACCTCTTGGTCTTTGGAGTAGATGTGTTACATTTCTATAATCCTTTGAGTACATTAGAATAACTCAAGGCTGAAATGACATCAATGAATTAGGTGCTAGAGTAAAACTTAATGGCATTATTGTATAAACTCTTATATATAGAAGTCTTCCATAAAAAAGTCAAGAGAGACACATCCTTTATGAAACTCCTAGAAATAAGCAGAACACCATTCATGGAAAAGAATATAAAGTAGAAATTTTCATAGTTTCAGATTCTATCAGTTTTATCATGTGTTTTTGGTGCTGAGTATTTAAAATTCAATTCTACCTGAATGATCTACTTTAATAATATGTATATTCAATGTCATTTTAAATTTTGTTTAAAATTATATAGTAGTAGGATTTGAGTATACTGGTCTTGGAATATAGCTAATATTGAAAGATTTTCACAATCATTATACACAATCTGTTTCTATTAAATAATCTGAGTTGATTTATAAAAGGCTTTTATGTGAGAATAACTCATATGCTATAATAAAAAAAGGAGTATTGGCTCTGTGCTGTCTGATATTAGAAACTCTGTGCCCAAATAATTCCTGATCCTTTCTACTTGTGGGGAATTGGCCCTGAATACGCAACCAGCAGCCTTGGACCCATTGTTTTATTAACTGGGGCATCTATTATTGCTGTAGGCTAAGGCAGAGTTGAGAAAAAATGAGAATGACATCACCTGTGAGTGAGACAGCATCGTATTCATTTTAGAGTGAGTAAACAGAGGTCCCAAAACTTAAATGAGTTATTTGAAGTGAAATAGCTGTGAGATAATGCTTCTTTTGTGAAATGAGATAATTTTATTTCAAATATAACACTGCACACATTAGCGTAGTGAATATAGTATGTACACTGGTCAAAAACTTTCTTCTTGTAGTCTACACTGAGCAAATTCTTCCTAGAATTCTTGTTTAGAAATGAAAAGGATAATGGATAAGTAAGCCCCAAATAAAAAAATTCTAAGAGAAATGTGTAAGAGTTTCTTCACTTTTTAATTTCTCTGAATTATTTTTGTATGTAAACATGAAGTCATCAGTTGATCCCTGTCAATTGATTTAGTTTGAGCCCTTTAGTCATGAGCACTGTCTACTGAGCTGTAGTTTCATCAGAGAACAAGGCCACTCATGAAGGCAAACTGTGATGAATTTTGGCACTGTTACCCTGTAAGGCTGACCTTGGCAGTGGTGGGATCCAAATTAGTATAAAATTCATAGCTCATCTTTTATTAAATATCATGCCTCATAGGTCACAGCTTTGCCTATATGTTTGGCAGCTAAGTAAAATTCACAACAATCATGTATCTTTAGCAAATATGACCTTATCCATATAAACACAAATAAAACATTTACAAATATAGTATATAAAGGGGAAAGAGCTTAATTTAAATTTCTTTTAGTTTTTTTCTTTTTTGTAGTATTCAACTTCTAAATAACTTTACTGGAATATTAGCAATTACATGATTGATATTACATGATTTTAACTTTCTTGATTGTTATATAACAAAAACTAAGAAGTTTTTGCAAATAGATTTCTTATTTAATATTTTTTTAAACAACAAATTCTGAGAAGAAAACGTGTGGCTTCTAGAAAATTACCTTGTTTTATTTCAGTAGTTTCTTCCTTTTAAATAAATCTTAGAGAAATAAACTCAGGACAATTCTATTTTCTCTCTCTTTTTTTCTCTTTCCTTCTAAAATCACTTTGTGGGTAGTCAAATTTTAAAATGTAATTGGAATTATAAAGTATTTCTTCAATAATTCTGCTGCAGTATGTATAGTAAATTTATTTCCTCAACCTGTTGGATAACACATCCATTTTTTTTTCTCATTCAAACAATAAAAAATGTAAAATGAATACTGTGGTAAATATAAGTACTGGAAATTAAAGAAAAGATCAGTCTTTATAGTTATAATTCTGGAGTCTATTATTTATAAATTGCCAATATTTTCATATATCTTTATTTCATTCTTCCCAATTTCTACCTTTTTTCAGCAAAAATTCTGAATAAAGCAGAGATAGTTAAATACAGGGGGCTCTCGTGTTATGACACTCTCTACATATGATGTTTCAAGTTTACAATGCTCACTCCCATAAAATCTCAAAAAAAATGAGATGTGAGTATTTGAGCTTACACCCTTAGCGTTGTACTTACGGACTACATGAATGAACTAGTTTGGTTGTGTGTGGCAGAAGAATACACAGTAACGCAGCATAAGAGTGATGGAATTGGCTTCCCCAGGTATGCTTACTTACACCATTTTGGACTGTTAAAAGTGCAAGGGTTCCGTTTGTGTCGCTTTGTCATTTTTTCTACTACTACAGTACAATGTACAATACAGTATATTTATGTCCTTTTCCCTTTTCTGTGGCTTAGTTGTGTTTTTGTGTTTTAGATTATGATTTTACAACTGTGTTAGAATAGGTAAGAGACAGACTAGGGTGTGTTTGGACTTACACCAAAATTTGGGTTCCATCAGTGTTGTAGGAATGGAACTGTGTCATGACCTGAGGATCCCCTGTAGTGGTTAATCAAAAGCAATGTATTTCATCCCATAATCAGGAAGTTAAATTAACTAAATTCAATTCAAATAATATACCAATAAAATATGAGTAAGAATTTGTTATCCAAAATTTTCCTTTCAAACAGTTTTCTCCATTACAGGTTCTATATGTTTGAGATAATTGCTCCATAATGATTCTGAGAGGAAGTTTGGTTCTTAGAGGACACCATAGAATCTCACAATAGAATAATGTGTAAAATGGCCTTGGCTAGTTGGCTCAGAGGTTGAATGTTGGCCTGGAATGTGGAAGTCCCAGCCGGATTTGATTCCCGGCCAGGGCATGGAGAAGAAGTGATCATCTGCTTCTCGATACCTCTCTCTCACCTCTCTCTCTCTCTCTCTCTATCTTCCACTTGCATCCATGGCTCATTTGAGCAAGCTGGCCTCCAATGCTGAGGATGACACCATTGCCTCACTTCAGGCACTAAATTATAGATCAGTTGCTGAGCAACAGAGCAATGGCCCCAGATAGGCAGAGCATCTCCCTATAGGGGACTTGTGAGGTGGATCCCAGTAGAGGTGCATGTAGGAATCTGTCTCTGTGCCTTCCTGCCTCTCACTTAATTTAAAAAAAGGAAAAAATAGTGTGTAAAATAATTACCTCTCTAGAGCTGCGATATGATATATATGGATACAACCATAAGTTTTAGATCTCAATCTGATTACAGAAAGGCAGATCTGTGCTTTTAGAAACATTTAAAAATAAGCTGGTAGAAAAGGGCTCAAAACCATGTGGGTGTGACATAGAAATGACAACCTGTTCAGAGAATTAAGGAAAGAAGGCAGGGAGATGATCGAGATGAAATGAGAGGTGACTACTCTAAAATTACTTCTTCAAAAAGTTGTTCTCTCCTAAAAAATAATAGTAACTATATATATGGAATGAATATCCATGATTTGATAAACTGATGTAAGAACTGAGAAGCAGGAAAGTAGTTCCTAAAAACTGAAGCACAACACATAACAAAATAGTAGTCTATTGAGACTTAACTGAACTCTATCTATGATTCTCACATACTCCCACTACAACCTCAAAATAACCAATCATAGTTATTATTAAATTATTAATGGTAGAACTCTAAAAAGTTATTGAATTGTATCAGACTTTAAACATCTGTTTATCAGGTTACTATTGAATGAGACAGACGGTGTGCAAACTATCCATCATGAGAGAGCCAATGGCCTTCTTAAAAGTAAGATATCAATCTTATTTTACATTGAAGGAGGAAAGACTCAGTAAGATTAATGGGTTCAAGCCTTACAGTCTATGGAGCTTGAATTATGTAGCTTTTCTAGCTATAATGATCAGGTTAATCAAACAGATTTCTCAAAGCATGAAAGCATGAGGTCAAACATAGATAAAATAAAAGAACAATGTGTAAATTTTTCTTAATTCACTGATTTTTATGCTCAACTTTGACAAAATCAAAACAACCAAAAAGAAATCCTACCACAATAGTATTTATGTGTCATTGTCAAGAATTGCTTAAAGTGAAAAGAGAACTCCATCGCTCACACTGTATGACCTTCTCTCTTAACTTTACTGACCTTTTGCTACAGAGATTCAAGTCAGTGTTAATATTGCACTTGTCAACCCATCACTGCAATGCAACGTTTTCTTAGAACAAGCACTTTCTAAACAGCATCGAATTGAAGTTGCTATCACCTATCCTTGATAAATAAGCTGTTCCTTGAAATAGAGGAAACATGTGTATGTGACAAAACATATAAATATGACTTAGAAGCCCTGGCCAGTTGGCTCAGTGGTAGAGCATCAGCCCGGCATTTGGAAGTCCCTGGTTTGATTTCTGGCCAGGGCACACAGAAGTGCCCATCTGCTTCTCTACCCTTTCCCTCTCCTTTCTGTCTATCTCTCTCTTCCCCTCCTTCAGCCAAGGCTCCATTGGAGCAAAGTTGGTCCAGGTGCTGAGGATGGTTCTATGGCTTCCACCTCAGGAGCTAGAATGGCTCTGGTTGCAATGGAACAATGTCCCAGATGGGCAGAGCATCACCCTCTATTTGGTAGGCTGGGTGGATCCCTGGTTGGGCACATGTGGGAGTCTGTCTGTCTTCTTCCTTGCTTCTCACTTCAGAAAAATACCATATATATATATATATATCATATGATTTATAAGCATCAAAGGATTAATTAGTTGCATGTGAATGGCCCAAAAATATTTAGGAGAGAAAAAAAAAGCAAGATGAACAAACAGACTGGAAACACCTTAGAGAGAACACAATTTGGGAATATAGGACAATGAGGTGGAAAAAAAAGAATAAAGAGGAAGATATAAAAAGAAGATAGGGGAAAAGCAAAAGGAAGAAGAAGGAATAAGAGACAGAGAACATAGGGAGGGAGAAATCAAAAAAGAGGGGAGAAACAGAGAAATACAAAATAGAACTTAATTCAGGAATAAAATATGAAGAATATCTTAAGAAACTCAGACTGGAGAATTTGTTTTATAAGCTCTGGGACACTGTGTCCTCTCAACCTGAAGGCTGTGAAGGAGAATGTGGAGAAGCTCACGTTCTAAGTTTTCAGCTCCTCGATTAAAATAATAAGATATAGTAAAAATGTCTCAATTACTCATGACTAAACTTAATGGGGAGATTGAATGACGTAATCCAAGCAAACTGATCAGAAGAGTGCCCAGCACCTAGTAAGTGCTCCATGATTGCTGGTTATTAGTTTTCTTTATTATCTAGTTTAGAGTTTTGCCAGACCATGAAAAACCATGGCAGAATGTATCTGAGCTCCATAAATTTTAGACAATAACCTGCATGATGAATGATACTGTAAATACTCTTGTAACCTCTGATTCATTTCAACTCTCTATTTTCACACACAGACACACACAGACACACACACACACACACACACACAATCTTATAGTTACAAAATTGAAGCAAACATTTTAGTTCATATTTTTCTGTTGATTTTATTTAAAGTTATGCATAGTAAAAAAAAAAATCATATGCTATCCTTAAACAGACTTAAATTTCCACAGTAATTTTAGTTGTAATTTTGTGGGGGAAAGGGTCATCAAAATCTCTAGGCAGGCCTAAGTGACTCCCTGCATATGTCTGAATAGAAGCTGTTCCTTGGATTTTAAAGATTACTTTAAGGAAATGGAATAATTTTTATCTTAAGAAATTTTTTGTTAAGACTAATGTTTGAGTCCTTTGTCCCATGTTGTTCAAGGCATATGTTCAGAGTTAAGAAGTATGCAGGTATTTTAATGACTGTTATTTTCAGCAGTACCATTCCCATTTTATATGTAGCAATTCAAAGACACAGGTGCGAACATTTGATTGTCAATTATTAATAATCACTGAGAGGCTTCTTCCAGCTTCATTTTCTTAAAGAATTTTAAAAATGGAAGAAGAGCCTGACCTGTGGTGGCGCAGTGGGTAAAGCGTCAACCTGGAAACGCTGGGGTTGCTGGTTCAAAGCCCTGGGCTTGCCTGGTCAAGGCACATATGGGAGTTGATGCTTCCAGCTCCTCCCCCTTCTCTCTGTCTCTCTATCCTCTCTAAAAATAAATAAATAAATAAATAAAATTAAAAAAAATGGAAGAAGAAACTAAAAAGATATTTTTTTTTGTTCCACAAGTAATTTCAGGATAATAAAATACAAAATAAATACAATGATTAATAATAAAATAATCAGCAAGAAAATTTTAAACCATTTTTCTATGGAGAACCACACTGATTTAATGTGGTTCAAAGCCCTTCAAACTTAAATGTAGTGTTATTTCTCCTACTAGGGTTCATTGAAACATACAGCTTTCATATCTAGTTCACTATATTTCCTGTGATGGTATAAAACCCAAAAGCTATGGCTTTTTCTCAACTAAACATAATCTCCAATTGATGTTTTCTTGTGTTTGCTTCCATATTTTGTGAAACTACATATTATTCTGAAGGTATTTAGCAACACTTTTGTGTTCTGAATTACCAAAGACTGTTTGCTTTGTCAATTCAAAAAGAAAGGAAAAGAAACATGTTTATTGAGTATTATGGGACCAAGCACTGCATGAAACATCATCTCTCATTCACTGCTGGTAGAAATGAAAACTGGTACAGCCATTATGGAAGAAAGAATAGTGGTTCCTCAAAAAATTAAGGCTAGAACTACCATATGACCCAGCAATCTCTCTACTGGGTATCTACCAAAAAAACTGGAAAACATTGGTATGCAAAACCACATGCATACCCCCATGTTCATCGCAGCATTATTCACAGCGGCCAGGACATGGAAATAACCAAAGTATCCCTAGATAGAGGAATATAATCAAGAAGATATGGTACATATATGTATTGTACAATGGACTACTACTCAGCCATAAGAAAGGATGGCCTTTTGCCATTTATGACATGTATGGACCTTGAGAACATTATACTGAGTGAAATAACTAAATCAGAAAAAGCTAAGAACTATATGATTCCACACATAGGCAGGATATAAAATTGATACTCATGGACATAAAGTGAAGTGGTTACCAGAGGGAGAAGGTTGTGGGGGAAGGGAGTAAAGAGAGACAAATACATGGTGATGGAAAATGATTTGACTCTGGTTTATGGGTACACAACATAATCAACAGTTCAAATGCTATTAGAAATGTTTATCTGAAACCTATGTACTCTTATCGACCAATGTCAATTATATTTAATTTTATAAATAAAATTATTTTTAAAATATATCTTGCTAATAACTAATTCTTGCGACTATCTTGCAAGGTGAAAATTTTAACCCATTTTATAAGTGAATAAACTGGGTAGGAGAGTTGGTTGAGTTTCCCAAGGTTCTTTCTCAGAGTTCACCCATAGTTTTATTGATTCTGCAGTTCTGATACATCTAACAATGGTACATGGTTCCATACACAGCAGAAGAAGTTATGAATTGGAAATAGTTTTTAGTTTAGGATTCAATTTTCTTAGTCTTTGATATGCTGCAACTAACTAACTAGCCTTTATATCTTGGCCTAATCATAATAAATTGTATTCTCTCTGTTTATAATTGTAGAATATTTTGTAGTGTCTATAATTTATTTTGAAATACTATATTACTTACTACCTTCTTAAATGTTACCTGTGTGCAGTATAGATTAAGGGATAATCCAGGTGAGCTAACATGCTATGAACAAAGTACAATCCACAGATAGTATTATCCATTTATCAATGAAAATTCTATGTTTTGTTACTCAGCACAATGCACATTCAAAATGTTTTATGTGTGTGTGTGTGTTTTAATTAGTAAAGATAGTGTTTTGTTGTACCACTATGAGAAATGTAAGAGATGCAATATTTCTGGTAAAATTAAAGGTATTCAGATTATTTTGGATTATTTGAAAATATTTTGGAAGTATCACTCAGTTATGTTCAAACATAGTATAAGAGACCTCTAGGCTTCACTCTCAGATAAATCAGAAAGTCTGATCCTGCCTGATCAGGCAGTGATGCAGAGGATAGAGCATCGGCCTGGAATGCTGATGACCCAGGTTCAAAATGCTGAGGTTCCTGGCTTGAGCTTGGGCTCAACAGTTTGAGTGCAGGGCCACCAGCTTGAGTATGGAATCATAGACATGACTTCATGGTAGCTGTGTTGAGCCCAAAGGTCACTGGCTTAAGCCCAAGTTGGCTGGTTTGAGCAAGCGGTCACTGGTTCTTCTGGAGTCTTCCGGTCAAGGCATTTTTGAGAAAGCAATCAACGAACAATTAAAGTGCTGCAATTACAAGTTGATCCTTCTCATCTCTCTGTTTCCTATCTGTCTGTCCCTGTGCCTTCCTCTCTCTGACTATCTCACAAACACACACACACACACACAAAAAAAAAAAAACCCAAGGTTTAATTCCTAAACACTCCTGTGGTAGATTCCTCCATGCCAGATGTCAACATTAAGGCAGAGAACGCTGCCTATGGAAATTCATTGTATGTGTTACAAGTAAACTTTTATGTAAGGTGGGATTGGAGCTCTTGAAAGCACAAAATGAAGGACATTACCCAATGACTTTCTAATAAATATTTGTTTTATAAGCATTTGTTTGAGGGACAAATTTTATTCTTAAAGTTTGCATTTTAACCATAGTTAAGGACAATGGGATAAAGTTAAACCTCATTCATTTCAAAGATTTTTTCAGGCTACCATTTATCTCTCAAAAACAGAACTTCAGAGATCAGATTGCCGTAGGGCAGTTATCAACATTTTGTGCAATGACCCATAAGATGCTTTGAATATACTGAAGCAAGATTCTACACTAAAAAGTCCCTGGGACCTAAAAAGAAATTCAAGTACAATTGTGTTTCTAGGGTGTAAAGTACCACAAAGTTAACTATTTGACTATCAACTTCATATTTTCCTTTTTTTTCTTCAAACCCTTTCTTTTTAATAGCATTTTCATTGGCAGAATTATGTCATACAGACCTACTTATACCTCATAAAGTAATTTACTGGCTAAAGGATTTCTTATCATTTCTACTTCCTGACAACAGAGCTGGGGCTTTCTGATTGTGACAACAGAGAGAGAGAAAACATTCATGTTGTCCACACTGAGCAGTGGTGACTCAGAAAGTAAAGAAAAAAGCTTTCAGATACTTTAAATATTTGAGGGATTAAATGAAAGTTGGCTACTGATCTCTTCTTATGTAGCCCTTTGGGAGGCTTGAGAGAGTCTTGGTGTGTGTAACAAAATAAATGGAATTTACAAAAAAGAAAGAAGAAAAGAAGCATCTATTGTGCAATGAATTTTGATAGCAGTGTATAGCCTCCAAATTAGCTTTAATAAATGCTATTATAAGTGCCAAGAAATCTTTTCATTATATCCCCTAGGCTCAGCTATTGATTCATAAGGACGTTACAAAATGCATTAACATTAAGTCAGACCAGTGGACCAACTCTCCCAGTCTTAACTTGGCCGTAGTAATACAAGTATTAATTGACAACATTCTCAGAGGATAAATACCTCAATTGTTCCCTCTATCACTTAAGAACAACCCTCAATCTTTTAGCATAATATTCACAACCCTTAATGATTAGACTGGCTTCACACTCAGTTTATTCACCACCACCTTCAGATCTGTAAACTTTGTTCTGTTTCTAGTTGGATTCTTAGCTTCCTAGCAACTACCTGTACTGGATTCTCAGTAACCAAGTCAGGGGTCATGGAACCCCGGGCAGAGTGGCACCTGGCAAACAGACTGGTTCACCAACTGGCCAGACTATATTTCTGCACTCTGGGCTACTGTACTATGTCACTAGTTAGTAAGTATATCAATAGGCAAATCAAAATTTCTTTAAAGGTTGGCATTCACAATTGCAAAAACAATATTCCAGGTCTTATACACTCTTGCATCCCAAAAATAAAGATGTAATTTGTACACTAACTTATCTCTACATCTTTTTAACAGTGACACCAATTGTGGAATTGATTAGTTTTTGAAGTACTACATCAGTCCTCTTTGCAATGACTTCTAGGCCTTAACCTGGAAGTGAGAAACAAGTTTATCACTATAATCAAGTCTGACTGTCTTTTTCAAAAGTTTTATCAAATGCAATTTGTTCTCACATACTTATTTCTACATACCAAATCCATATAATTTCAAAATGCAATTTTATGTTTTATTCTTAGTTACTTGACACTTCCCAACATTAAAATACATTCTGCTGTAAATTTAGAAATTTCTCAGTAAAATAGTTTTATTCAAATTATATATAAGAAAATGGCTCTAGCCTGTGGTTCAGTGTATAAAGGATCGGGCTGGCATGCGGACATTCTGGGTTCAGTGCCCAGTCAGGAAACACAAGAGAAGCGAGTGTCTGCTTCTTCCCCACTCACCCCTTTCTCTCCTTCTTTTCCTCCTGCAGTCAGTGGCTGGATTGGTCTGAGCATCAGCCTCAGGTGTTGAGGATAGCTTGGTTGACTCAAGCATCAGCCCCAGACAGAGGTTGCTGAGTGGATCCCAGTCAGGGTGCATGTGGGAGTCTGTCTCTCTATCTCCCCTCCTCTCTTTTAAAAAATAACAATAATAAAAAGAAACTGATAAATGAGACTATACATACTGCTTAACCTAAAACCTATAAATTTTACATTATTACATTTGCAGACATTTTCTGAGCATAAGATAAAACAGTGCTAAAAATTTAAACATATATAACATGACCATGAAAAAAATGTTAAGGTATTATGCTAATGCAAAATATACTTGTTGTAATTATGATTATATTTAATCTCTACATATTCTTTAATTCAGATATGTGGATAGGGTAAACTTGCCCTAGTTCTTCAAAGCTCTACAAATTTCTTTTAATTTATTGTGTTGACATGGTTTCAAGTGTCCAGCTCGATATAATAGCCACTACACACTGCACTATGCCTCGCCATGCCCCCTGCAAAGTTTCTATCTATCTCCATTTTCCCCCTTTGGCTTATCTCCCCCTAACTCTACCCTGTCTCAAAGCTCCATGTTTTTAAGACATGGCAAAATGGGTTTCTTACTAACTCCCAGGCTACTCAGGCTCCTTCTCTTTATCAGTACACATGTGGTTTGTGCAGATCTCTTTTGGGCTCTTTCATATGACAGTCATGATGATTATGTTAAGTGTTGTCACAAAGGAAGAATTCTGGGCCAAGTGTCCGAAGACCTACATTTGGGTTCTCAACCTTGCACTTCCTTTTTGTGTGTTATCACTTCCCTTTGCTGAGCATTTGTTCACTCATCTATGTGTTGAGAATAACGTTGCTAAACTCATTTTGCCTGACCTGTGCTGGTGCAGTGATTTAAGCACTGACCCAGAATCCTGAGGTCGCTGATTCGAAACTCTGGGCTTGCCTGGTCAAGGCATATAAGAGAGTTGAAGTTTCCTGATCCCCCTGTCCCCTGTCTCTCTCTGTCTGAGCAGATGGTGGTGCAGTAAATAGTGTTTCGGCTTGGGATGCAGAGGACCCAGATTTGAAACACTGAGGTTGCTGGCTTGTGTGCAGGCTCACCAAGTTGAGCGCGGGGTCACTGGCTTGAGCATGAGATCATAGACATAATCTCATGGTCACTGGCTTAAGCCCAAAGGTCACTGGCTTCAAGCCCAAGGTCGCTGGCTTGAGCAAGGGTCACTTGCTCTACTGAAGCCCCCCAGTCAAGGCATATATGAGAAAGTAATCAATGAACAACTAAGGTGCCACAAGGAAGAATTGATGCTTCTCATCTCTGTTCCTTCCTGCCTGTTTGTCCCTGTCTGTCTGTCTGTCCCTCTCTCTCACTAAAAACAAAAACAAAAAACCCACATTTTTCATGTAGAATAAAAGAAAAATATATGTGATTTGGAATATTTGAAAGCAAAATATTAACTCTTTTTCTCCAGC
Source organism: Saccopteryx bilineata (assembly GCF_036850765.1). NCBI lineage: Eukaryota > Metazoa > Chordata > Mammalia > Chiroptera > Emballonuridae > Saccopteryx > Saccopteryx bilineata. The sequence continues at coordinate 383,139,195 of NC_089490.1, forward strand.
CTCCATGTATCTTTGAAAATTTAAGGATACATCACAGGCCCTCTAAGTCACATACTGTATCAGATTTATTTCAAACATGTGGACACAATCACTGAGTGATTAATATGTACCAGACTCTATGCTAAACTCTTTACTTGCCTGATGTTATTCAAAACTTTAAAAAACCTATTAAGAAAACTGTTATGATTCCCATTTACATAGAGAAAGCTGAGTCACAATAAGCTTAAGTAATTTGCCCAAATGTTGAAACTGACATATGGGGGGGTGGGGTACAGATGAAGACATTGCATTCATGTGATAGTCCAGGGAAATAGAAATGAATCTTTTAAAGCAGCAATGACAAGGTTCAGAAATAAAAATCACATTTACTGGCAGTGTAGAAAGACATAATAGGAATAAAAATAAATGAAATGTTTTGATATGAAAACATAAAGACAAGTAAGAAAACAAGAAGAGGGTTCTAGTGTTTAGAATTAAATTTGCAAGTGTAGGTGTCATAGAATCACTGGTCTCAGGGTTTAAAGGACCTTATGTTGCTTGTCTAATGCTACTGTTTTATGCTCCGAGTTTCATCTCCTTGGCAACATTCTCCAGTAGTTCTCTAGATCACTCATTTTTAGCTGTACTATTTCTCTCCACAGTACCTGATGGATGATATTCACAGTGACAATAAACAGACATGGACTTAAGAGCTAAGACAATGAAAGAAAATGTATGACTAATGTACAATTCTTGCCATGATACTTACTGAAATACAACTTTTATTTCTGATTAAATACAGTGATGTCATTATGTAAAACCCTAAATTCATCTTTCTTTTAAGAGGAAGCCTTTCCAAATCTTAGTAATTCAGAGTATAAAAGTAGCAAATATCTTTAATACAACAGCCTGTCATGATGATATTGTTTAAATCTCTCTTGCCCTTATATTTCTGCAAGTCAAATGACAGGTAATAAGTTTGCTTCTGGTTCAGTATGACATACAACTTAACTCAAACTTACATTTAAAAAAAATAAAATAATTACTTTTTCATATTGTCACTAGGTCTAGAAACATGTCTTAAGTCAGAAATGTGTTGATCCAGAGGTTAATCATGGCATCGGGGCCCCGGGTACTTTTCCATGCTATTGTTTCTCATATATCTTCTTCCGCGGTCCCATTCACATTGCCCCTTACAATGTAGCAAAAATGTTTTCACACTTTACATTCTTGACCATACACTATCCATTCACACTACGTTCATGGTCATACACATTTGTCGCGAGACTCCCAGGAAAGATCCTGAGATGTCAATCACTACAGCCTACAATGGAATACATTGATTTACTTAACTTTGATCACGTGTTTGGACCTTAGAGGATCAAGTCAAGTAGGCTGGTTTGAAACCATGTAGATTCTTCTCCCTCTCCCACCTCAACAAAATAATCAGAAACCGTTGGAAGAGGGAAAGGAAACTAATGAAAAATATATACCTGAAAAGGCCACTCTTGAGAACTCACTTTCTCTGAAAAGAACTCCTCTTTTAAACAATAAACAATAAATTCTTTTCTTTATTAATGAGCTTAGTTTTTTTCGCATAGATTCTACACATTAATTCATGTTCTTCCCTTGCAGATCTATGAAACAGATTATATCCTTGCCATATTCTCTCTATTGCTGGTATTTATCAATAGGATGTTTTACTCTCATAGTTTACTCCCTTGAATGGTAGAGTATAATTTCTAGTATTGCTGATGTACTTGAACAAGGATCTCTCAAGAAAATAAACAAAGGTTATCTATATTAATACCAAATTTATCTGTTAATTGCCAGGGAAACTTAGTGATTTATGAGGGCCTCTCTTGATATTTCATAGAGGAAGGTATTTGTCTTATAAGTACAAATCAAAATGTACTTATTATTCTATAGCTTACAGGGTACATTATAAGGAATGTGACTAACTTCTGTACTTCAATTTGGGGCAAAGTAGCCTGTTTAACTTCTTTAATGTCAGGTTAATAGAAGAACATTGAAGCAGTTGAAGTTCTAAGACCTTAAGCGGAATAATTTTAGGCTCTTAGTCTTCACAACAGGAAGTCAGAGAAAGTGTTGTCATTTCTCTTTTCAGGCTATTAAAAGGTTTTCCCACACTGTAGGAACTTGGGGCTATAAGAACAACATGCTTCTTTCTCCCCAGGACCACAAAGTGGCATATCTGTGTTTTGGATAAATCTTTCAAGATTCTCTTATCATAGTTCAATCATTCTTTAAAAGGGTTCTGCTTTTCCCACACAAGCTCTTGTCTCATTTTTCATAGTAGGGATTATCTCTCTCTCTCTCTCTCTCTCTCTCTCTCTCTCTCTCTCTTTCTTCCTCCTTATTTCTGTACTAAAACAAGACTTTGACTTTAAAGAAACCAAGAAATAGACCTAAGACCTAAGAGTCTTCTATATGTCTATGAATTACACTAGTGATTTTTCTTCATATCATGCTTGTCAAATGAATTGATAAATGTGACGCAAGGCATTCCATTTCTAGTTAACAGATGGTGTGTTCTAATTAGATGTTAGTACATTTTGAATTGTGATAGGTTGACTGGAAGGGAAATTGGTGGTGCCTCACCCATGAAAATAAAACTACTCTAAATTTACTTTTGAATGAAATGCTGTTACTCATTTCTACTATGGGTTGAATCAGTGATCAAAACAGCTTTTTACACACATATAACATATTTTTGATTAAATTGCCAAAACATTATAGGAAATATTTATATATATCACTATATAAGCCATGGCACTTACTGAGAGCAACATTGAAAAATTAAGCCATTTGCCTGACCACGCAGTGGTGCAGTGGGTAGTGTGTTGAACTTGGACATGGAGGACCCAGGTTTGAAACCCTAAGGTCACTGTCTTGAGTGTGGGCTCATTGGGCTTGAGCATGGGCTCACCAGCTCAAGTGCAGGGTCATTGGCTTAAGCGTGGGATCATAGACATGACCCCATGGTTGCTGGTTCGAGCCCAAAGGTCAGTGCTTTGAGCTCACAGTTGCTGGTTTGTGTAAGGGGTCACCCACTCTGCTGTAGCCCACAGGTCAAAGCAAATATGAGAAAGCAATCACTGAACAACAACTAAGGTGCCACAACGAAGAATTGATCTTTGCATCTCTCCGTTCCTGTCTGTCTGTTCCTATCTGACCCTCTCTCTGACTCTCTCTGTCTCTGTCAAAAAAAAAGAAAGATAGAAAAGAAAAATGAAACCACTTAACAACTTAGGGAAGAAAGTAACATTAGAATTATAAGATATAGGTGTTTAAACCATTATAATTGGTAATATAAGTGGACACCAGCTGAACAAAATAATCTTTGAAAACAGCTGGTTTGAGCAAATGTGTATTGATAACTGCAAGTTGCAACTTATTGTTATTAGATTAAAATATGATTATCTAAAAGAAATTGTTTGTCATGTTTTTGAATTATGTGTATAAAATTTTAATGTCTAAAAAACTAGATAAGAAAATATGACTACCTTTTTTATTAAATTAATAATTAACTACTCAAATATTAAAATTTCAGTGTCCTAGAACTGGTCTTAATTATTTCTCTGTCATTGGGACAATACTACCTATATTAAAATGAAATTGAGCTGTCACTCTCCTTGATGAAATAATATTTTTTATATTTATGAGTGTTTAAGACTCAACATACATGATATAGATACATTGTAACCACAAATTAATATTTTGTCTAATAACATGGATTAAAAAGTATGTCCAAGAAACCACGTTTTCAATCTCATGAAACTAAAAACATGCTCCTGAACTAATCAATATAGGAAATAACAATATTTGCAAGCTTACTAAGTGTTATGAATTGGATGTGTCTTGCAAAAAGATACATTAAAGTTCCAACCCCCAATACTTCAGAAAATTATCTTCTTTGGAAATAGGGTGGTTGTACATGTAAATGTATATTAGTTAAGATAAGGTCATACTGGAGTATTGTGGGCCCTTAATCAAATATGACTGGTGTCCTTTTAGAAGACATGACAACATGGGGAGAGGGTAGGGAGTGATGTTGAAGGCCAAAACTGGATTTATGCTGCTATACTAAGGAAAGCCATTAGATTACTGGACATACCAAAGCCAGAGAATAGACTCTCCTGAGTTGTTAAGAGGTCATAGTTCAGCAAACGCATTGATTTCAGACTTCTATCTTTCAAAACTAGAAGTAATAAAATAAAGTTTAGTTTTATGCCATCCAGTTTGTTACAAACTTTATATGGCAGCCTAGGAATCTACCTAGTTTAAAGCAATAAAAACATATTGCTTTGTAGTTCTTGCATTTGGAAATCCAAAATCAAGTTTCTAGCAGGGCTATGCTTCCTCTGAAATCTCAAGGGGAGGATTCTTCCTTGCCTCTTTTAGCTTCTGGAAGTTACAGATGTCTCTTGCCTTTTGGCATCATAACTAACTCAAATATTTGCTTTCATCTTTGCATGGACCTCTTTTCTCTGTATCTCTGTGTCTTCACATGGTGTTCTCTTCTCCATGTAGTATTGTATTAAGACCCTCTCTAGTTCAGTATAACTTTGTCTTAACTTGATTATATCTGCGAAGAGTCTACTTCCATATAAAGCCGCATTAATAGGGACAGGGAGTGGGACTTCATCATATCTTCCATAGGTCACAATTTAAACTATAACACTAAGCAATAAAATTTAAGGTGAAATATAATTAAAATATGGTAGGTTTAAATTATCCTTATAATTCCATTGTATATTCTTCAACATCACCGTTAACAGCTACAATAATCTAGATTATAAATCATACTTTATAGAATATAATATAAAATTAATTGCCAAATATGTATGTTTATATACCACTTGAAAGGAAAATAGAACATTGCCAATTAAGTTACAACAAAAGCTTCCTCAGCATTTAAGTTGTACATTCTTATTCAAGCCTTCTTTTAGACTTAAAATGGCATGCTTTTTTTTTTCATACATTATTTATGTTCAGACATTATAAGAAAAAAAATTGGTTAAGAAATTCTAAAATTTTTACACTCCCCAAACCTTATTATTTTGACTCAACCAATCCAAGAGTCAAAGATGCTTATTTTATTCTACACAAGATAATCCTCTGTGTTATTAATAATATTGACAAGATCATATTATTAGCCTATTTTAATAATGACATTTAAAGCTAATTCACACAATCACTCCTCTTCCAACAGTCATTTGGTTTCTGGGCAGTAACATGCAAGATTTCTTTTTTCATCAAATGATAACTTTCTTCATCTTTAATGCTAACAACTTCTGATTATTAGAAATGCATAAAAATAATAATTATAATAGTAATTTTTAGGAAGTGTGACATCCAAGAGACATTATAATTTTGTATATATTATAATGTGAAAAGAAAATGTTCCTTAGAAATAGAAAAGTAAGGTTTGTGAACGTTTTTAGTGATGGGCAATACAGCATTTCAAAAAGCAGTCTGTTCTTTAGATAATTATTCCTCTTAGAAAGTCCTTTAGTTCTGTCATGTGCTATCTCACCCAAACAACTTAATACATATTCTAGAAGAAGAAAGAAGGCTTTCCAATTATTTCAACAATTACGCAGTTTCTACCTTCCTCCCTCAACCATCCTTTTTTCTGTCAGGTTAAATATGAGCATTTATTAAAAAGCATTCCTTATATTAATTTTTTTTTTTTTTTTTGGAAGAGACGGTGACATAGGAAGGGAGAGAGATGAGAAATATCAACTCCTTGTTGTGGCTTCTTAGTTGTTCACTGATTGATTTCTCATATGTGCCTTGACTGGGGGCTACAGCAGACCGAGTGACCCCTTGCTCAAGCCATCGACCTTGGGCTCAAGGTGGTGAGCCTTGCTGAAACCAGATGAGCCCGCGCTCAAGCTGGAAACCTCGGGGTCTTGAACCTGGGTCCTCCACATCCCAGTCCAATGCTCTATCCACTGCACCGCCGCCTGGTCAGGCAATATATTAATTCTTGAATAAACTCTTCTGAATGAATTATATAGAAAAGGATCTATGTTATACATGAAGAAGTAAGTATTAACACAGAAGTGTGTGTGTGTCTTTGTCTGTCTGTCTGTTTCCATGCATGCATATATGTGCTTACATGTACTATTGCACCTCGTCAGGAACACTGAGGAGATTGTCTGTACTGATGTCAGGGGTAGAGAGACTAGAACGTTCAAGGAGAGAGAAGAGGAAGTTTAAGGTCCATGAGGCAAGAAGGTGTTTGAAAAGCAGATAGATGGCTTTTTGGCACATGCTCACAAGTATAAGATTTAATTCTAAGAGCAATGTGATGCTAGATTCTATTAACTGGTATTAAGTATGTGACATAGATTGAAGTCACCTGCCTGTTCTATTTTTTATCTTGTAAAAGCTCCTTCAGTTTTCAATAATCGTTTTTTAAATGTCACACTAAGTATGAACGTGGTGGTATCAGCCCTCTTTCTGGACACAATGGAACAGAATGTGATTCATACCATCTTTCACTCACAATGTTGAAACTGTGAGACAAATCTCTTCTTATTTAATTTCTACTGTCCTGGCATATCAAACATTTGAGATCATTTGAGATCCTGATTTTTTATATGTCTTGCAACCAAACATTCATTACCCCATCTGCTTCCCACCACCTGCTGATTATCTTTTCGTATGTTCAACTCATTGATAAAAAATAAAAGTTGAGTGGGATAAAGTTAAACATGAGGTCTTCAATGTCACTTAAAAGTTTTCTGTGTGCTAACAATGATCAATAATTCAATATTTTGTGGAACAAGGCTATTCAAAAAGTTGTAAATTAATCAATTTACACTACAACAAAGTCATTTATCTTCATGTCTTATTTTCAAAGACATCATAACAAAACTTTATGGAATGTCCCATATTGCATAATTGTGTTATTTATTTTTGAATGCTTTTTTCCTTCTCTTTTCTACTAATATGCAAATCTAATAGAAAGTTTTAACAGTTTATCCTATGATTGATTCTAGGAAGAAAAATGTGCTCTCTCAAAGAACATTTCCAACAGAAGCTTCCCTAAAACTATGCTGTTAAGTCTGCTGGCACTGGAATTGAATGTTTAGCTGTAACAGTCACTGAGGCATCCTACAACGATCTCCTCAAGCCATGCTTCTGCGAGGACTAATGCTGGAGGCCGAGATGCTTTTGTACCTTTCAAATTCTGAGATGATGTTTATAGCTGTTAATAAGCAGGACAGGGTCTAGAACTGCACTATTTCAGATTAAGATAGGACTCTTTGAATGGGCAATCTTTACTTGGGTTCTCCCTATTGTTATGTCCAAAATTTCCTCCACTGTGGTATTGTCTGAAGCGTTTCCCACACACACACACACAAAAACTACCTTCTTTTTAGAATTTATTTTACAGGTTGGGCCCACACTGAGGTCTGAAGATTCTCCCCTGCTTGTTAATTGCCTGCTCTCATCTTTGTCCTTCACAAGTATTCCCATAAAATATTATCTTCAGCTAGCAGTCAGTCTGTTTTCTGTATGAATTTGTTTCTATATTGTTAGCTTTATTTTTTTCATTAGATTTCACATATACATGAAATCATATGGTACTTGTCTTTCTTTGACTACCAGAGTGGATGGGGTTTGGGAGGCATGAAAAAGGTGTGAAAGGATGAAACAAAGAAAAAACATCTCATAAACACAGACAACAGTATGGCGACTGTCAGAAGAAAGGAGGTGGGGATGGTAGAAGAAGGCAAAAGAGGAATAAATGGTGATGGAAGGAGACTTGACTTGGGGTGATGAACACACAGTACAATATATAGATGATGTATTACAAAATTGGAGACCTGAAACCTATATACTTTTATTAACTAATGTCACCCTGATAAATTCAATAAAAATTTTAGAATATTCTTTTCCACCTCCACTTCTGTCCCAGTGTGTGTGGGCTTCTCAGTGAACTCAGACTAATGCAAATAATTCTTAAAGACCATCAGGATTTATGCCGCCATGCCTTCCAGATCTGCTACTCTGGTCATTGCTGGAAGGCTAAATTTCTCCTTTATTCAATTGTCTTCCTAACATCTACTCCTCATCTAGTGTAAGAAAATAATTTATTCAGACAGTTTCTTTCTTGCAAATCCTTTCAGCATGCCCTCTGGATCCTTAAAATATAATCATCCAACTCTCCTACATCTAAACTAAACCTCAAATTATTTCTATTATCTCTCTAACTGAAATATGTGGCTGTCGCGAGGAAGCACTGCCTTCTAGACAAGCACCTCAAGTGCTATGTTTTTTTTTTATTCCACAAAATGGGCAAAACAATTATATTCTTTCTTCACCATTGATACTTCAGGACACTAACCTGCCACCCACTTGCAAAAAACAAAACAAAACAAAACAAAAAAAGTTTACCTGACAGTCACAGCAATAAGAGATATCAGGCTCTTTTTCTATTCATATACAGACTTCCTGACCTCATCCTTAGAGTTCAACAAGTAACCCCATTGATTCAATGAAAATTTTGTTTATCAAACTAGTTTACAGCTTTCCTGTCCCTATGAACTCCAGCAATTCTTCCCCTGTGAATGGCCCAGCCAAGATTCTGTTCTCAGTTTATTCACTTTCTTATCATCAATCATCAGTGACCTTTCCTCTACCCGATATATTTGATTTCAGACACTCAATTTCAAGGTCACATTTTAGCATTTATCATCACAAAATTCTCACTAATGTCAAAATCCTGAAAGCATGCATTCTATCCTATCACCACAATTCTCTCTTCTTCTTCACTACTTAATCAAGGATTTCTGCTTAAATATTTTGAACATATAATGAATTCTACTTTATTCATGTAATCGATTTCTTACTATCTATCAATAATCTCCTGTCTTCATTTCCCATTTTATTCAGGTTTAGTCTATTATCCATCATTTTAATCACACCCAAATCACATAACCTAGCAGACTGGATTCACATTAAAATCATAATCCCATGTATCAAGTAGACTAAAAAACACCACTCGGTAATCCTACCACTTTTTTTTTAAGTTCACATTTCCTTCCATATTGTCCAAATTACCTCACTTTTCACTTCCCATCACTATATCAGCTAAAGATAATAATTCACATTTTAATGATTTTAAAATATATAACAGATACACCTCTATCTTCTTATCCTCATCTAAAAAACAAAACAAATAACTGCATATTTTCACCTCTCTTTCACCTTTTCATGTCCAAGGAAAATGTTTTTCAATCAAAGGCCAATTGCTCAATATATCTTTTTCCCATCACCTCTTGCCTTTTAAAGAATTTTGAAACTTGATCTATCCTTCATTAATCTATCTTTCAAGTATTTTAATCAGTACATAAATAGATACTGATACCTATCACCTTAAATAAAAACAAATGAAAGCAGCCTGACCAGGCGGTGGCGCAGTGGATAGAGCGTCGGACTGGGATGCTGAGGACCCAGGTTCGAGACCCCAAGGTTGCCAGTTTGAGAGCAGGCTCATCTGGTTTGAGCAAAAGCTCACCAGCTTGGACCCAAGATCTCTGGCTCAAGCAAGGGGTTACTCGGTCTGCTGAAGGACTGCGGTCAAGGCACATAAGAGAAAGCAATCAATGAACAACTAAGGTGTCTCAACAAGAAACTAATGATTGATGCTTCTCATCTAAAAAAAAAAACAACTAAGCAAATTTTTATTCAGTAAATGTCTGCTTCCAGGTATAATCCCATTTTCCCTCTTCTATGTCAAAGCTTCCAGAATTTTATACATAATCACATTCTCATATTTCATTTATGTCTTGACAAGCTGCACAGTCACTTCTGTTTCTTCTAGTAAAACAAAATGGTTCTTCATTTTACAGATAACCTCTAGATTTTCAAGGCCAGGCATTAAGGCAAGAATATTGGCTAAACATAAAAGTGTGGTAGCAGATATGTCTGCTTCTTTGGGGTGAGTGGAGTGCAGTTTGTGATTTTGTCCATCTAATGCCAAGGATGTCATATTTAGTACAATGATGTCTAGAATACATCAAGATGAGTTTGAGCATTTTCTCTGTTTAATCTCTATAGGACTGCTATATAGCTATGCTCACTTCTGTTACCACCTCAAAGATACTACAAACCACATAATATTTTTAATTAATATCACTTTGGCTTAGATAAGCTAGAGGAAATTTATCTTCAACTGAGAACCTTAATCATTACAGTTTCCACGATGCCACATCCTCTTGAAAGTTTTCTTGTAACTGTACTCACATTTGGTCTTCTTTCAAATCTACTTCTGCTCCTCTCACTCTTAGAAATATAAATTCAGGGACTTCCCCATATGTGCTTATACATATTTCTTCTTCTCTCTCTATACATAACATTTCTAGGCAGTTTTGGCCTTTACTATGGTCTTAATTCCCATGTAGATATAGTCAATATTTAGATCAAACTCCTGTGAGTTCTAGGTTGCTGTGACTGACATGATGTTGTCTCAGAATTTTACTGAAGCCCCAAGGTTAGCCAAGTAGACAATACACATCTCCATATTATAAAGATCTGTTGGATAATACCTTGCAATTGAAAGTTTCATTACCTACTGGGAGACTCACTTCAAAGAGGGGTTAATTGAAGAAGGAAAGAGTGAGTCATGAATAGCAGACAAAGAAGACAAATGTCAAAACTTCTCTCTTTTTCATGCAGAAGAGAAAAGAACAGGGTTTCTCCCTCTTCAGGACAAGTACTTATCAAAAGAAAGACTGGATTTGCACCCTAGGCTGGATATGTGCTAAACTATGGAATTGTGGAGAATCAATGTTTATCATAGTAGTAAGAAGTTTTTGAAAGATGGACTTTGGTAGTAAATTGAAAATAGAATTGCCAACTGCTTCTCTTACGGGAAATTCTGTAGAATGGAAAAAGACTAAAAAGAAAGGGGACAGGGCACAGAGAGAATTCTGGAATTGCAAAAGTTTGGGGTTTTTTCTTTGGAAGAATGAGAATAGCTATATTTCTCACGTTACTTATGTTGAGAATTTTTATGGGTTTTTTTCTGTCAAAAATGATTATGAGTATTGGAAGTTCTTAGTGCAGTCCTTTCTTAACAGTGACACTGTAAAAAAAGTTTTCCAACATCTAACTATAATTAATCAGGTCTCATTTAGAATCATTCTTCAGGACACTAAAACTGATGAGAGAAATCTATTTATAAAAGACTGATGGTAGCCATCGTGTTTGACCTTTGTCCTACTTAGTGGTAAGGTCAAATTCTCTACCCTTTGTTCTTTGTAGGGCTTTCTGTTTGTTTGGACAAATAGAATAATTTAGTGATGATATGCCTGTTTTTAGGAATGAGCTATTGAGCTTTGGCAGCATCTACTTTTTGGTTGTTTTTTTTTTTTTTTTTAAACTCTTGCTCTTGGAAACCAATTACCAAGTAAGAAGTCCAACTACTTTGAGACCTCCACACTGTGCGAAGACATGCCCAAGCTATAAAGAGTCACCTGGAGGATGTGATGCCTCATGGTGAGAAGGAGAAGACATAGAGGCTGAATACTGCATCATGTGGTGAGGAAGCCACTTTTGAAGTAGCACTTCCATTTATAATCAGCTCAGCTGAGACTATATAAGTCAGAGACAATCTAGCTAGATGAGTTCTTCTGAAATTCCTTACCTTAAAAATTACAAAGAAAATAAAATGATTCCTTTGTGACACTAAAAATGTTTTTTTCTTATATAGCAATAGATGAAATAATAAGTAGAAAAAGAAAACTAGAGATAATGTCCCAGAGTAAAAACTTTTATTTCATATAATTGTTTTTTTTAACTTTATCACTATCTTCATAAATAATTTAGTTGTGAATAGCTGGTCTTCAGATATTCTCATTGTAAATGCTTCAGCTTCTATAAAATGGTGATTGTTTAGCTTGCTAATGCAAATTAAGCAATTGATTACAAAATGAAGATAAAGAGAATGGCTGCTTTAGAGCTGTTTTATGATTTTTAGATATGAGAAAGGAAGAGAAGGTGATAAATAGACTCACATGGTATTTGGATGTGAATTTTAAACAAAGCTAATTTTACACATAACAGTTGTTCCAGAAAGATTCTATTTACAGAGTTTCTATTGTTAGCAAGAAACTATCTCACCTCTATAAGATCAACCAATGAAAATATGCAGTTAGAGTCATGCCCAAACAGTCATACCCACTAATATTATCAGTAATCTGAAATGTGTTGTATTTGTCAAATAAAGGAAAACTTTCCCTTTTGAATGTTAATTTGGAGAGTGGCTTAAGTGGGCAGTCAGTTTAAGTGAGGATGGCTAAAAAATCAATCATTTGAATCTCTAAATGTGTATGTCAATTAAAATCTTAGAACACAGAAAGCCTCTGAGTGCATGTGGGGTTTTTAGTAAAACTGCTTTGCATGATGTTCTGCTGTGTCCTATTTTCTTGAGACAAATCTTCCAGGATGCAAGTTAAGTATAGAGATGGGTTGCCTGGATGCAAAGAAGAATGAAAACAACAACAATAACAACTGAAATATAAGGCTGTTGCCAGCACAAGAAGATGGCACAGCAGTGGCTGGAGAGCAAGGGGAAGGATCAGGAAGAGGGGCTTTTCTCTGGGTGTTCAGAACACTCTTCTGACTTTATGTCATCATCTGGAGGAACACTGCCGAACTTAGCAGGTAACTGTATTTTCCAAACGCTTACTCTTTGGGAATATTGCCATCATGATTGATGAATATGAGGAGCAAAATCTTTAATGGATGAAAGCTGATTATATTTAGACTTTTGATTCACCCATGAAAAACTATAATAATGAGGACATTGGTGCCACAAAATTGAGACTCTCCTATAAATGACTTCAATACTATCCTCACATAAACTGGGAATGGATGTACCATAACTGAATAAACCATTTTCTACGATGAAGCAAAATATTTCAAATGCTATTATAGGAGGTTCAGGTCCTTGATGACAAGGAAAAGATCAGCAAGACTGTGTATACTGTATTTATAAAATATGATTTATACACCAAGCCCGGAAATAATTCTCAACTTCACACTTTGGAAAATACAGTTGGATTATTTTTTGCTGCAGATGTGGGGATGGCTACTAAGAGATGCCGGGTCTGCAATTTTGAAAACTCAACAAAGGTAGGACACAGCATTTTTAATGTCAGAAGGGATTTAGTGAGAGATTTTTGATGAGAAAGGAGTCACCCTCGTCAAGGTCTCTTTGTGGGAGGTCGCCTTGGTAAATGGTAATCAAAAGTACCACCTCTCCACAGACCTTAGGTCACCAACGTGGTGGGAAGCTTTTATTCAAGTCTCCTTGCTACCCTGGGGTTTCAGGACCTCACAGTGAGTAGGAAATGAAATAAGGCTCATATCTGATTCTTCCTTTAATGCCTTATCAAACTTTTCTTAAGCAGGTTTAAGGCAATCTTGGCTGAGCACTGTGGAAGCAAAACAGAAACTTACTGTTCATACAATGGTTTTCTCCATGAATACAAGAAAACAATTTTTATTCTCTGTCAGTTTTATATCTTTCAAAAACACAACAATGATGTATACAAAGATAAATTTTCCTTGTACAAGGAGGGAAAAGGTAATAAAATACAACTAATAAGAGAGGAAACAACAGATTTTGAATACCTTTTGACTTTATTTTAGCATGTATTTTTAAAACACATACATCACTTATTTAAATAAATGATTTGTACAAACTGAGTTACAACCCCTTGCTTCTCATATTTTACTCACTAATTAGATTTAGAACTTTAATATTAGCTTTGGATCATTGCTGTTTGCAAACAGAGTCCACTGGGCACTTGCAGAGCCAAACACTAAACACTGAGGGGTTCACGGGAGACACGCTGTTTTATTGTGAAGGGAACCGCCCAGAAGAACAGGAAGCTAATGCTCAAAAAACTCTCCAGTGGTGTATAGGGCAAAATCACAGGATAGGGTGGGTTAGGAGTTTGGGGCTGTACTGGGAGCTGATTGATCAGAAATGAGGTAAAAGTAATAAGTCATTTCTTTAAGTTTTGAGGACAGCTCCAGGGCTGTTCTGGTGTCTCGGTCTGTTTTCATAAAAAAGTAGCAGGGTGTCTTTCCACCTTAGAGCTTAGGAGCTGAAACAGTTCATTGCCACAGTTGGGCACACAGAAATATCGGTCATCTTCAGATAAACACCAATTTGCATGGTATCACCAGTGGAGTTAAAAGTATATCAGGTCAGGTTTAGTTACCCAGCAGAGCCTAATAGCCAGAGGGTATTTTAGGGTCTTGGACCTAGTTTGAATGTGTGTGTGTGTTTGGAGCAATGGACAGAATCCTATATCATTAATAATTCTCCACATACCAGCAAGATGTCCTACAATACAATTTAATTTTGACATTTATCTTTCAGGTGATTGTATCAGATTCCACAAGTTAAGACTGAACTCAGTCCAACAAGCTGGCCCTTCCCACCCCCTCTGAGATGCCAGTCAGAATTCAAGGTTGTTACTTGTTCTTCTGACCAACCAGCTACAAATTGGAGGTTCCAAAGAAACCCTCTAATTCAGGTGCCAATCCCAAGCCTAGGTGGTTATCTGTGAACCTGACTGACTGGCTTTAAACAAAGATGCCCATGACTTCCTCTGCTGGTTTATTTAATTTTGCTAAATCATCTCAAATACTCAGAATAACATTTATTCACTAGGTCACTAGTTTACTGTAGAAGAATAGAACACAGGTACAGCCAGATGGAAGCAATGCTTAAGCCAAAGAATGGGCACAAAGAACAGAGCCTCCATGTCCTTTCCATGCTTACGAGTTTCTCTGATTTTCACCTGTTCACCAACTGGGAATTCTCCAAACCTTATCCTTTTACATTTTTTGATGGAAGCTTCATTGCATAGATGTGATTAATTAAATCACTGGCTGTGGGTGATTAAACTCTATTTCCAGCCCCTCTTCCCATCCTAGAGTCTGTGGGTAGAACTGAAAATTAAAACCCTCAAATCACTAGGTTGAAAAGAGTGCCCATCCTTAGGTAGTTTCCAAAAGTCACCTCATTAACATAACAAAAGCTACGTTTTTCTCTCTCAACACCAGGCATTTTGAGGGTTTTAGGGAGCTGTGAAACAGAAAACCTGGAGGAAGACCAAATATATGAGGAATATACTTTAGGCATCTTAATGACCAAATATATGTTTTTCTTATATATCAGTATATAATAGACGGTAAGTGCTGCCTAGGTTTTTTTGATGTAGGAAACATCCAAACATGGAGAGAATTTTTATGAGATTACTTGAGCCAAACTCAATGACAATTTCCAGGAAGCAAAATCTCACTGGATTGAAAAAATTCTCTAGATGGTAAGTTTTTTTTACCTTATTGTATACATTAGAATCAAAGAAGGAGGTGTACCGGTTCCATAAAATTCATTGGTGATAGATTAAGGAGATGGGAAAAAGCAAAGTAAGGAAATCTTTGAGATTGGATAAAAAAGTAAAATAAAGAGTCAAATACTTCTGTAAGGCCAGTAGCTGCAGCCGTCGTTAGCATTCACATGCAGGTTCACACTAGATTCGGGCTGACAAAAAAGAAATAGTGGAGTCAAAAAATGGTGGGCAATCCTTTATTAAAGTCTTGCACTGCCCGACGAGCCAACACACAGGGAAAACACTTCCCTCCTCATTCAGAGCTCACAGAGCCCTGACGCATCATCCGGTTCCACAACCAGGAGAATCTTCTTTGGTTCCTCCTAGGATCAAAGGCCCCATCAGTCTGAGCAGAGCTCACAGAAGCCCCTCACCTCTGGTTCTCCATCTGCACACCATTTCCCTTCTCTGCACAAACTGGCCTTTTCTTCAGCATCCTGCATTCTCTCTGCTCTCTACAAAACAAGGATTCCCTCTCTTATCTTTGTCTTTTCTCTTTTCAAAACTTTCTGGTGCAAAAACCTCTCCTCCAGCAAACATTAGCAAAAACAATGGCCCTTCCCAAGCAGGAAGGTAATTTTCAATTCACAGACACACTTATACCTGGTGCTGCCCAGCCTCCAATGCAAACTGCAAGCAAGCAAACAAAAAAATCACATTTTACAAACTTATTTGACCAACCATTTCCTTTACATTGGTGGGTAAAGGATAGTTAACAACACTTATAGCATATAAAGATGGTATTCCAGGAACAAGACAACAAATGAGGGATCCTGTGGTCTCATGCTCTAGTGTAGTGGTCCACAACCCCCGGGCTATGGCCCAGTACTGGTCTGTGGGCCATTTGGTCCCTGTCTGCAGAGAAAGAATAAATAACTTACATTATTTCTATTTTATTTATATTTAAGTCTGAACAATGTTTTATTTTTTTAAAAAGACCAGATTCCCTCTGTTACATTCGTCTAAGACTCACTCCTGATGCTTGTCTCAGTCACGTGATATGTTGGCGCTAAAATTAACCCATAAACTAGCAGAATGGGTGAAAAACAAAATTCCATCGAAAGTTTTTTTGCGAAGTAGAAAAGGGCCAGTGAGGAGATAGAAGAACCTACGACCTTGGAAAAAAAAGAAGACTTCATTTAACAGACAATACCAGGAGTCCTACTTGAAGTATGGATTTATCGCAACTGGTGATTCTCACGCACCAACGTAGCTCTGCATAATATGTGCTGACTGGCTAAGTAATGAGGCAATGAAGCCTTCAAAACTGCTTCTCCACTTGGAGATCAAGCACCTTACTTTAAAAGACAAGCCTTCTGAGTATTTCAAAAGAAAAAAGCATGAACAAGAAGGACAGAAACAATTACTGGTGGCCTCTACATAAATAAATGCGAGTGCACTGAGAGCATCATACTTGGTGGCTAATTGTATTGCTAAGGCTAAGAAGCCATTCACCATTGGTGAAGAATTGATCCTTCTAGCCACTAAAGACATTTGTCGTGAACTTCTAGGAGAGGCTGAGGTTAAAAAGATAGCACAGATGCCTCTTTTGGCTACCACCGTCACACGGTGCATTGAGGAAATAGCAGAGGACATTGAATCACAATTGTTGGAAAGGATTAATAAAACACCGTGGTATGCTCTCCAGGTTGACGAATCTACAGATTTTGACAACAAGGCAATGCTACTTGTTTACATGTGTTATCTTTATCAAGAGGATGTGCATGAGGATATGTTATGTGCACTATCATTGCCAACCAGAACCACAGCCACAGAACTATTTAAATTGCTGGATGACTATATATCAGGAAAACTGAAATGGTCTTTTTGTGTCGGCATATGCACAGATGGAGCTGCTGCCATGACCGGAAGGATGTCTGGTTTAACTACTCGGATTAAGGAGGTTGCACCTGAATGCGAGCCTATGCATTGTGTCATTCACAGGGAAATGCTGGCTAGCCGAAATATACAAACAGAACTTAACAGAGTATTGAATGATGTTGTTAAAGTTATTAACCACATCAAAGCACACACCCTTCACTCGTGCCTGTTCGAGCAGCTTTGTGAAGAAATGAACGTGGAGCACGGACACCTTCTCTTATACACAGAAATAAGATGGTTATCCCAAGGGAGGTCCCTGGCCAGAGTGTTTAAATTATGAGAGCTGCTGCAGAGATTTCTCTCAGAAAAAAGTCATCGCAGCAGCACATTTCAGTGACGAGGAATGGGTCGCAAAACTCGCTTACTTGTGTGACATATTTAACCTCCTCAATGAACTCGATCGGTCACTTTAGGGGAAAATGACAACTGTCTTCAAGTTGGCAAATAAAGTAACTGCACTTAAAGCCAAACTGGATTTGTGGGGATGATGTGTGAACAGGGGTATATTTGACATGTTTCAAACATTCGCGGGAATTTTGGAAGAGACTGAACACAAGCCTTCATTGTCCCAGCTGGTGCACGATCACCTGTATTTGCTTTTATTTTGTTTTTTATAATCTTTTTTTTTGCAGTCCCCCACTACCACAAATTATGCAGTTGAGTTTCCCACATTTGGGGAAATCGCAGGGGTCAGCACATCCAGAGTGCAATGGATAAGCCTCGCCCTGGAAAAACCACCTTTGTGATCATGGTATCTCCCTGCCAGGTAAGTACTGTATTTGCTTTTAAAAGAGTTTGAATGCTACTTCCCAACCACAAAAGACCCACCAATTGCCAAGGAATGGATCCATTTGTCAACAAACCAGGTGAATCCTGCGTGTCTATACAAGAAGAGGATCAACTACTGGAGATCACAAATGACAGTGGCCTTAAAAATATGTTTGAGACTACAGCTCTGCCAGTGTTCTGGATTAAAGTCATGACAGAATATCCCGAGATCGCCACAAAAGCACTAAAAACCCTGTTGCCATTTCCGACATCCTATTTGTGTGAAGCAGGATTTTCTGCAGTGACAGCAACCAAAACAAAATTACGGACTAGACTGGACATAAGCAACACTCTTCAGGTGTCATTTGTCTCCCATTACCCCTAGATGGGACCGTCTTGTTGCAGAGAAACAAGCTCAGGGCTCCCACTGATTTAGCGTTATGGTTGTTGAGAGATAGGCTACTATCTCTCATTCTCCATAAACATTATAATAAATAACCCTTAACTTACAATATTCATAACAATGGTGAGTTGTATTTTCCATGCACTTTATATTTGTTTTTGTGTTGTATCTTATTTTTAAGGTATGTTTAAATGTTACCATAGTGACTGGAAAGTGTTAGGAGGCAGAGAGGATGTTATTCATGTTATGTTTTTGGTGTGATGTTAAAAGGATGCTTCTAATAAAGTTGCATACGAGTACACAGTGCACTCATGTTTATTTTTATTGTCGTAGGATAATGATTGGTAGTGAGCCTGAACCTATCATATTATATATTGATGTCAGACATGAAACATTGTCAGAATAACAAATTTAAATACAACCTGAATAATGAGGACATGCTCCTTCTTCCTTTAACTTAGCCCGATAAATATTGTAAGTTTGACAATTATATTTAAAAATACCACAGTTTTTACAACGGTCACATAATTTTATTTTGTGCATTTATCCGTCCCACCCTAAAGGTGGGTCTGTGAAAATATTTTCTGACATTAAACCGGTCTGTGGCCCAAAAAAGGCTGGGGCCCAGCCCACTGCTCTCGTTGGTTGTTTTGCCCTGAGGGGTCTGGAGAAAGGGAGATAACTATGCCATTCCAAAGGTATATTACCGCAGATGCAAAAAGACAATAGGCAGGCTCAGTTAAGATAAAGATTGTCCTTTGTCAGGGAAGTTTTCGTTCTAGGACATGACTACCCACCATGACTTGTTTTTAGTTAGAAAGTTTCAATTTCAGCCAAACTATGCAGTTACTTTCAGTCTCTGAATTGGTAAGGCCGCCGGGCAGGCTTCCCTGAACTTGCCAGCTTTAGTATGTGGCCCCTTTTTCATCCACAGTTTGAAAACCAGAGACCTATGACTTTGAATAAATTTAGTTTTCTTTCTCTAGAAATTCTCTCTCTCTCTCTCTCTACCTCTCAAAAACCTAGCCTTTGCCCTGAATCATCAGCCACCTCGGAGGTTGCAGAAGACAGTAGCTCAGACCTGAGTGATGATCACATGGTCTGGACCACTTGCATGCTAAAGATAACATGTTCATCTTAGTTCTATTTCAGCT
The DNA here is from genome assembly GCF_036850765.1 of Saccopteryx bilineata. Taxonomy (NCBI): domain Eukaryota; kingdom Metazoa; phylum Chordata; class Mammalia; order Chiroptera; family Emballonuridae; genus Saccopteryx; species Saccopteryx bilineata. The sequence continues at coordinate 383,158,835 of NC_089490.1, forward strand.
CCTGAGCCCTGAGATGGAACCATGAGACCAGACAGAGAGACCAGAAAAGACCTCAGAGAAGTCCTCAAGGCTTGAAGAAATGATTCATTACCCTTACCTCACCTCCAGCCAGTCAGCCCCAGCACCATGACCCCAAACTCCAAGCCCAAGGTGTCTTTGACTTCACCCTATATAATCTGTAACCAACCAGTCATCGAGGAGTCGGGTCTTTAGCATTAGCTCCTCATCTCTGGATTGGCTGACACAATATTAAATGATGTTCTCTTTCTGTAATGCAAACTGCTGCTCTTACATTTCTTTGTACCATTTCTTCCAGGCAGGGAGACCCTAGGAACTTTGGGGTTCTGGTAACAAGTTCTCAGAAGACTTGTTCTTCTTCCAATTTATCCCTGACCTTGGAAGTGTGAGTCATGGAATATGAGCAGCATTCCTGAAAACTTAGCACCAATTATATCTTATAATTACTTATGGAGCACATTGGAGCAATGCACATTTAACAACTGGGAAAGCAAAAATTTGCCAAGAGAAATGGATGTTAGGTTGCAATATTTATAATAACTTATGTTTCATTTATCCTAATATGATAATTTCTAAGTGTATAATATCTCTTTCATTAACATAGCCCCTTATATTCCTTTTATTCATTTTTTTCACCAGTCTAGCCTCTCCTCTGTATTTCAGATGTTTATAGTGGCTACAATAACCTTCAAAAATGACCACATTCCCAATCTATTAATTAAAATAAATCCAGGTTTAGATACATGAAGCAAAAACGGCAAATACTACTGAACTGATGTGGAATTATCTTATTTTTAAAAAGTAGACTGGAGAAGTAGGGTTCTAAATTTAACAACTATCTCAGATTTGACTAGTGTGTCAGATTAAATATGTATATTATGTAATACAGTGGTTTGAGATCTTTATTAAAAGACATGAGAATATTGTCATGATGATGACTGTCACATATTGTACAACAGTAGACTCTGGGAAAAGAAAAGTTTTGGCTCCTTTCCCAAAGTACTCCAAAACAGAATGAAAAAGCCTTAGGTGGCTTTACTATTTGGACAACTTGAGGGTTTCTTTTTAAAGGATTCTCACCTTAAAAGTTAGAAATAAATGCCTGTTAAATAACAAAATTCAACCGAGTAAGTGTTCAAGATCTTGTTGGCTTTATTGAATGATTCATGAATCTAGCAAGTAGAAAAGAGCCCCGAAGGTCTATACAAAGTGGAAGAAGGGGAGGGGACAGTGGACTCTTTCAGGGAAACCTACCCATAGAGATGGAATGGGCTATCAGGAATACTCCAGACTGACTGCTTAAAATTAAATTCTTCACCTGATCAGGCGGTGGTGCAGTGGGTAGAGCATTGGACTGGGATGTGGAGGATCCAGGTTCAAAACTCCGAAGTCACCAGCTTGAGCACAGTCTCATGTGGTTTGAACAAGGCTCACCAGCTTAAACCCAAGGTCACTGGCTTGAGCAAAGGGTCATTTGGTCTTCTGTAGCCCCCAGTCAAGGACAATATGAGAAAGCAATCAATAAACAACTAAGGTGCCACAACGAAGAATTGATGCTTCTCATCTCTCTCCCTGTCTGTATGTCCTTATCGGTCCCTCTCTCTATCTCTCTCTGTCACAAAATAAATAAATAAATAAATGAATAAATTTTTAAAAATTACATTCCTCAGAGAGGCTGAAACTTTAATTAGGTTAGTCTGAGTTTGGTAACATGGTCTTAGTACAAATGCTTTGGCATTTGCATTTATTTAATTGTCAGAAGTAAGTTTTAGTGGCAAGTTCTCACCTACAGTCCTCTGCCACAATGTGACACCCAAGAAGAGTTATGGTGAGTATGTTTAATACCTTATCTGGGCATGGTGGTACCCAACAGAGGAGTGCTATCTTAATTGTTACAGAGAAGGAAAACTTTTATTACAAAACTTAGTGATACCTTATAACTGGAGACTGTTGTATGAAAAAAAAAAACAGTTTGACATATAAAACCTTGATAAATATGAATAGAATAAATAAAAGCAGTATTTTTCTTTATTTGTTCTGCACATCAATGTTGCAAGTTTTCACTGAGAAGAAAAATTGTCACATTAATGCACATTTATTTGCTTAAAATCACACAACTATGTGTCAGTGCCTCCATTTGAACTTTGCTTTCTCTGCTTTTAAAGCACACAATTTAAATGTTTAGGATTCCACTTTTTGTTCATATTCAGGTATGTTAATTTCTTACTACTACATTGATTTTTGGCGGCTCAGAATCTGGGTTTTTTCTTAACTGCTTAAAAGGGCACTATAATTGGAATTTTTGAGGAATTCCAGTGGCACCTCTGAGTCTAACACTGAAACTGCCTGGCCTGACCTAGTGATATTGCAGGCATATATGACCTAGAGAAACTAAGAAAATATTACTCTGGGAATTTTAATTTTAAACAAAACTAATATTGAGGAAGATGTATATTGCCTTCAACAATAATAGCGGTCACCCACCTATCAGTTTCAAGAGCCATGGATGCTAACTGTGCATACCTGGAGATAATTCAGGGAGAAAAAGCCATTCATTCTGTGCTCTACTTATTGTAAGAGCTTTAAACAGATAATGTAGTAGTCTTTGACCACTACAGTAAAAGTGTCACAGAGCTATCATCCAAATGACTGTAACTTTTCTCAATACTCCAAGTATGTCAGGAGCAATGCTTGCTTATGGAAACTGAAAAGGATCCCCACCTGCAAAATGAAGAGGGCTGAGGGCAAAACCCAAGATGGTGATGGCGCATCCTGTGCAAAAAGAACCTTGTGTAAAAGAGCTGAGTGCGACAGAAAAACTACCCAAGCTTAGAAGTTAACCACTTTACACCACAGCCTATAAATACAGAAGACTACTTCCCAGTTGAGGAGAAGGTGCCATCAGAGCATGAGCTCACCCTTCTCCATTTCTTGATGATAGAATAAAGTTTCTGTTCTGCTTTACCAAACTCAGTCTCATTCTGTTGGTACGTACAGCACTGATCAGAAGTGCCTTGGTTTGTGTCCCTGATCCAGAAGAGTTCTTAACAAAGTTATCCAGCCCACCCATATCTTTCCATGTGACATGAAAGATACGTCTGTATGGAGAGTTTAAGTGCTGAGGGCGGGAAGATTGTATCATGGATCTCCTGGAGACTCAGGGATTGAGTCAGCCAACATTTCTTGCTTATGGCATTAAAGTCTTGTGAAGGTACTTAGAGCAGAGTCTTTTTCATCTCTCAGTCAGCTCTGCAGATAATTCATTTTAAAAGAAGAGGCATGGCCTCTGCTTGGCCAAACTTCAAATTAAGACCAAAGTCTTTAATTCAGAATGTAACACCAGTTTCCTATTCCTTCTTAAAAGTAGCTTTTATGAAACTATTTATGTTGTCTTTATTGTGAAAGTTTAAAATGACAAAGGGCTCTTAAAAGTGTTTCTAATGTGTGTTTTCATCACATTGTGATGGAGCGTTCATCGGACTACCAATACTAAAAATGCCTCTTTCTCAAAAAATCAGCTTTTTAAAAAAATTAAGGCAAAGGCTTCAGCATTCATTGGACTGTTTTCATTCAAAACTTCTACTTCAATTACCTTATTTTCTTTCTTTCTGCTCTCCATCTGCCCCCCTTTCTTCCTATTCCCACCTCCCTTCTTTATATAGCATGAATATATTCTCTCTTTTTACTCTAACAGTCTCAGCCCTTCCTCTCTTCTGTGATTACCGGGCTTCACAAATAGAACCGAAATATGAGCAAAAATGACTGAATCATTTCTATTCAGAAAAATTAGTCTTCAGTGATGTTTGATGATTTCTCCTTAAAGAGAGAGAGAAAGAGAAAGAGAGAAAAGGTATTCAAAATCTTTCTCTAGTCACCTCTGAGCAAACATTTTACATGGGCCAAGCAGCTGCCTAAAGTACAGCTGGAAACTGACAGGAACAATAAGATTTCCTGCAGTGGAAAACAGAGCGATGCTTTTATATTGATAACACTCAGAGGCCAATTCCTGCATTTTTAGCAAAGGCCACTTAAAGTGCAGGTTAACAATAAGAAATCTAGGCCTTTTAAGACAGCATGCATGAAAAACTTGTTGCTTTGCATTCATTAGTCGGCTTTTAGGTATTTCTATTTTTAAAAACAGAAACAGTATATCTATGTCATTTGAAATTTCTTTGCACTATAATCAGTCTTTTTGAAAAAAACTGACTGGTTTTCCAAGGGAATAATATTTTATTTCTTACAAAAATTTTTTTAATTGATGGATAAGAGAGAACTAAGGCCCTAAAAATACTTCTCAAAATGTTTTCCCCGTTAATGTTTTAGTGAGAGGAAAGAGAATATATTACCTTCTTGTGAATTGACTGTATAACAACAAATTCCTTTAAGTTTATCTTAAAGTTTTATATAGCCTGCCCTGTGGATGGAGCATTGACCTGGAATACTGAGGTTGCCTGGTCGAAACCCTGGGGTTGCCCAGTTAAGGCACATGTGAGAAGCAACTACTATGAATTGATGCTTCTCGCTCTTATTCCCCTTTCTCCCTACCCCCTCTCTTTCGCTCTCTTTTTCTCTCTCTCTAATATCAATAAATATAATCTATTTTTAAGTGAGACTAAGAGACATTGATAAGAGTGTGGTGGTTACAGGGGGAGGGGGGAGAGGGAAAAGAAAGGGGGAGGGGGAGGGGCACAAAGAAAACTAGATAGAAGGTGACAGAGGACAATCTGACTTGGGGTGATGGGTATGCAACATAATTGAATGACAAGATAACCTGGACATGTTATCTTTGAATATATGTATCCTGATTTATTGATGTAACCCCATTAAAAAAATAAAATTATAATAAAAAAAGCTTTATAAAATTTGCATTTTATTCCTTAGTAATATCTAGATTTAATTTAAAAATCATGTTTTAAATAATTTTGCATTATATTCTCTCTAATCTTTAAGGAAAAAAATTCTTTAAAAATATCATTGTTGGCCCCAGCTAGTTAGCTCAGATGGTCGAGTGTCTTCCCAAAACACCAAGGTTGTGGGTTCAATCCCCAGTTGGGGCATGTATGAGAAGCAACCAAGTAATGCACAACTCTCTCAATTTTTTTTCTCTCTCTCCCTCTCTCTCTCCACTTCTCTCTCTGTCTCTCTGGAATGAATCAATAAACTATAAAGTATCATTGTTTATAATTTGGCTGTATGCATCCTCCTGGCCTATTAACTCACATCCTAGTTTAAGATGTACAGGCTGAAAAAGATGCTATCTTAAGCAATTATTATATATTTTGGACAAGATACAATCTATCGTCCTTCATATGTTCCATACTGAATATACCTTAAAAGATACTCCTTTTCTCTATTAGTCAACAATTTTTAATTGAGTGCTTGTTATGGATGTATTCTGTGGATGAGGTTGGTAAACAAAACAAGTAATGAAGTTGCCCTCATGATGGTTGTATTTTATGAAAACTACAGACAGTTAACAATGTAGGTAAATAAACAAACTAACAAGCTTCTCAACCAATACATCAACAAGATAACTGCATATTCTAACAAGCCCTGGAGAAAATATATAAAATGTGAGATAAAATTCTGGCAAGAAGTAACCTTAGATAACTAGCCCTGAGAAAACCATTTTGGGAAAGGCAGTGATTGTGGTAATATCTGAAAGAAAGGAGAAAGACCTCTGTGAAGCCAGTGAATCTGTGAGGCACAATAGACAGTCACGAGGATGGGGGAAGGGAAAGGAGAACAGCAGGGGTATCTCGCCCATAATAGGAGAGTCAGCAGTCTTAAGACCTGCCAAACCAAAATACCAGACTCTGTATGTCAGTCCCTATATCAATGAAGGGAAGCCTTGAAGACTATTTTTTTTTAAATTTATTCTTTTTACAGAGAAGAGAGAAAGAGAGAAAGGGGGGAAGAGCAGGAAGCAGCAACTCTCATATGTGTCTTGACCAGGCAAGTCCAGGGTTTCAAACCAATGACCTCTGTGTTCTAAGTCAATGCTTTATCCACTGCACTACCACAGGCAGGCTATTCTTGGTTTCTATGTGCAAAGCTAGGCTTTCTAATACTTTTATTTCACAGATATGTCACACATTTTGGAGGAATGCAATTGAGATAACATTTCTGTAATTGGTATACTCTACATATTAATTTCATTAGCGCAGTTTTTATCGAAGGGCACATACTTAACAATCTTCCTGGCTTTGGTACATATCATGACCAAATCATTAGTTATGTGTTCTGAAGGAAATTGTCAAAAAACAACAACATTCTTTTATCATCAAAATAAGAGAATTCTGTCTCAGTTCTTTCAGCAAAATGTTAAATGTACACTCACATACATAAATACATTCAACTTCTGGCAATTTTCTTCAAATGGAATTTCCAATGGAAAACAAATGCTACTGAAATGTAGTAACAGAAAAATTCTGATTGAGTTCAAATCTGAAGGCCAGGTTGCCCCCCAAAAGGGCCGTTTCCTGTCATGTTTCATGTTCCTCACCTCTTTTCTCTAGCAGCAAACCCTCAGCAACTTGACAATTGTAGTTGTCACCGGAGGCTGGACAACTAGGGAGCATGAAATGAAAATAATTTTCTAGAGCAATGTAAGGGTTTATGACAGCCTTTCATTTCTTACCCTAATTATTTTGAAAAGAAGTAGAGTATCTAGTAAATGTTATCAACTCTAACCACATTGATACTGATGAAAATTGGGACCATTAACAAAAATTAACAATATTTGTACTATTATTGTACATTATCTAAAACAGTCTTTGCTAAGGGGTCTAGTTTATCAGCTCCTAGTGCGCTGTTTAATTAAAATACTGTTGTGGTCATTTGTCAATATCTAAGGCAGCACAGTGCATTTTTATCAAACATCTCCAGGTCCTTGAAAAGCACACTCAAAATGTGAAGCAGCTGACCTAAACTGTGGATTGGTTTATACTTATTGTAATCAGTCGTACAGACAAAAATTATAAACATAAACTACTTATAATAAATGAGTCTCCTCAGTGTTATGTGGCTTTCTACAGCTTAATTTCCACATTGGAACAGATTTAAGAGTAATGAAATTAATTTAGGAAGTCAGAATTGCTTAAACAAAAAGAGTCGTTTTCTTTTAGGGAAGTTATACAATATATATTTTAGTGGATTCTTGATAACAATCTTAGGTGTAATAAAACAGCTTAAAGTGTTATTTATGGCTAAATTTGCAATTTAAGCAAAAGTACTAGTTTTCTCCTTTGACCATTTACTATATCTTTTATTTTTTTTCAGTAAATATATATGCCTTTTGCCTGACCTGTGGTGATGCAGTGAATAAAGCATTGACCTGAGACACTGAGGTCTCCAGTTCAAAACCCCAGGCTTGCCTGGTCAAGGCACCTATAGGTGTTGATGCTTTCTGCCCCCCTCTCCCTTTCTCCTCTCTAAAATGAATGAATAAAAAAACTTTAAAAACATATAAGCCTTTTTTCTAGTATGGCATAAGAAAACTATGTTATTTGTTATAATGTAAAAATATTGAGATTTAGAATTTTTATTTTTTCATATTTTTCTGAAGCTGGAAACGGGGGAGAGACAGTCAGACAGACTCCTGCATGCGCCCGACCGGGATCCACCCGGCACGCCCACCAGGGGCGACGCTCTGCCCACCAGGGGGCGATGCTCTGCCCCTCCAGGGCATCACTCTGCCGTGACCTGAGCCACTCTAGCGCCTGGGGCAGAGGCCAAGGAGCCATCCCCATGGTCCGGGCCATCTTTGCTCCAATAGAGCCTTGGCTGCGGGAGGGGAAGAGAGAGACAGAGAGGAAGGAGAGGGGTGGGGTGGAGAAGCAAATGGGTGCTTCTCCTATGTGCCCTGGCCGGGAATCGAACCCGGGTCCCCCGCATGCCAGGCCGACGCTCTACCGCTGAGCCAACCGGCCAGGGCGAGATTAGAAATATTTTGATAATTGCTTTTGTTATTTCAGCAGGATTTTCTTTCTGATTATTCCATGCAACATGCTATTTCTGGTACACACTTAGTGTAAACAAGAAAGCTGATCTACTTTAAAATATTAAAGTACATTAAAATATATTCCTCCAAATAATTAATTATTTTTATAATTAATTTATAAAAATAAATAAAATGTCGTACAACTTCCATTGTTAGAATAAATAGAAAGGAGTAAAAGTATTCAGTAGAACAGGAAATTTTATGTAATTTTTAATATTACTCTTGCTTATTCTATTGTGCTTTATTTACAAACTGATACATAAGTCAAAAATTTATAGCAAGCTAGGATTCTTGGATTAACTAAAGCCATTTGTTCAATATAAGTAGAGTACCTTTAAATGTTTAATAGTCTACTTTTGGGGAAAAGATCACAGCTCAGTCAATATAATGTAATCATCAAATTAAAAAAAATCTAATAAATAATTCAAGCAACTTCAATGGTATTTGAACACCTGAGACTTTAGTAAGAAAGTGTTTTTTATTGAAAAGAGAAATGTGGATCAGAAAAAATAATGGAAATTTTTAAACAATTTTTTAGTATTTTTCTAAGTTCTTTGTTATTTCAGCAGTTAGAAAGAACAAAAGGCCTACATACTGCTTATGATACTCTGAAAGTCTGGCCTGGATAGACTAACTCAATTATTTTTTTCAACTATTAGGAACACAGTACTGACACAATCACTTTTAAATTTGATTCTTTTAGAAGCATATCCTTTTCTATTCCCAAGGTAATTTCAAATATACTTGTGTACTTTAAATAAAACAAAACCTTTTTTTTTCTTATAATAGTGAAAACAAAAGGAAGTTAAAAGCAAAAAGGAAAGAAGAAGAAAAAGAAGGGAAGGCAGCGAGAGGATGTGACTTGGAAATATTATACCAAGGAAAGATGAGAGCCTCTAGCCAAGGGGCTCTCTTGCGCTTTTGCATAAAATCTTGTGATTCAATGCACATATACTAGAAATAGAATCTCACCCAATATGTATTCCCAGGACTAGTTTTATGTTCTCCATCAATGTATAATTATGGTATATAAAATTATTTTCTTTTGAAAACTTTATATCAGTTGCCCAGAAAATTATAATTCTGAATTATCATTTAACAGATTTTTTGGGTGTATGTAAAACTATTCTTAGGAATGAAGCTCTGTTACAGAGGAAACAGGAAAAGGACAAAAGGCCCCTAACAAAACAGAAAGTTTAGTAACTAGCCATAGAAAAATATTAAATATTCAATATCTATTCCTTTCTACAACTTATCATTAAATCAAAAGAAAAGTGAGCACCCCTAATACCCTAAAATCTCCTTGTGAGTCTTTGAGGAGTATTATATGAAAAGAGGTGGAAACTGATTTAATAAATGAAAGGAAAAATGGATATAAATAGACATCTCATTTGAGGTCCTCTCCTGTTGGCTCAGTGATAGAGTATTGGCCCAGTGCATAGATGTACTAGGTTTGATTCCTGGTCAAAACACACAGAAGTATCCACCTGCTTTTCCACTTTTTCCTCTCTTGCTTCTCTCTTTCTTTCCCTCCTGCAGCCATGGCTCAAATGAAGCGAGTTGGTCTTGGGCACTGAGGATGGCTACATGACCTCTGCCTCAGGTGCTAGGAAGAGCTTGGTTGCTGAGCAACAAAGCAACATCCCAGATGGCAGAGCATTGTACCTAGTGGGCTTGCCAGATGGCTCCCAGTTTGGGAATATGCAGAAGTCTGTCTTTGCCTCCCCTCTTCTTACTGAATTAAAAATGAATAAATAAACAAATAAATAAATAAAATGATCTTATTTGAACACAATTCTGTACTGAGTCTAGGGTTAAAGCTTTATCAATTACCCAATTATGTGGGAAGATTAATGGCATAAATATTTTCTCATATTATGTCATTCTCTATATTTCAGTTTGAAATTTTAGCTTTCAAGCATGTCTTAAAGGCAAAAGAGTATAATTTTGAACTGACCTATAGTAACAGATAAACTGAGGCACATTAACAATTTTGAGTTTATTTGAACAAATATTGATTCTAATTGGGAAATGTTCCACTGAAAGTGGTTAAGAGTACTCTGAGGACAGTCGTTAATACGGCTTTTATAGAGTAAATGCAGAATAAAGGCAAGGGAATTATTTGATTATAACTTAAGTAGTTGCCTGATTTACTAATGTCTTGTTGGAGGTTTGTGATCGGCTGTTCTTAAATTTTATTTATTTATTTTTTAAATATAAGTGCATTTACAGTTTGCCTCAGATTTCAAGCTTCCTTATGTAGACTTTCAAGGCATTAGAGCCACCTCATTTTAATTTTTATTTTTTCCCTTATTTTTCAGCCCCTCCTCTCTTTGGTCATCCTTTTGTATATGAACAGTTGACCAAAAATTTGGTATTAGTGCCATTCTTAGTCACTGTCAGGGTTAACTTGTTTTTACTTCATTGTAATACTCATAGGTTTTGATGTCAGGTTCACAGAAGAATTCTTTCTGTTTTTATCTTGTGATCCATCCTGTTTCTGTTTTTCCCAGTGCAGTGAGACTATCTAATGTACTGCTGACGAGAGAACACAGTGCACTGGGAGACTACCATGCTGAGGATCAGGAGGACTGGGAGACTACCATGCTGAGGATCAGGAGGACAGGTGTGCTCCTTCGCCAGAGCCCCCATGAGCCAAACCGGCTGGTATGAAATAAATCAAAGAATGTGCCTGAAGCGACGTCAACATGTTTTAACAAAGTGGCTTGTTAATTTCTTGTATTTGAGTTTCCATAATACCAAAGGTGTTAATTCAGGTAGAGCAGGAGATATTTTCTATGTCAAAGACTTCACCTTATTCAGTCAACAAGCCATCGAAAGCAATTCTGTTATCTAAAACCACCTTTGGGAGACACCATAGGGACTTTGGTCCTACAGCTATTATTTCCGTGGGTAGATTCAGGGATACTTGTCAGTTATGGGCAAGTCTTTAATCATGTTTCCATTTGCATTTACTCCAAAACAAGGACAATGGCACTCTGAATTAATGATGCACATTGAGAGGGGATTAACCTCTGCTGGTAAGCTTCTTTTGCGTCCCACACGGACATCGCATACTCAAACAAGGTCTAGAATTTACCCTTGGGTTGGACTAACACAGTACGTAGCTTTTTTATATTGGCATCTTTCACTTAGTATACATTTAAGATTCTTCTATGTCTTTTCAGGGATTGAAAGCTTAATTATTTTTAGTGCTAAATAATGTTCCTTTGTCTGGCTGTCCTACATTTTATCTATCCATTCACCTACTAAAGGACACCTTGGTTGCTTCCAAGCTTTGGCAATTTTGAATGAAACTGCTATAAATCTCATGTGCAGGTTTTTGCATGGAAACAGGTTTCTAACTTCTTTTGGAAAATACTAAGAAGCAAGATTGCTGAATCATATGCTAAGAGTATGTTTATATTTATAAGAAACTGCAAACTGTCTTCTGAAGTGATTATACTATTGTGCACTCCTACCAGCAATGTATGAATTCCTATTGCTCCACATCTTCACCAGTAATTGGTGTTGTCAGTTTTCCAGGTTTTGACCATTCTAATAAGTGTCTAGTGGTATCTCATTTAAAAAAATAATTGCAACCCCAGCCAGTTGGCTCAGTGAATAGAGTGTCAGCCTTGTGTGCAAATGTCCCAAATTAGATTCGTAGTCAGGGTACATATGAGAAGCGACCATCTGCTTCTCTTCTCCTCCTTTTCCCCCTTCTCTCTCTCTTTTCCCATCTCACAGCTAGCAGTTTGATTGGTTCTAGTATTGGCCCTAGGCACTGATAATAACTAGGTTGATTTAAGCATTGGCCCCCCGACAAGGGTTGCCAGGTAGATCCTTATTGGCACATGCAAGAGTCTGTTACTCTATCTCCCCTTCTTTCACTTAAAAAAAAATGCATTCTCCTGATGACGTATAATATGGAACATCTTTTCATATGGTAATTTGTTATCTGTATATATTTCTTGCCTATCTTTTTTACTATGATGGAAAGTTGGACCAATGTTTCCAGGAAAAATCCTATAATGACTCTTGCGTAAAATTCCTAAATTATAATCGATAGCTCATAGCTTATCATTTCAAGAGAAAACAAAATACAAAAGTCCTATGGCTGAAGTCTATCAGAGAATGCCCTAATGATTTTCTGAACCTGAAAATAATTTCCCTAATTATCCCTAGTATCAATCATACATTGTCTATCATTGTTTTCTAAGAGAAATTTATGGTATACATTTCCACTTGTTTAATTAAAACAAGAAACAATTTTGCAGTTTAACTTGTTCCCCTTTTTCATCTTATCACTTAGCTGTGGTAGTAGGCAGATTAATGGACCCTGAAGATGTCCACAGACTAATTTTCAGAACCTATGAATATGCTGCCTTTTAAGGCCAAAGAGACTTTGCAGTTATAATCAGGGTTGAAGATTTTGACCAGAAGACATTAGCCTATATTTAAATGGGCCCAATTAAGTTTCACACATCCTTAAAAACAAAGACCGTTTCTGGCTACAAAGAATCAGAGAGGGGACCTTGAGGCTAGGGAAAGATTGGTATGTGCCAAGTAATGAGGGAAATATTTCAGATCCAGAAAACTCAAAGATATAATCTCCACTAGCACCTCTGGAGAAGAACACAGCCTTGTTGACATCTTGATTTTAGCCCAGTGAGACCCATGTCAGAATTCTGACCGACAGAACTGTAAGATAATTAATTTGTATTGTTTAATCTAACACATTTGTGATGATCTGTTATGACAGCAATAGAAAACACTCTCATAACCTTCACAAATGAAACACAATGCACATACCTTTTTAGCTTCACATACAATCTAATGTCTAGATATTGATGGGACTTAAATATATAAGGTAGACCATAGAGTTGTTTGACATTAGTCTACTTTTTAAAAATGAAACATATGCAAATTATTAAAGAAATGGAATTTAATCTGTTTTTATTACTTCTTTATCTTTGGAAAAATAATTTCTAAGAAAGAAAATAAAAAAGGAAACCCTAACCTGACCTGTGGTGGCGCAGTGGATAAAGCGTCGACCTGGAAATGCTGAGGTCACCAGTTCGAAACCCTGGGCTTGCCTGGTCAAGGCACATATGGGAGTTGATGCTTCCAGGTCCTCCCCCCTTCTCCCTCTCTGTCTCTCTCTTCCTCTCTCTCTCCTCTCTGTCTCTCTCTCTCCCTTTCTCTCTTCTCTCTAAAATGAATAAATAAAATTTAAAAAAAATTAAAAAAAAGAAATCTTAAAAAAAAAAAAAGAAAACCTAATCACAGGTTCTTAATCATTTTCTTCATTTTCTTTAGCTCAAGTATCTTTACATAAGGAAAGCATAACATTTTGCAAAACATTCTAATTTATTTTATGATTTTTTATTTGGGGAATCAAAAAGTTGTTACGAACACTTACAAATTACTAAAATATTTGGTTCTTTATAAGAGAGATGAAAACCAAGTATTGACGATGAAGTCATTTAGTTTTGAATCAACGATGACTTAGAAAGGATGATTAAAGCACTGAAACAGAAAAATTGTTGCCTTTGCAGAAAATGAAAGCCTTAGAAAAAGTGAAAAATAATTGAACTTAACGAACATACCCAAATAATCATATATGCATTTGCATACATCACCTGCCTGTCCTATCTTCAAGTGTACTTGGTTGCTTGCTTCTGTTATCATCAAAATGCTTTTCATGTCGTTGCATTTTTTTAAATTCATTGAACCCTCCAGCTGATGGTAAACTAATCTTTAATGGAAAAGAGCATTTTATTTCTTTTTTTCCTCCATACAATAAAACCTCAATATATTGTTGACTAGTTTCTCAGGGTAACAAAAGCAAAAACCACCTGCTCAGGGACCAAAATTGTCCTTGAAACCTCATCTATGGTATTACTTCAGCTATACTGCATTCACGTAGTACCTTTATTTCCAGATTTAAAGTCAACCTACACTGACTACAAATCACCTTTACACCGTCTTTAGACATGCCGGCAGAATGTATGGTACACAATAACAGCATGCTGGCCTTAGTAACAGAAATAAAACATCCCTGCACAAAATAGAAAGGTTCTGCAAATAGAGCTAGACATGGATCCCAAACTCAAATGAGCATAATCATGTGCAATATATTCCTTCTTCCAATTGGGAAGATGGTGTTTCTACTATGGATGGTCAGGTGACCACACCTAATGCCAAAACAAAAACAAAACCAAGAGAGTAGGTCCAACCTGGAAAAAGTAGTTGAGCAAGATAGAAAATTTTTCTTTAGATTTACCAAGTAGTTTCAGATAAATCTTATCTATGGTAATATCTTAATCACTGAGGGCTATTCTTTTGTCTGTTCACTGTGTTTAAAACAGCCTATGATGTCTTTTTTCCTTTAGGGAAAAATTTATGTCATTGATTTACCATGATGTATCTCTAGACTAGACTGAGCTCAGCCATGACAAGTTTTAAACCATGAGCATGGTCAAGAAGTAATAAATTTCCAACTAGGCAGATATGAGCACCTTGGATCCTTTAGGTAGGGAATTAACCCACTACAGAGGCTGACCTTGGAAAAATAGCCAAGTACTCCAAGACAAAGAATCCATTATCCTAAGGAAGAAAGGAGGAACAGAAATCTCCAGTGCTTTTCTGTGTGGGCACAAATGTGTATGTGGATTTCTGGAAATGGCATGGCAGGCCAGACAGAGTACACCAGCAGAGAGGACCATGTGTGGCACAAAAAACACACTACCACTGTGTGTTTCTAGAGAGAAGATGAATTTATAGACATCAGGGGTTGTCTTTTTCTGGATCCAGTGGTTTCTAACAACAAAAGGTGTGATCTTTAGCAAATTGTTTTAAGCATTAGTTTTGTTATTGTAAAAATGAAGGTAATAATAAATAAGAAACAATGTTTCTCGATGTCTAAACACTGGAAGTACCACCAAAATAAAATTGTCTTAAAAAGTTTTGTATGAAAATAGTCTCATACAAATAATTTTAAAGGTAACAGAGTAACAGAATTTTTTTTTTCCTTCCATATGCCTCTCAAAGTTTACTAATACAAGAATAGTTTTAATTCATGGGCATATGTATAATGTATTAAATTAGAGCAAGTTTTCTTTTTTAGCTGTGCTGATTTCATTTGAGATTTTAGTTACTGCTCATTATGAGAAGCATCCACTTTATTGGATAAATCAATTAAGACCATAGAGCATGAGCTAGCAAAAGAAGCCAGATTTCAAAGTTTCCAAATACGTGTATCTGAATCCTTCTGGTTAATTCTAATGAAATATAGTAGATAGAATACTAAATTGGGAATCAAAAGACTTGAGCTCTTTAGCCTAATACCTGTTATGGATTTGATTGGCAAGTGGCTTTTAACTAAAATATAAAGGAGCAGTTAATTACAAATGATTTTCATTATTGTTTTTTTTTTTTTTTGCAACAGTATCCCTCTATTTTTCCAAAGGGCATCAAACTTATCTCAGCTATGTGAACTGGTAAATGCAGGATCCCTTCTTTTAGTCTAGGGAAGTGCTGCCTGGTTGTTTAATTCTTACTTTATCTCCTACTCCTCTATAAAACCCCACCAACAAAACTCAAGAAAGATCTAAGGCAAACCCATGCATTCCTAAACATTAAATATATTTTAAAACCACTTTTAAGTTCCCAAACACTGTCCCTACCTACCTTTGATAATTCTTTAAACATTTAAGCTAAGATATTTGTCTATCTGATGTATTATCTGAATGAGTTTATTTGTAACCATGTCTTATTACACACACACATACTTTTTTCCTTATTAACTGACACCCTCCATTGGAAGAGAGAAGGTATATGGACTATTTAGTTCAACTCGACATTTCCTGCACAGCTTTGTAGATAGAGCTAGCAATGAGATGGAAACAGAACTCACGACTGACTCTGAAAGTTCTTTAAAGAGTCCAAGTTTAACTCAATGTCCTGTCCTTGCTGACATGAAGTGAAAGCAATGGCCAGGGGTCTAGTGCAAATCTTGTAAACATGGAGTAACTTTAAAGACAAATTATGCACTAAGAATGGTAGAACGGAGAGGAAGAGCACAGGTTCTACTCAAAGAGAAGCAGGCAAACTTAGTGCCAGCATCAGAGTACCTACCTGTAAACTTCTTTTACTTGAAAAACAAATACAACTTTATCTTGTTTAAGCCACTGATATTAAAACCAGCCTAACTTAATCCTGATATTAATACTTTCTAGACCAAATATACAGAAGTATAGAATTGAAAGGACTACTTCTGTGTTTTATTTTCTTTGAGTTTTTTTGGGGTTTTTTTTGTTTTGTTTTTAATTTGAAACAACATACACTACTACCGAAAGAAGCTGATAACTTAAAATAAATGGGTCTTAGAAAATTGGTGTTGACACGTAAAAGGAATAAAAAAAATTTAGGCAAATGAGGAACAGTTTATAAATTATATGAGATAGTAGATAGAGACACTGATAAAAAAAGGATAGCAGAGGTCCTGGCCGGTTGGCTCAGTGGTAGAGCATCGCCTGGCATGCAGGAGTCCCGGGTTCGATTCCTGGCCAGGACACACAGGAGAAGCACCCATCTGCTTTTCCACCCCTCCCCCTCTCCTTCCTCTCTGTCTCTCTCTTCCCCTCCCGCAGCCAAGGCTCCATTGGAGCAAAGTTGGCCCGGGCACTGATGGGCATGCCGAGTGGATCCCGGTTGGGCTCATGCGGGAGTCTGTCTGACTGCCTCCCCGTTTCCAATTTCAGAAAAATACAAAAAAAAAAAAAGAAAGAAAGAAAAGGGTGGCAGAAACATAGGTCACAATTGGAATTGTGTTTTTCTATTTTTAGAGGATATAAAGATATGTAGGTTTGAAAGCTCACTGAGCCATATAGCCACCCTCACTTTGTTAGACATGCACATAACTATTCTGATTCTGAATTTTCTCATGTAGATTCCATCATTATTCACAGAATTGTATGATAATTTAATGACATATTTCTGTCCAGAACATTTTAACACACCCATATAGTAAGTGCTTAGTAAATTAAAGTTATTTTTGTTCTCTTTATCATTAGCACACTCTCTTCCACTACTTATTCATAGACTGTGCTTCAGTTTACTGATTAAATGAAAGGTGGAAAAGAAATCACTTCAAATGTTTTCTCACAAATCAGACATTCTTTGACCCAAGGCACATATAAATGATTTGTATGTCAGCAGCCTACACTAAATCACTTTCCCGCTGACTGCTTATACATTTTCAACTTTAATATTTACAGTCCCTAAAGTCTAATAATTTGAGATTTGTTGTGTTCTTGATTAAAAATAAAGGTAATGCAAGTGTTAAGGGGTATTATATTCCGCAATGTAATGGCCATTGGATTGCTTTATTCTAAACCTTACTTGCTCTGTATACTTTGGTATAGTAAGATTAAAATAGGTAATCAGGCCTGACCAGGCAGTGGTGCAGTGGATAAAGCACTAGACTGGAATGTGGAGGACCCAGGTTCGAAACCCCAAGGTCGCTGGCTTGAGCGTGAGATCATACACATGTCTCCATGGTCACTGGCTTGAGCCCAAAGGTCACTGGCTTGAGTCCAAGGTCACTGGCTTGAACAAGGGGTCACTCGCTCTGCTGTAAGCTCGCGTCAAGGCAAATATGAGAATATAATGTATGAACAACTAAGGTGCCACAACAAGGAATTGATGCTTCTCATCTCTCTCCCTTTCTGTCTGTCTGTCCCTCTCTTTGACTCTATCTCTGTCTCTATAAAAAAAAAAGGTAGCCAAGAGGAGAGTTAGGAGTATCAATGAAAGGAGATCTTTGCAGGGGAAAGGTTGGCACAAACAGGTCCGCACTTGATTAGAGCCCCCTAAGTAGAAAGGTTATAATGAAGGGTTTAAGAAAAAAATAAGGAGTAAGTTCAAAGTGTAAGTTCAAATCCTTATCTGAGTAAGGATTAAAGAGAGGAAACATCTACCTGGACCAAAATCTCCCTGAACATTGAAATTATGTCTGTATTATTCATTAATATGTCCCCAACAATTGGAGACTGACAGGTAGCAGTTTATCTTGGAATAATTTTTGAATGTTCAACAACTTACCAATTTTTCCAATACTAAGATTAAGTGCCAGTGAGAACCAAGTTTTTGTACATTGTTTCGCTACTCTGCCTAGCATAGTAAATATGAGAAATGGATGACCAAATGAACACATAATGAATACTCACTCTGCTTTTGTGACCCTCATGGTACAGACAGAAGGAGAAAGAAAAGAAGATAAAAGAGGAAAAAAATTAGAGCCTCCTCTGTTCTTTTCCTGCTCTCTTCTCTCCTCTTTCTCTGCCACCATCCACTCCAACACCCACACGGAATTCAAGAACAATCTAATAAAATCCTAAATCAGAGCATGCTTTGCGGAAACAAGAATGAGGCATTCAGCCTTGGTATTTTTATTTTAATATGTGTACTTGCAAGGGACAACAAAAAGGTCAAGAAGCAAACAATGCAGGGAACGGTTGAAAGAAATCATAATTGTAGGGAAAAGCAGGGTTCTCTCCGACAGGAGGGACTAAGGATGAACAAACTCAGAGCAGCTGATGTCAAGGGGGTTCATCTGAGCCACAATTTGGAGGAGAGGACCAAAGCTGTTTTGCTGCTTAGCACATTAAATATGCACAAAAAGGGATGAGAGTAAATCGCACATCATTGCAGGAGCCCTAACATGTGCCAGCAGGTGCTGCCTGAGTCAGATGTCTTCCAAAACCACCTAGACAGAAAATGCAGCTGGAAGTCAAACAAGTTGGAGGATTCTTGCACTTGACTGGGTGGGGGCCATTTGCCAGATGAACAGAGAGTTGTTTTTCCTGATGTTCTTTTTTTTTTTTTTTTAGCTGAAACACATCCATGTAGGAGTTCTGTGCAAAAACGATCTTGAAAAGGAGAAAAAAGACTCAGAAAATAAAAGGACAGCCTTTGGAGAGGAGGCAGACCAACTCTGAACAAAGAGGAAGCCGTTTCAAGCACTGAGCTGCTGGGCAAGTGCCGATTTTCTCCCAGGAATAGCCCGCCTTTCTCCGTCTGCAATGTGTTCCATCTCCAGCAAGTCCCCAGTCCACTGCCGAGGCTCACCAACTGTTTGAAGCTCTACTTTAAAAGACTATATTAAAAAAAAAAAAAAAGGAAGAAGAAGAAGTGCGGATGGAGGAAAATATGGAACTCCAAGCTCAGTTTCTCCGCCTGATTATTAATAAACTCTAGCCGCCCTTCTTTTGTTATAGCTTTATCATTCATTTAAATAGCATTACTTGTACTGTTTTTATTATTTCTAAAACAATGAATGCCACAGGAAGGTAAAATAGAGTAGTACCAAAAGCCAGTCTGTGTAGATTAATACTTTGATTGCAACACTTAATATCTAGGTGACCTTGAGCATATTATTTAACCTCTCTTAACCTCAGTTTCTTCAGCTGTAAACAAAGGATATGAATAGAGCCTAACTCATAGGATTGCATGAGTACTAAATGAGTTAATTCATGAAAAGGATTTCTAACAGTGGCCTGGCACATATTACCAGTAAATGCTTTGTAAGTGTAATTAGTGCACAAAATGCAAAAGACTCTAATAATATTAATACAATTATAAAAATAAGCAGAAAATAAGAATTACCCATGATCCCATTCTAATTAGAGATAGTCAATATAAAATTTTGATATATTGCCTTCGTATTTTGCTGCCTTACGTAATCTGTCCTTTTGTTATACCAATATTGCTAATGTTAATTATAATAACCATGATACAAATATAATATTTTTGACACAGGTTTGCAGTTTAAAGTCTTTATCTTATCTAATTGTCTTATAAATTGGTGAATTATTAGCCTAGTTTTATAATTAAACACATTCAATATTAGTGTGTTTGGTAAACAGAATTTTAAGATAATTCCCAATGACTGAGACTGTTTTTATAACTCTTTGCCCATGAGTGTGAACAAGAATATGATGGTATTTTACTCCTGTGATTAGGGTACTTTAAATGGCAAAGGTAGGAGGATTTTGCAGATTTGACCAGCATTCCAAGTCAGTTGATTTTGAGTTAATCAAAGGAAAATATCTTGAGTGAATGAACCTAACATGCAACTAAGATGCTCTCTGGTTGGTGTTGGAGAAGGAAAATGCCATGTTGTACAGAGAATCAGGGATTGGTGGGCATGTTGCAAGGATTGATGGGCAGCCTCTAGTTATGGTGGCCTTCAGCCGTACAACCACAAGAAGTTGAATTCTGATGATTACCAATGAGTTTAAAAGAGGAACTCAAGTCTCATATAAGTTCACGACCTTGTTAGACACTGTACAAAAGACTCAGCTAAGCTGTGCATGGACCCCTGACCCATAGAAACTATATGACACTATAATATATATGTGCGTATTTGGAGCTACTAACTTTATGGTACACACCATAAAAATAATAAAAAATAATAATACAGCATATAATGAAAGTATAATTAAGTAGCTTAATTTGAGTAAGAAACAAAACCAACTTTTGAATGTATGTTTGACTGATGTCAAAGCACATGTGCTTAATCTACATTCTAGGCTTTCATTTAAACAGATATAATGTACATTAAAAAGTACAATATAAATGTTATTTGTTGACTTTATTCCACTGCTTGGTACATGTTTAGTATACATAAGCCAATAGCATAATGTTGGATATTTAGCTTCTTTGCTGTTAAGAAACAGTGCTACAGAAAATGTACTTTAAACCATATCTTTTTTTTTGCATTACCTTAGAAAGTTCTGTAGGATTCAATTCTAAATTAAAATGCATGTACGTTTTTAAAACATTTACCTTCTTTTTCATATCGATATGACCGACAACTCCACTGGGATACACATGAGTACTGAGTTTATTTCCTCTCCAGAATATATTAGGTACTAAAATGTATGTTATATAAAAACTCTTAACATCTGTAACTGTAAGAAATAATTTTATGGGATTCGGGAAAATAGAACTATGATTAACTCTGCATACACACAAAAAAAAATGTGCTTTAAATCCTTTCTATGTCAAGTAATGGAAAACAAAAACATATTACTGTATCACCTTAGGGGATATACCAATCTCAGAACAAAATGGGACAGCCAATTCAAGATCATTGGTCGATTTTGGAATGTTACCACAGGCTGTGGTTTGTTGGGTGTATTAAGATCAGCCATGGCCCAAAGCTTCATGATCTCAGATTTGTCTGACATGGTCCCCTAAAAAGTTCTATGACACAATTAAATTGATACGCTTTAAGGCAAAAATCTACTTCCCTTCCTTATGTTTAGTCAGGGGATTGAAGGTCACTGGGTAAGAGAGTAGATACCCTGAGAAGCAGCAGAGACTAGTTATCTGTTAATTCACAATTATAATTAATATTTCCTTGGAAAAACTGAAAAACTCTGAATTTGAGTTTTAAAATTTTGATTTAATGATTATGTTTTGAAAAATAAAACCTTTTTATTTTAAAATAATTATAGATTCATAGGAGGTTGCAAAGAAATGTACAGTGTAGAACTGTGCACCCTTGTCCCAGCCCCCAAGTGTTAAAAATTTATATGACAGTACAGTATCAAAAGCAAATATTCAATGTCTGTAAAATCCAAAGCTTATTCAAAATCCATCAATTATACATGAACTCATTTGTGTTTTTTTCTATATCTTTGTACAGCTCTATAAAATTTTAATATCTGAGTAGTCTTGAATAACAACCACCACAATTAAAATATTCAACTGTACTATCACCACAGAATTCACTCTTATTGCCCTTTTTATACACACTCATCTCCAACACTCTCTCTACTATTCAGCAACCATCAACCAATAATATATTCTCCATCGTTATAGATATGTTATAATGAATGTTATAAGAATAAAATCATGAAGTATATGTTATTTTGAAATATGCTTTTAAAAAATTAGCATACCTTTCATAGGGTTATTTGCTGTGTGTATCAAAGTTTGGTGCTTAATATTACATATACCAAAGTTTTTTAATCATTCATTTTTTGAAAGATATTTGAGTATTTTTCAATTTGGGACTATTATGAATAAAGTTGTATATATTCATGTGAAAGTTCTTGCATAAAAATAAGTATTAGTTTCTCAGAATAAATGCTGAAGAATGCAATTTCTGTGTTATACCATAAGATAATTTTTCATTTTAAAGTTAACTTCCAAACTACTTTCTCAAGCAACTGTAGCATTTAATATTATCATCAGCAATATATAAATGAACCGATACTTCCACATTCTTGCTAGCATTTGGTATTATCATAATTTTATTTTATTTTAATATGTATATATTATCTAACTGTAGTTACTCTGTATTTTCTTAATGAATAATGATATTAAGTATTTTCCTCTGAGTTTATTTTTCATCTGTCTGTCCTCTTTGCTAAAATGTTTGTGCATGTCTTTGCTCATATTATAACTAAAATGTTGTACTTTTACTGGTGAGATTTCAGAGTTATATATTCTAAATATAAGATCTTTGTTAAATTTGTGCTCTGCAATGTATTTCTCTAAGTCTGTATTTTGTCTTTGTACCTTTTTTAAAATAATGTGTGTCACAGATGAAAAGTTCTTGTTTTTGATGCAGTTAAATTAATCAAATTTTACTTCTATAGATTATGTTTTGATGTCAAGTCTAAGAACTCTTTGCCTAGCAAGGATTCTGGAGATTTTCCACTGTGTTCCTCAACCTCATCAAGAGTGTTGGTGGGATACTTACAGATAACATCCTGCTTAATAGTGAGAAACTATATGTTTTCCCTTCAAGATCAGGGAGTAAATAAAAAAAAAATTCTGCTCACAGGGCTCTTATTTAAGATAATACTAGAAGTTCTAGCTACTGCACTGATTCAGAAAAATGAAACAAGATGAATTCAAATTAGACAAAAAAAAATACCTCTGCTTTCAGATAGTATGATTGTCTGTAAAGAAACAGTCATAAAATCTTATTCTAAAATTTGTATGAAAAGTGAAGATCCAAAAATAGGCAAACAATTTTGAAAAAGAAGAGCCAAGCTTTAGGAATCATTCTTTATAATATTAAAATTCACTGAATAGCTGTAGTAGTCAAGATAATATGATACTGTTGGTTGGATAGAGACAGAGACCAACAGAACATAATACAAAACCCAGGAATAGATTTATATAAATATGCCTAATTAAGTTTGACAAAGAAGAAACAGCACTTCAATGAAAAAGAGAGCTTTTTAAAAATAAATGGTGGAGCAATTGTACATCCATTGACAAAACAAACAAATAAGCCTTGACCTAACTTCACACCTAATACAAATTTAATTCAAAATAAATCACAGACTTGAAACCTATATAATTTTGTTAACTAGTGTCACCCTAATAAATTCAATAAAAAAGGGAAAAACATATTATAGAATTAAGTATAGAGTAGAAAACTATACATCTCAATAATTTGTTTTTAGTCATCAAAAATCTAAAATTGCTTGCATGAAGATGAAGTTAAGAAATGAGAATAGATTACTTTGAATAGAGTTAGAATATTTTAAGCTGTTTTGAACAGTTGCATCAGCACTTAAGCATTGCAGAGTGTGTCAGTAAACCCCTCTATAAAAGAGGAAACTTAATAAATTAATTAAGCCTATTCTTCGATATGTGCATATTATACTCAGTGAAACATTCCTAATTGTGACTCAGGGATCATATGCTCCTTATTTTTCTTTAATAATTATTTTTGAAAATGTGTATCAGAAATGGACCAGAACTATGACATGTAAAAGGTCTGCTTTGCCACAACTGGTCTGCATAGAAAGATATGGAATAACAGTTGTCATCACAGAATAGCATTAGCAGATGCAACACTAAAATTTGCCAAAATTGGAAATGTATGGCTTTGATATGTGTTTCTAAATACTAGCTACAGCCAAGATAAATAAGATGATAGCCATTGGAGTTTTGTGTTAACTAAAATTCTACATTTTTAGTTTCTGAAGGGCACCAAATAAAGGCTAAGTGTGAGTGTGGTTGAAGTAAGTGGTACAGAGTCAACTGTGCCATGTAGGCACTCTGTAATCTTTGGCAAATCATTAAACTTCTTCGATAATTAAACTTCAGTTTCCTCATTAAAAATGTAAGAGTATAATACCTACCTTACCGACCTCAAACGTGTGTGAGGATTAGTAAAATGTGTAAAGAGCTGGCCGAGATGAACACTCAATGAATGCTAGTTATAGGTGTAAAGAATACTGTCATTGGAATGAAAAGAAAAGCTTTTCAAATCTGTTGCCATAAAAAACCTACTAAGAAGTTACCATATGGCCTAGAATCAATGTAAACACAATAAATTAAATGTAAAAAACAGTTACCATATGGCTAATTTTAATTGTCATTTTTTTCTCTTTACTTACCCTCTGGCTGAGTGCTAGTTACCCACATGTCTACCAAAAGTCTAATTTTGAGACTTAAATTTCTCTCTCTGCTGTTCAAAGTGTAAGAACTGACAAAAATTCCTGACCTCCCCTAGCCATCCTAATTCCATAATGCATTTGTCACCTTCTCAGAAATTAACGTATATCAGCTTTACAAAAACACTGAGTGAAGGCTTTAAAAAAGACTTTGTTCTGATTACCACAAAATGCCAGCTCCCAATGATAGTATGGTATCCTCTCCTTTATGCCAAAGCTATTCAATGGCCAAGAATTTTCTTTTTAAACAGAAGAACTAAATCCTGACATTTCCTTTGACATATCACTTGACCCCACAAAACTAAAATTTTAAGTTATTCATTTGACTTAATGAATGAATCTGCTTTTTATTATTATTGTTTTTTATTTATTGATTTTAGAGAGAGAAGAAAGCAGGGGAGGAGCAGGAAGCATCAACCTGTAGTAGTAGCTTCTCCTATGTGCCTTGAGCTGGTAAGCCCAGGCTTTCAAATCAGCGACCTCAGCATTTTTTTTTTTTTCACTGAGAGGATGGGAGATAGAGACAGACTCTTGCACACACCTGATGTGGATCCACCCAGCATGCCCACTAGGGGTTGATGCTCTGACCATCTGGAGCATTGCTCTGTTGCTCAGCAACTGAGCTCTTCTTAGCACCTGATGCAGAGGCCATGGAGACCTTCTTAGCACCCAGGGCCAACTCACTCCAATTGAGCCATGGCTGCAGGACGGGGAGAGAGAAAGAAAGAAGCAAGAGGGGGAGGAGAGGAAAAGCAGATGGGCGCTTCTCCTGTGACCCTGACCAGGAACTAAGCCCCAGATCTCCATACTCTGGGGTGATGCTCTACCACTGACCCAGCTAGCCAGGGCCTCAGCATTCCAGGTCGACGCTTTATCCGCTGTGCCACCACAGGTCAGGCCATTGCTTATTTAAGAAATTGAAAAGCATGGGATTCTTGTAAGTTTATTTCTTTTAAATAGTTATACCCACATGATTTTCAAATGTTCTTTACATAGATAAAAGAGGGAATAGAGAAAATGTGTACCTGTTTTATTTATTTATTCAATAAATATTGAGAATAAGCATGTATCCAGAAATTGGGTTGTATGTAATAGATATAACAATGGACAATGCATCAAGGTCTCTGGTTTCTTAAAGTTTGTGTTACTTATCTATTTTTTATGTCAAAATAGTTTTACAAATGTAGCTCTTTGGAACAACATACATTTATTAGTTGGTATGGGGAAGAAGAATGGACAGAGTTTTGCTTGGAGCTCTGCTTCAAGGTATCATTTGAAACCTAATACCGAGATATGGCTGTTGTCTTTACTTAAAGCTTCAATGGCAAAAGTTCCATAGATTTTAGAAAAGAGTTACACTATAGTGATGACATGACTACTGGCAGAATCGAGTTTCTCATACAGGCTGTGACACTGAGGGCTTTAGTTTGTTGTTGGCTATTGGCAGTGTCCACTCACAGATTATTGTCACACTGGTTTCCCTACAAGGAAACTCACAATAGAGTAGTTTATTTCATCAAATCCACTGAAAGACAGATACTGTTGGCAGGATAAAAGTCATAGTTTTAGAGAGCCTAATCACAAAAGTGACACCTATCACTTTTGCCATCTTCAATTGGATAGAATCAAGACATGAAGCTTGCCAACATTCAAAGGGAGAGGATTACGTAAGGTGAAAATACCAAGAGACACAAAATAATTGAGTAACAGTTTAGAATCTATCCACTAAGGAGTGTAAAATCTAATGGAGATTTACAAAAACAAATAAGCCATTACAATATAGTTTTATATACACTCTATTTAAATAATTTCAATTACTCTATATCTAGATACTATCTCATATAACATATAAGGACACTGAGCCTCAATATTAAATCTCAAGCACTCAGCAGCCAATAAAGAGGGTATTTGAACTTAAATTTATTAGAGCAAATTGTGCCCCCAGATAATAATAGAAGATAATAATCCCTAGAAGTTCTATGGGAATTATAAAGATAATAGCAATAATATAAAATATTTAATGTCAAAAAATTTAATAAGTTACACAAAATTGAAAATTTTCTTGAAAATAAAAATTACTAAAAATCAAGCAAGAAAACAGGAAAGCTAAGCATTTTATATCTGTTGAAGAAATTGATAGGCCCATATAATTCCACTAGTGAATTTTATAACACAAATAGGAAATAAATACTACCAGTCCGAAATAAACTTTCTGAGATCAAACTCTTCAAAATTTATTTTATTAGGACAGAATAACGCTGATAAGAAAAATGTAAAAAGTGTAACTTACAAGGAAATCTTACAAAGCAAGACTATTATAAACAATGTCCTCCAGGAGCAAAGACACAAAAATTCATAATAAAATAGCAAGCTAAATCCTCTAATATGCTAAAAGACAATACATAATAAGCAAGCAGGGTTCATCTAAAAAATTCAGTGTTTGTTTAACATTTGAAAACCAACCAATGAAATGAACCATATTAATAGAATAAAAGAAAATAATATGTAATTATGCCAATATGTAAATACAAAAAAAGTATTTGACAAACAATATTAATGATAAAAAGTATTGACAAACTTAAAAAATAGGCAAATTATAAATTTAAGAACGTCTACAAAAATATCTAATTAAACTATATTTGATAAAATATTAAATAATTTTCTATTAAGATTTGGAACAGGCCCTGGCCGGTTGGCTCAGCGGTAGAGCGTCGGCCTGGCATGCAGGGGACCTGGGTTCAATTCCTGGCCAGGGCACATAGGAGAGGCGCCCATTTGCTTCTCCACCCCCCCTCCTTCCTCTCTGTTTCTCTCTTCCCCTCCCGCAGCCCAGGCTCCATTGGAGCAAAGATGGCCCGGGCGCTGGGGATGGCTCCTTGGCCTCTGCCCCCGGCGCTAGAGTAGCTCTGGTCGCGGCAGAGCGATGCCCCGGAGGGGCAGAGCATCACCCCCTGTTGGGCAGAGCATCACCCCTGGTGGGCGTGCGGGGTGGATCCCGGTCGGGCGCATGCGGGAGTCTGTCTGACTGTCTCTCCCCGTTTCCAGCTTCAGAAAAATACAAAAAAAAAAAAAAAAAAAGATTTGGAACAATGCAAGCATGCCAGCTCTGACCACTTCTATTTAACATTATACACTATATCCTAGTCAATTCAATCAGTCAAGGAGTAAGTACAAAGTTTGGAAAAGAAGAAGCAAAATTGTCTTCTTTTCAGTTAACATAATTGTGTAGGTATAAAAAAATTATTAAGGTAATATTAGAAAGAAAGAAATTCAGCAAAGTGTCAAAATAAAGTCAATATACAAAAAAATCTATTTTGTACTTATATGCTATCACTGAACTCTTATTTATTTATTTATTCATTACAGAGACAAAGAGAGAGTCAGAGAGAGGGATAGACAGGGACAGACAGGAACGGAGAGATGAGACACATCAATCATTAGTTTTTCATTGCGCATTGCGACACCTTAGTTTTTCATTGATTGCTTTCTCATATGTGCCTTGACTGTGGGTCTTCAGCAGACTGAGTAACCCCTTGCTCGAGCCAGTGACCCTGGGTCCAAGCTGGTGGGCTTTTGCTCAAACCAGATGAGCCTGCGCTCAAGCTGGAGACCTCGGGGTCTTGAACCTGGGTCCTCGGCATCCCAGTCCAATGCTCTATCCACTGCGCCACCACCTGGTCCGACTATCACTGAACTCTTAAACAATAAAATTTATAAAAATAATATTTAAAATATCAAAACATAATTTTTTTAATTTTAATTTTTATTTATTTATTTTTTTTTTAGAGAGAGAGAGGCAGGGAGAGAGAAAGAGGCGGGAACATTGAGCTGCTCCTGTATGTGCCCTGCCTGGGGAATCGAACCAGCAACCTCCACTCTCCAGGACAATGTTCCAACCATCCAAGCTATTCAGCCAGGGCTGAATTACTTTTTATTGGAAGGAAGAGAGAAAGGAGAAGAAGGGAACCATTCATTTGTTGTTCCACTCAGTCCTTTGTTCTTTGTTTGCTTCCCATGTGTGCCCTGACCGGGAATCAAACCCACAACCTTGTCCTTTTGGGATGATGCTTTTAACCGACTGAGCTAACTGGCCAGGGCCTTAGATATAATTTTAACAAAATATTTTGCAAAATGTACACACTAGAAACTATAAAACATTGCTGATACAAATTAAAGAAGCCGTAAGTAAGAAGAGAAATATACCATGCTTTTGGATTGGAAGAGTCAATATTTTCTAGACATTAATCATTACCACATAAATAGAATCAGTGCAGTACTAGTCAAATCTCAAGGTTTCTTTTTGTAGAAGTTATCAAGTTGATTTTAAAATTTTTACTACAAGTATTAAAGGACCTGAGATAGTTGATACAAATTTTAAAGAGAACAAAGTTGAGGTTTTATTTCCGCCACCTGATATCAACTTTCAGTAATTGAGACAGTGTGATACTGACATAATTATAAACATATAGATCAGTGAAAAAAATAGAGAGTCGGAAAATAAAACCACACATATACAGACATAATTTTTGACAAAGGTACCGAAGAAGCCTGGCCTGTCATGGCGCAGTGGAAAAAGCGTTGACCTGGAACGCTGAGGTCACCAGTTCAAAACCCCGGGCTTGCCTGGTCGAGGCACGTATGGGAGTTGATGCTTCCTGCTCCTCCCCCATTTCTCTCTCTCCCTCCTCTCTAAAAAAAAAAAAAAAAAAAAAAATCTTCAAAAAAAAGGGCTGAAGGAAAAGAAAGATATTTAAACTAAGAATGCTGAATCAACTGGATAAATTAATTCATAAAATACATTTTGATCCACTTTTTTGTGTGTGTGTGTTTTTCTAAAGTGAGAAGCGGGGAGGCAGAGACATAATTCTACATGCACCTGATGAGGATCCACCTAGCAAGCCCACTAGGGGGCGATGTTCTGCTCATCTGGGGCCATTGTTCTGTTGTAACCAGAGAATTTTAGTGCCTGAGGCGAGGCCCTGGTGCCATCCTTAGTGCCCAGACCAACTTGCTCCAGTGAAGCCTTGGCTATAGGAAGGGAAGAGAGAGAGAGAGAGAAAAGGAAAGGGTGAAGGGTGGAGGAGCAGATAGTCACTTTTCCAGTGTGTTCTGACTGGAAATCAAACCTGGGACATCCACACACTGAGCCGACGCTCTTCCACTGAGCAAACCAGCCAGGGCCTTGATCCACTTTTTATATTATACACAAAAGTGTACTTAAAGCAGATGGGATTTGCAAATAAAGGCTAAAACAGCAAAGATTTTAATTTAAAAATTAAAAAAAATATGTCCCATTAAAATAAAATTTATATTCATCCAAGGAAACCATTAACTAAGAAAATAAAAATTCAAGCTATAATCTGGAAGAAATGAATTATGATATGTATTCTGACAAAGAACTTGTACCCAGAATATAAAAATACTGAATACTCTTAAATTTAATGCAAAAAAGTGAATAAACCTATGGCAATAAAGAAAACCCTGAATCATTAGGCATTATATAAATAAAAACAAAAACCAAAATAAGATCATATTTCACAACTACTGAATAGCTAAAGTTAAAAAAGAAAAAGATGCTAAACACTGGCAAAAATGTGTACTGAGTAATATGTGGAGCTTCTTGAATTCTCAATACCTTGTTGATAATAGTGTAAAATAATGAAAATACTCTGGAAAACAATTGAGCAATGCCTTATGGTAGTTGGTAGCCTCTAACATAATTCTTAATGATCTCCATCACATTAAATTTATCACCTTGCAGGTGGATGGGACCTGGTGACTTGTTTCTAATGAATGGAATATATCAAAAGGGATGAGATGCTAATTCTGAGATTAGGTTACAAAAAGACTGTGAGTTCTGTCTGCTCATTGCCTCCATCTCTCCTTCTTCTAGCTTGCTCACTCTAGTGCAGAGGTCCCCAAACTACGGCCCACGGACCACATGCAGCTCCCTGAGGCCATTTATCTGGCCCCCACTGCACTTCCGGAAGGGGCACCTCTTTCATTGGTGGTCAGTGAGAGGAGCATAGTTCCCACTGAAATACTGGTCAGTTTGTTGATTTAAATTTACTTGTTCTTTATTTTAAATATTGTATTTGTTCCTGTTTTGTTTTTTTTTACTTTAAAATAAGATATGTGCAGTGTGCATAGGGATTTGTTCATAGTTTTTTTTTTTATAGTCCGGCCCTCCAACGGTCTGAGGGACAGTGAACTGACCCCCTGTGTAAAAAGTTTGGGGACCCCTGCTCTAATGGAAGCAAGCTCTGGGGAGATACTTGTGTCAAGGCAATGATGTTTACAACCTGAAGACAGGAAAGACAACCTGTCATGAGCCATGTAAGTAAGCTTATGTGTAGATGCTTCCTGTCTCTAGTTTTGAGAGACTGAAGCCCCAGATGACCACTGATTTCAACTCTGTTCAATTATCAATTCAGAGTCACTCAGTTAAGTTCTGACTAGATTTCTTGCCCATATAAACTACGAGAGAAATTTTTTGTTGTTTTAAATCATTAAGTTTA
This sequence comes from Saccopteryx bilineata, assembly GCF_036850765.1. Lineage (NCBI taxonomy): Eukaryota > Metazoa > Chordata > Mammalia > Chiroptera > Emballonuridae > Saccopteryx > Saccopteryx bilineata. Next base: position 383,189,869 of record NC_089490.1, read on the forward strand.
GGGTAATTTGTTATACAGCGATAGATAACTAATATACTTAGATAACATATAAGTTAAATATACACATTCTTAAAATTTTTATTTATTGATTCTAGCCAGAGAGGAAGGAAGAGAGTAAGTAAGAGAGAGACAGAAACATCGATCTGTTCCTATATGTGCCCTGACTGGGTTTGGAATGGGCAACCTCTATGCTTTGGGCCGATACTTTAACCAAACAAGCTATCCATTCAGGACCACATTCTTTATTTTATCTAAAAATGATTCATGGAAAGACCTAATACACCCTAGGGCAGGGGTCCCCAAACTTTTTACACAGGGGGCCAGTTCACTGTCCCTCAGACCGTTGGAGGGCCGGACTATAAAAAAAACTATGAACAAATTCCTATGCACACTGCACATATCTTATTTTAAAGTAAAACAACAAAACGGGAACAAATACAATATTTAAAATAAAGAACAAGTAAATTTAAATCAACAAACTGACCAATATTTCAATGGGAACTATGCTCCTCTCACTGACCACCAATGAAAGAGGTACCCTTCCAGAAGTGCGGCGGGGGCCGAATAAATGGCCTCAGGGGGCCGCATGTGGCCTGCGGGCCATAGTTTGGGGACCCCTGCCCTAGGGGATAGCTTGGTTGGTTAGAGCATTGTCCCAAAGCTCAGACGTTGCTGGTTTGATCCTAGGTCAGGTCACATACAGTAAAAGATGTTCTTGTCTTTCTCCTGCTCTCTCCTTTCCTCTCTCTAAAAATAAATAAAATAAACATTTTAAAAAAGACCTGATACACTTGGCTTAACACAATAAACTAATCATATTTCTTTGGAATCTGAAGAACAGAAACAGGACTGAATAGTAAGGAGACACTACTGGGATAGTATAGTATGAGAAAAATAAACAAAACTGAGATGTTACTACAGATGACAACTAATCTAGGTTTTCCTTAACATTAATGCCATATCATTTATCTTGGGAATCTTTTAAAATGGAGATCTGGATTTAGTAGGATCAGGATAGAGCTTGAGATTCTATATTTATAACAAAATTTCAAATGAAGTCAGTGTTGCTGTCCAAGAGCCAAACTTGGATGAACAAGGACGTAGACCATAAAAACTGTCAGTCTTCTGAGCTTTCTATTATCCTTAGGGATTTCAAATTTCACTACTAATCTATGTAGTGCCCACTCTTGATTTTTAGTTTTTCTGAATCTGTTTTTTTTGCAATTTAAGTAGTGTTCATATCACAGAAAATCAACATATAATAAGTTTTATAAAATGATTTACTAACATTGTTGAAGATCTAATAACATGTCTCTTCATCATTTCTTTCTTCATAGCAATTAGTCTTTGATGCTGTCCCTTATTAAATATTTTAAAGTGCATTCTCATGTTTGATCTTGAAAAATATATTGCAGATGCAACAAGTTTGTGGAACCTATGAGCTCTAAGTTTAGACTCACATTTCTGCTGGTGTCACCTTAAATTTCCCTTCAGCTAAAATGTTCTTTATGTGATATTCACCATAGCAGTAGCTGGAGAACTGAGCTATTCTAGGGAAGCATATCAAGCCAGATATATGTATCCCAAATATTTCATGACACAAGGCTATATTTTAATATATATATTTGCTATTTAGCATAAAATTTGCATTTAAACTGATATTCTCTTTTCATTAGCTAAACTTGACATCCATACCCTTATGAGATTTGGTGTCATTGGGAACAACAGTAACAAATATGAAGCTCAATCTGGATTTGACCCCAAGAAATTTGCTCTCTTTCTGTGACCGCAAACAATATACCCAAGTGGAGCAAAGGAGAAGTGGAAGGAGTCAGTCCTAATTCCACAGATGTTTTGATACCTGAAGCAAATAGAAACTTAGCACAGCATAGAAATATGGACACATAAATTCCACCCCCCATCAAATAAAAGAATGGGAGAATATGTCCATCAGGCAGTACTGAATTCATCTTAGCTACTGCCCATTATCAAATGATCTAGATGAGTAGTTTCCAATCAGTGAAGACAGGCTGAAAGAATTGTTTGAGACTTCTGTGAATTCATCTGAGCACTAAACACAAAATAGTCTAGAAGTTCTGTGTTACATATACGGGTCATACGTGTTTTAACTTTTATATAGCTATAATGAATGAATTATAAAATCATTAACACTGATTACTAAATTCACAGGAGTTAGTTCAGAAACTACATCATGAGTCTACTAAATTTATTCATTTTCTCCAGAGCTTCTGCTTGTCGAATAGGTTAAGAAACATTTGCCTGAAGTTATTCAAAGAGGTAAATATCTATTTCAACTATGCAAATATAACCTTTTAGGGTTTAGTTCTAATCAAAACATTGACTGTCTAGGAAAATAAGAAAAATAAGGATTCATTTGGACTACTACTGAGAGATGCTGCACATAAAGTGGTATTTGTTTTCAAAGGAGCACAGAACAGCCACTTAAGCATGGGAGACACAGGATGGGACTGCATCTGCTTCCCATTGCTCTTTCCTCTCTGAGATCCACCGCTGCAGCGAACAGAATGGGCACATCAAAGGGAGAAACAAGAGAGTTTTGGGCTCGAAAGCTTTGGCTAGCTACACTCTTATTTTTAAAAAAGAAACAGGGCCACACAACAATCATAATAAAGAGAGCAAAATAAAAAGCAACTTTCTTTTTAAAAAAGAACTACACTCCCCTGGAAAGGTATAGATGAAATCAATTCTGAGCAAGAGCTGAATTTACTTTGTACAATACCCTATTCACAGCCAGTTTTGCCAAAGGTATTAGATAACTTAAAATCAAATAGAGAGAGAAGTGATAATTTTAGAGAAAATCTTCCTGCTCTCCGCCTTGATTTTATCAAGACTTATCTAAATTTGTAGACTGGCAGGAAGAGAAAATTTCAAGTTGTTTATGTTATGGTGAAAATTCTAGGTGAGTATCTAGTGTTTATATGTCCAAATCTTCTCTTCTAAGGACAGATGATTGGAATAGCGTCCACCCTAAAGCCCTCATTTTTGCATAATCACCTCTATAAAGACCCTATAATCCAAACAATCACATTATTTTCATTTGCATTCCTTTTATTATTTATTTATTTATTTATTTATTTAGGCCAAATTGCTCTACATAAAGACTCTAGTACAATAAGAAATAGAATTGGCAAGAGTGAATATTATTGTATCTCTCCTGATCTTAGGGATATGTCATCCAGTCTTTCACCATTATGTATAAACTTAGCTGTAATTTTTTTTATTTTAATTTTTTAAATATTTATTTTATTGATTTTAGAGAGTGAGAAAGGGAAAGAGAGAGACAGGAACATCAATCTGTTCTTGTATGTGCTCTGACCGGGGATCAAACTGGCAACTTCTGTGCTTTGAGACAATGATTTAACCAACTGAACCATCCAGTCAGGGCAGTTGTGGATTTTTAATAGATGCCCCTTATCAAATTAAAATTCCTTTTTATATATATTTTGTTGAGGTTTTTAATAAAAAAAATGGTGTTGCATTTTTAAAAATGTCTTTTCCTGCATCCATTATATATATTTGTTTAATTGATAAGTTATCTTATATCTAATTGATTTAATGTTTTTTCTCTATTGATTTTATAAGGTGACAATGGTTGATTTTTTGATAGGAGAAAAATCTTGCACTCCTAGAATATTTTGTTTGGTCATAGTTTATAATTTTTCTTCATCTATTGCTAGATTCAATTTGCTAGCATTTTGTTTATAGAGTTTTTGTGTCCATATTTGTAGTTTTCTCTTTCTGTGATGTTTTTATGTGGATTCTCATCATGGTGATACTGACCCTATCAGATGACCTAGTGTGTTCCCTTTTATTCTACTTGAGAAAAATGGGCTCTTATTTTTTAAATGTTTAAAAAAGTTCATCTGTGGTGGCACTGGCTGATTGGCTCAGCAGTAGAGCGTCGGCTGGGAGTGTGAAAGTCCATGTGGAAGACTTGGGTTTGATTCCCAGCAGGGCACACAGGAGAAGTGCCCATCTGCTTCTCTACCCTTCCCCCTTTCCTTTATCTCTATATCTCTCTTCCCCTCCCTTAACCAAGGGTCCATTAAAGCAAAGTTGGCCAGGGCTCTGAAGATGGCTCCATGGCCTCTGCCTTAGGCACTAGAATGGCTCCTGTTGCAGTGGAGCAATGCCTCAGAGGGGCCGAGCATCACCCCCTGATGGGCATGCCAGATGGATCCCTGTCGGGAGCATGTGGGAGTCTGTCTGTCTGTCTCTTTCCCACTTCTAACCTGGAAAAATACAAAAAAAAATACAATAAAAAAGATTACCTGTGAAGCCACCTGGGCTTTTATGTTTTCTGTTCTTGGATAGTTTTTTATTAGTAATTTGGTCACTTTACTTGTTATAAATTTATTCAGGCTGTTTATTTCTTCTTCCATCTGTTTTGGTAGGTTATGCTTTCTAAGAGCTTGTGTCATACACATTGTCTAATTTATTAGCATACAATCTTTCATAGTATTCTTTTAATCATTTTTATTTCCATTAAGTTAATAATAAGTCTCTTCTATCATTTCTGATTCTGGTAATCTGAGTTGCCTCTTTTATTTTTTTTCTTCATGCTAGCTTGAGTGTCTTCAATTGTATTGAACTTTTCAAATAACCAGTTTTTTATTTCATTGATTTTCTTTATTGTTTTTATAGTTTCTATTTTACTAATGTCTGCCCTAAATTTTATTATGTTCTCCCTTCAAATTATTTAATTCACTCTTCTCTTTAAAGTGAAAGTTTAGGTTGAGATCCTTCATATATTTGAATACATCTATTTAGCTATATATTTTTCTGTAAGCATCGACTTACTTACATCTCATAAATTTGGTATGTCATGTTTTTATTTTCATTTATTTCAGATCATTTTTTCATTTCCCTTTAATTTCTTCTTTAAACCAGTTGAGTATCTTAATCTGGATATTTTAGCAGGTCAGATTTTCCTCCCACTTGCAAGTGCTTTTTAATGGTATTTGCTTAATTAAAATAAAAATAAATAATAGAGATAAATAAATATAATAAATAAATAAATCCAAATAAAGGTTTGGGGTCTACTTTATTAACATGTAAAAAGAGTAGAAAGGAAAAGCTTTTGCTGTAAAGAATTAGAATTCCACTTGTTAAATATAAGTTCTGCATACATGTGAGCAAAGCCTGGAGTTTGGATAAAAGTCAGTTTAAAAACTATGATCTTCCACTTGGTGTAGCACCCATGAGAAACATAGAAAGAAGTCCTTGTGAACCAATTCAAAATGGTTTAGGACTGAATGGATTATTTTAGTGCAGTCTACCTTCCCTCCATCTCTACCAGCACAAAGTGAAGCTTCGGATATGCTCTTTAGCTGTTACATCCTTTGGTATGCTCAGTCACCTGAGATTATAGCATCTCAGGTGCAGCCAGGTGATAATCTCTTCTGATTGTTGGTCTGTTGTTTTTTGTACAGGACCTTGGGGTACAAAATGCTTCAGAGGTTAATCCAGTCAAATATAAAATCTTTCCCGAGGTCATTGTTTGAGATTTTTTTTGACCCTGTAATGGTTCTTCCTGGCTGTTTATATGCCCTTTTCTGTTTGGCACACTGGCCAGCCTACAACTTAAATTATATCTCTGGTGACTCTACCAGAATCTCCTCCCAGTTGCCTTTTATTACAACTTTTATTCTTGTTTAGAAAGATCATAGTCTAATTGCCTCCAAACTTGTTTGCAAATGAAGTTAGTTACTTGAGGGACAGATATGGAGCTTTGCTTTACAGCCTTTTCCCGAGCAAGGTCTCTGAGGCATGTCTCTGGTGCTATTGGCGGAGAGAATAGTGTATTTCTCTCTGAGTAACATCCTGCTTTAGAAACTGAACACACAGTGGAAAAGCAAGGCCAACATCTCCATATTTCTTTGGTTTCTCTGTTTTGGCAAAGAGCCACTGTCTCCATGAGCCAGGGCAACAGTGGTTGAAGCCTTGTATCTCATCAGAAACACCTTGGGTGCAGCCCATGAATTGGGATAGTGCAGAAGGGAGCACCTCCCTCTTGGTTGCATTTTCTTGGAAGTTACCAACAGAAACAGGTGGCCAGAGGCAGGATGAGTAAGGTTGATATCCTGCCCTTCCTGGTAAGACAGTCCTCCCTCTCGACCAGAGAATTCCTTGTTCTTGGCTATACTAGGCTAGATTGCAGTTTTTTGCCTCATTGAGCTGGAAGAGAGAAGTGAGAATGTGGGTTTTGATTAAAACACCACAGACTGTCAGTACTTAAATAGATGTAGTAGATTTTTTCCAGCAAATCTATCTTCCTTTCCTCTATACAAATTTTTTATGTTTTGCTAAAGAGAGTGTCTGAGTTCCTCCTCATACTCTCATACTTGAAGTTGACCTTATATATATTTTTTACTTTAGATTTTCAAAGTTAATTTACTTTTATTTCTATGATGATAGTTCTGAATAAGAGTAGTAATAATTAGAGAAGTTATTATTCTTGAGCACTATTTATGTAAAAAACATGCATATATTTTACATATTAATTTTTATACTATTTGATAAGTATTTTTATTCTTATTTTACAGTTAAGAAATCCAAAGATTAGAAAGTATTTTACCAAAGTCACTCAGGAGTCCACGGCAGAATTATGAAATCTATTCAAGTACCTGACTTAAACGTTATTGCTTGGGACCAATTATCTGACATGTAGTCAAATGTTAGTATCAATAACAGAGAGGACAGCTAAGCTATCAAAAATTGTCAGAAATTAAAAAATGACATTATATTTTGAAGTTAGTTTCTAGACCACTTGCTCAGAGTACTTTCACTTAAATTGTAGTTGACTTATATGCATATTTATTCTAAAGCATCACTGAAGAATCGGTAGTTTGACACACTCCACAAGATAGGATTATCCTGTTACCTTATTTATCTTAAGTTGAAATCTGGGAAACATGCTATCATTCACTCATTAAACACCTCAATTTTGCCAGGTACTATGCTGGGAGATTTTATAAACAGATGGTCCTTAGGTTACAACAGTCTCACCATACAGTGTTTCGAGTTTACCTGCTCACTCCCATAAAAACTTTAAAAATATTGAGACATGAGTGTTTCGGCTTATGCTGTTTGAGTCATACTTACAAACAACATGGGTAAACTAGTTCTAGAATAGCTTGAAACATTTTTGAAAAGGTAGAAAGGCTTGCAACAGATTCTGTACTCTCTACATCGCTGCTTCTTGAGATGAAACACCTGTAGTACAGATAGAAGCATTTCCAGAGTCTCTTGCATGTTCCTTAAGCAATCCTGATTCACTTGACCCAGTATCTCCAGCACCTTCTGCAGGTTTTTCTGCCTCTCCAGCTTCCTTCTCCCAATTGGTCACTCTCTCCCACCTTACAAAGCCCCTTCCAGTGTGCAAGCCAACCACAGGAATAAAGGTAAGGATTTTTTTTTACACTCATTTATTGTCATTTTTTCTGTTAGTACAGTACAGTGTCCGGTGCAGTATATTTGTGTCCTTTTCCTTTTTCTGTGGCTTAGTTGTATTTTTATGTTTTAGATTATAATTTTACAACTATGTTAGGATAAGTAAGGGACTTACACTAGGTTGTGTTTTGACTTACACCAAAATGTGGGTTACATCACTGTTGTAGGAATAAAATTATATATATTGTAATCCAAGGACCCCTTGTACATCACTTCATTTTTTTCAGTAGAGTGTGGTTCCCACTCTTTTAGGTGGGAGAATAGATTCTATAAAGTGTGAGGCTAAAGAATGTTTACCTATTGCTATGAGAGCAAGGCCTTAGTTAACCAATACAAGCTTTATCCCATTTAGCAAAGAGTTTGCTTATAATATTAATTCAATAAATTTTTGATGAATTAATTGATGTGGTTTGAATTGATGTGATTTGAATTGAATTGAATTGAATAAAACATATTCAAGTCATATACCTACGGACTGAATGAAACCCGAATCCAAATTTAGGTGTTAACTCTAAAAATTTAAAACTTATAAAGCTTAATACTATATTTTAAATATTTATATCTTTTCTGTTTTGACTTTTAGAGTAAAATTTAATATGAAAAAGTATTGTAAAAAATAATTTTTAACAGATTACATAATCAGAGTCACATATATATATATATTTAAATTAATTGAGAGGCTGTGAGGCAGAGAGACAGACTTCAGCATGCACCCCCAACAAGATCCACCCAGTAAACCCTTATGCAGCCATTCTTTGCCCATCAGGGGCTGCTGTTTTGTTGCTCAGCAATTGAACTATTTCAACACCAGAGGGGAGGTCATGGACCATCCTCAGTGCCCAGGGCCAGCTTGCTTAAACCAATCAAGTCATGGCTGCAGCAGGGGAAGAGAGAGAGACAGAAGGAGAGAGAAGGGGAGGGGGAGAGGTGGAGAAGCAGATGGTCACTTACCTTGTGTGCCCTGACCAGGAATTGAACTTGAGACTTTTACATGCCGAGACAGTGCTTTACCACTGAGCCAACTGGCTAAGGCCTAGCATTTTTAATTAGAATGGCAGCCAAAAATAAGTAAATAAATACACAAAAGAGAAAACAAAACGCAAAGCTAAGGCAAAAATAAAACTAATAAAAAGATCTTAATGGTAACAAATGAGCAAGCATAATAGAGCTGCCAACTGGATATATAAATCATCAAGATTTGTTTTCTCACATGGTATGAATAACATAAAAAGAGTTTGAAAGCATACTGACATTTAGGTTTATTTGTTCACTCAGCAAGTATTTATAAAGTGTTTATTATGTGGTAGATTTTAGAAATATAATGGTTCCTTCTTAAGGAGCCGATCATCCCTCTTCTCATGAAAGAAGAAGATAGAATTAATAGTATGTATAATATTCAGAGGTGAGAGCTCTAAAATATGCATGACATTGGGAACAGCGAGGAAAAGTACAGGCAGGTGCTTGATATGGGAGGAGTAGAGAAGGCCTAGTGGTCGAGATGCTGATCAAGGTGATTAGAAAATGATAAGAAAGATGAGGGAGGGCATATCCCAGTTTGGGAGAATATGCTGTGAAAAAGAGTAGGGATCTAAGAGAGAATGTTATAGGAAAGCATTCCTAAGTTGTTAGTTTTTTGTTTCTGAATCACCAAGTTAGATATAGTTGAGTGATGGAAGATAAAAGCTGAAGAGGTAGGGAGGAAGATCCAGGGTAAGGTCTGGAGATCTGCAACCGTGAGCCATCTAGAGGCATGAGCTCAAATCAGGGGGAAGAGTGCCATCTATTGAACTTCTAATACCACTTGCTATATAACCTGTCTGAATCTTTTACTTTGCACATAGTCTGACCTTCCCAATCTTCGACAAGCCTAACAGCCTAGAAATTGACAGTAAGTACTTTGCTTACATTGTTCTTCATGGACCGTATTTACATGACTGTTGTGCAAACTTCCTCTTAAGAATCACAAGTATAACAGAGTTGAAAATCCCCCACAAGGTTTCACATCAATAGAAATTATTATTTATATATCTTCTTAAAGCAGAGCCGGCTTAACTTTTTTTTTTTTTAACAGTGCACAGAATTCCTCCCCACAAAAATTGTGCGTATTTTGTAAAGTGCTCACTCACTTTGTAAGTGGGCTTGAGTTTGAACTATTAAATTTGCCTGAGACATCACACTTCCCTTGTAGAGTCCACTTATGCTTGATCACGACAAAGTCGTTCTGAGTCAGTCTTCATAGCTCAGTTTGAAAGTAAGAATATTTTTGTAGTACCTTAACTCATTTCATGAAAGATTTGAAGAGAGTGGGAGAGAGATTTTTTCTCACTATAATCAGAAACTTCAGACATTATTTTCTCCTCTTGCCTTTTCAGAAGTTTAAACCTTCTCCCTCAGTAATAATATCCATTGTGCATAAACTCCACATGGTTTCAGTCGGCATTCTGGCAGTAGTTCTCTCTGTTTTTTTATAAACTTCTGTTTTATTCCTCTAGAATTCATGTTGAAGTACATTTTTGTATAATAATATTTATTGGAAAATACTTATAAAAATAAAGCTGCCATTATTATTATTACTATTATTATTATTGAGATCATTGTTATTATTAGAGGAGTAGTAGTATTGATTATTATGGATAATAAACCTGAACGTTTTGGGGGATTATACATTTTGATGGATTAATGCACTCAGGAGGTAGAAAGCCACAACCAAGCTCTGATTATTTTGCCACTGTTGTGAACAGATTTCTGCTGGACAGTCTGGAGTCAGTCGCCTAAACAAAAGGATAGAGCTGATAGATTAAAAGAAACAGTGCTTTTTCAACACCTCTTTTAAAAGAAAGTGAAATTGTTTTTTTTTTTTTACTCTTCTGAGAGAATAAAAAAAACCAGTCAGTAGAGTGTTCTTTTGAGAGTTTGGAAATGATTAAGGCCTATTCTTTATGAAAGCACTTGAACACTTGATTCTGAGATTTTTATTCTTCTGAATTTCAAAGCTTGTTTATAGAATACCCTTTAGTAGAGATCTGACAAAATAAAGCAGTCACTGAATATTTAGGAGACTCAAGGAAGAAAATTTTATTTTTTTCTCCAAATTTTAATAGATACTTTGGAATAATTACTTCATATTTTTTATACTTGCTTATCATAATGACCTGCTTCTTCCCTACAGAATAAAGGCTGAGATCTTTAGCTAACTTCATAAGCAACTCCACTAGTATCTGACTTGCATTAAGCATCAGTTCATCCTGGTTTCTGGTGATTTGTTTATGTGAACTCATAAGTCTAATTAGGATGGTGTTTACACTGATTAGGTTTACTAATCATTAGGTTTACTCTTATTTCTGTTTCTCTCATACTATCTGATCTGGTATTCTTCTATACTTCTCTAATTGTATGGGCCTTTGCTCCATCCATCCATCCATCCATCCATCCATCCATCCATCCATCCATCTGTTTGTCTATCCATCTGTATATCTGTTTCATTTAAGCCTTAGCTCTTCTTTTAATCTTTTTCACTATCTACTTAGAGGTAATCACTTCTCTCTGAATACCACAGCATATATTATTGATTTTTTATTGATTTCTGCCTACAAGCCTTCATGCAACTGTTCAAAGCTATAAATAATAAGTTAACTTCCATAGGCATATAAATGAAACATCTATCAACTGTGCTTTTGTTCTTGAGTGCAGTATCTTGAGGATAGTGATTGTTTTTTAATAAAAGAAACTCAATATGGTATTTAATTTAAAACCTTGTGCATATTAATCAACAAATGTTTATTATATAAAAATTAAAATGCCTATTTTTTCTTTTTAATACAGTTTATGTTGAAATCTGAATGTGCTAAACCCTGTAAAGCAATAGTGCGTGATGAATTCTACCCGTTCTTCTGTCATACAGGCCAATCTACCTGTACTCAAGAAACCAGTTATAATATGCTATTTTGTAGTGAGAAAACTAAAACTAAAACAACAACCCCCAATATATGATAGTTCAAAGTTTGTTGAAGTTTATTCTGCACTCATGTTACATTCTATGTTAAATATTCATGGCCAGCAGAAGTAGAAGGTAGTGTGGATGGTTCTGGTTTAAGTATGCATTGAAGTACTTAGTCTCATCAAGAGTCTGAAAATTAATCTCATGTTAACCTAAGTGGTAGGCTTCATCTGAGCTAGAAAAGGAGAAAAACTGAGGAGCTCAAATGGGAAATTTGTATGAGCTGGGTCTGAAAGTAGCACATATTATTGCCATTCATAATTTCTTGATCAGAAATGAATCACATGGCCTCACATAACTGCAAGAGAGGTAGAAAATACAATCTATTTGTGTGCATAGGAAGAAAAGAAAACTTATTTTGCCAGAACAGCTAAATGTGCTTTAAGGATTATAGAAATTATCTTTCATAATCTATTGATACTATAGTGCTGTGTATAACATCCCATACTACTTATACACCATTATTATTATATGACTCTACTATTGTCTACTTACATATAATTTAAGAACTCATAGAAAAAAAAAAGAACCAAGACTAGACAGATTTTTAAATAAAGTTTTAGAATGTACTTATAGATAACATTTAATAACATTCTATCTGTGAATCCACAAAGACATGGTATTAGTCAGGGTTTCCCAGAGAAGCAATTTATTATAAAGAATTGGCTCATACAGCTATAGAAGATGAGAAGCTTCGAGATCTCCAGGGTGAGTCAGCAAGCTGGAGAAGAGACTGAGGAGGGCCAAGAGGATAGTTTCAGTCTGAAGGCAAGTAGTCTGCAGAGCCAGGAAAAACTGACGTGTCAGTTTGAGTATAAAGACAGAAAAAAATCTGATGTCCAATGTAAGGCAGTGAAGCAGAAGAAATATCCCTTTCTCACAATAGGGTCAGCTTTATTGTTCTGTTTAGGCATTCTACTGATTGGATGAGGCCCACTCACATTAAGGAGGCAATTTATTTTGGTCAGTTTACCAATTCAAATGTTGAGGTCATTCTAAAATGCCCTCACAGAAACATTAGAATGATGTTTGATCATCTGATGGTCCAGTCAAATTGCCACATAAAATTAACCATTGCAGAAACTAAGAATGATATTTCTTCACACATATATTAATGTCATTGACTTTCTGAAGATAGTGTGAATTTAATCCTATTTAATGCATTGAGTGTGGATTCAAAGCAAATCATTATTATGCTAAGTAGATACAAATATAAAAAAACATTTAAATTCTAAAGCCAATTTCAAAATTAAAGCCAGAATTAACTTTGTTTTTACTGTCCTTTCAAATGGCTAACTGATAAAATGACAAGAGAGGGAAAAAAATAGTTCCCAGTAATTAATAAGAACTTAAAAGTCATTGGTCAAATGAAAAAAAAAATGAAAATTAACTATTTGCAGTTAAATATTTTAAAAAGGATTTAACCAAAGTTTGTTAAATGAAATAATTTAATTGTAAATCTAATTTTTTTGTTTGATTTTTAGAGAAGAGAGAGAAAGAAAGAGAGAGAAGGGGGGCAGGGAAGCAGGAAGCATCAACTCATAGTTGCTTCTTGCATATTCCTTGATGTACTAACCCTGTGGTTTCAAACTGGCAAACTCAGCATTCCAGGTCAATGCTTTATCCACTGTGCTACTACAGGTCAGGCATAATTGTAAATCTAGAAGAAAACTTGTTCTTTTTTGATTAAAAAAATTATGCAAGGGTTGCCTTGTCTAATGTGCATTTTATTTAACAGCATAATATTATTCCCGTATATTAAAAAAATTGCTGTATTTTAAACAGAACATGGCTGATGCTCATAATACATTCTAAATAAAATTATTTGCCTACATAATTTAGAAGAAAGTATTTTTCCAAGTCAAATAAGTGTTTGTTTTTATCAAGTAAGTAATATACATAATAAAAATAAAAGGACTCCTTACTTTTATTTATTTACTTTTTGTAGCCAAGAATTTTCTTTAACAATAAAATTAAATGAAAAGTTTTACATGTGGCTTTCTACTAACAGTTGGTGAAATGTTCTCATTGCAGTAACAACATGTCTCTTGAATCCATGGGGAGAGATACTTTTTTACTTCATAGAACTAATGTTTGTAATCAGCAAACTGGTCTTCTTGGATGAAATAAATAGGAATTTCTATCGAATCTTGTATGTTGCCTCAAAAAATAAATTTTATACAAAAAGAATAAAGATCTAGTTTAACTTCAGTGGGTTTATGTTTAAGAAAATAATTACATAAGAATATAGGTGCCTACAGGCTAAATATGAACCAAAATTATAGTGTAGCTGCTTGAAAAATGCAAATATTCTTATAAACAGAAGACTAAATTTTTCCAAAGTGAATTTAAAGATTTAATGTGCAAAAATGCAATAACCTTTATCATGAAATAATGCGTTACCTTTCCCTAAAGAATTTAAGAAGATAATCCGATAGGAAAATACATGTAGAAATTGTTTTAGGTATCTTTTCAAATATGTTCGTATATTATAGCAGAGATCTTTAAAAGATAGATAAGTCAATATTTCTTTCCATAGACAAGGGCAATACAAAGAATAAACATGCTCACTGCCTATTATAAAAGATTTAGGTCCCCGAAACAAAGGGTTCTCTTTTCTAATGCAGTTTTGTTGGAAATGGGCTTCAGGGAAATAAGGCAAAAATGATTATCCTCTGCTATTGATGTTGCTGTGACTAATAAGTGGTTATTTACTTCTGACTCAGGAGTTAAATGTCTTCTACCCATGCCCATGAAACTGTGGCAAGCTAGCTTCAGCATTCTTTATGTCTAACTTGATCAAAATGCATAGCAGTGTCAAAACTCAACATTTTAAATTTAATGCTTATGTCCTTGTCATTAAGAATCCCAGAAAGAGAGGACCAAGTAAGGAGAATGTTTTCCTGTAACAACTCTACTCTTTACAAAATAGTGTTATATTTAGAAATAAAAATCTTTTAGTTAGCTGTGCTCCATTTTCTTCCAAAAATTGGCAAGTCATGCATGCAACATGTAGTTGGATTAATCATGCAGGTACATTATTGTAATGCTTGTAGAATAGGTGGAACCAATTGAAAGACTAACAGAGATTGCTTACCTTTAATTTTCCATGCTAAACAGAGCATATGCACCCAATATCTACCTACTGAATGATGAAGTTAATTTAAATTTGGTTTGAAGGAAAATTTGTTCCAGTAAGACTAACCCTGTATGGAAGTAGATGTACCTTATTTAAAATATAGATGCACATTTTACTGTTATAATAGGAAATACTGGTTTCTATGCAGAGCGACACAAAACTGCTAGGTGATGTTGGCAACTGAATTCACATAAAACTTGATTTCTTAAAAGAAACAGCCTTTTATATTTAGAATGAGTTATTAACAGATGTTTATCAGAATGCTGGGGAGACAGTTTCTTTGAATATGTACAATATTTATATATTGCTGACATTTTACACCTATCTTTCTTGCGAAATCCATTAGCTTGCCATGTTATCAGGGAAGAAAGTAGTCTTTCAACATTAAAAAATTGCAATATTAAAATAGACATCACTGTAGTAAGAAATAAAAAATGAAGAGAGTGACGGTAGAGAAGATTGCCTATAAGACAGATTCTTTGAAGACTTTATACTCTGGGTGCATAAATATTTGAATAGTTCTCTAGTAATGTGATATATATATCACATTATATGTAATATATTATATATATATATATATTCTGTCTTCTCCATCTTACTGTTACATTCTCTAAGATGAAGATACTTATCACTATCTATTTCTCTGGTGAACTTAAATGTTATGAATGATGATCTACATGACTATCTCTTACTTCTCAACAGAAAGTATACAGACCATATTTTTCTCCAAGTCAAGCTTTCTCGTTTTCAGGATGATGTTTTTTTCTCACTTTAAATATATAGAGGTGTTCTCTTTAGAAGTTTGATAAAAAGAGAAATCATTAGTGTTATCTCTTGGTAAAGTCACACTGTGAGTTTTGTTGATTCATCGTCAGTTGCAACCTACGGGACACCAAGACAAGATGTAATATGGACACACAACCACAGGTAAACAAGGTCTACGTCTGTTGGCCAACCTAGATAATACATTTCATTCTATCCTGACCACTGACCTTGCAGTGTAGGTCTAATTAATTTTATTTTACAAAAGAAGACACTGAGGCTTAAAGAGAGTAAATACTTTAGCCAAGATTCTATGTAAAAATTATTAAATCTGTGATTTAAAATCAAGATTTAGCTTCTTTTACCAGGTCAGAACACTTCTATGAGAATGTCAACAGACACTAACTGTATACCTAAAAAGAAGATATGGATCCACAATCTTAGATCAAAATACATATTTGACCTTGCTACACTTTAAATTGATGAGGTTTTAAAAATCTTACTAATAAGAATGATACATAAGTAAACCATGCAGTATTTTGAACATGTTAGTGAATCTACAGAAATATTAACATATAATTTGGACTTCTGAGCAACCCGCATGTTCACAGGAATTTCTGGGGCCATTGTTTCACTCTTGCAGTATGAAGTATTCTATGTGAGAGCTTTGTCAATTATTTTTACTTTAAAATATGTTTATTTAATTAATTTTTCCAAGCCAGTCTCATAAAACCTTGTGTCCCATCTTTTCTCTACACACACATAGACTTCTCTCTGTGTGACACAAGCACTCCTTATATCATGAACATGACATGATATAGTGAATGTATTTTGTTCTGCATTCATTGGTTGATTTTTATATGAGTACTGACAGGGAACTGAACTCACAATCTTGGTGTATCTGGACAATTCTCTAACCAACTGAGCTACCTGGCCGAGCTCTCTGCCTAGATTTTACTTGTTCTCAATTTTCATTCCAGCTTTGCCATTTATAGCCATGTGACCTAGGACAATTTTTCTTTTTAATTTTTTAAGCCTCACTTTCCCTTTCTGTTTAATGTAAATGCTAATTGGCACCTCAGCTAACTTAATAGAATTGTTGTGAGGTCCAAGTAGAGTAATTGTGAGATATTACATTGAAGTTACATTAATGTTACCATCTTGGCTAGGTAGTAAAAGGTAATCTAGAACTGAAAACCAGAGGGAGCACCCTAGTATGGCTGAAATATTCTAACCAAGGTTTTGTGTGACTACAATTGAGGTTGAATGTAACCTGAGTCTTAATTGAGGGTGTCATTCTCCAGAATGATTACTCATTTTATACACAAAACACATTTTTCACTGGTCTCTCTTGTGTAGGGTTTTGAACCTGGTAGACATTAAAACAGACATTGAACAAGGAAAAACCTGTACTTCTGAGGGTCTCACAAATCACAGACTAGCCATGCCTCAAAGAAATGCTTTGGAATATGATAAGTATTTGAGTAGCAGAAGCTTTTAGGTCAAAACCAAATTGATTAATCTGTCAGCACAGATAAATGAATAGCTTATTTCAAGTGAAGTTAACATTTTCCAACATAATGGAGCACCCACATTGTTGTTTCTATTTGGGTAACAAAGAAAAACACTTTGCAATATTAAACAAGTCATATTATTTTTAAGGTTGTGTATATAAGTATGTTTAGACATAGTATGGTTATTAAACACTAGACTGGCAATATTTTATATAAAAATATATAATGTTATTTAATTACATTTTAAATAATAAATTAAAACATTTCACTTTTTAAAAATAATTTAAAATATTTTAGAGGGTAAAAATACAGTAATGGTGATAATATGATTGGTAAGGAAAAAGTACGTAAAGCAGAATTTTGTCAAAAATCCAAAAGTAGTCTTTGGTTATGAATGGCACACAGTTTAAATTTTGTTTTGCTAGAGACAGAATCTCAACTGTGCCAATAATGATGACATCCTTTAGAACAATTTAAAGTTTATGTATGAGATTTTTTTGGTCACTCTAAAAATGGAATGTATTTATGAGACATACAGGATTTCAAATTTGTTATGATGGAAATGCTGACCAAATGTTTTCATAAGAATTAGATTCAACATAGAGACAATATAAGATATACAAGAAGAATTCAACAAAACAATTAAGTATTCTCCAAATAAATAATAAACTATGGTTAGCAGAAAAAATAAAATTAATTTAAATTTTTTCTTATCTACAGAACTGTTTGTTGTTGTTCTTTTGCTATAAAAAGTCTGTCAAATGCTTATTAGTGCAACTAAAATAGATATAAAGTTGACTATTTTAAAAGAATTTACAAGTATTTAAGGAAAACTTTTCTAAAATGAAAGAAACTACATGTGAAATATGCAACAACAAATTTTTTAAATAAATATATTAAAAATCAGAGAAAGGAAACAAAAATATTTGCATAACTTTGAAGAAGAGTCACAAAAAATATCTTAAAATTAATTGCTATAGACACAATATTCTGAGCATTATTTTCTCAATCAAAGATTTAAACATATTAAATAACTTTCTCTTGTTTTTCATTATAACATATCAGCATTAAAATATTGAGAGATAAATAACTTTTAAAATACTGTAACTCTCTAAATATTGATTTAAGATGAGATAAAAATTATACTATATTAGTATTAGCAATATGTTTGATAAATTAAAATATTTTATATTCTTCACAATAATGATTATTATATGTAATCCATAATAATATTTAAACATGGTAATAAAATCATTGTTCATTTATAAATATATTGCTTAATAATTTTTATTGATGAGTTTCTCTATATTGTAATTATTTTAAAAAATAACTGGACATTTTAAAGTAAAGAAAGGGTGTACAATTTTGCATTACTATCAAGAGAACACAAATTATATCAAAAGCATTAATTATAGCATTGTTTAAAATTATTAAAGATTTTGCTGTAACAAAGCCATGTTTTTTGGTGCTTTATGATTTACAAAATACTTTATCCACTCTCTAAAGTAACCCATATAATTATCTAATAGGACAGGCACCATAGGCCATTTTATATATAAGTCAGCATAGTGGGGACTGAATATATTAAATATCTTGTATAGCATCACTTGGAGAAAAAAATAAAAGGAGACTTAATTTGCTGCTTTCAATGAAAATAGTTTTGCTCATACATTTGCTAAAACCCAGAAAGTAAAATAGCTTTCATCAATACCCAACTTTGATAATATTTAGTCATTTGTTTATTTTTATAATTGTAAATATAAATAAATTCCAATAATTGGGTTTAAGAATATAGTATAAGTGTTATTTGACATTTGTAAATATCTTAGCAGTACAATTTGATCACTTAACGGGTATACAAAAATAGTGAGTGAAATGAAAGGTATGGTGTGTGGGCATCTAACATGAAGAAAAAAAAGAAACAAACACTGACAAATATAAAACTAAGGTTTTTATCTGACATCAACTGATGTGGGCCTTCTCAAATGAATTGTTCATGCATTAAACATTGATGTAGATATAGAGATGAATATATAGAGAGATAGAGATAGATGTAAGTATAGATGTACAGAGCAATAAAGAACAAGAGAGATAGATTATAGAAATCTATATAGATGATATAGATCATAAAGATATAGACGATAGAAATACATATAGATTTAGGTATAGCTGTGGATATATCTCTCCAGTGTTTCACTGAAGAACAAAGAGACCTGTTATCTTTGGTCTTACAGTTTTTTAGCTTTGTGCACAAGTACCAAATCTAAATTATAGAAAATTGTCATGGAGTCACTGACTTTTTTCAAAGAAACTTATGACTGATTAGCTCTTTTAAATGCCTGCCAGTTTTGTATAACAGACCTTTTAATTTCAATACATATGTTTCTCTCTCTCTAAATATCTGATTTACAATTGTATCACCAATAAACAATGTTCATTTCCAAAAGTCAAATAATTTCTTCTATGCAGATTATCTTGAATTTACTTTTAGCTAAAACATATGATAATGAAAATAGTGCCACAAGATTTTTTACAGTTTCCAAAAAAGTTGAAAGACACAGTCAGGCAAACTAGGAAAGATGATATGAAATGGATTCAGAATGAATAATTTTTTTTGTTACACAAAGACTCATGTTAATCATCAGCCTCCTTGGGGGCCAAAGGAAAGATTAAACTACTATTTTTATAATATTCCTTCCTAATGGAAAAAAATTAATGTATTTTTAAAGTCTAGAATGACAAAGATTGAAATGAATAAGAGAATTTAGAATTTACCCTTTTGAGTTTGAAGAGACTATAATAATAATAGTTCAGTTTTATTGTGTCTTGTAATGTGCAGAACACTTTGTTAAATGCACTGCTTTGAGTAATTTACTCAAAGCTTATTTAATCTTTAAAATAAACATATAAATGATATACTATTAATATCTTTATTTTATAAAGGAGAAAACTGAGACTTAGAAAGTTCAAGCAGGTTGCTCAAGGCTGTATAGCTGGTGACAAAGATAGAACAAGAGAACAATAATCATGATTTAAAATGAGATATGTCTGAGTCTACAACTCAAATTTGTAAACTATGTAATATTTCTTTGAAAAATTAAAATGATAAATACAAAATGTATAGATATACTGCATGTTAGTGCTGTCATATGACAATAAAACTCAAGTAGCTGCCTTTTTAAGTTCTATAATCTTGAGATATACGGTCCCACGGTATATCATGCCTCTAAGGAAAGTATTGAACAACAACATAATATCTGTGGCTCACTTTTTACATAGAGACTCATTGGACTACTCCCATTCTTATTTTCCTTTGTTTCTCAGTCATTGCCAGAAGCCATATTGTCTCCATTAACAAACAACTCAATCACACATCTGTATCCTTCAATACATCTTGTACTCAGATCCAATTTACTGCCATCTAAAATCCCTTTATGGGCCATTGTGACCAAATATTTTGGGTAGCAATTTTATTAGTATTTTCTGGGAATGCGTGTCCTGGTCCTGGCCATTTGGTTCAGTGGTAAAGTGTGGGACCAGCATATCGAGTCCTGGGTTTCATTTTCAGTCAGGGCATAAAGGAGAAGTGGGCATCTGCTTCTCCACCCCTCCTCCTCTTCCTTCTCTCTCTCTTTCTCTCTTCCCTTTCTGCAGCCATGGCTGGATACAAATGGTTATAAACAGAAATGTGTGTGTGTCTCCTTGCTCAAACAGCTGAGAAGAGATGCCTAGCACTATATATTGATTGCTTTACCATTCTCCAATAAAAGAAACTCAGATCTCCTTGGAGAGGAGCTTCATAGTAGGAATGGGCAGGAACTATACAAAATATGTCCAGAATATGCTGACATTCCAGAAATTTAAAAATCACTCAAAGCAAAAAAAGTTTAATAGACCCACCCATGCTGATGAGACTGTTACAGGAATACAGGTACCAACTGAAATAGCTCCTAAAGGCAAAATTGGAACAATTTGAACAAAATAAATAGGTAGTGTTTGATTATAACTCAAAGTATAAAATACTTATGTATGTGTCCATACCAATATCAATAAATAATTTAGTAAATTAGTAGATTCTTGATCTGAGGTAAATATTCTATGAAGAAAAATTTTAAATAGTTATGGAGATAAGACCCTGACCTCTATCTAGGAGAAGGTACCAAATTCCACTGCATGGGTGTGAAATTTATATAGTTATTTCCTGACAAAGACTATGATGTTGAAGAGGAAGTGTGGAGGGATTAACTTTATAGTGGAGAACTTGAAAAACACATTTTCAGTCAGGTCACTAAGTCAGCATCAATAGTGAAACATTATGTTGAAAGTATGTAACCTTGATAAAGTGAGATGAAAATGATACCTTCATCCTGTGGGCTTCCTCCCTCCATACACAAACAAAAATGTAACCCTAATTTAATCATGATAAAAACAGGCAAATTCTAAAAGAAAACCATCCTGCATAGTAACTTACCAGTAGCACTGAAAACTGTCAAGGTCATCAAAACCAAGAAAAGTCTGAGAAATGATCATGGTCAAGAATAGCCTAAAAAGACATGACTACTTGATATAACATGGGAATCTGAAACAGAAAGAGGGTGATAGGTATAAACAAAGGAAATCTGAGTAAACTATATACTTAAGGTAATATTATAACAAATGTACCATACTAATGTCAGATGTTAATAATAAATAAAAGTGGTACATGGGAATTTTTGGTACTATCTTCCAAATGTTTCTGTGATTAAAAAAAAAATTATAGACACGGACAACAGTTGCTAATTTCTGGGGTGGGATGGGAAGGTGGCAGAGGGTATAGTGGGATAAATGTTGATGGATGAAGACTTGACTTGGGGAAGATAAACACAGAGTATGGTGTATAGAGATATGTTATAAAATTTGGAACCTGAAACCTATAAAATTATGTTAACCAGTATAACCCAAATAAAATTCAATTTATAAAAATAAAAAACAAATTAAAACTGTTCTAAAAGCAGTCTACATTTTTATATCAATCCAGCCCACAATTATTCATGTTTTTCAGGAATTGTCAAGCTATTTTATCTACATAAAGGAGGGACAGAGTCTTAATATATCATATGGCCTTTTCTTCATGGCTTATAGCTAAGTTAGGAGAAAAGTACATCAATTAGATTGCATCCCAGAAATTCAAAGTCAGGGCTGAAAAAAATTAGTTAATTCCTTCGTATTAACTTACTTATGTACCGATGAGTCTGGAGTAAGAATATCTGGTCATATGAAACAAAAGAAGAGAAAAATATTTACTGAATGAGAAAAGAATGACAGACAGTACTGGTGGCTTTTAAATTTTATCATTCTAGTTTTATACTCAATCATTTGCATTGTTGCTTTTAGGTTCTGCAAGTTATATATACATACATAAATTTTCAGGTATTTATTAGCCATTGAAGATAGTGTCCATAAATCCAAAGACAAAATATCTTCCTTCAAGGATTGTATATCCTGGTGTACTATACTCTCCTTAATATCTTCTTATTGTTCTGGTCACCACACCCTTCTTCCCTGTTCCTTCCATATAAAAACTTTCTTCCATCTCCAGAATTTAAAAGATATTTTTGTGTTTTTGCTTAGGATACTTTCATAAATTTAACCATATTCAGATATTACTTTTTCTTTTCCAGATAAAGCAGACTCTGGTCAGAGATTTCTTTGAGTCAATACCTATGGAAGGAACAGGAAAGCAGGGAAGGAGAAAGAAAGTCGAGAAAGTAACAGGATTTTGTAGCAAAAGAATTAAGTTGTAGTGTAGTCTAACAAAGACCTCAGGCAATCCCAAAGGAATATCTGAGGATGAATGGCTCTTTAGATTTGCAGCACATTGAGTCACCTAATGAGTTGAACACTCAGTAGAGTGTGCTTCCCCTGGAATAAGGTATGAACTTGATTGAAACAGTGTTCTTCAGCTGACATAATTTTCAAAGAAGGCCAAAACTTGAGATTTGACTTCTGAGAGCAATTTTAGAAGTTTAGAAAATAAGTTATTCTTTATGGGAATCTGGGCAAGATTACATGAAATTCACCATCTATAATTTCATCTACATATCTCACATTCGTGAGCCAAAATATATACCACCCTGTCATAAGTTAGATTTATCTATTATATATGCTAAGTATACCCTGTATTTTTTTTCTTACAATTAAAAAAAAAAAGAGTGTAGTTAACTACTTTTTTTCTCACTAAACTTTAGGCTCAATGAAAGCAAAGATCCTGAGGTTCAGTTAACTACTTCATAGCTATTATGTTAGTAAATGGTCTGGTTTAGTGTGGGTTTTTTAATATATTTCTGTTTACTACATATTGGTGATTTACTTTGCACTATTGGGTATTTCTCTCATTAGGCTGCATCAGAATTGATAGAATATATATAAAAGCCAAATATCTAGCCCCTTCTCTCTCTAAATTAAAATAAGAAAGGCTACATATTTATAAAACAAATTTAAGCCACTTTGATAATATTGTATTAAAAGTTCATCAATACTTAAGAATGCTTTATCTAAGATTGAATAAATATGTATAAGAAAAGTAACATTAAAAATATTTTCAGCTATTTGTAAAAAAAGAGCCAAAAATTTATTCTTTGTATACCTAGATGTTACTGGTATTATCTTGTCTTCTATAATTTATATAACTTGTCTCAGATTGCCTATCTCACTTTTGGTATCAAGTTACATCTCTCGCAAAGATTTCCAAAATTTCAGTAAACTTCTCTTCTTATTTTACCCTGCTGTTTAGAGTTTCTGCTGCAGCTGAAATCTCAATCACTTAAGCATCTTTCATCTCATGGTGATTTTCTTTCTCTCCTCTGTAAAAATGAAAAAGTAAAACCCATCTTTTCCTTTTAAATCTCTTCCAGAAGATGTCTGTGAGTATCTAACTTTATCAAAATTTGGCAGAACAGGAATTATATCAGAAAACTTAAAAATAACAGTACTGGGTACATTGTTCAAGTCTCCAGTGGCAGGGCAGATGTGTGCTGACATCTGGCATTCTTTCATCGTCTCACTTGATAGTTCAGCATCAAAGACAGAGAAATACAGCTTTCCCACCTCCTCTACCCCACCCATACCCCTAACAGCCTTATAGGGCCTGCATGGCAAAATATTTATAATTTTTTAAAATAAAAAATAATCCTTGACATTTTTCCAGATAATAAAATATTTTCTTCTCCTTAAATTAACAATTAACACATGATCTCAGAAACCCCTGGATTTTCTAAATTTTATATTAAGTATTTTATATGCTTTGTCAATAAATTTCTGACGATGGTGTTCTATCAATTGAAATTTATCACACGGGAAGAGTGATAAATAAGATTGTGTCTCTTTTAATTCAGTCTGCTTCCACAAGAGAGGGCTTTGTGTTCCTAGATTTTCCAGTGACTCTGATATTGATGGCTCCAACTCTATGTTTTAAGTCATTTACAGTTCCTCATGAGCACAACCCAGGTAAGATTAACATGAATATCAGAAAGGTACACATCGAGACCTGTCAGAAAATTCAGTAGTGTGTCTAGACAAAGAAATGTCCAAATCCTGACACTCAAACCAGCACATAATGGCATCATAAATTTACAAGGAGCAATATAGAAGCATGCCTGTTAATAATTACAAGTGTGCACTGAGCTGTAAATCTTCAAATAGATGTTCTGTTTCCATGCAAGACACAGAATGAATTTCCAAGACTCTTTTTGTACAGATTTCAGTCTTAAGAAATAGACTCAAATCCAAGCTATAGCTCTGTCCACTCTTAGAGTTTCCCAAGGAAATTCCCCTCTGTAGCTACCATATCAAAGAAAAACTAATTGAAATAATACCATGCATGCCATCTAGGCCTCATTGTCTTTAAACTCTGCATAGCCTGCTAAAGTTTCTACTAAGCTCACACATAATCTTGACTCAATTCTTTGAATGTAATCCTTATTCTTTCAAACAAGAAATCTTTACTGAGCATTATGCTAGGTCCCTGGAACTATATAAAGTCTGTAATTGAAATATGTGTGTGTATACATGTATGCGTATATGTATGTATATGTATATGTAGTCCTCATTAATATGTCTATGAACAATCACACACAAGTTAAGAGAAACTCTTTAGAGATACTTCTAAAGTCAAGGTCTCAGTTTCCTTGATTGTGATGCTATGACTCAGCCTGCTTGTATTTTTCTCCTTGAGAATTGTAACTGAAGACCTGCTTTCTCCAAATAGCCTATGAAGCATCATTCAGCTTTAGCAGGAAGTACAGAATATACTATGTGCCAAACAAAGAGTCTGGTGATTTTCAAGCACTCTATTTCACCAATGCTAATTTTTCACCTACATCTTAACATCTCAGAGATCAGGATGAGTTGCATCATTTCTCTTTCTTGCTGTCTCTAGAATAAACACTATTATATTTTTTTTCTAATTTATGTATTTATTTATTTTAATTTCAAAGCTTTTACTGACAACCACTTGGGAAAAAAATGAATGATTTTAAATTTTTTATTTATGCATTTTAGAGAGGAGAGAGAGAGAGAGAGAGAGAGGAGAGAGAGAGAGAGAGAGAGAGAGAGAGGAGAGAGAGAGAAACAACTCCCATATGTGTCTTGACCAGACAAGTGCAGGGTTTTGAACCTGCAATCTCAGTGTTCCAGGTCGATGCCTTTATCCACTGCGCCACCAGAGGTCAGACAAAAAATGAATGATTTTAAAAGACAATTTTAAAAGCTAAAATTCTTTAAAAATCTTATATCTACAATTTGTCTCCTAGATGCCCTTGAAATTTAATAGTTACCTAATGATTTTATCTTTTGATTCAAAATATAGAGTTTTTAAAACTATTTTCTTATAAGAAGGGTTAAAAACCTCCACTCAGATATGCTAGCTAACATCTCTTCAATAAGTGATACACTTAAGGCAGTGCTTTGTCTCTCTGAAAACCTCAGACAGAATGAGTGACAACAAACTTGCAGGCTCCTGCCCAAGTATATTCTCTACCTTTGCAATGGTCCTCTTTGATGATTAAACGTGCTGCAATAATGTTTGACCAGATTTTCTCCTTTAATAACACATTGGGCTTTCTGCAGTTTTTACTATTCTCTTTTGATGATTTTTTTTTTTCTGATGCTTAAACGAATAAAAATGATCATTGAAAGCACTCATTATGCAAGAAGCCCAGCAGACAAGGTAGATGATCCACTTTTATTTTTTTATGTTGTTAGATGAAAATGTTTTTCAAGCTGGTTAAATAATGCACACTTTTTTTTTTTTTTAGTATACACAGCTCAGTCAGAATATCATAATATTATTGTCTGTAGGTAAAGAAATGGCCAGATCCTTAATACCCAAACCAAAGCTATCATGAATTCAGGAAAGCAATTCTCAGTAAGCTTTGCTCCTCTTTTTCAGGACAAGGCGAGCTGATTAACATAGGTCAAATGCATCTTTTGTGCTGAATATTATACTAAGCATTTATATTTATATACATATATATATATATTTTACTGTTATCAAAAATCTAAAAGAGTTACTTACTTACAGTAATCTCATTTTATAGATATGGCAACCAAGGTTTACAGAGTTAAATAACTTGCCAAGATGCAAAGTGCTAATAAGTGTGGCTTTTACTCAGGACTATCTAAGTCACATCGATCAAATCATAATATTTCTTAAAATGTAGAAAACTTCCTTTTTTGTGCTAGGCATTGCCCTTCATTGCGTGTTAGTGAGACATCTGACTGTCTCTCGCAATCTTTAAGTCTCTTCAGGTATTTTGTATTCTAAGCTCTGCATTATCATTGATGCAGCCAAAGCAATAGAATTTAGTCTGCATTCCCTTCCTTACCCCTTCTTCTTTTTCACATAATAGTCAATATATGTTGATTATCATTATCATTGTTACCACTACTGTTGTGTTTTTATTTCTTAAGCTTTCAGCAAGTCAGGCAAGTATAGGTGAATGCATAGTGAACTAGGCTAATTTACGTTGACTTAAACACCTCCAGTGTCAAAGGCTCTGTACTAAGAACTTTCATTAATATTTTATTTAACTTCAAAGTAACCATAAAATATATACAATTGTCCTTATTGTTGACCAAAAATTGTAAAGAATAAGTAACTCTCCTAAGATTAGTGCTTATAAATGAGAGCTAAGATTCCAACTCACATACTATGTCTACAAAGCCCATGTTTGTGTGATTATAAAACAAAAACCTCTCCAAAACAGAGGCTGTATTTTATCTATAGTTTTTTTGAATGCAGTAAGTTCTGAAGAAAACTTTTTTTAATGAATAAATAACAATATTCTTCTTATTGTTAAGCATAATTAACATATTTTCTGAGACTTGATTTGTTAGTAAAATAATAATAATAATAATAATAATAATAATGGATTGTCCTGGATGGATAACTGCAAAAATTATGTTCAATTATATATATTTTTTTACTCCCTAGGGCATGCATCTCTTTATAACATCTAAGTAAATGCATTTAGTTATTGAAAAGACAACTTTCTGTGGGATTCTTTCAACAACTCTTTTACAACACAGATTTTCTACTTCATTTTCAACATCGAGTTGAAGGTGATAGGGATTCAAAGAGTAACATACTCTTTCTTCCCTTTGGAATCCATCTAATTTACCCAAGGAAATTTGTTGGCAGAACCATTTTTGAAGATCTCTAAGGATAGTCTTCTGAAAGTATACTGGCAAGCATCTTGCGTACTTTGAGTGCCTGTCACGCCCACATTTCTTCTGAAGAAAGTGTCCATGTGTGTTCCTTAACTTGGTTTGGCTTATCTGACTTAGCCTGGGGATCTCTCTCTCAAGGGCTGCTCAGTGCCCTAACTGGTAACATGGCAGTTTGTTGCAAAACAAAAGCAGGGGCAGGGAATAAATTGTTATTCTGTCTCAGGTTCTTTGGAGTCTTTCTGTGATGGGTGCTAAGGTCCCTGCTGTTTATAAGAGGTACTTCCCAATCATAACTCATGCTTGCCTGCATTTTGTGAGTGCTTTCATCTGAAAGTACTAGCATTTCAACAATCTCTCTTTTTCTTCTGTTCCATGAACTTGGACAGTAAAATCTGCTTTCTAAGGTAACTTAAGATGGTTTAATTTTTTTTACAATCTGAAAGAACATTAATAACATGCATAGTGTCCTCAGCCTGTTTCTCTATTGAAGGATTCCCATGCTTAAGCAGTTAATTCTAATTCTATCTGAAATATTTTAAACTATCATTAAGTTTACCACTTACTTTCACATTCCATGTAGAGACTGTGTCATGGGTCCTCGTTCAAACCATTCTTCATGTAATTTAATAGAGTTATTAATGCTTTTGGCCCCAAGGCTCAGTCGTTTAGCTTTGCTTAATTCATTTCCTAATCTTATGGGTAGGTTATCTTAGTTTCTCTAAATCACCTTTAATTTCTCCCTAATACTCCAAGTTTTATTCTTTTTCTTCTAGATCCTAAATCATAGGAAGATGCTTAAGTTTAAAATATTTAGTGCTGGTTGAGGAGCTCAATTGGTTAGAGTATCATCCCGACACATCAATGTTGCAGGCTTGATCACTGGTGAGGGCGCATACAAGAATCAACCAATCGATGCATAAATAAGTGAAATAACAAATTTCTCTTTCTTTCTCTTTTTCTTTTCCTCTCTCTCTAAAATCAATAAAATTAAAATAAAAATTTAAAATATTTATTTCCCCTGGTAAAGAAGGAAGAAATCTCTGTAGATCTCAACCCTGTAACCCATGCCCATACACACACACACACACACACACATGTATATATGTATATATATATATGTATATATATGCATATATATATATATCTTTAGTCATGATATATATATATCTTTAGTCATGAAGTTATTTGTATAACAGGGCAATAAGGGTGTGAATTTTCCTCCCACTAAAACTGAATATAGCAATTCTACCACCTATATGAAAAACCTTGCAAAGGCATAGTTTTATGAATAATCAAAACATAAAAGTAAATAATAATACATACTACTAATAAAAGTTAACCATTTAACTTGTATATTTTCCAAGTATTTCAGTTCTGGTTTTGGTTTAAATTATCACTTTTAGTTCTCCAGGTAGTTAGTAATAGTATTTTATTTATTTTTCTAAACCTATTGCATGTTTTATCATATGTTTTGATGGAGTACATGTATGTGGTTATATGTGTGAGAAAGTATGTAGCAGAATGTGTGTACATGTGCATTTGTGTGAAATCAAGAGAGAGTTTTAGTCATAACTATTTGTTTTTTATTCTTTAAGTGCCCTACAATTACAATATAATATATACATATACTTATATAATACATACATATATATTGAAATGCTTTTGTTATCAGCATATTGTTGATGCTTAAAATGTGTTCTTGGACCAGCAGCATTGGTTTCATGGAAATTGATAGAAATGTAGATTTTGGTGTCTAACCCCAATGTACTACTAAGAATATCCATCTTAACATTATCTTCAGGTTATATTTGTGCATAATACATTTTAAGAAGTATGGCTCTATTTAGTACTTACCATTGCTGCTACTACTGAATCTTAGGTTATTATCATTGTTTTAGATCATCTTTCTTTCTCATTGTCCGACATTTTGAACATCATGTTATATTGTCTTATCTGGGTTTTCTTTAGACAGTAATGTCTCTTTTCCTTATTTATCTTATTTGTGTAATTACTGTCACAAATAATAATTCTCTTGGGCACTTTACCTTATAAATTAGAGTTTCAGGTTTCTTAAGGGCCTTTTATTAGTATTACCAGATACTAAGGTCAATTTTACTGTAAATCAGATATATCATGCTTATCCTATTGATTAACATAGCTATATGCTTCAAACTCATTTAATTCTCTGTATCTCAGAATAGGTTTTTTTACTTACAAGTACCTAGCTTTTTCATTTAATTCCACTAAAAGATTTTCCCACTTTGACAAGAAATAAATTAGTATTATTCTAATATGGTTTACTATTTCTACTTTTACCTTTTGAAGTCCTGGAACATGATGGAAGAGGAAGTCTTTGGATTCAATTCTTTTTTTTCCCCCTCCTTTTAAGCTAAATAATCTTTGGCAAATTACTTAACTTTTTTTTGTACCATGCCTTCAAAATTTGCCTAGAAGTCGATTTTGTTGTGAGGGGGGCAATGAACTCTGCAAAGTACCCACAAGAGCACATTTCATTCAGTTGGCTCTCAAACATGATAGTGCCCTTGCCCTTTTCCCACACAGAGGGAGAACAAGAAACAGCATGTCTAAATTTCTTTGTTTGTTTGTGACAGAGACAGAGAGGGACAGATAGGGACAGACAGACAAGAACAGAGAGAGATGAGAAACATCAATTCTTCATTGTGACACCTTAGTTATTCATTGATTGCCTTGACTGGGGGACTCCAGCAGACTGAGTAACCCCTTGCCCAAACTAGCGACCTCGGAGTCAAGCTGGTGACCCTTGCTCAAACCAGATGAACCCATGCTCAAGCTAGCAACCTCAGGATTTCGAATCTGGGTCCTCCGTGTCCCAATCCGATGCTCTATCCACTGTGCCACTGCCTGGTCAGGCAACATGTCTGAATTTCTTATGTTTCTGGCTCTTCCTGACCTGTTGCCTCCTAGGCAGACAAAGCTTTTGAATTTCAGCTCTCTCCTGGCTGCCGTGTCTAGTTTACGTATTGCTATTTATGACTAAAGGACTCATTTTAATCACTGAGATATTCCTAGTTTTTTTTTTATTTCTGAATGGTGGCAGTTAAATGAAGCGTAGAAAAGTGAAACTTTTGTGCAGAGTTTTAATAAAAATAAGAAAATATGACCAAGATCTGCTTAAGAGTGTAATGATAAAATTAGACATATTTTTATTTCTTCTTATAGTATATGTCATCAGAGACTTTCTTTTTGAGGCAAGGATGAGTATCCTCTAACTTATTGATTGAAGAACAATAGACTTTGAAAAGGATTGGGATGACAGTGAGTTCATGTATCTGTTTTATCATAAATACATTTTAATAATGTTTTAGAACCTGTGTATATAGATAATAATAAGTAAAATAGAATTCTGCTCTTAATGGAGTTTAAATTCATGTGAGAAAAAAATTAACAAATTAAAAGATAAACACTATAACTTCAGGGAGTAATATATGTTATGAGAAAAATAAGATAAGGTAATGTGATGAATTTTATGCAAAACTTGTCCTAATTGTCTAGCTCTTTCTATATCAGTGTTCTTTGCAATGTAACTTTGTAGTTTCTCTCATCAATAATTATCATTTATTTGCCCACTTTTTGACTCTGGGTTGGCTTTGTAACTTGTTCTGGCAGGAAATATGACAGAGATTACAGTGTGTCAGTTCTGTTGATGGGTCTCAAAAGCTCTCAAGTGCTTTCATTAGCACGTATGGAACAATCCTGGACAAACTTTCTAGATAATGAAAACCATATGGCCCAGACACCAGCATTAACCCATTCATCCACCAGCTAACCAACGATATATGAGTGAAGTCATCCTAGACTCATCGGTCCTCCAGCCAACTAACTAGCTGATGCAGAAAAAATACTAGCCAAGATCAGCTGAGCCAGCCTGGCCTAGACCTTTAAATCCATACAATTATTCATAGACTTGTTGGAAATGATTAATAATTGCTGGTTTGTCTAAATTTTAAGGTATTCTGTTAGGCATCAATATATAACAGAGATGATATATTGGAAATGACTGGGTCAGAGTATGGATGTCAGACACATAAATTAGAGAAGAGATGACATCTGAGCTAAGAAAAAAAAAATGACAAAAAGATGTCAGCCACGAAAGCATTTAGGAGCCACCCAGACAGAATGGATAGCAAGCACCAAAGTACTAGGAGGTATTAGAGATAGTATGTTAACCTAAAGAAAGAACCAGTATGCCTTCAGAAACATATTCAAGAAGTAGATTAATAAAAGATTAATAAAGAATGAGATAAGCAGATATCTACTTGTGTGAGTGACCTTGACTTTTTATGAGGAGTTTGACTAATAAACGTTTAAGGGATGTAAATGAAAGAGGACACATGTATTTAAGACCGAGTCATTTTCTTGGAGTTATTGACAACTACTTGTGGATCTGACTTAGCTGTTGTGAATCTATCAATAAGATGGAGAGAACATTCCTTTCCAGTGTTCCAGAGACATAAAACTTCAACAGCACATTTAATTCCAGAGATAAAAATCTCTGTAGAGTTATAATTTCTTTAGATTAAAAAGACAGCAGTATCCAGAGGCATGCTGTGCATGGCTCCTCTTCCCTGACATAAGGTTTGGCATCATTAAAATGATCTGGATGATATGATTACAGCTGATGATGATGATGTTGCGAGACATGTCAGGCAGGCCCCACTGAGAACGGTAGTCTTCTTTAGGGAGGTTGTCTCTCATTCAGCACTCTGTACCTACACTCAGCTACCTGGATATTAATTCCCAGCAATTAAAAAAGAATAATGAATGCTTCCCAAATTTGTCATATGACCTGAAATCATATAGCTTGCATGGCTGAAGGGCTGTTTTTAACCAATGTATTTCCATAGAAAAATTCTGTGCAAAATCACAGCTGAGAAGTCTGACTGAGCTATCAACGTGGAGAGACTACAAAGGGATGTGACTGCCGGGGGAGGGGGGGTAATAGGTTGTCTTGTTTTATAGTCACAATAGTACTCACAGATGGAATGAACTGGTGCCCTGGCCGGTTGGCTCAGTGGTAGAGTGTCGGCCTGGCATGCGGGGGACCGGGGTTCGATTCCCGGCCAGGGCACATAGAAGCGCCCATTTGCTTCTCCACCCCTCCCCCTCTCCTTCCTCTCTGTCTCTCTCTTCCCTTCCCGCAGCCAAGGCTCCATTGGAGCAAAGACGGCCCAGGCGCTGGGGATGGTTCCTTGGCCTCTGCCCCAAGCGCTAGAGTGGCTCTGGTCGTGGCAGAGGGATGCCCCGGAAGGGCAGAGCATCGCCCCCTGGTCGGTGTGCTGGGTGGATCCCGGTCGGGCGCATGCGGGAGTCTGCCTGACTGTCTCTCCCCATTTCCAGCTTCAGAAAAATACAAAAAAAAAAAAAAAAAAAAGAATGAACTGGTAACTAAGACAATTTAAATATCGTCTTCTGAGTTTCATTTGGACAGCCTGAGCCAAGCTTTCTGGTCACTAGCTCAACAAATATTCATTAAGTCTCTACTAAGGGACAGCCACCAGAGGAAATAAAATGAGAAAGAGAAGTTCTGTCTCTTCAGAATCTCATTGAGGAAAAGTATGCAAACAGGTAATTAAAAAAAAAAAAAAAACGTGTTCTAAGTGCAGTCATAAAATTATAGAGGCGAGTTGTTATCAGTCTAGGGCATGTTAATTCCTTTGCTCTATCTTTAAAGCAGAACAGAATACAAGTAAGTTTTTTAAAATCATATTAATACTTAATATATCCGAATTCAGTTAGTACAATGAGAATACTAGATATAAACCTTAAGTTTGGTAAGAAACTATCATCCTTGCCACCAGTTTTTAAAACAGAGTATTTAATCAGTAGTATAGAAAATCAGTTTTTCAGATCCTTGACAGAAATTAATTTTCAATTATGTACTCTTCAGTTCTTATCAAATGCCCAGGTGAAAAAAAATGATAATTAGGTAAGATAGTTCAAGGGACATGAAATATATTCCCTAATATAAATGGCCTACATCCTTTGACTTATTATATAATTGGCTTCTACAGGATATTATTATTCATTACCATGATGCCTCTGAGTAATAATCATCATTTTTCTTTGGAAAAGCATGGATCTCATGAATATTTTAAAGATTTAATTATTAAGCATTAGCAAATAAGTTGTCAAAAGCTTAGGAATGAAATACGTAAAAAATGTAGTTTGTAATTTGTTAAAGATTAGTCTTGGGTCATATATTTTCAAATGAATGACTTTAGCGACTAACTAGAACACTCCTTTTAGTAAAACTGGTTTCAGTAAAAATACAGAAATTTCCCAATTGTTTTGCATATTATTATATTCAAACTCACATGATGACTAAAAAACACCATTACCTTTGCATTGAAGTAGTAGTTTCACGTAGTATAAATGCTACCAACTTAATGCTAGTATCTTTGAGCAGTGATTCTGGTAGTGTATCTTCAGACCAACACCATCAGTGTCACTAAGGAACTAATAGGTAAATCTTTGGTCTCCATCTGTTGAATCTGAAACTGTTGGGTTGAATCCTAGCACTATATATTTTTACAAACCCTTCCAATGATTCTGATGCACACTAAAGTTTGAGAACTCTCTGTTGACTCAGCTGAAGAACAGTAATGCATGTTGCACCTTATAAGACAAATAAGTCAACAACAGACAGAGTACAATGAGTGGATGTAATCTATCTTAATTTCAGGAAGGCCTTCAATAGTTTTCCAAATTATAACCACACCGAACAACATAGGAATATAAAATCATCACTCCATAGAAGCTAGATGAATAAATATTTGTTTTCAAGGACATAGTTAGGATCTAACCCAATATCTTACCTACAGTTTTCCTTCCTAGGAATAGATAGGCTACTTAATTAAATAGACATATATCCTCAACCCTATGCTTACCCTAGTTGTAGGCTAACTTCTAGAATTGGCCTGTGTTTTAGATATAAAAATAAATCTAATAATTTTACTACCACAGCGTTATTCCCCTACACTCTCTACTTTGCCTCAGGATTGAAAATCTTTTCCAGAGAAATTTTTATACCTCATTCGTGATTATGTATTTAGAAAGAGGCTGGCTATTTCTAGATTCTTAAGCAGTGATTACCTTTAGTACACTTGCTTGATCTGATTTATTTATACCCATATAACATGCATTTATGCAATGGTCATTTTTAAAACCCTCTTCAGTGTTTTTTAACCACTGGTCCACAGACTGGTCTGCTAGATTGTGCTGATCACAGAAGAGTTAACCAATCTTATTTTGTCTGAAGATTATAGACCCAGTGATCTAAGTTGAATTTTCTGATGCTCAGGGTGATTTCTGCCTTAGCAGTCTCTGAAATAATTTTCCTATTTTCACCAGTTCCTAATTGTAAGAAGGTCTAAGCCACAGTTTCTTCAATTGCAAGAAAATAATTATGCCATCCTTCCTCTTGATTTTCCTGAGTTGTTAATACTGAACAAACATTTTGTCAATGTTTCAGTCCTTTTAAACAATAAACATAAAATATGTAACAATACCAAAGATAATTATAATAAAAATGACTTTTGTTATAATAACTATATAATAATAAAAATATAATAACAAAGCTCCATCTCAGTCCAAAATATAGTTCTTCCCTATAGGATTAATTTCTATAGAAGTACAATAGATAAGTGTTTGTGTTCCCCCTAAATCTATATTTTGAAACCTAATTCTCAATGTGATATTATTTGAAGGTAGAACCTTTGAGAATCAAACAGGTCATGAAAGCAGAGCTTTCAGGAATGGGAACAGTGTCCTCATAAAAGTGACAATAGAGAGCTTCTCACCCCTCTGCCACGTGAGGGCACAGCAAGAAGACAGTCATTTGTGAACCAGGAAGGGGATCCTCACTTTGATTGGACTTGCCCCAACTTCAAAACTGTGAGAAATAAGTCCTGAATCTTTAAGCTACCCAGTCTCAGTACTTTGGTTATAACAGCCTGAGAGGACAAAATTTAGTCACCTAGTTCTTCTTTGACTGCTACTGCTTAATTCTCCATCTCTTATGACACACAACTCAGCACTAGAGATGCTGACAAACTGGAAAACAAAATAGATTGTGATTTAAATAAGAAAATTAAGGCAATAGCCTTCTGAATTTTTTAAAAAAGAGTTTTAAAATAGGTAAGGAAGGGCTTGTCAAATATAGGAATTGGGAAAGAGGTCAGACTGGATACAGAATAAATGAATCAGCCACACAGTGCCATAAAAACAAATATTGAGACAGATTTTATATTATCCAATTGCATAAAGCTCTTTATTGTTTTGTATTAAATATTGCTAAGCAAATTATTAAATTTGTGTACTTCCATAAGTTCATCTTGAGAAATTTAAAGAAATCTATTTTCTCTGTAGCATCAATTTCTTTCATTCATTCATAGCCTCTAGAAAGAGGCAAATATAAGAGCAGCAAAGGTAGAGAAGTAAGTCAGCCCTCCTGCCTAAACTGTAACCATGAACAGGAACATGCGCTTTCTCTCTCTTCTTAATGATTAAAACTAAAATAAAGCAAGATGTCTCTATCTAGTCCAAGCTCCCATTTCATTCATTATTTTCTCTTGATTGAAATAAAATAAATGCTTGATTTTTCTCATTATGGACCAATTCATTATGTAAATGAGTGGTTGGATTAAACGAAATCTTAAATTTACTCCTAAGGACCTAAGATCTTTCTTAATTTAGCTATTAATTCTGCTACTTTATTATTATTCTTCACTATCCTCCCCTTATTTTTCTTAAAGTAATAATAACTGTGAGAGAATCAGTGAGAGAGGTCTATGTGAGCTCATTGAAATATAAATCCATTTTTAGACTTTATGGTTCTCTAATAAAAGTGATTTATGTTTGTTTATAATAATAATTATATGTCTTATAGACAGAAACCACATCCTCTTTCTCACTTATTTTCTGCTAATGCTTCTATGTGAAAAAATTTTCACAAAAATCACATATTGATTTTATAAAATCAATATGATATGCTTGTAAAAATAATACAATTTTACCCGCAGAAAAATGAAAAAGAAAGAAATACGATTTCACTTAGAATATAAAGTTCTGAATGGTGACTTAAAGCAAATGCTTATTTTTACTTTTATCTTCAGAATGTCCAGTAAAGAGAGTCATGAAAGAAATTTTGGTGAGATGTATGCATATACACACACGCACACATATACTATTGATCAGCACTAGTGAAAAATACTTAAATTTGATACAGTCAATGTTGTTAGTCCTATGCCTTGAAAATATTAGAACGATTAGAATTTTTTCCGGATGCCTGAGAATTTTACCTGCCTAAAAGCAGGAGGAGGGAAATTAACTTGCGTAATATCTTCAAGCTTTACAATTCCAAAACGTTGGTGACAGTATCATATTAAAAAGAGTCATTGCCTCAAAATGATAGCATACACAGCCATGGTTTAATAAAATCCAGTTGCTCACAGACTTTTATCGGTGACAGCCATGACAATGGCCACGAGCTGTAATGTCTAAAACAGAGAGTCACTGGCCGACCTATAGAATGCAAGGGAGAAGAGTAACTAAGCCAAAGGGAAAAGTGTCCTTGCAAATAAGATCATCTGCTCAGAAATGGGAAATGCTCAACAGTTCTGGCAGAGTGAACTGCCTTTCTCCAAATGCTTAAAAACTTTGTTTGTTATACATGTAAATGTGTTAAATATATTCTACTTTGTGTTAACAGAAGAATTTTTAGAAAAGAAACTGACAATCACTTGACATAGTAGCCAACAATAATTTATTTATTTCATTACAAAGACTTCATA
Source organism: Saccopteryx bilineata (assembly GCF_036850765.1). Taxonomy (NCBI): domain Eukaryota; kingdom Metazoa; phylum Chordata; class Mammalia; order Chiroptera; family Emballonuridae; genus Saccopteryx; species Saccopteryx bilineata. The sequence continues at coordinate 383,227,315 of NC_089490.1, forward strand.
CATTACCACTTAGATATTTAGAACTCAATAAACCATTTAATTCATTCCTCTGCAAAGACAGAATAGCTAGCACTGTACAATATACCTCTTAGTGTTTCTCTTTGATCATTCAAACTTTGTTGTTAGTGAATGAGCACCCAAGAATATTCCCTGGAAACCATCTCAAGAATCAATACAACTGCCCTGGCCGGTTGGCTCAGTGGTTGAGCATCAGCCTGGTGTGCAGGAGTCCCGGGTTTGATTCCCGGCCAGGGCACATAGGAGAGGCGCCCATCTGCTTCTCCACCCCTCCCCCTCTCCTTCTTCTCTGTCTCTCTCTTCCCCTCCCGCAGCCAAGGCTCCATTGGAGCAAAGATAGCTTCTTGGCCTCTGCCCCAGGCGCTAGAGTGGCTCTGGATGCAGCAGAGCAATGCCCCAGAGGGGCGGGGAATCGCCCCCTGGTGGGCATGCCAGGTGGATCCCAGTCGGACGCATGCGGGAGTCTGACTGCTTCCCCGTTTCCAACTTCAGAAAAATACAAAAAGAAAAGAAAAGAAAAGAAAAGGGGAGATGACGTCAGAGTAATGGCGGAGTAGGAAGCGATACCGATAAATCTCCCCCAAAACTCAACAAGATCTTCAACCAGAAACAGAAAAACCTATACTTGGAGCCTCCAGATGCTTCACAATACACCCGAAGGTATGGTCGAGTGAAAAATTGGCTAAATATATAACCAAATCCTGAAGGAAATAGGGAGTAAGAAATGCTCCGCCTTCCTCACTAACCTAAACAGGGCGGCTTTCTCTGGTAACTGTGAATATAGAAACTGAGGCGGGCAAAGGGGGTGAATACATCCAGGTCGCGCACAAAAGGCTGAACCAGGCTGTGGCACGGAGATCCTAGTGGAGGAAAAACTGTTCCTGTGGCAAGCCGGGCAATACAAGCTAACACTCGCGCCAAACCCAAACAAAGAAAGACAAGCGGGGCAGCCATTTTACCCATTCTCCTGGTTGGTGCGCAGTTAGTGGGCGAGAGATCTCTTCCTAAGCCCCAGAAGTGGGTGTCCGTGTTGCCCCACAGAGAGGCAGGGTCAGAGGCCTTTCTGTGGGCCGAAAGCAGAATCTCTGGGCAGCCCCAGCGCCCTGGGAAAGCCACGCATGGGAGGGAGCGAGAACTAATTCCAACGGTGGAAATTTTCCGTGCTGGTGAGGGTTTCACTCAGGGCAACGCGGCCGGCCTCATATCCTGGTGTGCGCGCGCAGATAGGTAGTGAGCGATTCCTCCGAGTGCCTCGGCAGGGCGCGCCCGTGTTATCGCACAGAGGGGCAGAGTCAGGGGCCTTTGTGTGGGCAAAAGCGGAATCTCGGGCCGCCCCAGCGCCTTGCAAAAGCCGCGCACGGGGACGGAGCAAGAGCGAATTCCAGCACTGCAAATTTCCCTGCGGTTGGGGCTTTCACTCAGAGCATGAGACTACTGGCTGGATATCCTGGTCTGCGCGCGCAGATAGTGAATGAGAGTTTCCTCCAAGCACCCCGGAAGTGGGTGCCCGCCTGTGTTACCGGACAGAGTGGCAGAGCCAGAGGTCTTTGAGTGGGCGGAAAGCCCGCCTGATTATGCTAGCAGCTCTGACTGACTGAGCCTTACCCAGAGCCCTGTGCTGAGTGGAAATAGAGTGGGGAGTTGCCAGTTCTTTGAACGTCTTACTATCCAGGCAGAGGCAGCAACAACCCCATAGCTGGATTATCAGGCTACTAATTGAGGAAGGAAAGACTAGGAGAAAGGCTCCAGGAACACGGACTCTCTCACTGTCGGAGCCTATGAAAGCTAATGAGCCTTGACCCCCAACGAGACTAAAGCACAATACATGACATTGCCATAGAGACTTATCAACTGCAAACCTCTACCTGAGCGTGCCAAAGGGGCAGAACCTGGGGTACAGAGTCACCGACCAGGAAGAGGGAGAGAAAAGAAAAAACAAGAAGATAACCTCTCAAAATCAAGAATAATCTGCAGACTTTATAACCTATCCCATTTTATTATATTTGTTCGTTTGTTTCTCTTATCTTCATTCTTGAGACTTTTTTTCCTCCTCCAATTTGGCCGATTAACTCTCTGCCGGTCTTACTCTCTCCTCTACTTGAACTACACTACCCATAAGTGTTACATCTCCCATTATCTTTTTTCTCCTCTTCCTTTCTCTCTATGAGGGTTGCACTCCAAAACCCTTAACTCTCTCTCTCTCCTTTCTTTTTTCTTCTTTTACTGGTTCCCTCTTTTTTTCTCTCTCTTTCTTTTCTCCCTCTATATTAGTTTCTTCCTTTCTCCTTTACATCTCCTCTCATTCAAACCTCAATAACAAACAAATTATCTTATCTGGGACTCAAACTTATGTTTGTGGCATTTTGGGGGTTTTTTAATTCACCTTTTTAACTCACTAGCAGTGCTCCCATCCCTAGCTCTCCATTTTATCTAGTTCTTGTTCCACTAAATACAATAGTATTTTTTTAATTTGTCCCCCCATTTTTCTGTTCTCTTATTCCTCTCATCATAACTCTTAGACAACACCAACACCTAAAAGCAAATCATTTTATTCTTGACCCAAATTTTTTCCTTATTTGCTTTTTGTGGGTCCATACCGCCCCCCTTTTTTTTTCCTTTTTTTTTTTTTGCCCCTTTATTACTTTTCCCCAATTCAGGACCTCCATCACAGGCATTGTTTGTTATAATTCACAGTTCACCACAAGATTTTCTCAAGAAAAAGGGGAGAGGAGAGGAAAAAAGGAGGGGGGGAATAATTTCCTTTTTTAAAAAATTATTATTTTATTTTCTTTATTTCATTATTAATTTTTTAAAAAAAAAACAACTCTTTTTGATTTTTTATTTTTTTAACTTTTTATTCTTTATTAAATCTCATTAATACTATCAACAAAACCGCCCTCAGATGCCATTAAGGAAGAGAAAATCGAATATCATGGATACAAAAGAAAGAGAGGTAACACAGCTAGATGAGGAAAAATCTATGGAGAAAAAATTTAATATATTGGAAACCTTGGAGCTAAATGACAGAGAATTCAAGATAGAAATCCTAAAAATCCTCCGAGATATACAAGAAAACACAGAAAGGCAATTTAGGGAGCTCAGAAAACAACTCAATGAACACAAAGAATATATGTCCAAAGAAATTGAAACTATAAAAACAAATCAAACAGAGATGAAAAACTCAATTCACGAGCTGAAAAACGAAGTAACAAGCTTAGCTAATAGAACAGGTCAGATAGAAGAGAGGATTAGTGAAATAGAAGACAAGCAACTTGAGGCACAACAGAGAGAAGAAGAAAGAGACTCAAAAATTAAAAAAAATGAGATAGCCCTACAAGAATTATCTGACTCCATCAAAAAGAATAACATAAGAATAATAGGTATATCAGAGGGAGAAGAGAGAGAAAATGGAATGGAGAACATACTCAAACAAATAATAGATGAGAACTTCCCAAGCCTGTGGAAAGAACTAAAGCCTCAAATTCAAGAAGCAAACAGAACACCGAGTTTTCTTAACCCCAACAAACCTACTCCAAGGCATATCATAATGAAATTGACACAAACCAACAGCAAAGAAAAAATTCTCAAGGCAGCCAGGGAAAAGAAGAATACAACATATAAAGGAAGGCCCATTAGATTATCATCAGATTTCTCAGCAGAAACTCTACAAGCTAGAAGAGAGTGGACCCCAATATTTAAAGTCCTGAAAGAGAGAAACTTTCAGCCACGAATACTATACCCATCAAAGCTATCCTTCAAATATGAAGGAGAAATAAAAACATTCACAGATACAGAAAAGATGAGGGAATTTATCATCAGAAAACCCCCACTCCAGGAATTACTAAAGGGGGTTCTCCAATCAGATACAAAGAACAAAAAAAAACAGAGCCACAAGTAAAAGCTCCAAGAAGAACACAATAAAACCAAATTTAAACTGTGACAACAACAAAAAGAAAGAGGGGGAGAAGATGGAGATTAACAGTAGCAAAGGACGATGGAGTGCAAAAGTACTCACAAAATAGTTTGCTACAATGAACAGGGTATGGACCCTTTTCATTACTCAAAGGTAACCACCATTGAAAAAACCACCACAGAAGCACATGAGATAAAAAAGATAGCAACAGAAGAAAGATGTATGGAATACAACCAAATAAAAACAAAAGATAGAAAAACGAAAGAGAAGGATCAAACAAGACACAAAACTAACAGAGAGCAAGATATAAAATGGCAATAGGGAACTCACAAGTGTCAATAATTACACTAAATGTAAACGGATTAAACTCACCAAGAAAAAGGCACAGAGTAGCAGAATGGATTAAAAAAGAAAATCCAACTGTATGCTGCCTACAGGGAACTCATCTAAGTAACAAGGATAAAAACAAATTCAAAGTGAAAGGCTGGAAAACAATACTCCAAGCAAATAACATCCAAAAAAAAGCAGGTGTAGCAATACTCATATCGGATAATGCTGACTACAAGACAGGAAAAGTACTCAGAGATAAAAATGGCCATTTCATAATGGCTAAGGGGACACTGAATCAAGAAGACATAACAATTCTTAATATATATGCACCAAACCAAGGAGCACCAAAATATATAAGACAGTTACTTATTCACCTTAAAACAAACACTGACAAAAATACAATCATACTTGGAGACCTCAATACACCGCTGATGGCTCTAGATCGGTCATCCAAACAGAGAATCAACAAAGACATAGTGGCCTTAAACAAAACACTAGAGCACCTGGATATGATAGACATCTACAGGACATTTCATCCCAAAGTGACTGAGTATACATTTTTCTCCAGTGTACATGGATCATTCTCAAGAATTGACCATATGTTGGGCCACAAAAACAACATCAGCAAATTCAGAAAAATTGAAGTTGTACCAAGCATATTTTCTGATCATAAAGCCTTGAAACTAGAATTCAACTGCAAAAAAGAGGAAAAAAATCCCACAAAAATGTGGAAACTAAACAACATACTTTTAAAAAATGAATGGGTCAAAGAAGAAATAAGTGCAGAGATCAAAAGATTTATACAGACTAATGAAAATGACAATACGACATATCAGAATCTATGGGATGCAGCAAAAGCAGTGATAAGAGGGAAGTTCATATCACTTCAGGCATATATGAACAAACAAGAGAGAGCCCAAGTGAACCACTTAACTTCCCACTTTAAGGAACTAGAAAAAGAAGAACAAAGACAACCCAAAAACAGCCGAAGAAAGGAGATAATAAAAATCAGAGCAGAAATAAATGAATTAGAGAACAGAAAAACTATAGAAAAAATTAATAGAACAAGGAGCTGGTTCTTTGAAAAGATCAATAAAATTGACAAACCCTTGGCAAGACTTACCAAGGAAAAAAGAGAAAGAACTCATATAAACAAAATCCAAAATGAAAGAGGAGAAATCACCACGGGGCACCGTAGATATACAAAGAATTATTGTAGAATACTATGAAAAACTTTATGCCACTAAATTCAACAACCTAGAAGAAATGGATAAATTTCTAGAACAATACAAACTTCCTAGACTGAGTCAAGAAGAAGCAGAAAGCCTAAACAGACCTATCAGTAGAGAAGAAATAGAAAAAACCATTAAAAACCTCCCCAAAAATAAAAGTCCAGGCCCTGACGGCTATACCAGCGAATTTTATCAAACATTCAAAGAAGACTTGGTTCCTATTCTACTCAAAGTCTTCCAAAAAATTGAAGAAGAAGCAATACTTCCAAACACATTTTATGAGGCCAACATAACCCTCATACCAAAACCAGGCAAGGATGGCACAAAAAAAGAAAACTACAGACCAATATCTCTAATGAATACAGATGCTAAAATACTAAACAAAATACTAGCAAATCGAATACAACAACATATTAAAAAAATAATACATCATGATCAAGTGGGATTCATCCCAGAATCTCAAGGATGGTTCAACATACGTAAAACGGTTAACGTAATACACCATATCAACAAAACAAAGAACAAAAACCACATGATCTTATCAATAGATGCAGAAAAGGCTTTTGATAAAATACAACACAATTTTATGTTTAAGACTCTCAACAAAATGGGTATAGAAGGAAAATATCTCAACATGATAAAGGCCATATATGATAAACCATCAGCTAACATCATATTAAATGGCACTAAACTGAAGGCTTTCCCCCTTAAATCAGGAACAAGACAGGGTTGTCCACTCTCTCCACTCTTATTTAATGTGGTACTAGAGGTTCTCGCCACAGCAATCAGACAAGACAAAGAAATAAAAGGCATCCATATCGGAAAAGAAGAAGTAAAGGTATCACTTTTTGCAGATGATATGATCCTATACATCGAAAACCCCAAAGAATCCACAAAAAGACTACTAGAAACAATAAGCCAATACAGTAAGGTCGCAGGATACAAAATTAACATTCAGAAGTCAATAGCCTTTCTATATGCCAACAATGAAACAACTGAGAAGGAACTCAAAAGAATAATCCCCTTCACGATTGCAACAAAAAAAATAAAATACTTAGGAATAAACATAACAAAGAATGTAAAGGACCTATATAATGAAAACTATAAACCATTGTTAAGGGAAATTGAAAAAGATATAATGAGATGGAAGAATATACCTTGTTCTTGGCTAGGAAGAATAAATATAATCAAGATGGCTATATTACCCAAAGCAATATACAAATTCAATGCAATTCCCATCAAACTTCCAATGACATTTTTTAAAGAAATAGAGCAAAAAATCATCAGATTTATATGGAACTATAAAAAACCCTGAATAGCCAAAGCAATCCTAAAGAAAAAGAATGAAGCTGGGGGCATTACAATACCTGACTTCAAACTCTATTATAGGGCCACGACAATCAAAACAGCATGGTATTGGCAGAAAAATAGACACTCAGACCAATGGAACAGAATAGAAAGTCCAGAAATAAAACCACGTATATATAGTCAAAGAATTTTTGATAAAGGGGCCAACAACAGACAATGGAGAAAAGAAAGCCTCTTCAATAAATGGTGCTGGGAAAACTGGAAAGCCACATGCAAAAGAATGAAACTGGACTATAGTCTCTCCCCCTGTACTAAAATTAACTCAAAATGGATCAAAGATCTAAACATAAGACCTGAAACAATTAAGTACATAGAAGAAGACATAGGTACTCAACTCATGGACCTGGGTTTTAAAGAGCATTTTATGAATTTGACTCCAATGGCAAGAGAAGTGAAGGCAAAAATTAATGAATGGGACTACATCAGACTAAGAAGTTTTTGCTCAGCAAGAGCAACTGATAACAAAATAAACAGAAAGCCAACTAAATGGGAAATGATATTTTCAAACAACAGCTCAGATAAGGGCCTAATATCCAAAATATACAAAGAACTCATAAAACTTAACAACAAACAAACAAACAATCCCATAAAAAAATGGGAAGAGGATATGAACAGACACTTCTCCCAGGAAGAAATACAAATGGCCAACAGATATATGAAAAGATGCTCATCTTCTTTAGCTATTAGAGAAATGCAAATCAAAACAGCAATGAGATACCACCTCACACCTGTTCGATTAGCTATTATTAGCAAGACAGGTAATAGGAAATTTTGGAGAGGCTGTGGAGAAAAAGGAACCCTCATACACTGTTGGTGGGAATGTAAAGTAGTACAACCATTATGGAAGAAAGTATGGTGGTTCCTCAAAAAACTGAAAATAGAACTACCTTATGACCCAGCAATCCCTCTACTGGGTATATACCCCAAAAACTCAGAAACATTGATACGTAAAGACACATGCAGCCCCATGTTTATTGCAACATTGTTCACAGTGGCCAGGACATGGAAACAACCAAAAAGCCCGTCAATAGATGACTGGATAAAGAAGATGTGGCACATATACACTATGGAATACTACTCAACCATAAGAAATGATGACATCGGAACATTTACAGCAAAATGGTGGGATCTAGATAACATTATACGAAGCGAAATAAGTAAATCAGAAAAAAACAGGAACTGCATTATTCCATACGTAGGTGGGACATAAAAGTGAAACTAAGAGACATTGATAAGAGTGTGGTGGTTACGGGGGGAGGGGGGAATGGGAGAGGGAAAGGGAGAGGGGGAGGGGCACAAAGAAAACAAGATAGAAGGTGACAGAGGACAATCTGACTTTGGGTGACGGGTATGCATCATAATTGAACGACAAGATACCCTGGTCTTGTTATCTTTGAATATATGTATCCTGATTTATTGATGTCATCCCATTAAAAAAATAAAATTATAAAAAAAAAAAAAAATTCTACAGAATTTCTTTAGGGAACTCGGACAGAAGTGCCTAAAGCTAGACTGAGCTGTTAGACTGTGGATCTAGAGATAGGGGACAGGCACATTGTGACACTGAACCTTTCCTAATAAAATGGTTTATTCTGAAAAAAAAAAAAAAAAAAAAAAGAAAAGAAAAGAAAAAAATCAATACAACTGTGTGTTAAATCATAGTATGGTGCTGTGTATTTCAATCAATTGTATTGATGTGTCCTTACCAACTCTACTAGAGCCACATAGATGATTCACTCTGTGCTCTAGAATCAAGCAGAAGCTGATGTGGAAACATAACTGTGAGCAATGTTAAAAAAAATAAGCCTGACAATTCTGTTCTCAAATCCAGTTTCCTGAAAATTTTTTTTACAGTCTTTCAAACAATTTTTGGTTAAATCTGCATCTGGCTCATAAATTCAGGTAAAAGGTAGCATTAATTGTTCTTTTCAAGGTGATATGCTGCATGCTTTGAAATAGATTACAGCCTGACCAGGCAGTGGCGCAGTGGATAGAGTGTTGGACTAGGACACAGAGGACCCAGATTCGAAACCCCAAGGTTCCTGGCTTGAATGTGAGCTCATCTGGTTTGAGTGTGGGCTCACCAGCTTGAGCAGCTTGAGCTCAAAGGTTTCTGACTTCAACCCAAAGTTGTTTACTTGAGCCCAAGGTCGCTGGCTTGAGCAAGGGGTCACTTGGTCTGCTGTAGCCCCCTTGGTCAAGGCACATATGAGAACACAGTCAATGAACAACTAAGGAGCCGCAACGAAGAATTGATTCTTCTCATCTCTCTCCCTTCCTGTCTCTCTTTTTCTATTTGTCCCTATCTCTGTCTCTCTCTCTGTCTCTGTCACACAAAAAAATAAACAGGTTACAAAATTTTAATTTTGTATTAAAAATACATATGATTCCATTAAATTAACCACAAGGACTAATATAATGATTTTTTACTTGATGTGAAAAATATTTTTCTACTAACCAAGTAGCATGTTTTTCATCAACTTTAACAGCCTAAACACAAAGAGAATACTAAAATTCACAAAAACTCAAGATATATAACTTTCTCTTGTTTCTTTTTGTATCATGAGGTTTGGATGATTTTTAGGCCTTTCTTTCAGTCTAATACTGAAATTGAAAGTGACTGTTTTTGAAGTGGTTGAGGTCTTCACAGGAGGAAAATTAATTCCTTAAGTAATTACTTTATTTCTCTATCTAATTGCTTTCAGCCAATCAGTCAACACATGTCCAGTACAGTCTCAATAGCAGCATGATGAGTGTTAAACATGGTTTCTGACTTCAAGGCACTTATGAGTTACCAGAAAAGAGAAGATGTGACATACACCCGAGATTACAGTAATACTTAGCATAAGGATGATTTAGTGATTATGTGGTTTCAGTTTAGTGAGTACTACTTTAAAACAAATTTTAGAGATATTCATGTATCATTTAAAACTTTGTGTTGGCCTGACCTGTGGTGGCGCAGTGGATAAAGCGTCGACCTGGAAATGCTGAGGTCGCCGGTTCGAAACCCTGGGCTTGCCTGGTCAAGGCACATATGGGAGTTGATGCTTCCAGCTCCTCCCCCTTCTCTCTCTGTCTCTCTCTCCTCTCTCTCCCTCTCTGTCTCTCTCTCCCTCTCTCTCTCCTCTCTAAAAATGAATAAGTAAAATAAAATAAAAAAAAATTAAAAATAAAATAAAATAAAATAAAACTTTGTGTTGTATGTGAAAGAAAAGCTAATATGAATGATTTTAAAAATGAAAGACCAGTTTTGGGGGTTTTATTTGGCCAGAAAAGTCTAAAGTTGGTGTGGCTTAATCTATCAGTTATATCATCTAGGATCTGGTTTCTACTCTTCTCTGTTTTCCTTGGTGCTGATTTTTGTTCTCCATGGTGTGGCACCATGTCAATTTCCCTCTCTGTTTCACATAGATCAGCAAGAAGACTTTCTCATTTGTAAATAAGGAAGGATTCTTTTTTTATTTATATTTTTTGTATTTTTCTGAATTGAGAGGAGGGGAGGCAGAGAGATACAGACTCCCACATGCATCCCGACTGGGATCCACCTGGCAAGCCCACCAGGGGGTGATGCTCAGCCCATTTAGAGCATTGCACCATTGCAACCAAAGTTATTCTAGTGCCTGAGGTGGTGGTCATGGAGCCATCCTCAGCACCTGGGCCAACTTTGCTCCCATGTAGCCTTGGCTGCGGGAGGGGAAGAGAGAGATAGAGAGAAGGGAGAGGGGAAAGAGTGGAGATGCAGATGGGTATTTCTCCTGTGTGCCCTGGTTGGGAATTGAACCAGGGACATCCACAAGCCAGGCTGATGCTCTACCACTGAGCCAACTGGCCAGCACCAGGAGAGAAGGATTCTTGTAGCAGAAGTCAAGTGAAAGACTTGAATATAGTTCTCATTAAGTAAACAGATACTGAGCCTTAAAACATAACAATAATAATCCTTTATGAAAGCATTAATAATAATACAGAGCTGGCATGGTATAAGAGAAAAAAAAGGTGCTAATTGGTACAAGATTATAAGTGGAAGATGCCCGATTTACTGTGATCCACACAAATTTATATTTCATTTAATGTTAATAAACTATTTCTGCTGTAACAAGTTAACACAGTTTAATAGCTTAAAACAACACACATTTCTAGCCCTGGCTGGATGGCTCAGTGGTAGAGCATTGCTTTGGTGTATAGAAGTCTAAGGTTTGATTCCCAGTCAGGGCACCCAGGATAAGTGACCATCTGCTTCTCCATTCTTTTGCTTCTCTTTCTCTCTCTTTTCCTCCTACAGCCATGGCTTGAATGGTTCAAGCAAGTAGGCCCTGGGTGCTGACGATGGGTTCTTGGCCTCACCTAGGTGCTGAAGTAGCTCAGTTGCCGAGCAATGAAGCAGTGGCCTCAGATGGGCAGAACATTGCCCTGTTGGGGGCTTGCTGGGTGGATCCCAGTCAGGGTCCATGTGGGAGTCTGTCTCCCTGCCTTTCTGTTTCTCACTTAAAAAAATGTCTTTTTATAAAATTCTGTATGTGGAAAGTTGAAGTGGGCTTGACTGAGTACTCAGAATGTCACATAGCCAAAATCAAGGTGTCATCTGGCCTGTGCTTTTAAGGCGCTTTGAAAGATTCCACTTCTAAGCTCATTCAGGTTGCTGACAATTTAGTTCCTTGTGGTTGCAAGAATAAGGTCTCTATCTCCTCCCTGTCAGTTAGGTGGGAGATGTTTCAGCTCCTTAGGCACCTTATGTTCCCCATCCCTCTAGCTTCAAACCATCAGTGGTTCAGTCTTTCTCATGCTTGATTTTTTCTGATTTTTCTTCTGTTGCATATCTCTGACTCCAGAGAAATTCTCTGTTTTCTAAGGGCTTATGTGACTAGACAGGGCCTACTCAAAAAATCCTAGATATTTTTAAGATCTTAATGACTGTAACCTTGATTATGCTTGCAAATTCCTCTTTCATGTAATATATTCACAAGCTTAATGTCAAGAGACAAAGACCGCGGGGGTCAAAATTCTGCCAGCTACATACCGTCTGAATGTTAAATGCCCTTGATAGTGGGGAACCAGGCATGGTACTGTGGGAGCCTGAGTGAGCCTGAGATTGAGAGAAAGGCTTGTCTACCTGGGAGGTGAGAGCAGACTCCAACAATAGGAAAACAGTAGCTCGAGCATTATAAAGACAGTCTGTGTTTTCAGTGGAAAAACAGCAAGGAGCCATCTTCTACAAAATGTCATCAGCACAGCACTAGAAATTTTATAAATTTCAAATGAAAGGGGCAAGATGTTTTGAAGTCTCTGGAATGACATAAAAAGCCAACAAATAAAATAAATTCATAAAATAGTTATCTATTTGCCTTATATAATTTCGCTACTTTATTTATTTATTTTTTGTCTTACAAACCACACATTAAAGCTTTTCAAACAGAAATTGGAGGGGAGAATAAGGACTATTCTATTTAGTTTGCAAAAATTCTCCAAAGAAAGAAATTATGCCTCATTCTTATTAACTTTTTTAGTAACTTTTACAGTACAATAATTGCCCTTATCTATAGTTTGTTCACTTCCTGGTGGATTTAATCTTCCATTTGGTTTGGGGTCAGTCTGTGATTAATATAATCCAAGCCAAATGAAGTTCAGAATAACTAGAGAAGCCGAAAAGGTTAAACTTTATTCTTTAGCCAAATTCATCAAAACAAGACACTGCCTTTATTATGAACTGAGTGACAGATGTTTGAAGAGAAGCCGCCTACAACCTTTGGTTTGTAGGCATATGAGGAGCTGTGGGGCACCTGTATTTAAAGAATAGTATCTGTATACACAGCTGATGCAAATAATTTTCTTGATAATACTCAATATTTTTTGGTACTACTCAATAGACCTTTCAGCAAAAGACAATTTAATACAACTAAAAAAAATGGGACAAAAAATTTTAAAACCATAAAAATGTTCAGTATCAATTGTTGAGATAATAGATGTCAACTAGAGAGAGGTTCACTGCTGGAGTTGGCTTTGGAATGAAAAATATTTCGTAAACAGATACAGCCATAGGAACTTTTTATGAAGCAGAAAGATGTAGCTTCTTTAGTTTCATTGGTGCCATAAATTATGAGTGCTGTGTCAAGTCCTGGTGGTTAAGACTTCCCGTGTGGGTTAGACTACAGCATTCAGTGATAGATGAAGAAGGTGGTCATTAATTAAATGTTTTACAGAGAGCGTTATCATGTGTATAGTTGCTTCCTCTACTAACTGTTACAATCTAAATAACTGACTATTCAAATTAAGAAGTGAGCTAAAAAAAATTTTAATTAGGTAATTTATGCTAAGAGTAAATCACATGTACACGTACACATTTAAAACTCTTTGAAGAGATCTCTTCCTTTTGGTAATGATACAGCTGGGCTATAAGAGGCCCACAATGAGCTAAAGACAGTCAAGTCCAATCTTCGGTGCACATTAGAATTTCAGTACGTACTGAAATTCTGTACGTAGACTGAACTTCAATCAGGAGCAACAAACACCATTTCTGACCCCCTCCCTTGACCGTGGATGTAGTTTCCTCCATGAATCTCTATCAGTATGTATTATAATATTTATATTAATAACATATGTTAATATCATATATATAAAATACTGTGTTAATAAGACATATTGTTATCTTTTTGAAAAAGACTTCTTTCTTATTTAGGTTAGGAAAGTTACAGGAGCCTGACCAGGCGGTGGCACAGTGGATAGAGCATCAGACTGGGACGTGGAGGTTCGAAACCCCGGTTCGAAATCCAGTGGTCACCAGTTTGAGTGCGGGCTCATCTGGTTTGAGCAAAGCTCACCAACTTGAGCCCAAGGTTGTTGGCTTAAGCAAGGGGTCACTTGCTCTGCTGTAGCCGCCTGGTCAAGGCACATATGAGGAAGCAATCAATGAACAATTAAGGTTCTACAAAGAAGAATTGATGCTTCTCATCTCTCTCCCTTCCTGTCTGTCTGTCTCTCTCTTTCTCTCTCTCTCTCTCTCTCTCTCTCTCTCTCTCTCTCTCTGTCTCTGTCACAAAAGAAAAACAAAGTTACAGGAGATTCCTGTTTTAGTTCTGTGGATTGAAAGAAACAAGTATTGGCACACTCATTTACTGACTGTAAGCTTCTGTACCCATCATTTAACTTCATTGAGCTTCTGCTTTCCCATTTATAAATATATTTAATAATAAAAATATGTATTTCATACACATTGCTGAGAGCAGTAAATAATATATGAAATGGAAAGTAAGCATATTATACAATATGCAGATACAGTGTGTGGTGTTTTTAAAGGGATAAGTTGTTGGTGTTAAATAGATCAAGATAAAAATCTTTAGAATAGGTAGGCACCAGTGGTAGATCGTCGGCCTGGCATGCGGAAGTCCCGCATTCAATTCCCAGCCAGGGCACACAGGAGAAGCGCCCATCTGCTTCTCCACCCCTCCCCCTCTCCTTCCTCTCTGTCTCTCTCTTCCCCTCCTGCAGCAAGGCTCCATTGGAGCAAAGATTGCCCAGGCGCTGGGGATGGCTCCTTGGCCTCTGCCCCAGGTGCTAGAGTGGCTCTGGTCGCGACAGAGCGATGCCCCGGAGGGGCAGAGCATTGCCCCCTGGTAGGCAGAGCGTCGCCCCCGGTGGGCGTGCCGGGTGGATCCCCGTCCGGCGCATGCGGGAGTCTGTCTGACTGTCTCTCCCCGTTTCCAGCTTTAGAAAAATACAAAAAAAAAAAAAAAAAAAATAGGTAGGCACAAGAAAGATGGAATAAATAAATCATTTATTTAAGCCTGGGTTTCTAAACCAGATGAGGAATATGTATTCAGACTTTGATTAAACTTCAGATTGTTTATAAATTTTCTGAAATTGTGTGCAGAATTACACTTTTTATGTGGAAACTCAAGAAAGTGTGAGTGAGCGGATGACTGCATTTGTTAAGGGAGACTGTATGTTGTTTTCATTAAATTCTCAATGTGGTCATAAACAAAAGAATTTTTTAAAATTAAAAAAAAAAAACTTTTTAAGTGATAAGGAGTTAATATCCAAAATATATAAAGAACTTACAAAACTCAACACATAAAACAAACAATCTGATTTAAAAATGGACAAAAGATTCGAACAGACATTTTCCAAAGAAGACATACAGATAAATAGGCAAATTAAAGAGGTTCAGCATCACTAATTATCAGAGAAATACAAATCAAAATCACAATTAGTTATCATTTTGCACTCGTTAGAATGACTATTATCATAAAATCAACAAATAGGTGATGATGTGGAGAAAAGGGAACCCCGTTGTACTACTGTTACAAGTTTACAAATGTAAACTTGTACAGCCAATACAGGAAATTGTATGGAGATTTCTTAAAAATTAAGAATAAAACTACCATGTGACCTACCTATTTTACATTTGGGTATTTATCCAAAGAATACAAAAGCAATCATTTGAAAAGATATATGCACCCCCATGTTTATTTTAGCATCATTTACAATAGCCAAGGTATGGAAACAAATGAAGTTTCTATCTATAGATGAGTGTGTGTGTGTGTGTGTGTGTGTGTGTGTATATATATATAATGGCATAAAACTCGGCTACAAAAAGAAGAAAATCTTGCCATTTGCTAAAATATATATGAGTTCATAGGATGTTATAGTAAGGTAAATAAGTTAGATGGAAAAAGAGAGATACTATACAATTTCACTTATATGTAGAATCAAAAACAAAAAACTAGACAAATAACCAAATAAACCAAAACAGAGAAAACTCATAGCTACAGAGACAGATTAGTAGATACCAGGGAATAAGGGCTTTGGGGAGAGGGTGAAATGTGTGAAAGGGATAAACTGTATGGGGTTAAAAAGTAATGGGACTTACAGTGGTGAACACTATGTAGTGTATCCAAATATCAAATTATAATATTGCACACCTGAAATATATATAATCTTGTATACCACCTTATCACAATGAAAAAAGAAGTGATGAGATATGTAGCCTTGTCTTTTTCCTATTTTTAAGAAAAAAAGCATTGTTTTTTTTTCATTAACTATTTTGTTGGCTATAGCTCTTTTTAGATGACCTGTATTGGGTTGAGGTATTTTCCTTTCTTTCTTTGTTTACTGAGAGGTTTTATTATGAATAGGTTTTACTTTTGTCAAATCCTTCCTTTGTAAATATTAGAAATAAACTCATGCATTTCTGTTTTAATCTGTTAACATGATAAATTCCACTATTTTTTTAATATTAAATCTTACATTCTTCAGGTAAACAAAAAAAACTTTTTGGACAATTTATATTTCCATAGTATTATGAACCACACATCCTGAGATCCACTCTACAGAAAGAATATAGATAAATGATATTGAAGGTCTATTTTATGATTCATTAGATAATGCAGAATTATTGGAAGAGAAGGAAGAATTAGAGTCATGAAACATGCCAGGGAAACAACAACTAGCAGTTCAGGAAAGCAAACTCTGGAGACCTCAACCTAACGCATCTAAGTCTGTGGTTCTAAAGGCTTGTCATAAACAGAAAGAACTCACTGGACTCTCTGAAGACGTTCCTAAAACCTGTTAAAGCAAACAGTTCTGAACACTTTGCTAGAGACCTTCCTAAATCTTACATATTGCCCAAGTGTCCTGCTTCCTTGTCACAAGGGGATCCTGGGAAATAGTTTTTTAGTTTCAGAGGAGACAATAGAAGGATAAGACAATGATAAAAAGTTAAACATAAAAATTGTGAACCACAAAAGTTGACAAATCCTACAAATTAAAATTATGTCTGTATCCATATTCAACAAAAAAAAGTATAAAAAGATAACCCATAATTAAGAAGAGGGTATTTAGAACATATGTGATAAAGAAGAATAGAATCAAAAATACAAAAATTAAAACAACAGAGGAAGAACTTGAGAAAATAATTTGCAGAGAAGGAAACCTAAGTGAACAATATACATTTAAAATATGAACAACTTAGCCTTGGTCAGTTGTTCAGTGGTTAGGCATCGTCCAATACGCCAAGGTTGAAGGTTTGATCCCTGGTCAAGGCACATGCAAAAATCAATCAATGAATGTATAAATAAGTGGAACAGATTGATGTTTTTATTATTCACTCTTTCCCTTTCACTTTCTCTAAAATCAATTTTAAAATACATGGATAATTTTAATAGGACATAGAAAATAAAAAAAATAAGATGTTATTTTAAACTCATCAGTTTATAAAAGTAAGTCTAATAATACAGTGTTATTAGAGGAACTAGAATATCTATTCTCTGTTTTGGAAATGTAAATCGGTTAAGCTAGAATGAAAAAAAAAATGGTGTTACCTAGTAAACTTCAATATCCAGACAGGATGTTCCAAAAAATTCATTTTAAAACATATACGCTAAGGTTTTATAGTAGTAATGTTTAAGATTCTTTATAGCAGTACTACTATTGTAATAATAGCAAAAATACTAGAAATAAATAAAAGATTCATCATTTCTGGAATGAATAAATAAATACCTTATATTTCTGTCATGGAATACTATTAGGCAATGGAAATTAATTAAAACAGGTATTCATAACAATATGCCAATAGTGGAATCATGGTTAATATGTTTTGATTTTTAATTATTCAAAATCATCTTTAAAGTTATTGTAGTATCAATTCAAAATGATCTTTGAATATTATTATCCAGTATAGTACAGATTTCACTGAGAGCTAATTACGCTACCATGCAATGAATTACCAGAGCTCTGTAAGGACTTAGAAGAGGGGTTAAGAATTCAACATATGAATTTGGGGGGACACAATTCAATCCAGGGCACTACCTTAAACTTAGGTAGCTTTCTGAGATGTAAAACAAATACATGTAAAACAAGAAAAGTGCACTGGAAATTGTGCAGCAGAAGCTGTAGATGCTGGAACATTTCAAGTAAAATAATTTAAATGATTTACCATAACAACTTTATTGAATACCTAAGATGTAACTATGTACAAACAAGGTAGGAATGACAGGAAGGAATAACTACAGAGGTGGAAACAGTTGAAAAGAACTGTTGACTAAAGGTTTGGTACAAAGGAGCAGCATGAGTGAAGCTAAGAGAGTCCAGAGACCCCGGGTGCAAAAGGCTGCTAAGGATCTCTTCCCAGTTCTTAGTCTTCTGGCCTGATCAATGCCAATGTCACTTAGTCATCCACTCAGCCATTCTTATAACTAGTATTATTTACTTATTCATTCATTTCAAACACTACCAATTTCATGACCATTTCCTGTTTGTAATGGTCTCCAGAACTAGTAATCTGGCACCCATCAAATAAAGTTCTCACGAGTTTTATTTTCTTAGGTCCACTTCTTTTTCCTATTTCTATAGATCTCTATTCCATTTTCAGATTTCCCAGCTCCTTGTAAAATCAAGGCTTTGTTTTAACAGATTATTCCCAACAATTATCTGTCGTATCAACCTTTGTCAGTTACTACCCTTTCTTCAACCTTAGTTTACATATCACCTATTATAAGGAGCCTTTTCAAATTGTGTTACACTAGAGGTAAACTTCTTTATGTCTTAGTGGTATTTAGCTAGAAATTGTGAAAAGCCAAGATATTTTTGTTTTTCTCTTACACCTCTACAGAACTATCTGTTGACTGAATCAAGTCAATTTGAATAAAATCAGACCTACTCAAATTGAATCAAACTGAACTGAACTGAATTAAAATAGATGATTCTTTTCATGCTTGAGTGTCAGATAGGACATAGAAAAAACAATTTATGTCTTTGTACATGAATATATGCATCTCTAATAGAAGAGCTATACAAAATATTCTACATATATTCCATTGAAAAGTTTGAGATGATTCAGACTTAATAGCCACATTCATTTACAGATAATAACACTGTTAAGTGAGTGTCATCTTTGACTAAGAAACAGTAGAATTCTTTAATTCTTCTCTAAAAAATAGAATATATTTAAAACTAGGCTAAATAGGCTCTGTTTTTAATGGGCCAACTTGTATTTAAAGTTAATTGAATATTGAAAATCCCAGCTTATGTTTAATATGCATCATTCTTCAAAAATCCCAAGATAAAGCTGCTAACTATTAAAAACCTGAAAAAATTATACATTCCCCGAGCCATGGATTTTAGCAGTCCTAAATCCAACAATAAAGCTTTCTTTTGAAAAACTTCTTTCTTATTTTGCTTATAGACAATTCTGCTCTTTTAATGTAATCTACTTAAGCATACCACTATTCAGCGCATTCACCACTTCTTAATACCTGGTCATTATAGGGTAAGGCATATTCACAAGAACATTTTAAATACAAAATTATAAGACATGTAGATGGATTGAAAACTTTGCAAAGATCCGTTACAACTCAAAGTATTATGATATATTATCTTGGATTATTTGTAAAGAGAAGCTAACAAAATCTTTACAACACAGACATTAATCCATTTTTTTTCTGGCCTGACTTTTATTTATAAATTTTAACTTGCAACAGCATAGTGAAAATAAGCTTTATCACAATTACAAATAGTAGTATATAAAAATCAATAGAGTAAGCAACATTTGCTCAGCATATTTCCTATGAATTTCTTCCCAAAATTAGGTTCCTGGCCCTGGCCAGATAACTCAGTTGGTTAGAGCATCATCCCAATATTCCAAGGTTGGTTTGATCCCTGGTCAGGGCACATATAACAATCAACCAATAAATGCATTAAATAAGTGGAACAATAAACCAACTTTTTTTTCTCTCTCTCTCCTTTCCTCTCTCCCTCTCTCTAAAATTAATACAAAGTTAAAAAATGAAAAGTGTAAAAGTATTTAAAAAAATAAAACTAGACTCCTTTTCTCACCTTCTTTTTCTTTCTTAAAAGACACACACACAGAAATACATGCACATATACACAATAGCCTTTTGAGAACTTTTTAAAATTAAAAACAAAACAGTATTTTAATAGAAAGAATGGCAGCATTTCTATAAGTCTTAGTCTGATGTCTTGATTTTTATAGAGTGAAGGTTATAATGGGAGGAGCTAAAATGGAAGGCACCTTATTTATATTTTAGGTTTCTCAGCTACGCTTTGTTGAGTGTTTATTATGTTACATGTCTTTGTCTATAGGCTTTCCTCACAATACCTGAATTAATTCTTACAAAACCTCTGAGGTTATCTTCCTCGCTGATTAGACAGAGAGAAATGTGGTTTCCTCTGCCTGGTGTGCTTGACCAGGGAGACAGAGTTCATTCCTGTCTCACCCCTAACAGGCCATGCTGCAGAGACTGCTGCAGAGAGCTGCTACTCCGCTGCAGTGGATAAGCCTGTGTGCTCATGTCTCTATGGAGCTGGAAAACCCCAGGGGAAAAAATTGCAGATCAAGGGGGGGAAACAAACGTCGTTAAAGCTGTTTTCCCTAGTGTTTTTTCAACTGGAAATTTCAAGTTCTGACTTCCTGGTTAGTTTTTAACACATTGAAAACATATCTTCATCTATTTTGAGTGAGCCACATTGACTACAAAACAGTAAGTGAGGAGAGATAAATATCAAGGTTAGTGGTGAAAATAAAGAGTTAAATTAGTCAATTTCAGGAGAAACTATACATGTCGGTGGGACCTTATAGAGACAAAACAAGATGAGGAAAAAAAGAACCCAGCAGAACGGAAGAATGTTTACACTCCTGTGACCACAAATGTGAAGTGAGCTCAGAACCCAGTGGGAGTTTAACACAACTGAGTTAAGGCGGAGGTGGAGGTTGCCCTGGCAATGATACGTCTGCCTTGCAGCAACGAAATCAGATGGAGAAGAAATTCACAAGCACAAGAGACTCAATAGGTTGCTCCCTCTGATTTTAGCCTAGTGAATGTAGAAAACTGACAAAGCAGTTCTGTATACCTGCGGCCGCCCCTTTTAACCAGTGGCACCATTGCCTGCAGGAAACTTTAGGAACCCAGGACTGGGAAATGTCAGAAGCTTAACCTCGTCCTGGAGGTCCGCCTGAGGAGCTTGGATCAGAGAGATTTAACACTAGCCCTAGTACTGGGGCGGGGTGTAAGGGATTGGAGTCTGAGTCTACTCATTAGCTAGCTAATTAATTCTTCAGCATGTTATGAGGAACAAAACAAAAAAATGAGATGAGACTCATGTCCCTAAGGGAAGGGGAAAGCAGGTGCATATACACGACTTTGTGATATAAACCATATCAAGATGGGCAAACAAAGCCCTACAGGACCTCTTCTTCAGTATTCTTGTTCTTATATAGGTTATGTTTTTAAAGGAAAAATAAAAATAAAAGACTTAGCAAAAGGAAACAAAATTAAAATCACTTCATTTACTCCACCCAAAGAGAAGCATCATTAATATTTTGGAGTGTATCCTTTTCAGTTTTATCTTATGCAAATATGTGCATGAATTTAAAACATATATGTGCTCTTACTATATATATATAGATATATATTTTTCTGAAACACAATTGTATGCCACATAGGATTATACCTTTTGGCATCTCGCAACACACCATGAACATCTTTTCAATTGACACACTTATATTAGCATTGATGTATTTAATATCTGCGTTGCATTTATTATTTGACCTTAAAATAACTTAATTAACCAAGGTAAAGAGATGGAGAATTTCTTTTCTTTCCCTCAAGATAAGTGAGGGATTCCAATGACAACACATTGGAGAACTTACAGGTTTCCTACAGTTTTTGGAGCCAGCCTTGGTATCAGATCCTTCCTAAGAAATTTAAAGGACAAATCCAGGCTGGCTGGCAACTGATGGACAAGATAAAGGTGAGGGGCTCTGCTGGGACCAGCCTCCAGTCCCAGGGTTGTTGGTCTGAGGATGTGTGTGAGAAGGTTTGAGAAACAAGTAGCTTTGCAATTATATCAACATAAAGGTTACAGCCAGTAAAGGCAGGGCACTTAGACCTCATTTCCACGTTAATGAGGACCCTGTAGGAGTCTGAGAAGGGCAATGATGTAGTCAGAATCTTGCTGTAGGAGATGAATCTGCTAGCTGTGCATAAGACAACTGAAGGAAGGGGAGACAAGAGGTTAGGAAGATAGTTCAGCAGTGGCTGTTACCAAAATCTGAGGACAAGTGTTCCTTCCCTTCAGGAAAGTCAAATAATTGGTTTCAAGTCTGGTCTGTACCATTGTTGAACTTGAACCAGTCCCTCACTACACTTTCTATACCTTAATATCTTATATGCAAAAGGGCATAAAATCAACCCCAAGTGGTAATGTCAACAGTTTGAAACTTGCAAAAGGTGATGGTTGTATTGATACAACATCGTGAATAATACTAAAGGCTGCCAAATTGTACACATTGTAATAATGGATTCTATGTTATATGACGTTTACCTCATTTAAAAAAAACAAAAATTAAATTAAATTTTAAAAAATGAAGTTCTGAGAGTTAATTAATTTGCCCAAGGTCTCATAGTTAGAGATGGTTCATAACACTATTATACCAATGGTAAAATTTTTCTTCCTCATTATTAGCAGAATTAGGATAAAGTTCTAAGTTTCACAACTGCAAACCCTGACCTTTTGCAAAATACTCAGAAGCTTATAAAGTTTTTATTTCTGCACTCTGTATTTAGAAATATTCACAGTTATTACTTGGCTAAGTTATCATTTCTAGCATTTTGGTTTTTTGTTTTTTTGTTTTTTTTTTACTTTTTTAGATTTTATTTATTCATTTTTATTAGAGAGAGAGAGAGGGAGAGATAGAGAGAGAACAGGGGGAGGAGCAAGAAGCATCAACTCCCATATGTGCCCCGACCAGGCAAGCCCAGGGTTTTGAACCGGCGACCTCAGTATTCCAGGTTGACGCTTTATCCACTGCACTACCACAGGTCAGGCCTTTTTCTAGCATTTTGGATTCTCATGATGTACTTAGAGAAGTTTAGATGTCATTGTATCTATCTGTCTGTCTATTATCAGTCTATCTATCTCATTTACTCAGGAATTACCATTTATTCTATGTTCTAATTTATTTTTAGAGCTTTTCAAGTCATTGATTAGACAATGTTAGAGGTTTAGCTTCCTCCTTTTAGCCAAGTGAAACACTGAGAAGACCTTTCACTTTCTGAAAGTCAGAGAGAACACTTAAAATTGACTGTTTTATTTATGCCCCTTTTCTACAACTGGGATTATGCAATAATGCCTTAGGGAGTCCAGTATTCATTACATTCAATCTTTTTAAAATTTTTTCCTTACTATGAATATTTGCTTCTAAGTACCATTAAAAAAAAGGGGAAATTCAGCTCTTTAGTGGACCTCTAACAGGATATTTTATACCATCATTTCTCTTTAACTCTAAATACAAAATATAGTTTAAAGTTCCAGCCTCTGTGTGTGTATGTGCCCACCCACATGAGTGTACATGTGTGTAGTATTTATCCTGTTTTAAAGGTAATTTGAGGTCATTTCTGGTGGCTCAGTTGATACAGTGTCAGCCTGATGTATGAACATCCTATGTTCTATTCCCAGTCAGGGCACATGGAGACATAACCATCTGTTTCTCCTCTCTTCCCACTCTCCCTTTTCTTCCTCTTCCCTTCCCATAGCCAGTGGCTCAATTGGTTCAAGCATGGCCCTGAGTGTTGAGGATAACTTTGTTGGTCTGAGCATGTCAGCCTCAGGCACTAAAAATGCTCAGTTGATTCAAACACTGGCCCTAGATATGATTGCTGGGTGAATCCTGGTTGGGGCACATGCTGGAGTCTGCCCCACTCTCTCCCTTCCTCTTATCTAAAAAAAAAAACAAAACGAAGCAAATCAAAACAAACACATACACAAACACACACACACAAAAAGAAACAATGGTAACTCAAATGTTTACAATCATACAGTTCAAAGCTCTTTCAATTAAATGTTACTTTTTGTTCTTTTGTTTGTAGAGTCATGATCAACCAAAAAGTTGAGAAATTTTAACCTGTATCCTGCTTTTCTCTGAACACAGAAGCCTAGGATAATATGTGAACAATTATAGCCACACACACAGGCATGTACGTGCCTTTGTCTCTTCCTACACTCTCACATATTTGACAGCATCAGTAAGAGCTTACTGATGATTTCTTGCAAAGTTATTATTTTAGTTATCACCAGTTCTTCTTTATTTGTTCAGGTTATTTATGTCATGAATTCTTCATTGTCTGCTAAAGTGAAATATGACAGAAGCACCAGCAATGCCCAACAAAGGCACTGGTAGCCCCAGTGGAGACAGTCAGTGCCTGTGGGGAAGTGCAGTGACCCCAGCAGGGCTACACTGAGGATGTGTTCTCCCTGCTGGCGTTAGCGCCTATAGGTCAGCCAGGGCTCCTACTCCTTTTCCTAACATACTCTCACATAGTGGAATTAGAAAAATACATAGAGGTAAAAACAAAAGCAACAAATAGACAAAAGAAACCTGATATTTTGTGCAGGTTTTTAAAATCTCTTAAATACAAAAGATTTGGGGGCCACTGGACTTGGTGTATAAGACATATTGAGAGGCAGATAGTTAAGTTAAATGGGTAAGCCTCAATTCTTAGAAATTCATTCTTCAGCAGAGCCCCCTAATCTCCATGCGAGCACTTCCCAGACATGCTTTCCCCATTGAACTCTCAAATGTAATCAGTTTCCTAAGTTAAATTAAATTAGATAAGTGAAATACAAATACAGATATTAAAAGTGAAGGTAGTCAGTGGGAAAAATAGAATATTAAGACTACAGGTAACATGTAAAAAACTACATTAAAGTCAATATAAAACAAAACATTTTCTAGTGTTTGAATAACTTTTGAAAAAAGTAGATAACTTCCTGCTCAATGCAGAAATGAAAAGAATCTTAAATAAGTATTAACAAAGCTTGATTATTAAAATAGAACACAATTAACATTGTTCCAGACATGCCAAAATGATTTAATATTAGTAAATTAGCACTCAAGCTCATATCTAGCTCCTATTAAGCACTAAGTAAATTTCAAGGTTTCTTTAATGTTACTACGATCTTCAAATATAATGTTTCCCATAAATAAATCAAAGGGGGGAGATTCACAGGAGTAGCTCAGTAAGTACTAAGAAACAGTTTTTTGAAATCTTTTGGGTTGTTCTACAACGTAAAGAAAAGCAGGATACAGGTTAAAATTTCTAAACTTTTTAGTTGGTCGTTACTCTACAATCTTTTGTAAAAATTTTTTATAGCTCTACAATGTAAAATATCTACTTTAAATCAACAATAAACACGATTATGTTGAAATGTAAGCATTATTTTTCAAACCCAGATAAGACAGGGATACTAGGCAACACTAACATAGTTTTCGGATAAGTATGTCAGTATTTAAGTAAGGAGAAATAATTATTTTTAAATTTAATTTATTGGGGTGCCTAGTTAAGTTATACAAGTTTCTGTTAGGTTTAGATTCAAGGTTCATTTAAATCCAGAGCCCCTTTAAAACTCAAATTCCCCTCACCCAACTTCTCTCTAGGGCAATTACATCATTAAGCATCACCCTCACCCAAACTCCCCCTCTCCCTCCCCCTCCATTCCCCTTAAGCAAGGTCCAGGACCCTGGGAAGGTTCTGAGAAATGTCCTTGGGACAAGGCCATCATGAGGGACCTGAGGGTTGGGAAAGGGAGACGTTCTGTAACCAAAGCTACAAACCAGGATATGCTAATCTGGACATCTCCATGCCAGCAAATGCCTGCAGCAACTCCTATATATTTATATAATGCTCCCTCCTGCAGCTCTGAGCTGACACCCACTGCTGGTCTCATCCTGCTTGTATCCAGGCATTTCTGAAATAAACTTTCCTTTTGTTTGTTTTTTTGTTGTTGTTGTTTTTATTTATTCATTTTTTTTAGAGAGGAGAGAGACAGAGGAGAGAGAGACAGAGAGAAGGGAGGAGGAGCTGGAAGCATAAACTCCCATATGTGCCTTGACCAGGCAAGCCCAAGGTTTCGAACAGGTGACCTCAGCATTTCCAGATCGATGCTTTATCCACTGCGCCACCACAGGTCAGGCCGAAAATCTTTCCTTTTGGAACACAGTAGCCTCATGTTTTTGGTTAGAAACCCACAGTTTCTGCCTTTTAGTTTCAGGTGCATGATTTTATAACATATCTTCTGTACACTGTATTGTGTGTTCACCACTCCAAGTCAAGTCTCCGTTTATCACCATTTATCTCCTCCAACCTTCCTCTACTTCCCCGCAATAATCACACACTGTTGTCCATGTCCATGAATTATTTTCTTTATTTTGTCCTTTGTTGCATAATCCCTCCATTTGCTCCCTGCCCTCTGCCCCCAACAGCTGTCAGCCTGCTCTCTATGAGTCTGCCTCTATTTTGCTTGTTATTTCATTTTGTTCCTTAGATTTCACCTATGAATGAAATCATATGATACTTATCTTTCTCTTACGGGGTCATTTCACTTAGCATAATGTTTTCTCAAGGTCAAGATTTGGAAATAGCCCAAGTGTCCATCAATACATGAGTGGTTTAAAAAGCTATGGTACACTGACATAATATAATATATACTACTTGGTGGTAAAAAAGAAGAAAATTTTACTTTTTGCAACAACATGGAAAAATAATTATTTTTAAAAGGAAGAAATACATTTTTAATGTGTGTGAATAGTATATAAATTTCAAAGAAGTAATCATAAATATTTATATAACTTTAATAAGATATTTGGCTAAAATATATAAAAAATGAATATTGTCTATGTCTCAGAAATGTTTTAATAAATATCTGTACAAATGTTTAGACATTAATTTAATAGAAAGTATTTAACATTTCTATTAAGAATGATGCTAAACATCATTGAAAGATGAGTAAATCTGAAGAACACTGTAATTTATACTTGCTCTGGTTGGAAAGTTTTCATAGTATAAACTGTCAGTATCCTCCAAATGTTAATTTGTCTTAATTTTTAATATTTATGTGTATTAAACATATTGCCTGTTTATATACATATATATATGTACATATATATGTATATATTAAAAATCCTTGGCCCTGGCCAGTTAGCTCAGAGGTAGAATATTGACCAGCATACTCTGGAAGTCCCAGGTTCAATTCCTGGTCAGGGGACAGGAGATGTGACCATCTGCTATTCATTCCCACTTCTCTCTCTCTTTCTTCTTCCCCCGCAGCTATGGCTCAGTTGATTCGACACATTGGCCTTGGGTGCTGAGGACAGCTCCAGGGAGTCTTCACATCAGGTGTTAAAATAGCTCTTTTGAGGGGCCCTAGATGGGCAGAACATTGGCTCCAGATGGGTATTGCCAGGTGGATCCAGTTGGGGCATATGTAGGAGTTTGTCTGTATCTCCCCTACTCTCACTTTAAAAAAAAAGGAAGAAAAATCCTCAAGGTAAATTCACATGCATTCACAAAATATTTTCAAATTAGTATTAATAAAGTCATGCACTGTAAACATTTAATAAGTATAATACAATTACAATATATAAAATAATAAAATCCCTGGAAAGGGATAGTACCATGTCTCAAGCATTCAACTGAATGGATTTTAAAGGATAAACACTCACCCCAACATCTATACATGTGTATGTAAATATAAACAAAGAGGATATGACAATACCAAATAAAGTTTTTAATATTGTAAAAAACAGCACTTAATGTTCTATAAAATATAATAATGTACCTATTGCACATATATTAAAACTAATTTCTAATTATATGTATAAAATTGAAATAGAAAGACTGAAAGATGTTACAGTTGTTTGGGTCCCTATGGAAAAGAAATGCATCCACAACTTAGGAATCTGAGGGTTTGGTTTTTTTTGTTTTTTTTTCCATTTTTCTGAAGCTGGAAACAGGGAGAGACAGTCAGACAGACTCCCGCATGCGCCCGACCGGGATCCACCCGGCATGCCCACCATGGGGCGACGCTCTGCCCACCAGGGGGCGATGCTCTGCCCATCCTGGGCGTCGCCATGTTGCGACCAGAGCCACTCTAGCGCCTGAGGCAGAGGCCACAGAGCCATCCCCAGCGCCCGGGCCATCTTTACTCCAATGGAGCCTTGGCTGCGGAAGGGGAAGAGAGAGACAGAGAGGAAAGCGCGGCGGAGGGGTGGAGAAGCAAATGGGTGCTTCTCCTGTGTGCCCTGGCCGGGAATCGAACCCGGGTCCTCCGCACGCTAGGCCGACGCTCTACCGCTGAGCCAACCGGCCAGGGCAGGAATCTGAGGTTTTAACAGAGACACTGCTTTACAAATCCTTGGACTGAGTATTGAAAAATGGTAAGGGTTAATAATATGCACAGAAATATTCCCAACAATGGGAGACAGAAGTGACAGGGATCCTGTGAAGTTTCAAGTGCCCACAGTCCACAAGACTGTTCTAACTTCTAACTCAAACTGTGAAGTTAGAGGGTCCTGAAGACCACTCTTGGGTTTGACAATTCATCAGAAGAATTCACGGAGTCACTGAAAGTTCTTACACTCACCAGTTCATCATTTGTTACATCTAAAGGATAGAGATTAAAGTCAGTCAAAGGCTGAAGCACATAGAGCAGAGTCTAGAAATCAAAGGTTCGTGATTCCTCTCCCTGTCATCCTTCTTCTTCTCTAAGTGCATGTCAAGAGTCAAGGTTTGTCTATTAAATTGCACTTGGACACCAACTGCAAAAACAGCCAAAGGCAAAGTTAGGGAACAGTTCACAAGACCACCCTCACGTCTAACACCAGTTGCACAAGTTTAGGGTCTTTCTCAAACCACTCTCAGATTCACTGCTAACTAAAAACTGTTATACTAACAGTTATGATTCATTAGAGGGAAGGGATACATTTTAAAATCAAACCATGAGAAGAAATGTATGAGGCATAGCCCAGGAGGATTTTAAATATGGAGCTTCCTGTTGTGCCCTCCTCTTGAAGTCAAGTACAACATTAACTGCTCCTGACCATCTGTGAGAATTACATAGAATAGTGACAACCATAGAAGCCTATCTGAGCCTCGATGTCCAAAGTTTTAATGGAGTTCCATCACATAGGCATAACTGACAGTCCACAAGGCTGATCTCAGTTTTCAGTGCCTCAGGAGATTGAGCTGATATGATATGATCAAAGCCTCTACCCTAACTCACACTTTATTACCTGGATGACTCAATGGCCCCAGGTAAACAGGGACATGACTATTAATTCTGATATTTCAAGGTATTAATATCCCTCAGAAACCAGGAGCAAAGCCCATTCCTTCCTATGGGAGACGTTAAATTCATTAGAACACAGAACCCAAAGAAGCAAATATTGTACAGAGGACTGACCATCAGAGGAGCAGTCTCTTTAGATTCAGGAAATAATAGATCATGATGCAGAAGGTTTATTCACAAAGTTAAGATAGAATCATAACATTTAGTACAAAGGAAAATATCAAAGAAAAATGGCACCTTGTATTTTGCTAGTTTGAGCAAAAATTAGCACAATTCTTCTGGAAAGCAAATGTTCAATATAAATAAAAGAATATGTGCTTTAATAGAGCAATTCCAGTACAAGTTACTTATCCTAGATAGCCATCAGATTGTATAGTCATATTAATTATTTAAATCAATTTCTTAGTTTAAGAGTAGTTATGCATCATCTAGTATATGTTGCATACCACACAATGAGTACAACAATTAGTAAGAGAATAGGTCCTCAATTCTCAAAAGTATAATCTATTCATTAAATTATTATATAGCCATAGAATAGAAAAAAATATTACAGAAAAATATCTAAAATAAATAATATATTAAATTTAAAAATGCAGTATGCATATTACAACAGTTTTGTTGCATTAAAACTATAAAATATACATTTATGAGCTTTGTGAAATTATTGGTAAGTATGAAATTTACTGGAAAATATTCTCTTCTCATGCCTCATGCATTTTAATTTTTTTTATTTAACACAATTAGAGAAACTCATACTGAAAATAAAATTACATTTATATTTTTTCTAAAAATGGTTTTCAAAATAAAAGTTATATAATAACACAATATATAATAGCAATATTAACATAGTCTCACCCCATAAATAAAACTTTAATGGTAAGAATTGCTAAGGTAGTTATTTGAGAAAATCAAATAGCTCTTATAATTACATTTACAAATTTGAATGTATTTTTATACACTAACAATGGTATGCATTTTAGACAAAACTAGTTTTAATATTGTTTAATTCATTTCTGTATCACCTTTGGCAAATTAATTCACCTACCTTAGATTAATTTCTGTATCTATAAATTGCAACTAATTATAACTGCTCAAAAGCTTTGCTCTGAAGATTACAGGGAATAACAAACCTGGCACAGAGGCTTTTGATTATTTCTTTTTCTTTACATTGAAGAGGGTTACAATGGAAATGTTTATTTTTATTACCTGGGTTTAGTGTTAGTGATCTTAGCCCTTTAGCTACTCTGCTGAATCTCTTCCAGTTAATCAAATCTATATTTCAAAATAATAAAATGGTTCTCACAAAGTCATTGGCTTGCTTGTATGTTAAGTTCTATTAGTGAATAATATTTTTCTCTTCTACATTATTATATAATCTATTTGTTTTATGTAAATTAATATTAATTTATTTGACCTACTTTTTGAATTTTTGCTTTCTGGAGACTGCTTTTAGATTTTTACTAAATGTAAACAATTTTTTTTATTTATTTATTTTTTTATTCATTTTAGAAAGGAGAGAGAGAGAGAGAAGGGGGGGAGGAGCAGGAAGCATCAACTCCCATATGTGCCTTGACCAGGCAAGCCCAGGGTTTTGAACCGGCGACCTCAGCATTTCTAGGTCGACGCTTTATCCACTGCGCCACCACAGGTCAGGCCTGTAAACAATTTTTTTTTAAATCTTTGATCAAAACATTGAGAGCACACAAACATACTTTCTTGTATATAGAGATTGAACCAATCCTCAAAGGAGAAAATGATGTCATTCTACAAAACTGTTCAAAACCTGCCTCCCCAAACTTATTTAGAGCCAAGGTAGCACTGTCACTACTCTAATAGTTTTCCTCAGCTACAAATTGGACAGAATTCATTTTTTATTGAAGGAATCACTTTACTATAATTCAATTGAATCCTAAAAACTTAGGTTGACCCTGTTCATTTTTACAGTAGTTCTTTAAGGAAATTAAATTGCTTTCTTGGAGATATGTCACATGATCTCAGTGTCATTCTTTTTTGTTGTTGCTTTATTTTTTGTTTTTTTTTGAGTAAGAACTTATCTAGAATGTTTCTTTTGAAGAAGGAGTAATAGAAATGAAATAAGGACATTAAATAAAATAGACTAAAATAATAAAGATTACTTAAGAATATGTTTATATATTAATATATATGAGATATCTCTTAATTTTTGTGAGCAGTATATATTCAATATAATGATATCTAGGCATATATAATAATATGTACTATAATAATATAATTTATGTGCTATATGATGATATATGGTACATATAAATTTACATGTATGTGTATAAAATTCTATTTTAAAAAGCTATTAACAAACAACAGCAGTAGCAACAACTCCTTGCTGCTTTTGTGACCAATGAGAAAAGGAATCTAATTCCTGAGTGAAGAGCTTCTGAAAAAGATTGGTTGAATGCAGAGGACCCAAATACAGGCATTGGACTCAGAACTCTTTTCAGGGTTTTTGAAGGGGGACCAGAACAAAGCAAAAATAGGCAGGGTCAGACTCAGCTGCTTCAGCACTGAATCCCATCAGACCTGATGTTGATTCAAGCCTTTTCTGTCCATGTAAGAAATCTACCTGAGAAAAAAAGTCTAGGACCTAATAAGGGTCATATCCAACTTGCGGTGAGCAAAGCATGGCAAGTCTTGGATTACTTCATCTTTGGTTTACCTGCTCAGACTGAATATATAATTGATATAGGGGTGAGAAGTTTAATAGGAGTCAGACAAAGACACTGGCTGGAAATCCTTGCTTCACATTAAAAATGCAGCATATTTTCTTAAAAGGTTTTCTTTTTATAGGTTTCCAACTCCTAATAAACTATAAATTGATATTTTACTGTCTTATTTCTGGAGATAGACAAACACTAGACAAACCAAAATATTGGGCAAATATATAGAAAGAAGTACTACTATAATTTTCCCCCAAAAATCTAATTGTAAGTTTCCATTAATGCAGAAATAATTAGAATCCTTAATCCTTTACTGCTGTCATTTCTCAATGATTTTATTATGAGCACTCAAGCTTTATTAATAACTACTGGTATTTATGAACTATGTCTTACCCACAGATCTCAGAAAATACAAACACTGGGTTGACACAGAGGAAGCTAACCTTCACGTCATCCCATTTGCTTAATAAAGAATTTAAAAGTCAGAGTGGTTAAAATTGTTAAATATGAAGCAGCAGTGTGTAGTTGGTCAATGTTGACTTTGATCTATAAAAAAATGAGGTGATTCTACTGTTATATACAACAAGTCCACAGCTCAATAGTAGATTAAGGAACACTAAAAGAAGGAAGGCACTGTTAGGTGAGTATACCATTGCAAATTGTTTAAAATAATCTTCAAAAGACTGGGATATACAGAGAAAGCAAAATACAAGTCACTGAAAGCAAACAACAAAAAAGCTATATTTGTAAATGATTTTACAATATACAAATACTGAATTTGTGTCTCTTAACAACACAGCATGATTTTCAATCCATAGAAGGTTAAGATTGTAAGGTTTTGTTTGTTTGTTTTTTATTCTTCTCCCTTCTTTTTTATTGAATTTATTGCAGTGACATTGTTTAATAAACTTCTATTCGTTTCTAGTATATAATTCTATGATATATCATCTGTATATTGTATTGTATGCCTTATAATTTAATGTAAGCTCTGTCTTTTAACCTAATGTAAATTCAGTGAGGGAAGAACCATCTTTTTCCTGTTGTTCTTTTTATCTCCAAGTTTCTATCTGAATCTTGCACATAATAGGAGTTTTTGAATATCTCTTGAATATTGATATGTGAACGAACATAGAACATGAGACACAGGGCTAAAATAAAAGTGGAGTTTTCTTTCTACTCAGTCCAGAGATCTTGTCTTACATCATGTAACAGGCTCACATAGATAATAAACACATAAAAGAAATAAAGAAAAACAATGTGTTCTTTATAAAATAAAAGATTGGTGTGATAATTCAACACAGAAATGACTAGGTAGACCTGGGCAAAAAAATGAGTGATCACTAAGGATACTGAGAAAACTTGAAGAGTCAACAGAGGGGTTAGGAGAAAACAGCTTTCCCAACATTCAAACAAAATATAACTGAATCAAGGTTGAAAGAGTATTCCCAATTACAAAAAGTTAGAAATAAAAATATAGAAAAAACTAGGAAATACATGTTACTTTTTGTAAGCAAGGGAAACCACATTCACATAGATGGCATCTCAAAGTTTTATCTTCCTAGTAGCGATATTTTCCTCCTTAGGAATCCATTCCTATGGTTCTACTACACACACACACACACACACACACACACACACACACAGAGAGAGAGAGAGAGAGAGAGAGATTTCAACTATAGTGCTCTGTAATCATAACATCTTCCTTCAAGATCACTTATTCTCATTAGAAATGTCCTCCTAGCATATTTGTTGCCCGTATTCTTCCCCTCATTGCCATGTCCAGGTAGTGCTTATGAACATCAGTCACTTTCCTATATTTCCCAGCACCGTTGCAGTTAGAGAGGACATGTTATTGCACTCTAGCAAACAGAACTGTGAGCAGATACATCACTTCCTGTCAGATGCACTTCTGAGCTCGTGTTTCTCCATCATTGCAAACTTACTGCTGTGTGATGAGATGGCAGTAAGCCCATATCATTGCTTTTCATCAAATCAGGAACTTTTACAATTTTACCTCTCCACTCGAATGAGAAACCAACTTTCTTTGATGTGTTAAGCCACTTAAATTGCAGAGTGTATGTGTTACCAAAACAAATCTAGGGTTAATTATTCTAATGTAATACACTTCTATCCGTGCTCCACAGAAGCAGCCAGAGGAATCATTCAAAATTGTAAACAGCATCTTGTCACTCCTCTTGTAAAAAATACTCATTTATTTCCCATTCAACTTGGATAAAATTCAAATCCCTTACTATGTCTGTGAGGCACACACCATCTGGCCTCTAACAACCACTCAGAATTTACCTCCCTCCACCATTCATTTGCCTTTATTCTGGTCCTCATTATGCCAGTCCTTTGTATTTTTTGTGCCTTCTGCTTGATGTGCTTATTTCCAAGAGCATCACAAATACATAGCCTAGTTTAAACACAATCTCCTCAAAAGGCTGTTTCCTATTTAACTAAATATAAATCCTCAATTACTATGTACACACTCCAGTGTGAGAGTTAAGGTTGATGTTTGTCATACCACTTATCAACCCCTACAATTACAGTGGGGAAAAATTTTTTTTTCATTTTCTGTTGCATGAGGTTTTAGAACTGTTTCTATATATCTCTGCATCATTGATTCCAAATCTGAAATCCGTTTTTTGGTGCATACTCTAGTTTTTATGCAATTTTAATTTCTTTGTGTTACAATTAATGGCATGCATTAGTTTTTAAATTGAAGTTAAAGGGCAACGACTCTTGGATTGAACATAACCACAAGGCAATTAATGTTTTACATACATCACTTTTACATAATTGTAGTTGTTTTTAAATGTAAAAAATTATCATCTGATAAAAACACCCTCTTATTTTGTTTTAAGAATGAATCATGGCTTCTTTGAGTAGGCGTAAATGTAAGAATAGTCTTGACACCTTCTGTTATATATGTGGCTGTTACACACTTCTGCATCAAAAGTGCAACATTTCATAATTTGTGACATGTGCATATATTGCCTATTTTCAAGTTCCCCTTCGAGATCAAGACAAGAATTGGGCTCCTCATATTGTGTGTCATAATTGTGAGGAAATGCT
Source organism: Saccopteryx bilineata (assembly GCF_036850765.1). Classification (NCBI taxonomy): domain Eukaryota; kingdom Metazoa; phylum Chordata; class Mammalia; order Chiroptera; family Emballonuridae; genus Saccopteryx; species Saccopteryx bilineata. Next base: position 383,262,075 of record NC_089490.1, read on the forward strand.
TCATGACTGGACAAAAGGAAAATGCAAAGGAATACCTTTTGGTATTCCCATGGTTTGGCGTGAACCTAAGGACCACAGCTGTGACTGTTATTTCTGTCTGATCCATACAAAGGGCATCGGCAAGAAAAAACGGCATATGATTGCATATCCTAATATTCCTTCAGCAATACGACCTATCACACACTCTGAGAGACTCCCAGTTCCAGTTTTCAATGGTTTTATTTCTTCTAAGAACAAAGGAAGTGAACATGGTGATCAAGTGTATTTTGATAAGATGCATGAGGAAATGGTTGTAGAATCTGAAGGGTCCTCTTCTGATGCCAAGCAGTCATTAACCCCTCAGCAGTTTAGCCAACCTGAATTGAATGACTTAATAAGATATTTAGACCTATCAAAGAAAGCAGCTGATTTATTAACCTCTAGGCTTCAAGAAAAGAATTTACTTCATTGGTCAGCTAAACTGTCCCATTCAAGAAGCGTGAACAAATTTTTGTGGACTTTTTTCTGAAGACAAACACTTTGTTTACTGTCATATCAGTAGTCTTCTCAGCCAGCTAGGTGTTACCACTTACAGTTCAACAGAATGGCAGCTATTTCTTGACAGCTCTAAACAGAGTCTGAAATGTTTTCTTCTACACAATGGTAATGTTTATGCAGGGATTCCAATTGGTTATTCAACTCATCTGCGAGAAGATTATAATTACATAAAAACAGTCCTTGACTTTCTGAAGTATGAGGAGTATAACTGGATTTGTGTTGATCTTAAAATGATAAATTTCCTGCTAGGACAACAGAGAAGTTTCACGAAGTATCCTTGCTATCTGTGTTTGTGGTACAGCCGACCTTGAGATAAACACTGGACACAGAAGGAGTGGCCAAAACATGAAACTCTGGAAGTAGAGATGCAAAGTATTGTGAATGAACCTGTAGTTAAGTGAGACAGGATCATTTTTCCCCCACTTCACATCAAACTTCGCTTAATGAAGCAGTTTGTTCAGGCTTTGAATAGAGAAAGTGAATGCTTTCAACATATTTCTGTTGTACCTGCCTTGTCTTTCGAGAAGATAAAAGCAGGTGTATTCAATGGACCTCAAATTTGAACTTTCATATGTGACGAAGAGTTTGCCAGGAAGATGAATAAGGAGGAGAAAGCAGCATGGCAATCTTTTGTGGCAGTTACAAAAAACTTCCTTGGCAACAAAAAAAACAGAAAACTATAAACTTCTAGTTCAAAGGATGTTGGCTTTCTGTGACATTGGATGTAACATGAACATTAAGATTCACTTCCTTAACAGTCACCTTGATAAGTTTCCTGAAAATCTTGGAGCTGTTAGTGATGAGTAGACTACTGCTAGAGCATCAAACGAGATTGTCCTCAACAAGTACACAAACGCAAGAGCTACAAATGCAAATTTTTGCCTGAATAGAATTAAATAACTTCGCATAAATTTTGATTAAAATAAGTTTTAGGCCTGACCTGTGGTGGTGCAGTGGATAAAGCGTCAACTTGTAATGCTGAGGTTGCCGGTTCAAAACCCTAGGCTTGCCTGGTCAAGGCACATATGGGAGTTGATGCTTCCTGCTCCTCCCCCTTCTCTCTCTCCTCTCTAAAATGAATAAATAAATTAAAAAACATTTAAAAAAGAAATACAAAAAAATAAGTGTTTTAATATGTTCTGTTTTGAAATTGTAGACAAATTCTGATGCAATTATATCTTTTATTGTACTTACTGCATTATATAAATTATTATATTTTCACAAAGATGATATCCAAGAAGACATTCTACTTCATTATGTTACACTAAATGTTGAAAATTTTACAATAAGATTAAAACCTAAAATCTTAAATTGAAAAAAAAAAACACTGTAGCTTACAGAGAAAAACTCGTGTCAGATTTGAGATCAGCACAGTCGAATAAGGTAAGAACAAGTGGTTTTGTGGAACAAAATTTTTGTTCCCCAGTGTTATTTATTTGTTCAGATGTTATCATGTGCACATAATTTGAGTTCCTTGATGGCAGAGACGGCATTATTTTTTTTTATCTTTGTATTTTGGAAACATGGATTTCTACCCCATGCATAAGTACCTCAACATCTATTTATTGACTGATAATAATCCACAAGATAATTTTGCAAAGAGATTAGCATATAAAAATATTAAAACCAAGAGGAGGCAACATATGAAATAATTATTAAATAAGATGTTACTAACTTGCAGTGCTCTGGAAAGAGAACATTTCAGGGAGAGGAGAGAGCAATTGTAAAATCCTAGAGGCTGAAATAAGCAATGTGTTTCTGGAAGAGAAATAAGGTCAGTGACATCAGGAAATAATAAGAAAGAGCTTTGGATACTTTACTTAATGTTGTGCTTTGCCTGGGAGAGAAGAGCTGGTCCTCCTCCTGAGAGCAGATAACAGTCATATAACTAATCCCCACACATCTAGGCTGCCATGAGGGTGCAAGTGTTCCCTGCCCATGGCTTTCTTGCTAACAATATCCAAACTGCCCCTAGGCTCAGAACCCAGCAACTTTTATACAATGTCTCAGCAACAGAGTCTCAGCCCTATTATTGTTTTGAAAGACAGATTTATAGAAACAAACAACAACAAAGTTTTTCTTCAACATTTAAACATCTTTTAAAAAGACATTATTAAAGGCTACTTTCAGGACTGGTCTAATGATAAGATTCATCTAAGGAAGAAAATGGAAATCTCACTTCATGCCCTACTTTTCCAACTGAGATGCAATACAAAAAAACTAACAACTTAATGACTAAATGTCAGAAAATCTTAATATTTCACAGAATTCACGTTTGGAAACAGAAAGTCAACAAAATAACGTTAGTCGGAGATGGTTTTATTAACACATTTGGGTAACATAGCAAATGGGGAATAGCACCTCTTATACCAACAATGTAAAGACTAGCAAAGCACAAAAGGGTAGTCTATACAGACACATTTTTCTTCACTAAGGTGCCAAGGGCCCAATTGCAGCACAGAGGTGGCTATTTCCAGGATGTGAAATCTGCACTTTTTTTTAGGCCACTAGAAAAACTATTTAGAGCCATCCTCAATTGTGCAGCCCCAAATGGCCTCATTTGCTTTGCTTTTCTCTTCACTCTTGCTGTGTGTACGGTAAATGAGGCCAAAATCCGTTTCTGTCATAAAGTCCCAAGATTTTACACTTGGATATGTCTTAAATGATCTAAGATCTAGTTTGTTTTTGTTATGGCAGTTTCAAGATCTTTATTATATTTGTGTGTGATTAAACTTTGGCCTAATGATTTGTGCTAAGTAATCTCTCAAAACACATTGTTTCCACTAGAAAGGCAAATGATTCATTTTTACTTGGTAATCAGCCAACTGGACGACTAAGCCATATCTGCTGGTTGGCCATAAGAAGAAAAGGCAATGAGAGATACAAAATGAAAGTAAAAATAAATAAATAAATGAAGCGTCTGGGCAAGGAAAACTAAAAGATCAGAAGAAATTTCTATCATCAATCTCAGTATCTACAATTTCTAGAGATATAACTTGCCAAGCTGATGGAAATATTTTTCTTTTTATGGTCAAAAGTTCCAGGCAGTCCAGAAGTCAAACAGACAAATTCATATTCTTTCATTTTTCTTTTTTTAATACCCAGAAGAATCATTGTCACTGCCTCCTTACTCATTAGTTTGGAAACTCAATCATAATATAAGCAAACTAGCAAAAATTTATATAGTTTTTTTAATATAATTATTATTAAGTTAATATGAGGGATGCTTCTTACTGATTTGGGGTATAATAGCCAGCCACCATCAATAGCATAAAGCATGTTATTCGAAGGACAATGTTTTGTAGATTATAACACTAGTCCAACAGTGTGAATTCCTCTAATTTCAATAATAAAGGATACTCTTTGGAGACTATCAGCATGGACAAAGACTTCATTTGACATGTATTCATTATTTTAATTAGCAGTAATTTATTATCTTTTCACTATTTATCAGGTTCTGGTAGGATGAACACTTAATTTATCTTCTAAAAAGTGACTCTGTTGAGAATGCAACCAGGAAAAAAACATAAACCAGCACTGTCCATGAAAAACTAGGAGGACCAACTACCCTAAGCTCTGGGAACACAAGGACTAATTCAAACCGAAGAAGAGCTAGAGCATGCAAGGTTGAATCTTAAGTCACCCTTTCTCTCAGTGATCCAACAAAGAAGAACTAGGGGCATATTTGTGAATGTCATGCATGGATGCCTTTAGTTTTGTGCATTTAACATTTTAAAAATTCTTTAAATGTGTTAAGTGATTCTTTTTCCCAAGCATTAGGTCTACTGAAAACTGTATATATATACTCACTTTCTATTCTGTTATTAAAAAAATAGATAATATAAATTCAACAGTGGGAAAATTACTATGAATGACTTATCAATACAATAATTTTTTTCTTGGGTTTCATATTAAAATTTATTTGCAGAAGGATGACCATAGTTGATTGTCAGAATTTGGGGTTATGATTGTTAGTGTTCACTTTAATTTGAAAGTTGGAGCCTCAAATAATGTTTTAATGCTTCCTAAAATAATTATATTTATGTATGCTTCTTATGCTTCTAGGGAGACAGAGCTTTGGTATGTCTATAAGTAATAGCTTAGTTGATTTTTTTCTTTTTCTTTACATAAGATAAGCCTCATTGTCTAGTTTGTGGTTCATACTTTGTTGTTGTCTTTCCACCATTTATCAGGCTCCGACAATGTCCTTTTGATTTTATTGGAATTAACCAATTATGTGTAAAAGTATTTTAGCCTTATACAGAATATGTACTTATTAAGAATATATTGGTCTTATCCCCTCCTTCTAACACAAAGGATTCTTTATCTAGAATATCCATAATTTTTGTTTTACCCAGAAGTTGAGAGTGCCTTTATTTATTCCCTCTCATTAACATCCAATTAATTATACTGGATACTAAATTAATCTGTTCATTTAAACACCGACATAACTTCAACACTATGTTAGACTCTAGGGACATAATGGTGAGTAAGGTCCCTATGACTAAGACCTCATAAGACTTGTAGGTGTCTAGCAGATAAGGCTAAGAAAGGTTAGGACTAGAGAACATCTAAAAAAGCCATACTGATAGCTACAAGAAGCAACTTACCAATTTCAGTCAAATTCTCAGGTAAATAAGGGAAAAAAGCTCTAGTTCTATTAGGCCTCAGCAGAAGAGCTAACCCTTTCATGTTCTAATGAGATCAAAGGAGCTCATAGCCTGCATCTTCTACTGCAGAATCTTACTATATCCACTCCCAGACTGACTGTAGAGTCCTGAACCTCAGTATCATAATAGGGCTTCTACAATATGGAAAGAAAGTATTTCATTTTTTTAATCTAGGTAAGGTAGAAATTGAAATTTGGTTTGGTGATATTCTTCTTGCTCTTTTAATTCTTTCTCAACAATCACCACACAGGAAGCATAAGTGACATACTATACTGCCAGTCTACCTGGTTCTGTGAGATCCTCTTAGCTCTCATACATTTTTTTTTAATTTCTTAAGTGAGAAGAGGGAAGGCAGAGAGACAAACTCCCACATACACCTCAAACAAGATCCACCTGGCAAGTCCCCTGTGAGGTAGTGCTCTACACATCTGGGGCCGTTGTTTCATTGCTTGACAACTGAGCTATTTTAATGCCTTGAAGCAAGGACATGGAGCCATCCTCAGCATCCTGTGTCAACTTGCTCCAACCAAGCCATGGCTGCAGGAAGGAAAGAGAAAGAGAGATAGAGAGAGAAAGGAGTGGAAGAGGGATGGAGAAGCAGATGGTTGCTTCTCCTGTGTGCTCTGACCAAGAATTGAATCCAGGACATCCACACACCCTGCAGACACTCTACCATTGAGTCAACCAGCCAGGGCCAGATCTCATATATTTTGTGAATCAATTATGTAGCTTTTGGATAGTAAGAGTATGGTGATATCCAATGCAGGATGGAGATCAGAGTGTTAGGGGAAGCATAACTGCAAGGAAAGGCACTTTTGTTATCAAGAATCAAAAAGCTAAGTTTTACCTTTCTATTGGTTCATCAAGGGAAAATAGGTTACAGTTTTCTAGTTTTGATTCAATCAAATATACAAAATCTGTCCAGACATATATTCTCATTTAAATCCAAATAAATCTTTGTTTATTTGTTTTGTTTGTTATTAGATCCACAGTGAATTCATCCAAAAATAAAATATGTATAATATTAGGGTATATTTTGGGTTTCAGAAATAAATGCTTCCTCTGCTTTAGCTTATTATTAGAATATAAATGAATAGTAATAATAGAACTACAATGGATTTAACATTTGGTCCCTGGAAAAATTCAAGTAGAAGTCAGAATATACTTTGTTAAAATAATGCTTAACATATATGGTGAATGATCAGTAAATATTGAAATGAATTCTAAAGTTTCCTACTTTGATTGGAAAGGTAGACTAAATGAACTTCTAAGATGTTTCATCAAATCTAAGGTCCCTTAAAATGAATTAATGGAAAACTACTCCCCACCCCATTTTAAGACAATACACACATACACACAAAGAAAGAAATTATTAGGGTTTAGCAGACCAAATAGTAAAGTCTAGGAACAAATCTAAAGAATTTTTCCTTACAGATGCTAAGTTACCCAACTCATGTAGAAGTAGATCTTAAAGTCTCAATAGAAAAAAAAATGCTGATATTAGCAATATTTTCAGACTTGAATAACCATTATAATTACACATTTTAATGCTGATATCAATACCTTTTGGTTAAAGAATGGTTAATTATTATTCATTAAACTTTGTCATAATCAGTCATTTCTGAGACTCCTAGTCATAATTCAAACAATAATTGTATTATTTTTGTAGTTATATTTTTTTAGCTATCACGTATCACATGGTGGTCACTAATCCAGTGATTTAGATGGGATGTATTTATTACCTTCATTTTACAGGTGGGAAAACTGATGCTTAGCATAATTGTGTGACTATATCCACAATACACCTGTATTTCATAGCTTACAGAATATCCAGTTAGACTTTGGCATTTGGTCTTATTCCACTTGAAGGCTTGAGGACAATAATCACACTTTTTCAGAATTAAGTATATGTGTCCTGTCTTTTTTTCAGAAATCTTCTTCATGATTGTGGAAAAAGACCCACAGATTGCAAGTGACAATCATAATAAGAAAGATTAATCATGACTGACATTTTGAGTGCTGTTGTCTTAAACTATAACTACATCAACAAGATTTCCTGCCTTCTAATTTCTGCTGTTGCAGGGAAATACCCTCATTTGTATTTCCTGCAAGCAAAAGCTTTCAGAGGCCTGCTGAGAATCCCAGCCCCCAGGCACAGTAGTGCCCTATCTGGGCTTTCATGCAAATGTCTCATTATACTCCACAGAAATTACAAATTGATTACAAGTCACATAAACAGGGATCATCTTAGTCATCACAGAAGTTTAGCTGCCTCTGACCTGAACCATGGCAGCAGCTGTTTCACACAAAACAATGTACTGCTCAACAGTGCAGGGCTGGGTGAGAAATACTCTGATTCACAAACATTGCATTTGACTGTAGCTGTATACATGTCAAAACAATGCGAATATGTTAGAGACGGCATAAGAGAAGATTAAAAAGTAGTAAAGTGAGAAATTAGTAAACTGATAGACAAAGGGAGATGAAAATTCAAATGCAGTGGACCGAAGGGCAGGGCTGCAATATGATAGAAACCAGTCAGAGAGCTGCCTGACCCCTTTAGCCACATGAGACAGAACAAGCAGCCCATACATACACTGTGAAGCTCAACTCTCTCATCAGGCAGGCAGTGAGACTACAATTTTTTCTAACATCCTTTCTGTGGCTAGAGTTCTCTTATTCTATAATTTTTTTTTATGCGCTTTTTCTTTTTTTGATGAATGATGCTAAAATAGGACAGAGGTCAATAGATCCAGATGGTGGCTCCACAACATCTGACAAATTCCTACAATCTGTTTAATGAATTAGTGATCCACATATTTGTTGTTCTCTCTGATTATGAAAAATGATCAAGTCATTGTCGGTTGTGTTACAAATTAACACTCTACTTTACTAAGCAGGTCTGCCTGCCACTGTGGAATAAAAAGTGCATTTATGACAATGGTTAAACAAAACTTCAAGGAGGCCATTCTGAGTTTAAATTAATACACAAACAGCTAAATAGAATTTTTGTCTTCACTAAACAACCACCACCACCAACAACAAAAAATCTTGTTTTTTAAAAGCCAATATGTGAGCAGAAATCTAAGTGGGGTTTTCAAGAAAAGATAATATTTAAGCTCAGAAAAATTTAAAAGTATTAACATGATGCCAGCTTCTTTTTTTCTCTGATATTATGAATAGAATTGCCTATTTTTTCTTTTAATGAGCAACTACTTAACATCCTTTTATATTTTATCAGAGAAAAAAATCATACTGGACAATATTAAACAAGGAAGAAAGACTTTATTCAAAGCTATTGTAATAAGGGAGAGAAGTCAGCCTTCAGTCTGAATTAAATTCCTTTGAAATGTAGGGTAGGAACCAGAAAGCATAGTTAAAGAAGAGGCAAGGGAAAAGGAAATCACCAAAAAAAATCATGGTAAAGAGTTTAGCAGCCCTGGCCGGGTAGCTCCATTGCTTAGAGTATCATCCCAAAGTACAGAGGTCGCTGGTTTGATCTCCGGTGAGGGCACATACAGGAACAGATCGATGCTCCTCTCATTCTCTCTCTCTCTCTCTCTCTCTCTCTCTCTCTATCTCTCTCTCTCTCTCTCTCTCTCTTCCTCTCCCTTTCTCTCTCGCTAAAATCAATCAATACATAAACATTTAAAAAGGGTTTAGAGGCCCTGGCCGGTTGGCTCAGTGGTAGAGCATCGGCCTGGCGTGCAGAAGTCCCGGGTTCGATTCCCGGCCAGGGCACACAGGAGAAGTGCCCATCTGCTTCTCCACCCCTCCTTTCCTCTCTGTCTCTCTCTTCCCCTCCCGCAGGGAGGCTCCATTGGAGCAAGGATGGCCCGAGGGCTGGGGATGGCTCCTTGGCCTCTGCCCCAGGCACTAGAGTGGCTCTGGTCGCGACAGAGCGACGCCTGGAGGGGCAGAGCATCGCCCCCTGGTGGGCAGAGCGTCGCCCCCTGGTGGGCGTGCCGGGTGGATCCCGGTCGGGCACATGCGGGAGTCTGTCTGACTGTCTCTCCCCATTTCCAGCTTCGGAAAAATGCAAAAAATAAATAAATAAATAAATAAGGGTTTAGTAGAAGCCTCAGTCGAACTCAACAAGATCTTTAAAATGTTTGAAAACATGAACCACAACATTAGAATATTTTTAATTAATAGAGAGACATGTTCATGATGAATTATCTGCTTACAAGCAATTCTATAATTCAAAATAAAAATAAACCAACAAACTACCATGGACATAATTCTGAAAAGAGTGACATCTCCTCAAGAAGAGCCTCGGGCAGTTTCTTCAGGAGATATTTCAAAAACAGGCAGTATTTTCATAGAAAATGACAGTTTCATGCATGTTATTGCCCTTGAAGACCTTCCAGTGGGATGTGATTTGGAAGTGGAAGACAGTGAAATTGATGACCTTCACCTTGTATAGGCCTGAGCTAGTCGGTGAGTTTGTGTCTTAGTTTTTAACAAGAGTTTAAAAACTAAACATTTTTTCAATAAAAAAAAAAAACTTATAGAATAAGATATAAAAAAGAAATATTTTTGTACGGCTATCTAGTGTGTTTGTGTTTTAAGCTATGTTATTAAGAGTCATTCAGTTAACAGTAAAGTAAAATAAACAGTTACAATAAAGTAAAAAAGTTATAGTAAACTAGAGCTAATTTACTATTGAAGAAAAATATTCTTTTAATAAATTTAGTGTAGCCTTAATGTACAGTGTTTATAAAGCCTATAGTACTATCCTAAGCCTTGCAGTAACTCACTACTAACTCACTAACTCACCCAGAACAATTTCCACCCTGCAAACTCCATTCAAAGTAATTGTACTATGCGAAGTATCATTTTTATCTTTTATACTGCATTTTTATTCTATATTTTTACTGTACCTTTTTCAGTTTAGATACATTTAAATACACTGATACTTACCATAGCACTACAACTGCCTACCATTTTGAGTAAAATGATATGCTGTCGGGCTTGAAGCCTAACAGCATAGGCTATATACCACATAGCCTACAAGTGTGGTCAGCTATTCCATCTGTGTTTGTCTATGTGAGCTCTATGATATGCATAAAAGATAATCACCTAACAACACAATTCTCAGAACATAACATCATTAAGCTGTATTTTTAGTTTTTTGAGAAACTATTATAATTTAACAATTTTTATTTTGCTATGTTAACTGTCCTCAAATTATATTTTTGGCTTCACCAATCATTAATTTTCATATTTTTTTTCAAATTGCCTATAATATTATTACTGTATTCACTTAAAATAAAACATTGAAGACCCCAGAGTTTAGATTCAGTTATTAATAAATTTCAACTACATCTCCTTCTTTCTGTACTACCAGAGACATATAAGATTTTTCTCTTATAAGAATGTTGTTTACACTGTACGGTGATTGAATCCTTTAAGTAATGTATGCCCAGTGCTTGATATTAATGTGAGCACTCAATAATGGAGCCTAGATTTAATCTGAATGTGAACTGCCTAGGTCTTTTTACTAGTTTTGTAACATTAAATAGGTTAGTTAATACCATTCTTACATCAATTTCTTCATCTGTATGAAGTAATAATCTATCTCTTAGGGCCCTTGTAAAAAATAAATGATTTAGTTTATGTAAAAAATAGAGCAGCATATATAAATCTGTCAATGTGGATTAGCTATCATCACCATCATCATCACCAGCACCATTATCATCATTTCTATTTATATTGTATTGATACTGGAAGGATTTTTCAGAAACTCTAAGGTGCTAAGGTTGAAAGACCCTAGATTTAAATTTGATTTCAGAAAAAGTGTTGCATGTATTAATAAAAAAAGTGTAAGTTATTTATAATTTGCAAGTACATAAGCCTAACTCATAAAAGTAAAGGAATGCTGAGTAGAAATCAAATACTAGTAAATGAGGACTATTTTAATATCTAAGAACACTGAGAGTTAGCATAATTAACTACTACATGTCTGAGAGAACAAAGGTGATGGCTGAAACTACTGGCAACGCAACTCTTCAAAGGAAGGCAACCTATGCATGTAGGACAAATCATGATGTAAACATACATTATTGTTTTTTGTTTTTTGTTTTTTTTGTATATATTTTTCTGAAGCTGGAAACTGGGAGAGACAAACAGACTATCCACCCGGCACGCCCACCGGGGGGGAGCGACTCTCTGCCCACCAGGGGGCATGCTCTGCCCCTCCCGGGCGTCACTCTGTCGCTACCAGAGCCACTCTAGCGCCTGGGGCAGAGGCCAAGGAGCCATCCCTAGCTCCCGGGCCATCTTTGCTCCAATAGAGCCTCGCTGCGGGAGGGGAAGAGAGATACAGAGAGGAAGGAGAGGGGGAGGGGTGGAGAAGCAGATGGGCGCTTCTCCTGTGTGCCCTGGCCGGGAATCGAACCCGGGACTTCTGCATGCCAGGCTGACGCTCTACCACTGAGCCAACCGGCCAGGGCCCATACATTATTGTTTAATATGTGATAACAACTCAAAAACCTCAGCAAAAAAATTCTGAAACATATTACAAGATGCATTAATAGTGATAAGGGTTTTCAGAAAAACTTGGTATTGGCCCTGGCCAGTTGGCTCAGCGGTAGAGCGTCAGCCTGGCGTGCGGGGGACCCGGGTTCGATTCCCGGCCAGGGCACATAGGAGAAGCGCCCATTTGCTTCTCCACCCCCCCCCCCTTCCTCTCTGTCTCTCTCTTCCCCTGGAGCAAAGATGGCCCGGGAGCTGGGGATGGCTCCTTGTCCTCTACCCCAGGTGCTAGAGTGGCTCTGGTCGCGGCAGAGCGACCCCCCGGAGGGGCAGAGCATTCCCCCTGGTGGGCAGAGCGTCGCCCCTGGTGGGCGTGCTAGGTGGATCCCGGTGGGGTGCATGCGGGAGTCTGTCTGACTGTCTCTCCCCGTTTCCAGCTTCAGAAAAATACAAAAAAAAAAACCAAAAAAAAAAAAACTTGGTATCAAAATAAGCCAACTGATATATACAAAAGTCCACCATGATATGATCTAAGAATTTAACCAGTTATCTTTAATTCATATCTAATATGTTAATGAGATAATGCTAAGATCTAAGAATGTTTGTTTAAAAATGATTATATGCTGTTAAATCTTATAATTTAGAATCAATGCATCTATTGATATTTATTCAAAGTCTCATTTCATGAACTACACTGTTAGAAAAATAAGCATTTAAAAATAACTATAATTTATCACTATAAAAATCTGTCACTTAGGTTAAAATAATGCCTTTAGCATTAGAACCTGAAACATAAAAGGGACAGTAATCCTTCAAGGGAACTTTTGTTGGTTCTGATTTTGATAAATGTATAGATCATGACTGTAAAAAAAAAATCAGTGGTTTTTCTTGACTTATTAAGAAATAATAACACATTGAAGAAAAAAGATGTGTTTAAAGATGAAGTGAGTGTTTTGAGCCTGGGTTAACATAATACCATTCATGGAAGATTTTTAGGAGAAAGAAGCAGAAAAGAAAATTTTTAATTTTAAATTTTTTTATGTTAGGTAATATGACTAGTATCTGAATGGAGATTTTCATAGGAAAATGGAATAGTAATTCAAGTCAACATTTAGGTAAGTTTTCAACTTGGAGATAGTGTCAGATGACTAGAAAAAATGTGTTTATCTAGGGGTATTGGCAATACATACTGAGCTTTAGGAAGAAGTCTTAGGACAAAACCATAAAGAAGTCATACATTTTAGAGAACCACAAAAATGCCATACATTCTCTAAGGAGAACAACTCTTACTGTTGAAATGTATTTACCAAGAGCAAATGAAAATCTACCTCCTTGTATCTTACACACACTGTGCTCTAATTCTATCATACGAACTCTATAGAATAATTGGAATGCTCTCTTTTTTATTTGTTTTTTCAAAAGGACAAGGACTAATTTTCCCCAATTGATGGCATTATTTATATTCTTTGCACCTCACTTAGAGTCTGGTATATAATAAATAGTTTAAAAGTGTTTATGAAATGATCAAATATATGAAGCAAACCACATTATTAAAAATGTTTTTATTCCTTGGATTGTTTTTGTATGTGGCATTAGTCTTCCTGCCACTTCTAAAAAAGTATACCCATATAATTACTGCTTGTTTGTATGAGTCCTGAAGACTGTGGAAGCTCTGGTTTCCTTTGTCCATTATGTTTTCTTCATTTTCCCAAGCTCTGGAGGGATACGTGCTTTGGAAAGTATCATGGAGCTGGCAGTGATGCAGGCTCACACTGCTCAAAGAAGATCTCTTTTTATGTCTGTGGTACTCCATCCCAACAAAGCCAGTCAGGTTCTTTTGTGATAATTTATTAATCTTGGGGAAGAGAAGTCCATTTTCTGAAGAAACGACTAAGCTGAAAGTTTGGAAGTTGTGGAGGAAAGGTATGTAAAAAAAATATGAATTTGAACTCAACTGAACATGAACATAAGGGTCACAAAAAATGGTTACAGGAATGACTGAGCCATTCACTCAGGGTAGGATAAGACAGCCTGCTACAGTTTCCCTTGAAGCTCGGGAGGATGTTCTTATCACTTGACTGACACCCTAGTTAACTATTTGGGAATGTGGTACCTTTCTTTGTTCTGAGAGGCTAGCACAAAGGGCCCTCCTGTAATGGTCTGCAGGCAAACTTTTCCCATAAAATAGATAGGGTCCCACACAGCCCTTAAAGCTCTAGAGAACTCTTCCCCGTAGCTGCTCAAGGTGGGTGGCCGACTTTGGAGCCCATGGTTTGGTGAGTTTTGTACTACTCATAATTCTCTTTTTTTCTTAGTCTACTGCTTTAACTAGGAATTACTCTAGAGCCCAGGCTGATATTTCTCTGTCGGGTGATGTTGTGTAGCTTATTGCATTATTTCTTTTTCTTTATTCTATTTTAGGTTACATAAATTCAAACCCCTTTTGATTTTGTCTTGATTATTTTAATTGTTATTAATCATAATAAATTTTTCCCTAAAATTCATCTTTGAGTAATTGTATCTTTGTACCTTGCCTCCTGCACAGCATAGAAGTATATTGCTCAAATTGTTCACTATTGTTACCACATGAAAGGAAACTATAAAGAGTGAGGATCAGAGGAATTAGGATTAGGAATATTGAAATGTGGAGAGAAAGATACTTGAAGACATATTGATCTCCTAGATAGAGCTGTGTTTTAATCGAGTAGAGCCCTCAGCTCACCTTTTGTGAGAACTAATGAATTTCTGTCTTCCTGAACTATATTTAGTAGATTTTATATTGTTTATAATTTTTAAAATGGCATTAAAATCAGTACCCAAGCCCTGGCTGGTTGGGTAAGTGGTAGAGTGTCAGTCCGGTGTGTGGATATCCTGATTTCAATTCCTGGTCAGGGCACACAGGAGAAGTGACCATCTGTTTCTCCACTCCTCCCACTCTACCTTTTTTCTCTCTATCTCTCTCTTCTTCTCCCAGAGCCAAGGCTTGGTTGCATCATGTTGGTTGCGGGGCTGAGGATGGCTCCACGGCCTGCCTCGAGTGTTAAAATAGTTTAGTTGCTGATAAATGGAGCAATAGCCCCAGATGGACAGAGCATCAGTCCTCTAGGGGGCTTGCTGAATGGATCCCAGTCAGGGTGCATGCAGAAGTCTACCTCTCTGCCTCCCAGCTTCTTACTTAAGAAAAGTAATAAAAAAATTTTAAAAATTTTATTTAAATCAGTACCTAAAATGGCACATGAATTCCAAGTGTTGTCAGATCTCTACAAAGTAGTTCTAATTTCATGAAAAAAATATGCTTATTTTGTATTATACTTTTCCTAAACGATGGTTGTGACTTATGTATTAAAATGTCATATTATGTACTGAATGATAATCACATTTCTTTCCAATTTTGGTCACCATGATGCTACCTACATTCATAGGAAATATATTTTGAGCGATGATAAGGCAATTAGTTTACTAACCAAATTAAATGTATGTTACTTTTAAGATATATTTTTATGTAAAAAAAATAATTCTCAACTTGAAAAAAATCAGGCCTGCTATACTGGGTTTTATGGAGTGCCGAAAGAAACTATTTAAACAAAATTCTTTACTGAAAAATGGTATTATACTAAAATCCTTGTCAATGTGAACCTATTTTTTTTAAATGACAGTGGAGTTCAGGTACATTTTTAACTAATTTTAAAAAATGATAGTGAAAATAGTATGGTGAAATAGATAGATTCAAGTAAAAACCATTTGGGGCAAAACAACAAGATAGATATTTGTCAGAGTATTTTTTGAATGGGTATATGTAGGGTAAGGGAGAAGTGCTATTTCTGGGACAGATGCTGGGGATGTCTCCCTTGTAGTGATTACAGAAAACATAAAAGGCTCTCCAAAATTATCTGGAATTTTTTGGGGGTAGACAGTCAATGAATATGTTAGAAAGAAACAGAATAAAACAATCTGTTTTTCCTACAGTTAGATTGCATTTCCTTTTTGTTATGCTTCAAATGGCTTCTGAGCTTTTCACTTTATTCTAATTGCCATCTTAAAAAACAACTCTAATGAAATTGCTGAAAGCATAAAAAAACTATATCGGGAGAAGCAAGGTGCTACAATCATCCATTATTACGAGAGTGTGAACTGTAAACATCAGACACGGCACCCATCACTGCAGAGGCAAATTGAAAGCTGAAAGAGTTTTGCTTTATTGTCTCTCTGATTTAAAATTGATTGAAATGCATATACAAATGGAAAAGCTGTCAGAAACGGTGGTATGTTGATAGCTCATCTTTTCCTTCTGAGCAAAAAGCTTTAATGGAATTTGTTTCAGGTGGGGAAGGAAATGGTAGGTGTTGAACCGATCATGTAAAAGGATGAACGGAGGTCTGGACACTGGAGACAATGGTTTCCTGGATGTCCTTGGTTGATCACATGGATCATGAGCACAGTGTATTTGCCCAAGTGGATGAAATCAGAGTATATGCCACATTGCCTGTGTTGTGGAGAGTTTTTGTTGTTGTTCACACAAAAGTCTGAAGGACATCCAAAGGTCGTGAAAATAGCTGAAATTTCAGAAAATGGCAAATCTAGGGGAACAGCTCAATTTGGTTCTTTGATTCTGTTCTCGGTGACAACATCCTAGTCAGGGTATTGTCATCTCATTTCTGACTGAGTCACTCATTTTTGAATCACATTGCTACCTAAAATTTATGATGTTTTTCAGACTGACTAATATTTTAAGTATTAGTTTCTATTTTTTAATTCTGTACCATAAATCTTGCAAAGGGTATCAAATGCCAATATCCTTGCTGAAAATTAAAGTTTGAATTCCCCCAAGCTGGCATGAGGAGTTCCCAGTAATCTAGTCCCATTTTATCCCCCCATTGTTAGGATATGCAAGCCCCCTAAAGATTCCATTTTAGACAGGCTGGTCTCGGTCACCACATTCTCACCCTAAGACATCACTGAACTAGTACAATATGATCAGTTCTACCTCTAAAGGCCTTAACAAATCATTTCTCTTACTTGAAGAAACAATCTCGATTCTCTCTGTATTTACAAATGGTTACCTATTCTTCAGATTTTCATTCAAATCTTAATGTCTTTATGCCAAATAAGTCTCAGGGAACATTCAGTTCTTTTGGCTGAAATAATTTCTCAGCATAAAAAAAAAGTTTTATAGTAATAAGAACAGGTAACATGAAGGTTGTCTATAGCAACTTTATATAAGAAATTAGGCACTTTCTAATTTTACAGTGTTTCTTGTTTTATGTATGCACATATATTCACACAAATACAAAACATAAAATCATCTCTGGTATAATAATATAATTATTCTTAAAATTAGAAATAGTTCTATAATTAAAAACAAAACAATCAACAAATAAAAAAATACTATTTATATGATGAGATTTGATCAGGCTCAAGGTACAATGTCAAATATTAATAAAACCAAACCCTAAAAAAATGTCAACCACATTCATAAAAGTTAATGAGCAAAATAATGTGTTAACACTTATATATACACAGATCACTTGAAATCTGAAATATAGGACACAAGTTATTTTTCATTGGTATTTACCTTTCCTGATGATATATTTTTGACTCGGATCTTAAATGTGTTTTTGTAATAAATTTTCAATGAAGAGTTTTAAAATTCCAAATCATTTTAAAATACAACCACATTTACTTTGAAAGATGAATCTCAGCTTCTTTGAGCAGAAACTTAAAATTATTCACTATTTTAGGCAAACAAAATTTAAATCTGACTAAAAAAAATGCATTTAGAGCATTGTTAAAAACAAGTTGCCATCTAATACTTAGGAAGAAGCATGCGGTCTCAGAGAATATTTTACTAAACCAGAGCTATTGACATTTTACTAAATATGTTTAACTAGAAAAAAAATACTGTGGAGATACAATAGCACAATTTCCTAATAAGACTATATAGAAAAACCCAAAAATATGAATCCAGTTGACTTGAAACATTAATTTGAAGGCTGAGAATATTTAAAATGTTCATACTTCAGGAAAAATAGGTCCAAATGTTGCTGTTCTTTTCATTTTTCAGAAGGTTATTTAATATATACATAAAAGTTTTTTAAAAAGCCTGAAGTATTTGCATTTTTTTTTTAAATTTAGCAAGTGAGCAAGAGACAGGAATAGACAAACAGGAAAGGAAAGAGATGGGAAGCATCAACTCATAGTTGCAACCCTTTAGTTGTTCATTAATTGCTTTCTCATACATGCCTTGACCTGGGGGCTCCAGCTAAGCCAGCAACCTTGGACTTCAAGCAGTGAGCTTTGGGCTCCAGCCAGATACTAGGGGTCATGTCTGTGATCCCATGTTCAAGCCAGTGACCCCGCACTCAAACTGGTGAACTCATACTCAAGCCCATGACCTTGGGTTTCTAACCTGGTGCCTCAGCATCCCAGGTCAATGCTTTATCTACCGCACCACTGCCTGGTCAGGTAAGTATTTGCATTTTTTAAATATTCTATCAAGTAGGATGTCTATCAAGTAAAATGTGATATCTGTATTGAGAATTTGAAAGCAGTGTAAAATAAAATATCAGAGACTATATTTTTTATATGCAAGCTATCATTAGATGCTTTATAAACAATAGCACTGGTTAAGGAAACTTGGAAAAATATTGTCATATAATATCACTACTAATTGTATTTTATTTAAATTTAAAGGCAGAGAATTTTAATAGGAATTTTTTAGATTTTATTTATTGATATTTGGAGAGGGAGGGAGAGAGAGAAGAAAAGAAAAGGAGGGTGAGAAAGATGGGGGAGAAGCAGGAAGCATATACTTGCAGAAGTTGCTTCCTATATATGCCTTGACCAGGCAAGCCCAGGGATTTGAACTGGCAACCTCAGTGTTTCAGGTTGACGCTTTATCCACTGCACCACCACAGGTCAGACTTAATTGCATTTTGTTCAATTATTTATAATCTATATATACAATCTATACATATAATTTATATTATAAACTATTTATAGTTGAATTTAGTTATTTTTGTACTAGATTCTGTTGTCTTTATAAAAGTTTACAACATCAAAATTTTAAAAGACATTTTAGATGTTAGTAGTTAAACTCTAGACATTGTTTAAATAGCTTGCATATTTTTCTCCTAATATTAGTAATTTAATGGGTCTAATTCATATTCACAGTTACTCACTTTTAAGAGTAGACTGTCAGCATTAAGATTAAAGCTTAATGTTTTATTTCAGCATGGAACAAAAATACATTTGACTATCCTGATATATTTAATGATTGTTTAGTAGACAAAGCTGTTGCCAGTAGAAATGGAGTCCTATCACCAAGTCATGAAAAAACATTTCTGGGGACCCATGCATGAGGCGCTCACAGGTCACAGATGTCTTTCATTGTCCCATCCACTAATAGACGGCTTAGGTCCCTCTGTTCTGCTGTGGAAAAAAATCCACCTCTGTCTTCATCAAGTCAAAACAAAGGACAGGGTCAACAAATTCTATGTCATTGGTTCAGTCATGTCAAAGCTTAGTCCAGTTCAGCTTTTTTTTGGCTTGGGGAAGAACCAAGCACTCTTTCAAACTAACCAGTCTACTTCCCAATCTTTCATTGGCCTACATGGGTTTTTCTACAACCAGTCCATTTTCTTGAACTTCCAGGGAATTGTGTCCCTTATCCTTTTCAACTCTTTCCCAGGCTAGGCTCTGTCCCTTACAATCATCACCTTAGTTGCTGTTGTACATGCCTCATAGTGAAGCATTTTCTCTTGCACCATCTTAGTGTCTATTAGGTCTGCACCAAGCAGAGGAATTTCCCCTTTATTATTTTATCTTTTCCTCCATCATCTGAAATAATGGCCGGCTATACCCCAGGGAGATTGGAAAGCTAGTCCTTCCTCCTTGTGGTGATGGTGGTGGATGGAGATGCTAATCCTTTTGATAGGGCAATCCTGTGAGCCTATGAATTCTGCTACTTCCTAGTGAAGTGATTTATTGTCTGATTCAACTCCTTAGTAGATTAGGCTTCTTAATGTCTGATTCCCTTTACTCCCTTTCTTTATTAATATCTAGCTACCTACACTAACAAAGCCAAGGTATCTTAGTTATGACATGTTTAAAAGAAGCTCAACTTACAAGATATGTTTTAATTATTCTTCTCAAACAATGAACATTTAAGTTGGCAAAGAAACATTTTTTAGATTTAATTAAAGAAATTAAGTACTAGTTAAATAATGGTTAGGTAGTGATTTAATTTTGAGGGGAAAAAAATCACTGCCTCTTTGTCAATCTCCCAGAATAACTTAGTTAGAAATTATATAGCAAACTAGCATACATAAAACTGTTGAAAAAAAATTGCAACTATTTATCTCTAAATCAGGGATTTTTCAACACCATGCCATGAAAAACAAAATTGAGAAATAAATTGAAAACTGAAACTGAACTAAACATAAAATAATTTATACCAAGAAAACACTCTTTGGTTTTACTTTATAGATTAGAGTTTTATGTAAGATTTCGTTTGACAAAAATGGATCTGCTGTTGAAAATGGAAAATTATCAAGTAAGAACACTGGGTATAGCACAGACTGAGTAGCATTCTAGAAGAGGGATTTTTGTTGTTGTTTTTTTGTTGTTGTTTTCTTTTTGTTTTTTGGGGTTTTTTTATAAAAGAAAATGGATTGATTCCAAGATTAATTTTTATTCTATCTCTAAAACCAAGTCTGCTTCTATGGTATCTAGCAGTTCACATAAATGAACAAGTGGATTAATAGGTTTAATACTAAATGTTTTAATCTCTTATTCTACTTAATGTGTGATTTTATGCTTCTCTGTCTGGCTAATATTTTGTGGTCCAATAATACTAGACCACTGTTATAAAAGGAGATTTCTTTCATTTTTTTCTATAAATATAAAACCTTTATTTTGAAAAATGGGTGCTATGGTCCTTTGAAAGTCCTCAGAAATGTTCACATATTTGCATATGGGATTGTCCAATATATATACATTTTAACTTTTTAGATTTATGGGGAAATATTGTTCAATTGTTCTGCTTTCTAAAGTATTGACAATAATCTCTATTCTCATTTTTTTTCTGTATGTTGATATGGCAAAACACATGTGCTGATACAAAAAAAAAAATTGTCCTAAAGTCTTTTCTGCAAACAAATAGCTACCACATGTCTGTGATCTGGACTTAGACTTCATGAGGTTGCTCATTTCTTTGTCCTCCATTGGCAAGTTTTTGTATCATCATGGTCCAGAGAAGAATTTGCATTTGACAGTGTTCAAAAAGAGCTGGATCATGTCTTCCATTGAAGAATCAACCATTTAAAGCCAGTTGGATGTTGAATGCCTGGGCTGAGATGCAGAGAAGAGTGCTATTTTTTCATGCTATACTTCAGTGGATGATAACTTGTTAGACCTTAAATTTTTAAGAGCCAATTTCTTGAATAGTTAACAGTAACTGGCAATAGTTCCTTCTCTGAAAAGAAACACATCAAGATTGGGGTGACAAAAGGCAAGGATCTCAGTTGTCTGTGGTTCTAGGAAACCCATATCAGGTGGTAGGTAGCTCACTTGTCTCTTATTGATAGGAACTCAGATGCAGATATACCTTTAACACTCATCTAAAGTCATGTAGATTAGAGAGCAGAAGCAGATAAAGGAGGGCTGTCCTCTTTATGAGAAAAGCTATAAACTGTCTTTTGACACATTTTCAGAAACCAGATATTCTCTCCTTACTGAGGAGCCACTGAGCCATTTCACCCGCAGGTGTTGTAAAGTACCAAAGGCTACAGAATTAATATTAATATTTTAGGAGGCTTGGAGAACATTTTATTAATTTGGGTTAAGAGAAATTGTGAGAATAGTCTCTGTGCTGTGTGATTAGCGTAACTAGGATGGCTCTTGCCATTGTATTGTAAATGAAAAGGGAAGGAAGCATAGATTCCCTGACATTCCACCACACCTGTGGGGAAAGGAGTGAATGGCTAGCCAGGTGCAGGAGGGGAAAAGCCAAGATAAACCTTTTCTTGTAGCAATGAGCCATTTGCGGGCATTTGTCCCCACAGAAACTACCTCTCTTATGTAAATGCATGTGGTTGATACATCTGACTCTGGACAGAGAGATGGCAGATGAACACTAGAAAATGTGGGAAGGCCTTTTAATATGTAAAGAGATATCTTTCTACCATTGTGTTGACTTGTGAATTTTGTTTTCTCCAAAATGATGTATGGTTTGCAAATTGAACGTGGTCTTATGTTAAAGGACATATGACTATAACCAATAGCGGTAAGGGGCTCCTAATTGCAATTTTTGCTTCTGTACTTCCCACTTACAAAACTATAAAAACTAAGTAGAACAAAGGGCCGGCGCGCTCTCCCTCAGATTTCTGTCGGAGTTCCCGCCGCTTGGCCAAGCTAGACAATAAAGCTTTGATGTGTAAACGACGGACCTTGCTTCTGTCTTCCATAATTCGGGTCCCTCCGAATTTGGATTAACACTTACCTCTTTCTCATTTATCTGTTTTGTAGAAATAGAGGATAATTTTTAATATTGACAGGCAGACTTGAAAGATAATTTTGTTGGGGATTAAAAATTATATATGTTCTATAATTCAAGCACCTTAAAGAAATGACAATGTAGTCCCAAACATTCAGAAATAAAAATAATGATAATGGCAAACTCCAAGTAAACAGTATGTGTTAAGAGTAAATCTGAATTATTTTTTATAAAGTTTTTAAAATTATTCAATTGCTAAGAACTTTTGAATCATTTTTAAATTCCTATATTTGCATATTTGTAACATTGATTTTAGACAAGCAAATGCAAGGATGTTGATCAAACAGAAGGAAAAATTGTTTTAAATTAGTTTTCTTCTTAACTAAAACCAAAATAAAAATGGTGATAGTTTCTTTCATTATTCATATCTCCTGAGTTGATGAATGTCATCTAACATTTTGTTTACTGACTGATCACAGTAATGGTTCCTGGGAGAGAAAATGTATATATGGCTTCAGCCCAGATGAGTTTTTATATCATACTATAATATACTTGATGGTAGTCCTCAGCAATTCTGCTTGCCAGCCTGGATTTTATTAGAATCAACTGAACAGCTAATTTAACAAAGGCAGCATTAGGGCCATCACATCATCAGGTTCTGATTTAGTAATTCCAAAATAAATTTTATTACTATAAATTTACTTAAAAGACTTTCTGGAATTTTAAGTCCCATCATCAGGACTGACAACTATCAAAAAAGTTCTTAATTTTTTCCATTTCTTCCTAGATAATACACATCTTCTGCCCTCTTTGAATGACATTATCTTCTATTATTTTCTAGTCTACAAACATTGAGTCAGGTGCCACAATTAAGACAAGGGTAGACAAATAGTCACCCATGGTATTGACATTTGTTTTAGAAATATTATGCATCCAGCATGATGTTAAGTCTTTTATAGATATTTTTATCTTAAACTTACAACAATACTTTCAGAAAAATTTCCTTATGTTTTTTTTTTAATTTTTTAAATTTTATTTATTCATTTTAGAGAGGAGAGAGAAAGGGAGAGAGAGAGACAGAGAGGGAGAGACAGACAGAGAGAGAAGGTGGGGAGGAGCAGGAAGCATCAACTCCCATATGTGCCTTGACCAGGCAAGCCCAGGGTTTCGAACCGGCGACCTCAGCATTTCCAGGTTGATGCTTTATCCACTGCGCCACCACAGGTCAGGCCTCCTTATGTTGTTTTAAGATGAGGAAATGACATCTCAGAAAGGTCATCTCTTGCCCAAAGTTAAGTTTTAAACCCTTGTCTCCAAAACCTTTCCACAGTATATCCCCAAATTCACCACTGTTTAAGAAGAAATCCAAGATCTACAGTACAAAGTTTGCAATCTTTAAAACTATTCATTAAAACACCAAAAAAAAAAAAAAACCATCAAAAACAAACAAACAAAAAACACAAGCAAGTACCAGTTTTGTTCGTGGTCTCTTTATCATGTTCTCAAGCTTTTTGGACTTTACTTTGTGACTCAGCACATACAAATCTTTCATTGAGATCTGCCCTTCAGTACTTTGCCTATTAGTTTTAGGGTATCTACAGTTTCAACATTGCTTCAGTAACTTTGGTGGCTTTAAACATGGCTCCCAATTCTTGGGTACTTCTCTTTTGAGAGGAAGGAGGTCCTCTTTCTTTGAGCTTCTCCTTAAGTCAACCAATAGAAGACAATAGAAGTGTTATTCTATATAACTTCATAGGCTAGATCATAAAAGGATATGTAGCTTCCACCTTTCTCTAAGCACCATACAAGAACACTGAGCTGGCATGGAGTAAGTCGAGCTACCTTGAAGCTTCTACACCAATGAAATCACATGCAGGTATCTTGGCTTACAATTCTGAGACCAGCCTTCTACCTATCCCAGCAATAAGCAGACATGTGAATGAAAACACCATCATGGAAGTGGGCCTTGCTGTGTCTTGTCTTACACAAATTCATGAGCAAAATAAAACAGTTGTATTTTGATGCCACTAAGTTCGGGATGGCTGTAACACTGCTATGGCTTGATCTGGCTTGAGGTCTGGAGACTGTGTTCCTTTCTGGCAGTTCAACAGGCCCCTGCTCTATAAGGACTGATATCTCAGATATAAACTAGGGCTTTGCTTCATTAAGATCTCCCAGGGGAAAGCTCTGCTTAAACATTCAGCTCCAACTATAATATTCTATGCTTCCCACTCATGTCCCAAATGGTCACTGCTGCTAAACCCAGGAGTTCGGCTCTTAGATACTGCATACAAATGAAAAAATTATTATTTGGCAAAACAGTGCTTGTTTGGGGTTTCTAGCTCTGCATTTTTCCTACTTTAAATTAAGAGCTCTATTGGAATTCTTTGCATAGTGGTGACCAAGAAGGCCTTAACCTTTCCCTCAGTTTGACTAACTTAGCCAGACTTCTTCCTAACTCTCAGCCCCTAGCCTTCCTCCCATCCTGGCCCTTACAAAATCCAAACAGCCTAAGTGCAAAAGTTTCCCTCCTTCCCTTTCTTTGGTCATGTACTTTAGAAAAATGCTGAAATTATTTTTCTTCCCCTTTGAGATATATATTTTTTAATTAGGTCTGTGACCACTTTTGAGATTAAGGGTTGCTTTCTCTAGGACTTGGAAACGCTTTTGAAAGGTGATCAAGGGAGACTGTGGGAGGTGGGGCACCTAGCTCCGAATTAACGCTGCAGTCTGTTATGAACATACTAGAAAGTTCACGTTGCCTTTGAATAAGACCACTTTATAAACACAAATGGCTTATGACCTCCACAATCCAGCTTTTTTGTTTCAGTAGAGTTCTGTTGAGAATGCATTCTCGTCTCATTGTGATAACCTTGAATGAAGTCTTGCTTTCTGATTTAACTATCTCCTGTACGATTTTTGCTTTGACAAACTCTGATTTCAGATAAACAGAGCTCAAAATTTTATTTTGTAATAATTTGTATTAATTTTGTGACCTCAGCTGGATGACCTAATGTCCATAAGAGAATTCGAGTGTATCAGAAGGAGCCTAGACTTATCTGAAATCAAATCTCCTGTCTGCATTTATGAGCTTTAATGGTATAAACACATCTTTTCAACTCTCTTTTATCTCTTTTCCTCATGTTTAAAAGAGTGATAAAAGTAGCTTTATAAAATAAAAATGAAGAAAAGTGAGAGCAAAAAATGGAACAGCACAGTGGAAAGATCATTTTGAAACATGTGAATGAATGAAATAATTACAGGGTTGATGAGGTCCAGAGAAATAAGAAGAAAATGATCACCTCAAATTTGCTCTGTGTGCTAGACTAGATATTTTTATATGTTAATGCAACTTAAATTCACAACAAACTTGTGGAGTTACTTCAGGAATACCCATTTTACTGATAAGAAAGAAGAAGCTCTAAGAGATTATATAAAAGGTTCTTGGTCACAGATCTATTGCTAACTAGATTCTACCAGTTTTACCTTTCCTTCCAGGCACACAGAGGCGTTACAATTTTACACTTATTCTGTAGTTAGGCAGGGTCACGGTACTGTACCTGTGTTCTGAGTAGAAGTGACTGATGTGAGCCACTTTCTGACTGATGCATAGGAGACCCTTCAGTGTTCTCTTACTTGTTACATTGACCAAGGAGACAACACATTCCAGGTGTAGCTATAAGACTGTGTAACCCCGTTAGCCTGGAAAAATGGGTTTCTGCATGGAGAATAGCTGCTCTAGAAAGGTATTCTACTCCACAATGGACTTTGTGTGAACAAGGAATAAACCTTCAATATGTTCAGCGTGATTAGAAACCAGGCTACACTGACAACAAATTAGTTACTCTTTCTCTTTCTTTATTCTTCTCTCCCATCAAAACCACAGTTTCAGCCCTTAAATGACACTAAGACTGTGCATGTGGGTCCAGTGAATTTTCTCCTTGGGAGTGTTCAGGCAAGATCATACAGATTGTGTTTGGTCTCTTAGGCTTTTGGCCATCATTCAATTGAGAAATAGAAATAGTATTATGTTCCTATAGGCGAGAGATGGAAAAAAAATACTGAAGAAACAAATGCATTTTCAAATTCTTTGTTCAAATCTTGATTTGGTCTAAATAAAATTATTTTAAGTTCAAGACCATGAAGTCCTTTGGTCTACTAGTGGAATGGTTAGTAGTAAAATTTTTGTTGTAGCTCTGAATATTCCCAAAAGTAACTAAGAACAGCTCATCCTATAAGATTAATTTAAATTGTATAAAACATTTTTATTGATTGATTTTAGAGAGAGGGAGAGAGAGAGAGAGGGGGAGAGAGAGAGAGACATCAATTGCTGTTACACTTACCCATACACCCACGAGTTGACTCCCTATGAGCCCCAGTTGGAGACCAAACCTGCAACTCCAGGGCATCGGGATGCTATGCCAACCAGCTGAGCTACACAACCAGGAGAAGGGTAATTTTTAAAAATTCTTGGTTCCAAGTAGAAAAACCAGAATAAGTAATTCAGCCTTTAAATATAGATTGAATTTCTTAAAGGCAAAAAATGAATACACTCAGCATATTGATGATATTCCGATTTTGCTTTGTGATATGTTTAGCAATTGAAGATGAATTCATGGTGCTTTTATTTGAGAATTTTGGGTATTACATTCCTAAGCATAAATGAAATATAGAATATGAATACAGATGTTGATCTTTGAGCAACAAATACTCTGTATTTTAATAATGCCTTTGGGGCTCTGCAAATACCCTCGGGTCTATAAATCTAGATCAAATTTCTCTCAGGGCTTTCTGTTCAAACTAGAAAAAGTCACACATTATTTTGAATTCAGATTTTTAGTTTATAAAATGTGGCTAAACAACAAAAAAATAGTGGTTTTGGTAAATAATATAGGGCAAAAATAAAACAGCAATCATACTAAATATTTTACATGTACTGCTATAGTCGGGTGAATCAAAGATCATTTTTAATGCCTATTATGTTTGACACTGTGCTTATATTTCTTATTATATTTGAACTTATGTTTTTTCTTAAATGAGAGTAGGAGAGGCAGAAATAGACTCCCTCTAGCACCAAGCCAGGTTCTACCCTGTAAGCCTCCTACAGAGTAATGTTCTGCCCACCTGGGGCATTGCTTCATTGTTTGGCAACCAAGCTATTCTTAGCACCTGAGGCAGAGGCCACAGAGCCATTCTCAGTGCCCAGGGCCAACTCGCTCAAATCAAGCCATGGCTGCTGGAGAGGAAAAGAGAGAGAGATAGAGAAGTGAAAGGAGGGCAGGGTGGAAAAGAGAAGGGTGCTTCTCCTGTGTGCACTGATCAGGAACCAATTGCGTAACATCCACACACCAGACTGATGTTCTACCACTGAGCCAACCAGCCAGGGCCTATATTTGCTTCTTTTTCATTGAAAAATAATTGATGTATAACTTATATTAGTATCAGATATACAACATTATGATTATTTGAATATATTGCCAAATAATCGTCACAGTAAATCTAGTTAACATCCATTACCATAGTTTCAAAAATTATTTTTCTTGTGGTAAGAATTAGATCTACTCTCTTAGCAACTTTCAAATATGCAGTTCGGTGTTGTTAACTACAATCACTATTCTATACATTATATTCTCAGAATTTATCTATTTTATAACCTGAAGTTTGGGCCTTTTGACTGCTTCACCTATTTTACTCACCCCAATTCCCTCGCCTCTGACATTTACCAATCTGTCCTCTTATATTTGTACTTCTTAAGCAAAATAAAATATTTGAGCTTAAAACAATTGAGTTCACTCAACTTCTCTGATTCTGTCATCAAATCGTGCTGATTAAATGTAAACAGATATTCGCGGTGAAACAACCTTGAGAAAAGTAGTCAGTGAGGAGCAGGCTCCGCATCTGCTGCAGAAGAATAAGTTAGGAACACTTTAAGAGAACTAAGCCCTCCCCAAGCTGTGGTGCTATGTTGTTGGCATAGTACATTCTGTATAGATGATGCCCTGAAACTCAGACTTCTTTGGGTCTCTTTGTAGCACCTGTTCAGAATCTTGACAGAGGATCTACCCAGCTAAGACAGGGCGGAGACAGAGTCACTTCTAGTTTATCAATATTCTCTTTCAGTTGTGGGAGTCCTGAATGAAGAGGTCATCCATCTCAGAAATTACGGATGGAAAATAGGACCAAAATCCCCTATACTGCCTAACATATGCTCAATTACATAGTTTACATAAATGTGTGATTTCTCATTCTTCTTTTTTTTCTAGCAAAAAGGAAATTTATAGTGTGCAGATAGTTTAGAGGTAGGAATGGAGTCACTGGGGCTAAGTTAGGATGGTTAATATTCTCCATAGAGAAGGCTGACAGGCCAGATTCAATTTTGAGCTGATAAATATAAAGACAGAAGTGGAAAGCAAAATAATAAAAGGTAGATATTAGATAATTTCATACTTATCCATAGCTTGGTTCAAATGCCATCTCGTTAATAAATATTTCCATATACCTCTTTAAAAAAAAAGACTTCTTATACAATTTTTTTATTTTATTTTATTTTATTTTATTTTTTTAATTTTTATTTATTTATTTATTTTTAGAGAGGATAGAGAGACAGAGAGAAGGGGGAGGAGCTGGAAGCATCAACTCCCATATGTGCCTTGACCAGGCAAGCCCAGGGCTTTGAACCGGCAACCTCAGCATTTCCAGGTTGACGCTTTACCCACTGCGCCACCACAGGTCAGGCTATTTTATTTTTTAATTTTAACTGAAAGATACATCCAGACTTGGACAAATGAAGAAAGAAAAAAGAAAAATCTGTGAGGAAGTTTATACGGTAAATAATGGTGCATTTTGATAACTCCTTTCTAATAACAGGTGCTTGATATGGGGGTAAATAAAGACTGACATGGACCTAACTTTATATGTACAGCAGTTTGCTTTCTATGACAAATGCAGCCTGGAGCTGTGATGATGCTTTTGCTCATAGAATGAGTGAGTTGAACCAGAGAATCATTGAACCAGATAATGAATCAGTGTTGGACCTGATTACATTTTAAATGCATATTAACCATTTAACCCCAATTGAAAGTAGTATTGGAAAAGAGTCTGAAGTGATTTATACATTTGATTTGAATAAGCAGAAATCTTTAAAATTTAACCAAAAGGAGATCACTCATACAAAGTACCAAATCAACTGACACAGGTAGGTATTTAAGAAATGTTCTTGTCCTTCTATTAATTCTTGGTCATTTCTGAACTTCTGCCAAATGACAAATGATTAAGCACACAACATTGCTAACTAAATTTTTCTTACAAATGATCCAAATTTATGACTCTGAATAACTAAAAAATGTTACAATGCATATTCATTGTGCACAATTTGATAGTTTGGGTATATACAAACACCTATATTAACTTCACCAAAATAAATATAGTGTGTGTATGTGTGTGTGTGTGTGTGTGTGTGTGTGTGTATATATATATATATATATATATATATATATATATATATATATATATCTCAAATACCCTCCAGGGTTTCCTTATCTCCTTATCTTTTTCCCCTGTGGTATGAACACTTAACATGAGATTTACCCTCTCAACAATTTTGAAGCACACAATATTATAGTGTTAAATGTAGGCACTATGTTGTACCACAGATTCCTACAACTTATTTATATAAATAGCAAAAAATGAAAATCTTCACTATTGAATAATAACTCCCCATTTTCCCACCTGTCAGCCCCTAGAAATCACTATTGAATTATCTACTCCTATGAGTTTGAGTATTTTAGATATCTCAATAAAAGCATAACAGGTTTTATTACCTAAGTTTTTATTGAGTTATCCAGTAATGATGCTGAAATCTTATTCAATAAACATTTTTTATATCACAAATATAACATTTAGTTTACTTTAATTCAAATGATCAAAAATCCATTGATAAGACAAAGCTGAACCTGTTGAGTACCCCAAAGTGAAACCACCACCTCTGCAGAATTTTGGCAGTGTCTCAGAGAAAGAAAAAAAGGGACATCATTTATTGAGAAATAGAAACTTGATTTTGGACAAGACTTCCAATGTGAGCATTTGAATAAAAAAGGAAAAAAAAATCAAAAATTTTTCCTCGGATGGAAACAAGGTAAAGATTTTAAGCAAATAATTAAAACAAGTTTAGGGCATGAATTGTCTATCACTGAGTATTGCATCATGTTTTTGAAATAAACATTCAAGCCATTTGCCTGGTCTCTCAATATAAAGTCATGCTAATACTGATACTGTAATAGCAAAATCAGCTTGCTATAAATAGTAAGTTATAGTGGTGGTTCTGAGCATGCTTAAATCTGGTGGTATGAGAGAAAAGTGGAATTTAAAGATGAAAAAGGAGAGGGGTGAATTGATCAACAGTTGATATTTTGTGAATTGAGTACATCAGAAAGAAAACAAGAAAAAGAAATTAAGGATATTAGCAAGGAATTGGTTGAAGAGATGCAAAGTGAATTTTCAGGGAGGGATATATAAGGTAAAACTAATTAGGCTTAATATGCAAAAAAAAAAACCTCCCCAAAAACCCAAAACAGGAATAAATAAAGTGTAAATTATTATTGTAAGGGAGCTCAAAATGAAAGATATATTTAGTTTTGAACATCTTAATCTGGTAATATGTTATCTAAATCATCCTGAAGTAAATCTAAGTTTTGATGAACTGGAAAATACACGGCTGTAATCAGATATTCTATCTATGAGTTTATTTTCTGTTTATTATATCTATTTTATATTGGATCATAATAAATTCCAGATCCTGGTCTTTGGACTGTGGATAAAATTAGAGAAAATAATTTTTATTGAGAGAATGACCATATTTTATGTTCTACTTCCTTAAGTAAGTCATGGTTTAATGTTACCTCAGAACAATTTTCAAGAGCATACCTTTCACTCTTAGAACCAACCCCATTAGGATAATTAATTTTAGGTTGCTCTAGGTATTGTGATTAAAGAATTTAGTCAATAAGAGAATAGGTTTTAGAATGGGTCCCAGATTAACATTGATGTCATCAAATATGATGGCAGGACTTGGAATAGGAAGAGAACTGTGAAATAGGTCATGAGATTTTCCAAACTTATAAAAGAGTGATCAAATTAACAGTAGATGACAGGCCTTGAGACCAAAAAAAAAAATGTCAAATTTACAGCAATAATTTCATAGAAGTGGAATCTTCTTTTTTCTTTCTTTAACATATAGAGGGAGTAGTAATAGATCTTCACCTATATTTGGGTACTCACTGGTTCTTCTCTTACTCATTAATTTTAGAAAAATGAAGAGCATTTACTCAAAAGGAATGTAGCAAAAGTAGCATCCTTCAGGGAGTGCTATGTATTAGCAAGTCAAGAAAACTTAAAGAAACATAGAATGTGATTACAGAACTCCTGGGACACAGAGGTAGGAAAACCAATTAAGGAAAAAAGTTAAGTAAAAGGGAGCACAATCCAGGTATTTTAAAATATTAGTAACTACAGTTACTAATATTTTAAACAATGACCAAACAGTAGGACTGTGAGGCATCATTATTTTAATTGAATACATTTTTTTTCACCAAAAGAATTGATCTTAGAAGTCTCCTATTAAAGAAAAACAGGTAACTAGTAGGGCTCAGGTCTCTCCAAATAGGTCAATGCAGCTTAAATTGATTCAAAATTTGTGAATAACCAGTTCAGGTGAGCAGGTTTACAATGAAACATACCAATTTCCAAGATTGTCACTTCCAATTGGAAATAGCAACAACTTCTCCAGGATAAAAGGAAGATGTGTTTGTTTGCTTTTGCTTGTTTTTGGAAAGAACCAAAGGTTCTCCTAGAAGAAGGTAGAAATAGAGCCTTGGTGGGTATAGAATGAAAGAGAAGTTCTCTTGGATATATGTTCAATTGTCCATGAGATAGATATTTAAGTTAAAAATAGTAGCAGAAGTTGAAAAGAATTTCAGAGGTGACCCTCTAGTAAAGTCATGTTTAGTTAAAAAAAAACAACACTTGTAGACCATTTTCTTAGAGTAAAGATTTGAGATTCTGACAACGAAAAGAAGCAGGGAATGGTGAAAGTGCAAGTAAAAGAAATAGAAAAAAGGAAGAGAGAGAATGTATTGGCTTGTAATGAAGTATCTAAAGAAAACAGGAAAACTTAAAGATGTAGGAAAAAATACTATTTTTGAAAGCAAAAAGATCATTTCAAGAAGCAGAATATCAACACTGTGAAATATAAAGGCAGTCACAGTGAATGAGAAAGATGTCTTGACAACTATAGGGTTTTTTATAAAAACCTTTTACAAAACAATATCAAGTATAAGTTGTGACACAAGGCTTAATTCACGAATGGGTTTCTTTTGAGATGGTATCGCTGATAATAACTAAACTTCCACAGGCAAGTAATACTGTCCTGTACTGAGTGAATACGAAGGCAGCCAGTGAATATGAAGGGTTAGAGTTAGGGTTGTTTGTGCATTCTGCAGCTGCTCAAGCAGCATTATCTCTGCGCTTCACAGTCTCTCCTTTTTGCTTTCATTTAATCAACAAATATTTATCAAACTTTTTGGATGCACAAGTTATAGACTGATTATGATCTTTCAGAAAAAACTGTCACATCTCTGATGACTGAATAGCATGTCTTTCAGTGGGAGGGAGCAATAAGAGTGCAAGACTTTTTCATTGTTTTTGCCTATACATTAGTGGAAGCATTTGACTATCCAATGTATATTTAATTTTTTTAAAAAATTTCCAAGGCCCTGGCCGGTTGGCTCAGTGGTAGAGCATCTTGGGTTCGATTCCCGGCCAGGGCACACAGGAGAGGCACCCATATGCTTCTCCACCCCTCCCCCTCTCCTTCCTCTCTGTCTCTCTCTTCCCCTCCTGCAGCCGAGGCTCCACTGGAACAAAAGATGGCCCGGGTGATGGGGATGGCTCCTTGGCCTCTGTCCCAGGCACTAGAGTGGCTCTGGCCGTGACAGAGCGACGCCCCGGATGGG
Organism: Saccopteryx bilineata; assembly: GCF_036850765.1. Lineage (NCBI taxonomy): Eukaryota > Metazoa > Chordata > Mammalia > Chiroptera > Emballonuridae > Saccopteryx > Saccopteryx bilineata. The sequence continues at coordinate 383,295,260 of NC_089490.1, forward strand.
CAGAGCATCGCCCCCTGGTGGGCGTGCCGGGTGGATCCGGGTCGAGCGCATGCAGGAATCTGACTGCCTCCCGTTTCTAGCTTGAGAAAAATACAATAAATAAATAAATAAATAAATAAATAAATAAATAAATAAAAAAGAACCCCCCTCAAAAAAAAATTTCCAGTCACCTTATTTTATGAAACTTTATCGATTGGCCGGTATGCATCATAATGCCCTCATTTTGCTTGTAGTGGACCTATATGTTTGCTTATTTGATGGAGTACAAACAACAGCAAGTAACAGCTTGTTGGACTCCCCACTAATATTGCAATTATTGGTTTAATGGATGGGCTGGAAAACAGGAACAGAAAATGCCTCTGCATCTTCAGGGATATAAAATTTTTAAATAGAACACAAATCATGTCTCAAGGAATACAAATCCCCCTGTCATGGTGAGTCACTTTTATTAGCATTTCCTAATGTATATCCTGCAGAAGAGTAGCAAAAAGTATACCAATTTATTACAGAGTTTGTGGTCAACCAAGATTAGAAAATGTTAGATTAGAACAAGCTAAACGGTATTTTGGCTGCAAAAAATTTTAAAGCCTTTAATCTGATCATTTATTTTGTGCTTTCCAGCCAAGGGGCTTAATTGGACAGTTATTTGACCAGGAAATCTTAATCAGATATTTTAGTGATATTGATGTTTTGTAGAATACATCTTGTGAAATGTAATCTTTGACAAACATGATGAATTACTTTATATATTGTTGCAAAGCTTCTAAAGAATTTGTTTCTTCAATTAAAAAAGTATATATGGTAATACAATTTAATTAGGAATGTTTAATTGTTTGATTTGTGTCTTAGTTCAAATAGAACACATAAATCAGCATTTCCAACACAAATAGGCATGTTAAAATTAGTGGGAATGTGTTCCTGGTAATAAATGATGGGCTTCAAAGTGCTAAAAATATGATTCCTTAGAATTTATTGAAAAATAAGTAGGTAATAGAACATACTTGTTAAAGGCATATGCTAGGGAGACATTTCAGCTGTGACATATACTAACTGTAAATTGGGATAAGTTTTAAAACCTTCCTGTTCCTCAGTTTTGTTGTCTGGAAAACTAGAATCATGAGGGTAGCTAATGTGACAAAGTGACTTAATAAAAACGAAGCACACAGAGTGTCTGCTTATACAATGTTATAGTAAATGTTAGACTTAATAATTATACAGAGGCATCATGTTAAGCTCAATAAATAGGAAATACTAGTAAGACAAATTAAAAAGTTGAAATCAGAAAACCTACACAAATATTCAAATTTGAGTATTTCTTCTAAAATGCTGAAATGGAAGAATTTGATGTGCTATGTAAGTAAAATCATTTATCTAAAGATATATTGAACACTTTGTAAATTATGACTCAGGTGAAACTTAATTTAATAATTGCTTTTTACTATTAAGTCAGAGTCAGGGAGGCAAACAAATAGACTCCCGCATGTACTCTGATTGGGATACAACCAGAGAGTCCCCTACGGGGCACTACTCTGCCCATCTGGGACTACTGCTCTGTTGCTCGGTAACTAAGCTATTTTAGCACCTGAGGTAAGGCCATGGAGCCATCCTCAATGCCTAAGTCCAACTTGCTCAAACCATTCGAGCCATGACTGCAAACGGAGAAGAAAGAGAGAGAGAGTGGGAGAAGGGGAGGGAGAAGGGAGAAGTAGAGAAGCAGATGGTTGCTTCTCCTGTGTGCCCCGACCAGGAATCAAACACAGAAAGTCCACATGTCAGGCTGACACTCTACTATTGAGCCACCGGCCAGGGCCTAATAATATTTCTTAATATGAATAGATAATATCACAAACTTATTGTTTAAACTCAATTTTCAAACCAATGTTATTATTTATATGTAATATTGAAAAGAGAAATTTTTTACTCAGCTTATTTCACAGGTCAAGAAATATTTTTATAAATAAGGTAATTGATTCACAGAAAGGTTAGAATAATTTGTTCAAGACTGCATAGTTAATAATTTACAGAGCTTAAAATTTAACCTGACTCCATATGATTTCAAAGTAACTACAGTATTACACTATTTTCTATGATATTAAAGAAATTTTGAGCATAGAGTTTAAGAGCCATGTCAAGTAAATAGAATTTTTTAGTCTACAACCAGAGTAGGAGTAAAAGAATGTCTATTTTGGTGAGCCATACAGTGCAATTTTAGAGACTTAATCTATGAACAAGAAATTGTTTCAGGTACTCTTCCACTGTTATCAACTTTCAACATAGGCCATAGAACTTTACATCATTTAACTAACAGATGAGATTCAAAACTATGGACTGTTTGACAAATGAAGAGGCCAACTGACTAAGTTTCCAAGTGCTACTTTGGAAAATTCAGGAGTTATTATCCCCTGGGAAAATTTCATCCAGCTGCCTTTGATTAAGGAATAGAGCAGTCAACTTGCAAGTTTTCTGAAAAGCAATCATGCCTCCTGACTTGTGAATAATTAGTCAATTTGGCTTTTGATGGCTGGTGTCCAGTAACTAACTAACTATGGAGAACAAAGGAAGGACAAAAAACATAGACAAAGATAGGCTCTTTTTCTTTTAAATATATGGCATTAAATTTATCAATCTTGAACATAAATACAAAAAAGTCTCACTAAGCTACATCTTATTGGTGTGATATTTTAGTACTTTTAATATTTTACTACATTTAGAAAACAAATAATGTTATGCACAAATAAGCGAGTAACAGACAAGATACTAATGGTAAAACATAAACCACACATCCGACTTCATTTTTTTTTTCAGAACAGCTGTTAATTCTTCTTCAAGGCTAAAGTTTTTTTTCAGTATTATTTATTTAAAAGTATATACTAGATATTTTTGAATAGTTGAGTTTAGTCAAATTTTATTTTTGTTTAAAATCACTTATTTTTTATTAACTAAGTCTTATTGCAAACGAGGTTAACAATTCTGGTGTTGAAAATATATTTTAATTTATTCAGTATCCCCATTTGTGTGCCTAATAATTATTCAAAACCTTCACTTAGAGCTCACCCATTTGATTCTCTATGGCACATATAACACATTGACATTTAAATAATGATTCCTAATTTATTGTAGAGTATTCAATAGATAATGATATAACTTCTATGGTCTTAAGAAAAGTCCGTATTTAGGAAAACTGTTAATAATAAAATAAGAGTTTCTATATAAAAGCTGGATGAGAAATATGAGTTTCATTATAAAACATTTTCCCTATTTTAATGATTTTGCTTTATTACTTCTATTATCCTGGTATTTATGACTTAAACAAAATAATCAGTTGATTATTCAATCTTCCAATTAATTATGTGCATATTTTTGGCAGAATATTTCACTACTAGTAATTATTTTAACAGAAGTGACACAAGTATGTATAAAGATGTTATGTATTAACGTTATCAAAGAAGAATTGTTTGCAGCAGTAAAAAAGTTGGAAACTACCTAAAATGTCCATTTATGGATTTAAATTAAAAATAGTTGGGTCATCTATAAAATGGAGCATTATTAAATCATTATAAAGAAAGATAACTAAACTAACTGACACAGAAAGATGATTAAAACCACTACCAGGTGAACAGAAAGAAAAAATTTGTATGCAATATATAAATATATATACACAAAATATGTAAATTACAATTTCATATTTGTATAATAAACATGCTCATTGTGATTATCTCTGTTCAAAGGTGAGGTTTTCAGGACTTTCCATTGTGCTCTCTATGTTTCTGTATGTGAAACATGACTTCACACGTCAGTGGAATATAAAGAGGAGACTCATGGACGTAGATAAAAGTGAAGTGGACCCTGGGGGTGGCAGGGGGAGTGGAGTTCAGAGGGATAACGTCACATTGGTGGGACGTTAAACTGAGACTCGGGTTTAAGTCGGATGTGTGGTTTATACAGATAAAAATGAAATGGTTCTCTGGGGAAGGGGTTGGGGGAGGGGAGAAAAAAGGGACAAATAAATGGGAATGGAAAATGATCTGACTTTGGGGGCTGGGCATCAGTTCAAATGGTATAGAGATGTTCACCAGGAACCTGTGTGCTCTTATTGATCAATATCGCCCCATTAAATTTAATTTCAAAATCAACAACAAGAAAAACATACACATCTTCTTGTGATCAAATTATAAAGACAAAAGGATCAATGAATAACTAAAGTGATGCAAATATGAGTTGATGTTTCTCCCTTCTCCCTTCTTTTCTGTCTTTCTGTCTGTCTATATCTGTCTCTCTCCCTCTCACTTAAAAATAAAAGGCCAAAAGGGAAAAAAATATAGAAAATACAATTTAATTTATATGCCTTAATGATAATTACTTTAAACAAGTATATATAATGGATTCTTGGTTATATTTATAAAATATAGGCATTTTTATTCCCTTTTATATAATAACAGTGCAATGTGACAGACTGACATGTATTGAATAAAAATTTATTTCTCTTAAGAAAATATTCTTATTGTTAAAAATATATACACATGTGAATATATATATGCATAGGAATATCTATATATATGAAATATGCATGTATGTAGATAGATAGATAGATATAGGATATATACATCAAAAATCATTTCTGCCTGACTAGGCAGTGGCGCGGTGGATAGAGCGTCAACTGGGATGCCAAGGACCCAGGTTCAAGACCCCAACGTCGCCAGCTTGAGCGTAGGCTCATCTGGTTTGAGCAAAAGCTCACCAGCTTGGACCCAAGGTCGCTGGTTCAAGCAAGGGGTTATTCAGTCCGCTGTAGCCCCATGGTCAAGGCACATATGAAAAAGCAATCAATGAACAACTAAGGTGTCACAATGAAAAACTAATGATTGATGCTTCTCATCTCTCTCCATTTCTGTCTGTCTGTCTCTATCTATCCCTCTCTCTGACTCTCTGTCTCTGTAAAAAAAAAAAAATCATTTCTGAAGCAGATGAGCACATTTATCTATACAGTCTACTAATCCTGTCATTTAGCTGACTCAGTTCTTCTCTTAGGCCAGAGATATGTACTGTACTAAGCCATTTGAAACAATGGCAACAATTCCATTTAGGCTACTTGGTGGCGTTTTGGACGTTCCACATGTCATTCACTAGAAATCTATCAGGATTTGCAGTGTAATTTCTGATTTCAAAAATTATGACTCAAATATATCTAGACATTAAAAGTATTTTGAATCTTTTAACCTTTTTGTTTCTGATTTGAAAGGCTCCAACAATGAGTAAGTCCAAATTTAAATTCTGTGTGTGTGTGTGTGTGTGTGTGTGTGTGTGTGGTGTGTGTGTGTGTGTGTAGGAAGAATACCCTCCACATTGAAGTATCACTCTGCTCTGCTAACAGCCACAGGCAGGCCTGAGGATTTCAGCAACTCAAATAAATTAATTAGTGAAACCATCAATTAATTTGCAGCCCATTTATCAGAAAAGCTTAATGACTCTGACATAAGCCCATATCTCATTTCACACCCTGCTGTACCAGCCCGCTCCCTGCAGCTGTTTCTTTCAGTTCTGTAGAACAACCAGTGTGCTCCCCAAATGCTTGCCAGAGTCCATGTCCCTGGTCTCCTCACCTCTGGGGCAGGGGCCTGGAGGAGACATGGGCCAGCTGATGTGGCCAAGATACCAGACTTTTCCTCTTCTGCTCGATCCTTTTGGCCTATTTACATGATAGCAGCAGATGGTTCCCTATTCTCTGATGTTTTGCAAGCCTCAAAAAAGGAAAGCAAGAAATGTTTTATTGCTGCTGTTCCATTTTTTATGTTGAAGAAAGGTGAGATCCAGAGTGAAAGGTTCAGAAAAGCACATGTATATCTCAGTGAAAAATGATAAAACATCAATCCTTACTTCCATTAAAGAAATAGAAATTATATGCCAGGTAGACTGTCATGCAGTCAGTCTGTTTTTAATAGCTTATTGCATCCTGCTTATCTTAAAAACATACAGGTAGGTGCAACATAAAATATGCCTCATGATACATTAATGTTCTGTTTTGTAAACATAGATTTATATTCTGATGGTCACTTTCTTTGAAAAATAATTTCAAAATATTACAAAATGAAACACTAAGGAGTAGTCTCCAACAATAGGTGTTCTTCTGCAAATGATTACTGAAAATGTCACCCTTCTGTACTTTCATCTTTGTCATCACATCTTTTTCCTTTCTCCAGTCCCAATGGCTTCCACACAAACATGGATTGTATGTGCAAATTGCAACCTGTAATCTTTACATTTAAAATCAACACTTGTTTTTGTACTGTTATGACTTTAAGGTTTATAGGTAACTGTAAAATTTCGGTTAAAAACAACAACAACAAAACTGTTAATAGTTATAATGAACAAAGTCTTCCAAAAAAGTTGCTTGGAAGTAAAAGTTATGTTGTACATTAAGATTTTTTTTTGACAGAAACAGAGAGTCAGAAAGAGAGATAGATAGGGACAGACAGACAGGAAGGGAGAGAGATGAAAAGCATCAATTCTTCATTGCAGCACTTTAGTTGTTCATTGATTGCTTTCTCATATGTGCCTTGACCAGGGGGCTACAGCAGATCGTGTGACCCCTTGCCCAAGCCAGCGACCTTGAGCTCCAGATAGTGAGCTTTTGCTCCAACTAGATGAACCCATACTCAAGCTGTTGACCTTGAGGTTTCAAACCTGGGTCCTTTGCGTCCCAGTCCAATGCTCTGTCCACTGTGCCAATTCCTGGTCAGGCAAGATTTTTTTTTTGACTTTTGCAGGTTTATTTGATTCAAAAAGAAAAAGATAAATTTCATTCATTATTCATTATGTATGCAGAACACGAACAAAACATTAAAGGCAATATAATAGAAACAAAGATTAAAAATTCAGATAATTTAAGAACAATAACTCTATGTGTTTGAGAGAGAAAGAGATATTAATTATTTCCAGAAGACTAAAGGAACTCACAGGCTGATATTTGAGCTGATAGATTATATAGGGGAAAAGAGTTTAGGCAATTAGAATAAGAAAATGAAGTAAAAGTATCATGGAAACTAAGATGAGAATCCAAGAAAACATGGGTAGCCCTGGCCGGTTGGCTCAGTGGTAGAGCGTCGGCCTGGCGTGCAGGGGACCAGGGTTCGATTCCCAGCCAGGGCACATAAGAGAAGCACCCATTTGCTTCTCCACCCCGGCCCCCTCCTTCCTCTCTGTCTCTCTCTTCCTCTCCTGCAGCCAAACCTCCATTGGAGCAAAGATGGCCCGGGCGCTGGGGATGGCTCCTTGGCCTCTGCCCCAGGCGCTAGAGTGGCTCTGGTCACGGCAGAGCGACACCCCGGAGGGGCAGAGCATCGTCCCCTGGTGGGCAGAGCATCGCCCCTGGTGGGTGTGCCGGGTGGATCCCAGTGGGGCGCATGCAGGAGTCTGTCTGACTGTTTCTCCCCGTTTCCAGCTTCAGAAAAAATACAAAAAAAAAAAAGAAAAGAAAAGAAAACATGGGTAGAAGCTTACAAAAAATGGCACATAATAGTTACATGCAAGTCTATACCCACTAACCAAATTCACAGAAATATTAGAAGTGTCTTATTTTTTTCTGAGCATGAGAGCATGAATCTGGGTTAGAATTCTTTTCAACATTGGGTTGCCAAAGCTATGGTGAATAATATTGGTCCATGAGATACAACTTAAATTGCTTGCCAGCTAGATCAAATGCCTGAGTATCACCTGTCAAGAATAAGTGCCAGAGGAAAAAAATAAAATAATATAAGAGTCTAATACTAAACCAACTCCCTTTAGGTTAAGAGGAACACTATGAACTTCATACTTAGTATAAGATAATGTATAAACCTACTTCACATACAACAATTACCATATGATTTTGCAAAAGAAGTGGCAACTAAAAAACCAATCCAGATTGAGTTAAAGAGAGACTTACTAGAAAATATTACTGCAAGAGGCAGGAAGGGATCTTTACAATAGGGGAGGGTGACTATGTCAATAAGGAGAACACTGTGACAATGAGAACTCCAAGCATCTCAAAGGTTAGCCAGTACAAGACTTTTCTTTTGTATAAAATGGAGTTGCAAACAAAGCTAGAAAGAACTGGGTTAACAGTAACTGGATTGAAACTGTTGTTCTGTAGAACAGAAGATCAGAAATCAACCTATTCCCAGGAGGGTTCTTACGGAGGGCTTGTAGGTTATCTCAGGCTGAGAGGGTCAGGCAGGTACTTATAAGTTCTGAGGCCTGGGAGAAAAAGAGAAACTTACCTAAAATTTGGACCAGTCAATATATAGCAGGTATTTTGTCCAGTTTGGTCAGTAGGTACAAACAGTCCTGCTCACATTTAGCGAGGGCTGGGCACCTCAATGGCTTATGCCTGGCTTTGCCATAGGTAAACGAAGAGGACATTGTGATTGGTATGCAAGTCATGTGGAAATAGATTGTGCCTTGTGATACCCTTTTCCAGAATACAAAATGGTGGGAAGATTTTTTTTTATTAATTTAAAAAATTGATTTGAGAGAGAGTGAGAGAGATACATCAACTTGGTGTCCCACTTATTTATGCACTCATTGGTTGATTCTTGTATGTGCCCTGACCAGGGATTGAACCTGCAATCCTGGTGTATCAGGATGATACTTTAACCGAGGGGAGCTACCCAACCAGGACAAGGATGGGAGGATTTTTTTTTAACTGCTGTTTTCTAGGAGAACTAGACTGATTCAAAATATAACAATGTCAGCCCCATCCTTTTAGGATTTTGTCTATCCTGTTTACTATTGTGTGGCTGGTGCTTAGGACAGCATCTAGCTCTTCTTTGGTCTTAAATATACATCTTTGAGTAGAGAATAAATAAATTAAAGTAAATACAATTTACTATAATGGAGAATAAGATAATGTTCAAGCAATTCTAAATAGCATTGTATTTCATAGTTCAAGGAGAATTTGTGTGATTTAAGGAGTAGAAAGTAGGGCATAGAACTCGAGAAGTCAAAACATGTTTTTTTTTTTAGGAAAAGAGAAAGTTATTTCATTTGCTATTTTCCTAAGCTCAGAAACAGGCAACCTTATTTCAAGTACATCCACTAATATTCCTAAATCCCTCAAGTCCAAGAACCACACTGCAAAGTTGTCACTACTAACACCTATTTTGTAAGTGAGTTTTCATTTTCATAATAAATTTTGAATTGTCCCAAATAGTAAGATTTTTCTTTTTTTCTTTTTTTTTTTTTTTTAATTTTTTTATTTTAATTTTTTTATTTTTATTTATTCATTTTAGAGAGGAGAGAGAGACAGAGAGAGAGAGAGAGAGAGATAGGGGGGAGGAGCTGAAAGCATCAACTCCCATATGTGCCTTGACCAGGCAAGCCCAGGGTTTTGAACCGGCGACCTCAGCATTTCCAGGTTGACGCTTTATCCACTGCGCCACCACAGGTCAGGCCTTTTCATTAAGAACTGTATTCTATTCTTAGCCATTATGGCCGATGTCAATGAGATCTGATTATTCGTAGAGCTTTGTACACTTCAAAGTTTTTGCACAGACATTGTTTCATTTGATCTTTACCATTATCCTATGACGTATGCAAGAAACTTTTGATTATATGTGACTTAACAACTATTAGAAATGAAACCTTATAGTAGAAGTTACATTTTCAGGTTTTATAGGCATTTAGAGGACAAAACTAGTTTATGGCCTAAGTTAGTGTTTCTCAACGTTAATGTTTACCCCGGATAAAAAGTGTTTCAAAATAGTTTTTCCTATTTTTTCTAATGATGAGTTATGATTACAGATAAACTATATACTATTTTATGTGCTATATGTGCATTATCAGTAAAATAGATTTTTTTTTTTTACCCCAAAGAACCCACTCAGGGATGATATCACTATACTGAGAAAACACGGTTCGGGCTGTCAGTCTTCACTGCCCCGTGTTATCTCACATAGCCTGCATACCTACAAATATGCTTATTTAATTTGCACAAAAATGACCCTTATTTTATAGATAAGAAAATTAAAATGGATAAAGTTTAAGTGATTTCTGCAATGACACAATCTAGTTCATGTTAGAGTAAAGATGTAATTCAAATACCTACCAGTTTGTGTTCTCTTATGATTCCATATATTGTTAAAGAGATTTCCATGTTTTGTACCTATAGAGAAAAAGACTTGCAATCATAAGCAGGTAACTATCTCACAGCTACTGAGTATAATACATTCTTCCAATATTATAAAAAAAATCTGATTAAAAAAGAAAATTCTGTGATCAAAGTAAATAAGCTAATTTCTTAAACATGTGGAAGGCAAGGATATGTGATTTATCAGTTTCCTTATACTGTACAAAGAACCTGATATTACAGTTGTTATTTTAAAATCATTTGTTGAGGCCCTGGCCAGTTGGCTCAGCGGTAGAGCGTCGGCCTAGCGTGCGGAGGACCCGGGTTCGATTCCAGGCCAGGAAACACAGAAGAAACACCTATTTGCTTCTCCACCCCTCCGCTGCGCCTTCCTCTCAGTCTCTCTCTTCCCCTCCCGCAGCCAAGGCTCCATTGGAGCAAAAATGGCCCAGGCGCTGGGGATGGCTCTGTGGCCTCTGCCTCAGGTGCTAGAGTGGCTCTGGTCGCAACATGGCGATGCCCAGGATGGGCAAAGCATCGCCCCCTGGTGGGCAGAGCATCGCCCCCTGGTGGGCGTGCCAGGTGGATCCCGGTAGGGCGCATGCGGGAGTCTGTCTGACTATCTCTCCCTGTTTCCAGCTTCAGAAAAATGCAAAAAAAAAAAAAAAAATCATTTGTTGACTCTTAGGAGTGAATGAGTAAATTAATGACCCGTTTTCCTTAAATGTAAAATAAGAAAAAAGGGTAGATTTTTTGTTTTCTTGTTAGTTAGAGAATATGTGATTCCCAAAGAAGAATAAACCACAAAACAAGACAAGGTGTTGAATATATATATATATATATATATATATATATATATATATATATGGGTTTATATTAAAATGATAACACAAATTCCCCTCTAATATTGTTCTGTTGTCAGAAATGCCAATTTATTGATCCTTTGTCCATCTGGTTCCAAGCTTTAGTACTTAAAGATAAGATTCAAGGAGCCAAATGAGGATCAGATGTAAATTTCACCAATGGGGGCAAATGTTCCTAAATGTTAAGAGTGTCCATATAAGGCAGGATTAGGGAACAGAGCTGAGACTTAAAGCAGTTTGGAAAGCTCCCTAAATACTGAATTTTGACCTATAACTTGCCTGTATGAGAAGTAGGTTCCTCAAATCAGATTCCAAAAATCACAACCCAGGCAACCTCACCACACACATTATCACTGGAAAAACAGAGAACTATGGAAGTATAGACCTCTGAGTATGCTATTTACCAGTATGGGAGGACTAGAGGGGGTCTTTGATTCTTTTATAGATTCAATCCCTACCTCTCCTAATCACTAGGAGAGATAGAAATAGAATGAGAATCATTTAATACTTTTAACAATAACAAATAGTACCACATACAATATTGCTCAAGATATTATATTCTTATGAGGTTTTTTATTCTTCCTTGGGTAAATACCCAATAAAAGAGGGGCAGGAGACTAAAAGAGTTCCCTAGTTTTTCTGTTTGTTTGTTTCTCTGTTTGTGACAGAGACAGAGAGAGACAGAAAGAAGGACATATAGGGGCAGACAGGAAGGGAGAAAGATGAGAAGCATCAATTCTTCATTGTGGCATCTTAGTTGTTCATTGATTGCTTTCTCATATGTGTCTTGACCAGGGGGTTATAGCAGAGCGAGTAACCCCTTGCTCAAGCCAACTACCTTGGGCTTAAGCTAGTGAGCCCTGCTCAAACCAGATGAGACTATGCTCAAGCTGGTGACCTCGGGGTTTCAAACCTGGGTCCTCTGCATCCCAGTGTGACGCTCTATCCACTGCACCACTGCCTGGTCAGGCAAGAGATCCCTATTAATACTGCCCTTGCTTGGGGAGCAGACCAGAAAAATCTGTACTAGATACAAAAAAGTAAGATAGCGAAATAAGATGTTCTTCTTATAAAGACTCAGTAAGACAGGTGTTTGGAGTTGTTTCTCAATATTAGTAATAGTCACAGCAATGTGAGTTACAAGTGACAGAAAATCAATAGAACTTATTTTGGCAAGAAAATTAATATATTGGAAGAATAAGAGGGTATAACTTGTAACAGGAGAGAAGGTTGAACACTTAACAGAAAGAAGGAAAGGAACAAATAGATTAGGATGCCACTAGAACTTATTGTATCCATCTGTCACATCTGGCATTCTCAGGAGAGCACACCTTGTGCGTGCACATGTCTGTTTCACTTCAGACCACTTAACAGGGTCTGGAGTTGTCACTGACAGGGCGTGAGCCTCACATTCAAGTTAAGGACTTTCTATCACTCAGTTCCATTAGAAGACAGAAAATTTTTAGATGTTTATTGTATTGATTTTAGAGAGAGAGGAGAAGAAGAGAACGACAGGAACATCAATCTATTCCTGTATGTTCCTTGACCCAAGATCAAACAGGCAACTTATGTGCTTCGGGACAATGATCTAACAAACTGAGCTGTCTGGCAGGGCTAGAAAACAAACCTTGTAAATAAATTCTTGTTGACCCAGGTTTGGCCAGTGACAGGAGAGGATATAATATGAACCAAAGTAGAATTGTCTCGGGAACCACATGGTTGAGCCAGAGCAGGGAGTGTGGGGTTATGAGTAGAAATTATCTACTGTATGTATGTGGGTGGTCAGCTTGAGGATCAGACTTATTAGAGGTGGGAACAGAATTGCTTTTTGTGTAGCATTGATGTCTAGTTCATGAGTATGTATATTTCTGCAATTAAACAAATAAAAGTGAGAAAAATATTAAAACAAAAGTTGAATTAAAAGTGAGATTGTTCACCTGAAAATAAGTTTTCAAGTAATAGCAATGGCAGGTTTTATTTTATTATACTCTTTTGGTGGCATGTGCTAATTCATTAGTTATTTATTATTAATCTCAGATGATGGAAACAAGACTATGTGAACAGTTTTTATTTTTTCCAGTATCTGAATGCCCTTAGGACACTTGGAACTATTCTATTAAGAGAATGTTGGTAGGATGTAAAAACATTCTTCCACTATCGAAGCTCTAAATGCCACATATGTTTTCCCCTTAGTTCCCTCTAAGAAATATGCATTTGACTAACTCTTGACCTACCTCAAAAAAAAAATCACAAGCTTCTGAGCCAAGGATTAGGGGCAGCTGACAACAGAAGCAGAAACATCCAGCTCTTAGGGCACCAGGAGAAACTACGGCAATGGTCACTTTGATGGACAATCCCTGGGCTGTGATATTGTCTCTGATCCTTGCTGCCCTCTAGTTTTCTTTATTCCTGCTTATTTCCTGAGCCTGCTTTTCCAGCCTTCCACACATTTTGGCATTAACCAAAATTCATATAATAAACTCTTTTTCTGCTTAAATAAGACAGAATTGACTTTTGATGTTTGTGACCCAGACCTTTGCTTGGTAAACATAAAGAACTCAATATGTCTTAAGAACTAGAGCCCTTTAAGAATAAATTGCATATGATGATAAAACCTCTTGGAATTTACTGTGTACTTCAATGAGAAAATAGGGTAAGATTTATATATAGCTTGTCAGAAATACCATTCTGTATAAAGTATACCAGCATTTTGTCTTTGTGCATGCTATCAAAGTCATTCCTAGAATATAAGAAGAAACTTATTAGTCTAGACTTCCAGTCTTTAAACATTTTATAGGAGATGATTGATTGATTTTATGTGTAGCTTATGAGTTAGTTGATAATTGTCTCACCAACCGAGTAAAGCTCTAGAAATATTTTCTTTCTCTTTCATTGTTAATGGATAACACAGCCTGTGTTTACAAATTTAAGTATAACAGAGTAGAAGCACCAAAGAAGTACTAATACTAAAAATCATGATAAGTGAAAAGCTGGAACTCTAGTGACTATAATATCCATGTAGGTCACATTATTATTTGGTACGGACCTTAATCAGATCAAAAGAGCTTAAAACAAGCCTTCTACTCTAAGCCTTCCAGGAACTCTTTAATAAATGCAAGGGATTATTGCCCTGATTTCAACCTCATCTCAAATTGTTGTCCAGAGCCACACTGTTCAATTTCAGATTGTAATTTTCTAACTAATAGTTACAAAGACATTTTACTAACTATATCTGCTCAGTAGCAAATGTCTGCCCTTTATTTAATTCATAGATACCTCATGATAAATTTCTAGGCAAATAGAACTTCTGATTCAATTCTAAATTTATACGCAGATATGCTTAATATTAATCATGTGTTCCAAAAAGGTGAATAAAACTTTGTCATAAACGAAATTACATTTAAAAGGTTTAAAAAGGCTTTGTAATTTATTATTTTTAAAGAATTGATTCATGTCTTAATATCAACATTGTTTAATTTTGTATAGTAGTTTTCAGTATTAGCAATTTTAATTTTATAGTTATAAGCAAATAAAATGCATTAACTTTAATTTGGATATCTGGATTTATGTGATAAAAACATGATATCGAAGCAATAGGAAATAAAGCAAATATGTTTATAAGCGTGCTTTAGAAATCCAAGAGAATACATAAGAAGTTATACATAAACCATGAGAAGGGAAAACAAAGAAACAATTCTAAAAAGAAATTACTATGTGCACTTCTTAAAAAACATAAAAGACACTAGGGTTTAATTGGCCCATGTCATATAGCTAGTAATTAGAATCTTCATGGAGACACATTTTTTTTCCCCTCATTCAGTCTCATTCATTTAGTGTTTATCTTAGGCACATAAAGAAGTTTATAGACTAACATAATTAATATACTAACCTATTGTGGGTAATGTTTTTAGAGGCTCATATACTATTGTGAGAGTAACAGAGATAACAAAATGAGGCATTCATAACCTACAGGGACACGCAAGCATATAACACAAATACAGAGAAGAGGGCAATTGTCATGACTGCAGCAATTAAAGAAGGTGCTGGTACCATAAAACTAACAGAGCCTGAAAGTTCCAAAATGGAACATTAGTCTGTCAGTGTGCATTTTTTATTTTTGTTTTTAATTTACTATGCTGACATGGTTTTATCCTACCTATGCAACAGCATGGATGAACCTGGAGATTATTATGCAAAGTGAAATAAACCAGGCAGAGACAGAAAACAAAATTTTTATTAATTGATTTGAGAGAGAGAGAGAGAGACATTGACCTATTTTTCCACCTATTTATGCATTAATTGGTTGACTTTTGTATGTGCTCGGACCAGGGATCAAACTCACAACCTTGGTGTATTGAACAACACGCGAACCAACTGAACTACTCATCAAGGGTGAGACAACAATTTTTAATGAGAATTAAATGTAACTTAACTCCTGTGAAAATTATTCCTCCTCTAGGATGCTAAAGTCTAGAGGGCATTTAGTACATATTTTTTTATTCATTTTAGAAAGGAGAGGAAGAGAGAGAGAGAGAGAGAGAGAGAGAGAGAGAGAGAGAGAGGAGAGACAGAGAGAGAGAATGGGGGGAGGAGCTGGAAGCATCAACTCCCATATGTGCCTTGACCAGGCAAGCCCAGGGTTTCAAACCGGCGACCTCAGCATTTCCAGGTTGATGCTTTATCCACTGCGCCACCACAGGTCAGGCAGTACATACTCAATGAATAAATATATAGATGAATTAAATAATTTAAAAATAATAATCTTGCCTGACTGGTGTGGTGCAGTGGATAGAACATCGACCTGGGATGCTGAAGTCCCAGGTTTGAAACCTGGAGGTTGCAGGCTTGGTCACTGCCAAATGACCCTGGCCTGAGAATGAGATCATCAACATGATCCCATGGTCATTGGCTTAAGCCCAAAGGTTGCTGGTGTGAACCCAAGGTTGCTGGCTTGACCTCTAGTTTGTTGGCTTGAGCAAGGGGTGTGGACAAATTCTGCCGAGGGTGAGGATGATGGAGACACAAAGACCCGACTCTGCAGACCAGGTTCAGTGACGCAGATCCGCTTTATTCAGGAAGTACACAAGCTTATATAGATGGGTTCAGCCTATAGGGTGTTACAGTGTGTTCCTCAAAGCCAATGGCTGAAAAGATCAGGGAGCTGCGTGGTTGGTGCTAAGTCACTTCCTTATAGCGGGCGAGCTTCTTTCCTGGGTATGCCCAGGAGGCTCTGGGAGCTGGAGTATTCTCACAGCGTTGCATCAGCCACAGCTGCTAGGAATGTGCTCTGCGCTCCACCAACAAGGGGTCACTTGCTTGGCTGGATATAACCCCACCTCCATCTCCATCAAGGCACTTATGAGAAGAAATCATATGTGCCAACGTAAGTGCCACATATGATCACAAGTGAGTTGATGCTTCTTATCTCTCTCCATTTCTGTCTCTCTCTCTCTTTTGCAAAATAATAATAACAATCTTGATTCCAATGTATATATCACCAATTATTTCTAAACACTCCTTAAATTTTTAAATCTTTTTTAAATGTATTAAAATCTTTCCTAGAGTTCTCCAAAGAGCTTTCTCTCTCTACCATGTGAGGACACAGCAATAAATCAACCATCTGCAATTCAAGAATAGAGCTCTCACCGTAGACTGATTTGCGTGGATCCTTGATTTTAGACTTCTTATCTCCCAAACATTGATAAAGTAAATTTTGGTTGTTTACACCAAATATATATGTAAAACAGCCAAGTAAACTAAGATATAGACTTAAACCAACTCCTTTTTGTTAAGTGAATTAACTCATTTGAGGGCTTTATGTTTTCAAAGATAAGTCTGCTCCTTTCTCTCTTTTTTTGTCTTTTGTTTTATGGGTTTTTGCTTCTAAAATTACTTTTTCTTGTTGTGGCTGTTTGTTTTCAAAAAAAAGAGTGGAGCTCTGACCAGGTAGCTCAGTTGGTTAGAGCATTGTCCCAATATACTAAGGTTGTGGGTTCAATCCTTGGTCAAGGCACATACAAGTATCAAGCACTGAATGCATAGGTGAGTGGAGCAACGAATCTACATATCCCTCTCTCTTTCTTTTCCTCTATCTCTAAAAGCAATAATAATAATTTTTTTAAAAAGATGGAACTAAATATACATGCTCAATTTAATATCTCTAACCAAAAGGTAACTCATTTTAATACTTTTTAAAGTGAAATTATACTTGATTCAGCCCTGATTTTGTGAATAAAATGAAGAATAGGGTGTACCTATTTTCATAGGCTCTAAACAAAACTTGGGTTTACATCAGTGGTCCCCAAACCCCGGGCCACAGACCGATACTGGTCCGTGGGCCATTTGGTACTGGTCCACAGAGAAAGAATAAATAACTTACATTATTTCCGTTTTAATTATATTTAAGTCTGAATGATGTTTTATTTTTAAAAAATGACCAGATTCCCTCTGTTACATCCGTCTAAGACTCACTCTTGACGCTTGTCTTGGTCACGTGATACATTTATCCATCCCACCCTAAAGGTCGGTCCATGAAAATATTTTCTGTCATTAAACTTGTCCATGGCCCAAAAAAGATTGGGGACCATTGGTTTACATAATCTAAGGAAAATGTTCTGATCTTGTTTTTAGTCATTATGTCTGTTGTTCTCATGATCCTTGATCAGGTTCACAAGGTTCACTCAAAAACAAAATGGTCCACAGTGTGCATTCACCTATCTGAGACAAACTTGTTCATGGATTGTCCAAACATCTACACAGACATCTTTATTTCAAGCTCTTACCACTTAGAGATGCTTGATATGAGCTGGGCCTGCCATTGATGGAAGCATTATTATTCCTCTGCCTTTTCATTGGACCCATGTATCCCAGCTCTCTTCTTACCTTTGAGAAGTCACCTATGACACCAATTTCCAACTTGGGCAATTTAGTCTAATCACTTTCAAAGGTCTAATGAGAATGGCTGTTAGTGAAGATGATCCAACTAGGAATCATGTTTATGATGTATTATTTATTGCCACATTGATGGGTAAGATGACTGCATTTTGTCAGGCAGGACAATACCAGACATTCTAAAATTTACTGCACAGTTCCACAAAATTAATGATTAGTTGCATACTTTATGATTTTCAAGTACCTTGATAGATTTTTATACAGGTGAATACTTTAATGAAGTTATCTGATCATATGATCTAACCCTGTTTTATATATTAACACAAACTAATTTTTCAAGATTTTAATATGAAATAAGTATTTTTTGAATTCAACCTTATGTATAATATATTGATAGAAGACTGGATTTGTTATTCAGAACTTTTCTAAGAATTACCATATTTCCAATGAAAAATTTCCAGCACTTCTTTCGGTACTTTTGTGGTCAATGTAACACTCTTACATTAGTCTGAGTTAGTGGTTTTAACCACTGACTATTCATGACATCTTCTAAAAAAATTTTATTCTCCATTTATTTTAATTTTTTAAATTGAAGTATATCTACATGTTTATTTGGTTTATATTATTTATGAATCTTATATCAGGATAGTAGTTGGGGGGGGTCAGTAAAAATATTTTTAAGGGTATTATGTTCCTGATAGTCTTGAGAATCCAAAGGTTATCAGTCAAAAGGAACCTCAAGGGTAGAAAGCTTTATATAGCCTCTTTGAATATAGATATGTTTCATTATTTATAAGAGACTGACAGCAGAGAAACAAGACAGGTAATTTCTTAATATGATTCTGCCTCATTAAATTGCTAATAATTACACTGCTATATGACTTAAAGGCACATGTCTTTTAAAAGTATCATTGCCCTGGCCAGAGAGCTCAGTTGGTTAGAGCATTATTCTAATGCATGTAGAATGCTGGTTCTATCCCCATCAGAGCACATATAGAAACAGATTGATGTCTCTCTCTCATCCATACTCTCCTTCTAAAATCAATACATTAAAAAAAAACTATCCTTTATTTTGCTTCAGCCAAAATTTATTGAACATATATACCAGATAGTTGCATAATGATATTTTTAAAATATTTATATTTTTTTATGAATACATTATAAATTCTTCTCTCTTTTCTTCTTCTTTCCCTCCATTCCTTTCTCACTTTTTAAAAATTTACTTTGTAAAATCTGCAAGGAGGGCATGAATACATTCTGTTTTTTTTAAAAAAGTAATAAAAACTTTAGAGATGGAAAAAAAATCATCTTTTAACATCCCCTTTCTCTACATTTCTATCTTTGTATCACCAGATAAGTACTGTGCTATTTTCAATGTTTACATACATATATGTACCAGTAAGATATATATGTGTGTTTATAGTAGAGGAGAGTATGATGTGTTTATGTATGTGTGGGGTGTGAACATATTACTTAAAAATTTATTTTATTATAAGTACTTTATATAATTTTTTAATTGAAAGATACAACATAGAGTTTCATTTGTGTAAGTGTCCGTAGTTCTTTCCTATACTTTTTCCCTGCTGTGTGATATTTCACAGCATTAAAATATTGTCTTCTGCCTGTCCAGGTGGTGGGACAGTGGACAGAGCATTGAATTATGATGCAGATGACCCAGGTCTAAAGTCCTGAGGTCACTGGCTTGAGTGTGGGCTCACCAGCTTGAGCACAGAGTCGCTGGCTTGAGCATGGGATCATAGACATGACCCCATGGTCTCTGGCTTGAGCCCAAAGGTTACTGGTTTGAAGCGCAAGGTCACTGGCTTGAGCCTAAGGTGGTTGGCTTGAGCAAGGAGTCACTGGCTCTGCTGTATCATCCCCACCCTGGTCAAGGTATATATGAGAAAGCAATCAGTGAACAACTAAGGAGCTGCAACAAAAGATTGATGTTTCTCATCTCTCTCCCTTTCTATCTGTCTGTCCCTATCTCTCCCCCTCTCTATCTCTCTCTCTGTCTCTGTCGCACACACAAAAAACTGTCTTCTAAGCCCTGGTTGGGGAGCTCAGTGGATAAAAAGCATCCTCCCAGTGCATTGCGGTGTGTGTTCTATCTCTGATCAGGGCATACATGAGAAGCAATAGATGAGTGCACTATTGAATAGACTAACTAAGTGGAAAGATGAGTGGATGTCACCTGCTCAAATCAGTGGAAAACTAAAAAGAAAAAAGAAATCAATCTTCAAAGATTATTTGGATTAAAGATACAATGAGTGTAGAGGAAAAAAAAAGAAAAAAAATTGCAGTTATGTTCACTTGCCTATTTATATATTTATATATGTAACAATATTGTGGCCTAAACTTCTCTTTAGAAATAATTATCTATAATATTCTTTAAGTTTATCATCATAGAAATCTCAGATTACCAGGACACAATTTCCTATAATTTAGAACCCTGCCCTTTACCTACAAACCCAATCAGATACATTTGTCTCTGGAAAATAGTCCTTCTGACATCCTCAGGAACCAAAGTTAGGGTACTAATGAGCTTCTTTGAACAAAAAGCAAGCTATGCTTAGGAGAGTTTGTGTGTTTCTTATTGAAAGAAAGTAGATAATCCTAGATAGATCCTAAATTGGAGAAGAAGTGTTATCAGTTCATCGCATTGTCCATTATCTAATTTAATTGGAAATTCATTTCACTTTCACTTAACATAAGTCAGAACTGTTATTAATTCTGAATAAAAAAATAAACAAATAATAAAATAAGATTTTTTTTCTATTTCTGGGAAAATCTTCAGCGGTTTCACTTAGCTCTTTATTACTTTAATTTCTAAGACTATGGGATCAAAATTATAGAAGCCAAGAACAGACAGAGGTTTAAAAAGAAAATAAGCGAGGTTTGCATGTTTTCACCTTTGTTATCTATTGATATTTAGGAACATTAGTAGATTTTTAAAGCAAAATCTGCTCTAAAGAAACCCAGTGATTCAACAGTCATGAGATGTTTTGCAAATCTTTATCTTAAGTCTCAGCAAGATGGAACTTCATTAATTTATTCAGCCTTCTGACATGGTAATCTGAATAGTATTATTCATAATAATGGAATTTTACTTTCTTAATTTATCTTCCAAGACTTACTCTGTCTTTATTCTATCTCCAAAGCTTTTACCATGGTGATTATCTATTGCAGGAGTAAAGCCACAAGGATTCATGAGGAGGGAAATTTTTTCGTGATTTTAGCTGCTTATGTTTCATCAGCCTTTTGGTGCTTCTAATATATTACCAGGAGTCCTTTCCCCTTCTTATTCTATCTGTCAAAGTGTAAACCGTGATCAGCACATATAACCTTTCTTCGTGGAGAAAGTTCATTTAAAGTAAAATAGGTAAAAATGAAGAGTAATTCAGTAGAAATTTAGCCATCAGTATTTCTAAGCTAGAAAAAATTAATTTTAAAAAGAAAGTAGGATGTTCTTTTTCAACAGATGTCTTAGTGAATGGCTAACATCTAACATGCTTTTCCTTATTAACATTTCTTATTTCTGAGGGAAAAATTAGTAACATGACATAACTGAATTGAGCAAACTTTTGTGAAATGGATTTCTATTTATTAATGCTAAAAATTTAATAAAACTTAAATAAAAGTAAGTTGAGTTTCATCTTTATAACCTCACTATTTTTAAAAGTGAATTCTTTGTAGCCAGAGTAATATCACATTAATAAATACTTATAATAATATGAAATTATATATAAATATTTCCTCAGTATTTCCTATAATATTAAAATTTCTTAATGCTTATTTTGTTTACCTTCCAACTGAATGACTATATATACACACAATTATATATTTTACACTTACAAATATTTATTTACATATGTAAGTAGAGAAAGCTTAAAAATTAGTATTTTGTGTTGCTGTGAAAAAATTCAGCTCATGAAATTTTTCATTTATAGCTTATACTATCTTTATTGTAAGTTGTTACCTAGTTTTATAATTTGTAAAAAAATTGTATTCATTTATCAATATTATTAAAAACACCATTGTTGAGCTTCAATTACAGGTCAGAACTATGGACTCACAGTACAATCACCCATTTCCCTAAAGTTTGATATATCTGGGGAAGATAAATATTAAACAAATAAATATCATGAATCTTATAACATTACATGAAAAATCAAACCTGTTTGTCTCTGATTTGTAAAATGCCTATTTAAATTAATAATAGAGAAAGTTTGAAAACTAGTAAGTGAAAATGTATATGCAAAGCAAAGAACAATTAAAAATTAACCAAAAGTTGAACCAGCAATATTAATATCAGATCAAATAGATTTTAGGAAAAATACTAAATAATTAATTAATTTAGCTGATATTTACTGAACACTTACAATAGGCAGGCTGTTGTACAAAATAGACAAAAAAGTGATAAATACATGATTTAAATCAACAATATAGCAAATGACAGTAACTACTATAAAAAAGTCAGGAAAAGAGGAGTTATATAGCAAATTCTAAGGTTCTGATGAACTTGAAATTTTAAATATGGTGGCTAAGAAGGCTGCACTGAAAAGGGGATACTTAAGGAAAAGATATAAAGGAAGAAAATTGAAGAACTTGATTTGTGTTTCAGAAGAAAGCATTTTAGGCAAGGGAAAACCAAATGCAAAGGTCATATACTGAAGAACTTACCTGGAACATTGGAATAAAATAAAAAATTCTAATATGTTTGATGTTGACAGAGCAAAGAAGACAGCATTGATAATTACAAAAAAGGAATCAACTTAAGCCTAAAGATCTCAACCAGAACAAGCGATTTGTAGAGTGTATTTTTATGATTGGCCCAACATACGTCATTACCCTCCTCAATTTGGGGGCAGCAATGCATTTTTAATGAGATTTATCCATTTTTCTACTTATATAGTGGGTCTTTATTCATCTAAACATTATGTTTCAATGCTCTAGTCATGCTGCAACACATAGATTTAACTTTCATCTTATCTATTACCCTTGTGATTGTCACCTACATTGCCTCCAACTTTGCTAGAATAACATTAATGTGAACATCTTTTAACGTATCTTCTTGTACACTTGTTCAAAGGTTTCCCTTAGATTCAAAATTATAAAACAACAAAGCATGTGCAAATTAATTGCGAAAAGTACTTTTTGACCATGCTTCAAAAGGGGCTTTGCAAATTAACATCTCACCAGCCAGCTTCATTCTCACACAACTTTCTAGTTTTATTCTAAATAATAGTTGTAATTAACCTTTTGATGTTATGATTGTGACCTCTCTTTGTTTGGTCTATATTTCTTTGTCTCTCCAGCATCCCTTTGTCGGTATTTTCATTTGTCTTATCATGTCCCTTTCAGAAATATTTTTACAGTAAGCTAGCAAACTGATTGTGAAATTCCAGAAATTTCCAGCCACACGTGTATTCTTGCTGTTTCTTGATCATGCCAGACATGAAGTGTGGTTCAAAAACTGCAATAAATTGCAATTGTCACAATTAATAATCCGTCAGGAGTGATTATTTACCATGGTTGTGTAACTGTAAGTTAGGCAGTGGGCTAGTTAGAAATCCTGGCTCTCTAGAAAGTAGCTGTATCCTTCTCTTTTTTTATTTTTTATTCACAAGGTATTATGTTAGAGTGCAGAAGAGAGTAATGCTAAATTGAGAATATATTTAAATAGCTCTGAATATAAATCCGAAAGTTAACTACTCGCAGTTAATTTTGATATTGTAATCACTCTTCCTGGAAAAATCCCTCTCAAATTATAGCAACAATTATGTCATGTTAAAGTTTTTTTCTATTGAATGAAAGACCAAACTTATAATACTATTTTGGATGCTGTTCTTGATGACTACCCACTTTTAGTATATAATGAGTACATGACCTGATTATTTGAATGCCAACTCAACTCCAGAATCTTTGTTCCATTGTCAGTTTCATTTCTTCACTAAAGTTTGAGGAAAAGATGCCTTTTTCCTGGTATTTATGCATTCCTTGCTAAAATTTTTCTAGAGAATTAGAATATCTAAAATTGATGGCTGCCTCTGGCATCACAATGTACTATTCACAAGTTGCCACCAACCTCTGGGATATATTGCTGTTGCTTCAACAGTGTTCTAAGTAGAACACCAATGGGATGGTTTGAAATTTTGTAAGTTTGAACAAGAGACCATTTTAGGAAGCTTCTGATGAAAACATTTAATTAATTTGTTTTAATGACTTTTGTTTGACTTTCTACTTTGGAAAAGAAAAATTGTAAACCCAAGCCGATTGAGATGAGTTTTTAAGGACACATTTTTACCAGTGTGTAATATATGTTCAAACTAGCAAACTAAAGTAAAATCCATTTACAACATCTAGGGTAGTTATATACCTTTGATTCAAACATTTATCTTCTAGCTAATGAGAATAAATGCAATGTTTCTAATGTAAGATACTTATGTAATGTTTTGTTTGTTTGGTTGGTTTTTCATTCAATGAGAGGATGGGAAGCAGAGACAGACTCTGCATGCACCCAGACTGGGATCCACCGGACATGCCCACCAGGGGGCATTGCTCTGTTACTCAACAACTAAGCTGTTCTCGGCGCTTGAGGTGGAGGCCATGGAGCAATCCTCAGCACCTGGGGCCAACTCGCTTCAATCAACCCATGGCTACAGGAGGGGAAGAGAGAGACAGAAAGAGAGAGAAGCGAGAGGGGGAGGGGCAGAGAAGCAGATGCGCACCTCTCTTGTGTGCCCTGACCAGAATCAAATGCACGGCATTCAGAGGCTGGGCTGACACTCTGCCACCTTGGCACTCCTGAGTGTACTGGCCAGGGACCACTTATGTATTATATCTTAAAAATGTTATAAAGAGATTCCTTAGTGTCTGTAAATGTCAATGCTAAAGAAGTTTGAGACAAGGTAGAATTACTTTATGCTTTGTGGTTTGTTTGTTTTTTCTTATTTTGACAAAAATTCTCAGTGTTTAATCTTTTGTGTATCTTATTAAGTCCTAAGTGCTCTCTCTCTCCAATACTGGCACATCATATTTATTTATCTCACAAGTATTTATTGAATAACTATTATGTGACAATAAAACATTCTGACACTTGTAATATTTCAATAAAAATTGATAATGAATTGCATAAGTTTAGCAAGCCTCTTAGTCAAAAATTTTAAGTTTAGGGAAGTTGTTGCCCTTACATTTGGAACTGGAGCAGCAGATACCTACTGTGTAGTGGTCAGTATAAAATATCTGAACTGTGTAATTCTATGAGAAGAAATATATTGTTATAGTATAGGAAGATGGAAGTTGATGATATACCTTTATTTATTTTAACTTATTTATTTGAGCATTGGCAAATTATCTCAGTAAGCTATAAAAATGATATTAATTGTGACCAGAGCACACCGGTCTGTATAAGAGGAATTCATTTTCATTGTCACAAATTTTTAGACTGCCAACAATCAACTGTGTGTTATGTGCCAGTAAACCACACTATTCTCAAAGACAAAAAAAATGAGTGATTTTATTTATACAAGTACATCACACAAAGCCATTGTTTTGTATGCATTCCTACCTCACATAGGATACACATTCTGTGTTAAGTATTGGTTATCTGTAAATGCGTAGATGTTATCTCCTTAACCCATATTGTAACTGACTTTTCTGGTGTAATTTCAGTTTTTAATTTCTTAACACAAAGTGAAATCACTTGCTAAGTTAAAAATAAATTAGCTCATTCTTTTATCTTAATATTATATTGGCATCACCTGTGGTGGCATAGTGGATAGAGCATCGACCTGGAAAGCTCAGGTCGCCAGTTCGAAACTCTGGGCTTGCCTGGTCAAGGGACATATGGGAGTTGAGGCTTCCTGTTTCTTCCCCCTTTCTCTCTCTCTTTCTCTCTCTCTCTCTGTTCTCTAAAATGAATAACTAAATCTTTAAAAATAAAAAATTAAAAATATTATATTGAATTTTACAATAAAATATATTAAGTAGACAGAGTTGGTGTTTACTGCCATCCAAACAAACCTTTTTTTGTTTACACAATCCTTACTTACAATTTTTCTACACTCTTTTGGAAGTTATTCTTTAATTTTATGTTATAGTTCATAGAAAGTTTTCTGATATTATCTCATGGACTGGTGTACCTTCAAGTACCATAGGAGAATTATTTGGTGAAATCAATCAAAGCTTAATTTCTATGGCTATACTTTGTCTGGGACATCTTCTGCAAAGTCATTATACTAATCTGCAATGTCACTAACAATTAAGATTATGAAGATTGCCCAATTTTGAAGTTAATATGATGTGAGCTTGTAGGTCTCCTAACTGCTCTATGTTCTTTATCACATCACTTCTTTGAATTTTAAAGACATCCTATTCAAAATGAAAGGATTTAAATAATCTTCACAGTCTTGTTTTATTCCCGTTTAATGCTTGTAAGATGATGATACAGGAGCTGACACTAATAACTCAGAAACGTGAGGGCTCAATGTCCTCTGATGAATGGCCACCTCAAAATGTGGCTAAAGAGCACATTATAGTAAAATAAAAGGTAATATAAGTACATTTAACCATTACAACCTTGAAAGAGTTTAATGTAGATGCTCTAGGTAAATAAAACGGTGGATATTACCTCAATTTTCTTTCTGCTATTCAAGATTGTAATTTCTGTATTTCTTTGACAATAATTTCCATATCTTTACAAATTTTACATACACAAAGGTAGAAACAACTTTACTGATTTGAAACAGAATCATTTTCCTCCTTATTCAAAAGAAAGTCCATGGTCCATCATTCCAATTTTACACTTGTCAGTAGATAATTTACCACACTTGTTTCTCTTTTTATTTCCATATGCAGCAAACCTCCCAAAGTAGATAAATCAATCTATCCCATTTGTCATTTATTACATTCAGAACCAAAATCACTGCACTCCACTAGAAGTCACACAAAAGTATAGATTGGTTCCACTTTAGATTTATGATTACCAAGCACAAATGCAATCTCAACATGCCCCAACAATTCTATATTTCTCTGGTCTATTTGCTCTGTCTTAGCTCAAAACTATTTCAGACAACTCCCTTAAATATCATGACAATTCCTTAGTTTATTTCAGGAAATCATCTTTTCCTACCTAATGTCTGTCTCTGGGACTTTCTGAATTTTATTCTTTCCTTTCTTTTCATGACCTTTACTTTACAGATCATTCAGGCTTTCTTACATATTTAAACTCTTTCTCAATTTGATGCTTTTCTGTAAAGGATCCCTTTGTCCCATGTCCCCCTCAATCAATGTCGTACTTCTTCCTCCATTCACTGTCTTTGTTAGTCAGCTCTCAGGTAATAGACTTAGATCTCTGAACTCACTTTATCTGTAGGAATATTTCTCTTAAAATTCAGTGAACTATTTTTCAATTGTCAACTTGTTTACTTACACTTCAGCAGCATTTCTGCTAACTCTTTGCTTCTAGCAAGACTCATTTTGCATTCCATAGTTAATATTGCCTATTTTTTCCTCTGCTATTTCTCTATTAAAACTCTTTAAGGCTCAATGCCAGGTCCTCTCCTGTTCTCACACTGTTCTAAATAATCTCAATCACTGTTGGCTCCAAATATAATTTATATTTTAACTTAGGGAAAACAAAAATCTATCCTCTATTTTACACATTTCTCATTTCCCTGTGAATATTTCAAAGGCATATTGATATCATTACCCCCAAAATTAACTCATGAACTTCCACATAAAATCTGAGATTATTCTAAGGTCACTATTTCTTCAATAGCTTCTGCATGTAATTAAAAGCACACTCAGCAGAAAGGTATGAAGTATTCAATTTCTGTCTCATTCAATTAATGGGATACAGAATTAAGACTTTGCTATCTTTGTTTCCCCAGAATTTGCCTATTTTTACTCATCCAAATGTCCCTACTATTGACTAAACTACCATCATCTTTTATTTGAACTACTGCAACAGCCTTGTATGACTCACCTTCTATGAACTATAACATAAAACTAAAGAATAACTTCCAAACCCAATTTTCTAGATTGTTACCAGTAAGTTTCTAAAACACAAACATTATCATGCCATATTATGTTTAATATTTCAATGGGATCCCAGTTTTTAGAATTAAATATTTCTTTCCCTCTTTCTCGCTTTCTCTCTCACACACATACACACACACACATTATTTTCTGATTTTCTGGTTTTACCTCATATGGTATTGCCACTTTTTTTCCTTCCCCAGCACCACTAGACTTCCTTCAGTTCCCCAAGTATTCCATGCTTTGTCTAATACAGTAAGACCTTGATACATCGAAAATGACTTTGCATGTGCTATTGCCTCTGCCTGGAAGACTCTTCCTCTCCTCCCAGACACACATAGTTTTTCTGAGGTAACATTACTCTTTAAGACTACTCGGCCCTGGCCGGTTGGCTCAGCGGTAAAGCGTCGGCCTAGCGTGCGGAGGACCCGGGTTTGATTCCTGGCCAGGGCACATAGGAGAAGCGCCCATTTGCTTCTCCACCCCTCCGCCGCGCTTTCCTCTCTGTCTCTCTCTTCCCCTCCTGCAGCCAAGGCTCCATTGGAGCAAAGATGGCCCGGGCGATGGGGATGGCTCTGTGGCCTCTGCCCCAGGCGCTAGAGTGGCTCTGGTCGCAACATGGCGACGCCCAGGATGGGCAGAGCATCGCCCCCTGGTGGGCAGAGCGTCGCCCCATGGTGGGCGTGCCGGGTGGATCCCGGTCGGGCGCATGCGGGAGTCTGTCTGACTGTCTCTCCCTGTTTCCAGCTTCAGAAAAAAAAAAGAAAAAAAAAAAAAAAAAAAAAAGACTACTCAACAATGACTTCTTCCAGGTCATGTTCCACACCTCTCACTAATCAGATCTTTTTTTGAGACTGTCTATTTTTGTTCTTCATCATAGTATCTGAGCCAAGACTGACACAAAATCTATTTTATCATTACATAAAAGACTGAAAGAAAAAATATTAAGTTTTGGAAGTACTAAAATAAAATTTTGTATAATATGTATTACCATGTCTTATAGACTGAATATTTATGATCTCAAATTCATAGGTTGACATTCTGTTAACTAATGTGATGGTATTAAGATGTGGAACCTTTGAAAAGTAATTAGATTATGAGGGTGAAGCCCTCATTAATGAGATTAGGGCGCTATTAAAGAAGAGAGACAAGAGAGAGATCATCTCTGCCTCAGCCATGTGAAGACACAGTGAGAAGACAGCCATTTGAAAACCAGAAAAAATGCTCTTAACAGACACTGAATTGGCTGGTTCTTGATCTTTGGCCTTTCAGCCTCCAGAAATGTAAGAAATAAATGGTTGTTGTTTAAGCCACTCTGTCTATGATTTTCTGTTATAGCCATTTAAACTGAATAAGACACCAAGTACACGTAGCAATGTTCACATAAGAAATCTAAGTGAGCTTAGAGAGTCCTGAAACTTCTGAACCAATATTTCTGATGTTAACTACATTATTATTTTATCTTGCAAAGTACACAGTCTGACATAGATTTAAACTATTTATAATGGAAGAAGGCCTAAAGTACTGAAGCATAATTTATGTCTATGTCTTCTACTTTATCAACCCACTGCATCTCCATTTATTTTGTATAATCTTTCCATTTCTCACCTAACACTCCTCCAATGCTTATTATGTTCATCTGTTCATAAAGATGTTTTCGCTGTTTATTGTAATTTTATGGAATGTTTTATCAAAATGTGGACAGTAAAGAAAATATATACTTTATAATTCAATTTCATTGATTAAGCAAATGGATACATTTAAAAATATATAAAATAATTAGAAAATGTGAATACAAGTTTATACCAACACTAATACAATTTTCAACCCTCAATGCAAAAGGAGTCCACTCCTTTTCTTTGGAAACTCTATTACCCTAAGCACTCAATCCAGTTTATTAACAAAATACCATGTTTTTGCTTAAAATTGCTCAATGTCAGGATAAAAATGGAACTCTTTTGTTGTTTTGAAATTTCTGTATAGAATATAAGCTATTTCTGTGTTGTCTATCTTATTGGAAGATGATTTTGAAATTAACACTTAATAGTATACACTATTAGACCTTACATTATTTAAAAATGAATATCCCAACTCATTTTGATAGGATCATTCATATATATTAGCATATGCTTAGCAAACCAAAAGAGATATAGTAGTTGAGTGACATAAGATGCAACATATTTTTCTCAAAAAAATTAAATTCTCATCAATACAAGAAAATAGGATTTTGATATTCCTTAATGCTATCTCATTTTTAAATTGTGATTCTTTTAATTCACTGCAAATATCTTAATCACTTGGTCACTTTACTTCTTTACACTTTTCTGTGAACTTTTAAAAACATAAAATATGTTCAGAATAATGCACAAATTAAAAGGATACAACTTTATATGTTTTCAAAATAAGCATACATTTATAATCAGTGCAAAGATAAAAAGAACCTCAGAGATTCTCATTTCATGCACTGAGATATTTTAGTAACGACCACCTTAGTCTTTGTTCCATCTCCTTTAATATTTTCTAGTCCATCTGTTCTTCCTATTTTTACATCTATTACTTCCAATCCAGAAATTTCTAATTTACTTCTTTATTTACTCATTAGGACACACACAGACAGCAATATAATAAATAAGTAAGGGAACAGAGGTGAAGACTAAAAGAAAAATAGTTAAAGAGAAAAGAATTAGAAATATACTGGTATGATGGAAATCTATCTAGATAAGCCAGCCAAAGCTGTGAATTTCCCCCGTTTTCATTTAACTGATAAATTTCTTCATTTTATCAATTCTGTCCATTTTTTGGTGCACTCTAGTAGTATTATTAAAAAATAAACTTTTGGGGACTTTTCTGTTAATATCAAATTGAAGCTATTTAGATATCAAAATCTGAGTATTTATACTTAGTACTTGATATAGGTCAAGAAAGTAGAGAAATATATTATTCTTAGACATTATAAGGAATTAAGACTTTCTTAACAATTAGCTGACATTTTATAAATATTCCTTAATCACTGATAATCTCTGAGAAACAGTTTACTAATTCAATATTTATTAACTCAAAATAGCCTTTTGTTCATCCAAAACCAACTGGATAAAAATTAAACATTTTCCATGGTCAGTTAAGGATGGCAAGAACAGCAGCATGTCAACCTGTAAAGAAAGAAAAATGTCAGAGCCAGCACAAGTGAACAATTCTGAACTCTTCTCTTAATCTGCTTTTTTTTTTTAAAGATATACAAGGCTGTGGGTTACAAAAATTTACTCATTGTTTTTTAATGAGTTCTTTAGTTTGAAGTTGTTTGGTTCTCAGTAAAAATATGGGTACTAAATTGTCAGTTGGAAAAATATAATTAAACCAGCAACTTAGATTGAAGGGAGAGGAAAGGGGAATCCTAAGAGATGTAATTTACTATCTCATTCAATATTAGTTAAGAGAATCTTCAAAGACATATAGTGCACAACAACTTACTGCAGAAAATAAAATAAAAGTCAACTTAGAAATCATCAGTCCTGTCTGAGTAGGTCAATTGTTTAGAGTGTTGTCCTGATATGCCGAGAAGTGGGTTCAATCCCTAGTCAGGACACATATAAGAATCAACCAACAGATGCTTAAATAAAGTGAAACAACAATTCAATGTTTCTCTCTCTTTCTCTCTCTCTCTCTCTTCTTCTGTCACTAAGAAAGAAATCATTGCATCTATCCTCATACCATCAAAGAGTCACACCATCAAAGAGAAATTTGTCTAAATCATTCCACTTAGGAAACTCAACTTCATATTTTACAACTCATTTAATTCCAACAGTCTTCACGAGCTAAAAGTTTTTTGTGTGTGTCATAAATGTCCCAGAATGCAAAGAAGCATTCATGATATAAGACA
The DNA here is from genome assembly GCF_036850765.1 of Saccopteryx bilineata. NCBI lineage: Eukaryota > Metazoa > Chordata > Mammalia > Chiroptera > Emballonuridae > Saccopteryx > Saccopteryx bilineata. Next base: position 383,327,034 of record NC_089490.1, read on the forward strand.
ATGTATCCTCAATTTCTCATTGAGAAAGCAGTCGTGGATTTTGAAAGTTTTAAGATAACTTCTCAAGAAATAAATGGCAGCAGTGGCACAGTGGTGTAAGGAAGTAGTCTGGGGGTTTTGGATGAAGTTGACACAGTCACTCAACATTTCATCTAGAATATTCTTTGTCTTTAAAGGAAAGTGTTATGTTAGTTTCCTATGAATAAACTTGGTGGCTTAAAACAACATATATTTGTTCTTTTTCATTACTGAAAGCCAGAAGTGTGAAATCAGGTCACTGGGCAGATTTCAATTTGTCAGCAGGGCTGTATGCTCTATGAATACTTCAGGGGAGAGTCTGTCCCTTGCCTTTTCTAGCCTCTGATGGATGCCATCATTCCTTGGCTGGTGACTGTATCATTCTAATATCTGCCTATGTAATCACATTGCCTTCTCCTCCTCTTTCAGGGTCAAATCTCCCTCTCTCTTATTAAGACCCTGTGATTACATGTAGAGACCACCTGGATAATCTAGGATAACTTCCTCATCTCAAGATTCTTAACTTAATCACATCTGCAAAGACATTTTTTCTTTATGAAGTAACATTGAGAGTCACCAAGAATTAGGACCTAATGTCTTTGCGGGCCATTATTCAGATTGTCACCAATAGTGATTAGGTTAAGAGACTGAAAAGATAAAAAAGGTATCAAGGTCAAGAGTGGTCTAAGCTAAGGAACTTGGTGATCCCTGAGCTAAGAAAATACAGAATATTTTTTAGAATATGAAAAGTTACATAATAGGAAATTTAAGAAGATATACAATAGAATGTTCCCTTTAACTCAGTTTTGTTATAAAATTTATATTTTATAACTAAAGATATATCGAATATAAATAGAAATTTAGCACTTAAAGAGAGCAGCTGATAAAAATAGCAATATTTCACATTTTTAGATACTTGTAATTTCTAAGTTTGACACATTTTTTAAATCCCAGTTTGTCTTTTTAGAAATTCTTTGAAGTAGACAGGGCCAAAACAGAAAAAAATATTCCCATTTTGCAAATAAGAGAACCAAGGCTTTGAAAACTTAAGTAATGTATTCAAAACCAGACAGCCAGTAAAGCATTACCAAGTCTCCTGACTCCAAATTCAATGCCATTCCCTTCACCCTCTAATAGTATGTACAGTTTCAATATTTCTTAATACATGTTTTTTTCCCCTTCTCACATATCTCCATGTCTTAAAGAACTAAAATATCACAAATAATGTTCCTAAAAACAAGTCTGTGACTCAGTGATTTTGATACACGAAACCAATACTGCCTATCAGCATCTGTGAGAACCTGATCAAAGCTTTCAGTTATGATGAAACTGATTATGCTTTCTTATACTTCAGAGAATTAAGCTTTTCTGGGAACTAAGGAAGCAAGTCCACATCTGTGAAGAAAGATGGGGTTGTCAGTGGAGCTGCTGGCCCTTCTTAATGTTACAGGGCATGTCACTCTTACTTTATGTGTTCTTGAACTTTTCATGGAAACTCAAGCATGTATCTCATACAAACAAGCTTTCTGGGAAATAGAATAATTTTAATGAAAATGTCCATGTTTATTTTATTTATTTATTTATTTTTTTGTATTTTTCTGAAGCTGGAAACGGGGAGGCAGTCAGACAGACTCCCGCATGCACCCGACAGGGATCCACCCGGCATGCCCACCAGGGGGCGATGCTCTGCCCCTCTGGGGTGTCGCTCTGTTGTGACCAGAGCCACTCTAGCGCCTGGGGCAGAGGCCAAGGAGCCATCCCCAGCGCCCGGGCCATCTTTTTGCTCCAATGAAGCCACGGCTGCGGGAGGGGAAGAGAGAGACAGAGAGGAAGGAGGGGGGGTGGAGAAGCAGATGGGCGCCTCTCCTGTGTGCCCTGGCCGGGAATTGAACCTGGGACTTCCGCACGCCAGGCCGACACTCTACCACTGAGCCAACCGGCCAGGGCCAAGGAAATAGAATAATTTTAGAGGTAAAAATAGAATCCTGAATGTTCTTTTTCACTTGAGTAAAATACTACCCCAAGGGAGAAAAAAAATATAAAGCATTTTTAAAAGCATATGAAAGACATGCGAAGTAGGTATCTCTATATATGCAAAATGCCATCTCTGCTTGACACAATCAGGCTCTTGTCTATAAGCATTTTGTTCCCACCGAGTAACTTCAAAATTAAAAGCAGGATTATACAGTAGACACGGTTGCTAATGTACTATTTTTTCATCATTTTCTATAACTGATTAACAGGGGAAAAGTAAAAGGTTAATTTTCTAATTACATACTCCCCTGAGGTAAATTATGCACATTATCACATTCATTGACACACTATAATGGGCACTTTATGAAAACGCGACTTTCTCTGAAGCTATCAACAATCAACAGTGTATTTTTAGGAATCAAGTAAGCAGCAGGCAAGCCAGTAAAAAAAACCTGCCTCTACTCAAAATATGTCTATGAGCAGCATTTGCCTCCAAGCAAGCTGCAGCGTTTCCGAGTCAGTCTAACCAGGTTTAATGTGAGTCAAGAAGAGGCTGCAGCGCATCGCCCCCTGGTGGGCAGAGCGTCGCCCCCTGGTGGGCGTGCCGGGTGGATCCCGGTCGGGCGCATGCGGGAGTCTGTCTGACTGTCTCTCCCTGTTTCCAGCTTCAGAAAAAAAAAAAAAAAAAAAAAAAAAGGAAGAGGCTGCAGCATCTGACCTGGCTTTGACTTTTGCCTCCCTCATAACGAGCTATATGACCTAAGTATATTCTTACATTATCTATACACCACTTTATTGATAAATGGAAATAATTATTATGAGGATATGATTCAATGTATGAATACAGAAATGGAAAAAGTAGGTTTGTTGTTATTTGTATGGAAAAGAATACAGTAATTAATAAATAATACATAAATATATTCTATTTTGTGTACTCACAGCTGTAAACTTCCTTTTGCCAACCCCTGTAGAGTAATATATGTATAGCAACCAGTACATCATCTGTCACATATCAGATTCTCAATACCTTATGACTGTGATGAGTCATGCAAGTTGAAATTAGGGAGTAAAATATATGTGTTAACTATATCCTTAGTTAGCCTGACCAGGATGTAGTGCAGTGGATAGGGGATTGGCCTGAAATGCAGAGGACCCAGGTTTGATACTCAAGGTCACTGGCTTAAGTGTGGGCTCACTAGCTTGAGCACAGGGTTGCTGGCTTGAGTGTGGGATCATAGACATGACCCTGTGGTTGCTGGCTCAAGTCCAAAGGTCACTGGCTTGAGCCAAAGTCACTGGCTTGAGAAAGGGGTCACTGGCTCTGTTGGAGCACCACCCCTCCACCATCAAATCATGTATGTAAAAGCAATCAATGAACAACTAAGGTGCAGCAATAAAGAATTGATGCTCATCTACCTCTTTTCCTGTCTGTCTGTCTGTCTCTCTCTCTCTCATTAAAATACATATATATATATAAATACATATATATATATAAGGCCCATATATATATATATATATATATATATATATATATGACACATCCTTAGTTAGATGTATCAAAAAGAATTTTTCAAACTAATTTTTCAGACTATGTTCACATTTAGTTTATCCTTTATAAAGAAAGAAGTGAAGTCTTGGAGATAGAGGTACATAGTTTCCTGAGATATTTTTATTTCTGAGCTCAGAGTACTTTTACAAAAACAGAGGAATTAGGAAAGAGAGAGCATTGGTACCTTTAGCCCAGTTAGTATATAAACTTCACAGAGGCTCATAATCACTTTAGGATTCTCTTGTAACTTTCACTGAAACTTTTTCAGGGACTAGTCAGGTTTGAAAGAATATCAATGGAGACAACATTGACAAGGATATTGTAGGGCTGCTCATGAAACTTGGTGAAAGAGAATAAAGCCCAAGATCAAAGGAACCATACAGTGATTCAAATCTCTTTTTGCATTCCTGTTTCTAGCACAAAAGGCCCAAGCTAATGGTTGACACTTATTTGAATTATTGTAGCAGCTTTATTATATTATCATCATTAACTTTAAGATGTGTTTTTCTGAGTTTTAATCTCGCATTATCAGTGAAAAGCAAATTACTAAGATAAGAATTGCTTGTCCAATTCACGAAGCAAGCATTATTTTCCATTTCATTAAAAGCTTGTTATGCCAGGCTTTCTTGCATTTTTAGAGAAAAGTAAACTTATCTTTAATGAAAAAAATGTAAGGTAATGAAAAGAGGATGGAATTTAGACTAGGACCCGGGTTTAATCTTACTTTCCCTGTAACTTTGGGAAAATTAATAAACCTCTCTGAATCACAGTTTTGTTACTTGTAGAATAGAGATAATGACACCCATAGAGAGGGCTGTTATGAGAATGAAATATTAGCACAAGCAAAGTACTTGGCTCAATGCGTAACCAACTGGATTTACTAAATGAATAGGTGTTTGAGGAAATGAACTAAGTAACTGTTTTAATCGTCTCCTATACACTATGTTAGTGCGGGACGGATTCCTCCCCGAAGGTCCTGTAGATGGTCAAACACAGGATACCTAATAACTGGGCAGATGAAATACACAGCAGTTTATTACTCACCCAGCCTGAGGGAGGACATCACACATGCAAAACACACAGGAATGCAGTGGGGGAGCAAAGTGAATAATCATGGACTGGGCAAGTCAAGCTTTATTGTATTATGAGAGTTAAAGTGTCTTCGGTACTGGCGAGAGCATCTATTCTTTAAATTAATACTACAAGTTTATATAGTAAAAAATAAGAAAAAGAATAAGCAACAATGTTGGTACAAGTTAATTATTGGTTGGTTAAATTAAAATGAAAAGAGCAGAAAAAAATGATTTCCTCTTAATTGTTAAAAAAAGTAATAAATATCTTTTGGAACAAACAGCCAAGAGTAATAGAAAAATGAAACATGTTTTGTTGATATCCAACTGACTCCATTTTATCCATCTATCACGAACCTTAGACCTTTGTCCTAACCTCAACACCTGTTCCCTGTGACTAACAGAAACTTGATTATTTTCTTCAATGACATGATTAGAAATTTCATCGAAATCTCACTTTCTCTAGTTTAACTACATATTGCATCTCTAGACTTATCATTTGCTTAGTGTTTTGCATATTATGGATATAGTAATGTAAAGTTTTAGATCAGACTTCTTGTTTTGACTATTCTTTTTAACTTTAACATTTTCTACCACTAATCATAGGCAGCAAGTATCATTCCTTTCTGCCCTAGTTTCAGAGTATGAATAAGAGTATAACTTTAGGCTTTTGAGCTCTTAAGTAGACTTTGTAAAATATATAAGAAGAAAAAAAGCATCTTAAAATCCACATTTTATAAAAATGTTCTAAGGACTCAGTACTTGAAAAAAAAATAGTTTTTTTTTTCTTTCTGAATTCCTAATCCTAATGGCTTAGCTCAAGAAGATCAGGAGTAAAAGATTAAATAAATGTAAAAGGAATCATATTTATTAAAAAAAAAGAGATCGAGAAAAATAAAGCTAAAACTTGGAAAGATAATTCCAACACAAAAGAATTTCAATTTTAACCTTCTAGAGTAAGAAGTAGTAGGGGTATGATTAGATTAGAAAATGTCTGGGTTCCTGAGAATGAGCCCTACACCCATCATAATCTCATTTCTACCTCGATTCTAGCCTTAGGGCTAGTTTGAATGCAGTTTGCATTTGATATATAGAACACATACATCTGAATAGCAGAGGAATGCTTGGACCACTGATATCAGTAGAGAATAACACTGTACAATGATAAAGGCCTTCTGCTTCACATCTCTATGGAGGTCAGAATAAACAAGGGAGAACAGGCAATGGGTGAGATGCCCCTCCCCAATATCAAGGCAATACAAACTTTACCAGCCCTATTTTATGTAGAAGAGAAGAAGGAGAAATAGCACATTGAATTGACTGAGTTTAAATCAAAACTTTCAAACTCAGGAATGACATATTTTACATTGAATTTACAAGATTGGATTTCTAAAACTGAATGAAATAAAAGCTTAATTTTATTATTATTATTATTATTATTATTATAAATCCATTTCCCTACCCTCCACTTTCTTGGCAACCATCAGCTTGTTCTCTATCTATGGGCCTGTTTCTGTTTACTAACTTTTTCTAAATTGTTATTTTTGTAAATGTTATTAATAATTCACATGGTAAGCCCTCAAAATAAGTGGCTTTATTTAACAAATAATGTATTTTTGCCTTAAAATTTTTTTTAAAAGCATGTAACAAAACAAAAGGCATTCTGCACCTGAGACATTTTCTCTTAAATATGCCATATAGCCTGAATTTGAGACCTTTTCTTTTTAAGTAAATCATCATTGTCCGAATAATTGAATAATAAGCAAGACATGAAAAATACAGATTTCATACTTGTAAGAGGTGTTTATGTACTTAAAAACATAGAAGAAATGTCATTCATTTAGGCAAGAAATTAGCATATAATATGGGAAGCATAATATTATATCAGAATAAAGTTATAGGAGAAAAAATGATATGTGAAATAGACCCATACTGCCTGACCTGTGGTGGCACAGTGGATAAAGCGTCCACCTGGAAATGCTGAGTTCGCCTGTTAGAAACCCTGAGCTTGCCTGGTCAAGGCACATATGGGAGTTGATGCTTCCAGCTCCTCCCCCTTCTCTGTCTCTCTCTCTCTCCCCTCTAAAAAATGAATGAATAAAAAATAAATAAAATTAAATTTAAAAAAAAAGAAATAGACCCATGCCAAAGTCATCTCCAAGACATGGTGACCTGAGACTCAGCAAGACAGCAATCAAAAGAATATGATATCATTAGCTTAAGCTAAATTATCCAAAGTCACATCAAACAGATGGGGGGACCTCTGTTCCTCCCCTTTTATCTCTCCCACTGAAGAATCGTTCACTACTTTCTTCATATATATTTTTTTCTTTTTTTCTCCTTTTTGTATTTTTCCGAAGCTGGAAACGGGGAGGCAGTCAGACAGCCTCCCACATGCGCCCTACCGGGATCCACCCGGCACGCCCACCAGGGGGTGATGCTCTGCCCATCTTCGGGCGTCGCTCTGCCGCAATCAGAGCCATTCTAGCGCCTGAGGCAGAGGCCACAGAGCCATCCTCAGCACCCGGGCAAACTTTGCTCCAATGGAGCCTTGGCTGCGGGAGAGGAAGAGAGAGACAGAGAGGAAGTAGAAGGGGAGGGGTGGAGAAGCAGATGAGCGCTTCTCCTGTGTGCCTGGCCTGGAATCAAACCTGGGACTCCTGCATGCCAGGCCGATGCTCTACCACTGAGCCAACCGGCCAGGGCCACTTTCTTCATTTAAAATGCACATTTGGTTTTAATATTTTCTAAAAAGTATCTTAGATTTTTAGAATGACAAGAAACTTTAGAACTCATTTTTTCCAATCTCACATCAATGCCAGGATCTTTTACAATTATCAAATAGGTGGCCTCTCCATGAATTCTTCTAGTGATGAGCCAGTTCATGTTAATACAAGCTAGTAGTCTTCAGGGTCTTGTGATAAATGAATACATGCCTTAGCAAACATCCACAACTTTTCTCAAAATGTAGTAACATATAATTATACTATATAACCAGTCCTTCCAATATGTCAGGTACATCTGCAGTAAATTATTGACATCTTCTTATTTATTTTTTATGAAAAGACTATAAACTAAGTATTATTATATTATCCCTTTACAGATGAGAAAAGTGAGGCAATATGGTATTTAATAGATTACCAAATTCAGTAAGTTAGAGAACCAAGATTTGAATAGAGTCAGTTTAACTCTTGAGCATAGTTTTTCAATCGCTAAGCCATATTATCTCACCCAATGACACATATGGCTTATTTATTGTTACTTAAAAAAACTCCAATGAAAATATGACTAAAAATATGGAATATATTATATAATTTAATTTTTCAAATTAAGTGACTATGGCATTTCTCATAATAAATATTGATGAATATTCAAATACTTTAATATATTAAAATCATTACAAAATTATTAATACATACTTGGTTCTTTTTATATTAGGAAAGAAATGGCAGAAATCTATATTCACACAATTTAGTAGTGACCACACTAGATCCAAAATTCAATCTCTTGATTATCACTACAGTGAGTCTTCTGCCAATATATATAATTATCTGCTAAGATATAAGGATTTGATAAGGTTTATATGATTTTATGGATGTTAGAATCCAATTGAAGAGAAGAATATATAAACAAAAGTTTTTAGCAAACTGCTATGTGTAATACATCTTTTCTGAGTGACATACATAAATGATGGAGAGAGTTGTCAGATTTCTGTTGATATAGTCCAGAACGACATACTGGACTATGGCAGTAACAGTGAGCATGATAGGTTGTTATCAGTCAGCTCGTCCTCTGGATGTGTCCTAGCCAAATTAGTTATGAAATAATTGGAATATTTCTTCAAGGGGCCATCTGTAGATTGTACTAAACAGTTTTCCCATTACGGCTGTTGCCTTAGTTACTATTTTCACCAGTATGTTTTATTTTAAGATTGTCTCCCTCTTCACATATTTTTGTTTTCTTAAATCACTTACAGTCAGTACCTACTTTAGATGCAAAGTGTCCTTGGAGATAGGATCTTCAAGTGGATCAGTCAGGCAAAAGCTGAGTGCACAGGCTTAGACTGTATATGTGCTGTTTGTCTCATCTATTCAAAACTTGATGAAAGAATAAAGAAGTAAAAGGGCAGGATTTTATCCAGAACTTTTGATTTAGCAAAGCAATGTAACTGAGAGCTGCCTGAATTTGCATTGGAGAGCAAAAGAGTTCTATAGTCTTAAAACAAATTCTCTTGTTTCAGTTTTATTATCATTTGAAAGGACTACCCTTGTTTGGGACCTTGTCCTCTTACTACTATAAAATTGCTGTCTCAACTTGCTTTGGTTTTAAATGACAGAGAAACTCAATTTATGTGAGTAAGCCTGGGTGATGCCATACGGAGCTGAGTCCAATCCACATTGCCAACCCACAGAATTATGAGAAAATAAACATTTGTTGTTTTAAAACACAAAGCTTTGAGTAGAAGAAAACGCACATGCACAATCACACATGAAACCCATTAATTAACCCAAAGTAAAGCAATTAAACTTATTATTATTTAAATAGTCTCATCCATTTCAGACTCCCTTTTTCTGAAAGTTGATAAGTGAATATAAATTATAATATATTAAAACAAAATATAAATAAATAGCACAAAATAAGGGTATATATGTTAGAAATAAATCAAAAGTATGAAAAATAAAAGTATTTGTAATAAATGTATATAAACTAAACCAACAAAAAGGAGGCCTACATTTACATTAATATAGGTAGAATTTTGATTATCTCAAGAAATATGGCCTTACCAGGCGGTGGCACAGTGAATAGAGCATCGGACTGGGATGCAGAAGGACCCAGGTTCGAGACTCCGAGGTTGCCAGCTTGAGCATCTGGTTTGAGCAAAAGCTCACCAGCTTGGACCCAAGGTTGCTGGCTCGAGCAAGGGGTTACTCGGTCTGCTGAAGGCCCGCGGTCAAGGCACATATGAGAAGGCAATCAATGAACAACTAAGATGTCGCAACGAAAAACTAATGATTGATGCTTCTCATCTCTCTGTTCCTGTCTGTCTGTCCCTGTCTATCCTTCTCTCTGACACTCTCTCTGTCTCTGTAAAATAAATTAAAAAAAAACAACAACAACAACAAGAAATATGGTAATTATTTGTGAAATAATAGAAGAATTGTTTTCAAAATTAGTAATACCTACAAATACTAGAGATGTACCCAATACCAAAAGGCACAGAAAAACAAAAATTAAAATAAACCATCAAAGAAATTAGAGTAAGTTCTGTCACTACATGCTGCCAGGTCCTAAACAATTCCAATGTGAAAAATAGAGAAATAAAATACCTTTCATTTCAGGAGGCTTATGGTGCTATCCAAATAAATTCTTGACCATGGTGTGTTTTGTGCTATGTAGGGAACAGTTTAAGTAGCGAAGGAGATGTCTCTGGGTACTTACTGTGTCTGACTCAGACTTCAGAGAAAGAGCGAAGATTCTAATAAACTCCTGGTAAATTAGAGTTCATTTCGTTGGTTCATTGAGAATACTGAGAAGTCAAGGGCCATCGTCTGCTTTCCCTCTTCTATATAGATGGGGCTATGTTGTATTTCCTTATCAGGATTCCTCTCTATTTATTCCCCATGCTCTATTGAAGTTTAACTATTGAGAACAATTTCTGGAATAAGAGTACACAGCAGTCAAATCTTAGGAACATCACATTTAAATGTGCTTTACTGTGGGTGTGTTTTCATATGACTTATTACAGTAAGCAGAATAAAAATGGAATAGTCATGTTAAAACTAAATTTTAGGAAAAAATAAGATATATAGGATATATATGGCAAAAATAGAAATTTCCTTGATTACATAAAGGTCTAGTAAAACTTCATGGTTAACATGACACTGATTTTAAAATACAAAAAAAAAGCATTGCTTTAAAAATAGGAATAAAAAATTAATATTACTACTTTCTCTATTCAGTATATATATCGTTGGACATCTCAGCCACCATAGTATATCAGGGGGAAAAAAGTCTAAAATGATTGGAAAGGAAGTTAGTAACTACTATGTTTAATAGATTACATTATTGCCCACACAGAAAGCTCCAAATGATATATAGAATATTAGAATTTATAAGATGTTTTTAGTAAATATGTTAAATAAAACATCAATAAACAAATGTAAATTGCATTTTCATTTGTCAGCAGCACTTGGTAAGAAAATAGATATTTATTTACAGTATAATACTTTTAAAAGCAATAGAAATAAGATTCATAAAAATAAGAGAAAATGGGTGCTAAATGGGGTCAACTTTAAAGCAAATGAAAGTTAATCTTTACAAACACTGTAACAGACATGTAGTGTTCTCTACTATTTTCAGTTGTTTCCTTCTTTCAAGATACATAAGAGGATTAGGTTTTCTTGAATGTGTAATGTTCTTTGGCCTGACAAAAGTGAGCAGTAGTCATTTATGCCATTTCTAAGTGGAAGCGTTTAAGATCCTGTGTGTTCCTCTCCATGACCTTTCCCCCTTCTACCACAAACAGTGAGTCTCTCTGAGAAGATAGCAATGTCATCAATTAATGGAGCCTCTGTATGTTCTGTGTCTTTGAATAACAATAGCAGAGCTAGATATTTCTTGAAAAAAATTGACAATGTTGACACTTTGAAGGCCTGGAGAATAGGAGTTTTTGTTACCCCAGAATAATTAAACTTTCATCATGATGAACACAGTCATTATGGTCTTTTCAAGTCCACTTACAACACTTACTGAATGTTGGAATGTATTGATTACTGCATAGACTAAGGCTTCTATTCATATATGGAATATCTTTTCTAATCTACTTGAACTTCAGCCAACCACAGTCAGTATAACAACTAAGATTTGACACCAAGCAGTGTGAATCCTTTAAAGTGGGGTGATGGAGGAGAATACACTTCTCTTTGGAAGTCACATCAGCATTTTAATTCTCGTATAGGTGCCTTTTGACTTATTATAGCCTCAAAATTAGCTTTGTAAGTATCCAGGCAAATTTTGGAGCTTCCAGTAGCTTTACAATTGAGAGATATAAATCTTACGTGACAAAGATTGAAATAGTAAAAACTAAATTGCTAGTATTCTTTATTTTACATGAACAGAAATATAAAGCAAAAGAAATACAAAAATATTTTCACATTACATTTATTTCTAAGTAGATAATTTTGAGAAAAATCAGTATAACAACAAGATTTGACACCAAGAAGTGTGAATCCTTTAAAGTGGGGTGATTGAGGAGAATGTACTTCTCTTTGGAAGTCACATTGGCATTTTAATTCTCTTATAGGTGCCTTTTGATTTACTATAGCCTCAAAATTAATTTTGTAAGTATCCAGGCGAATTTTGGAGCTTCCAGTAGCTTTACAATTGACACACATAAATCTTACGTGACAAAGAGAGAAATAGTAAAAACTAAATTGCTAGTATTATTTATTTTACATGAAGGGAAATATAAAGAAAAAGAAATACAAAAATATTTTCATATTACATTTATTTTTAAGTAGATAATTTTGAGAAAAGTATCATTCTTACAGTAGCTTCTAATAAAACAAGAGGCAGCAAAAAAAAGCACAATAAAGGCAGTGTTAAAGTTCTCTGGTTTTGGGGGGGGGTTATATATATTTTTCTGAAGTTGGAAATAGGGAGGCAGTCAGACTCCTGCATGTGCCTGATCGGATCCACCCGGCATGCCCACCAGGGGGCAATGCTCTGTCCATCCGGTGCGTTGCTCTATTGCAACCAGAGCCATTCTAGCGCCTGAGGCAGAGGCCATAGAGCCATCCTCAGCACCCGGACCAACTTTGCTCCAATGGAGCCTTGGCTGCTGGAGGGGAAGAGGGAGACAGAGAGGAAGGAGAAGAGGAGGGGTGGAGAAGCAGATGGGCGCTTCTTGTGTGTGCCCTGGCTGGGAATCAAACCCAGGACTCCTGCACACCAGGCCGACGCTCTACCACTATTTTTGCCTGACCAGGCAGTGGCACAGTAAATAGAGCACCGAACTGGGACATGGAGGACCCAGGTTCAAAATCTCCAGGTTGCCAGCTTGAGTGTGGGCTCACCAGCTTGAGCATGGGGTCGCTGGCTTGAGCGTGGGATCATAGACATAACCTCATGGTCCCTGGCATGAAGCCCAAGGTCACTGACTTGAACCAGGAATCACTTGCTCTGCTGTAGCTCACCCCCCAACTCAAGGCACTTATGAGAAAGCAGTCATTGAACAACTAAGGTGCCACACAAAAACTGATGTTTCTTACCTCTCTTCCTTCCTTTCTGTTTGTCCTTATCTGTCCCTCTCTCTGACTCTCTCTTTCTGTCTCTGTCAAAAAAAGTTTTCTGTGTTTTTAAACTAGATGAATGCAGATCATGCCAATATGTTTGAATTTTCTTTTTTTTCTTTTTATTTTTTTTTGTATTTTTTCTGAAGCTGGAAACGGGGAGTGACAGTCAGACAGACTCCCGCATGCACCCGACCGGGATCCACCTGGCACGCTCACCAGGGGGTGACACTCTGCCCACCAGGGAGTGATGCTCTGCCCCTCCGGGGCGTCACTCTGTTGCGACCAGAGCCATTCTAGTGCCTGGGGCAGAGGCCAAGGAACCGTCTCCAGCGCCTGGGCCATCTTTGCTCCAATGGAGCCTTGGCTGCAGGAGGGGAAGAGAGAGACAGAGAGGAAGGAGAGGGGGAAGGGTGGAGAAGCAGATGGGCGCTTCTCCTGTGTGCCCTGGCCGGGAATCGAACCCGGGACTTCTGCATGCCAGGCCGACGCTCTACCACTGAGCCAACCGGCCAGGGCTGAATGTTTTAATTTTCTAAAAGAGAAAGATCATGTGTGAGAGAGAAAGAGAGGAATCTGCTTTAAAGTAGGGACACTTACTTGTAGTAACAATTTAGTTGCATAAAATAAGACATGAAATCTCAGTATATGGTTTTTCTCCTAATAATCAGGATGTCATTAATAATTGATTAAGTATACTACTATTTGATTTTATATATTAAGACTAATATAGTTTATGGCTTTTGTAAAGTCGGTGGATAATGGGGGATGGTCACGTGGGGAACCCAGGCCCACGAACTTTGGCTAGGACCGCCCACAACCAAGCATGCCAAAAGAAGCTTCGCAGGAACCCTTTGGAAAAAAGTGACCGTCTGCCAGCCAGTGAGATTTCACCACATCATATTAGCTCGACTTCCCTAGAGGGACCCCTTTAAATATCTCCCACGCAGTTTAATCCTTGCAACTTCCCTGGCCTCCATCTGGCCTCCATCTTTCTTTCTTCGGGGCCAGGGAACATTGCCAGGCCGGATGCACTGTACTCAATAAAGCCGTTTATTATTCCACACTTTGCGGCTCTGAGCCCTCTTCCTTCCTTCTTGGCAGGGAAAAATACCTTACATTTTGGTGCCGAAAAACCCAGGAGGAGTAGAAGTCCACAAGGACCACTCCTCTTCCTCATCCCCTCTGAGAAAGAACCAGGATCTCCAACCTTCCACCCACTTCAGCACATGGTGCGGTAAGTCCCCTGCCTCTTCCTTCCTCTCAGTTCTTTCCTCTGAGACTCCCTGTCCTAAACAGTAGCTACATCAGGGAAGTCTTTCCGTCCATCCAAGTGCATGTGCTGTGGAGACCTCCCCAAGCACATCCACTTTACCTTTTACGTCTGTGGGCAGACCTTGAGATTTAGGACACTAATACTCAAATCTGACCATTCCGAGGACTGAGGGCGGCTGTGGGGGCACAGGAATCTCTCTCCTTAAAGAAGAAGAAGCTGTTCTTCTTCTCCACTGTGGCCAGGCCACAGAGCCCACTGAATTAGCCTCCTGAAGGGACTTTCGATGTTAACACCCTCACCAATTTAACTATCACCAAAAAAAGCTGGGAACTGATTGGAGATCTCTTACATTCATGGCTTCTAATTATTCGCACACCCGTCCTTAATCTCTGTGCCACCTGTTCCACTGCGCATGTCTTTTTCTGGCCAAGAGAAACCTCACCTAAAACCTCCACTCCTGACCTTTCCTTCTCCGTGGACTCCCAACTCTCTCTCCTTCCTTTCTGACCCCTGGGGGCACCCCTCTCTTGGGACTTTTCTCTGGTCCCTCTGCAGACCTCTTTTGTGCTTGGGTCTCTTCCCTCTGAGAGCCCCCTCCCCTCCCTTCTCAAAAACCTGTTTCTTATTCACCACTACCATCTCTTTCTTCTCCCCTGCTGGCCAGGGGCCCCTCCCTTCACTGTGTTCTTAAGTCCCTCCTCCGTCAGGCCTTTCTCAGCCTGGCATTGGCTCTTACACCGGTTTTCAGGACATCCAACCCCAATTTTCTTGCAGGAAGTTCCTGCCCTGTGCTGCTTTTGGCTCCAGTGTTTCCTGCGGGATCTGGGTGCCGGGTTTCGCATGAGCTCTCTCCTTTTATTCTCAACCCCCAAACCCCTATCTGGAACCTGTGAACATGGCATTTAAAGTTTTTAACGGTCCCAACTAGTAGAAACAGGCCAAGGCTGTTAGCAGGCCCGCATGCAGCAGAAGGTAACGCTCCAAACCCTGGATCTTGTTGCAACCTTGAGACCAGCAAAGCCACCAGCAGCTTGCTTTAAGTGTGGCAAGCAGGACCACTAGTCCCGGCAGGGCCCCTGCCAGCAGCTGCCCACTGAGCCCTGCCCTGACTGCAAACAGCCCAGTCACTGGTGGAGTGATTGCCCCTTTGGGCAACAGGTTTTTCCTCAGCGCCTCTACATGGAGGATAAGCCGCCCGAATGGGAAGGCCAATCCAGCCAGGTGGGTGCATCGCTCAAACTCACAGGACACGGCCTGGACTCAGAGAACCCAGGGTATGCTGCAACAAGTGGGTAAGTCCATCTCATTTCTTGTGGACACGGGGGTTACCTTCTCTGTTTTGCCATCACACTCTGGACCTCTAGTTCCCTCACAGGTCTTGGTTATGGGAATGGATGGGACCCCTTCCTTTCCCCTTTTTACACCACTTCTGACATGCAGTTTTGCCTCAAGCTTGCCTCCTTACAGGACCACTGGCAGTCAGAACCACTGGACTCCATCCATCTCCAGCTCACCAAAAGGCTGGACCCTACAAATTCCCCTATTACTCCCCCTTTTTTTAAATCCTTACAGGACTGCATCCGTGAAGTTTCTCAACTCACAGCCACACAGATGTTCCTCCTGACACCCCTCAAAGCCACCACCTTCTGATCTCCCCTCCCCACGATGCTCCTATTCAGCAGGGAGTAGCCAGACGAATAAACGGTGCCCCTTTTTCTATTTAACACAAAAGGTCAGAATGTAAAGTCTGTGGATAGTGGGGGGTGGTCACGTGGGGAACCCAGGCCTGCGAACTTTGGCTAGGACCGCCCACAACCAAGCATGCCAAAAGAAGCTTCGCAGGAACCCTTTGGAAAAAAGTGACTGCCAGCCAGTGAGATTTTACCATGTCATGTTAGCTCAACTTCCCTAGAGGGACCCTTTAAATATCTCCCATGCGGTTTAATACTTGCAACTTCCCTGGCTTCCATCTTATTTATATTTATTTTTAGAGAGGAAAGAGAGAGAGAGAGAGACAGAGGGGGAGAGAGAGGAGAGAGAGAGACAGAGAGAGAGAAGGGGGAAGGAGCTGGAAGCATCAACTCCCATATGTGCCTTGACCAGGCAAGCCCAGGGTTTCGAACCAGTGATCTCCTGGCTTCCATCTTACCTCGGAGCCAGGGAACCTTGCCGGGCGGGATGTGCTCTGTACTTAATAAAGCATTTTATTTTTCCACACTTCATGGCTCCGGCCCTTCTTTCCTTCTCGGCAGGGAAAAATACCTTTCAGCTTTGATTTGTTTTGTTTTTTAATCAAGTGAGAAGCAGGGAGGCAGAGAGAAAGACTCCCTCATGTGCACCAACTGGGATCCACCCAGCAAGCCCCATCTGGGGCTGATGCTCTGCCCATCTGTGGCCGCTGCCCCATTCCTCAGCAACTGAGCTATTTTGACACCTGAGATGGATGTCATGGAGTCATCCTCAGTGCTCAGGGCCACCTTGCTCATTCAAGCCATGGCTTCAGGAAAGGATGAGAGAGAGAGAGAGAGAGAGAGAGAGAGAGAATGGGAGTGGGAGAGGTGGAAAAGCATATGGTCACTTTTCCTGAGTGCCCTGACTGGAATGTAACCTAGGAATTCCACACACTGGGCTGATGCTCTACCACTGAGCCAACCAGTAGGACCTAGTTTATGTTTAATATGTAGACTTCCAGGACCTGATCCTGAATGGAAGTTTTGGTTAATGTCACCAAAACAATTATGGCTAAATGGTGTAGAAGTGTAATGGACATTGGGAAGATAACTAAAATTTCTGCCAATCGAGGATTTAGGATTAATCTTCCCTATATGGTTGGTTCCCTTTATCTATTTGTTCCAGTTATGGGTTGGATTGTGTCTTCCAGAAAGATGTGTTGCAGTACTAATTCCCAGGATATCAGAATGTAATCTTATTTGGAAATGGAGTCATTGCAGATTTAATTATTTAAATTGAGGTTATGCTAGAGTGGGCTGGGCCCTTAATCCAATGTGACTGTAGTCCTTATAAGAAGATGACTGTCGGGTAGATAGTATATATTTAGCTCACTCTGTTAAAGATGGCCACTGCCCAAGTGGGGCAGCTGATTGCCTTCTTGCTTGGGAAGGGGCTTGGAGATGCTAATGTGTGTTGGGGAAGGGCTTTCACACCAAAATTTTTTAAATGAGGAGCTAGGAGGCCATTTTGGAAAGGTCACATTGTTCTAGGGGAGAGAGAGAGGCCACGTGGGGGAGAGGCGGCAGCCAAAATTGAAGCAAAGAGGTGGGAGCCTTTGATTCTAGGAAAACTTGGGTTAGTTAGTGGCTTTGGGAGCCCTGAATGGAAAGGGAAGTGTTTCTCGCTGTGTATTTTCTTGCCCTCCAGGTGTGAGCTAGAATTAAAGGAAAATGGGCCACCAGTTTTTGGCTCAATTGTTTCTTTAGGATCTGTCCGGATTAATGCAAACCTGTGTTGGCCAGGTGGCTGTGATGGTGCCTGCGGCTACTGTCCATACAATAACGTACAGACACAAGATGGAGTGGTTTATGACACAGAGGCAGAGATTAGAGTTATACAGCAGTGAGGCAGAGAATGGCCAAGATTACTGGCAACTGCAGAAGCCAGGTATGAAACCTGGTTTCCAAAGAGTTTTCTGAATATGAAATTTACAACAGAAATTTGTGTTTGAAAAATAAAATATATTAAGTGAATTTTCTGAGTGAATTCTAATTTTTTTCTACTCTTCTGTTTAAAAACTAGTAAGTGTATTTTAGACCACATTAGTTTTTATTATTTCTGAAATAGAGCAGCACATATGTAAAATACTAATCTACTCTGGATAGTAATTATTTTTCTAAGTTATTTTTGTGTCTATTATTTATTGATGATTTCCAATGTACTAAATACAGAAGATAAGAAACATTCTCATTATTCAAGAATCCTTAGCAAGATTACTTTGAAGTCAAAGATATATTATTAATAGATTATTATTATTTTTCTAATTAGAGGTTACCTCTAATTAGAGGTAACATGGAATAGATGTGCAAAAATAGAATTATGAGTGGGAAGAAATATATTTGTTTTACCCACTGGCCTGAGAATTTATTGTGAGATTATGCATAGGATAATATGTTTTTTTTGTTTTGATTTGGTTTTTTTATGATGCCAGATTAAATTTTTATTTTAATAAATTCAGTTTTCTCCATCAGTCCTCAACAGAAGCCCTAAGGCTTAAACCCTACTAAAAGGTGTGTGTGTGTGTGTGTGTGTGTGTGTGTGTATAAAATTATATATATATATACATACACATATAATTTTTTTTTTTAGATTGGCATAAACCCAGGACAAATGATGGCTTCCAAAGGGCATCATTACCCTGGACCTGGAAACCATTTTTGTAAATGATAACTTTTTTTAAATATTTTTTTCTTTTATTATTAATTTTAATAGGGTGACATTGATAAATCAGGGTACATATGTTCAGTGACAACATCTTCAGGTTATTCTGACATTTGATTATGTTGCATACCCATCACCCAAAGTCAAATAGTCTTCCATCACCTTCTATCTGGTTTTCTTTGTGCACTTCCCCACCCCGCCTATCCTCCCCCCACCCCATAACCACCACCCTCTTGTCCATGTCCCTGAGTCTCATTGTTATATCCCACTTATGTATGGATTCATATAGTTTTTAGTTTTTTCTGATTTACTTATTTCACTCAGTATAATGTTATCAAGGTCCATCCATGTTGTTGTAAATGACCCGATGTCATCATTCTTATGGCTGAGTAGTATTCCTTAGTATATATGTACCAAAACTTTTTAATCCACCCATCCACTGATGGACACTTGGGTTGTTTCCAGATCTTCGCTATTGTGAACAGTGCTCCCATAACCATGGAGGTGCATTTCTGCTTTTGAAACAGTGCTATGGTGTTCTTTGTTATATTCCTATAAGTGGGATAGCTTGGGGTCAAAGGCAATTCAATTTTTAATTTTTAGAGTAATCTCCATACTGTTTTCCACAGAGGCTGCACCAGTCTGTATTCCCACCAGCAGTGCAGGAGGGTTCCCTTTTCTCCACATTCTCGCCAGCACTTATTCTGTGTTGTTTTGTTGATGAGCGCCATTCTGACTGATGTGAGGTGATATCTTATTGTGGTTTTAATTTGCATTTCTCTAATGATTAGTGATGTTGAGCATTTTTTCATATGTCTGGAAGTCTTCCTTCCTCTTGAATTTTTTGAAATAAGTTGAGAAGGACAGGAGTTTGTTATTCTTTGAATATTTGGTAGAATTCACTTGTGAAACCATCGGGCCCTGGACTTTTATTTGTTGGGAGTTTTTTGATAACTGTTTTGATCTCATTTGTTGTAATCGGTCTGTTTAGGTTTTCTGATTCCTCCAGATTAAATTTAGTAGATTATATGTTTCAAGGAATTGGTCCATTTCATCTAGATTGTCTAATTTTTTGGCATACAGTACTTCATAGTATTTTCTTACAATATTTTGTATTTCTGTTGTGTCAGTTGTTACTTCTCCACTCTTATTTCTAAATATATTTATTTGAGTCCTCTCTCTTTTTTTCTTGGTGGGTCTGGTTAAAGGTTCAGCAATCTTGTTTACCTTTTCAAAGAACCAGCTCCTGGTTTCATTGATCTTCTGTATTGTTTCTTTAGCCTCTATGTCGTTTATTTCCACTCTGATCTTTATTATTTCCTTCCTTCTACAACCTCTGGGCTTTACTTGCTGTTCTTTTTCTAGTTCTTTTAGATGCAGGATCAAGTTGTTTATTTTAGCTTTTTCTAGATTCTTAAGGTATGCCTGTAATGCTATGAACTTCCCTCTCAGGACGGCTTTTGCTGCGTCCCATAAATTTTGAGTTAATGTATGCTCATTATCATTAATTTCTAGGAATTCTTCTATTTCTTTTTTGATCTCATTGTTATCCCATTTGTTATTTAATAACATGCTATTTAGTTTCCCAATGTTTGAGTATTTTTCAGTTTTTCTGTTGTGGTTGATTTCTAGTTTCATGCCATTCTGATCAGAGAAAATGCTTGATATGACTTCAATCTTTTTAAATTTGTTGAGATCGCTTTTGTGCCCTAACATGTGGTCTATCCTAAAGAATGTACTATGAGCACTTGAAAAGAATGTATATTCTGCTGCTTTAGGGTGAAAGGTTTTGAAGATATCTATTAAATCGAGTTGATTTAGTGTGTACTTTAAGTCTGCTGTTTCTTTGTTAATTTTCTTTCTTGAGTATCTATCTAGGGATGTTTTTGGGGTATTGAAATCCTATACTATTATGGTATTGCTGTTGATCTCACCCTTTATATCCATCAAAGTCTGCTTTATATATTTAGGTGCTCCTATATTAGGTACATAGATATTTATAATGGTTATATTTTCTTATTGAATTGCTACCTTTATCATTATGTAGTGACCTTCTTTATCTCTTTCTATAGCCTTTGTTTTAAAGTCCATTTTGTCTGATATAAGTATTGCTACCTCAGCTTTTTTTTCATTTCCATTTGCATGAAGTATTTTTTTCCATCCTTTTACCTTCAGTCTATATGCATCTTTTGTTTTAAGGTGTGTCTCTTGTAGACAGCATATGTATGGATCCTGTTTTCTGATCCATGTAGCTACCCTATGTCTTTTGATTGATTCATTTAATTCATTTACATTTAAGGTTATTAATCATATGTAGTTGTTTATTGCCATTTTATTCTTTAAAGCCATATTCCTCTTTTGCTATATTCTTTTTCCCCTTTGATCTGTTTACACAGGCCCCTTATCATTTCTTGCAGCATTGATTTGTTTATAGTGAATTGCTTGATTTTTTTTTTTGTTTTTTTTTTTTGTTTGTTTGTTTGTTTTTTGGTCTGGGGAGCTTTTTATTTCTCCTTTGATTTTAAACAATAGCATTGTTGGATAAAGTAGTCTTGGTTATAGGCTCTTGTTCTGCATTACTTTGAATATTTCTTGCCATTCCCTTATGGCATCAAGTATCTCTGTTGAGAAGTTGGATGTCATCCTTATGGGGGCTCCTTTGTAGATGATAGCCTTTTTTTCTCTAGCAGCTTTTAATATTTTCTCTTTATCACTTAGCTTTGGTATTTTAATTATGATGTGTCTTGGTATAGATTTCTTTGTGTTTCTCTTTAATGGAGTTCTCTGTGCTTATTGAACTTGTGAGACATTTTTCTGAATTAATTTAGGGAAGTTTTCAGCTATCATATGTTTGAACAAAGTCTCTATCCCTCGTTCTTTCCCTTCTTCTTCAGGAACCCTTATGATGCAGATGTTATTTCTCTTCATGTTGTCACAGATCTCTCTTAGAGTTTCCTTAGACTTTTTGAGTCTCTTTTCTTTTTCTGCTCTGCTTCCGTGCCTTCATTTGTCATGTCCTCTAACTCGCTGATTCAATCCTCAGCTTCATCCATTCTGCTTTTAATTTCTTTCATTATGATTTTTATTTCTGATATTGTATTTGTCATTTCTGACTGATTCTTTTTTATTATATTAATGTCTTTTTTTGATATTTGCTATGTCTTTATTTAGGTGTTCGTAAGGACCATCTATTGTTGTTCTAAGATCTTTGAGCATCCGAACAACCGTTATTTTAAACTCTGCATCTGGTAATTGGTTATATCTGACTCATTCAGTTCATTTCTTGGGGAATTCTCTTGATTCATTTGTGTTGTATTTCTCTGCCTTTTTATTTTGTCTGTGTAGAAGAAGGTTTTGGCCAGTGGAGTCCAATGAGTGTGGTCTCTGTATTCCCTAGGTGTGGTCTGTCTGCAGGCCCGCCACCCCCTCTGCCTCTGCTGCCAAGGGTGTTCAGGTATGGGCATTGCCAGTGCCAGCCTGCTGGGGCTGTTGCTGTGGTTTCTGCCTCTGCTCCATGGGAGGGGCTGTAATCACATGCCTGTATCTACAAGTCTCACCAACCTCAGCTCCAGGATAATATATGGTTTTAACATGAAATAATGAGATGTTTCTTGTATGGAAATAAGTCTGCCAATATATATAATATATAGTATATAAATTTATTTTACATATAATTAGCATTGTATAGTTATCATGTTGCTTTATATATTCAAAAATAAATATTTTTTTTCAAAATTAGTATTATTTTTATAATGACTTATTTAGAAGGTTTTTGTTTGTTTTTTTAGACAAAATCGGTGATCATTGATTATTACTGTTGACTGACATACAGTTCAAGTTTGGTACATTATAAAAACACCTTCACATCTTTTCTTATTTTCCTTATAGAAACTCTGTGTTTTGGATTTTATAATTACTCCATTTTGCAAATGAGGAAAAGAACAGCAAAGCATTCTGATATGAGTTTAGGTTAACTGTAACCCCAAATTTTATGTAATTGGTGGTCTCAGAGTTTAATCTCTATCAGGCACTATCTCAGAAGTCACATATTTATCTAGATTATTGAGATCATATTCATGAAATGGACTCATTTTTTAAAATCTTTCTTCTTTTTGAGTCATTAGAAAAATGACTGCTTACTCATGATATGATCTTACCAGAAGAAGGTGTGTCCTTTGTTCTATTTATTCCTAAATCCAACACATTATCAGAAGAGAACGAGTGGAGAGTAGGGAGTAAGGAGGGTTTTACCTATGTCTTACTTAGAAAAGCAGTGTTTATCAGCACTTTCTAAAGAGAGTACATAAATTTCTTTTAAATAAAAAGACACGTATATGCAACAAAAATAATAAAGATTGACAGGATTTTAGGCATTAGGAGTTTAAATGAGTGGAGTTAAGGTTAGAAAAATCCCTCTGAGAAATGTGCTAATTATTTCTTGAACAAAAAATACAGATTTAAAAATGAGCAATATGAAAGCCTACTGCATTTCCTCAGTAACACTCCATGGCCGAGACTGCATTACCTGAGTCCAAGAATCGAAAGAATGAAAGCACCAGAGTGTCAAGGAAGTTGAAGATTTTAAATAAGGAGTAAGATTATTGTTAGATTTCTTGGATTCTGGACTCAGATCAGATAGAAAAGTAAGTGAAGGTAAACAGGTCTAATGATTAAAAACTACTGGAAAAATACTGATTAATTGACATTTTACTGAGAATAGAGAATGATCTAAGTGAAGGTGCAGGGCAAGTGTGGGTTCTGGCAACATGTTGATATTTAAGAGTTTGAACTGTTGTAGAAAAATAAATCCCCTCAATATAGGGAGGTCTGAAGCACAATGAGCCACTTAGAAAGGAAAGTGGAGATGACTATTATTGGAGGTGAAGAAATCAAAAGAGAAAGGAGAGACTTGGGGAGGCATGGGAGGGAAGATAAGGGGAGAGGAAGGAAGAGAAGGTGACAGAAGACAGTATATATTTTTCTCTCTCTCTCTTTTTTTGTCCTTGCCATAGTACCTACTCTGAAAATAAAAGAAGAAACAAAATACTCTTGGAAACCTAAGTCAACACCATGCACTAGCTTTTAGTTAGTCTGATAGAAAAAAATCTATAAAATCTAATCACATATTAACCATGGAACTAACATCCTTGCCCACTGCAGTTATATATTCTGGAGTTTATGCACACTAGTGGAGGATTTGAAAACTGTACAACTTCTATTGGGCTTAGTTGGGGGATATGATTTTTCCCAGTTAATGGTACTATTTTTCTAGTTCTACTTAAAATATGACTGAATTCAAATATATTTGCTGCTCTCAGAAACCATGTCATGAATATCAAAGTTAATAATATAATTGTTTTTTAATAATTTACATACCTTACTTGATTAAATTCTTCAACAAGTCTTAGAGAATTGCACACAAGACATAAAAATATCAGAGCAGATTTTTTGCTGACTCATGGTCACACAGTGATATAACCATCTTTGAACTGCAGGGTAAATTAGTATATATGCTCCTAATTACTACCCTCTGCTACTTTAAGCAACTCTTACTATAGGTAAGATCTTTTAAAGAAAAACTGTGTACACAAAGATTAGATCTAAATTCTAATTCCATTATGTTCTAAATGTATGCTCTGAGCAATCTTACATATTCATTTATTCTTTGTTTTTTCTTCATTCATTTATACATCAAGTCTTTTTTTCTTATATATATAAAATATGTTATTAAACACCTTCTATTTGCTTAAGTATTTTGAGCATCAGTTTATTATCCTAATCAACTAAATGGGGATGCGAGTACACATTTCATTTACATGAGATTTTTTCAAAACTCAAGTTCCCTTAATTACTCTTTATTAAATTTGAGTCATAACTCAAAGTTGTTCTTTATTAGAAAAACTCTATCCTAATATTTTCATTAAAAATATACTATACCATGTATATACTTTTCTATAAGGATGTTATGAGTGAGAATTATGTGCCTGGGTAGAATTACTTTTTTGGTTTAATTCAACCAGTACAATTTTTATATTATTTTAATAAAAGTAGAATTTCTATAGATTGTAGAGTCAGTTAACCAATAAATAATAATATTAATTGTCAGTTGCAAATAAATACCAAGAACAATCTTTTTAAATCTTTAATTTTGTCACTCAGTTAATTTGTAAGTTCTAAAATTTTGTAAAAAAGACTAGATCAGGCAATAAAAAATTAAGCAAAACAAACATTTACCTTCAACATCCTTTGACACTTCTTTTTTTCCAGTGCATTGATGTGCATGCCTTGGGGACTGAAAATGAAGTTCAATGATCAATTTGACTTGCTCTATTGTTCATTAGAAAAATCATCTCATTTGCTTAATACTTCACTAAAAACACTTACCATCTATACCCTATTCTTCTCTCTCTTCTCATGAAGAATACTCTTAATTGAGTATTAAAAAGTTTTAGGTTGTAAGCACCTTTAAATCTTTATTTATTTATTTTAAAAGAAATTATTAAGGATTACACAAATTAAGATTTTTTTTAATTTTCAAAGAGGAGAGTTGTTTTTATATGCTAAACCAGAAGCTATCTATCACAAATGAATACTTCTGAATACTAGAAATTTCATGTGCGTTTCACATGTTCATGACACATTTTCTATAATAAAGAACTTTCCTTTAAATATTCTAAAAAACACTATACTTAAAATCACCACCATTATTTGAATTTTTTTTCTGGGTGATTAATATTCAATTATTTGATGATAACTGATTCCAAGTATACTTGTATGAAAACCTAGTAGTCTTCTGTGTGTATGCCAAAAATTAAACAATTAAAATTAAACTGTTCATTCCAACTATTAGAGCCTACTACACATGGATAACCTTGTGAAGAGTTGGCATTTTTCATGCAACCAGACCTCTCTGCTATTGGACTAATTGTTACTGAAGGTCTGCCTCTAATAACAAAAACAAAATTTTGGATTTTTATGAGATATTTTCTTTTGCTGATAGAAATATAGAAGTACCACCTGAAATAAATCTATAAATTTATATGTGACTATAACATCGGTATTTGGGAAAAGAGAACATGTTTAGATTTATATACTTCAGGCAGAGGAGCACAGTGGATTGAGTGAGCTTGATTAGAAATGGTATTTTACAAGTCATGACCCAGTGCAGTGTTTTACAAGTGTAATTTTCATTGCAGTAAGACACAGAACGGTGAGCCTGAGCAGCAAAACTGCATTGCTCAGGAGGCCATGCCAGATGTTATTCATATCAGATTCTGATTAATGCATGTACTTCATTTAGAGGACCTTAATGCTGAGTTATTAAAATAGGAGATTGTCAGCTTCAGAAATGACTCACTGCTAGAATTAGAAAGATTTATGAGTTAGGTTTGAAGCAGCACCTAGAACATCTAGTATGGATTTTTCAAGTTGGAATATGATCAAATAATTTATTTAATTTTTATGAATTTGGAGTAGGTACCCCACTCTTAAGAAATATGGATAAAATTAATGTATTTCTAAAAGGATATGTCAAGACTGAATAAAATAAATACTATAAGAAAAGTAGACTACTGAGGTAGAGCACTTACTGTTGAAATTAACAAAATAATAATTTTTGGGTTAGTTTTTATTTGAGCTTAGTCTTGTAAGATTTGGTATTTTAAGATTTAGCCACATAGGCCTGATGCAAGAAAAGTACAAATAGACACATGTTGATACTGAGTTAGAGGAATGGCTGGCCTGTACTAGAATCCCAATACATTGTTTAAATATTTTTAGTATATAATATATATAAAGGTTGAACTTTCAGAATAAAATGGTTATATGAGATGGTATAGAGGGATCTTAAGTACAAATTCAGAAGTTTAGATTTTGTTTCATTGACAGTAGAAAACACCTACAGTTTTCTGAACAGAAGATAACTACCTAGGGGTCTCAGATTCCTTTAAAAATCACTGGAAAATTTACTGTAAAGAAAGGATTAAAATCCTAGTGTTGGTTTTAAAGATGGTCTTTAAAACCTAGTGTTGGTTTTAAAGTTTTCTAAGAGCCATCAGCATATGTACTCTAGTTAATTTCAAAATAACTGATTGTGGTCCCTTTAATACTAGGCTGCTATAGTATGTAGTGTAAAATGCTAGAGTGTATAAATTTTCAATCATTAGAATTTTAATACTTTCGGATCCAACTCCAATTGAGTTGACCTAGAATTGCAGAACTCTTCTGTGAAAATTTAAAAATAAGACCTTAATAATACGTCGATACTGAGGTAATGCCTCTAGACAGAATAGAGCTCATTTTCATTTGCATTCAAATGAGAACTTTATACCATGCACATGCAACTTTTGAAAGACTGATTTTTAAAATTAAAAAAATATATATGTAAACCAAACTCTAATTCAGTTTGTATTTCAGTATGCAAGCTTTAAGTGGTTTAAGTATCTCAGCTGAGAAGTCAAAGTTCGTATAAAAATATAAAACATTTATTTTCACAGTCTGAGTTATAAAGTTAAACTATAATTCATGGCTTAAAACTGAGGAGGAAATGTACAGTTTGCCTTTTTCTATAACTGAAAATGCTCCTAGCTTCAGCCCTGCCAAGTCCCTGCTTTTTTGGCATTGAAAATAAAGGCCAGATGGCCACCCAGCATGATCAGCTTCCCATGGTGATGAACAAGTGACAATTTGTTTGGAGATCAAGCATAATTTAAAGTCTTTTAACCTTTGAATTCCAAGATATCATGGTGACAGATTCAATCATTTTAAAAAGTGCAATCAATGACATGACCTGCCCCCAGCCATTTCCCCAGCGGCGCCAAATAATACTGAACACTTAGACTGCTTAGGAAGAAAGCTTCTTTGCATGTCTTGGGTATAAAATTCTTTATGACTTACCCCAAATGATAAAAATGCCATCTAGATCATCGGCAGCCACACATAAATTATAAATCTGTGTAATCCACCAGAGGAGACTAGATGTCCAAAAACTGTGAGTTCCCTACATAGATACTAAACAGTTTTGCAAAAGTTGCCAAAATAATTCAATGGGGAAAACGTAGTCTTTTCAAAAACGTGGTATTAAAATTGTATCTTCATATGTAAAAAAAAAAGCCTTAATATATGAAAGTGTTGAAAATTTTATTAACATTCAATTTAAAGAGTTTTACATTTGTGACATGCTGATAAAGAAGTGTTATTTCACAAAGAAGCAATC
Source organism: Saccopteryx bilineata (assembly GCF_036850765.1). Classification (NCBI taxonomy): domain Eukaryota; kingdom Metazoa; phylum Chordata; class Mammalia; order Chiroptera; family Emballonuridae; genus Saccopteryx; species Saccopteryx bilineata. The sequence continues at coordinate 383,354,818 of NC_089490.1, forward strand.
CTTTAAGATTTGATCATTGCTTTAGAAATTGTAGAGCTTTTTTTTAAAGTGCTATAAGAATCTATATGTATATGAATACTCATATATATAAATTATATATGAAATAGAAATATGAAATAGATATATAATAAAGATATTTTATAATTATATATAAATAGATTATATACTTAAATTTAAGACCTAAACTATATAACTTCTAGATAAAAATATAGGAGAAAATTCTTGTGACATTGAATTAGGCAAAGATTTTTTTATGTAGAACATAAATAGCACTAAAAACCATAAAAAATTGTGGGTTCCACTGTCTATAGATTTATATTAAAATTTTGATAAAACTTTCTATTTTATCAAACTATGAGATCCCTCAAGGCAGAAAACATTTACTAGACATACTGGTTTTTGGCATCTAATATAGTGTCCATCACTTTTTAAATAGTAAATGTATACTGAGAAAAGAAATACAATAACGTAAACTTTTTGTTTTATTAGTGACACTGACTTATTTTATATACATATGTTATATATAATATACATATATATGTATTACTTTACAGGGTTCCTCAGGTTACATCAGTCTCCACATATAATGTTTCGAGTTTACAATGCTCACTCCCATAAAAGCTTTAAAAAATTGAGGCATGTTTCTGCTTATGCTTTTAGCGTTGTACTTACAGACTACGTGGGAAAACTAGTCTGGTTGCACGTGGTGGAAGAATACACAGTATTCTTTTTCTGTGACTTAGTTTTGTTTTTATGTTCTAGATTATGATTTTACAACTGTGTTAGGATAGGTAAGTGACTTAGACTAGGGTGTATTTGACTTACCCCCAAATTTGGGTTATGTCACTTGTAGCAACAAAACCATGTCATACCCCAAAGACCCCCTGTATATAGCTTAAAAACTCTCCAGCCATGAGAGCCTCGTGAAACTAATACAGGGCATTAGTTTCCTTTTATGGGAAATAGAGTATCTATTCTTAAACACAGATTTGTACTTTCATAGTTTCAGTGTATTAGGATATCAACAATTATAGTATACAACCTTTTATATAGGTGATGTCCAGTTTCCTTAGACAAAAAAAAAGGGGGGGGAGGTGATGATAATATACTTTCTTTCTTTTAGGAACAAATATACAGATTTATTTTGCTCTACCACCTCATATGTGCACAGACTGCCATGTCTAGAAAGCAAGCCCTTCAGCAGCAAGCTAATCAGGTCTCATTAATTCCTGATGAATTGAGGTGCTAAAATTGTGACAAAATGCTTTCTTATATGAGTTATTGATAATAATCCCCCTTCCATTTGATCTACTTACTCATAGCAGTAAAGTTTATCGTTTCTCTCATTTTTGTGCTGACCTTAATAGCAGCAAATACACATATTTCTGGAAGAAGAAAGGTTATCATAAGCCCTAGACTCCCACTCCCCACTCAGAAGTCATCCCACTACAGAGATTCACAGCAGACATGCTTACTACTCTGTGCATAGCATCATCCTGGAACAAATTTGAACTTTAAAATAAGCATAAGTTATCTGAGAGGCCTGCAGGAGATGTCATGGAAAAATAAAGAACTCTAGAGATGGGTAAATTCTTTCTTTACCAAGTTATTAAATTATTAAAGTTTCAGGGTGTGCTATTGCAAGTACAAACTTGTCTCTGTAAACTGGATTAAAAAGATGTCACCTTCAAGCTTCCTCTCATTATTATTTGATGTGTGCTGAACCCCAACAGAGAGCTTTGATAGCTTTAGGATCACCCTGAATTGTTACCAGTAAAGGAGAGAGAAAAATAAATAAATAAAACTTAGCAAGATACTTTATTTCATAATGAAGCTGGATTGGCTCCTATTGAGAATTTGAAGGAACTATGCCTAGGCAGTATAATATATAAAAAGGCTCTCTTGAGTGACCTCATCTTGAACTAACCTCTGATACTAACAATCTAAGTGCCCAAAATTAATGCATATATTTAGATACTGTCTCTTCCTAACCAAGTCTGTAGTATACCTCCCTATAGCTAAAGCCATTCAACTCTTAATTCAAGGCCTTCTCTTAAAGTTTTTTCTAGTGGTATGTACCTACCACCTAAAGACAAAAAACTTACTTTTTCTTCTCTATTGACTCAACTTGATGCTTTGATAGTCTATCACCCCATTCTAAATGCTATATCTACTTTGCATATTCTGTCTGTGATAGTGAAATCTCAGTAGCATCCCTTCTAATTCAGGTGCCACCAGGTACACTATCTTTTTTCTTTTCCTCAAATATATCATGTTTGTTTTCACTTGTTACTTTATTCTAGGAAATTCTTTATTCAAAACTTTGAATATCTCATTTCTCCCTACTTTACAAGTATTAGCTCTGTCATTTCTTCAAAGAAGACTTCTAAGTTCTCTGAATCTAATGGTAGAAACTCCATCCAGTCCATCTTTGTAGTATAGCAGCAATTCTTTTTCATCATAACACATATAACTGCCTGTTGTTATGTAGGTAGATATGATTTTCTCTTCCCCACCAAACCTTCTTTACTACAAAATCATCTATGAAAGTAGGGTCCTCATCAGTCCATTCATACCTATTAGGTCTAGTATCTAGAACAGTATCTAGCATTCTATGGATATTTTAGAAACATTTGTTGATAAAGTTAAAAAAAAAGAAATAAAGAAATACCTTATACACTTTCACTTTAATCTTGATAATTCCACTATTTGTGGGAAAGAAATCCACAGTGCTGACATCATTTCTCTCAGAACAAACTATCTTTACTTTCACTTATAAAATACTTAGAAAGTACTCATTCTGCACAAGGCAATGGAGTTTAAAATCAAAACTATCTAAAAATTCTGCCTTTTCTTAGGATCACACTATTCAATCAAGAAGGTAATACATGTTAATAAGTAACTATAACATATAGTGGTAAAAGAGAAACTCCAAAGAAGTCCATGAGATTTCTCAGAAGTGGATAAATCCACCTCTGGCTGAGTAAATCAGAGGGCTTGTGAAAGAAAATACCAGAGATTCACTTTAAGAACCCCCCCCCCCAAAAAAAAACAACAGTGATTATAGTGATAATCCAGACACAGGTCAGAGAGGCAAACTAGGACTGAGAGATAAGTATTTAAAAGGCTTGATTGTAGGAAAAACATGAATGCTATTGAAAGACATGAAAAAAGTCAGGCTTTAATATACAGGTTAATGTTTCTCAAAATTATTTCTGAATTTACTGGGTATAAAAGGAGCTAGATACTATTTATTCCACATAGGCCTCAATTATCTATTTTACTTAACATAATTAACTTAAAATGTACAGTGGATAAAGATGCAATGTGAATTTAAATATCCTTAAATATGAAAACTGTTGGGCAGATAAAATATATTATGCTCACTTTGTTAAAGATGGCACTGTCCACGTGGAGGCCATCGCCCAGGTGATATTAATGTATGTTGGGGGCAGGCTGTGGGCAGGCAGGATCCTTGTAGCCTGGGGCTTGGTTTTAGGATTAAGCCTTTCCCACCCTTTTTGATGTGGGGTGGTGCAATATCATCATGTCTCTGATAAGTGACTTTGTATTAGAGACTTCTCTATTTTGTATATTGGATTAAAGGTTTTGATTTCTACACTTTAAAATGGGGGCAGAAGGAGAGCTTGCTCTCTTGGTTCCTGAGATTATCATTAGAGGAGAGAGCAGAGAGAAGAGCAAGAAGATGGCCCTGGCTCTGGCTTCTGACTTTACAATTGGTGTAATCTGTGGCAGGATTCGATACAGATCAGTATGGAGCCACTACTACCTTTTAGTGGTGGAGTAGAGGACTGGCTGGTGTTATGGTTCCCCATGGCTCTCCTTTTGGGGACCATAGGCTGGCTGACTTTTACAGCCATGTGTGAGGAAACCAAGAGCTCTGTGGAAGAGGCTGCCCAGGACCTGCAAACTGAGCAGTGGAAGGAGCTGGAGCAAACACGGGAGAAACAGATGCTGACCCTGGAGCTGGAGGAAGTGCTGGAGGAGGAGGTTGACCAGGTTTGTGAGATTCACCTGGAAATGGAGCAGCTGTTGGAGGAGGATTCACAGGTTCGTGAGTTGCAGACTGCACTGGACATTGTGGACAGCCAGCAGCGGCGGGAGGCCAGGGCTGAGGCTGGAGCTGGAGCTGCAAGGTCTATGGAGCAGAAGGCGGCAGCGGCCCAGGACTTGAGCCTGGCAGCGGGAGCTAGTGTTTTCAGTTCCTCTTTGGAAGATAAGGAGAACTGGGCAGGAATTGCAATCCGCAGTCTCCATAAAATGAGAGCCCAGCTGGAAGGAGCACCTACTACATACAGCCCTGGTAGGTCTGCGATTTTGGGACATTGGGTTGGACATGTTCTCCAGAGCAGAGATGGAAATGCTGACTGCCATTGCCACGTGCTCCTCTTTGGGACAGTGTAAGACCTGCCAGGACGGCAGGGATGAGGGCGGTGGCTGATGCCCCATGTGCGTGGACTACGACCGGAGTGGGCACTGGCTCCTTTGTTGGATGGACTTATGGATTTTGGACAATGTAAAATACCCTGATGGGGGTGGGGAGTGGCTTTGCTGGGAGCAATCCCCTGCCCCGGGAAGCTTTTCCCATGGCTTAGAAAGAAGGCCAAGGACATTTTACGCTTTGAGCAAAGTGCTCAGAGACTGGTGAAGTGTACCTTTGTGATTGTTGAAACTGTATGATTTGTCATGTTGTAATCTGTATAATGTGCCTAATTTCCTTGCACGGGGATGCTGGTGATGTAAATTGTGGTTAGGAAAGTGAGCGTAGGGGTGGATTGTTGGGCAGATAAAATATATTATGCTCACTTTGTTAAAGATGGCGCTGCCCACGTGGAGGCCGTTGCCCAGGTGATATTAATGTGTGTCTCTGACGGCTGTGGGCAGGCAGAATTCTTGTAGCCTGGGGCTTGATTTTAGGATTAAGCCTTTCCCACCCGTTTTGATTTGGGGTGGTACAATCCCATCATGCCCCAGATAAGTGACTTTGTATTAGAAACTTCCCTATTTCATGTATTGGATTAAAGGTTATGAATCTATACTATAAAATGGGGGCAGAACAGGAGCTTGCGCTCTTGGTTCCTGAGATTAGCATGAGAGAGCAGAGCAGAGAAAGGCCACATGGAAGAGGCCTGTAGAAGCAGCCAAGATGGCGGAGTGTTGAGTGAGAAGCCAGTTTGTGCAGAGTTTGTGCAGGAAGAAGGAAGGAGATGCGAAACAGAGTTGAATAAGTCTGGTGAGCTAGAAACCTTTGGAAACTTGTATAAGTCAGTAGCTTTGTGAGCACTGAATGTGAGTGGGTTTTGGAGCCCAGTGTGTGTTTTTTACTTGCCCACCAAGTGCAAGCTAGGATTAAAGATAATGGCCTATCAGTTTTTGGCTCCGTTGTTTCTTTACCGACTGTCTGAATCCAATGTGAACCTGCATGAGCCGGGTTGCTGTGATGGTAGCCCTGGCTTCTGGCTTTACAGAACCAAAAAGCAAATGTAAACAAACAAACAAACAAAAAATCTCCTTTTAACAACTTGGTAATGTTCTATTGGCTTATTAAAAAAAAAGGGAATAGCCCTGGCTGGTTGGCTCAGCGGTAGAGCGTCAGTCTGGCATGCGGGGGACCCGGGTTCGATTCCCGGCCAGGGCACATAGGAGAAGCGCCCATTTGCTTCTCCACCCCCCTCTCCTTCCTCTCTGTCTCTCTCTTCCCCTCCCGCAGCCAAGGCTCCATTGGAGCAAAGATGGCCCGGGTGCTGGGGATGGCTCCTTGGCCTCTGCCCCTGGCGCTAGAGTGGCTCTGGTCGCGGCAGAGCAATGCCCTGGAGGGGCAGAGCATCGCCCCCTAGTGGGCAGAGCATCGCCCCTGGTGGGTGTGCCGGGTGGATCCCGGTCGGGCGCATGTGGGAGTCTGTCTGACTGTCTCTCCCCGTTTCCAGCTTCAGAAAAATACAAAAAAAAAAAAAAAAAAAAAAGGGAATAGAACTTTATATCAGAAATCATGGAGTATATATAATGTATTAAATATATTCAGCATCAATTCTAGAATTCAGATGTTTCACATTCCTTGGTGTTTGTCAAATAAGTTTTTAAATATAAATATATGTTTGCTTACTTATAGTCTGTATTGGGTGTGGGGGACAGGCTGTTAGCAGGCTGGGTCATTATAGCCTAAGGCTTAGTTTTAAGACTAAGCTTTTCCCCACACCCTTGACTGATTGCATGATGTGAGGTGCTACACTCTCATGAGGAATCCAATTATGCCTCAGATAAGTGACTTTGTATCAGAGACTTCCTTATTTGTATATTGGATTAAAGGTTTTGATTTCTACACTATAAAGTAGGGCAGACCAGGAGCTTGTTCTCTCAGTTCCTGAAATTAGCATTAGAGGGGAGAGCAGAGAAAGGAGAGTAGAGTAAAGCCACGTGGAAGACAGGAGAAGCAGCCAAGATGGCAGAGTGCTGAAGAAGATGCCGGTTTGTGCAGAGAGAAGGAGATGGGGAACAGAGGTGAATAAGGCTAGTAAGCTCAAAACCTTTGATTCTAGGAAACTTGGATAAGTCAGTAGCTTTGTGAGCACTGAGTGAGTGGGTTTTGGAGCCCAGTATGTGTTTTTACTTGCCCACCAGGTACAAGCTAGGATTAAAAATAATGGTCCACCAGTTCTTGGCTCTGTTGTTTCATTACCAACTCTCCAAATCTAATCGGAACCTGCATGGACCAGGCGGCTGTGATGGTTGCCGTGGCTACTGGCTTTACACTTGGATAGATTTCATTGTCATAAATTAAATTTTTAGTTAGTATAAAGAAACCTTCTAGTCAGTAAAATATAAAATACTGAAAGAATCCAAACTGGTGGGAACCAGATAAGTCGCCACTCTCAGCACAGTCTTTAGGAAGATTCTTTCCCTATGTGTATGTGAGATGTTGAAATGGCACAATCCTTCATTCTCACCTACTTGCTCAATTACACAAAGCATTCATCCACAAAATGTATTTAGGGATTTGAGTGTTAACTGAAAAATATAGTTATGCACATCTACAATAACAAGAAAGAAAATGCATTTGTTGAATTTGTGATTTTTTTGTACAGACATGTTTCATTTGATCCTTACACCAACATTACAAGGCATGTGTGGAATTATTACACCTCTGTTTGAGAAAAAAAAAAGAATGTGTGTTGGAAGGGAAAGATCAATCTAAGCTCAAACACAGATAGTAACTTAATTTTTTTTTTTTTGTATTTTTCTGAAGTGAGAAACAAGGAGGCAGAGAGACAGACTCCTGCATGCGCTCAACAGGAATCCACCCAACATGCCCACTTGGAGGCAATGCTCTGCCCATCTGGGGTGTTGCTCCATTGCAACCAGAGCCATTCTAGTGCCTGAGGCAAAGGTCATGGCGCCATCATCCTCAGCACCCGGGCCAACTTTGCTCCAATGGAGCCTTGGCTGCAGGAGCAGAAGAGAGAGATAAAGAAAAAGAAGAAGGGGAAGGGTGAAGAAGAAGATGGATGCTTCTTCTGTGTGCCCTGGCCAGGAATCAAACCCAGGACATCCACATGCCACGCTGATGCTCTACCACTGAGCCAATTGGCCAGGGCTTAAATTTTTGTTTCAATATTCTTTGAGGTGTGTTTGAGTGGTCATTTGGTTTTCTCATATTTTCATATATGCCATAACTGTAACCATCTGTAGCACATTTCTCTAATATATATGTTAGTGTATAGCCCCTGGAAAGCAATAAGCCATTGAAATAGATGATAGATAGATGATAGATTATAGATTAATGGATAGATAGATAGATAAGTAGATATAATATAACTAAATCTCTATAGGTGATGCCGATGCTTTGGAGAAAACTAAAAATAGTAATTTTTTTTTAAGAATTAGTATCATATTTGTGAGCTCAAACACTCAAACTGGATAAAATCAGGTGAACATTTTAATCCTGACATGAAATATGGTCCTTATATAGTGTTATTGATGATAATTAGCTCAAAGTAAAAGATGTGGACAACCTACTAAATGTGGCTCATGAACAATTGGTGTCCAAGAACTTAACACTGTCTGTAGAGTATCCTGACATGCTATTAGTCTGGTTGTGAAGGCATTTATATGGATGCATTCACTAAAATTTTAATAGTAGTTGTGAAAGTAGTAGCCTTTGGAGAAAAAAATGAGGTGAGGGTAAAAGAAAAGAACGAAATATGTACACTTCTAACTGTGGATATTTTCAAAGAAAGTAAAATCATCAGTCCTTTCCTTCCATTTCATTACTCAGTCCAAATGCCATCAAGCTAAGTTGAGTGAGAATTGCACACAGGAATGGAATTACCATGGCAACCAGTTTAAAATGTTGTTCCCCTGCTGAGAATTTAGCTCACTGGATAATACTTTGTTTTTACCTTTCTGGAAAATTAGATGAAAGGTAATTTTGGAACCATGCATAAGTCATTTCTAGGTTCACGCTATTACTTGGGTTAGTTTTCTTAGAGGTAAAGAATATTAATAATTTTATGTCTTCTACAAAATAAAAAAAGAACTTGAGGAAACTAGACATTCAGTGTATTATGTTCTGTAAGTCACACATTTCCAACAAAATCCCAGGTGCTATTTGGTCATGTATTGCAGGTCTCGGTTTTCAAAGATTAAGGCATGAGGTGATTGAGCAGAAACACTGAGTTGGCTTTCTGTTTTCACTGGTATGGTGGAATAGACACACTGACATCTTATTCAGTCATCTACAGCATAGGAAAAATACTAAAAATAAAACTTTCAAAAAATGCTACAGTCTGACCTGTGGTGGTGCAGTGGATGAAGCGTCAACATGGAAAGCTGAGGTCGCTGGTTCAAAACCTTGGGCTTACCAGGTCAAGGCACACATGGAAGTTGATGATTCCTGCTTCTCCCCCCTTGTGCCTCCCTTCTCTCTCTCTTTCTCTCTCTCCAAAAAAAAATGCTTCAGTGCATTTTTAAATATTAATTTCATTGTGACAACTAACAAAAATACAAAAGCAAAATGTTTGTTATTTATAAAGATTTTAGAGAGCCAGACACATCATGAACACCTAGCAGTTTCTTTAACGAAAGAAAAACAGGGTTGGTAAATGCTTATCAATACTAATGACTCTTATATATCTTTGATGTCAAGACATTATTCAACAGTTTCAGTTGATTCCCATTATTCTTTATTTGGAAAATGAGTTACGAAATTACAATAAAATATTTTTATTAAATAAAAAACAATGAATTAAAAGATCAATCTTTAAAAACAGCATATTATCCAACTCCTAACTTTTTATATTAGAACAAAATAAAAACTTTCAAAGCATTTTTGAGATTTAATCAGAATTTTTTCAATTAGATAATTCATATAATATTTTTGCATATCTTGCTACATGACATCACTTCCCTATTATAACAATTTAAATAAATGTCAGTATATCATGGTTGAAATAACTACATCTTTAATAATTTTTAGAAGAGGACGCAAATTTTTTGTCATATTTATAAATACAGATGATCCTCGATTTATGATAGGATTACCTCCCAATAAACCCATTGTAAATTGAAAATATAACAAGTCAAATGCATTTAATACTTAAACTACCAAACGTCATAGCTTAGACTCGCCTATTTTAAGTATGCTCAAAACACTTACATTAACCTACAGTTGGGCAAAATCATCGACCACGATGAATACACTGTAGAGGATCCGTTATTTATCCCATGATCATGAGCCTGACTGGGAGCTACGGCTCAGGCTGCTGCCCAGCATCATAAGAGAGTTTCCATACTGTGTAACACTAGCCCAAGAAAAGATCAAAATGCAAAGTATGGTTTCTTCTGAATGTGTATAGCTCTTGCACCATCATAAAGTTGAAAAACTGTAAGTCGAACTACCATAAATTGGGGGCCATCTGTAAACACTGAATTGAATCACTTTTATAGTATTTCAGCACTGGGTGACATTTATTCCTACTTGAGATCTTGAATGAGGTCCAGAATGGTTTCAGAGTCAAGCCGTGATCATATATATCCATAAAAGCTCTGAAACAAACAAGCAGATTTTCTTTCTCTGTCACAGGATTATATATATGCCATTGCCAAGCAAAAAGTCTTTGTATATGCCAGTACAATCTCTTCTTGTAATAATGACCTTATGTGCTTTCAACATTCTTCTTCCATTTGAGGAAGGGAGACATTCAACTCTCAATTCAGGAAGAAAAAAAGCCTCATGAAAAATAGCTTGACACAAGATGGAGCATGTTATGCTGTGATAATCAAATCCTCCTGGATTTGTATCACCCTTTGCTTTAAAATAGAGCTTACACACCAGAGGCAAGACAAAACTTTAGCACATATTATTCATTTAATTTTCTTTCTTCCATGTGTCCCTTGCATAAAGTGACTATTACTTTGCTATCAAATTTAAATATTCCATTTTTCCATTAACTAGCCCAATTCAACCACATTGTATGTCATATTCTATACTAGATATGTTTGAAATCACCATTATTGGTAATGATTTTAGCTAAATATTATTACAAACCTGCTTTTACTGATAAAGAAACAACTCCAATTCACACCTTTTCCTGAGTTCTTAATTCCCTTTTCTGTGATCTTGGTGGAAAATAGTACAGAGATTTTTTACTTACTAATGATCAAGTGGTGAGCACATCATATGAGCTCCCCACTAAATTTTAGTCTTGTACAAGAAGGTGGTGAGAATTGAGACACAATCACTACAGTCGTAGCGCTAGTATACAGGCTTGATCATCCCTGACTTTGGTTATGATTCTCGCTACACAAGGTTTCCATCTCCCTTTCTCCTGTTCAGACAGTGACTTTTGGGTCTCTTGACTATTCACAACAAACTACAGTTAATTTATTTTATTTTTTTAATTAATTTTTATGGGGTGACATTGATCAGTCAGGGTACAAAGGTTTAATGAAAATATCTCCAGGTTACTTTAACATTTGATTATGTTGCATACCCATCACCCAAAGTCAAATTGTCTTCTGTCACCTTCTAACTGGTTTTCTTTGTGCCCCTCCTCTCCCTCTCCTCCCCCCCCCCAGTAACTACCACACTCTTGTCCATGTTCCTGAGTCTCATTTTTATGTCCCACCTATGTATAGAATCATATAGATCTTAGTTTTTTCTGATTTACTTATTTCACTCAGTATAATGTTATCAAGATCCATCTATGTTGTTGTAAATGATCCGATGTCATCATTTCTTATGGCTGAGTAGTATTCCATAGTATATATGTACCACATCTTCTTTATCCAATCATCTATTAAAGGGCTTTTTGGTTCTTTCCATGTCTTGGCCACTGTGAACAATGCTGCGATGAACATGGGGCTGCATGTGTCTTTATGTACCAGTGTGTTTGAGTTTTGATACCCATTAGAGGTATATACCCAGTAGAGGGATTGCTGGGCCATATGGTAGTTCTATTTTTAATTTTTTGAGGAACCACCATACTTTCTTCCATAATGGTTGTACTACTTTACAGTCCTACCAACAGTGGATGAGGGTTCCTTATTCTCCACAGCCTCTCCAATACTTGTTATTACTTGTCTTTTTGATCATAGATAATCTAACAGGTGTGAGGTAGTATCTCATTGTAGTTTTGATTTGCATTTCTCTAATAGCTAATGTAGATGAGCATCATTTCATATATCTGTTGGCCATTTGTATTTCTTCCTGGCAGAGGTGTCTGTTCATGTACTCTTCCCATTTTTTATTGGATTGTTTGCTTGTTTGTTGTTGAGTTTTATGAGTTCTTTGTAAATTTTGGATATTAGGCCCTTATCTGTGCTGTTGTTTGAAAATATCAACTCCCATTTAGTTGGCTGTCTGTTTATTTTATTGTCAGTTTCTGACCTTGAAACTAAAGTAACCTGGATGAAGCTAAGTCTGTAAAGAAGGTCCAGTAGTCTCCCATTATCAATGTGCGATTACTTTTCAAAACACCCAGTGGATGCTTTAAATCATAGATAGGACTGAACCCTATATACACTATGGATTTTACTATACATATATACATGCCTATGATAAAGTTTAATTTATAAATTAGGCACAGCAAGAGATTAATAACAATAGTTAATAAATATTTGAACAATTACAACAATATACTGTAATAAAAGTTATATGAATGTGTTCTTGCTCTCTGTTTAAATATTTTATTGCACACTGTACAAATAGTGTAGATACACAGGTCAAAGGGATAGTTCACATAAGGCAGGATGGAGCAAGGCAGTATAAAATTTCATCACGTGACTCAGAATGGCATGTGATTTTAAACTTACGAATCATTTATTTCTGGAATTTACCATTTAATATTTTTAGTCTTATTTGACCAGGGGTAACTGAAACCTTGGGAAATAAAATTGCAGATAAGAAGGGATTACTGTTTATATGTTCTTGATATGCATGACTGGTAATGGCAGAGGAAATAATGCAGTTATCTTTCTAACACTAAGGCTCATTCTCTTTCCCCAAAGTTTTATTCCACAGATAGCAGATTATATATAAATATATATATTTTTTATTAATTTTGAGAGAGAGAAAGAGAGAGATGGCGAGATAGTGAGAAGCATCAACTCATAGTTGCTTCCCTTTAGTTATGCATTGATTGCTTCTCATATGTACTTGTCCAGGGGACTCAAGCTGAGCTAGTGACCCCTTGCTCAAGTCAGTGACTTAGGGTTATGTCAATGATCTTACACTAAATCCAGCAACCTCAGAATTTCAAATCTGGGACCTCAAATTCTGGGTAAATGTTCTATCCACTGTGCCAAAACTGGTCAGGAATATAAATATTTTTTTAACTCAATATATTTTAATGTAGAAGACTATCTCCTTATGAGAATGTTGAAACCCTATTTATTTTTATTATGAGATTTTTCATAAAGAAAACAAATAGAATTGATTGATATGGTATCTTTTAGGAGTTATCTATTTTCTCTCATCAGGCCTAAAATCAAAATTCATAATCTTGAGGTCGTCAATAAATTTAAAGCTGAGAGAAGTTTTAGCACAAAGTTAAGTAAAATTTTGTTAAAAAGTAAGTGAATTTTAATAATGTGGAAACGAATAAGCTAATTTAATAAGATATAATTAAAGTACATGGCTCTCTTTTGTTTGGTGTATTTAATATTTACAAAGTGGGACATCATTTTTATTAACTGATTAAGAAAAATTTGAAAACATTCTCTGTATCCTTGTAATTTGGTTATATAGCTAGAAAACATATACCTAAATTCCTGATGGCAAGTTAGAAAATATTATAACTTAAACACTTTAACCTTTAGGAATATAGAATAGGTTGATTGTCTAATTAAATAGATAAATAAATATATATTAAAATGTATAAATTATAAAGTTTTAACCATATGAAATGACATGCAAAATTACTTTTATTTAACACCTTATGTTACTTTCAGCTGAGATCAATTTAGCTTAAATTAACCAATTGGGTATCTTCCAGAACATTCAGAAGTTTCCAGTACAAATTTTAGCATCATAAATATATTGCATTTTCTTTGCACTAAGTATTAATTTGATCATATCACAAACTCATACATCATTAAAGAATGTTGAATTCATTCAAATTCAGCTAACTTGCTCTATCCACACCATACTTCTTGATTTAAATAAATTCCTTTAAGAAAGGGAATACCACCTGACCAGACAGTGTGCAGTGGATAGAGCACCAGGCTGAGGACCCAGGTTTGAAACCCCAAGGTCACTGGCTTGAGCGTGGGCTCATTGGGCTTGAGCACAATCTCACCAGGTTGATCACAGGGTCGCTGGCTTGAGCTTGGGATTTTAGACATGACCCCATGACCCCACGGTTTCTGGCTTGAACCCAAGGTCACTGGTATGAGCAAGGGGTCACTTGCTCTGCTGTAGCTTCCCAGTCTAGAAACTTATGAGAAAGCAATAAATGAACAACTAAAATGCCACAATGAAGAATTAATTCTTCTCATCTCTCTCCTTTTCTGTATGTCTGTCCCTATCTGTCCCTCTCTCTATCTCTCTCTGTCTGCCACAAAAGAAAAAAGAAAAAAAAGATTACCAACTCTTTGGAGTCTCACGAAAAGAAACATGGAAGTTTAATCTTGTACACACCTATTAAGATTTTTGGATGAATAAATGAATTCATAAAAAATAAAGTATATTAGGTGAGAGGAGGGGAGACAGTAAGGTATACTACTGCATGGCCCCATGGGAATCCATGCAGCAACCCCATATGAGACTGCTTGAAATCAAACGAGGTATTTTTTGCACCTGAAGCTGACCCACGCTTGGACCAACTAAGCTATCATTAGTGCCCTGGGCCAGATGTGAACCAATCAAGCTACTGGCTGTGGGATGGGAAGAGGGAGAGAAGAGGAAAAGGAAGCAGATGGTTGCTTCTCTTGTATGCTCTGATATGGAATCAAACTGGGGATATCCACATATTGGACCGACACTCTCTCCAATAAACCACTGACCAGGGCCAGAATGAATCTTTTAAAATGACAGTATTCATGATTCCAAATTCTCTTGGAAGTCTAAACTACATGAATACAAAGAAAATTGCCCTAAATTTAGAAGATTAAAAAGTAAATTAATTCTAACCTGAAATTTTAAACTATAAATTAAGACAATGGCTTATTAAAGTATTGCAAATATAATTCTAAGAGCAAAGTTTATTAATAGGTGAATATAATAAATCAAATAAATACAGAAATAGCATTTTACACCAAAGTTGCATACTTTGGAAATTCCATACCCAAATAGTATATAATTTTATACCCAAGTAGTATGAAATAATATTAATATTCCATAATAGTTTAATTTTATTTACTGAGTTTAGAGAGAGATGAAGAAAAAGAGAAAAAGAGACATTGATTTGTTGTTCCACTTATTTATGCATGCATTGGTTGATCTTTGTATGTGCCCTGACCAGGGATCAAATCAACAACTTAGGTATATTGGGATGATGCTCTAACCAACTGAGCAACATGGCTGAGACCAGTTTATTTTATTTTATTTATTTATTTATTTATTTATTTATTTATTTATTTATTTTTAGAGAGAAGAGAAAGAGATGAGAAGCATTAACTTGTAGTTGTTTCACTTTAGTTCTTCATTGATTGCTTGTCATACCTGTCTTGATTAGGGTGGAGCGTGGAACAAGCCAAGCCCGTGAACCCTTGCTCAAGTCAGCAACCTTGACAGAAAGGTCCTGTTATAGCCAGAGACCTTAGAATAATGTTGAGGATCCCACACTCAAGCCAGAAATCTCCACTAAAACTGGAGACCCAACACTCAAGCTTTTGTGCCCATGCTCAAGCTGGCATATTCAGGGTTTTGAACCAGAAACCTGAACATTTTGGGTCAACACTCCATTCACTACACCACCACCAGCAATGCAGTTAATTTTTAAGGAGCTATTTACATAGTGCTATTACTTGTAAATATAGTTTAATTCATTGTTTTTTAAAAAAATTACTTTGTTACTTATAATATGTAATTCTAAAGTCTATCTTTATCTAAAGTTTTAACTCTGTAAGACATGACACACTTTCCTCAAACATAAACCCACAAATAGATATTGAAACCAGTGTGCAGAGGATCACTTGGATCATATATCAGTCCAGGTGTAGTCCCTGATTGTAGTGATTGTAAATTACAGTGGTCAAGAATAGCTAAATGTGGTTCTTATTATTGAGAACTAATTAAGTATTGTAAACAGTTATAAAATTTCTCAGGACTTATTTTTATATTTAATATATTAAAATTTGTTTTTACCCTAAGTAAAAGTTTATAAAATATATTATTATTTGTTAGTCATTGTCACATTTTAAATAATCTTTGTCTTATGCTTTGGATTCAAGTTTTATCACCTAAATTTTTCTAAAGCTAACTCCACTTCTTCTTCCTTCTCTTCCTCCTCCTCCTCCTCCTTCTCCTCCTCCTCCTCCTCTTTCTCTTCTTCTTCTTCTTCTTCTTCTTCTTCTTCTTCTTCTTCTTCTTCTTCTTCTTCTTCTTCTTCTTCTTCTTCTTCTTCTTCTTCTTCCAGTTAACTCACATGTTCACCATTGAATAGCTCTGTGCAGGATTAAACACCAGGTCCTCCTAAGATTCATAAGTAAGTCCATGTAAATGCAAATTAATTGTTACTTATCAATTGCTATAAAATATGTTGCTTATGCTAGGATGCTGTTTATTTATAGGTTCAAGAAGTGTCAAAGAATGATACAAGCTGTGAAGCAAAGTAGTTTGAAGAGGTGTATATTTGTGATTAAGATGACTATGTCCTTTTAGAAGAGTGGACTAGCCTTAATCTCTAGTTTATAAATTTAGTTAAGAACTTTCTTGATGAGCCTGACCAGGTGGTGGCACAGTGGTTAGAGCGCCGGACTGGGACAAGTAGGACCCAGATTTGAGACCCCGAGGTCACCAGCTTGAGCATGGGCTTATCTGGTTTGAACAAAGCTCACCAGCTTGAACCCACAGTCACTGGCTTGAGCAAGGGGTCACTCGGTCTGCTGTGGCCCTCCGGTCAAGGCACATATGAGAAATCAATCAATGAACAACTAAGGAATCACAATGAAGAATTGATGATTCTCATCTTTCTCCCTTCCTATCTGTCTGTCTCTATCTGTTCCTATCTCTGACTCTCTCTGTGTATGCCACACACACATACAAAAAGAACTTTCTTGATGAGAAATAAAGGAGGGATCTAGCCAGGCAGTGGTGCAGTGCACAGAGTGTCAGCCTAGGATGCTGAGGACCGAGGTTTGAAACCCCAAGGTCACCGGCTTGAGCATAGGCTCACCAGCTTAAGCACAGGGTCACCGGCTTGAGCATGGGATCATAGACATGTCACCACGGTTGCTGGCTTGAGCCCAAAGGTCACTGGGTTTAAGCCCAAGGTCACTGGCTTGAGCCCAAGGTTACTAATTTGAGCAAAGGGTTCACTGGCTAAGTTGTAGCCCCTCAGTCAAGGCACATATGAGAAAGTATTCACTGAACAACTAAGGTGCTGCAACAATGAGTTGATGCTTCTATCTCTCTCCATTTCTGTCTGTCTGTTCTTGTCTGTCCCTTTCTCTCTCTTTCTCTCCTTTTCTCAAAAGAGAGAGAAAGAAAGAAATAAAGAGAGAGAGAGAGAGAGAGAGAGAAGGAAAGAAGGAAGGAAGGAAGGAAGGAAGGAAGGAAGGAAGGAAGGAAGGAAGGAAGGAAGGAAGGAAGGAAAGGAAGAAGGAAGGAAAGAAGAAAGAAAGAAAGAGAGAGAGAAAGAAAGAAAGAAAGAAAGAAAGAAAGAAAGAAAGAAAGAAAGAAAGAAAGAAAGAAAGAAGAAAGGGAGAAAGAAAGAATAAAGCAAAATTTTGTAAACTATTCTTTTTTTTCTTTTAAGACACTTAGTTTAAGTTGCTCATGCTTGGCCTTTTATGTCTAAGCTTAGAAAATTCAACTCATATGAATGTCATGTAATGTACTAATAGTTGAACTTTTAAGTCTTCTTCCAAATACATAAGATCACCAGAGTAACTATATTTTGGCTGTATCTCAGCAAGATGTTCCAATCCACACAACTGAAAATTTTCTCTAAATTTTAAGCAATATATTTCCCCACAAGATTGGAGTCTCTTACTGAATTCAACAAACAAGGCAAGCTCAACATCCTGCACCCTTGTTGCAATTTTTCTTCTCTTACTGTTAACTGATGACATGAAATATTTAGTCATAATCCTTATAGAATCATCTGTCTTATGCTTTAATTTATTCAAGAATCACTTGCCAATGAAACCCCCAAAACTGAAATAAATAGAGAAGTGTCCTACCAGTATAGGAGAGAGAGAACTCTAACATGGGTTTTAGCTAATGGGATTTAGAGCAGTGAATTCTATTCTGTTTAAGTATTCTTTCTTTAAATTTGCTTTCTGAGTATTCCAGATCCTTTGTGAAATTTATAATATCCTTATATTTTTTATTATATATTTTGAAGAAATGTCATAGAAAGTATATCATTGCTTTAGAGCAAAACATATGGAAATCACTAGAGAAATATGTGGCTAGATGTTGGGGAAGAGGGATTTAAACAGAGAAGACCTAGAACTACTATTCAGAATAAAAGGTGGTGTGTGATACATTAAATAGAGACACTTTCCATGAAGTCTTTGGAAATGTTTGGGAGGGTATGGATTGAAATTGTATGAGTATATAAATACATATAGTTCTTAAAAAAATGCTTGGTACATGGTCAACCTGATGTATATATTAGCTATTATTAATATTATTGTTACTATTGTTTTTATTCCTGCAGTCACTTAGGATACTGGACATGAGATTTTGCAGTTGTTTGTCTTGATGTATATTAATAGAAATTAAAAAAGGGAGTACCACAGAAAATTGGAATACTTAAGGACACTTAGGTTCTGCATACTCTACAGTGTTAAAATTCCCCCCTTCAAACTGCCAAATTATCTATTTAAACATATTTAAAATATATATCTCAATTGGGAGTAAAATTATTAAGTGGACAAGAAAAATCATCCAGGTTAGAACTGTAATCATAGCTTTAAGCCTCAGGAGATCTGTGTCTTTTAGAAATGAATACATAAATAAAAAAAAAAGTTCTCAGAACCACGGTTTATATCTCAGAATCCTATTGTAAAAGTTAATTAGATTAACTTTATAAAATAATTTTGTCATGTATTCATTAAAAAGTACAGTAATTATTTCTATGGCGGGTATTATTCTAAGTACAGAAGACAAAGTTATGAAAAAGACAGACAATGTCTGCCCCAATGGAGCTTTCATTCCTGTGCTTAAAATAGAAAGAATAAATAGCTATAAATAAATAAACAATATAATAACAAAGAGTGGTGGTACTAAGAAAAAAAACAATCAGGTTTAAGTGATAGAGTAATTAGAATGTCCCAGAAGGCATCTCTGAGGAGATAGCATTAGAGCTGGATCCTGAAAAATGAGTAAATGCCACTCAGGGAGAAAAATAGAAAGTGCAAAGACTGAATATAGAACACATCGACATATTCAAAGATCAACAAAACAATAATTATTGCAGAAAAGTGAATAGCAAAGGAGATAAGACAGAAGATGTAAGCAGAAGTTAGAACATATATATGCCTTATATAGAGTCTGACATTTATTCCAAGTCCATAGGGAATCATTGAACAGTTTAATGCAAACAGAGGTGAGTGAAATTTTTATTTATTTTTTTTTCAAAATTACTGTCTACTATAATGAAAATATATTGTCAGGAGACACGCACAGAAACAAACAGACTGATGAGGAGTCTGGTACTAAACAGCCACGCAGTAGTATCAGAGATAAAGAAAAGCTAAGGGAGTCTATCTATATTTTGGGGGTAAACAGGCATGAATGATTTGCTTGTGAAAGACAAGGAAAATAACTAAGGTAACCCAAGATTTTGAGCTGAAGAATCATTATGAGTGATGCTGTTATTAAAAGGGGTAAAGAAGTCTGTGGAAAGAACATGCTTTACTTTATATGCTTTATTTTAATTGAGGCTTGTGGTTTTGACAACACAGACAGGTTGTATTTATGATGTTATACTTTAAAGAGAAGATGACTGTGCCTTACCAGGCAGTGGCACAGTGGATAGATTGTCAGACTGGAACACAGAGGACCCAGGTTCGAAACCCTGAGGTTGTCGACTGGAGTGCAGGCTCGTCTGGTTTGAGCACAGCTCACCAGCTTGAGCCCAAGGTCACTGCCATAAGCAAAGGTCTGCTGTAGTCCTCAGGTCAAGGCACATATGAGAAAGTAATCAATGAACAATTAAGCTGCCATAATGAAGAATTGATGCTTCTCACCTCTCTCCCTACTTGTCTGCCTCTCTCTCTCTCTCTCTCTCTAACAAAAGAGAGAGAGAGAGAGAGAAAGAAAAGATGACTATAGCACTTTGGGAGAATTTAGGAATAATGACATAGATTTGGGTGTCAGTAATAAATTGTTACTTTTCTAAATGTGTAGCTACTGACCAAGAAAATTATATAGAAAAGACTGATTCAAATTGAACTCTGGAGCATTCAAAAATCTAAAAACCAAATATAGAAAACAACAGCAACAACAAAATCAGAGAATAAACACCTGATAATCTGATAAGAAAAGTAAGTAAATTGTAGCATGCAAGAAACTAGGAGAAGAAAATGTATTTAGAAAGTTAGTATAAGGTAAACGAGAGAAAAGTGTAATATAGACTTTAAGAGGACAGACTGTAATTAAAATAACTGGGTTCTAATCCAATTTCTACCTATTATGGGCATGGTTAGAGAAAGTCACTTACTCTCTTAGTGATACTTAATTTCCTCTTCTGTAAAATAGTAATGATATTCTTTCCAAACTCTGAGTGTTCTTGCAAGAATAAATGCACTAATATGTTGAAAGCTCTTAGAAAATGTTTGGTACATAGAAAGTTCAATATGAGAGTTTGCTCCTAAGGAAAATATAAAAAACTACTTTAAGTGTTCCTGAAAGGTTGAATAAGTGGAAAATCTGATTATTAACCTGACTATTGGCTTGTCAACCCAGTAGGTACTAATGCATTTATGAGGTGATTTTAGTTGAGGTGTTATGATGTAAGTCAAATTGGAGTGGGTGAAAACTGAAAAAGAGGTTCTTTTTTTTTTTTTTTTTTTTTTTATAATTTTATTTTTTAAATGGGGTGACATCAATAAATCAGGATACATATATTCAAAGATAACAAGTCCAGGTTATCTTGTCTTTCAATTATGTTGCATACCCACCACCCAAAGTCAGATTGTCCTCTGTCACCTTCTATCTTGTTTTCTTTGTGCCCCTCCCACCCCCTATCCCTCTCCCATTCCCCCCTCCCCCCCGTAACCACCACACTCTTATCAATGTCTCTTAGTTTCACTATTATGTCCCACCTACGTATGGAATAATACAGTTTCTGTTTTTTTCTGATTTACTTATTTCGCTTCGTATCATGTTATCAAGATCCCACCATTTTGCTGTAAATGTTCCGATGTCATCATTTCTAATGGCTGAGTAGTATTCCATAGTGTATATGTGCCACATCTTCTTTATCCAGTCATCTATTGATGGGCTTTTTGGTTGTTTCCATGTCCTGGCCACTGTGAACAATGCTGCAATAAACATGGGGCTGCATGTGTCTTTACGTATCAATGTTTCTGAGTTTTGGGGATATATACCCAGTAGAGGGATTGCTGGGTCATAAGGTAGTTCTATTTTCAGTTTTTTGAGGAACCACCATACTTTCTTCCATAATGGTTGTACTACTTTACATTCCCACCAACAGTGTATGAGGGTTCTTTTTTCTCCACAACCTCTCCAACATTTGCTATTACCTCTCTTGCTAATAACAGCTAATCGAACAGGTGTGAGGTGGTATCTCATTGCCGTTTTGATTTGCATTTCTCTAATAGCTAAAGAAGATGAGCATCTTTTCATATATCTGTTGGCCATTTGTATTTCTTCCTGGGAGAAGTGTCTATTCATATCCTCTTCCCATTTTTTTATTGGATTGTTTGTTTGTTTGTTGTTGAGTTTTATGAGTTCTTTGTATATTTTGGATATTAGGCCCTTATCTGAGCTGTTGTTTGAAAATATCATTTCCCATTTAGTTGGCTTTCTGTTTATTTTCTTATCAGTTTCTCTTGCTGAGCAAAAACTTCTTAGTCTGATGTAGTCCCATTCATTAATTTTTGCCTTCACTTCTCTTGCCTGTGGAGTCAAATTCATAAAATGCTCTTTAAAACCCAGGTCCATGAGTTGAGTACCTATGTCTTCTTCTATGTACTTAATTGTTTCAGGTCTTATGTTTAGATCTTTGATCCATTTTGAGTTAATTTTTGTACAGGGAGACAGACTGTAGTCCAGTTTCATTCTTTTGCATGTGGCTTTCCAGTTTTCCCAGCACCATTTATTGAAGAGGCTTTCTTTTCTCCATTGTGTGTTGTTGGCCCCTTTATCAAAAATTCTTTGACTATATATATGTGGTTTTATTTCTGGACTTTCTATTCTGTTCCATTGGTCTGAGTGTCTATTTTTCTGCCAATACCATGCTGTTTTGATTGTCGTGGCCCTATAATAGAGTTTGAAGTCAGGTATTGTAATGCCCCCAGCTTCATTCTTTTTCTTTAGGATTGCTTTGGCTATTCGGGGTTTTTTATAGTTCCATATAAATCTGATGATTTTTTGCTCTATTTCTTTAAAAAATGTCATTGGAATTTTGATGGGAATTGCATTAAATTTGTATATTGCTTTGGGTAATATAGCCATCTTGATTATATTTATTCTTCCTAGCCAAGAACAAGGTATATTCTTCCATCTCATTATATCTTTTTCGATTTCCCTTAACAATGGTTTATAGTTTTCATTATATAAGTCCTTTACATTCTTTGTTATGTTTATTCCTAAGTATTTTATTTTTTTTGTTGCAATCGTGAAGGGGATTATTCTTTTGAGTTCCTTCTCAGTTGTTTCATTGTTGGCATATAGAAAGGCTATTGACTTCTGTATGTTAATTTTGTATCCTGCGACCTTACTGTATTGGCTTATTGTTTCTAGTAGTCTTTTTGTGGATTCTTTGGGGTTTTCGATGTATAGGATCATATCATCTGCAAAAAGTGATACCTTTACTTCTTCTTTTCCGATATGGATGCCTTTTATTTCTTTGTCTTGTCTGATTGCTCTGGCTAGAACCTCTAGTACCACATTAAATAAGAGTGGAGAGAGTGGACAACCCTGTCTTGTTCCTGATTTAAGGGGGAAAGCCTTCAGTTTAGTGCCATTTAATATGATGTTAGCTGATGGTTTATCATATATGGCCTTTATCATGTTGAGATATTTTCCTTCTATACCCATTTTGTTGAGAGTCTTAAACATAAAATTGTGTTGTATTTTATCGAAAGCCTTTTCTGCGTCTATTGATAAGATCATGTGGTTTTTGTTCTTTGTTTTGTTGATATGGTGTATTACATTAACCGTTTTAGGTATGTTGAACCATCCTTGAGATTCTGGGATGAATCCCACTTGATCATGATGTATTATTTTTTTAATATGTTGTTGTATTCGATTTGCTAGTATTTTGTTTAGTATTTTAGCATCTGTATTCATTAGAGATATTGGTCTGTAGTTTTCTTTTTTTGTGCCATCCTTGCCTGGTTTTGGTATGAAGGTTATGTTGGCCTCATAAAATGTGTTTGGAAGTATTGCTTCTTCTTCAATTTTTTGGAAGACTTTGAGTAGAATAGGAACCAAGTCTTCTTTGAATGTTTGATAAAATTCGCTGGTATAGCCGTCAGGGCCTGGACTTTTATTTTTGGGGAGGTTTTTAATGGTTTTTTCTATTTCTTCTCTACTGATAGGTCTGTTTAGGCTTTCTGCTTCTTCTTGACTCAGTCTAGGAAGGTTGTATTGTTCTAGGAATTTATCCATTTCTTCTAGGTTGTTGAATTTAGTGGCATAAAGTTTTTCATAGTATTCTACAATAATTCTTTGTATATCTACGGTGTCTGTGGTGATTTCTCCTCTTTCATTTTGTATTTTGTTTATATGAGTTCTTTCTCTTTTTTCCTTGGTAAGTCTTGCCAAGGGTTTGTCAATTTTGTTGATCTTTTCAAAGAACCAGCTCCTTGTTCTATTAATTTTTTCTATAGTTTTTCTGTTCTCTAATTCATTTATTTCTGCTCTGATTTTTATTATCTCCTTTCTTCGGCTGGTTTTGGGTTGTCTTTGTTCTTCTTTTTCTAGTTCCTTAAGGTGGGAAGTTAAGTGGTTCACTTGGGCTCTCTCTTGTTTGTTCATATATGCCTGAAGCGATATGAACTTCCCTCTTATCACTGCTTTTGCTGCATCCCATAGATTCTGATATGTCGTATTGTCATTTTCATTAGTCTGTATATATCTTTTGATCTCTGCACTTATTTCTTCTTTGACCCATTCAGTTTTTAAAAGTATGTTGTTTAGTTTCCACATTTTTGTGGGATTTTTTTCCTCTTTTTTGCAGTTGAATTCTAGTTTCAAGGCTTTATGATCAGAAAATATGCTTGGTACAACTTCAATTTTTCTGAATTTGCTGATATTGTTTTTGTGGCCCAACATATGGTCAATTCTTGAGAATGATCCATGTACACTGGAGAAAAATGTATACTCAGTCACTTTGGGATGAAATGTCCTGTAGATGTCTATCATATCCAGGTGCTCTAGTGTTTTGTTTAAGGCCACTATGTCTTTGTTGATTCTCTGTTTGGATGACCGATCTAGAGCCGTCAGCGGTGTATTGAGGTCTCCAAGTATGATTGTATTTTTGTCAGTTTTTGTTTTAAGATCAATAAGTAGCTGTCTTATATATTTTGGTGCTCCTTGGTTTGGTGCATATATATTAAGAATTGTTATGTCTTCTTGATTCAGTGTCCCCTTAGCCATTATGAAATGGCCATTTTTGTCTCTAAGTACTTTTCCTGTCTTATAGTCAGCATTATCCGATATGAGTATTGCTACACCTGCTTTGTTTTGGATGTTATTTGCTTGGAGTATTGTTTTCCAGCCTTTCACTTTGAATTTGTTTTTATCCTTGTTACTTAGATGAGTTTCCTGTAGGCAGCATACAGTTGGATTTTCTTTTTTAATCCATTCTGCTACTCTGTGCCTTTTTCTTGGTGAGTTTAATCCATTTACATTTAGTGTAATTATTGATACTTGTGAGTTCCCTATTGCCATTTTATATCTTGCTTTCTGTTAGTTTTGTGTCTTGTTTGATCCTTCTCTTTCGTTTTTCTGTCTTTTGTTTTTATTTGGTTGTATTCCATACATCTTTCCTCTGTTGCTATCTTTTTTATCTCATGTGCTTCTGTGGTGGTTTTTTCAATGGTGGTTACCTTTGAGTAATGAAAAGGGTCCCTACCCTGTTCATTGTAGCGAACTATTTTGTGAGTACTTTTGCACTCCATCGTCCTTTGCTACTGTTAATCTCCATCTTCTCCCCCTCTTTCTTTTTGTTGTTGTCACAGTTTAAATTTGGTTTTATTGTGTTCTTCTTGGAGCTTTTACTTGTGGCTCTGTTTTTTTTTGTTCTTTGTATCTGATTGGAGAACCTCCTTTAGTAATTCCTGGAGTGGGGGTTTTCTGATGATAAATTCCCTCATCTTTTCTGTATCTGTGAATGTTTTTATTTCTCCTTCGTATTTGAAGGATAGCTTTGATGGGTATAGTATTCGTGGCTGAAAGTTCCTCTCTTTCAGGACTTTAAATATTGGGGTCCACTCTCTTCTAGCTTGTAGAGTTTCTGCTGAGAAATCTGATGATAATCTAATGGGCCTTCCTTTATATGTTGTATTCTTCTTTTCCCTGGCTGCCTTGAGAATTTTTTCTTTGCTGTTGGTTTGTGTCAATTTCATTATGATATGCCTTGGAGTAGGTTTGTTGGCGTTAAGAAAACTTGGAGTTCTGTTTGCTTCTTGAACTTGAGGCTTTAGTTCTTTCCACAGGCTTGGGAAGTTCTCATCTATTATTTGTTTGAGTATGTTCTCCATTCCATTTTCTCTCTCTTCTCCCTCTGATATACCTATTATTCTTATGTTATTCTTTTTGATAGAGTCAGATAATTCTTGTAGGGCTATCTCATTTTTTTTAATTTTTGAGTCTCTTTCTTCTTCTCTCTGTTGTGCCTCAAGTTGCTTGTCTTCTATTTCACTAATCCTCTCTTCTATCTGACCTGTTCTATTAGCTAAGCTTGTTACTTCGTTTTTCAGCTCGTGAATTGAGTTTTTCATTTCTGTTTGATTTGTTTTTATAGTTTCAATTTCCTTGGACATATATTCTTTGTGTTCATGGAGTTGTTTTCTGAGCTCCCTATATTGCCTTTCTGTGTTTTCTTGTATATCTCGGAGGATTTTTAGGATTTCTATCTTGAATTCTCTGTCATTTAGCTCCAAGGTTTCCAATATATTAAATTTTTTCTCCATAGATTTTTCCTCATCTAGCTGTGTTACCTCTGAAAAAGAGGTTCTTAATTGAAGAAAATCTATGTAGACAATCCTGAGAAAATGTGTCTGTGTGTAGGTGTCTGTGTAAACATACAGCTAAAGGAAGGCTGAATATGGATTTAGAGATAACATTAAAAGATAATTTTTTTAGATGATAAACATTAACTCAAAATATAAATTCTGTAGTGAAGTTTTGAAAAACAAAATTAAAAAATGTTATTTAATTAGCTTTTCTCATTAATATATTTTATCATTAATAAGAAAACATCATTAATTAAGCCAGTAACCCTCCCCCTGAAAACACAAAATCTGAATCCATGCTATTTGAAGTCAAAAGAGCAATAATAAATTAGCTCACATAACTGGATTATCAGAGTAGGATTAGTTTAGGTAAAAATAAAAGTTCACAAATAAGGATATCAGATACCTTTCTCTTTTTCCATTGCTCATACACATACTTTCCAAGTGGCTAATGTAATGGCGACCAATAGTCTTATACGTTTCTACCTTGGAGAACCTGGAAGAAAAACATGTAGCTTTGTTCATAGAAGATAGAGATGGAACAATGTGAACTGAGGAACGGAAGAGAGGCAGAGAAAGGGTTAAACTAAGAGTCCATAAGGAAAGCAGTCAGAGGGAAAGGGGATGAGAGGAGGGGAACAAAGAAAGGAAAGACGTTAGTGAAAGTATATACACATAACACAGAGAGATAGGGGGCAGGATAGTAAGTCCTGGAGGAAAAGGGGAAGCCACTGGGGGAAGGGGGCGAAGGGGGGATCAAAGGGAACACGGGGGGGGAGGGGGATATATTCAGGTGAACATTTGTAACTATGTAAACACAACAAATTAAAAAAAAAAAGAAGATAAAAAATTTTTTGGAAACCTCTGATCCCCCTTCTGGTTTAAGTCATGTATGAATCCTGAATCTTTGAATGCAGTCAGAGAAACAGAGGGTTTAAACTGGCAAGGACTAAATCAATTTGGGAAATTTAAGAAAGGTGGAGTCAACCCCAAAGTAAATAAATAGGATTAAACTTGTTCATTTTAGAGGGTAGAGGACTGGGCTACAAGGAAGAACAGGTAAATCGAGCAAAGCAGAAAACAAACAACCAAAAGATGTGTGTGTTCCAGTCCTTCAATAAAGTACATTGTCCCAGATATACTCTCATGTCTTCTTTACCTCAGTTTATGGTTTTTTATATCCTTTCTCGCAGTTACTGGAGAACATGCCGCCATACCCTGCACCTACTTTGTTTCAGTTAAACATTTCTAGGGCTTTACTCCATTGACTGAAAATCCTTGTGCATTTGAACTATTTTTTGATCTTTCTTAACAATACTTTTTTTTTCTCTCCTTCATCAAAAGAATGTTTCTTTTTGTTTCACTCTGTGGCTGTTGCTTCTTTTTCCACTGAATTAACTGCCTAATTTTGTACTCCATTCCAATGAGTTAATATTTTTTATGTTTTCCTTGATTCTTCCTCTTGTTTTCTGGCTTCTTCCTTCCTAGTGCATTTTCTGTGGACTACTTAGTTATAAAGAAGTGTACCAGATCATAATCTGTGGTTTTCTAATCAATAAACTCCTTGGATCAGTGGATACTTTTCTCTACACAAAATATATTTTTATATTTGTGCTTGCACAAAAAACTATACTTTTTGAATAGGAGGATTCTGACTTCTCTGTGAAAGGTATTCAAGAGAACGAAACTCCTATGTCTACTTTTAAGAGAAACTACTCCGGTAAACAAAATAGCCCTTTAAATAACACTACTTTTTTTTATTTTTATATGTTCTTCTATAATGGTATCTTAAAAGGGACTGTGGTATGCTTTCAAGGTCTAGCCAGGAAACATGTATCATCTTTTTACAGAATATGCAATAATTTTTATCTCCTCTTTCTTCTCTAATATTCATTCTAGTTTATTCTTCCTTGGAGAGGAGTGATGGTGCCTACAGATGCACTCAGGCTCCCTACTGAATTTTCCTATTTCCAGTCTCCACCCAGTGACTCAGACATCTTGCCTCAAAGGTCAAAGAACATACAGAAAAAAACAAAATGTTCAAAATATATTAAATCCATATTTTAAAATTTTACGACATTGAAAAAAAAAGATACTCAAGCCTATTTCTGGGTCATTTTTGCATTCTTTAAAAAGTAATCAAAATTTTATTTTATTTTTTCTGTATTCACACCTTCTGATAACTTCTGACTCAAGGCAATCATCTTCCCAGAGGCACTATTGAACATGCCATTACTGAATCCTAAGACCGTGGGAGTTTATTCAGACATTCAAATAATGAAATACTATACCTCCAAAAGCTCTTTATATACTTATGGCTAAGATAAGAAAATAAGATATTGTTTATTTTGAAAGGGAGGGGAGAGAGAAAGATCCTTTATTTGAGCTCCCAGGAGTTACTAGAAGAGGGGAAGCATAATGGGATATACAAGCCTCACAATTCTGAGAACCAAAAAGGTCGATTTTTTCTGTGAAGGACTTTAGAGAACATGGGTCCCACCATCAGAAATTCTACAGACAAGACCATCCTGTCATCGACTCAAGGCCCTGTCAAAGTGAATGAGTTTCTTTGACTAAAGTAAAGCAGAATCTCTCTGGGTTTTTAAATGAGATTAATTGATGTCTTATCTCTAAGAGACCTATTTTCAACTAGGAGTTTAGGAGTTTTAGGGAGACTATTTTCCCATAACTAAGTGGTGCCTTATTTATAGTTTTACATATCTGAAAACTAGATGCATCAATGTGAAAAGATTTAAGAATATATTATCTTATTTACCTCACTTACCTTTTCTTTTTTACATGTGCACAAGAGTGATAATTTAAAAATTTATATTTAATTAAATCTGAAATAGCTCATTTTATAAAAATAACAATTCTAGCCTGACCAGGTGGTGGCACAGTGGATAGAGTGTCAGACTGGGACTCAGAGGACCCAGGTTTGAAACCCCGAGGTTGCTGGCCTGAGCACGGGCTCAACTTGTCTGAGCAAGGCTTACCAGCTTGAGCCCATGGTCACTGGCTTGAGCAAGGGGTCACTCACTCTGATGTAGGCACATATGAGAAAGCAATCAATGAACAACTAAGATGTTGCTTCTCATCTCTCTCCCTTCCTACCTGTCAGTCCCTGTCTGTCCCTCTCTCTGTCTCTGTCAAACACACACACACACACACAAAATAAAATAACAATTCTAAGTGATAATAAAATTGTATTTTAAAGTGTAATTATTGGCAAGTTTTTGGAATTATCAAATGCTGACTCTATGGAAAAACTACAAAAATAAACTGTTGATAAAGCAAAGCTAAGATCCTACCTTGGCAGACTAAATAAGTAGTGTCTTAGACAGTGGACAAAGGTAAGATATTACTAAAGGTTTCAGGGGCTGGTTGAAGTTAGGAGCTTGATTAGGATTGGGCAAATTTTACTAATTTTTCTCCTTTATTAGGAGAGTTAAATATTAGTGGACAGAATGAGACATGATTTAGAAGCATATTTGAAGAGTAACAGGTATTTAATACTTGCTATTGTTTTGAAATTAGAACAAATTGAGTTATAAGGTGTGGAGGAGAAAGAAATTTTACTCCAACCCCTAGGTTCTTTTCACTGATCTAATAATTAATTCTATGTGAAACAGACCAAAAAGAGAAAATAACCAAATTTAATATAAGTCATATGGAAACCCAACATATCTGAGAGGCTCAGAACCAACAGATGAAATGAGGTATATCTGACATCCTGAACCAAAACATAAGGTAAGATACTGAAGAAGTTCAGAATAGGGTTCCCCAAGCTGTACTACAACGGGGTGGAATTATTTTGAACTGAAGGCAATTGGGACCATGTGGGCTCAGAAGAAATTCTTACCCTTCCCTTAAGTACCTAGAAAAATCTAAATTTGGGGCCTTGGCCATAATAAGACTTATTACCAGAGGTATTACTTTTTTATGATGTATGTACAGGGCAGGGAAGACATCTAATTATTCAGTATCTGCTCTTGTTATAGTCCTGAGAATGACCTTCTTTCCTTCTGAAGATTCAAGGTGCCTTACCTCATCCTTAGCTCAGACTGCCATATACATGTCACTTTCATTTTTCCTGTCTGAATTTCCCATGTATATGGGGTCTGACTTTCTTATGGATTTGAGGTTCCCTTTTATTTATTTCTTGTTAATCTGTAATTATTACACCTGCTGGCAGCACCTGAAAATGTAGAGAAAAAATTATTCTTAACCCCACAATGCTTTGAGGTTTCAGAAAATAAAAAGTTCATCCACAGAATGACAGAAAGAACAGATGTTCAGCAATTAGAACTGCCCACTAGATAGGTCATAGAAAGTTATTCCTAGCAATAACTCTTCTTATGGGAAAGTTTTTTAATTTATATTGTTCTAGGTAGTTACGGGAGAAACAGAATTTCTCCTGAGCCCACAGGGTCTCCATTGCATTTAGCTAAAAGTAATTCACATATCAAAATGGCACATGTGGGAGAGGCCTGCTATAAACTCCTTCAATGCTGTTCAAATAGATTTTTGAAAAAGATCCTAAAACATACAATACATTTGTATTGGTAGAACTGTGCTATAATTCTTACCCAGATTAGAATTATAACATGCGAAAGTGATATCTTTTTCAATTCTTCATTGTACCGACTAAAGCAACCAAGTAAAAATAATTATGATTAACAACAACATGTATCTTATCTTCTTTAGATTAACTACACAATCCTGCTAAATAATAGTTAAAGGGGAGGAGTAAATTTTTCATTATACTGCCTGACCGGGTGGTAGTGCAGTGGATAGAGTGATGGACTGGAACATGGAAGATCCAGGTTCCAAACCCTAAGGTCACTGGAACTGTGTGCTGGTTCAGCTGTCTTGAGCACTGGCTCACCAGCTTGAGGGCAGAGTTGCTGGCTTGAGCATGGGATCACAGATATGAATGACCCCATGGTCACTAGCTTGAGCACAAAGGTTGCTGGCTTGAAGCACAAGATCCAGGGCTTGAACAAAAGGTCACTGACCTGAGCAAGGGGTCACTCCCTCTGCTGTAGCCCTCCAGTCAAGGCACATATGAGAAAGCAATAAATGAACAAGCAATTCACAAACAACTAAGATGCTGCAACAAAGAATTGATGCTTCTCATTTCTCTCCTTCCGCCTGTCTGTCCCTATCTGTCCCTCTCTCTGTCTCTGTCAAAAAAATAAAATTATTATACTTAGGCTTAGCTAACATCAAGGGAGAGAATACAGAAACTATTATATAATTTCCTGCTCCTCTACCAACCCAAATTTTGCATTAAATAAATATAAGTAAAATATTAGTTACTGGTGTAGACTTTTGGAGTCATATACCTTAAGTTATACTCATATAACTGAAGTAGTAATGCTTGACTTAACAAGAATAAAAGATAGTAGGCAGGACTCTGAAAAATTTAAATAACATTTTAATGGCTTTAGAAGTATTATAATTTCTTCCTATTATTGCACTGGAAGTATTGAAGGGGAGCAGAATATGCCAACCCAAAATATGCCTCTTTAACATAAAGTTTATCTTGATCTAATTATTTTTAAGAAACAGCAGACATAGAAGAAGCTCTGAAAATTGAATAGAAGTTATCCTTTTGGAAAAGAAATTTACATTTATAAAGGAAATCTCCATTTGTAATAGTATCTCCTTTTCTGTACCAGGAATAATAGAATAAGCAAATCTCTGGAATCTCTTATCAATAGGGAAGGTAAAAAATTAAATACACGTAACAACCTTACTCTTGTTTTCTCTCCTTTTTGGGCTAGTCATTCATAGCTGGTTTCCTCAAGCCCCAATACCTTTTATCCTTAGCTGGTAATGGTATTTAAGGTGATGGCTTGGGACATTTCAGAGAGTTATTCAATTTTGCAGGGTATATCTGATGCATATAGGAAGTATACATGTTACTACGCTTCTGTTTGTTTTACAGTTATCAATCTGTCTTTTGTACTCTAGAGGAAAAGAGGAGGGTCTCAGCCAAGAAGTTAGAAGGGCAGAGGAAATATTAATTTTTCTCTCCTATAGTGTTGTCAAATAAGTATCTACTCTTAAAAAATGTCAGGTTATTGAAACCCTGAGTGTAGAGCTAAGAATTTGGATGTCACTGTGATTTCCCTTTCGAAGACATACTTGAAAGTTGGGCATCTGTGAAAGCCCAGTATCCAAAAGACTTCTTAATTAATATTCAGAATAAATATGCCAATCTCTTTAATTTAAAACCTGGAGTCTATCAAACATTATGATTAGCAGAATAGAATCCTAAAGATCTAAAGGCAAGCCTAAATGTTGGTTTCATAGTAGCATTGCAGATTCTCTAGAAAGTGGGCAAAGAAAGAGAACATAGGTTGTTTTCATTTTTTTTTCTTTTTTTTTTTTAACCAGACACAGACTGACTAAGCAAACATTCACTAATTGATATTTATTGAATATCTACTATGTGTTAAGCATTATTCTAGATAAGTGCTCTAAATTAGGGTGCAAATATGCTAATTTTGTTTATCTAGTTTACACTTGAACTGGGTCATAGAAAAAAATAATCAGATTCCAAACTAAAATCACAGATCGTGGTTTGTGCTATAGAGTAAAGAAAAATAATGAAGGGAAATTGAGGGCAAGAAGAAGAAGACAAGGAAACCCAGAAAAATTTTATTTTATTACTCTATATTCCTTCTTCTGTAAGTTCTCTGTTTCTTAATTTCTCTTTCTCAATGACCAATTTAACAGATTGCTTCTCTTGAAGCAACCTGTCAGTTGTGTTAGTGTTGATTTTTGTTTTACATAGATGAGTCAATTGTCAATTCACTTTATGTTTTGGGAGATTTCACAATTTCTTTTTCTTTCTTTTTTTTGAATTTTTTTTTCTGAAGTGAGAAATGGGAAGGCAGAGAGACAGACTCCCACATGTGCCTGATCGAGATCCACCCAGCATGCCCACTAGGGGCTGATCCTCTGTCCATCTGGGCCGTTGCTCTGTTGCAACTGGAGTCATTCTAGTGCCTGAGGCGGAGGCCGTGGAACCATCCTCAGCACGCAGGCCCATTTTTTTTCCTGTGGAGCTTTGGCTGAAGGAGAGGAAGAGAGAGACAAGAGAAAGGAGAAGGGGAAGGGTGGAGAAGCAGATGGGTGCTTCACCTGTGTGCCCTGGCTGGGAATCAAACTCGAGACTTCCACACACTGGGCCAATGCTCTACCGCTGAGCCAACCAGCCAAGGCCCACAGTTTTTTTTTATTTAATTCTTTCATTGTTATTTGTCATATTTTTCATTATTAAGAACCCCCCCCTTTAATTTGTGATTGTTTCTTTCTGCTCTTATTGTATGATGGCAACAACTTTTTATCTCTTATCTGAGAACATTAATTAAATACATAGTTTTTTTAATACATAGTTTGTTTGTTTGTTTGTTTGTTTGATTTTACAGACACAGAGAGAGAGTCAGAGAGAGAGATAGACAGGGACAGATAGACAGGAATGGAGAGATGAGAAGCATCAATCATTAGTTTTTCATTGTGCATTGCAACACCTTAGTTGTTCATTGATTGCTTTCTCATATGTGCCTTGACCACGGGCCTTCAGCAGACCGAGTAACGGTTACTCAGTAACCCCTTGCCCGAGCCAGCGACCTTGGGTCCAAGCTGGTGAGCTTATGCTCAAACCAGATGAGCCTGTGCTCAAGCTGGTGACCTTGGAGTCTCAAACCTGGGTCCTCAGCACCCCAGTCCGATGTTCTTTCCATTGCACCACTGCCTGGTCAGGCAAAATACATAATTTTAATTGTGATTTTTGGAGTAGAGACTGTTTCCTCTGGCATCAATTATTTCATTTGCCAATTTTTGTTCTTTCTAAAATAATCTAGATTGTTTATTCATGTTTATATAATGTAGGAGAGGGGAATAAGAACTATAAGACAAACAAAGTTATGTGCTGCCTGACATGGAACTTGGTTCACCAGAGGTGCTAGCAGACCACAAGTTGTCTCTGAAACAAAGAAAATTCTTGTAAGGATTGATTAATCCATCCCTTATGTTTTACCCATATCACAAAAGAAAAACAGACCGCAAAATTTATCCTTGGAAGGTTAAAGCTAACCCCAACAATTTTTTTCACTATTACCCCATACCAGTAATTTTCCATGGAAACTACAAACACAAGTTTAATCTCTAGAGTCAGTTGAGGTCTCACTTTCTTTTGTGTCTTTCATCTTATTTTGTTGTGGAGTGGGTTTTCTTGCTTATCCTTTTTGCTCAATAAACTTCTTCCCACTTTTCCACTTATCAGGCTCACGTCTTGAATTTTTTTAAGTGCAAAGCCAAGAACGCTTTTGGCTTGGGGCTCAAATTCCCCTAGGGACTCGCTATTCTGGCATCATATGGACAAAGTACTATGAATCCATGTGCAATCTGAGAAACATTAAATATTTTATATTACATGGGAAAGGAGAATTAAAATTATAAATGGAATTAAATTTGCTAATCAACTGAACTTAAACAGAGAGATAATTTTAGGTTATTCTGTGAGTCCAATGTGAAGACAAGGGTCTTTGAATATAAGACGGGAAGGCTAAGAGTGTGTCAGAATAATGCAGGGTGAGATAGTGAGAAAGAGCTGTAAGTCAATAATGCAGGTCATCTCTGGGAGCCAGAAAACATCAACAATAAAAAACAAGAAACCAAATTCTAGTTTAGAGTCATTGGAACAAATCAAACTTTTTTTCACATCTTGATTTTAAACTATTGAGACCTATTTGGACTTCTGACCTCTAGAATTATATAATAATAATAAATTTTTGTTATTTTAAACCACCATATTTGTGACAATTTGCTGCAGAAGCAATGGAAAACACTCCACTTGGTCTTCCTGCTAAAACTCCCTGGGTTTTCTCTATGAGTCTGTAGATCCATCATTAAAATACATTAATCAAGGGACAATCATCATGAAAAACAAACTTTGGACTAGAAGAATAGGTCTCAAAAACCAAAGAGCAAAGAAGAATCCACACTGATCCTGCTGGGGGAGGGATTAATCCCTCCACAGAGCACAAGCCTAAAGTGGTTTCGGGTGTCCTACCTTCAAAAAGCTCTCCAGCTCCAATCAGCGTGAAAGACACAGCCAAAAGTAGAAATTAAAGGGGAGGGGCAGTAAATCAGGTCTCCAGGGAGATCTGAGATACACCTCACCCTAATGATACTGAGAATGTGCCCAGGCCCTGGAGAGCAGTTGGCAAAAGATGCCTTCAGATTCTCAGAGGTCACACCCACCGTGTTCCTGGATACAGTTACAAATAAGCCCCTGCTGATATCAGTAAACAAGGTCCCTCCTGAGTTAAGTAAACTGAATACAGACAAATTAGGACTTTAAAGCAGCACTACTAATTAAGGAGACCAGAACTTGAACAAGTCTGCAAGCCACACACTGAAACAGTGGAAAGACAGAGGAACTTAAGTCATATGAACCAACAAGAAAAATCCCCAGAAAAAGATCTGGATGAAATAGAAATCATCAAATTACAGGAGGCAGAATATAAAATAATGATTATTAGGATGCTTAAGGATCTCAAAGATACAATGAATGGACTTAATGACCACTTAGATAAAAAAAAGTGTAAGCATCAAAAAGAACATGGAAATCATAAAAAAAAACCACACAGAAATGACAAACACTATATCAGAAATAAAGTCTATACTAGAAGGAATTAAAGCAGGCTAGATAAAGGAGAGGATCAAAACAGCAACTTAGAGGACAAGATAAGCAAAAGCACAGAAACAGAACAGCAAAAAAAAAAGATCAAAAAGTCTGAGGGAACTCTAAGAGAGCTCTGTGACAACATGAAGAGAAACAATATCTGCATAATATGGGTTCTTGAAAAAAAAAGAGAAAAAAACCAGGGATAGAGAATCAGACTGAAGAAATTATAGCTGCAAACTTCCCTAAATTGATGTAGGAAAGAGTCACACAGCTTCAAGAAGCAGAGAGAACCCAATTAAAAAAGAACCCAAAGAGACCCACAACCACACACATCATAATCAAAATACCAAAGCAAAGAGATAAAAAAAAAGAATACTAAAAGCTGCAAGAGAAAAACAGTCAATCACCTACAAAGGAATCCACATAAGAATGACATCTGACTTTTCAACTGAAACACTTGAGGCCAGAAGGGAATGGCAAGAAATATTCAAAGTAATACAGAACAAGAACCTACAACCAAGACTTCTTTATCCAGCAAGGCTATCATTTAAAATTGAAGAAGAAATAAAAAGCTTCCCAGACCAAAAAAAAAAAAGAAAAACTCAAGGAATTCATCACAAATAAACCAATGCTGCAAAAAATGTTAAGGCGCCTGCTGTAGACAGAACAAAGGGAGAAAAAAGTCTAGTAAAAAAGGAATGTAGATTTAAAAAAACATGGCAATAAACAACTACCTCTCAATAATAACCTTAAATGCAAATGTATTAAATGGTCCTATCAAAAGAAATAGGGTAACTGAATGGATAAGAAAACAGGACCCATACATATGCTATCTACAAGAGATCTACCTCAAAAAAAAGTTACACATAGACTGAAAGTAAAAGGATAAAAAAAATATTTCATGCAAATGGAAATAAAAAATTAATATATCTGACAAAATAAACTTTGAAAAAAGACAATAGTAAGAGATAAGGAAGGTTACTACATAATGATAAAGGGAGCAATCCAACAGAAAGATATAACCATTATAAATATCTATGCACCTAATATAGGAGCACCTAAATATATAAAACAGACTTTGATAGATATAAAGGGTGAGATCATCAGCAATACTATATAGTAGGGGATTTCAATACCCCATTAACATCACTGGATAGATCATTAAGAGAGAAAATTAACAACAAAAAATCAAAATTAAGAGACACACTAGATCAACTGGATTTAATATATATCTTCAGAACCTTTCACCCTAAAGCAGCAGAATATACATTCTTTTCAAGTGGTCATGGTACATTCTCTAGGATAGACCACATATGAGGGCATAAAACCAGTCTCAACAAATTTATGAAGATTAAAATCATATCAAGCATCTTCTCTGACCACAATGGAATGAAACTAGAAATCAACTACAATAGAAAAAGTGAAAAACACTCAAACACTTTGAAACTAAACAGCATGTTATTAAATAACAAATGGGTCAACAATGAGATCAAGAGAGAAATAAAAAGTTTCCTTGAAATAAATGATAATGAGCATATAACAACTCAAAATCTATGGGGCACAGCAAAAGCCGTCCAGAGAGGAAGTTTATAGCATTACAGGCATACCTTAAGAAATTAGAAAAAGCTCAAATGTACAAATTAACCCTGCAACTAATAGAACTAGAAAAAAAAACAGCAAGCAAAGCCCAGAGTTAGTAGAAGGAAGGAAATAATAAAGATCAGAGCAGAAATAAATGACACAGAGACTAAAAAAACAATATAAAGGATCAATTAAATCAAGAGCTGGTTCTTTGAAAAGGTAAATAAGATTGATGAACCTTTAACCAGACTCATTCAAAAAAAAAAAGAGAGAGGACTTAAATTAATAAAATTAGAAATGAGAGGGGAGAAGTAACAACTGACACAGCAGAAATACAAAGGATTGTAAGAAAATACTATGAAAAACTGTATGTCAAAAAATTAGACAACCTAGGTGAAATAGACAAATTCCTTGAAAAATACAATTTTTCAAAAATCAATCTTGAAGAATCAGAAAACCTAAAAAGACTGATTACAAAAAATTAGATCAAAACAGTTATCAAAAAACTCCCAACAAACAAAAGACCTGGGCCACATGGCTTCACAGGCATATTCTACCAAATATTCAAAGAAGAACTGACTCCTATCCTTCTCAAGCTATTTCAAAAAATTCAAGAAGTAGGAAAACTTCCATGCTTCTTTTATGAGGCGAGCATAATTCTGATTCCAAAACTATGCAAAGACAACACAAAGAAAGAAAATTATAGGCCAATATCCCTGATGAATTTAGATACTAAAATTCTCAACAAAATATTAGCAAATTGGATCCAGCAATACATGAAAAAAAAAAAATCATACACCACGATCAAGTGGGATTTATTCTGGGGAGGAAAGGCTGGTACAATATTCGCAAATCAATCAATGTGATTCGCATTTCTCTAATAACTAATGAAGCTGAGCATCTTTTCATATATCTGTTGGCCATTTGTATCTCTTCCTGGGAGAAGTGTCTGTTCATGTCCTCTTCCCATTTTTTTATGGGATTGTTTGTTTGTTGTTGAGTTTTATGAGTTCTTTGTAAATTTTGGATATTAGGCCCTTATCTGTGCTGTTGTTTGAAAATATCATTTCCCATTTAGTTGGCTGTCTGTTTATTTTTATATCAGTTTCTCTTGCTGAGCAAAAACTTTTTATTCTGATGTAGTCCCATTCATTTATCTTTGCCTTCACTTCTCTTGCCATTGGAGTCAAGTTCATAAAATGTTCTTTAAAACCCAGGTCCATGATTTTAGTACCTATGTCTTCTTCTATGTACTTTATTGTTTCAGGTCTTATATTTAGGTCTTTGATCCATTTTGAATTAATTTTAGTACACGGGGACAGGCTGTAGTCGAGTTTCATTCTTTTGCATGTGGCTTTCCAGTTTTCCCAACACCATTTGTTGAAGAGGCTTTCTTTTCTCCATTGTGTGTTCTTGGCCCCTTTATCAAAGATTATTTGACCATATATATGTGGTTTTATTTCTGGGCTTTCTATTCTGTTCCATTGGTCTGAGTGTCTATTTTTCTGCCAATACCATGCTGTTTTGATTATCGTGGCCCTATAATATAGTTTAAAGTCAGGTATTGTAATGTCCCCAGCTTCATTCTTTCAAAACTACAATGAGATACCACCTCACCCCTGTTAGATTAGCTATTATCAACAAGACGGGTAATAGCAAATGTTGGAGAGGCTGTGGAGAAAAAGGAACCCTCATTCACTGTTGGTGGGACTGTAAAGTAGTACAACCATTATGGAGGAGAGTATGGTGGTTCCTCAAAAAACTGCAAATAGAACTACCTTATGACCCAGCAATCCCTCTACTGGGTATATACCCCAAAACCTCAGAAACATTGATACGTGAAGACACATGTAGCCCCATGTTCATTGCAGCACTGTTCACAGTGGCCAAGACATGGAAACAACCAAAAAGCCCTTCAATAGAAGACTGGATAAAGAAGATGTGGCACATATACACTATGGAATACTACTCAGCCATAAGAAATGATGACATCAGATCTCATTTACAGCAAAATGGTGGGATCTTGATAACATTATAAGGAGTGAAATAAGTAAATCAGAAAAAAACAAGAACTACATGATTCCATACATTGGTGGAACATAAAAATGAGACTAAGAGACATGGACAAGAGTGTGGTGGTTACCAGGGGTGGGGGGAGGGAGGACATGGGAGGGAGGGAGGGAGAGAGTTAGGGGGAGGGGGAGGGGCACAGAGAACTAGATAGAGGGTGGCGGTGGACAATCTGACTTTGGGCGAGGGGTACACAACATAATTTAATGACAAAATAACCTAGACATGTTTTCTTTGAATATATGTACCCTGATTTATTAATGTCATCCCATTACCATTAATAAAAATTTATTAAAAAAAAAAATTAAAAATAAATAAATAAATAAAGACATACAAAAAAAATCAATGTGATTCATCACATAAACAAAAAGAAGGAGAAAACCCACATGATGTA
Source organism: Saccopteryx bilineata (assembly GCF_036850765.1). Lineage (NCBI taxonomy): Eukaryota > Metazoa > Chordata > Mammalia > Chiroptera > Emballonuridae > Saccopteryx > Saccopteryx bilineata. Next base: position 383,394,627 of record NC_089490.1, read on the forward strand.
TCAATAGATGCAGAAAAATATTTAATAAAATCCAGCACCCATTTATGATCAAAACTCTCAGCAAAGTGGGAACATACCTTAACATGATAAAGGCCATCTATGACAAACTAATAGCCAACATCATACTCAATGGGCAAAAGTTAAAAGCAATTGCCTTAAGATCAGGAACAAGGCAGGGGTGCCCCCTTTCACCACTCTTATTCAACATAGTTCTGGAAGTCCTAGCCACAGCAATCAGACAAGAAGAAGACATAAAAGGCTTTCAAATTGAAAAAGAAAAAGTAAAACTATCATTATTTGCTGATGATATGATACTGTAAAAAGAAAAGCCTGAAGTCACAGTCAAAACACTACTGAACTTCATAAATGAATTCAGCAAGGTGGCAGGATATAAAATTAATACTCAGAAATCAGAGGCATTTTTGTACACCAAAAATGATCTGTCTGAAAGAGAAATTAAGGAAACAATACCTTTCAATATCATAACCAAAAAAATAAAGTACCTAGGAGTAAATTTAACCAAGGAGGTAAAGACTTGTACTCAGAAAATTATAAAACATTGATAAAAGAAATCAAGAAAGATACAAACAAGTGGAAGCATATACAGTGTTCATGGTTAGGAAGAATAAACATCATTAAAATGTCCATATTACCCAAAGCAATTTATAAATTCAGTGCAATTCTTATTAAAAATACCAATTACATACTTAAAAAATATAGAACACATATTCCAAAAATTTATATGGAACCAAAAAAGAACACGAATAGTCTCAGCAATCTTGAAAAGGAAGAATAAAGTGGGTGGTACCACACTTCCTGGTATCAAGTTATACTACAAGGCCACTATACACAAAACAGCTTGGTACAGGCATTCAGATCAATGGAACAGAACAGTGAACCCAGAAATAAACCAGCACCTTTATGGACAATTGATATTTGACAAAGGTAGTAACAGCATACAATGGAGTTAAGACAGTCTCTTTAATAAATGGTGTTGGGAAAATTGAACAGCTACCAGCAAATAAATGAAATTAGACTACCAACTTACACCATTCAAAAAAATAAACTCAAGTCCCTGGCTGATTGACTCAGTGGTAGAGCATCGGCCTGGCATGCAGGAGTCCTGGGTTCGATTCCTGGCCAGGGCACACAGGAGAAGCACCCATCTGCTTCTCCACCCCTCCCCCTCTCCTTCCTCTCTGTCTCTCTCTCTTCCTATCCTGCAGCCAAGGCTCCATAGGAGCAAAGTTGGCCTGGGCACTGAGGATGGCTCTGTGGCCTCTGCCTCAGGCGCTAGAATGGCTCTGGTTGCAACAGAGCAATGACGCGGATGGGCAGAGCATCGCACCCTGGTGGGCATGCTGGGTGGATCCCAGTGGGATGCATGTGGGAGTTTGTCTGACTCCCTCCCTGTTTCCAACTTCAGAAAAGTGCAGAAAAAAAACCCCTCAAAATGGATGAGACTTAAATGTAAGCTGTGAAACCATAGTCAATAAGCTGTCTGACATCACTTGCAGCAATATATTTGCTGATTTATCTCCACGGGCAAGGGAAATAAAGGACAGGATAAACAAATGGGACTATATCAAACTAAAAAGCTTTTGCATAGCTAAAGACAATATGAACAAAATAAAATGCAAACCACACAATGGGAGAACATATTTGACAAAACATCTGATAAGGGGTTAATAACCAAAATATATAAAGAACTTGAAAAACTCAACACCAGGAAGATAAACAATCCAATCAAAAAATGGGCAAAAGAAATGAATAGACACTCTCCAAAGAGGACTTCCAGATGACTAATAGGCTGATGAAAAAATGCTCCACATCACTAATCATTAGAGAAATGCAAATTAAAACCACAATGAGATATTACCTCACATCTGTCAGAATTGCTCTCATTAACAAAACAGCACATAATAAGTCTGGCAACAATGTGGAGAAAGGGAACCCTCCTGCACTGCTGGTGGGAATGCAGACTGGTGCAGCCTCTGTGAAAAACTGTATGGAGATTCCTCAAAAAATTAGAAATGGACTGCCTTTTGACCCAGCTATCCCACTTTTAGGAATATATCCCAAGAATATTCCTAAATTCTTGGGATATATTCAATAGAATAGAATATATGAAGATATATTGGAATATATTCAAT